>NW_027507748.1:108438342-109907092 GCF_037356315.1 Lithobates pipiens
TCCCTGTGCTGTGCTGACTTCCTCCTGGGGCTGCTTACGGTGCTGCTGTCAGTGCTGTATGTCACGGTGCTGCTGTCAGCGCTGTATGTCCCGGTGCTGCTGTCAGCGCTGTATGTCACGGTGCTGCTGTCAGCGCTGTATGTCACGGTGCTGCTGTCAGCGCTGTATGTCACGGTGCTGCTGTCAGCGCTGTATGTCACGGTGCTGCTGTCAGCGCTGTATGTCACGGTGCTGCTGTCAGCGCTGTATGTCACGGTGCTGCTGTCAGTGCTCTGTATTACGGTGCTGCTGTCAGATGCCTCTATCACGGTGCATGTGTCATTCCGGTATGTCACGCTGCTGGTGATCATCTCCTGCACCCTCTTCTTTGCCTACCCTGGTCCCTGACCTTCCCTCTCCTCCATTGCCTTCATTAGCTCCATAGTCCTGAATTGTTAGAACAATTTCCCAAATAAAATAAAAATGCTTGTAGTTATCGATCCCAAATTCACCTCATACATGTATTATGTCATTGTCCAGATGGTGGGACTACGTTTTACCCCCTAATAATTACCACGTGGCCGCAAATTCGACATGAAGGTTTGCAAAGTTCGCCTCCCATTGAAGTCAATGGGGCCCGCGGCGAACGTTCGGTTTCGCGAACGTTTGGGTCCGTTCGCATTTCGCTTTCGCGAAACGTCCCGTCGGAAGTTCGTCCATCACTAGTGGTTAGACAACATTTTTGGAGCTAATACAGTCTCTATTAATTCCCTTATATAAACATGTAACTTTGTAAACTTTATACTTCACATTTCATCTATTACACAACAATCTTATTAAATGATATAACAAATCAAACAAGAGGAAAAAACTAAAAACACCTAATGCTGAACTCCAGGTTCAAACACTTTAATTTAAATAAATAGGCACAAATGATGTAAATCCACTTTGTGTGCACCAAATGCAATTATAAATCTAGATATTACAGTGGGAAAGTAGCAGTGACATTATTACTATGCTGTACATAGCCTGTGTGGAGAGCAGAGCTGTGGGAGGGGCCCAGCAGGCCCCACCCACTACAGGCTGCCTGCAGAAAACTACAGGAGGGGCGGAGAGAAGACCAGTCACCCTGCACAAGGAGAGAGAGCAGCAGTGACCGGTCTTTATTACAGGAAGCTCCTGCACATAGTCAGTTTCACACTGGATTACTGCACTAATCTGGAAGAAATACACATCAAGATTCAACTCGGAATGCACATCTATGGTATTTAGACAATAATTTTTTTTATCCTGGAGTTCAGCTTTGACCATCAAAAGATGCTTACAGATGTTTCTTATGCCGCGTACACACGATCGCACTATCGGGCGGACTTAGACAAACCGCCGGACTTTGAAGCGGAGTTCCGCCGGACTTTCTGAAGGAGCGGACCTGCCCACACACGACTGGACTTTTCCGGCAGACTAGGTGCGGAGGACAAACTGGCGGACTATGGCGGGAGTCCGCCAGACTTTTGAAATGAACAGACTTGCCCACACATGGAGGAAAGTCCGTTCATTTTGAACGCGGCTCCAGGTAGACGGGACCAGAGAGGGAAGTCAATGTAGCCACCTTGAAGCTGGCCCCGTCACCTGGTATGGACTTAAAGGGGAAGCCCTATGCTGATAAAACGGCGTCCCCCCCAAAGTCCATATCAGACCCTTATCCAAGCACGCAGCCCGGCCGGTCAGGAAAGGGGGTGGGGATTAGCGAGCGCCCCCCCTCCTGAGCCGTACCAGGCCACGTGCCCTCAATATGGGGGGTGCTTTGGGGAAGGGGGGGGCCTGCGACCCCCCCACTCCAAAGCACCTTGTCCCCATGTTGATGAGGACAAGGGCCTCTTCCCGACAACCCTGACCATTGGTTGTCGGGGTCTGCGGGCGGGGGCTTATCGGAATCCGGAAGCCCCCTTTAATAAGGGGCCCACAGATACCGGCCCCCCACCCTATGTGAATGAGTATTGAGGTACCATGTACCCCTACCCATTCACCTGGTGAAAAAAAGTGTAAAGAAAAAAACACAACACATATTTTTAAAATAATTTATTGCACAGCTCCGGTGGTCTTCCATCTTGGGGGGTCTTCTCGCTGGACTCCTCAGCTATCTTCTGCTAGCTCTTTTACTAGCGGAGGAGCCCGGCTTTCTTCTTTGTCACCTCCGCTGTCCGGGGGTCTTCTTCCGACTTCGGGGATCTTGTCCCCCTCTTCGGTTCTTCTTGCCGGGCCACCGCTACGTTCTGCTAGCTCTTTTACTAGCGGTGGCCCAGTCTTCTGTCGCCGCCGCCAACTTCCTTCACTAGTCCCTTCTACCTGGAGCCGCGTTCAAAATGAAAACGTGTGTGGGCAAGTCCGTTCATTTCAAAGGTCTGGCAGACTAGCGCACAGACGGCCGGATTGTCCGCCGGACTGCCGAGTCTGGCGGACAATTTTGATCTAAAACTTCTTTCTATGTCCGCCGGACTTTTGTAAAGAAAAAATCCTCCAGAGCCCACACACGGGCGGATTGTCCGTCGGACTCTGATCCGCTGGACCAGGTCCGCTGGATAGTCTGATCATGTGTACGCGGCATTACTGTTTCTCTGCAGCATGAAATATTTTTTTCCCAGCAGTTTTACGATAAAACATTAAATCATCTTCGCTGGAATCACAACATGTCAAATATAACAGAAATTTTGACCTTGGAAAATTAATATGAGAAGGGTAACAAACCCTTTGCACTGACTTTATAATATGATCGATCTGAGCTCCCTAAAAGGGCTTGTCAAATCAACAGCAGACCAAAGTGCTGAGCCAGTTTATCATTTATCTTAAATGAAAAATGTCTCTTGCGCATCTAAATATCTTCTGCCTACATGTGTAGCTGTCTGCAGTTTTATGGTCACTGAATGTTCAATGGAAGATGTATTTTGTGTCTGCAGAGCATTAATGTTCTCCTCCGAGCAGACTTTTAAACCTAGACAACCTTATCCTTCAAACAAGTCAGTTGTGAATGATAAAGTACTTACAGTAGGCATTTTACAGTGACTCTTTTACCTAGACCCTGTGCATAATATCCAATCAGTTTCCAACTTCAGCTTGTTCAATTAAAGTGGAAGTAAACCCTCCTATCATTTTCAGCCAAGGAAGCTGCCATCTTGACCTGTGTTTAATCTTCAACTGCCATATTGTTGCACATGTGATCAGTTATGACACCAGCCATTGGATGGTTTAACAGTTTGTTTAAAAGCACAACCAATGTGACAGTTACATTCCTGGCATGCCGGGAATGTAACTGTTTTTTGAAACTGTTAATTTAATGGGTTTACTTCCACTTTAACCTTTGACAATTGGCTTGGTTCACACTGGTACGACATACGCTCGGCCTTTGGGAGCACATGTCGCATGACGTGTGTTAGACCCCTTTCACACTGAGCTGCCCCGAGCATCAGCGGTAAAACGGGGCTATTTTTAGCGCTACTTTACTATCCTTTTAGCGGCACTGTTTGGCTGCTAGCGACAGGGTTTTAACTAGCAGCCAAAGAGGGGTTAAATCTGCCCCCAAAATGCCGCTGCAGCGGCGCTTTGGCGGCGTTATGGTGGCACTGCCTCATTGTTTTCAATGGACAGGAGTGGTGGAGGAGCAGTGTATTCACCGCTCCTTCACCACTGCAAAGAAGCTGCTGGTAGGACTTTTTGTGATGCCCTGCCAGTGCAGCACCCGAGTGTGAAAGCTTGATTACAGCTGAGGCTTTTTTCAGGCGCTATGCAGGTGCTATTTTTAAAACGCCTCCAGTGTGAAAGGGGTCTAAGGCCTCGTACACATGGTTTGATTGTTGGCATCTGATTTTTGTCAAAAGGGCGTGTGCAGACAGCTCGACTTTTCCCTTCTGATTTTCGTACCGTGTGTACTAACCTTAAGGCTGGGTTCACAGGTACAACACTATAGTCATACGACGGGATCTGACTTTGCCCTGCGACTTGAAGTCCAACTTCCATCTGACTTCAATGAACGGGATCTGATTTTTTTTTTTTTTTATATAGTTACTATTAGCACAGCTCTTCTTTTTTTCCCATTATATTCACTGTATATATCTTACGGCTGAGCTGCTGCTGTTTGTTCATTTCATTTATTTACCAGATTTCTCTTTTTATAGTACAATTTCATGTCTATGCGACTTTCGGGTGCGGCTTTTGAAAGACATCTGTGCACAAAAAATCACACACTATGGTGTCGGGAGCTGCTTTTGTCGCTGGTTCCATGGAATGAGTTCAACGTCTTCCCTGAATAAATCTCTGTTGTGCTCTCTAATGAATGTGATGTGAGTTGAATGTCTTGTACTTAATGAGCTTGTCACCATATTTGTTTTAATGGCAGAATTTAGTGTTGCCCATAGCAAGCACTGAGCCTCCAGCTGTGTATTTTACAGGCAGGATTGAAAATACATAAGGAAGCTGATTGATTTCCATAGTAAACAGGGCTGTTGTATGATTGTCAGACATTTCATGTTATTAGGTCCTATCTTCCCTTCCAAGTGTAAAGGACAAGTGTAGAAAGATGTTGGCAATATCAAGCAATTAGTAAAATAGAGCGTGAAAAATATGGCGGTGTTTGGAGAGCTTTGAATGATTATACTTTATAGGCTTGTTAGGTGTACCTAGCAGCATGTCTTGTCAGCGATCTGTTTGACTCTTTCCTGCTAGGTGACAGTGCTAGCCATTACACCACTGTGCCACCCATAGTGACCATATATATAAGATATCTGTTAAAAAGGTAAACAAGCTTGTTGCCATAGCAACAAGTGTGTGTACATGTTTCCAAACCTGAGCTGTAATATAGACAGGGGGAGGCTCTTTTTTGATTTTTGATTTTTTTTACAGCTCAGGTATGTAAACAAAATGGTTGCTATGGCAAATAGGTAGTGTTACCTTTTTAGTGGACATCTCATGTATATGGCCTCCCTATCTTCTCTAGAACAAGTATACATACATGTTGCCAATAGCAACCATAGGTTGAGTTGTTTTTTTCATGTGGAGTGTGAAGAAATTACAGTGTTTGCTATGAGGGTGGGGGCATCTTGTAAAGTCCCCTGTATTGTTTATTATGGCAAACCTGTACTAGGAAAATACAGAGACTGTGACTGCTGCTGATTGTCTCCTTCTGTATATTCTAGTTGCCTGGCTGTTATCCCGATCCTCTGATGGTGGTAGGAGGGCCTCTAATGTGGAGTGGAGCTTCTGATGTAATGGGAGGACCTTTGATGTGGTTAGGGAACCTCTGATGTAATAAAGGAACCTCTGATTTTAAAGGGGGGGGGCCTCTGATGGGAATAGGGGGACCTCTAATGTGAGATTCATTCCACAAAGGAGGTTGTGTGCATCATCCCAGGCTCAGGTTTCCCCATAGATAAGTAACAGTTACATATTTTACATTTTAGACTGGGGGGCCTCAAGGTTTTGCAAATTTTTAAAGGATCCCATGACTGAAAGGTTGAAAAACCCTGCCGTAGGTAAATCTTTTTTTTTTTTCATTTCTTGATAGAAGGAGGCAGGCCCGGACTGGGACAAAAAATAGGCCTGGGCATTTTGGAATGAGCAGCCCATGACATCTTAACCGGCCCCTTTCCCACTTTCCATCCTGATGAATCCCCCTGGAGAGGGGAGGGGGAAACCCGGCAAAGGTGCAGGGGGTGAGCGGGACAGGGAAAGAGCAGGGAGGGGGGCAGAGAGCACGTTGAAGAACCTTGAGAACATGGGGTGGGGCGAGAGCACAGGGAGGCTGGAGAGCACTGTGGGGGGAGACGAAGAGCATGGGGGGCAGAGAGCACAGGGGAGAGGCAGAGAACACAGGGAGGCAGAGGCGAGCACAAGGGGGCCGGAGAGCACAGGGAGTGGGGGGTTGGAGAGCACAGGGGGAAGCAAAAACACAGGGTGGGGCAGAGAGCATGGGGGGAGGTGGAGAGCACAGGAGGAGGCGGAGATCAGGGGGGCTGTAGGGCACTGGGGGGAGGAGGAGGGCAGCGGAGGGCACAGGGGGGCAGCAGAGAGCATGAGAAGAGGAGGAGAGAACAGGGGGAAGGCGGAGATCAATGGGGGTGCTGTAGAGCACTGGGGGAGAGGTGTAGGGCACAGGGGGGCAGTGTAGAGCATGGGGGAGGTGGAGATCACAGGGGGCTGGAGAGCACTGGGGGAGAGGCAGAGGGCACAGGTGGGCACCATAGAGCATGGGGGGGCTAGAGAGCACTGGGGGGCTAGAGAGCACAGGGAGTGGGGGGTTGGAGAGCACAGGGGGAAGCAAAAACACAGGGTGGGGCAGAGAGCATGGGGGAGGTGGAGAGCACAGGGGGGAGGCGGAGATCAGGGGGGCTGTGGAGCACTGGGAGGAGGAGGAGGGCAACGGAGGGCACAGGGGGGCAGCAGAGAGCATGCGAAGAGGAGGAGAGAACAGGGGGTAGGCGGAGATCAATGGGGGGGCTGTATAGCACTGGGGGAGAGGTGTAGGGCACAGGGGGGCAGTGTAGAGCATGGGGGAGGTGGAGATCACGGGGGGCTGGAGAGCACTGGGGGGGCTAGAGAGCACTGGGGGAGAGGCAGAGGGCACAGGTGGGCACCATAGAGCATGGGGAGGCTAGAGAGCACTGGGGGGCTAGAGAGCACTGGGGACAGCGTAGAGGATGAGGGAAGTGGAGAGCACAGGGAGAGAGATGGAGGGCATGGGGGGGCAGCATAGATTATGGGGGGAGGTGGAGAGCACAGGAGGGAGGTGGAGAAAAGGGGGGGGCGGTGAAGAGCACAGGGGCAGGGGCAGAGGGGGCAGCGTAGAGCATGGGGGGAGGTGGAGAGCACAGGAGGGAGATGGAGAGCACACGGGGTGAGGCGCAGGGCACAGGGGGAAGCGTAGAGCATGCAAGGGAGGTGGAGAGCACAGGAAGGAGATGGAGAGCACAGGGGGTGAGGCGCAGGGCACAGGTGGGCAGCATAGAGCATGGGGGGAGGTGGAGATCACAGGGGGAGGTGAAAAGCACAGAGGGAGAGGCGGAGGGCACAGAGGGGCAGCGTAGAGCATGGGGGAGGTGGAGAGCAAGGGGGAAAGACGCAGGGCACAGGGGGACAGCATAGAGCATGGGGAGGTGGAGAACACAGGAGGGAGATGGCAAGAACAGGGTGGCTGGAGAGCACTTGGGGGTACTAGAGAGCATTGGGGGGAGGTGAAGTGCAGAGGGGGGCAGTGTAGAACATGGGAGGAGGTGGAGAGCACAGGAGGGAGGTGGAGAGCACAGGGGGAGAGTCAGAGGGCACAGTGGGGCAGCATAGAGCATGGGGGAGGTGGAGAGTACTAGGTGGAGGTGGAGAGCACAGGGGGGCTGTAGAGCACTGGGGGAGAAGTGGAGGGCACAGGGGGGCAGCGGAGAGCATGGGGAGGTGGAGAGCACAGGGGGCAGCGGAGAGCATGGGGGGAGGTGGAGAGCACAGGGAGAGAGACAGAGAGCACAGGGGGGCAGTGGAGAGTATGGGGGAGGTGGAAAGCACAGGGAGAGAGAAAGAGAGCACAGGGGGGCAGGGCCGCTGATAGAAATCATGGGGCCCCGTACAGCCTACCTGACGGGGCCCCCTTCAGCTCCACCCTGGCCCCGCCCCTAGTCCCTCCTCCAGCCCCACCCCTGGCCCCACCCATTGCCCCTCCCCAGACCCCGGCGTGCCCGCATCGCTGCAGTGTGAACCCAGCCTAAAGGCTTTTAAAGCGCCGTCTATGGATAATATAAATTTACCGTAGTGTGCTGCCATTCCACAAGTGGGCATCGTTTTAAAGTATGCTATGTTTGGTATCTATTTACTCGGTGCAACATCTTTTATATTTAACAAAAAAAAAATGGGTATTCTTTTGTGTTTACATGTGCTAGAATTCATTAAGGCTGGGTTCACACTGCTGCGGCTACGAGAACCGGATGTGATTCGCACCGCACTGCAGTGCAAATCACATGCGATCTCTGTGCGATGCGAGTTCAGCCATACAGATAGTATGGCTGAATTCGCATCACACCCGGCCCAAACTCGCACAGGACCCTTTTTTTGGTCCGTAGCAGAATCGGATCGCATGGGTGTTCACATCATGCGATCCGATTCCTGTCCGAGTTTGCAGATCGCATTGCGATATGCGAACTGATCTGGGGGTGTCATTAACATTTCACTGACACTCCCAGCAGTTCGCATAGGGCAGTGTGAACTGCCGCCGGGAGGTATGCGATGCAGGAACCCGCCGCGGATTCGCGGCGTTCCCGCATCACTGCAGTGTGAATCAAGCCTAAAGTGCAATTATTAAAATTATGTTTCAAAAGGCTGGGTCCACACTGCAGCGATGCGGGAACGCCACGAATCCGCGGCGGGTTCCCGCATCGCATACCTCCCGGCGGCAGTTCACACGGCCCTATGCGAACTGCTGGGAGTGTCAGTGAAATGTTAATGACACCCCCAGATCAGTTCGCAAATCGCAGTGCGATCTGCAAACTCGGACAGGAATCGGATCGCATGGTGTGAACACCCATGCGATCCGATTCTGCTGCGGACCAAAAAAAGGGTCCTGTGTGAGTTTGGGCTGGGTGTGATGCGAATTCAGCCATACTATCTGTATGGCTGAACTCGCATCGCACAAAGATCGGATGTGATTTGCACTGCAGTGCGGTGCGAATCACATCCGGGTCTCCTAGCCGCAGCAGTGTGAACCCAGCCTTAAAGTACAAAATTGCTTAAGATTTTTAAAATACAGGATTCTAATCACTATAAGTATGACACAAAAGCAGGTCAGTCCAGTTTGTGTCATCTTTTATGCCTCATGAATACACCCCTCACCTTGTCCCCAACTTCAAGATCTGGACTCGATCGCCCGGGCCCCTGCTCTCTCTGCTCCTTGTTAGTCACGTGTAGTCACGTAACCTTTCAATGCTAAAGTTGTGCGGTGTGCGGAGCGGGTGCAGAATATGTATTCCTCCGCGCCCGAAATAGAAGAAAGAGTCCTCCCCACTACAGCCGCATACACAGCGTCGAGCACATCTGAACCAAAAAAAAAAAACTGTACCGAACCCGGGGGGGGGGGGGGGGGGGGAATAGGGTGGGTGCGATGTTATCTGCTGATAGCTTTATTTATGGGGCGATCACTGATCGGTGGAGGAGGAACTTTTTTTTTTTTTCTTATTCATAGAATTTTTTGCAGTTCATGTTGCCCGGGCCCCCCTGCTGGTCAGGCCCGGTACAGCGGGGCCAGATGTACTGGCCTATTAGCGGCCCTGCAGGGGGGCAGCGGAGAGTATGGGGGGAGGCGGAGAGCACAGAAGGGAGGTGGAGAGCACTGGGGAAGGTGAAAAGCACAGGGGGAGAGCGTAGAGCATGGGGGGAGAGCGTAGAGCACAGGGGGAGGTAAAAAAGAACAGGGGGGAGAGGCGGAGGGCACAGGGGGCAGTGTAGAGCATGGGGGGGGTGGTGGAGAGCCCAGGAGAGAGGAGGAGAGCACAGGGGGGGCTGGATAGCACTGGGAATGTGGAGGGCACAGGGGGCAGTGAAGAGCATGGGGAGGTGGATATCACAGTGAGAGAGAGGCAGAGGCCAAAGGGGGGCAGCAGAGAGCACTGGGTGGGTTAGAGAGCACTGTGGGGGGGGGTTAGAGAGCACTGCGGGGGAGGGGTAGAGAGATGCAGGATAGGAGGAGTAGTGGTTTGGTTGCATATAGAAGAATTATTCTCTCCATCTTCCTCCCGCAGTACCTGAAAGCCTGCGAGAGGGAGAGGAGCAGAAGCAGGCATTCAGAGACTGCGGGAGGAAGATGGACAGAATGATTCTTCTACATGCAGCCGCCCCACCATTCCTCCTATTCAGGTTACAGGTGGCCACTTACTTTCTCTCTGATCCGACTGCATCAGGCTACTCTCCCCTTCGTGGTCACGCCCCCGGCTCCAATGGCATAACTATATTGGCAGCCGTGGCTCCTCTAGCTCCTCCCCCCTTCATGTCTCAGCCCCCCTTGTGCCGATGGCTGAGCCTGAGCTGATCTGGCAGCCAGACGGCAGCGGAAAGGTTAGGGGACTGGCGTGGGCTTAAAGAGCAGCCTGCCTTGGCCCCGCAAACAAGGACAAGCGACCTGGTGGCCCTGGCCCACCGGGCAAATGCCCGGTTTGCCCTATGGCCAATCCGGACCTGACCAGAGACTGCGGATCTAATACAGGAGATGACCAGAGACTGCGGATCTAATACAGGAGATGACCAGAGACTGCGGATCTATTACAGGAGATGACCAGAGACTGCGGATCTAATACAAGAGATGACCAGAGACTGCAGATCTAATACAAGAGATGACCAGAGACTGCGGATCTAATACAGGAGATGACCAGAGACTGCGGATCAATTACAGGAGATGACCAGAGACTGCGGATCTAATACAAGAGAAGACCAGAGCCTGCGGATCTAATACAGGAGATGACCAGAGACTGCGGATCTAATACAGGAGATGACCAGAGACTGCGGATCTATTACAGGAGATGACCAGAGACTGCGGATCTAATACAAGAGATGACCAGAGACTACGGATCTAATACAGGAGATGACGAGAGACTGCGAATCTATTACAGAAGATGACCAGAGACTGTGGATCTATTACAGGAGATGACCAGAGACTGCGGATCTAATACAAGAGATGACCAGAGACTGCAGATCTAATACAGGAGATGACCAGAGACTGCGGATCTATTACAGGAGATGACCAGAGACTGCAGATCTAATACAAGAGATGACCAGAGACTGCGGATCTAATACAGGAGATGACCAGAGACTGCGGATCTAATACAGGAGATGACCAGAGACTGCGGATCTAATACAGGAGATGACCAGAGACTGCGGATCTATTACAGGAGATGACCAGAGACTGCAGATCTATTACAGGAGATGACCAGAGACTGCGGATCTATTACAGGAGATGACCAGAGACTGCGGATCTAATACAGGAGATGACCAGAGACTGCGAATCTAATACAGGAGATGACCAGAGACTGCGGATCTATTACAGGAGATGACCAGAGACTGCGAATCTATTACAGGAGATGACCAGAGACTGTGAATCTAATACAGGAGATGACCAGAGACTGCAGATCTATTACAGGAGATGACCAGAGACTGCGGATCTATTACAGGAGATGATCAGAGACTGTGAATCTAATACAGGAGATGACCAGAGACTGCAGATCTATTACAGGAGATGACCAGAGACTGCGGATCTATTACAGGAGATGAGCAGAGACTGTGGATCTATTACAGGAGATGACCAGAGACTGTGAATCTAATACAGGAGATGACCAGAGACTGCAGATCTATTACAGGAGATGACCAGAGACTGCGGATCTATTACAGGAGATGATCAGAGACTGCGGATCTAATAGAGGAGATGACCAGAGACTGCAAATCTAATACAAGAGATGACCTGAGACTGCGGATCTATTACAGGAGATGACCAGATACTGCGGATCTATTACAGGAGATGACCAGAGACTGCGGATCTAATAGAGGAGATGACCAGAGACTGCGGATCTATTACAGGAGATGACCAGAGACTGCGGATCTATTACAGGAGATGACCAGAGACTGCGGATCTAATAGAGGAGATGACCAGAGACTGCGGATCTATTACAGGAGATGACCAGAGACTGCGGATCTAATAGAGGAGATGACCAGAGACTGCGAATCTAATACAGGAGATGACCAGAGACTGCGGATCTAATACAAGAGATGACCAGAGACTGCGGATCTAATGATGACCAGTGTGAAAGGGGTCTCTAAGAGAGACTGACCACTTTTATTTTTTATTAAGATCAGTTTAAAGCATTGCCAGGCATGAAAAAAAATACATTATCAGCCAAGATACAAAAAACACATTGGCAGACATGATTAAAAAAAACACATTGGCAGGCATGAAAAAAAAACACATTGGCAGGCATGAAAAAAAAAATACATTGGCAGGCATGAAAAAAAAACACATTGGCAGGCATGAAAAAAAACACATTGGCAGGCATGAAAAAAAAACAAATTGGCAGGCATGGAAAAAACAACAACACATTGGCAGGCATGATTAAAAAAATAAATAAAACAGCACATTATCAGCCAAGATGCATAAAAAAATATACATATATATGCAGGCCGGCAATAGTGTCACTTACCTTTTTAGCAGTTGCAGGTCCTTTTACGACAATAGGCAGATGAGGTCTCCTCCAACTCCTCCCCCTTCAGTCACATGACCTGTCCCTACCTCTTCATTTCCTCCTAAGGTGAAAGGCTGGCCGGACAGCCACGGAGGTGGCCGTGGAGACGGCTGTGGTGAGAGGCGCTGGCACAAGGAGCAGCCCAGCCCGCTGCCCAGCCCGCTGCCTTGATAGGGACTCTGCCAGAAAGAAAAGCAGCCATCTCTGCGGAGTCAGCCACGGAGCTTGTTGCAGGGCCGGCCAAGCAGCTGCACAGTGGGGAGATAATGACATATGCGGCCCGGTGGTCCGCGGCCCACCAGGCAAATGCCCGGTGTGCCCTATGGCCAGTCCGGGCCTGGAGGGAGGGGTTTGATTCTTATTTTTTTTTTGTTTTTGCCTGTGTTCTGATTGGAGAGATTTACCCAACCTTTGTTCCGGTGGCCACGAAAGTGATAGACTTTGAAGAAGATTATCTACTGTAAAAGAAGTAGCTATGAAAAGCACCTTGCTCTTGTATTGGGGAAGATTTCAGGTATATTAACGCAAAGCAGTAAACCTTATTTTTATTTTTTTTTACCCTCCTTTTCAACACACTAATGAGTTTTTTTAGATCAAACCTTTCTGTTTTAATAACATTCCTTATTTCAGACCAAGTGATATCATCACTGGGTCGTTGTGCTTCTCTATTGAATGCAGGCAGATCATGGCTGGTGGGAAGGGCAAGCTGGGTATTATACATAGCTTCCTGAAGACCTCACAGCACCCTGCCTCAGTATTCCTCTCAAGAGCCCTCAGCCCTGATGCAAGCAGTGGGCTGGCTTTTGGAATGAGTTATGCAAATATGGAAATGCCACATGGGCGAGTGTTAGTCTGGAGGAGTGGAATTATCTAGGGAGCCTGCATTTGCATGCAGACCATCATAGGTAAAACCCACATGTGACGCCGAGCCTCCATGATTGGAAGAGCTAAAATCCAATGAGTGAAAAGGGTGGACTGGGGAGGAAAGTGCTAAATGATGATGGACATTTTCCAGCCAGAAAATAAGGTGCGTTCTGTCTGACAGCTTGCAGCTGCTCCCCTTGAGAACGTCTCCTATGATGAAACACGTCAGGGCGGGGCTAGTGCTGACCTCATCACGCTGTCGGACCCCCTGGAGGTCCATTTGTATACTGCTCTGTATTACTTTGCTATAATAGATTAATGGTATATGCGGTTTAATGCTATGGAGTGTTTATGATTTCTTTCTTTTACCGTTATTGTGATACGTTCCTACTGGAAAGGCCTGTGGAGAATGGGACAAATGGGAATCATTTGGTCTGTACAGGACAGTGCCTTTGGCTGCATTTGGCTGATCTCTAACACCACACGGACCTCCTATAATTTGGGGTCTTGTGTTCCGGTAAGAGGCTGGTGTTTTCTATGTGGTGCTGGGATTCACAAGAGGTCACAGAATGATTTATGAATTATGAGTGGTGGACTTTTATGTATTTCTTTATGACTTATGTGCACAATTTGCACATTATGAATAGACCTACATAGTAGATTGAATTATGCAGTTTCTAATGCGCACTGTGAGAAGGTCACAGCGTGCTTTTCACAGTATACAGTACAATCAGAGTAAAGAATTTCAGTACAGGAGAGGAGCCTGGACAATTGTGCCAGACTGAAGGGAAAGCTTTTATGAAATTTGAATCCCTTGTGGGTTAGCTATTAAGAATGCCAAAAAGTTGAAATAAATCTATAGATAAAGTAGAAACCCCTCAAATGCTTAAGGACCGCCTCCTGCACATTTACGTCAGCAGAATGGCACGGCTGGGCACAAGCACATACAGGTACATTGCTCTTTAAGTGTCCAGCTGTGGGTTGCAAGCGTGCCGCCGGTCACGGCTCCGTGACCATGGCCATGGCACCAGCGGCCCGATCGCCGCTGGTGTCCCACGATCGGGTCACAGAGCTGAAAAACAAGGAGAGGATTACTTCCTACTGAGCCTGTCACTGATCGTCTGTTCCCTGTTATAGGGAAAGACGATCAGTGACATCAGACGCCAAGCCTCACCCCCCTACAGTTAAAAAACACACACACACACACACACACACACACACACACACACACACACACACACACACACACACACACACACACACACACACACACACACACACACACACACACACACACACACACACACACACACACACACACACACACCCACTTAACCCCTCCCCGCCCCCTAGTGATTAACTCATTCACTGCCAGTGTCATTTACACAGGAATCAGTGCATTTAAATAGCACTGATTGCTGTATAAATGACAATGGTCCCAAAAATGTATCAAAAATGTCCGATGTGTCCGCCATAATGTAGCAGTCACAATAAAAATCGCTGATCGCCGTCATTACGAGGAAAAAAAAATTATAAAAATGCTATAAAACTATCCCCTATTTTGTAAACGCTATAACTTTTACGCAAACCAATCAATAATCGCCAATTGCGATTTTTTTTACCAAAAATATGTAGAAGAATATGTATCGGCCTAAACTGAGGAAAAAAATTATTTTTTTGTATATTTTTGGGGGATATTTGTTATAGCAAAAAGTTAAAAATATTACATTTTTTTCAAAATTGTCGCTCTATTTTTGTTTATAGCGCAAAAAATAAAAACTGCAGAGGTGATCAAATACCACCAAAAGAAAGGTCTATTTGTGGGAAAAAAAGGACGCCAATTTTGTTTGGGAGCCACATCGCACGACCGCACAATTGTCAGTTAAAGTGACGCAGTGCCGAATTGCAAAAAGGGGCCTGGTCCTTTGGCGGCAAATTGGTCCGGGGCTTAAGTGGTTAAAGATATACAATACTTCAAAGAGCAGAATCATGCAGCAACCAATTAAGAGATGACCAAACAGGATTGGACAAATCAGACCCAACACCATGTCAGTGGGCCCTATAGCAATCACCTGGTCTAGTATCATCATTATTATTATACAGGTTTTATATAGCGCCAACAGTTTGATCACCGCTTTACAATATGAGGGCAGACATTACAGTTACATTACAATTTGGTACAAGAGGAATCAGAGGGCCCTGCTCGTTAGAGCTTAGTATGGCTATAGTTCCAGATTTGTATCCTTGCTCAATAACTTTACTAATTCTTGTGACACTGATTATCAATCATTTGACTTTTTACTTTCACAAGATAGTTTAAACACTCTTCACAGGGCACTTTTATTAACAGTCTACTTGGTAATCGCAGCAATGGTCCAGGGGACAGTTCTAAGTGTCATGCTGCTTTAACCACTTACTACAGGGCAGCACCTCTGCTCCAGATCAGTAAATCTACCCACTTTGTTATCCATTCCACAGCATTGTGCGGCTTTTAGGGTTACACTGACCAGGTGCATTGGGACTGTGCCAAGTGGTTTTGCCCAGCACAGTCCCAACGCAAGATGAGGCTAAAAGCCTTATTTCCCATCAGGCCAGTTCACACTACTGTATTCCATAATTTTTTTTTAGTGCGGCATGGTACGTCACAATCCACTGCATCTGTATCAAACCAGTAGAACTTTAAAGAGAACTGCAGGACTGAAAAAAAGAAACTGATACTCCATTAGGCAGATGCTGTATCTGCCCCCCACCGTCTCTACACCAATAACTGAGCAATCAAAGATCAATGATTGCTCAATTCTTTGGTCGGCTCTGAGCACAGGGCAATGACTGTGAATGAACTAAGTGCAGTTCTGTGACTCACAGGAGAAGTATGGACAAAAGAGATTTGGATACTTTCTTCAGATGAAATGTCATTTTCACATTCAATAAAGTTAGCACAAAAAAAGTAAACAGGGCATATTTGCCAATAGTCCCGATATTTCAAGAACAATCCCAATTTTGGGACCCTCGTCCCAATCGGAGGCTGTCCTAAATAAAATCCTGGGATTTTGCTTCTGTTCCAGGAAATCGGGAATGTTTTTTTGGCACTGCGGCTGCTTCTGGTGCAACCGCAGCCACCACGGGACAAAATGGCTGCAGCCACCACGGGATTTCTTTCCAGGCTAGCAGGTTGTGTTCAGTGGAAAGGGAAGGGGTCTCTGATCCCTGCAGCCAATGAATCGGCTTCTCTTGTCACAATTCTCTTGTTTACTGAAGCCAGGGTTAGCTACACAGATCGGAGACCCATTCCCACTCTACTAAACTCAGGGAAACGAGACCTGCTAGCAGCATGGAACTGCTTCCAATACTCCACCTTGTGGTCTGCTGGCGGTCTGTGATCGGCAGAGCCAAGGGACTCTACTGTACTGGGGAAACTGATGTAACATGGACTCCACTGGGGACACTGATATAAGATGGACTCCATTTGGGACGCCTGATGTAAGGATGGACTCTGCTGGGGGCACCTGATGTAAGGACGGACTCTGCTGGGGGCACTTGATGGCATCTAGTGGCAATCGACATGGCAGGTGAGACACTCAGAGCTCCCACATAATTCTGCATTATGGTGATTTGAATGATTTAATTTTATATTACAATGTAATAATAGAAAAAATGTGTTTCAATCATCCTGACACCATAACAACCATGGTATATAGAAAAGAATTAAATCCGGATGGCCACACTCCAACAACAATTTCATTATTCGTTAAAAGCCATACAGCAAAAGATGAAATCAACAGCTGACATGTTTCACACAGTAACTACTGGTGCTTACTCATGGCTTGAGCTTGAGTCCATTTCCTCAGTGACATAATCTGTGTATCAAGTGATTGAAAGCAGGGGTGGGTGGGAGATGGTGTGAGATATGGCAAGTGAATGTGACAAGAAGGGTGTTACTGGCAAGAACACCAAGTAAAAATAAAGGAAACAAGCCTGAAAAAGGAAACTAAATGCAGCCACCATTTCGGTTTGGAAACACTTTCATGTTTTGTGGGATTCTGAAAGTGGACCTTCACCACAAATGGCACTTCCTCTAATCTGGCTTCCTCCGCTTCCTCTTTGAAGAATTATTATTATTTTTTTTACTTTAAATGCTATTTTTTCTTTTGGCATGAACACACTTCTTGAATTCTCTTCAGGCAAGGATGATGTGTCTAAGCACCTGTTGCCTCCTGAGATGTCTATGTCATATCAAAGAGGCTGTATTTTATTGTTGCAGCATGATATCTTGCACACATATAGACCTGTGGCATGGCAGCATATGCACAAACTCAACCATTGATGTGTAGACCGCTGCCAGGTTTTTGTTACTACCCATAGACTGGCATGCGCGAGGGAGCTTGCACATGTTGCGAGTCTCTCTGCCAGATCCCACATACATACATCTGTGTGAGCTTGATCCAAGATGGTGGCATGCGAGCAGTGTGACGAAGAAGAACTTTGGACAGGACGGATGACAATGGTGGACTCCATGTACTAGTATATGTTTTTTCTTTTATTACATACAGGTACAGTTATTAGAAAAAAAATTGTTAGCAAGGTAGAGTGAAGTTCCCCTTTAAGACTGCTATCAGAAAAACTATTGTAGCGCCGGTACTCCTAATGAGTACGCGCTATGTCTATAAATTTAGTTTTTGCCCAAAACTGTAGTTAAGTTTTGGGGTTAATTGTTCTAAATTATGCTTTGGCATCAGTTTGGCTGGGCTGTATTAAGGTTCTGCCTGGTCATGGGTGGGGTTCGCACCTGTGGGAGGCATTGGAATGCAGTCTGGTTGGACGCATTGGGTACCAATCTCTCTCTCTCTGAGCCCACCAGTGGGCATTTGTCTCGCCGCGTATTTCGGGAGAGGGTACTTAAGGTGCTGCAGTCATGTGGTTCTGGGTTCAGGTCCAGAAGTTGTTGCTGACTCTGTGGTCCTGGTCCTCCTGACCTCATGGCCTGGGGTGCGGATCCGTCCATTTTCGAGCCTCGGAACTGGCTAGTTCAAGGCGCAGTAACTGGAAGGAGGATTCTAAGGTATTCCAGTGCCGCCTTGGGTTTGGAGAGGTCAAGCAACTCTACATGCAACCAGGGGAGGACTCTTCAGTAAGAAGGCTACACACAAGGTTGGCTGCTCGGTAAGAGCCTGGAAGCTGAGCTGCCATGGACATTGATTGAATCCACATTTCTTATGGTATCGCCGGACTGGCTGCAAGATTCTGGTACAGTAAGAAAAATTCCTACCTCTATCCTTCCGGTTACAAGTTTTCAACCAAGTGTGTGTGAGAGACTTCGCAAGGCTAGAATTACCTGTTGGCTGCTAGATCCAAGGTCAAGGATTTATTCAACAGTTAAAGAATCCAGTTGCGAGTGGCTATTCCCTGGATTATGTACAGAGAAAGACTTTTGTTGAGGTCAGCAGTTCCAAGCACCTGAGCTACACTTTAGCCTCATACCCTCTATTCCCAACTTAGAGACTGAGTTTGTTCGACTGTTTTATGCAAAATAAAAATCCTAACAAGGAATTCAAGTGTCAGTCTCAACAGTTACTGGGTCATCAACCCTAGGAACCCCTAGACAAGGACGAGTTACGAGCTGGTGGAGGTAATCAGTAAGTCCAGAAAAATTCAGCCGCTCCTTCAGGGGTAAGTGCTACACTATTATAGATACCGGTAATTTGAAAATAACTGCACCATGTGTTATACCAGAAGCATAACTTGCATGTTGCTATAAATGGGTCAAGTTGAAAAAAAAAATCACCTTTTTCTAGAGAAAACTGCAAAGTTTTAAGATTCCTGAGTTTCCAGATGAATGGAATTGTTTTTTTTTTTTTTTTTTTTTTACTATGCTCATATACCAAGTATGCCTAAACCACACTTTTGAGCCATGTCCACTGAAGATAAGCCACCTCACTCTCGCGACTCGCGCCGCACCCGCACCCCACCACTGTGCAGATCACATGCAATGTCTGTGCGATGCAAATTCAGCCATACAGATTGTGTGCCAGGTCACACTAGCACAATACAGGAACCAGAATGATTCCAGTGCTGGTTCCCGCATTGCATAGGACTTGCACGCAGTTCACACTGCCCTACGTGAACCACTGAGGATGTCAATAGAAACTTAATGACACCCCCAGTTCGCTCGCATATTGCAGTGCAAACTGTCAAATAGTGCAGGAATCGGATCACATGGGACACCCATGCAATCCAATTTCAGTGCGTACCAAAAAAAGGGTCCCGCACCATTTTGGTGCGAATGTGATATGAATTCAGCCATACAAAGTGTAATGCTGTGCGAATCACATGAGATGTTTAACATTGCACCAATGTGAATCCACACTGTATGGCTGAATTTGCATCGCATTCGCACCCAAATGATGCAGGACCCTTTTTTTGGTCTGCACTAGAATCGGATTCCTGCACCATTTGACAGTTCGCACTGCGATATTTCAAATCTATCTGGGGGTGTTATTAACTTTCTATTTACACCCTCAGTGGTTCTCATAGGGCAGAGTGAACTGCGTGCGAGTCCTATGTGCCGGGAACTGGCACTGGAATCATGCTAGTGTAAACCTCAATGATCAGAATGTGGAAACTCAACCAGTGGTGGTCACTCATAAGGGGCGCAGGGGCACTGCCCCCTAATCTCCATGCGTCCAGCCCCTAATCTCGATGCATAGATTTCTATGGGGGTTTTTTTATTTATTTTTTAGACACACATAATCAGAGCCTGAGGTTCTAATTGATTTCAAAATGGGTGGGCTCAGGGTGCAGAGCACTGCACCCTGAGCCCACCCACTTGTGTGACAATAGTGAACTAATATTCACTATTGTTTTTGCTATTGTTTTCCTGCTTCTCCTCCCAGCTAATCAGGAAGCGGGTTTTAAGACCTGATTGGCCAGAAGGAGAAGCGACCGGATTGGCTGGTAGGAGAAGCAGTGGTGGAGCCGCTGAAGCTGCCTGGGAAGCTGCCGAAGAGGAGAAGCCACCAAAGCCACCTGGGAAGCCGGAGAGGAGGAGAAGCAGTGAGGAAGCCACCAAAGCTGCCCGGGAAGCCGACAAGGAGGCCCCCTACATTAGGCTTGTGATGACGTGATGATTACATGCCTGAAAAAGGGGCCGCGACTCTGAAATGTTGCACTTGTCCTTGTGATGTGATGAACAGGCTGCTAGTAAAAAATACTAATAAATGCACATTTTGTTACCTGCAAAAAGATGTGCATTTATTATTTTTATTTTTTTTTACAAAAAGGGGAACTTCTCCTTTTAGGTTCAGTAAAAAAAAAAAAAAAAAAAAAAAAAACAGCTGTGACAAGGCATACATTGGATTAATTTAATTAATTATTACATTTTATGAATCAGGTTTACACCCACTTTAAGGCTGGGAGTACATCAATTCGCATGTCAGGAGATTGTGACCAGCTCTCCACAGCAGCTCCAGTGCAAATTGCACTGCTGCCAGGAGGAAAGGCTCCTAGGACAGTTTGCAAAACGTCCTGTGTGCATGAGGACTAAAGATAGGGAAGGATAGTATTTAATCGTGGAGATTATCAGCTGGCAGCAATTGCTTGCTTCAATTGTTGGGCTACTGGCTCCTCTGATCCCCCCTACCCCTGCCAATGTAATCTTTTGGTGCGGCGGGTGTTATTAGACCAAATTGACAGGCACTTATCAAGAATGCTGACTATGCCCCCCTTTCCTCCCCACTCCTCCATTCATAGAAGTTGTACTATGATGAATAGTGAATGGAGGGCAGATGATTGAAAAGTCCTCCTCCATTCATAGATTACATTTTTTTTTATAGAAGCTATAGTATAACTTTCTTGATCATACATCACGGGACACAGGAGCTTCATTACATAGTGGGTTATATAGGCACCTCTGGTGATTGGACACTGGTTGACCCTAATTAAGGAGAATTCCTCCCCTATATAACCCCTCCCATCCGGGAGGCACCTCAGTTTTTTCGCCAGTGTCTGGTCGATGGTCACGTAAAACTTAGCTCTATGCGGGTCCCGGCGAGGGCCGAAGGGCTACAACAAACCGGATCCATACCTCGGGCCGATATTTGACTCCCAAGATGGTATGGTACCCGGGCCTCGTCTGCCGAAGACACGAGGTTTTGCCTGTAAGTCCTCTCCATTGGAAGACTGGACTCTGGGACAACCAGACTTGGGGTACTGTTGACTCAGGGCGCCCGTAAGTTTCTGGCAGAGTTTTTTACAAGGTCCAGGTAGGAGGATCTTTTCGTAAGAACCCCAGATACGCCTGAAGGTTGGCTAACAATACCCGCCGTGATGGGTGAAGGCTGGAATTGGTCTGAACACAGCAATTCCTGCGGCGGGGAACAGGTATGGGAAGTCATCCTATATATTTAATATATGAATGGATTTCTTCATTGTGAGTAGTTGTATGTCTTACCTGGTTTCCACCACTTGAGGGAGTAAGAGCAGCCTGATGCATACTTACATGCCTTTCAATACAAACACGCTCAGTGAAATGCCTGGTTCTCCCAGCTACTCACGTCTCCTTGCAGTCCCTGCCACAATAAAGGTAAAAAAGGGGTCCCACGCAGATCAGGGGGTCCCATGTCACTCCTTTTGGGTTCTCCTCCCCCCCCGGATCCCGCGGTCCTCGTGCACGCGCGCCGGGCGCGCTCCCGGCCTAATGGGGAAGGGGGGGGGTGTGGCTGCCAGCTGTGCACAATCAGGTGCTCTATGCTGCAATGCAGGCGCCAAAACGGCCGATTTAAAAGCCCAGAGCGTCAGGGGACTGTAAGGTGAGACACAGGAGCTGTGGGCTGTAAGCATCCGTGGGATTGGATCCAGGCGAACCTTAAGACACCTACTCAGCATCATATTGTGCAGTTAAGCTAATATTGATTTATTGTGAGACTTTAAGCACAAACAAGTGATTGCATTTTACATTAGTAACTCTGCTTTGTAGCTCAGTACTATGTCTCCTCGTAAGAGGGTTTCAGGGGCAGGTAACAAAAGCACTGGCAAATCACCGCCTAGGTCCAGGGGTTCCAAGAGTGCATGCAGATTACCATCCCCCTCTGCAAGAGTGGAGCCTGCATCTCAAGACGAGTCAGTGCCCCTTTCAGGCTTTGCAGCCTCTCCTAATGTCGCAGCCCCGGTCTATGTCACTGAGGACTCCCTTAGGGCTTCATTGGAGAGTTTTGAAGGGAGGATAATGAATTTTATTTCTGCTTCCCTAAAAGATAGCAGAAAAAGGGGTAGATCCCCTCCCTCTGCTGAAATCCCTCTCTCAGACAGTTGCTCTGAAAATGAGGAGAGATCCCTATCTTTAGAAAGGGATCATGAGCAGTCGGATCAGTCAGAGGATGAGGAGTTAGTCCCCTCCTCCCAGGCACTCAGAAAGCAGGTGCAGTATTATACTGAATTGGTGCGTACCACATTCAGAATGCCGCCTGCTGAAGTCGCTACATCCTCTGTCTCTTCCCTGGGAGTCAGGAAAGCCCCACAGACTGCTTGTTCCTTCCCAATTCATCCTTTAATGGCTGACTTGATGTATGAGGACTGGGGACATCCCGATAAACTGTTTACTCCTCCCAAGAGGTTTTCTATGAATTATCCCGTGGAGGAAAGTTTCACCAAGAAATGGGGGGCCCCGTCTGTTGATGCGGCTATCTCTTGTGTGAATAAAAACCTAACTTGTCCTTTGGATAATGCACAGGTATTTAAGGATCCAGCTGACAAAAGGCTGGAAACCTTGTTAAAAGCCTCCTTTTCCATGGCCGGCGCTGTGGTGCAACCTACAGTCGCAGCCGTGGGGTTGTGTCAGTTCCTTAAGGAACAGGTCAAACAAATGTTTGAACTCCTCCCCAGCGAGGAAGTAGTGAAATATGCAGAGATGCCTCACATCTTATGTTTCATAATTGATGCGATTTTGGGTTCTGTCCAACAAGCATCACGTTTGTCCCTCATGTTGGTACACATGCGTAGGGCTCTATGGCTAAAAAATTGGGCCGCTGAGATGTCATGCAAGAAGCATTTGGCTGGGTTCCCATTTAAAGGGGAACATTTGTTTGGAGAAGAACTAGATAAATTCGTCCAAAATATCTCAGGAGGTAAATCTACACTCCTTCCAGTCAAGAAGAGTAAGCGTCCCTCATTCAGGCGTACTCTTTCTCCCGAAGCGTCAAGCTCTAAACAGTGGCGATGGCCTTCCCAGCCCTCCGCTGCTAGAAAGCCTCAGGGCCGAGCCCAGGGACAGAAGAGGATTTGGGGGCGGAAGCCTGCCAAGCAAACCTCCAAGACCTCCTTGTGAAGGGGCGCCCCCGCTCGGCCGAGTGGGGGGAAGGCTCCTGCGGTTTGCAGGCGCCTGGCGGGAGGAGATTCAGGACAAATGGGTGATCTCTTCGGTATCTCTGGGCTACAGGCTAGAATTTCAGAAGATTCCACCCTCTCGTTTTCTAAGGTCAAGGATCCCCAAGGATCCGATAGAGCGGAAACCGCTACTCCTGGCCTTAGATCAGTTACTATCCCAAGGAGTGATAGTAGAGGTGAGCCCGAAAGATCAGGGTTCAGGTTTTTATTCGAATCTCTTCACCGTTCCAAAACCAAACGGAAGTGTCAGACCTATCTTGGATCTGAGAGACTTAAACCGGTTTCTACACATCCAGACCTTCCGGATGCAGTCTATACGCACTGTGGTTTCCTCCCTGCAGGGAGGAGAATTCATGGCATCAATAGATATCAGAGATGCATATCTCCATGTGCCAATATTTCCCGCACACCAGAAGTTTCTAAGGTTCGCGGTAGAGCAGCGCCACTTTCAATTTGTGGCCCTGCCATTCGGCCTAGCTACGGCCCCCCGAGTCTTCACGAAGATTCTAGACCCTCTCTTAGCAACTTTAAGAGTTCAGGGCATAGCCGTCATGGCTTACCTAGACGACTTGCTTCTCGTAGAGAGAACTATAACGAGCCTAAGTCGCAGCGTCACCAAAACGCTAGAACATCTGGGCCGCCTAGGTTGGATTATAAACCTAGAAAAGTCGTCTCTGCAACCGACCACCAGGTTGGATTACCTGGGTCTCATTATCGACACCGCTCAGGGCAGGGTGTTCCTTCCAAGGCCAAAGGCCTTGGCCATTGGAGATCTGGTGCGCCTAGTTCTGGGCAGAAGATCTCCCTCTATTCGCCTATGTATGAGACTGTTGGGAAAGATGGTCGCCTCATTCGAGGCTGTCCCATTTGCCCAGTTCCACTCAAGGCCCCTGCAAAGATGCATCCTTGCGATTTGGAACAGGAAGCCCCAATTTCTGGATCTTCCTATGCGTTTATCCCCCCGGGCACGCAAGAGTCTTGTTTGGTGGTTACAAACCAGAAATTTGCTAAAAGGCAAAACCTTTCTTCCCCTCTCATGGAAGATTGTCACAACGGATGCCAGCCTGACAGGCTGGGGAGCCGTATTAGAGGGAACATGCTCGCAGGGAAAATGGTCTGCGACCGAAAGTCTGTTGCCCATAAATATCCTAGAGATTCGGGCAGTTTACATGGCACTCAGAGAGTGGTCTCACAGACTGCGAGGCTTCCCGGTTCGGATTCAGTCCGACAATGCCACCGCGGTGGCTTATATCAATCACCAGGGCGGTACCAGAAGTCTGGTGGCCCAAAACGAGGTGAATCGCATACTTGTCTGGGCAGAAGAGCATGTTCCGTGCCTCTCTGCAGTCTTCATCCCAGGAGTGGAGAATTGGCAGGCGGATTATCTCAGCCGCCAGCAGTTGTGCCCAGGAGAATGGGCTCTGCACCCCGATGTGTTTCGAGACATATGTTACAGGTGGGGCACTCCAGACGTGGATCTGTTTGCGTCCAGATTCAACAGGAAACTGGACAACTTTGTGTCAAGGACAAGAGATGCACTTGCTCAGGGGTCAGATGCTCTGACGGTTCCCTGGAGTCAGTACAACCTGATCTATGCCTTCCCCCCGAACCCGCTACTGTCACGGTTCCTGGGAAGGGTCAAGAGGGAGGCGAAGTCGGTCCTTCTAGTGGCCCCGGCTTGGCCCAGGCGACCATGGTTCGCAGAAATCATGAAGCTAGCAGTGGGCAGGCCATGGACCCTCCCTCTCCGGCCAGATCTGCTCTCGCAGGGCCCAATTTACCATCCTGCTTTACGCAGTCTGAATTTGACGGTCTGGCTGCTGAGACCCACATTTTAAAAGGCTGTGGTCTTTCGGGGCCAGTCCTTTCCACTCTGGTCAATGCCAGAAAGCCGGCCTCCAGGCGTATCTATTACAAAATCTGGAGGGCGTATGTTTCCTGGTGTGAACCCAGGAGATGGCATCCCAGAAGGTATGTCATTAACAGAATCTTGGCCTTTCTCCAATCAGGCCTTGAATTGAATTTGGCCATAAGCACCATCAAGGTGCAGATTTCGGCCCTGTCGGTCTTTTTTCAAAGACCGCTTGCATCACATTCCCTGGTATGGGCCTTTATCCAGGGGGCTATGCGGATGAGACCGCCAGTCAGACCTCCGGTATGCCCATGGGATCTGAATTTGGTTCTCTCGGCCTTAGTAGCCCAACCATTTGAACCTTTGCATCTTGCTTAGTTAGTCCTCTTGACAAAGAAGCTAGTCTTCCTAGTAGCCATATCCACGGCTAGAAGGGTATCAGAATTGGCAGCTCTTTCTTGTAAAGAGCCCTATTTAATTATCCATAAGGACCGGGTGGTTATGCGTCCCAACAGGTCCTTTCTACCTAAGGTGGTTTCAGGTTTTCATCTGAATCAAGATATGATCCTACCATCCTTTTTTCCAAATCCTCAGTCCATAGAGGAAGAGTCCTTACACACTTTAGATGTGGTTAGAGCAATCAGTCTTTATCTTCAAGCTACTGCTCTGATAAGAAAAACTGACTGCTTATTTATTCTGCCAGAAGGCCCTAGAAGGGGTCAGGCAGCGTCAAAGTCCACTCTCTCGAGATGGATCAGACAGGTTATTTCTCAGGCCTATAGCTTAAAGGGGAAGATTCCTCCTTTTCAGGTGAAAGCGCACTCTACTAGGGCTGTCAGTGCTTCTTGGGCAGTGCATCACCAGGCCTCCCTGGCTCAGATCTGTAAGGCTGCGACTTGGTCATCAATCCACACATTCACCAGATTCTATCAGGTGGATGTCAGAGGGCAAGAGGATATCGCCTTCGGGCGCAGTGTACTGCAGGCTGCAGTTTAGGTCCTCAGGTCCCTGGCGGTCTATGCTTATGATCTGTGTCTCCCTCCCCTCAACCTGAGCATTGCTTTGGGACATCCCACTATGTAATGAAGCTCCTGTGTCCCGTGATGTATGATCAAGAAAATGGGATTTTTATATACAGCTTACCTGTAAAATCCTTTTCTTGAGAGTACATCACGGGACACAGGGCTCCCGCCCCTCTTGGGTTTTACGTGGTTCTTATTGCTTTGCTACAAAACTGAGGTGCCTCCCGGATGGGAGGGGTTATATAGGGGAGGAATTCTCCTTAATTAGGGTCAACCAGTGTCCAATCACCAGAGGTGCCTATATAACCCACTATGTAATGAAGCTCCTGTGTCCCGTGATGTACTCTCAAGAAAAGGATTTTACAGGTAAGCTGTATATAAAAATCCCATTTTTATGAATAAGGGAGGAGGATAAAAGGGCAGCCATATCTGGCACTCTTGATGAGTGCCTGTCAAACTTCCATTGGCTCTATCAACCCACAGTTCCCCAGAAGATTATGATGGAGGATGGTATATAATGTCCCTTGTAACCCAAAAGGGGTGTTTTGTCTACTTGTTTGCACCCCCCCCTTCACTACCACATTTGGCACTTTTTGGGGGGGAGTGGGTACCTGATTTTGATGGGTATTCACTTCCACTTCTGCCTCAGATTGCCACAGTGAACTGAGCAAGATGTTTGCCCCCCCCTTCCCGAACAGTCTTCTGGGACACATCACAGGTCCCAGAAGACTATGAGCCCATTCACAAGGTGCGGTGCAACTCACGCATGCACAGTATGACACTGGCTATGAACATCCCATTTCCCTTAATTCAGATGCAGGCACCTGCACTCAAAGCCAATTGAAGAATTGGCTCAAGTGATGACATCGTGTGGATCCCTGGACAGGTAAGTGTCCTTATATTAAAAGTCTTGGAATACCTCTAGTGGTGGACTTTTAAGGCATGTACAGTAAATATCAAATTGTAAAGATTCAAAACTGTTTTTTTATTGAAAAGATTAAGAATATACATAAAACAAGGAATGCATAAATACACTGGTAATCTGTACATATATAGGTTACTTGAAATACCCTACGCGTTTCGGAGAGACTAAATCTCCTTCTTCAGGGAATATGTACAATTGTAAGAGATAATCTATTGGAACAGAAAATAAAATATACATTAGAAAATAATTCCTATCTTCAGGAAAAATGCATACATAGTATATTCCATATACTTTACTATTGTAATAGTCACTCACATATTCAAAACAGTGTGTTGAATAGACATTCCATCAGATTTGTGATTAAAAACATGACAGAGAACCAGGGTGGGTGTTGCCGATGGTTGTTTTACCCACTTGAGGCCTTCCAATGTGGTCACTCCAACAGAAAGGGCCGAGAGACCAGAAAGATATCAAAGAGAGACCAAACCCCCAGCACTGATGGGCAGTTGGAGCTGAAAGCTCCCAACCCGGGAGAGACACTGGGGCAAAGCGAATGGTCCTAGGTAAAAAAGAGTAAACAAAATGAGATCTATTTTTCAAACCCACCACAGGGAGAGCAGGGAAAAAGAATCCACCCCCCCCCCCCCCCCCCTCATAATATATGGCCAGGCAGCACTATAAAAAGACCAGGATATTAAATAGGCCACCATAATGTGCCTGTATCTTGTTATAGTGATTTTAGATAATGTTAGATTAGGAAATAGGGTAATTTTGATTAAAGATAACCAATAAAATGAATTATAATAAACAAGTAAACCAAATGGGAATTATGCTAATAGAATTTAATTTAATTACCACAAGTAATGTAGATATACTTCATTCCTTAATGATTATCATTAAATGTAAATTATCCATATGCTAGCATAATTCCCATTTGGTTTACTTGTTTATTATAATTAAGTAAAGAGGAAGTAAAGGCAAAAAATAAATAAAATAAAAAACACACCCTGTAGGCAAAGGCATAATGAGCTAGTATGCATAGCATACTGCTCATTATGAATAACTTACCTGAGAACGAAGCCCCCGAAGCCGTCCTCCTTCTTCCTCTTCGCCACTGCCATGTATCCCGGAGCGACTTCCGGGTCTCGCTGCTCCGGGGCTGTGATTCGCCGCAACCGCGACAACGCCACTCCCGCGCATGCGCACAGGAGCCGACACTCGCGACATTTCGCCGCGATCTGCGGCCTGCCCAGTGCGCCTGCGTGCCGATGTCTACGGCGCATGCGCTGTAGACAGTGGTGGCTGTCTTCGGGTAAATATCTCCTAAACCATATAGGTTTTGGAGCTATTTCTTGGACCTAATCTAGGCTTACCTGTAGGTCAAAGTGGTTTGTAAGGGTTTACAACCACTTTAAATATAATTCTTTTTCCCTGCTCTCCCCGTGATGAGTTTGAAAAATATATCTCATTTTGTTTACCCTTTTTTACCTAGGACCGTTCGCTTTGCCCCAGTGTCTCTCCCGGGTTGGGAGCTTTCAGCTCCAACTGCCCATCAGTGCTGGGGGTTTGGACTCTCTTTGATATCTTGCTGGTCTCTCGCCCCTTTCTGACAGAGTGACTACATTGAAAGGCCTCAAGTGGGCAAAACAACCATCGGCAACACCCACCCTGGTTCTCTGTCATGTTTTTAATCACAAATCTGATGGAATGTGTCATGGTTATGCAATAGTTTGTCTGCTTACCTGTTTCCATGTGTTCATCTAGAGACCAGCCGACCCTAACCTGTCTGCTTTTGTAATCCATCCTCTGGCATGGCTCCACCCTAGCTCCTATCAGGGAGCTCTATATTAACCTGTGCACTGCAGGCCAACCCTGCTGATCAACCTTTGTGTGTTAGCTTCCTGTTACCTGCCGTGTGCTCTTCTGTTGTTCCGTTACCGACTTTGGAGTGTCCTGGACTATCCCCGTTTGCCTGTGATCCTGACCTTTTGGCATGTCCCTGACTATTCCTGTCTGCTTGTGGCCCCGACCTTGGCTTTGTCCCTCACTTTCCCTATCCTCCTGTTGCCTACTGTGGGTGTGAGTTGGGGGACCCTGGGGGTCATGACCTGGAGCCAGTTGCAGCCAAGTCCATCCTCACCACTAGAGGCACTGGTGAACACCTGCTGGCTCTTAGACTCCACGCCCCAGGGAATCTTACGCTCTAATCCCAGTGGGATCTGTCTCCCGTCTGCAGCAGTCAGCCGTAGGGTCCACAACCTTGCGGTGCACTCCTGATCCCTACGGTGTGCATCTGTCACCTCGCCTCAAGGTGACCTGACAAAATGTCTATTCAACACACTGTTTTGAATATGTGCGTGACTATTACAATAGTGAAGTATATGGAATATACTATGTATGCGTCTTTCCTGAAGATAGGAATTATTTTCTAATGTATATTTTATTTTCTGTTCCAATAGATTATCTCTTACAATAGTACATATACCCTGAAGAAGGAGATTTAGTCTCTCCGAAATGCGTAGGGTATTTCAAGTAACCTATAAAGGTACAGATTACCAGTGTATTTATGTATTCCTTGTTTTATGTATTTTCTTAATCTTTTCAATAAAAAACTGTTTGAATCTTTACAATTTGATATTTACTGTAAGTGCCTTAAAAGTCCACCACTAGGTATTCCAGGATTCTGGTCTATAACTTTGGATGTGGCACACAAAATTGTAAAATTATTGCCTCCCACACATTTATATTAAAAGTCAGTAGCTGTAGTATTTGTAGCTGCTGACTCTTACATTTTTTCTGAAGAAGCTTGGAGCTCCTCTTTAAGGAGCTTTCCATCTAGGGTTCCTATCTCACATAAATATACTGTACATGCTAGGACTGACAGGAACCAGTTAACCTACCAGCATGTTTTTGGAGTATAGCTGGTAACTTTTACAAAACAGTGCCTTCTTCCAACAAGCCAAAGACTTCAGCTCTGTTTTCTGTACCATTTTGGATTTGAGTGCAAACTGTGACTTCCTGAACATTCACATGGGTTGGGGGAGGACAACCCAGCTGGAAAAATATATAAGAAGTAGTGTTGCGCAGTACTGGGTTGGGTGATATTATCCTGAGAGGTTAGTAAATTCTGTCCACATCACAATAATTAAAGTTAGATGTGTTATCGCCCAGACTAAAAGGGGATATATGGGCGGCTAAAATTGGCGAAATAATATGAAAAAAATGATGCTCAAGTGTGAACGAATATGAGTGGGTGACTTCTACGTCACAATGTGAATAGCAAAGTATATCCAATGGTAAGCAAAATAAATAGTGATTCTTAATGCGATTAACAAAATCGCATAAGAAGTGCCAGTGCTAGATAGTGAATAAATCTATAGAAATATCAACTACACCATAAATAAAAACCAATGTGCATAAAAAAGTCATTAAAAAACACAAGAATTATGTGAAACAGGTTTGCTAGTGGCTAGGAAATCGCATAAAGTGCCAGTGCCGAAAATTATTGTAAATAAATGCGTATAAATATCTTTATACCATGTGCTAAATTGTGTAAATACGGTGAACACGTAAAATCATGTGACATACACAAAATCGTGTCAAAGAAAACAACACATAAGAAAAGGATCTCTGTAAAAATATTCTCAGTAAGTGTGCACAGTGATTTAAAAAACTATATCAACCAATAGATAAAAAGATTGCACAATCACATATATCAGGTTTGTGTCCATTCAAGATGTGCGATAACTGGTGGCGATTATATTCAAAATCGCATGCAACAAAAAACGCATGAAGTGCTGGTATCAGATTTTTTTGTGCACTGTAAAGTAACGTTGCAAACAGTGATGGTATTAGTGATGGTGACTATATCCCGCGTGGTCCTGTGTACTCAGGGTATGGATGTCCCCTTACCTTACAGCTGTAAGGTAACAGCGTTTGACATGTATATCCTCAGGCTTCCTGGTGGTCTTTTATCCCTCGAGGTCCTATCCTTATGGCCCCGGAAACTGGCGTCTCCTGCCTATTACACCGTGTTGGTCTCCTTAAGTGGACGTTCAGCGGTACTCAGCATAGGGGGGGGGGGGGTTGTTAGGTTGCCTCAGCGGTGGTTGTTATGTGAGGGTTAAACAGATAAAAAAGGGGAGCCCCATAGTGTAGTAATTTTGAACAAGATTTAAGTTTTATTTAAATATAGTGGATAAAATACTCACAAACATATAGAGATTTCTTTGCAATGTAAAAACGAGCCTCGAGCTCGATTACGTCACTTCCGGTAGCGTCCCGACGCGTGTTCGTCACGGTCACGTGACTTCATCAGGGGATGATCCCCTGATGAAGTCACGTGACCGTGACGAACACGCGTCGGGACGCTACCGGAAGTGACGTAATCGAGCTCGAGGCTCGTTTTTACATTGCAAAGAAATCTCTATATGTTTGTGAGTATTTTATCCACTATATTTAAATAAAACTTAAATCTTGTTCAAAATTACTACACTATGGGGCTCCCCTTTTTTATCTGTTTAACCCTCACATAACAACCACCGCTGAGGCAACCTAACAACCCCCCCCCCCCCCTATGCTGAGTACCGCTGAACGTCCACTTAAGGAGACCAACACGGTGTAATAGGCAGGAGACGCCAGTTTCCGGGGCCATAAGGATAGGACCTCGAGGGATAAAAGACCACCAGGAAGCCTGAGGATATACATGTCAAACGCTGTTACCTTACAGCTGTAAGGTAAGGGGACATCCATACCCTGAGTACACAGGACCACGCGGGATATAGTCACCATCACTAATACCATCACTGTTTGCAACGTTACTTTACAGTGCACAAAAAAATCTGATACCAGCACTTCATGCGTTTTTTGTTGCATGCGATTTTGAATATAATCGCCACCAGTTATCGCACATCTTGAATGGACACAAACCTGATATATGTGATTGTGCAATCTTTTTATCTATTGGTTGATATAGTTTTTTAAATCACTGTGCACACTTACTGAGAATATTTTTACAGAGATCCTTTTCTTATGTGTTGTTTTCTTTGACACGATTTTGTGTATGTCACATGATTTTACGTGTTCACCGTATTTACACAATTTAGCACATGGTATAAAGATATTTATACGCATTTATTTACAATAATTTTCGGCACTGGCACTTTATGCGATTTCCTAGCCACTAGCAAACCTGTTTCACATAATTCTTGTGTTTTTTAATGACTTTTTTATGCACATTGGTTTTTATTTATGGTGTAGTTGATATTTCTATAGATTTATTCACTATCTAGCACTGGCACTTCTTATGCGATTTTGTTAATCGCATTAAGAATCACTATTTATTTTGCTTACCATTGGATATACTTTGCTATTCACATTGTGACGTAGAAGTCACCCACTCATATTCGTTCACACTTGAGCATCATTTTTTTCATATTATTTCGCCAATTTTAGCCGCCCATATATCCCCTTTTAGTCTGGGCGATAACACATCTAACTTTAATTATTGTGATGTGGACAGAATTTACTAACCTCTCAGGATAATATCACCCAACCCAGTACTGCGCAACACTACTTCTTATATATTTTTCCTGTAAAAAGGGTTCAAGTACCCCACTTCCAGTGTATGCAGCAGTACAAAATTAGATCCTTGTTCTCTTCCCTGATTAGGCGCAGGAATAACCCCTTAATACTTAACCCAGCTGGAAAAATTACTTGCTAGCGAAAACAAAAAAAAAATCAGAATGTGTAAAAGGTAGGGGAGAAGTCCAGGATTATGCAATCTCTAAAGGAAGAGGTGAAGTTCTCTTTAAGCCCTTGTACACATGGTAGGACATTCCGACAACAAAATCCGTTGGATTTTGTCCGATGGATTTTTGTTCCGAAACTGGCGATCGTTCGGAACGTGATGACGTTATTTAGTTACGACGGGACTACGATCAGGCTAGTAGCCAATAGCTTCGGTCTAGGAATTTGATCTGAGCATGCGTGGCACTTTGTCTACAAACGATCGGACAAAGTCCGATCGGATCACGTTGTCGGAAATTTTTTATATCCAGCTCTCAAACTTTGTTGGTCGGACATTCCGACGGAAAAAGTCCGATGGAGCCCACACACAGTCGGATTATTCGACAACGCGGTCCGATCGGACATTTTCCGTCGGAATGTCCGACCGTGTGTAGAAGGGCTTAGAGTGTACTGTATCTGTATGGCTGTGGAAGGGATTATAGCCCCTCTATGGGGTAGATACAGGTGCAACTGCCTTAATATCCACAGTAAAGTGCTGTTGATGTTATATGAAATAATAATAAAACTGTTATTACAATTGACAAACGTGTTGCCCCGGCCCATTCCATTTATCTTCATGACTTATAAATCCAAGGATAAAGTGTCAAAGCTATCTATATTCCTAGAGCCATAAAAAGAGTTCTGTTCAGCCTCGCTTATCACACCTAAAGACCGAAGCCTAACCTCTTAATCATCGCAATAACCTTTATAGACTACTTCAGCTTGAAAAAGTCTCACTAGTACATTTCCCATACAGTGTTGTCGTTGGTGCAGTATACGTAAAAATGTGTCCTTATTAACATACCTCCCAACATTTTGAGATGGGAATGAGAGACACCTTCTAGCAAATGTATGCAGTCATAAGACATGCCCCCTGCCACACCCCCTTAAAGGAGAATTAACCCAAAAAAGTTAATTAAATCCATAAGGGCTTTTTTTTACCACTACTATTACTTTATATTGGCTTTTAAAACTACAAATGCAACAATTTAGAATTTGGATGAAAGGTTTAACACTTTTTGAAAGATAAAAAGTGCATTTTATGGGGGGGGGGGGGGGGGGGAGCAGATGGACAATGCTCGAAATCAGGGACAGTCCCTCGAAATCAGGCACAGTTGGAAGCTATGCTATTAATGAGCCACAAAGCTGCATTAACCCCCCTGACGGTATTCCCGAGTCTGACTCGGGGTGGATTTTTTATACCAAAAGCGGTATCCCCGAGTCAGACTCGGGACAGCGTCGCTGGATCCAGGAGGAGGTTTCCTTACCTTCTCCTTCGAATCCAGCGATGTCTCCCCGCTGTACGAGCGAGCCGTGCCTCGCTCGATCTATCACATCGGCGATCTCCGTGCCCTGCGAGCGTTGCGACGCACGGGCACAGGGATCGGCGCCAAATTCAAAAAGTGAAATAAACAGTATACATACAGTATAATGTAATCTTACAGATTACATTGCTGTATGTAAATATTTCACATCCCCTTTGTCCCTAGTGGTCTGCCCAGTGTCCTGCATGCAGTTTTATATTGTAAAAACTGTTCTTTATGCCTGGAAACTGGAGATTGTCCATAGCAACCAAAACTGTCACTGTACATCAAAAATGATTTTAGACCAGCTAGAAAACAGCGATAATAAATTAGAATGACTCGCAGAATTGAGCGATAGCGATTTGTGGGGAGATCCGTCATCAAATACTGAAAAGTAATGACAGTGACAATTCTGCAACTCGGCAAATTTCAGTGTTTTTGATTAGATTACATTATTGAATAATTTTTATTATTGTTATATTATTATTTGGTACAATTATTTATAATTATTTATTATATTATAATTTATGATTTAATTTTTCAAACTTTATCATACCTGGGATGTCTGCTAGACTCTGGTTTGGACAGATTTAAGAGAGTTATTCCTAAGAATTGCAGGACTACAATATAAAACGCCAAATTTTCATGCAAAATAATGGTACCGCTTTTAGCACCTAAAATCCGAAATAATGGTACCGCCAGGGAGGTTAAGGTGAGTCTTATATTATTCCCAGAGTTCTGTTTATTGTTTTGTTTTTCATCATGAATTTTCCATAGCACTCGTAACACTCATGTAATGCAAGGGCCTGCCTGATTGCATACAAATTGAAACTCCTAAGGTTTGACCTCATATTATATGGTTTTGGTAAATCTGAAGGAAAAAAAATCAGCAGAAAATCTGATGGTGTGTATGAGGCTTTAAAGCAGGATTCCGCTCTTTTTTTTTTTTCTTACCTGTGTTACAGGTGGGCGACTGCTACCTTCGCTTAGCATCCACGTCCGGCGTTTTTTTTGACCCCCGGCGCGACGATTCTTTTCCTCGGGATGACTTTAAAAAAAGTGCTCTGGCGTTTTCCATTTTAAGTGTGGGCGTCTGAAGCCCACAGGCATTTACTTCCTGTGTATCGATGACGCTCGGCTCCCAGCATGCTCCGCTCCATCTCGCACATGCTCAGTGTGCAATAGTGGTAATGGCAGATACAGCTGCCTGCCCACTTTAAAAATGGCAAATTCGGACACGACCTCGTCACGTGACCGGCGTCCTAACGAAATCTCGCGAGATTTCGCAATTTCATTGTCCCCCCCATGGATTCTTGGGAAATAGCTTAGAAATTTCCCAGGGACCATTGCGAGGACGATAACCACGCCTACTCCCACGGGAGGACAACCCGGAAGTCAGCATAAACATCTGAAATAAAAGGTAAGTAAAGAATAATTTTTTTTTTCAGGGTTCATTTAGGTAAGTATTCAATCTGGTGATTTTAATAAGATGAAGTTTCATTTTTAGGTACCAAACCGCTTTAAGGTGTAAACAGTTTCTTACTGTGGCATAAAAGTCAATCAAATACAGTGGGTATAGAAAATAATCGCCCCCCTTTCACATTTTGTTGCTTTACAGCCTGAAATAAAGACATACACAGTTTTTGTTTTATCCAGCTGTATTTACTCATTGCAACTTATAACATCCAAGTGAAAGAAGTAACACGAAAATGGAAAAAAACCATTCAAAAACAGAATCACTGCGTTATAAAAAGGCTCACCCCCTTGTGTCAGTATTTTGCTGAACAACCGTTTGCTTTAATGCCAGCCTTTAGTCTATTGGAATATGTCCAGGGGCGGACTGACCATTCGCCCACTCGGGCACCTCCCGAGGGCCCCGGGCCACTAGGGGGCCCCATCAGGGTTGCCAGCCTCAGTAAAACCAGGGACAATATGTAAAAATCTGTTTTTTTTTTTACATCTGTCTCTGTAATGTCCCTTACTGACATTCTTTTGCTCTAAAAATCCCGAGATCATAGCTGCCCCACCTCTCCGGTACCTTCTCAAAGAAGCCAATAAAAACATGTCTGTGTATACTGTGTGTACATGTATGTGTGTACTGTGTGATTGTATACTGTGTGTGTGTTTGTGTATATTATGTGCCCCCATAATCTCCGATTGCCTGGGGGCCCCATAATCTCCTATTGCCCAGGGGCCCCATGAGTTGTCAGTCCGCCCTTGGATATGTCTCTACTAACTTTGCACATCTAGACTTTGCAATATTTGCCCACTCTTCTTTGCAGACAAGGACTCCTCCTTACTTAGAGGTATGACATTTGTAGCCTCATTTAGTTTGAATGAATGGGAACTGGGTCAGCAATAAACTACAAAAAAACTGTGATCCGCTAACTCTGTACTTAAAATAACCTTTAGTAAAAGTTATTAGACTACTAAATGGCTAGTCTGAAGCCTCTCAAAAGGGGTGCATGTAAGGCAGGTGTATCAGAAAAACAGGGCTTACATCATGGAATGTGTACTACTAAAGGTCTACAAGTGAAGGATGCCGCGAGTGGAAGATCTGATTGCTGGTGCCATGAGTAACCAGTAGTGTGTTTGGTGCTTAAGCTGTCAGCTGGGTGTACATTGTGACTAAGCAAGGATGACAGTGCACTCTGGTAGTGAAGATGTTTCTGAGTATAACTCCCTCCCCAGCAACCAATGCCTGATACCCGTGACCACATCACAGAGCCTCTGTGTATCTATCTTCATGTCATGGGGACAGGGCCACTGATAAGGCAGTACAGTCAGGCCTCCTGTACTGGGCCTGGGCCCCATCAGTTCAAAAGGGGGGCCCAGGCACATACTGAGCAAGAGCACCGGCTGTATGTCTTATTGCAGACACCCATCCTCTTCTACCTCCTCCTGCAGTGCTGCCAGCTTCTCCTCCTCTTTATCCCTCCAGCTGCACTGCAGGGGGATTGGTACTAGCACATGGGCCCCTTCCATCTGCTCTTGGACCCCCATGTGCCCCTTTACCCTTTAGCGCTGCTGGCTTCCCTCCTCTCCTCTCCAGCTGGCAGCTGCTATGGGCACACAGGGGGATGTTTCAGTATGGAGAGCAGAGGTACTGGCCCTTTCCTTTCCTGAATGAACACAGTGAGCAATCAGTACCAATCCCTCATGTGTCCATTCATCACAGAAGCATAGTAAACTGTGTTTATTATGCTTCAGTTTGTGAATGAGCAGGAAGCCTCAGAGTAATTCCTATTCATTCATCTGTGCAGCTGATGCAGCAGAGAAAGTGACTGATAAATGTCCTCTGTCATTTTCAGCCAGGGGGGGCCTGTCAGGTAGACTGTATGTGGCCCTGTGATTTCTAATAGCAGTCCTCCATGGGGAAGAAAGTGTAAGGGGGACTCTTGGAAGTCACAGCAAGTGTCGGCTTGATTCTAGTAGCAAATCACTGGGAGTGAGGTGACATGAAAACTATGCTGGAGAGCGGGATACTACAGGCTCTAAAAAGTGGTGCACCATGGAAGGCAGACTGTGCACAGTTAATAAAGTGTAACGTCGCTGTGAAATGGATAAAACACAAATTGTGCCACAGCATGTTTGTGTTTGGAGTGCCACCCTAATGCAGATTTCTCTTGACCACAACTGCATAGTTGGGCATTAGCGAGAAAAGCTTCCAGAGTGCCTTAAGTCTTGCCCACAAGCTCAGCCACGCAGGCTGGAGGGAATACTTACCTGAGAAAATCCCTCCTCCCCTTCTGAAGACTCCTGGGATCTATTACATCATTTGCTTAGGCCTGGAAGCCAGGAAGTAACTGAAAAAAAATTCATAAAGTTTAAAACAAGTAAATTTGATATAATTTCCCAGACATCTCAACCTTCAAAAACGAATTTTAGGGAGGTGGTGCTTCACGCCCGCAAATGCACCCCCCACACCCAGCGGCAAAATATTTTTTAAATTACTTTTGCATCATTTTTTCGCAGTGCTTCTGGGGAAGGGGGTGGGTGGCAGCAGAAGGTGTCAGTCGTTTTTTTTTTTTTTTAATAATTGATTTTTTTACAATTTAATTTGTTTTAATTTTTTTTTCACAATGCTTTTTGGGGGGAGGGGAGTGGACAGTGGTGGTAGGGTAGGGGAGAGTGGTGTCAGTAGTTTATTTTATTTTTTTACACTTTTTCATTTTTTTACAATATTGTTATTTTATAAATTTTTTTTGGGGGGGGGGGGCTTTGGTGAGATGTCAGGGGTATAAACAGAACCCTGATATCTCCCCTTTGAGACAGACCAAGGGACTGAGGACACATTCCCCAGTCCCTTTCTCAGCACCAAAGATGAATGAACAGGAGACAGAGGCTCCTGTCCATTCATAAAGTTTACTCTGCTCAGTAATCACAGGAAACAGGAACGATCTCGCTCACTGTGTCCAATTACTAGTTCCCCCCCAGCTAGCAGGAGAGGAGAGGAGGGGAGCCGGTTGTGGGGGACAAGGGGGGCCAGAGAAGGACAAGGAGGGGGACGGGGGAGGAGTACACAGAGCAGCTGGGAAAGATCAGTGCGGCTGGAGGGAAAGCTCTTATCACCGATCTCCCTGTATATCTTTTTATCTGTCAGCCACAAGAGGGAGAGAAGGAGAAGCGGCTGTCAGCTAAAAATCTGTACAAAGGAGGTCGTGATCACAGCTGATCCCCGCCGCACCGATCATTTCCGGTAGATTGGGAGGTGCTTAAGGGTATGCGGGAGCCGTCGCAGAAATGCAGGAGTCTCCCACACCTTCCCTGGAGACTTGAGATGTCTGATTTCCTAATTATTTGCTAATGCTAGCAACATAGGCATACCTCCCAACTTTTTGAGGTGGGAATGAGGGACACCTATTAGCAAAAGTATGTAGGCATGTGACAATCGTACAAAAAAATGATTATTTAAATCCACGAGTACAAGTGTTTTTCTTTTTTACCACTGCTATTCCTAATTTAGAAACTGGATGAAAGATTTAGCACTGGGAAACACTATTTGAAAGATAAATAGTGCATTTTTTAAACAACTATGTAGATTGACTAAAATGAGGAACAGAGGGACTTTATTCCAAATCAGGGACAGTGCTTCGGAATCAGGGACAGTTGGGAGTTATGGTATAGGGCAGTGATGGCGAACCTTGGCACCCCAGATGTTTTCAAACTACATTTCCCATGATGCTGATGCACTCTTCAGTGTGGTTGAGCATCATGGGAAATGTAGTTCCAAAACATCTGGGGTGCCAAGGTTCGCAATCACTGGTATAGGGACTACAAATAGTCAATGCTGATTGAGAGAGTGAAGTTCCACTTTTGTGCCAGAAAGTCCATTTGTCAGTAAAACCAAAATGCCCCTGATCAAAGAAACACACATGCTGTGCATGTACCTACATGTGCACGTGGGCATTAGCAGGCTCATGAGTGTGAGAATGCTCGTTTGAATGGAATTTGATGCCCAGTATTTAAAGCAGTGCAGGTCTTATGGTGATTGCTGAGTGGTCATCAGCTCCTTCTGCCTCTGACCTGATGCCATGCTTACATCTGCATCCTGACTCTGCTTGTTCCTGAACCCATGTTGCTGTCTCCAGCTTGTGACCTGACCTTGCCTCCTACCCGCTGTCCCAATATCTTTTCGCTTGCCTGATACTGACCTTGGCCTGGCTCTGACTCCGCTCCTGGTTACCGGTTGTTGCCAACTTCTGCCTGCTTGACCATGCATCTGAGATCCTGCATCTACCAGTTGCCAACTTTACTGCTGCACTGTCTTCAGCTTTGCATATGCTACAAGATCTCTCGACCCTGATCCCCTACAGGCACCCATGCCACTCTGTGCCCTGTTATACCCTATCATTTCCAGGGGAAACAGGAGAAGAGGTATAAGGGATGCCCTCTCAACAGCTCAGTGATCTGACTTTCTGTTAGAGGGTGTTTATGTATGTTCTCCATGGTCCCACTGTATGTAAGAACATAGCCACCCTCTATTGCCTGCTCCCAAGATGAACTAGGGACTATGATTTGTAGTGTGCATAGAGCAGTGCACATGACTGCAACTAAGGTGTATTGCTTGTTCCAAGGAAACTGAAGTGAGGGGGAGAAAGTGAGGTTAGAGAACTCACAGAAGACATTACAAGGAGGCTGAAAAACATAACAAGAGTTTTATGAAAAATAGATTACAGGGCCATAGGTTTTGTGCTGCCCTAGGCCTGACTAAACACGTGCACCCTCTAATTTAAATATGACCCATCCCTTCCTGTCAAGGCCACACCCTTTGCTGATTAAGACCCGCCCTAACATTTTCGAGTGGGGGCACTAGTTTCGGGGGGGTGTGCAATGGATGCATAGATTTCCTCTCACTTCTTGTTTGTCTATAGGGCAGGAAGTGAAGGGAAATCTCTGCAATGGGACAGGAATGGTAAAAAATGAGGTAGTGAGGCAGCCAAGAAGATTTGTGGTCCAGGATGTTAGGACAGTCAAATTTAGAAGCGGCACTCCCCCCCCCCCCACATTTGCGGAATGCCGGCCACCCGCATACCGGAAGCAGTGTGCGGCTGCTTTATGGAGGCGCTAGACTAATTTGCCTAACAGTGTAGCGCAAGCCGGTGGGCACTCTTTCCCTGCTGCCCCCTGCAAAATGCTGCCCTAGGCCTGGGCCTTGTCAGCCTAGGCCAGGATACAGCGTTGCATTAAGGAGTGGATCTGTAGGGGTTATTTATGGAACATAAGGGCATAATTTAGTCACCTCTGAATTCCAAAAAGCTACTGCACCTTTTATTTTAATTCCTAGGATTATGTCACTTGTATAGAGCTTTTCTGTAAGTGTGAAAAAAAAAACAAATGTTGACCTAATAGCTATTTGAATAGTGACACCTACAGACTGAAGTAAGGTATTACACTATATTTAATGAGAAACCAATTTGAACTATAGATATTGCCACTGCTGATTTATTATAAAGCACTTAGGGGGTTATTTACGAAAGGCAAATCCACTTTGCACTACAAGTGCACTTGGAAGTGCAGTCGCTGTAGATCCGATGGGTACATGCAAGGGAAATAAAAAAACAAAATTTTAGCTTGCACATGATTGGATGATAAAATCAGCAGCGCTTCCCCTCATTTCATATCTACCCCTCAGATCTACAGCGACTGCAATTCCAAGTGCACTTCTAGTGCAAAGTGGATTTGCCTTTAGTAAATCAACCCCCTTAGGCTATAATCATCATCCTCACATCACTGCATAGTGAGTCACAGACTCAAAACAAACAAGCATCCAGTGTAGGGATTGGCAGATCTGATATACACATACACCATCAGAGTCAGGGTCTCACTATGTAGCAAAGGAAGGCTAAGAATTGCAGAGCAGAAAATTGCACATTAAAAACGACAATGGAAAACCCACGCCCATATTTCTATACTGTTTTTTCCCAAAAATGATATGGAAGATGATCAAACAATGATTTGTTATTTAACAATTTAGTGTAATTTTAAAGAAACTATGTAGAAATGCTATTCTGAAGACTGCCATCTTCTATTCAATCACATGACCTGAACTAATATCCTAATTAAGCCTAGGTTCCTCCATGTGTGTGTCGGGAATACTTGCAAAATCACATGTTTTCCTGACCCTGCTCTTTGGCAGTCATATGGGGTTGCAATTAATTCCTAATGGCATCCCACACATTGGCAAAACACCTGTGGTTTTGCACGCATGAACCTGCGTGGTGTTTTAGCTCCATGTGGTTCTGTGCATTGTGATTTTTAACAAGGATCCAGGACTTTTTAGCCAGGCTTCTGTTGGTAGAGCAGCCCATTGAGATGAATGGCCTGCCACAGAATGTAGGTCACACAAATATGCCCGAGTGTCACTGGTGTTTGCATATAAAGGAAGTCTTGATAAAGAAACACTCCGCATGCAGACAAGATCATACGCAGGAGACACCTGAAAGTGTTTGTAAATGGAAGCATAGAATGTATTACTACTAAAAACAAATTTTTAAGGCAAATGCAAAAAAATAGTTTAAAACAAGTAAATATAATATACCTTCCTATTTAAAGTGACTGTAGGTCAGCTTCATGTTTTATTTTTTTTAAATAACAAACATGTTATACTTACCTCCACCGTGCAGCTCGTTTTGCACAGAGATGCCCAATGCCGGTGCCACAGAGAGGAGGGGGAGACTAGCGGGGCTTCGTTCCCCTGCATCACTGGACCCTGGGACCATGAGACAACACCCTAAGAGAAGCGCTCTCCCTGATAGTACGGGCACATTCCCGAGTCCAACATTTGCATCCATAGACACGAATGCCGGACTCAGCCCTCCCCCCGGCGCCCATGTCATTGGATTTGATTGACAGCAATGGGAGCCAATGGCTGCGCTGCTATCAATCTATCCAATCAAGAGCCCAGAACCCTGAGCAGAGAGGGGCTCAGGTAAGTAAAACGGGGTAGGCTGGGGGGCGGTCACTGCGAGAAGTTTTTTCACTTTAATGCATAGGATGCATTAAGGTGAAAAAACACAAGGGTTTACAACCCCTTTAATTACTAATGCTAGCAGCATAAAGATTATAAACAGTTAACGTTGATTGAGAGATTAAAGTTCTGTTTTAAATAGTAAAACTATGTTAGATTAAATTGTTTTATCTGAGAGTGAAACTGTCTGTGTAGGGTGCTTATTCAGCAGTGGCCATACTGGGAGCACAGACTGGTCTAAAGGAGACATGTCAATGCATAAAGCAATGCTTAAAGCGGAGTTCTGCTTAAAAAAAAAGTCAGCAGCTACAATTACTACGGCTGCTGACTTTTAATAATAATCGGACACTTGTCCCAGGGTCCAGTGATGCAGGGGAACGAAGCCCCGCTAGTCTCCCCCTCCTCTCTGTGGCACCGGCATTGTAACTGTGGGCGCCCGGCTGTGGCTTCACATCTGGGCACCCACTGCGCATGCACGAGCCGTGCCATGTGCCGTGACTGGGCGGGCAATCATCTGGGACCTGTGACGTGTCCCAGATGATTTCTGAGATGGAGGGGGGAGAGGTGATCTCCCTTCCGGTGCCGTGGTGTACCGGGAGGAAGTGGGAGCTGGGACCCTCTGAAAAGAGGGTACCCCCTCCCCCCCAAAAAAATTACATGCCAAATGTGGCATTTCAGGGGGTCACCTCCCTTAAAGCGGAAGTTCCATTTCTGGGTGGAATTCCTGTTTAATACAGAACAGTGACCAAAACCGGTCTACAGATTGGGAGTTTAAACATTCCTTTGACTTTAATACCTACCTGCTTGTTCAAGGAAAGGGGATCAAAGTATTGAGGTCAGAGGCTGCTAGGCAACTAGCATTTTTCAGAAGCAATGGCAGCCTTTGTATTTCTCAATGTAAGTTTTCCGTTAAGAGAATTCTTTAAAATGATGCTCTTTCCTGCTAAACAGTTTGGTGTTCTATAGTATTCTATGTGATCGGAAAAATTTCTACATCGCTTTAGCTGTTCCAGAAGATAAAGCTATGTTTGCGGCACCTAATTCTATAAATTCCCAGTTTAACACTCCTAATGGGATTACGTGGAAGAGACATTTCTGTACTAGCGTGCGCTGAAAGCTCTTTCACTGGCGGTTCACAACAACTTTCTGATATTCACTTTCTGGAGTTCAGCACGTCTATAGTCAGGTTTAATCCGCACAGGGCAATCACAAAGCCAATCTTTCCGTCTCGCTTTCTGTCCTGTTATTGCAGTATTAGGCGGCTGTGGAATCCCGCTTTCCTGGAAGACGGGAAAGCAATCTGCCGATTAACTCGATGGCCAATGTTTATTTCCATTATTTGATATCATCAGCCTGCCGTGTTGTTTGTGTGACATATATGTTTGCCTCAGCTACCATAATAACACTACTTGTTGGCAGATCCCCGGAGTATATTCCTAACCCAGGTTTACAGTCTGTTCATATTGAATGTGTGACATATGGCAGTGACGTGCTGGTTAACATTGAGACAATCCACATTCCCTTGCTGTATGACGTGACCCAACAAATAACAATTTTATTTTTAGAAATAGCAGATTTCAACTTTGGGTGATAAAACTGGCAACTCAGTGGATTAACCACTTGCTGTCTGGGGCAGTTTTGACATTTTTTCACGTGTTAAAATCCCACATTGAAAGTGATACTAAAGTCTCTTTTTTTTCTTTAAAAATAACAAACATGTTATACTTACCTGCCCCGTGCAGTGGTTTTGAACAGAACAGCCAGAAACCTCCTTTTCTCGGATCCCTCTTCGGTGCTCCTGGCCCCTCCCTCCTGTTGAGTGTCCCCACAGCAAGCAGCTTGCTGTGGGGGGGCACTCAAGCCAGGCCACAACTCTCTGTGTCCATTCAGACACGAAGCCCTCTCTCTCCTGATTGACTAACTGACTTTGATTGGCGCCACTGCTGTGTCTCAGCCAATCAGGAGGGAGAGTCCTGAATGGCCGAGGCACTCATGCAAATCGCTGAATAGAGATGGGGCTCCTGTAAGTATTAAGGGGCTGAGTGGGTCTGCTACACACAGAAGGTTTTTTAAGCTAATGCATACAATGCATTAAGATAAAAAAAACCTTCTGCCTTTACAGCCACTTTAAATTTAAATTTAACATTGCTAAAAAAAAATATTTTGAACCCCCAAACATTATATATTTTCAGAAAGCAGAGGCCCTGGAAAATAAAATGGTGATTGTTGCAATTTTTTTGTCTTTAGGTATTTGTGCAACTGTTTAGGAAAAGACATTTTTTTGTAAAAAATACACTTAAATTAATTTTGGTGCACACAAACACAAGATAATACTTTTTTTTTTTTTTTGGTAAATTATAAAAGTTTATGCTTCATTGAACAAATAGATGCCAAACATGTCAAGATTTAAAATTTCCTGTGAAATGGTGACAAACTATAGTAGCTAAAATTATCCATAGGTGAAGTTTTAAAAGCCTTTACATGTTATCAGTTTAGTGTTAAACGTGAGTTCTGGCACTAGAATTGTTGCTCACACAATTTATTTATTTAAAAAAAAAAAAAAGAAAGTGTGTGTTTCTGTGCTGAAGTGTAATGAGTTATCAAAGAGCTGCACCTATATATCATTTGAATACCAAAAGTGATGTGATAGCATATACAGTGCCTTGAAAACGTATTCATACCCCTTGACATTTTCCACATTTTTCCATGTTACAACCAAAAACGTAAATGTATTTTATTAGGATTTTATGTGATAGACCAGCAAATAATGGTTATGTGAAAGCAAAATGATAAATGGTTTTCAAAATGTTTTACAAATAAATATCTGAAAAGTGCCCCCCTTAGTCAATACTTTGTAGAACCACCTTTCACTGCAATTACAGTTGCAAGTCTTTTTGGGGATGTCTCTACCAGCTTTGCACATCTAGAGTGACATTTTTGCTCATTCTTATTTCCACAAAGGTTCACCTTCCTGCTGGAAGGTGAACCTCCTCCGCCCCAGTCTCAAGTCTTTTGCAGACTCTAATGCCCCGTAAACACGACCAGACATTTCAACATCAAAAGTCTGACGGAATGATTCCGGCAGACTATTCGATCGTGTGTGGGCTGCAGCGGACTTTTGATTTGCAAAAGTCTGACAGACTTTAGAAATGGAACATGTTTCAAATTTTTCCGCCAGAACTCCGCCGGACCCAGTTCCTACCAAGAAATCCCCTTGTGTGTGTGCTAGTCCGGACAAAAACCGATGCGAGGGCAGCTATTGGCTACTGGCTATGAACTTCCTTATTCTAGTCTGGTCGTACGTCATCACATTCGAATCCGTCGGACTTTGGTGTGATTGTGTGTGGCCAAGTCCGTTCATTCGGAAAGTCCGTCAGAACTCTGTCAGAACTCCGTCAGAACTCCGTCGAAAGTCTGTCGGACCTAAGTCTGGTCGTGTGTACGCGGCATAACAGGTTTTCTTCTAAGATTGCCCTGTATTTGGCTCCATCCCCCTTCCCATCAACTCTGACCAGCTTTCCTGTCCCTGCTGAAGAAAAGCTTCCCCACACCATGTTGCTACCACTACCATGTTTCACGGTGGGGATGGTGTGTTCAGGATGATGTGCAGTGTTATGCCACGTACACACTTTCGGACTTTCTGACAGTAAATATGCAATCGGAGCTTATTGTCAGAAATTCCGACCGTGTGTAGGCTCCATTGGACAGTTTCCATCGGAATTTCCATCGCACAACATTTGAGATCTGGTTCTCAAATTTTCCGACAACAAAATCCATTCGAACTTCAATTTTCTCGGCTCGTCATACATGTTGTATGTCACTGCAATCTTGACGTTCTGACTTTCTGACCAACTTTGTGTGACCATGTGTATGCAAGACAAGTTTGAGCCAACATCCGTCGGAAAAAAAACATGAGATTTTGTTGTTGGAATATCCGATCATGTGTACGCGGCATTAGTTTTCAGCCACACATAGCGTTTTGCTTTTAGGCAATTTTGGTCTCGTCTGACCAGAGCACCTTCTTCCAAATGTTTGAATTGTCCCCCACATGGCTTCTGCCAAACTGCAAACTAGACTTCTTATGGCTTTCTTTTAACAATGGCTTTCTTCTTGCCACTCTTCCATAAAGGCCAGATTTGTGGAGTCCATGACTAATAGTTGTCCTGTGGACAGATTCTCCCACCTGAGCTGTGGATCTCATGCCCAGCCTGTCAGTTTAGGTGGATGGCCATGTCTTCGTAGATTTTCAGTTATGCCATACTCTTTTTCCATTTTTGGATGATAAATTGAACACTGCTCTGTGAGATGTTTAAAGCCTTGAATATTTTTTTATAACCTAACCCTGCTTTAAACTTCTCCATAACTTTATCACTGACCTGTCTGGTGTGTTCCTGGGCCTTCATGATGCTTTTTGTTCACTATGGTTCTGTTCTCTAACAAACCTCTGAGAGCTTCAAAGAATGGCCGTATTTATACTGAGATTAAATTACACACAGGTGGACTAATTAGGTGACTTCTAAAGGCAATTGGTTCCACTAGATTTAGGTTAGGGGTATCAGAGTAAAAGGGGGGTTGAATACAAGTGCACGCCACACTTTTCAGTTATTTTTTTGTAAAAAAAATTGAAAAACATTTATCCTTTTTTTTCTACTTGACAATTATGTGTTCGTCTATCACATAAAATTCCACCAAAATACATTTACATTTTTGGTTGTAACATGAAAAAATGTGGAACATTTCAAGGGGTATGAATACTTTTTCAAGGCACTGTATGTATATACATAAATAATAGTGCATTTCTGGTTACTATGCAAGAAATAAAATACTGAAAATATACATAAATAATAGTGCATTTCTGGTTACTATGCAAGAAATAAAATACTGAAAATAAAATACTGAAAATGTATCAATATACAAACAAACATTAAATTGAATAGTCCGTAAAGTTCAATATGGAGATAAGTTCATGTGCCAATAGCAATGAAAGCATATCGTGGAATGAAGGTGTATCTAATTCTTCTCAAGAAGAAATCTGTTCAATGAGCTGCTTACCTGGCTGGCCAGGAAAACATGGCATTGAAACCGGACGTGACAAAATCCTTGTCGCTTCTAACTTCATTCATCACATAGCAGAACCAGGAACAGATGTTCCTCCATCTCCTCTGGAGGATTATCATGACACTTTTAGGCTGGATTCACATGTTTGCACTTTTATTAATGTATTTAAAGCATGTTATCACAACACACAGTAATGCCCCGTACACGCAATCGGAAATTCGACCAGCAAAAGACCGATGAGAGCCTTTGGTCGGAAAATGCGGTCGTGTGTATGCTTCATCGTACTTTTGCTGGCCGAATTCCTGCCAGCAAAAGATTGAGAGCAGGTTCTCTATTTTTCGGTCTGAAAAAGTTCCAATCGGAAATTCCGATCATCTGTACAAATTCTGACGCGCAAAATTCCTACGCCTGCTCTGAAAAAATTTGACGCATGCTCGGAAGCATTGAACTTAATTTTCTCGGCTCATCATAGTGTTGTACGTCACCGCGATCTTGGCGGCCGAAAGTTCAGAGAACTTTTGTGTGACCGTGTGTATGCAAGGCAAGCTTGAGCGGAATTCCGTCGGAAAAACTATCCAAGTTTTTTCTGACAGAATTTTTGATCGTGTGTACGGGGGACATTTTATATGTGGCTTGACTAGCATTGCCATTCATTCAATAACTCCACCCTAATGCACATATACAATGAAAAGGCTGCAGCTGTGCTGTAGTGTACCACCACACACATTGTGGTGGTCTGCAATAGTGCAAGTGAGTTATTTTGTTTATTCTGATGTGTTATGGGGTCGTTTATAAATATGCTGACCTAATGCAATGCCTTAATGCAATGACTTTAGGCAGTAACAAGCATCAATAAATGGTACTTAGTGGGGTATATGAGCCATTAATTCCTTGCTTAATAGAGACAGAGGAGTTGATTAACTAAAAGCAATTATACTGTTGACTGTTTAAGGGAATTTGCACTGTGCTAGAGAATTTTCCTTTAGCTTACTAAGATCATGCTGAGATGAAGCTCTGCTGACTTCCATCATACAATCATGTATCAGCAAAAATACATTTTTTTGAAAAAAAAATTTCCCCATGTGATTGGGTATTCTTTGTAACATGAATTTTCAACAAATTCACTAAGCTAAGAGAAAATTCCCCTGCAAAGGGAACAGCCTATTTGCTTTAGTATATTAAGCCCAGAATCTCATCCTAATATTAAAGTTTAACTCGGCTCCCTCTTTCTCTCTCTCTCTGCCTCCGCCCAGCCCCCTACTGCCCTCGGAACCCCTTTTAAAAATATTCTTTATACATACTTCCTCTCCAGGTGTCTTTAGATTTCAGGATTTCCTAGGTCCTCTTTCTTGTCTTTTTCTTCTGGCAGTTCTAAATGCTGCAGAGACTGGGGCCATATAATGAACTATAAGTCCAGGGTTCATTTGGCCCACAGGAAGCAGGTTGAATGTCACAGGGCATCATTAAAACCCTGAAGATGGCCAATGCTCGGTTGTAGAGTGTTGGGTTTACCAGAACAGCACCGGTGAGTAGCTTGGCTTTTTTTCACAGTGATTTGTTATTGCTGTAAATGTTTGGTGTATGTCATATTCACTATAGTTGTGCTCCGCTCTTCCCCAGAAGCATTACAGGGCTAGTGCTTAGTGATTGGCACAGGGTTGTCACATGGGGTGAAAGAGTCTTCAGACCTGTGTAAGCTCCAACTGTGATGCAAGGCTTAAAGGGGCCATCTTTATTTACTTCTCAGTGAACAGAGGAGCCATAACAAAGTGGTAAGTGCATTTACTGTAGGTTCAAAATGAAACCTTTTGCTTTGCCCTGCATAAGAAAAACCCATGATGAGTTTGAAGGAGTTCTATGGTCACAGCATACACTTTAGTTTTATAAGATCAGCATAGTAATAGCAATAAAAAAAAATAACTTTTTTTTACATTCCATTATAAGCTTAGTTGAAAAAGCCCCTTTCCATGTTGTGAGTTCTACCTGTCCATCTCTTTCCACAACTTCTTGGACTCCCTGCATGCACTGTAGCTTCTAAGGACCACATATCCCATGGTACAATGCTGCCTGCAAACTGTGATCCCTGTACTGACTCCCCCTCCTGAAATTCCTCCTCTCAGCACCACTGTAGTTCAGAAGACAGACTCTGTGAAATGTGTGACATAGCAGTGTCTACTTACAGGATATAGTAAATATGTGTCATAGAAGACAGGGAAGTAAATGTGTGGGGAACTTCACAAAGTAAGTTTACAATCTTCAGAACCATTCAGATAATAGGAGTAGGATAGAAACTATTGAAATACAATGTGGAAATGAGTATATGATTTTAAGTTTTGGCAATAAATACACTTTAAGCAGCTTAAAAATGATTGATGATGATGACAAGTTGCATCCACCATTATGGACACAAAATATGGCTTCCCTGGGCACAATATTCATTACTTACCAGATAACCTGTGGACCACTACCTATACATTTCTTGGCATCACTCATACAGTATCTTGTAGTTCTACTAAAAAACACATACTGTATAAAGGAAAAAGGCATTGGGACTTTGTGTGAGGCATAGGACAGTTAAGTCAAAATTGCTTCCATTCCTGTCAAAACGAAGCAAGAAGAAAAGTTGGGACTTTGCATGAAGCATGCGGATTTGGAGGCAAAAATTAGCTATATATGTCTAATAATGTTACATTTATTAAATATTACACATTAAAATGCATCAAAAGCAGTGGTACATATTGTATCTTCCCTCATGATTAATTGATTCACACATTAACATATTGCACATAGACGATAATAAACAAGTAAATTAGGTGAAGCGATGTATACAGAATATGTTACAAAACTGCATGCTTATAGAATTTGGGGCATCTGAAGCTCGACACGTTTCATGGCTAACTTGCCACTCATCAGGAGCTGATGTAAATTGGATATCTATAAAATGAAAATATTATATCAAGCAATGAGTAAGTCTAAAGAATAAAAATATAAATGAACGGAGTATGCTTGAAACAACCACCTATACTCACAGGTGAGGTGATGAAAAGGGTGTGGCAGTGGTTGCGTGGGCAGCTGGGGACAGGATCCGGCACGGGAGCTGAGGCGGCACACAATGCGGCAAACCACGGAAGCAAAAGACATGAAATCAACTGAGTGGATTGATGGTAACACGAGTGCCAAGGCTCTTGTATCACCTGGGGGTGGTATGAAAGGACAAAAAAACAAAACAAATAAAAAACAAAACAAAAGAATGTTGGTGTTAAAAGAGATAACACACTGTGTAAAAACAGTGAAAAAGATAATCAGTGAAAAATGAAAAAAATGTGTGATGACAATGTGACAAAAATCTGTGATAGTGAGACTGTGTTGGAAACAATGGGGGTGCTCCAACATTGTGAACACTAACATTGAAAGGTGAAAGGAAAAGGGGGAGAAAAAGAAAAAGCAGGAGAGAAATGTTAGTGTTCACAATGTTGGAGCACCCCCATTGTTTCCAACATAGTCTCACTATCACAGATTTTTGTCACATTGTCATCACACATTTTTTTCATTTTTCACTGATCGTCGTTTTGCCCACACACCCACTGCCTCGCCCTTTCCATCACCTCACCTTTTAGTATGAGTGGTTGTTTCAAGCATATTCCATTCATTTATATTTTTATTACTTAGACTTACTTATTGCTTGATATAATATTTTCGTTTTATAGACATCCAATTTACATCAGCTCCTGATGAGTGGCAAGATAGCTACGAAACGCGTCGAGCTTCAGATGCCACAAATTCTATAAGCATGCTGTTTTGTAATATATTCTGTATACATCACTTCACCCAATTTACTTGTTTATTATCATCTATGTGCAATATGTTAATGTGTGAATCAATTAATCATGATGGAAGATGCAATATGTACCACTGCTTTTGATGCATTTTACTGTGTAATATTTAATAAATTTAACATTATTAGACTTATATAGCTAATTTTTACCTCCAAATCCAAAAATACATACTGTATGCTAGATATTCCCTCCATCCTCCATTTTTCCTTTGGATATTTGCCTGGTAGTACCTGCTGTCATATTGAAAAATTCTAAATAAATCAACTGAAAAGAGAACTGCAGCATCTTGGCATGTACACAGAGTCAGCATCATCTTTACTTAATTTACAAGTTGTCAACAGGACTTACTATTAAAGTACTTTTACTCAACTCTTACATGCCAAAAGTTGTTCTGAATTGGAAGGAATCATGAATTTCAACTATGTGAAAACACTTGCTGGTATAATTAATAGCATTATAAAACATTTGGCAACTGTTTGACATTTTAACTCTAATTAGAAATTGGTTCTGTTATACAAGCTGTTACTAGACTTTTTATATTAATTAATAAAGAAAGAAATAACATCATGAAGTTCAGCTGCTAGTCAACAGGTGAATACAAGCAGTTAGAATGAGCTGTAGCTACTAGCTGTCAAAAGAGAGGAGGTAAAACTCAAAAATGAATACCAGCAAAAGAAAAAAAAAAGTGATGAAGAAGTAAGGTAATAAAAAATATCTGACAGATATTGGCAATATAAACAACAATTGTATAACCAGCCAAAATTTAAAGCAAAAGAGCAGCCAAAACCTTTTTTTTCCTGATAGAGCTGGCAACAGTTAGAATCTTTGGGATTATTGTATATGATTGTTTGAACGTATAAATCTTTTTATAATTTTTTGGTAAATGGAAAAAGAAATAAAGGAAAAAAAAAAGATCTTTGTCATATTTTTAATGCTGTCTGTGTCCCCGTTGGTGAAATTTATATGTCCTGGTGAAATGATGGGATCCTTGCAAAAATCTACGACTCTTGGACTTGTACAGACCAAGGATTAAACAATTCTAATGCCTCTTGTACATGGATGCCTAAAAAGCAATGTTTTCCCATGAATAGCTCAGCGGCGGGGGCATGTCAGGACAAGTCTGACAATTGGAAAGGAGCAGGCTGAGTTTCCAGCATAGCTATAGAACTGTGCTTTCCTGCTTAGTGTGGTCAGTTTTGAATAGGAAAGCAGAGGGAGTGTGAGGAACACCAGGGATTTCGTACAAAGGAAGCGATAAAGAGAGAACATTATATTTTATCCAGGGCTCGAGTCCTGCGGGAACGCATGGGAACGACGTTCCCGTACTATTTCCACAACGGGAACGCCGTTCCCATTAGCAGCCCGAGTAGCCTGCCGCTCGTGCGTAGCCCGCCGCTCCTCTGCCGCCCGAGTCAGTGACTGGTTGCTAGGCTAGGGCCGTTCCGCGTCTAGCAACCGGTCACATGACATCGGCCGTACACGTGGGCACGCACTGGAGTCAGTGGGCAGTGCGCATGCGCCCTCCAGCGCAGCCAGCGGCAGACACACGCCGCTGGCATATGGACTGTCTCCTCCCTCCCCTCTACCCAGTTCTCTCCCGAGCGAGAAGTAAACCAGGTTAGTCACTAGAACTCTGCATTACCCTGCCAATACTCTGCATTACTCAATACTCTGCAATACCCCGCCAATACTCTGCATTACTCCACCAATACTCTGCATTACCCCGCAAATACTCTGCATTACCCTGCCAATACTCTGCATTACTCAATACTCTGCAATACCCCGCCAATACTCTGCAATACTCTGCATTACCCCGCAAATACTCTGCATTACCCCGCCAATACTCTGCATTACCCCGCCAATACTCTGCATTACCCCGCCAATACTCTGCATTACCCCTCCGCCAATACTCTGAATTACTCTGCCAATACTCTGCATTACTCTGCCAATACTCTGCATTACTCCGCCAATACTCTGCATTACTCCGCCCATACTCTGCATTACTCCGCCCATACTCTGCATTACTCCGCCCATACTCTGCATTACTCCGCCAATACTCTGCATTACTCTGCCAATACTCTGCATTACTCCGCCAATACTCTGCATTACTCCGCCCATACTCTGCATTACTCCGCCAATACTCTGCATTACTCTACCAATACTCTGCATTACTCCACCAATACTCCGCCAATACTCTGCATTACTCCACCAATACTCTGCATTACTCCACCAATACTCCGCCAATACTCTGCATTACTCCACCAATACTCTGCATTACTCCACCAATACTCTGCATTACTCCGCCAATACTCTGCATTACTCCAACAATACTCTGCATTACTCCACCAATACTCCGCCAATACTCTGCATTACTCCACCAATACTCTGCATTACTCCACCAATACTCTGCATTACTCCACCAATACTCCGCCAATACTCTGCATTACTCCACCAATACTCTGCATTACTCCACCAATACTCTGCATTACTCCACCAATACTCTGCATTACTCTACCAATACTCTGCATTACTCCACCAATACTCTGCATTACTCCACCAATACTCCGCCAATACTCTGCATTACTCCGCCAATACTCTGCATTACTCCACCAATACTCTGCATTACTCCACCAATACTCTGCATTACTCCACCAATACTCCGCCAATACTCTGCATTACTCCACCAATACTCTGCATTACTCCACCAATACTCTGCATTACTCTACCAATACTCTGCATTACTCCACCAATACTCTGCATTACTCCACCAATACTCCGCCAATACTCTGCATTACTCCGCCAATACTCCGCCAATACTCTGCATTACTCCACCAATACTCTGCATTACTCCACCAATACTCTGCATTACTCCACCAATACTCCGCCAATACTCTGCATTACTCCACCAATACTCCGCCAATACTCTGCCAATACTCTGCAATACATACCCTGCCGATACTTACTCTGCAATACTTACCCTGCCAAGACTCTGCAATACTTACCCTGCAATGCCCTGCCAATAATCTGCAATACCCAGCAATAATCTGCCATACCCTGCCAATACTCTGCAATACCCTGCCAATACTTATCCTGCCAATATTCTGCAATACCCTGCCAATACTTACCCTGCCAATACATATTCTGCTAATACCCAGCCATACCCATCCATGCTCAGCCAAAATATTATTGGGGGAGATGACGTGGATATTACAGTAGGGGAGATGTATATTGCAGTGGGGACTATATGGTGGTGACATTTTTCACAGGTTTTTGCAAATTCAATTATTATTTGCTGATCCGAAAAAAGATCCGATCTGTGACTCAGATCCAAGGAATGATCCGATCCGTGAGTTTTTTGATCCGTTGCCGATAATCTTGCACGGCAAGGGCAACGTTATTCCAGTTTGTGGGATATTTTCTAATTTGCTGTATTTGAATTTGGAACAGGGTGTATTTGTGTTCGAAATTCCCTGCGAGGGAAAGATCATCACCCATTGTGTTGATTATTCTGTTTGACAAGTTAACTTATTTTGTATTTGTAAACTGGCACTTTACAATAAATGTACTGTATTTTCTGTGAAATATATATGCATATGAGCGTACCTGTATTTATTTTTTATTTTTTTGGTGGGGGAGTGGATCTTGGGTGAGAGTTCCCACACTTTTTTCCCCAGCACTTGACCCCTGATTTTATCATACAAGCACATGGTACAGCAGGCACAAATGCTTTAATGGGCCTATATACACCGACATATGAGTATATTGCTGCATATGGATCAGGAAAAAAAAATACTGCATTGCTAGGCAGTAATTTACATACATACAGCAAAACCCATGAAAAGCTAGAAGAATTTTTATGCACATGTATACATGCAAAAACAAGTGTTTATTATTATGCCAGTTCTTGTGTCTCTTTGCAGGATTTTGTGCCACGAATCTGATGTTCATATATCAGTACCATCTGCAAGCTAAATATATTTGAAAAAGTGTTATGTTGAGTATAATCCCTTTAGAAGGCTATTTTAATCATACTGAGTAAAATAAAATCATGCACATACCATGGTACCTGAACACGGACCCCAAAAGGGTGGGTGTCCAATTTCCTAAAATATACCATATATACTATTTTAAATATTGCCATATATTTAGTAACGCCGCCCTTTACAGTATTACTTATGTGCTACATCAATGTTTCTCAACTCCAGTCCTCAAGTACCCCCAACAGGTCATGTTTTCAAGCTTTCCATTATTTTGCACAAGTGATTTGATCAGTTTCACTGCCTTAGTAATTACCACAGCCGTTTTATCTGAGGGAAATTCTGAAAACATGACCTGTTGGGGGTACTGGAGGACTGGAGTTAAGAAACATTGTGCTACATCCTCTCAAAAGGACAATATTCATAAAAGGTTCACTATATACAGTATGTCCCAAAAACACATGGACAAAAAACTCAAACAAAAAAATGTAGAAAAATCAGAAAAAAATCCTTGGAGGGGTAACATCTGTTTTAAAGTCCTAAATCTTTAAAGGCAGACTGTAGAGCATCATTTCTCAACCAGGGTGCTGCAAAGAGTCCTCAGGAGTGCCATGGCAAAAGGATAAAATACTGACCCAACTAATGCCGTGTACACACGTAGCCGACTATCCGGCGGACTTAGTCTGGCGGACTTCCCGAACGGGCTACTTCCCCACACACGGCACCTTTTCAGCGGACTAATACGGCGTACTAAGTCCGCCGTACTTTTGAAATGAACGGACTCGCCCACACACGCAGAGGAAAGTCCGCTCATTTCGATCACGTCTCCAGGTAGGCGTGGCCCGCGAAGGAGACGTCGCTGGCCCCGCCACCTGGTATGGACTTAAAGGGGAACCCCAACGCCGAAAAAATTCGGCATGGGGTTCCCTCCCAGGTCCACATCAGACCCTTGTCCGAGCACGCTACCCGGCCGGCCAGGAAAGGTGGGAGACGAGCGAGCGCCCCCCTTCCTGAGCCGTACCAGGCCGCGTGCCCTCAACATGGGGGTGCCTTGGGGAAGGGGGGGCCGCGCAGCCCCCCACCCCAAGGCACCTTGTCCCCATGTTGATGAGGACAAGGGCCTCTTCCCGACAACCCTGGCCGTTGGTTGTCGGAGTCTGCGAGCGGGGGGCTTATCGGAATCTGGGAGCCCCCTTCTTATAGCTCTTTTACAGGTGGTGGCCCGGTCTTCTGTCGCTGCTTTCGTCGTCGTCGTCGCCGCCTTCTGTTCTTCACTTCAGATGTTGACTCGTCGCTCCCTCCGCTCACAATGATGGGGACTGGGCGCGTGGCGACTTATATAGGGACATCACCGGATGATGTCCCCGCCTATTATGATGTCACAGTCCCAGCATCCTCTGGGACTGTGACACCATAATGGGCGGGGACATCATCCGGTGATGTCCCTATATAAGTTGCCGCGCGTCATGTCGGAGCCATTGTGAGCGGAGGACACGATGAGGCAACATCTGAAGAAGAAGAGAAGAAGAGAAGAACAGAAGAACAGAAGGTGGCGGCGACAGAAGAACCGAAGAGGGGGATAAGACCCCAGAAGTTGGAAGAAGAGGCCGGCGGCGAGGAAGAAAGCCGGGCTCCTCCGCTAGTAAAAGAGCTAGCAGAAGATAGCGGAGGAGTCCGGCGAGAAGACCCCCGAAGACGGAAGACCCCCGAAGACGGAAGACCCCCGGAGCTGTGCAATAAACAATTTTATCTTGTGTGTTGTGGTTTTTTTTTACTTTATTTCACAGGTGAATGGGTAGGGGTACATTGTACCCCATACTCATTCACATAGGGTGGGGGGCCGGTATCCGGGGCCCCTTATTAAAGGGGGCTCCCGGATTCCGATAAGCCCCCCCGCCCGCAGACCCCGAAACCAACGGCCAGGGTTGTCGGGAAGAGGCCCTTGTCCTCATCAACATGGGGACAAGGTGCCTTGGGGTGGGGGGCTGCGGTGGGGGGCTGCGGTGGGGTGGGGTGGGGGGCTGCGGTACCCGGCGGGGCCCACTGGTACGGCTCAGTGGGGGGGGGGGGCGCTCGCTCGTCCCCCCTTTCCTGGCCGGCTGGGTAGTGTGCTCGGACAAGGGTCTGATGTGGACCTGGGGGGAACCTCCACGCCGATTTTTTCGGCGTTGGGGTTCCCCTTTAAGTCCATACCAGGTGGCGGGGCCAGCGACGCATCCTTTGCGGGCCCCGCCTACCTGGAGACGTGCTCAAAATGAGCAGACTTTTCTCCGGGCGGGAAAAGTCCGTTCATTTCGAAAGTACGGCGGACTGGCATACGCACGACCGGATTGTCCGCCGAAATGCAAGTCCGGCGGGAAGATTGGAGTGCAAAACTACTTTCTAAGTCCACCGTACTTTCGGGTAAAAAAAGTACGCCGGAGGCTACACACGGGGGGATTGTCCGGCGGACTTGAGTTTGCCGGACTTTTCCACCCGATTGTTTGATCGTGTGTACGCGGCATTAGGCAGCCGGTTACGGATGAAAATGTTTCCCCAGACTTTTTTTTGAGACTTTGAAGTGATGGTATTGCTCTGTTACACATTATAACATCTTTTACTTGGACTTTGAATTGTGTATGTGTAATATATATATATATATATATATATATATATATATATATATATATAAAACTGTATATAGGTTGGTATTGGTTGCTACCGATCTGTGAACTCTGTATTTATAACTACTGAACTCTGATCACAGAGTTCAGTATTCTGTAAGGCAGAGTTCAGTAGTTTGTAGATTTGTGTACAAACTACTGAACTCTGTACACTGCATTTCAAACTACTGAACGCTGCATTACATACTACTGAATACTGTGTTACAAACTTTTTACATTTTTGACTGGTGTACCCCAGGATTCTGACAAATTTTAAAGGGTGCTGTAGAGTTGTTTGTCGATACACCAAAATGTGTTCCTCCACTTGGATCCTATATACAAATCCTCCTCCTTGTTACAAAAAACAGGAAATATATCACTAAATAGTAATTATACAATCAACTTAAATATTACATCAGATCACGCTGCCTCCCTCCAGCAGACAGGGGATTAAGCATGCACTGTCCATTGCAAAACTGGCAAAAGGCTCCTGAACTGTATATCAAAAACGCTATATAGAATGTCTATTATTTCTATACAATGCCTTCAGGTTATAATATCTCAAGGTGTCTAAAAGAAACAAAATCACAATACTGTATGGGAAGTACTAACCAGAACATATCAAAGCTTTTAATGCCTGGGGGTCCTTCCTCACATGTCATCATTGTTAACACATAAAGCTCTTTCAACATAAATCAATCAGATTGCCTCCACACAGCACATACACATGCTGGTCCGCCAGCATCAGAAAATTCCCAACTGTTTTTGAAGTATGATGACAGGGGTTGTACTTGATCATTCTCAACCACTGCCAGTGTCTCCACTTAACTTTGGTATGACATTTATAAATTTGCTGTTGGAAAGTTCTCCATTGCATTATGTTGTAATACTCATCCATTCATGACTTATAGGCGTAATTGACCCGTTATGGAATGTTCATCAAGTCCTATCATTCAGGGCTAGACATGTGCGATTCTTTTACTGCAAATCCTACCCTTCCCCTGCTACCTACACTGCCTGACACTTACCACAGATCAGAAAATCTATTAACTGCTTTACTAACTTTTACTTCTGAAGCCTCTCTTATGAACAAAACTCCCCACTGAGATCTTTAGCAACTTGTAGGTGTTTACTATAGGAAAATGTTGACTCTATGGCATCCGTGCTTCTTTGCTTCATTGCTTCTTTGTTTTTTTGTTGTCTTGGCTCATTTTATGCGGTCAATCCTTTGCTACAACCCTACCTCGAGACTTTATGATAACAGTGGGAACTGCTTATTTTTCAGAAAAGATCAAATGACTCCAAGCACTAGAACACCAACAGTTTTTTTCTACTATACCAATAGCTCGAGAAAGGTTTCTCAGCCATTTGCTTCCTAATGCCCCGTACACACGACCGGACTTTTCGAGGGACTAGGTCCGACAGACATTCGACGGAGTTCTGACAGGGTTCTGACAGAGTTCTGACGGACTTTCCGAATGAACGGACTTGGCCACACACAATCACACCAAAGTCCGACGGATTCGAACGTGATGGCGTACGACTGGACTAGAATAAGGAAGTTCATAGCCAGTAGCCAATAGCTGCCCTAGCGTCGGTTTTTGTCCGTCGGACTAGCATACACACGAGCGGATTTCTCGGTAGGAACTGGGTCCGGCAGAGTTCTGGCGGAAAAATTTGAAACATGTTCCATTTCTAAAGTCTGTCAGACTTTTGCAAATCAAAAGTCCGCTGCAGCCCACACACGATCGAATGGTCTGCCGGAATCATTCCGTCGGACTTTTGATGTTGAAAAGTCCAGTCGTGTGTACGCGGCATTAGTGGATCTCTAAGCAGATAGTAGGTGGTATGCTCCTCCTGAAAGTATCACAGGCTGACTTATTCAGTAGGTTAAAGTTGAGTGATGATGTGCCGAATACAATAACCCAGAGGATCAAATCTGATTGAAGTGTATTGTAGTCAAATCAGTTTAAAGGATGATTTTTCATTGGTTGCAATGGATTGCTAAATTTTTGCACATTATCACTGTTATTTGCAACTCCTTACTGAATAAGTAAGTTTATTATATAGAATGGATAACCTTGTTTAGTCTGATGAGAGATCCTTTGATCACTAGGGTTTGCCCCTTGAACCCCATCTTGAGCTGATTTCAAATTACTGTCACTGACTGAACCTTTCTTATTTGTAATACTTGCATGAAAATGGCTGTTCACAAATAATTTTAATTCCCATTCAGCTGCACTAGATAGTACACTACAGATTTTGTGACTTTTTACTCATTATTAATGCATAGAGTAGACTGGGATTCATTGCTGAGAATGCTAAAATGTCCCATAATTTGTAGTGTTTGTTGTAGTGTACCAAGCTCTAGGAATGTTGGCATTACAGATACCCATCACTACATATACACTCTAAGCTGCACTACATAATTAAGTCAATTTTAACTTTCCTTGAATCTTGCAAAGTTTTGGCACCTCCTATATAATCTGCTATAATTTTAAACGCTACAAACTGTATGTTGAAACAGCATGCTGACCTCAGATTCATGAGAAGACTATCACAATTCAGTCCAGAGTTATGGCACATCTTCTGCAATTTATGCACTATGCTTCAGAGTTTGTAAGTAACTAAAATCATAGCAATTCGATTTATTTCCATTCTCATATGTAGAATCCAATACACTGAACACATATAGCCTGGTGGGATATTTCTGTGATTTCGAGTGCTGTACTTCAAATGAACTAAGGGTGAACTAAAGTCAGTACAAAAGGCATTAGTAAAGCCAGATGTTGGGATCAAATACCCAATACTTTTTGTTCATGCGTCCCCTCATTTGCTACATCAGAGCTATAATAGGAATTAAGTGCAAACTGATTGGGGGAAGTTAAAGTTAATAGGAACTTACAGCGTCAGTGTGTCATTTACAGTTCCGGTCCGTGAAGAGCATCGCATCCGGAACTACCTGATTTTTGCTTGTATTACTGCTTTTACCATGTAAGTTGATCTTTAACCATTTTATAATAAATTACCTTACGGAATGACACTATGGGGTTTGTTTTTGTCATTATACCATGTGCATGAGACCGCTGTCTTAGCCCCTGTACACACGGTCGGAGATTTTGCCAACCGAATCCGTCGGATTTTGCCCATCGGATTTAGTCCGACGGATTGTGTCCGAAACTGTTGCATACACACGGTCGGGCCAAGTTGGCGAAAAATCCGATCTTTCAGAACGTGATGACGTAATTTAGTTACGATGGGACTACATTCAGGCTAGTAGCCAATAGCTTTGATGTAGGAATTTGATCTGAGCATGCGTGGCACTTGGTCCGATCAAAATGCTATACACATGATCGGATTAGGTCCGACCGGCCCAGTTGGTCGGGAAATATTTCCAACATGTTGGAAAACTGGGTCGGACGGAGATTCAGATGGAATCAGTCCGATGCATACCACACACAGTCGGATTATCTGACGACACGGTCCGATAAGACGCATTCCGACAGATTCTCCGACCGTGTGTACAAGGGCTAAGAGGACTAAATGGAGAAGGGGAAATAAATGACACCTGGGACTTTAATTACAGCCGTTGTAAACTGTGGATGATGTTTACCCTCAAACTGGGGAGAGTGGTTAAGGAAGGGGAGCATATGTGGAGAAACTGGCACACCACATGTCCTTATTAAAAAAAAACAAACACAGGTATTGAAGCATTAATAGCACTTTATTAATTATTTATTAATTATTTACTATATTAATTATATAAATTGTGGACTCCTTACTATTAATCGGGATAAATAGAGAATGATCTAAGCCCCTGTTACTTTCATTTTTTATTGTGCACCTTTATATGAATTTATTCACTGCATTGTTAGTATTGTGTTTATGTGAATTGCTTTCAGCATGCACTTATACAAATATTGCGTATTACATTCATTTATTTTTGTGGAAATTTGCACTTTATTCATGCAACCACTGGGTTGATTTATTAGGAAGTAGGAACTTAAGCTTTAACATAGAGTATTACCTATTGAAACAGGACCACATCCACTCCTTATTTTCCTTCCGAAATCCTACCTTTGCTAGTTAGCTGCAGAAAGAAAGCTGTCTCCTATGTGAGATTTCCGCTCACCTCCTATACTTGTGATAGCTGTCAAAGATGGATTTTCCCAAGTTGCAAATGGATGATAAATCTCTCCAATGGGGGCTTAGATAGCAGAAAAAACATCACAGTGAGGTTCTAACACTTCCCCTTTCTATATAAACTTTTAAAAAAAGACTGGTGTTTCACTTTAACATTTCAGTCCCTATTTTCTGACTGCCAGAGTCCGTCTGTTATTAATTAAACTGTGCTGTTTTGGCTGCTATGTCTTGCCACTTTAAACAAGCATGCTTTCTGCAAATATTACAAGCCTGGAGTTAAAATTCACGCTAGCGTCAAATAGGCAATCACTTATATTTCTGTTAAGTATTAGGTTACACTTTTTACTGTGTGAACTTTTTTTAACAGATATTAGTGTTTTACTGTTTAAACTGTGAGAATATATCAGAGCTGTGAAGAAAAATGTATGTTTTACGTCAGTGAGTGCTATTGTCACCTAATGCTCTTTTTTAAAGTTCACATCTCTACTAGATACTGTCATTCTTGCATATTTAATCTCTTGTTTAATGCGCTGTGTTAAAAATGTAAACTACTCTCTAAGTTAGATTTCTCCAGAAAAAGATAAAACTTAGGGCAAGCCTTATGCCCCATACACACGATCGGACTTTCCAACAACAAAATCGTGACTTTGCAGCTGAGGTCCACCGGACTTTCCGAACAATAGACCTTCTTACACAGGACCGGACTTTTCCGGCGAGATAAGTCCGGCGGACAACCCGGCGGACTATGGAGGGAGTCCGCCAGACTTTTGAAAATAACGGACTTGCCCACACACGGAGGAAAGTCAGTTCATTTTGACGGGACTAGCGAAGGCAGTCAATGTCGCTGCCTTCGGCAGTGAGATTGACACCTCGCTGGCCCGTCACCTGGTATGGACTTAAAGGGGAAGCCTTACGCCGAAAAAACGGCATGGGGGTCCCCCCCAGGTCCATATCAGAACCTTATCTGAGCATGCAACCCGGCCGGTCAGGAAAGGGGGTGGGGACAAGCGAGCGCCCCCCTCCTGAGCCGTACCAGGCCACGTGCCCTCAATATGGGGGGGTGCTTTGGGGAAGGGGGGCCGTGCGGCCCCCCACCCTAAAGCACCTTGTCCCCATGTTGATGAGGACAAGGGCCTCTTCCCGACAACCCTGGCCGTTGGTTGTCGGGGTCTGGGGGCAGGAGGCTTATCGGAATCCAGAAGCCCCCTTTAATAAGGGGGCCCCCAGATACCGGCCCCCCACCCTATGTGAATGAGTATGGGGTACAATGTACCCATACCCATTCACCCGGTGAAAAAAATGTAAATAAAACACAACACAAGGTTTTAAAATAATTTATTGCACAGCTCCGGGTGTCTTCTTCCGTCTTGGGGGGTCTTCTCGCCGGACTCCTCCGCTATCTTCTGCTCTTTTGCTAGCTGTTTAGCGGAGGAGCCCGGCTTTCTTCTTTGCCGCCGTCCGGGGGCTCTTCCGACTTCGGGGGTCTTGTCCCCTTCTTCAGGGGTCTTCTCCCCCTCTTCAGTTCTTCTTGCCGGGCCTCTGCTTTTTTCCTTTAGCTCTTTTACTAGCGGTGGCCCGGTCTTCTGTCGCCGCCGCCTCTTCTTCTGACTTTGGGAGTCTTGTCCCCCTCTTCGGTTCTCCTTGCCGGGCCTCCGCTCCTTCTTCCAGCACTTTTACTAACGGTGGCCCGGTCTTCGGTCGTCGTCGCCGTCGTCACCGCTGTTGGCTCCGCCTTCTCTTCTTGTTCCTTGAGATGTTGACTTTCTTTGGCCGCAATGACAAGGACGTGTTGTGCGGCGACTAATATAGGGATAATGGGGGGGGTCACTGGGCGATGTCCCCGTCCCTTATGATGTCACAGTCCCAAAGGATGCTGAGACTGTGACATCATAATGAGCGGGGACATCACCTGGTGACCCCGCCCATTATCCCAATATAAGTCACCGCACACTGCGTCCCTGTCATTGCGGCCAGAGAGAGCATCGAGTCAACATCTCAAGGAAGAAGAAGAAGGAGAAGAAGAAGAACAAGAAGAAGAGAAGGTGGTGGCGACAGAGGACCGGACCACCGCTAGTAAAAGAACTAAAGGAAGAAAGCGGAGGCCCGGAAAGAAGAACTGAAGAGGGGGCAAGACCCCCGAAGAGGGGGACAAGACCCCCGAAGTCTGAAGAAGACCCCCAGGCAGTGACGAAGAAGAAAGCCAGGCTCCTCTGCTAGTAAAAGAGCTAGCAGAAGATAGCGGAGGAGTCCGGCGGGGAGACCCCCCCAAGACGGAAGGAGACTCCCAGAGCTGTGCAATAAATTATTTTGACACTTTGTGTTGTGTTTTATTTACATTTTTTCTCACCAGGTGAATGGGTAGGGGTACATTGTACCCCAATACTCATTCACATAGGGTGGGGGGCCGGTATCTGGGGCCTTCTTATTAAAGGGGGCTCCCGTATTCCAATAAGCCCCCCGCCCGCAGACCCCGACAACCAACGGCCAGGGTTGTCGGGAAGAGGCACTTGTCCTCATCAACATGGGGACAAGGTGCTTTGGGGTGGGGGAGCCGCAGGGCCCCCCTTCCCCAAAGCACTCCCCCATGTTGAGGGCACGCGGCCTGGTATGGCTCAAGAGGGCGGGGGTGCTCGCTCGTCTCGCTCATCCCCACCCCCTTTCCTGACTGGCCGAGTTGCGTACTTGGATAAGGGTCTTATATGGACCTTTGGGGGGGGGACCCTCACGCCGTTTTTTCAGCGTAGGGTTTCCCCTTTAAGTCCATACCAGGAGACAGGGCCAGCGATGTGTCAATCTTGCCCAAGGAGGCAGTGACATTGACCTCCTGCGCTAGTCCTGTCTACCTAGAGCCACATTCAAAATGAACAGACTTTTCTCCGTGTGCGGGAAAGTTCATTCATTTCAAAAGTCTGGCGGACTAGCGCACAGACGGCCGGATTGACAATTTTTGAGTCAAAACTACTTTCTAAGTCTGTCGGACTTTTGGGAAAAAAAAGTGCGCCGGAGCCCACAAGTCCGCCGGATAGTCTGATCGTGTGTATGCGGCATAATGAGAATAACTTGGTTGTACTGTCAGCTAGACATGTGCATTCGTTTTCGTCCGAATGCATTTTCGTCCGAATTTCAGCTATTTTCGTTTTCGTTTTGACAAACGATAACGAAAGCACAAAATCCGAAAAACGAAAGATCCGACATAAATAAATGCTTTATTTTCGTTTTCATTGTTACAACAGTTCGATATAGAATAGGAGATTCGACATGACTCTGACGATAACAATCTGTCTATAGAACCTGTGGTCGAATGTGCTTAACCTTACCTCTATTAGTCCAAGATTATATAGAGAAAATATTCGACAGAGAAAAAAGATTTGACAGAGAGAAAAGATTCTGCAAGTTACTGTCCTAAAAAGTGTTTGGGGACCTGGGTCCTGCCCCAGGGGACATGTATCAATGCAAAAAAAAGTTTTAAAAACGGCCGTTTTTTCGGGAGCAGTGATTTTAATAATGATTAAAGTGAAACAATAAAAGTGTAATATTCCTTTAAATTTCGTAGGGGGGGGTTGTCTATAGTATGCCTGTGAAGGGGCGCATGTTTCCCGTGCTTAGAATTGTCCCTGCACAAAGTGTCATTTATGCAGGAAAAAAAGTCCTTTAAAATCACTCGCAGCTATTATGAATTGTCGGCTCCCGTAATACAGAGAACACTCATTGAAAGTCATTGATAAAAAAATAAATAAATAAATAAATAAAAAAGCGTGGGGGTCCCCCAAATTCAATTTCCAGGCCCTTCAGGTCTGGTATGGATATTAAGGGGAACCCTGCCTCAAATTTAAGAAAAAATTTGACGTGGGGTTCCCCCTAAATATCCATAACCAGACCCTTCAGGTCTGGTATGGATATTAAGGGGAACCCCGCATCAAATTTTAAAAAAATTTGACATGGGGTTCCCCCTAAAAATCCATACCAGACCCTTTATCCGAGCACGCAACCTGGCAGGCCGCAGGAAAAGAGGGGGGGACGAGAGAGCGGCCCCCCCTCCCTCCTGAACCGTACCAGGCCACATGCCCTCAACATTGGGAGGATGCTTTGGGGGTCCGTGACCCCTCAAAGCACCTTGTCCCCATGTTGATGAGGACAAGGGCCTCATCCCCACAACCCTGGCCGGTGGTTGTGGAGGTCTGCGGGCGGGGGGCTTATCAGAATCTGGAAGCCCCCTTTAACAAGGGGACCCCCAGATCCCGGCCCCCCCCCTGTTTGAAATGGTAAGGGGGTACAAAAGTACCCCTACCATTTCACAAAGAAAGTGTAAAAAATGGTTAAATAAAACAAACACACTTTTGAAAAATTCCTTTATTAAAAATAAAAAAAAGATTCCAGCGGCGGTAATCCACTCTTGCTATCCAGCGACGGACGGTCAGCTCTCCATCGATGTCTAATGTCATCCAGCGCAGCGCAGCATCCTTCTTCTGTCTCCGTGGAGGAGACACTACAGACATTCCGACGGCTTGACGTTTCTTATATAGGGTGGGCGGGGCCACCCGTCACCTGACCCCGCCCCCCTCTGACGCAAGGGGAAACCCGGGGTTCCCTGTGACGTAGGGGTGACCCGCACCCCTCTGATGTAACACAGGCAGGTTTCCGTTACATCAGAGGGGGGCGGGGTCACCCATACGTCACGGGGAACCCCGGGTTTCCCCTTGCGTCAGAGGGGGGCGGGGTCAGGTGACGGGTGGCCCCGCCCTCCGTATATAAGAAACGTCAGCGCCGGAATGCCTCCAGTGTCTCCGTGGAGGAGACAGAAGAAGGATGCTGCGCTGCGCTGGATGACATTAGACATCGATGGAGAGCTGACCATCCGTCGCTGGATAGCAAGAGTGGATTACCGCCGCTGGAATCTTTTTTTTATTTTTAATAAAGGAATTTTTCAAAAGTGTGTTTGTTTTATTTAACCATTTTTTACACTTTCTTTGTGAAATGGTAGGGGTACTTTTGTACCCCCTTACCATTTCAAACAGGGGGGGGGCCGGGATCTGGGGGTCCCCTTGTTAAAGGGGGCTTCCAGATTCTGATAAGCCCCCCGCCCGCAGACCTCCACAACCACCGGCCAGGGTTGTGGGGATGAGGCCCTTGTCCTCATCAACATGGGGACAAGGTGCTTTGAGGGGTCACGGACCCCCAAAGCATCCTCCCAATGTTGAGGGCATGTGGCCTGGTACGGTTCAGGAGGGAGGGGGGGCCGCTCTCTCGTCCCCCCCTCTTTTCCTGCGGCCTGCCAGGTTGCGTGCTCGGATAAAGGGTCTGGTATGGATTTTTAGGGGGAACCCCACGTCAATTTTTTTTTAATTTGACGCGGGGTTCCCCTTAATATCCATACCAGACCTGAAGGGTCTGGTTATGGATATTTAGGGGGAACCCCACGTCAAATTTTTTCTTAAATTTGAGGCAGGGTTCTCCTTAATATCCATACCAGACCTGAAGGGCCTGGTAATTGAATTTGGGGGACCCCCACGCTTTTTTTTTTTATTTATTTATTTATTTATTTTTTTATCAATGACTTTCAATGAGTGTTCTCTGTATTACGGGAGCCGACAATTCATTATAGCTGCGAGTGATTTTAAAGGACTTTTTTTCCTGCATAAATGACACTTTGTGCAGGGACAATTCTAAGCACGGGAAACATGCGCCCCTTCACAGGCATACTATAGACACCCCCCCTTACGAAATTTAAAGGAATATTACACTTTTATTGTTTCACTTTAATCATTATTAAAATCACTGCTCCCGAAAAAACGGCCGTTTTTAAAACTTTTTTTTGCATTGATACATGTCCCCTGGGGCAGGACCCGGGTCCCCAAACACTTTTTAGGACAGTAACTTGCAAATTAGCCTTTAAAATTAGCACTTTAGATTTTGAACGTTGGAGTCCCATAGACTTTAATAGGGTTCTAAAGTATGCTATATAGTTAGCTCCGTCGAATCTTCTTTATACATTCGACAGACACCATAAGCCTTCCAAGACAGATTCGACCGTAATTCATGTGGATTTTCGGACGAATGCAATTTTTGAACGAAAAACGAAATAAATAAAAACGAATTTCGGGAGTAACTAAATAAATTAAGTTTTCAGACGAAAACGAAATTCCGAAACGAAATATTTTACTCTGCACATGTCTACTGTCAGCTCTTTTGTTTTGTTTTATAGTCATATATGTTTGTAGAGCCAAGCCTCTGAGGAGCTGCCAGATTGTTTGGTTCTCCTGTCCTGCACCAGTCATGACCCACCCTGTACCTGGACCACCATGACACACTTGAAACTGCTGGAATTAGCTTTCTTAAAGGCAAAAGCCGTGGAAGCTAAGGGTGGAGTTGACAGTAACAAGTGAAGACAAGCACAAGGAAAGATAAGTATCATTGTTAGAAGAAAATAGAATTATGCTAAACCTATAGAGAATCAATAATTGAAAATTGCATGAATTAAAAATCAATATATCAATATAATGCTAAAAAGTCCACCAGTGCTCAAATGATGATATGGTTCATCAATGTATGTGATAGTGTCTCCATCCGTTGAACTCAGACCAGTGGATAGATGGACATGGTACATAAAGATAAAGGCTCCAGATAGTGTAAAAACCTTTTACATTTATTACAATTTTAAAATACAAAGTATTGCACTTACAATGTTAGCATCTAAGTAAGCCTTATGTATGATGTTCCAGCAGGCACACTAACAGACAAACCCTGTCCTTCCGGGAAAAAGGGATGTAAACACAAGGTGACATCAGCTCGTCGATCCTCCCTATGTGTTTTGTCAGAGATGACGTCATCCATGAGTTAATAAGAGGCGGCTTGAGGATAACTGAGCATGTGCTTATTGTGTGTTGGAACCAAGCTGCTGTGTTTAGACTACAAATGCTTTCTTTGATCCTCTGTAACGGGGGATCATGGTAATGTGGTAAGGAGTGATTCCTTCTATTTGCTGGTGGATTCAGCACATTATTTGACAACGGGTGGAGACACTATCACGTACATTGATGGACTATATCATCATTTGAGCACTGGTGGAATTTTTATCGTTATATTGGTATATTGATTTTGAATTCATGCAATTATCAATTATTGATTGTATATAGGTTTAGCACAATTCTATTTTCTTCTGATTTACTCCTATTGTTTATATGTTATACAGGAGAATTGCAGCTTCCATCATATTTTAGAGTTTTGTGTGTTTTTTTACTCTCTTAGCGCAGTTTCTTCACTTTCTCTCTAGGTATCATTATTAACCACTTCAGTCCTGGAAGATTTGGCTGCTGAATGACCGGCCATTTTTTGCGATTCAGCACTGCATCGCTTTAATTGACAATTGCGTGGTCGTGCGAAGTTGTATGCAAACAAAACTGACGTCCTTTTTTTCCCACAAATAGAGATTTCTTTTGGTGGTATTTGATCGCCACTGTGGTTTTTATTTTTTGCGCTATAAACAAAAAAAGAGCAACAATTTTGAAAAAACGTTTTGCTATTATAAATATCCCCCAAAAATATATATAAAAACATTTTTTCCTCAGTTTAGGCCCATATATATTCTTCTACATATTTTTGGTAAAAAAATCGAAATAAGCGTATATTGATTGCTTTGCGCAAAAGTTATAGCATCTAAAAAATAGAGGATAGTTTTATGGAATTTTTATTATAAATTTTTTCTTTACTAGTAATGGAGGCAATATGCAATTTTTATCGAGACTGCGACATTATAACGGACACATTGGACACTTTTGACACATTTTTGGGACCATTGGCATTTATACAGCGATCGGTGCTATAAAAATGCACGGATTACTGTAAAAATGTCACTGGCAGGGAAGGAGATAACACTAGGGGGCGATCAAGGGGTTAACTGTGTTCCCTGTTTGTGTTTCTAACTGTAGGGGGAGGGGACTGACCTAGAGGAAGTGACGGATCGTGGTTCCTAGCTAATAGGAAGTTGCGATCTGTCACGCCTCTAAGAACAGAACGTGGATTTGTGTGTTTACACACAAAAATCCCTGTTCTGCCTCTTGTGCCCACTATCGTTCATGGCCGGCAGTCATCGCGACCCTCAGCCATGAGCATCGGCACCCCTGCTGTGCAGCGGGCGCGCGTCCCTGCTATCTCGATCCTGCAAGCCAACATATAGCTACAATGGCTTGCGGGATCGTGCCAAACTTCCGCAGTAAAATGGCGGCGGTTGGTTGGCAAGCGGTTAAATTATATGGCCTATCTGCAAGCAAATAGCCTTGACAAAACCACTGGCTAGTGTAACTAGAAAATTTGCAATTGGGGTCCTTGGATTCCACGACAGAGCACTCACTCATGTAGTGCACTACTCCCTTGGGAGCTGCTGGGTTGTTCATACCATACTGATAAAATGCATTCGCTCTTCCACCCCACATGATTCACAACAGACACAGTCAATAAAGTTGAACAGATAACGTTATTCCTCTTGCTGCAGTCTAAGTGTAATGGTGATGATAGGAAGTATGAGCTGCCTCCTCCTTCTAATTCCTCTGAGTAGCTAAAACCCTTTCCCTTAACGAACTGACCAGTGCCCCTCTGAAAAGCACCTTGGTAATTGGACGCTGGAAGTCCCAGGCCTCACTTGCCCATCTGCTTTGCAGCTACTTCCCTCCTGTTTCTTGAAAATAGGATCATCCCAGCCAGGGGGCATGGTTTAATCCCCCAGGATTTCTCAGGCGACATGATGTGCGTGGACCATCAGGCACTGGGGCCTCTGAAACCCCAGGCCTTCAGGTTAGGTTCCTGCTCTCCAGCACTGGGGCCTCTGAAACCCTCAGGCCTTCGAACCTGCTCCTTGGAGTTACATTTTTGGCTGCTTCACTTGACTCGGTTTCTTCCCATCCTCTCCTAGGAAGCATGTGACCTCAGTATATATAACAGTCCCGCCCCTGCCCATACAAATTAATAATTGGGCCAGGGCCATATACACTGCCTGCACTCCAGTCCCTGACCCACCTCCTTTCCAGAACATTCTTAGGGAAAGCAAGGGAGGGTTTTCCAGGGTAGAGTACAGATCGTTACACCACCCTCAATTCTACTACTCCTCCCAAAGCAAATTAAGCCACCAGGCCTAAACAAACAGGGTAAGGCACTGGCAATTTCACCAAACTCTAACCTATTAGCATCCACCTAAAGGTGGTGGGCGCTACATACACCCCCCTCTAGAATCACAACTATCCTCAGTTGTGGAAAAAGAATCCACAAACCAGGAAGAGACCTATCCAATCTCCTAACACGAGGCATCTCATAACCCCTAGAGTGTGTAATGTGTGTGACATTTGAAAAATATACACCTGTACCTGTAAATAAACACACATCCTGCTCTACAAACTATCTATACCAATCAACCATTAAGTGGCATGTGTAATTCTGTCAGGGCTGCCATCCCCTCAAAAGGAGTCTGGTAGACACCGCTACTCCCAACCAGCCCAGGTGGATAAACAATAAAGAGTGGCCTCAGTCTACGTGTCTCCACCAAACCACACACCCTGATGCATTTTGCTCCACCCATCGGGGCTTAATGATAGGGCCAGACACGTAACACTCGCATTCAAAACTGCCCATCCCCATAACTCCTGCATTCCACACTCCCACTCCCATTATCTATTGCATCCAATACCTACAGATGTTGCATCCAGTACTCCCATCCTTATAACCCCTGTGTACAGCACCCCCACTCATGTAACTGTTCCGACATCCAGCGTCTACAACCCTCCCTCACTGAACTCAACACTCTCAACTCGTTAACCCCTAACATTAAATATGTCCCACCTCTATAAACCACTTCATCTAACAACTCCATATCACACCTATAGACTGTCACTTCCAAAACATCAGACTTTACCCCTCATTCAAGTGCCCACCCTCTGCATTCAGTACTTCCACCTCTTTAACTGCTGTTTCCAACTAGGGATGAGCCGAACACCCCCCGGTTCGGTTCGCACCAGAACTTTCGAACGGACCGCAAATTCGAACGAACGTTAGAACCCCATTGAAGTCTATGGGACTCGAACGTTCAAAATGAAAAGTGCTAATTTTAACGGCTAATATGCAAGATACTGTCCTAAAAAGGGTTTGGGGACCTGACTCCTGCCTCAGGGGACATGGGTCAATGCAAAAAAAAGTTTTAAAAATGGCGGGAGCACTGATTTTAATGACGATTAAAGTGAAAAAAAAGTGAAATATTCCTTTAAATATGGTGCCTGGGGGGTGTCTGTAGGATGCCTGTGAAGTGCCACGTGTTTCCCGTATTTAGAACAGTCCCTGCACAAAATGACATTAAACGGAAATAACACCATTCAAAACTGCTTGCGGTTTTAATCTTATATCTGGTTCCTGCAATATGGTTGAAAATCATTGAGAAAAATGGCATGGGTAGCCCTCCCTGCCCATTACCAGCCCCTTTAGGTCTTGTACGCATATTAAGGGGAACCCCGTACCCATATTAAAAAAAGGAAATGCGTGTGGCCCCCAGGCCCTATATACTCAGAACAGCAGTATACAGGCAGTGCAAACAAGACAAGGACTGTGTAGGTTTGTTGTGTTAAGTTGAATCTGTTTGTAATTTTCAACTGGTACATTTTTAAAGTGTAGCTCCAGTCAAAAAAACTATTTTTAAACTTTTTGGAAAACATAGGGAAGGGTTATCACCCCTGTATAATTTGTTTTGTCGTACATCTTTTTTCATCTCACTTGCTGTTGTCTCCTTCCGTTTGCAAGTAGGAGATGTTTGTAAATTGGATGTTTGAAAGTAGGGGCCTGCCCTATATGCTCTGCAGAAATGGCAGAACAAGGTGTTGGTTTTGCCACAACATTGTAAGCCCTCAAAGTGACTCTTGGTGGGCGCTGGAGCGCCCTGCTGTGAACGATTATATCAAGAATTGTAATTACATGCCATTGTTGAACAGTGGTAGAAAAATTGACCTTTGGTGGTTGTGGTGCTGGTGCCACAACACTATAAGTCCTCACCGTTACTCTGGGTGGGCACAGGAAGGGGCCCTCCTGTGAAATATTATATCAAGAATTGTAATTACATGTCCCTGTTAAACAGGGGCAGAAAAATTGGGCCTTAGGCACTGGTGCTGGTGCCACCACACTGCAACCTCTTCCATATACTCTAGTTTTATTGCAGGAATTAGCCCTGCTGCAAAGCATTGCATCAAAAATTTTAATTAAACGCCCCTGTTAAACAGGGGCAGAAAAATTGGGCCTTAGGCACTGGTGCTGGTGCCACCACACTGCAACCTCTTCCATATACTCTAGTTTTATTGCAGGAATTAGCCCTGCTGCAAAGCATTGCATCAAAAATTGTACTTAAACGCCCCTGTTAAACAGGGGCAGAAAAATTGGGCCTTAGGCACTGGTGCTGGTGCCACGACACTGCAACCTCTGCCATATACTCTAGTTTTAATGCAGGAATTAGCCCTGCTGCAAAGCATTGCATCAAAAATTGTACTTAAACGCCCCTGTTAAACAGGGGCAGAAAAATTGGGCCTTAGGCACTGGTGCTGGTGCCACCACACTGCAACCTCTGCCATATACTCTAGTTTTATTGCAGGAATTAGCCCTGCTGCAAAGCATTGCATCAAAAATTGTACTTAAACGCCCCTGTTAAACAGGGGCAGAAAAATTGGGCCTTAGGCACTGGTGCTGGTGCCACTACACTGCAACCTCTGCCATATACTCTAGTTTTATTGCAGGAATTAGCCCTGCTGCAAAGCATTGCATCAAAAATTGTACTTAAACGCCCCTGTTAAACAGGGGCAGAAAAATTGGGCCTTAGGCACTGGTGCTGGTGCCACCACACTGCAACCTCTGCCATATACTCTAGTTTTAATGCAGGAATTAGCCCTGCTGCAAAGCATTGCATCAAAAATTGTACTTAAACGCCCCTGTTAAACAGGGGCAGAAAAATTGGGCTGATGGCATCAACCAGAACCAGAAATGTTCTTCCAACATATCAGCGGAGGAGGAAGAGGATAGACAATCAACATAACAGGACAGTCACTCAGCATCAGCATAGGCAGTCTTGAAGGGATGTGGTATTTAAAAAAAAATTATTCGGTTACATCAGCTTCAGGTGCTTGGTAGCTATGGGTGATTCAAGACTGATTCATCTTGATGAAGGTCAGTCGATCAACTGATTCGGTGGACAGGCGCACCCTGTGATCGGTAACAAAGCCACCAGCAGCACTGAAGGTGCGTTCCGAAAGAACGCTGGATGCAGGACAGGCCAGTAGCTCAATTGCATACTGTGCAAGCTCTGGCCAGTGATCCATCCTCAAGACCCAGTAAACCAGAGGATTTTCGGTGGGAAAGGTGACCTTGCCCCTAGGTATTCCTGCACCATGTAAATCAGACGCTGGCGATGGGTGGTGGAACCGATCATACCTTGGGGCTGCGGACTAAAAAATTGTCTGAAAGCATCAGTCAGACGGCCACCTTCTCCACCGCTCCTTCTGACCGATGCCTCAGCAACACGTTGTCCAGGACCAGGAGTTTGTAACCTCCCAGTCTCTGGGAACGCATTGCACAGACCTTTCTGCAAGGCCTCCCGGAGATGTCTCATCCTCTGCTCCCTCTGCGATGGCAAGATAAGGTCGGCAACCTTACCCTTGTACCGTGGATCAAGGAGAGTGGCCAGCCAGTAATGGTCCCTCTCCTTGATCCGAAGAATACGAGGATCCTTCCGCAGGCTTTGCAGGATCAGGGAGGCCATGCAGCGTAGGTTAGCTGAGGCATTCGGTCCGGAGTCCTCTGGGTCACTAAAGACAACATGATCCGCAGCTACCTCCTCCCAGCCACGTACAAGTCCACGTGTTTCTTGGGACTGTAAATCATCCCTACAAGACTGCTGCTGCTGATGCTGATGCTGAGTTCCAGCCTCCACCTCCATGCTGACACAATCATCCTCCTCCTCCTCTTCCTCCTCCTCATCCTCTTCCTGTGTGATGGGTGGCACAGCAGGAACACTGTCTGGATAAAGGGGGCCTTGAGAGGCAAGGAAGTCCTCCTCTTCCTGCCTCTGTTCTGCCTCAAGTGCCCTGTCCATTATTCCACGCAGCGTATGCTCCAAGAGGTGGACAAGAGGTACAGTGTCACTGATGCATGCACTGTCACTGCCCACCATCCTTGTGGCCTCCTCAAACGGTGACAGGACAGTGCATGCATCCCTGATCATGCCCCACTGGCGTGGTGAGAAAAAAACGAGCTCCCCTGACCCTGTCCTGGTGCCGTAGTCGCACAGGTACTCATTGATGGCCCTCTGCTGCGTGTGCAGCCGCTGCAGCATGGCCAATGTTGAGTTCCATCTGGTGGGCATGTCACATATAAGGCGGTTCTTGGGCAGGTTCAACTCCTTTTGGAGCTCAACCAGCCGAGCACAGGCATTAAATGATCGGCGGAAATGCACACAGACTTTCCTGGCCTGCTTCAGGACATCCTGTAAGCCGGGGTACCTGCCCAAGAACCGCTGCACCACCAGGTTAAGGACGTGAGCTACACAGGGCACATGGGTCAGTTGTCCCTGTCGGAGGGCGGAGAGGAGGTTGGTGCCATTGTCGCAAACCACCATTCCTGGCTTAAGCTGGCGTGGCGTCAACCACCTCTCGGCCTGCCCCTGCAGAGCTGACAAAACATCCGCCCCAGTGTGGCTCCTGTCCCCCAAACAAACCAGCGCAAGCACTGCATGGCATCGTTTTGCCTGCGTACTTGCGTAGCCTCTGGAACGCCTACGGAGCACCGCTGGTTCTGAGGACAGAGCACTGGAAGAGGCCATGGAGGAAGAAGAAGAGGAGGGGGTGGAGGAGAGAGGTGTGTCACAACCAATAGTAGCATTTTGGAGGCGTGGTGGCGGAACAACCTCCAACACTACTGCACCTTGTCCTGCATCCTTCCCAGCAGCCAGAAGAGTGACCCAATGGGCCGTGAAAGACAGGTAACGTCCCTGTCCATGCCTGCTGGACCATGAGTCAGCGGTAATATGCACCTTACCGCTGACCGCCCTGTCCAGCGAGGCAAGAACATTGCCTTCCACATGCCGGTAGAGAGCCGGAATCGCCTTCTGTGAGAAAAAGTGGCGTTTGGGGACCTGCCACTGAGGAACCGCACATTGTACAAACTCACGGAAGGGGGCCGAGTCTACCAACTGAGAAGGCAGCAGTTGAAGTGCTAGCAATTTAGCCAAGCTAGCATTCAACCGCTGGGCATGTGGATGGCTGGGAGTAAACTTCTTCCGCCGGTCCAGCAGCTGGGGCAGGGACATTTGCCTGCTATAATCGGACGTGGGTGTACCGCTAGCAGAGTTCCCGGAAGCACTTGGCTGTGACACACCTAATTCTACACCTTCATTCCTGTCAGAGCAGGTTTCAGAGAGGACTGAAGGTCTAGTGGGGTTGGAGATGCCAGCTGATGAGGAGCAAGGAGAGGTCCGCTTTGTTCTTTGGTGTGGGTCTTTGAGGTACGCTTGCCAACGAGCTGCATGGCAGGTCAACATATGTCTGGTCAAGCATGTGGTGCCCAAGCGGCTGATGTTTTGGCCACGTGAGATACGCTTGAGACATATGTTGCAAATAGCAGCGGTGCGATCTGATGCACTCGTCTCAAAAAAGGCCCACACCAAAGAACTTTTAGAATAACGCGCAGAGGCAGCGCTCTGCACAGGCGGAGCTCTGCGGTGTGATTCAGTCGGTGTGCTGCCCCTAAGCTGGCCCCCGGAGGGCATCCTGCCTCGTTGGACATGTGCCTCCTCCTCCTCCTCCTCCCTCCTTCCAGGCACCCACGTGGAGTCAGTGCCCTCATCATCCCCTCCCTCTTCATCGCTGTAGCAAACCTGGCAGTATGCTGCAGCTTGTGGAACATGACTGCCAGATTGCTGTCCTTCTTGAGCATCCCCTCTCTCTGCGCTCACGCTACTGCCTTCCTCTAGCTGAGTGTCACCATCAGAGCCCACAAAACACTGGGCATCCTCCTGGAGCATGTACCCAACACTGTGCTCAAAGAGTTCAGGAGACTCCTCAGGAGGACGTGGTGGGTCTAAGGAAGGAGTCACTGATGATGACATTGAGAGGAGGGAAGACGATGCGTTGGCAGCTGCTTTGCTACTACCCTGAGACTGGGTGAGAGAGGATGAGGAGGATGAAGTGGGCTTGGTCATCCACTCTACCAAGTCGTTGGCATGTTGCGGTTCAACATGTCCAGCTGCCGAAAAGAAGGACAAGCATGTCCCATGGCCACGTGCTGATGACAATGCACCGCGTCCACGACCAGCACTGTTGTCTCTAGACACAGAGCCTGCTTGCCCTCTTTTATCGGCTCGCGCCTGTCTGCCTCTCCTTGCTGGCCTTCCAGACATGGTAATGGCCTGAAGGGAGTTGGGTAAAACAGCAGTTGGGTAGTTTATATTGTGCTGGAGGCACACAACACCCACTAACTCCTGCAGATGCCTTTTTTATAGAACACCAGAGATAAAGGGGTATATACAGATGTATACTGTGCTGTGCTGGAGGCACACACAACTTCCAATAACTCCTGCAGATGGCAAGTGGGCTCAAATAGAGAACAGCTATGTAGGTGGATATAGCGGTATGTACTGGGTACAGAGCACGCAGACAGCACGCACTATCTCCTAACACTACTGACTGCAAGCTCTATTATTAAAGATAGATCACTAGCTATATAGGTGAGGTGAATATCGCGGTGTATACTGCGGTCAGGGCACGCAGACAATAACCAGAAAACAGCAGAGATAAAGGGGTATATACAGATGTATACTGTGCTGTGCTGGAGGCACACACAACTTCCAATAACTCCTGCAGATGGCAATTGGGCTCAAATAGAGAACAGCTATGTAGGTGGATATAGCGGTATGTACTGGGTACAGAGCACGCAGACAGCACGCACTATCTCCTAACACTACTGACTGCAAGCTCTATTATTAAAGATAGATCACTAGCTATATAGGTGACGTGAATATAGTGGTGTATACTGCGGTCAGGGCACGCAGACAATAACCACTACACAACAGCAAGATAGAAAATCAGCCGAAAACGATCGGTGTGTACTGTGTTGAAGGTACACAGAACACCCACTGCTTCAGACGCCAACACACTACACGAGGCCGCCGCAATGGCGGCCTTATATAGTGTGGGGCGTGCACTACACAGCTTGAGCTATGATTGGTCACAGGCATCCTGCCTGTGGCCAATCATGGCTCTCCTCGCTGCTGGCGCTGCGATTGGCCAAGCATGCGGGGTCACAGTGCATGCTTGGCCAATCATGAGCCAGCAATGCACTGCGCCATCGCAGTGCATTGTGGGCCGTGAGCGCCACGCGAATTTGACGCGAACGGACCAAAGTGTTCGGATTTCGCCGAACGGACGAACAGCCAATGTTCGAGTCGAACGTACGTTCGACTCTAACACGAAGCTCATCCCTATTTCCAACACATTTCCATGCCTATATTCCCTTTGTTTTAAAACCACCACCCTTTGACCCCCTGCACACAACCCCCCAATACTCTATACCACACATATTCTGCACCTCTACCACTACAACCATCCTTCTATGTCATAACCTCCATATCGAACACGTCACACATTTAACCAACACATTCAAAATCACTCAGCACTCCTACCCCTATAATCTACTGTCCAGCAGTATAACCCATGATGTCCCATACCCCTGCACCCATAATCCACTGTGTCAAACACCCCTGCTTCTATATATACCTCTCTGCTCTAAAGATCCCTACACTTCATAAAGCCCTGTATGCAACACCTTCACCTCTACAACCCACTGCTCCAAATACTTTTACCCCTATAACCCACTGTTCCCAACACCCTACCTTTTATAACTTTATGCATTTGCTCTTTACAATGTATGCTGAGTGCATTGAAAGCACTTAATCTCGTTCAAATGGCAAATAAAAATGTTTCATTGATTTATGCAATTTCCGAGATAATCTGTTTGTCATTTCCAGTTGTATTTATGCAAAATAAAATCATTAATTGTTTTGGCAAGCTTTGCAAGTCAAAGGACACACTTTAAACTTTTCATCAGGCCTTACCTTGAATGTAGAAAGTGACAAGGCATTTGTGAAAGTACTCAACGCTGCTATTTATCATCTCTAATAGACCTCATAATGAAAAGAACAGAACGAAACACTTTATGTCAGCAGGCCACTTAAATTAAAATGTGAGTATACAAACATCTCTGTTGGGAAAGACATTTCAGTGTATATGATAAATACCAGCTGTCACTAGAAAGTCTGGTGCTGATGCAAAATTGTCACGGTGGGAACAGAACGTCCATCTTTGTAAAAGCATTATAAATCAATATATAGCATAATCATGCATCCTCTGGGCTTCCACTTATGTGATGTGCAGATAATTATATCTGTGTATATCTACAGTGGTGTGAAAAAGTGTTTGCCCCCTTCCTCATTTCCTGTTCCTTTGCATGTTTGTCACACTTAAGTGTTTCGGAACATCAAACCAATTTAAACAATAGTCAAGGACAACACAAGTAAACACAAAATGCAATTTGTAAATGAAGGTGTTTATTATTAAAGGTGAAAAAAAATCCAAACCATCATGGCCCTGTGTGAAAAAGTGATTGCCCCCTAAACCTAATAACTGGTTGGGCCACCCTTAGCAGCAACAACTGCAACCAAGCGTTTGCGATAACGTGCAATGAGGCTTTTACAGCGTCCTGGAGGAATTTTGGCCCACTCATCTTTGCAGAATTGTCCTAATTCAGTTACATTAGAGGGTTTTCGAGCATGAACGGCCTTTTTAAGGTCATACCACAACATCTCAATAGGATTCAGGTCAGGACTTTGGCTAGGCCACTCCAAAGTCTTCATTTTGTTTTTCTTCAGCCATTCGGTGGTGGACTTGCTGGTGTGTTTAGGATCATTGTCCTGCTGCAGAACCCAAGTTCGTTTCAGCTTGAGTACACGAACAGATGGTCGGACATTCTCCTTCAGGATCTCTTGGTAGACAGCAGAATTCATAGTTCCTTTTATCACGGGAAGTCTTCCAGGTCCTGAAGCAGCAAAACAGCCCCAGACCATCACACTACCACCACCATATTTTACTGTTGGTATAATGTTCTTTTTATGAAATGCAGTGTTCCTTCTACGACAGATATACTTGGACACACACCTTCCAAAGAGTTCCACTTTTGTCTCATCGGTCCACAGAATGTTGTCCCAAAAGTCCTAGGGATCATCAAGATGTGTTGTGGAGAAATTGAGACGAGCTTTGATGTTCTTTTTGCTCAGCAGTGGTTTCTCCTTGGAACTCTGCCATGCAGGCCATTTTTGCCCAGTCTTTTCCTGATGGTGGAGGCATGAACGCTGACCTTAACTGAGGCAAGTGAGGCCTGCAGTTCCTTGGACGTTGTTGTGGGGTCTTTTGTGACCTCTTGGATGAGTCGTCGCTGCGCTCTTGGGGTAATTTTGGGCGGCCGGCCACTCCTGGGAAGGTTCACCACTGTTCCATGTCTTTGCCATTTGTGGATAATGGCTCTCACTGTGGTTCGCTGGATTCCCAAAGCTTTGGAAATGGCTTTATAACCCTTTCCAGACTGATAGATCTCAATTACTTTCTTTCTCAATTGTTCCTGAATTTCTTTGGGTCTCGGCATGATGTGTAGCTTTTAAGGATCTTCTGGTGGACCTTACTGTGTCAAGCAGCTCCTATTTAAGTGATGCCTTGATTGTGAACAGGTGTGGCAATAATCAGGCCTGGGTGTGGCTAGAGAAATTGAACTCAGGTGTGGACAACCACAGTTATAGTATGTTTTAACAAGGGGGGCAATCACTTTTTCACACAGGGCCATGATGGTTTGGATTTTTTTTCACCTTTAATAATAAACACCTTCATTTACAAATTGCATTTTGTGTTTACTTGTGTTGTCCTTGACTATTGTTTAAATTGGTTTGATGTTCCGAAACACTTAAGTGTGACAAACATGCAAAGGAACAGGAAATGAGGAAGGGGGCAAACACTTTTTCACACCACTGTATATATATATATCTATATATATATATATATATATATATATATATATATATATATATAAGCAGTATACTGTATGTCACTCTATCATTTTTTTCCTGTCTAACCTTTTGTCTCCTTTTGTTTATCCTTCCATTGATTTTTATTTCCTTTGAATATGAAAAAGCCACATGGTCCCTGAGGAAGATCTGCACTATATGTGCAATTGAAACGTGTTAGACATTCTTTTGCGAGCCCCCTCCTTCTCTTCAGCTGGTTTACCTACTTTTTCCCTTACATATCTTTTTATTCATTATGCTACTACCTCAGGGCTTTTTATTAATTTTACCTTTGTGTATGCAATCTATGCATGAAGGTAAAAAAGCCTTCTGTGTGCAGCACCCCCCCCCCCCCCCCCATCCCACTCTGTTTTCATCCAATCCGATTCTCCAGATGGATGGAAAATAGGGGTTCCATCCGTCTGGATTTCACGGATAGGATCGGATCAGATACTGGCGGATGTCAGCGCCGCTCCATAGAGGTGCATGGAGCGTCCAATCAGGTCCGCCTGAAAAAATGACCTGATCGGAGCATCCAGGTGAAAGGGGCATAACAGAGCTCTGGATAGCAGTAAAAACCCAGTTCCTTCCCCACTCTATCTACAATGTTAAAAAAAAAAATTGATTGACAAAACCACTAAGATAAAATTGTGTTAGTACTTGCATACCCTTTACACATATCCTATATAACAACAGCAACAATGCAAATAGTATATCAAATGACACAAAAGTACATTACATTGGCTTATAAATACTATGTAAGTCATACACAGGATATATAATTTGTGCAGTTATTACCCATGCTTTAAAGCAAATCTGTCACAAGAAAAATACATAGGTCCCCAATGATTTCCTGCTTCTGAAAATTTTAGATTACACTAGATTACACTCATAATGGGTTTTCTTTAATCTTTTCCCAGTGAATACGGAAGCCTGGTGCAGCATTGAAGGTTAAGACTGACTTATGAAAAGCTTTAGACTCAACTTTCCACAAAGGCATTACAGACAGCATGGCCTATGATTTTGTAGATGAAAGATATGAAAGAACTTTTGAAAATGGGTGACTGTTCCAGATACATGTTTACAATTAATCTTAAGGCAGTGACTGCTATTTAATTTATTTTAAATTTGAACTAAATTAAAAGGCAGACATGTTTATATATAAAATCAACTAACTATAGTATAAATGAACAAAGATACATTTAAAATATCTTCGTTCTAATTAAATAGCAATAGATACAAAACAGTATGTAAACTTGCACACCACTAGGGGGAGCTATAACTATACAGCAAACACAATGTAGCATAGAAAAAATTTAGATAATTCAAGTATTGGCTAAATACTGTTTGAGAGTATTTGAGAGATCTATATACAAATGGATTAATGAAAATGTATAGGAATAATCTGGAATAATCTGGGAAATACTGTTATTTCCATGTTTATAAAATGCAGTAAAGGCTAGAAACTTTGTACTGCTTGCAAAACTTGTTTTTTTGTTTTTGTTTTGGCTAGATAGGAGAGGGATTAGAACACCTGTGAGGTTTTTACTACTGTCTGTGCCCTCTCTATTTGTCCTATTATCATCAAAAGTAAAAGAAAATCACACATTTTGGTTTGACATCAAAACAGGAATATAGGGGAAATCTTCCAATGGGGACACTATTTTGTGACACCCTGGGATTCCTTCATTTTGGAGGGATTTGGGGAAATCTCCCCAATCGGACACAGATAAATAAAAAAAAACTGACCTGACAGGGGCTATAACCCTCCCTTGCCTAATCTAAATCTAAAATGAAAAAAAATGTTCTGCCTTTAGTTCTACTTTCAGTTATGTGACCTAAAAGTTAATTTCATTATCATTATCACAGAACTTTTGTGGTTGTGATTTCACACCTTGGGCTTCATGACTGATTTTTAATCTCTGAGAAAAAAATAATAATATGGTGACACATTTGCTATTTAAGCTACTTCCAGGGAAATTATTCATTTAATTCCATTCAAGTCTATAAAACAAATACAAATTAATTGTTCAATCCCATAACCACAATTTTCTTTTGAAACTGCTTTCATCAAAAGTATCAAATATTACGATAGGTCACATGAGATTTTTTTTTTAACAGATAGAAAGGTCATATGAGATTTTATAAGTGCATTTGTTAGATTAAAGTCCTTAGCATAAGATTTGTGTAGTTGAAAAAAAGGTGTGTGGTATAAAACAATAAATAAGGACAGCAGGTAGTTTCCTGCTATAAACTTGGCTCCTGTATGTATAGATGTTTAGTGCTACCCCTGCAGGAGCCGCTTGGTAGATTGTGCTTCCCTTTCATCTGCCTTGACACTTCAACCCCAACAACCACTGACACACCAATTTAAGCAAATGGAGATGCTTCAAACACCCATGAGCTCAAATATTATCATACTACCCACAGCTATATTAACATACAATGAGGGGAAAAAGTATTTGATCCCGTGCTGATTTTGTACGTTTGCCTATAATTTTAATGGTAGGTTTATTTTAACAGTGAGAGACAGAATAACAACAAAAATCTCAAGAAAAATGCATTTTAAAAAATATAAATTGATTTGCATTGTAATGAGTGAAATAAGTATTTGATCCACTATCAATAAGCAAGATTTCTGGCTCCCTGCTGTCTTCTCTACAGGTAACAAGCTGAGATTAGGAGCACTCCTAATTTCAGCTTGTTACCTGTATAAAAGACACCTGCCCATAGAAGCAATCCTTCAGATTCCATGGCCAAGACCAAAGAGCTATCCAAGGATGTGAGAGAAAAGATTGTAGAGCCGCAGAAGGCTGGGATGGGCTAAAAGAGTGATTTTTTCGCAAATGGAAGAAACAAAAAATAACTGTCAACTTCCCTTGGTCTGGGGCTTCATGCAAGATCTCACCTCATGGAGTTTCATGAGATCATGAGAAGTGCAAGGAATCAGCCCAGAACTACACGGGGGAATCTTTTCAATGATCTTAAGGCAGCTGGGACCATAGTCACCAAGAATTGGTAACACACTGCGCCATGAAGGACTGAAAACCTGCAGCGCCACAAGGTCCCCCTGCTCAAGAAAGTACATGTATAGGCCCGTCTGAAGTTTACTAATGAACATCTGAATGATTCAGAGGAGAACTGGGTGAAAGTGTTGTGGTCAGATGAGACCAAAATCAGGCTCTTTGGCATCAACTGAACTCGCCATGTTTGGAGGAGGAGGAATGCTGCCTATGACCCCAAAAACACCATCCTCACCGTCAAACATAGAGGTGGAAACATTCTACATTGGGGGTGTTTTCCTGCTAAAGGGGACAGTACAACTTCACTGCATCAAAGGGACGATGGACAGGGCCATGTATCGTCGAATCTTGAATGAAAACCTCCTTTCCTTAGCCTTGTGACTCGTTAGTGTTACAAGGTCTCAGGTGTGAATGGGGAGCACGTGTGTTAAATTTGGTGTTATCGCTCTCTCTCTCTCAAACTGGTCACTGGAAGTTCAACATGGCACCTCATGGCAAAGAACTCTCTGAAGATCTGAAAAAAAAAAGAATTGTTGCTCTACATAAAGATGGCCTAGGCTATAAGAAGATTGCCAAGACCCTGAAACTGAGCTGCAGCACAGTGGCCAAGACCATACATCGGTTTAACAGGACAGTTTTCACTCAGAAAAGGCCTCGCTATGGTCGACCAAAGAAGTTGAGTGCACATGCTCAGCGTCATATCCAGAGGTTGTCTTTGGGAAATAGAGGTATGAGTGCTGCCAGCATTGCTACAGAGGTTGAAGGGATGGTGAGTCAGCCTGTCAGTGCTCAGACTATACGCCACACACTGCATCAAATTGATCTTCAAGGGTGTCATCCCAGAAGGAATCCTCTTCTAAAAATGATGCACAAGAAAGCCTGTAAACAGTTTTCCGAAGACACGCAGATTACTGGATTACTGGAACCATGCCCTGTGGTCTGATTAGACCAAGATAAACTTATTTGATTCAGATGGTGTCAAGCTTATGTGACGGAAACCAGGTACAAAGACAAGCGTGTCTTGCTACAGTCAAGCATGGTGGTGGGAGTGTCATGGTCTGGGGATGCCTGAATGCTGCCGGAACTGGGGAGATACAGTTCATTGAGGGAACCACAAATGTCAACATTTACTGTGACATACTGAAGTAGAGCATGATCCCCTCCCTTCGGAGACTGAGCCGCAGGGCAGTATTTCATCATGATAACGACCCCAAATACACCTCCAAGACAACCACTGCCTTGGTAAAGATGCTGAGGGTAAAGGTGATGGATTGGCCAAGCATGTATTCCGACCCTATTGAGCATCTGTGGGGTATCCTCAAATGAAAGGGGGAGGAGTGAGGAGTCTAACATCCACCAGCTCTGTGATGTCGTCATGGAGGAATGCAAGAGGACTCCAGTGGCAACCTGTGAAGCTCTGGTGAACTTTATGCCCAAGAGAGTTAAGGCAGTGCTGGATAATAATGGTGGCTACACAAAATATTGACACTTTTGGCCCAATTTTGGACATTTTCACTTAGGGGTGTACTCACTTTTGTTACCAGCGGTTTAGACATTAATGGCTAGCTATGTGACTTATTTTGAGGGGACAGCAAATTGTACAAGCTGTACACTCACTACTTTACATCGCAGCAGGGTGTTATTTCTTCAGTGTTGTCACATGAAAAGATATAATAAAATATTTACAAAATGTGAAGGGTGTACTCACTTTTGTGAGATACTGTATACAGTGCCTTGAAAAAGTATTCATACCTCTTGACATTTTCCACATTTTGTCATGTTACAACCAAAAACATAAATGTATTTTATTGGGATTTTTTATGATAGACCAACACATAGTGCCAAATAATTGTGAAGTAGAAGGAAAATTTTATAAATGGGTTTCAATTTTTTTTTACAAATAATTATGTGAAAAGTGTGCCATGCATTTGTATTCAGCCCCCTTTACCCTTATACCCCTAAATAAAATCTAGTGGAACCAATTGCCTTCAGAAGTCACCTAATTAGTAAATAAAGTCTGTGTGTAATTTAATTTCAGTATAAATACAGCTGTTCTGTGTCAATACTTTGTAGAACCACCTTTCACTGCAATTACAGCTGCAAGTCTTTTTGGGGATGTCTCTACCAGCTTTGCACATCTAGAGAGTGAAATTTTTGCCAATTCTTCTTTGCAAAATAGCTCAAGCTCTGTCAGATTGGATGGAGAGCATCTGTGAACAGCAATTTTCAAGTCTTGCCATGGATTTCCAATTGTATTTAGGTCTGGACTTTGACTGGGCCATTCTAACACAGGAATATACTTTGATCTTAACCATTCCATTGTAGCTTTGGCTGTATGTTTAGGGTCATTGTCCTTCTGGAAGGTGAACCTCCTCCGCCCCAGTCTCAAGTATTTTGCAGACTCTAAGCCCACGTACACACGGTCGGAGATTTTGCCAACCAAATCCGTCGGATTTTGCCCGTCGGATTTAGTCCGATGGATTGTGTCCAAAACTGTTGCATACACATGGTCGGGCCAAGTTGGCGAAAAATACGATCTTTCAGAACGTGATGATGTAATTTCGTTACGATGGGACTACATTCAGGCTAGTAGCCAATAGCTTTGATGTAGGAATTTGATCTGAGCATGCGTGGCACTTGGTCCGATGAAAATGCTCTACACATGATCGGATTAGGTCCGTCCGGCCCAGTTGGTCAGGAAATATTTCCAACATGTTGGAAAATTGGGTCGGACGGAATCAGTCCGATGCATACCACACACAGTCGGATTATCTGACGACACGGTCCGATAAGACTCATTCCGACAGATTCTCCGACCGTGTGTACAAGGACTAACAGGTTTTCTTCCAAGATTGCCCTGTATTTGGCTCCATCCATCTTCCCATCAACTCTGACCAGCTTCCCTGTCCCTGCTGAAGAAAAGCATCTGCGCAAACATGATGCTGTCACCACCATGTTTTACAGTGGTGACGGTGTGTTTAGGGTGATGTGCAATGTTAGTTCTCTGCCACACATAGTGTTTCGCTTTTAGCCCAAAAAGTTCAATTTTGGTGTCTCATCTGACAACCTTCTTCCACATGTTTGCTGTGTCCCCCACATGGTTTCTTGCAAACTGCAAATAGGACTTTTTATGACTTTCTTCCAACAATGGCTTTCTTCTTACCACTTATCCATAAAGGCCAGATTTGTGGAGTACACGACTAATAGTTGTCCTGTGGACAGATTGTCCCACCTGAGCTGTGGATCTCTGCAGCTCCTCCAGAGTTACCATGTGCCTCTTGGCTGCTTCTCTGATTAATGCTCTTCTTGCCCAGCCTGTCAGTTTAGGAGGACGGCCATGTCTTGGTAGTTTTGCAGTTGTGCCATACTCTTTCCATTTTTGGATGATGGATTGAACATCGATCCATGAGATGTTCAAAGTTTGAGATTTTTTTTATAACCTAGCCCTGCTTTAAACTTCTCCATTGTCCGCTTGGCTGGGGAAAGTTTAAAAAAAAATGCTACAGCCTGCAGATCGTAGCACCCAGTCATCTCTCTGCCTCCTCCCGACGCCCACCTCCCTTCCTTCTGCAGAATGCCTCTGACTGGGATGGCTCACAGATATATTTGCTGCACTTCTTGAACTGCCTCCAAGCCTTTTTCCCTGCTGATTGATGTACACCACCACAGGTACACTGTCAGACTGATGTTTTGCTGGATGAGCTCGGTGCATCAGAGAAGTCCTTTGGCTCCTATTTAGGCAAGTTGTCAGGCAGTCTAAATTTTTCTACTGGCTCAGAACGCCTTTCCAGCCACAGAGACTTGCTTCTGAGAACTGCATAATTGTGAAGAAGGAATAACCTGCCCAGGGTTAACACTGGAGATTGCAGCCACTAAAACAGGGGAAAACAGTAAGATATCTTATCTGGACAAGATCTTTGGTTGAAGGGCTCTGAAGTGGAACTGTGCAAAGAACTGCATTGAGAAATGAGACCAGACTGATTCCAGGCCCCAGCAGCCAGACTCCAGGCCCCGGGCCCAGCAGCCAGGGCCCAGCCCCCAGCAGCCAAGCCCAGCAGTCAGACCCAGCCCCCAGTAGCCAGGGCCCAGCAGTCAGACCCAGAAGCCAGGACCCAGCCCAAAAAGCCAGGCCCCAGGACCAGCCACCAGGAATCAGGACCAGCAGCCAGCCGCAGGAGGAGCAACAGCAAGCCCCAGTATACATTTTTTAAGGTAAGTGAAGTCTTCTAGGGTTGAGCCTGGGCATCAAAGCATCAAATATTAATATAATGTTGTTTATTTTTACTATTGTTCAGTGACACTATTGTAGTCTCTCGTGGGGCTTGGAGGGGACTCTTTCTATCACACTCTCAAATGGTCAATGAGGACCTATGTTAGAGAAATCCCCCTCCAGGATCCATTAGACCCCATTGTAGTCTCTAATGGGGCCTGGTGGGGACACTTTCTAACAGTGGCCCTCTCTGTGTCCATCAGAGAGACCCCCCTCCCGGTCCCATCAGAGTATGCTGCTTCTCTGCCTGTATTTTGCTTATTGTTAAGAGATCGTGGGAGGATCCCAGGGTAACAAAGATTCCTTAGGGGAGGGGAGATTGGAATCAATGTGTATAATGTCATTCGTGGTTTCTATCATCATGTCATCTGCCCACCTCTTCACCACATCCAGCATGTTGAAAATGCACTATTTTAAAGTGACATAAAGCTGCAGTTAGACCGGCCATACACAGTTAAAATTTCTTTCCTGCAATCACACTGGTTTCTCAACTCCAGTCGTCCAGACACACCGACAGGTCATGTTTTCAGGCTTTCCATTATTTTGCACAGGTGATTTAATCAGTTTCACTGCCTTAGTAATGACCACAGCCGTTTCATCTGAGGGAAATCCTGAAAACACGACCTGTTGGTGCGCCTTGAGAACTGGAGTTGAGAAACACTGCTCTACACCACTGAAGGCCTATAGCCTTCAGTGGTGTAGCTGTGACCTGTCATCCGTCCGCTCCGCTCATTGTGGCCTGCAACTGGTTACCAACTTGCTTAAGTAGCCCCTCGCTCTTAAAAAGGTTGGGCACCCCTGGTTTAATCTATCCAAAAGCGACCCCACGCCTGCGCTGCCGACACTATGGGGCACATCTCAAACAATGCAGATGTCTCCGCAAACCCTGGAATAGAAAAGATCTTGTCTGGCCATGGCCCAGCTAGCGATTCCGTTCCAATGTTGGTGGAACTCGTCCCACATACGCAAGTCGAATAAAGCCACGGAATCTAACTTGATCCAAGAGTCAGAGTCGGTGGCTAAAGGTAACAAGGCAAACAAACGAGAAATAAACTACCTACCCTAGGGGACATTGATTCCAGGTCCTTTACAGCTAGTGGAGATTTACAGAAATTTATGTTTTTTGTTTTCTCTCCTTTTTACCTGGCTACACCCACCAAGCAGGTCCCAGGACTGCAGCTGAGACAGTGTAACCCAGGAAGCATGGTGGGTGGGGGGGCGGGGGGAGTAGGGGGATATTGTTCTGAGAGTCACAGAATGCGATGGGAACACTGGTGTAGAGAATACAGCAGCGGATGCTCAGTTCCGTTTTAATCACCCGCTATTTTCCGACGGGTCCCAGACACAGACGCCTGTGCCACACCGTCCCCGCATTTATGTTTAAGGGTATTATGGGGGGGTGGATTTAAGTAATAATAACAACAACAATATATTTCTGACATGTAGAATTACCACGGCAGCAGAATTATGTGCAGCCAGGTAGTGTTTAAGCTGACAAAATTGGAGCTCTAGTTTCCTTATGTACATCTGTGCTAATGAATAGGGTGACACTTATTAGCATTTCTAAGGTATTGTCATAAGGTTGAAATTTACATGACTGCCACATAGTAAACTCGGCACCCTATGTTTTTAGGCCCCTTAATGCCTCAGTGTTCTGGGGTGTTGCATTAATGCTTGTGTAACGGCGCGTACACACGACCAGACTTTTCGGCAGAAAAGGTCAGACGGAATCATTTCATTGGATATGTCCAATCGTGTGTGGGTTTCATCTGACTTTTTTTTTGCAAAAATTCTGACGGACCTAGAAATAGAACATGTTTTAAATCTTTCCAACGGGATCAATTCCTATCGGGAAAACCGCTCATCTGTATGCTCTTCCGATGTACCAAAAACGGCACAAGGGCAGCTATTGGCTACTGGCTATTGAACTTCCTTTTTCTAGTCCTGTTGTACGTCATCGCGTTCTAAACGAACGGACTTTGGTGTGATTGTGTGTAGGCAAGTCCGTTTTCTCTTCTGTCTGAAAGACAGTTTATTCTGAAAAAACGGTTGGGTGTATGTGGCATTAGGGTTGCCCATTAGATTTGAATAGGCCGGCAATTCACCATAACAGTAAAAATCAGACATGCACTGAAATTTTAAAGCCTAAGGCAAGGTCATACATGGTTCGAATCTCGGCAGGAACCATGTATGGGCAGGCTGAATATACCAAGTTGATGTCCCCGCCCATTATGATGAGTCCCAGCATCCTCTGGGACTGTGGCATCATAATGAGCGGGGACATCACCCGGCGATGTCCCTATATAAGTCGCCGCATGCCGTGTCCCTGTCATTGTGGCCAGAGACAGCGAAGAGTCAACAGCTCAAGAAGAGAAGAACAGAAGGTGGCGATGAAGACAGCGGCGACAGCGACGATAGAAGACCTGGCCACCACTCATAAAAGAGCTAGAAGAAGGCACGGAGGCCCGGCAAGAAGAACCAAAGAGGAGGACAAGACCCCTGAAGAGGGGGACAAGACCCCTGAAGTCGGAAGAAGAGGGTGGTGACGAAGAAGAAAGCCGGGCTCCTCCGCTAGTAAAAGAGCTAGCAGAAGATAGCGGAAGAGTCTGTGCAATAAAAATATTTTTAACCCTTGTGTGTTGTTTTTTATTTACATTTTTTTCACAGGTGAATGGGTAGGGGTACATTGTACCCCATACTCATTCACATAGGGTGGGGGGGCCGAGATTCAGGAGCCCCCTTATTAAAGGGGGCTCACGGATTCCGATAAGCCCCCTGCCCACAGACCCCGACAACCAATGGCCAGGGTTGTCGGGAAGAGGCCCTTGTCCTCTTGTCCTCAAAGCACCCCCCCATGTTGAGGGCATGGCTCAGGAGGGGGGGGGCACTCGCTTGTCCCCACCCCCTTTCCTGACCGGCCGGGTTGCGTGCTCAGATAAGGGTCTGATATGGACCTGGGGGGACCCCCACGCCGTTTTTTTGGTGTAGGGTTTTCTCCTTTAACTCAATACCAGGTGACGGTTCCTTCGCTAGTCCCGGCTACCTGGAGCCGCGCTAAAAATGAACGGACTTTTCTCCGTGCGGGAAAAGTCCGTTCATTTCAAAAGTACGGTGGATGAGCACACACACAGCCGTATTGTCTGCGAGTCCGGCGGACATATTTTGGTGCAAAACTACTTTCTTAGTCTGCCGGACTTTTGGGTAAAAAAAAGTCCGCCGGAGCCCACACACGGGGGGTTTTTGCTCCGGATTGTTTGATCATGTGTAAGCGGCATGAGTGACACTCCAGGCCATCAGACTCTCTCAGCACTATTCCACCGGAGCCGTGCCGGCCACCCAGCCTGGCAAACTGCATCCTCCCAGTGACAGACTGTCACTGAAATTGGCCCACTGAGCCATTGGTCCACCGGGAAAACTCCCGGTAGTCCACATGGCCAGTACATGCCTGATAGCCTGATATGTTTATATAATAAAACACGTACTCCTTTTTCTAACAAATAAAGTTCAACATTTATTGTGTAAAGTGTCAGTTTATGAGGACGCCTCCAAAATTCACATGCAATAAACGAATAAATATAGAACAGAAGTGACAACAAAATAATTTAACCTGTATGCTATACTAACAAAAAAACACCACAATGTGTGATAATGGTTGCAATGACTGGGGGCCCCTTCTGCATTATGTCTCTATGCAGAGTCTTTCTGAGGACAGGCTCCGATATGTGGGGCCCCTCCTGCCTTAAGGTGTTCGCACACATGTGTGGGTCTGTGCAGAGGAGTGAGGCCAGGAATGGTGAGTGTGCCGGACCGGGGCCCCTCTCCTCAGGCTGCCTGTATTGATTGTGCAAAGTGAGGCCCAGGCCCCTGTGCCACACACTCCTCAGTGCCCATCAAATGCAGCCTGATCAGTTGCCATCAATGCAGCCTGATCAGTGGCCATCAATGCAGTCTGATCAGTGGCCATCAATGCAGCCTAATCAGTGCCAACCAATGCAGCCTGATCAGTGTCTATTAAATGCAGCCTTACCAGTGCCCATCATTGCAGCCTTACCAGTGCCCATCAAATGCAGTCTTGCCAGTGCCCATCAAATGCAGCCTTGCCGGTGCCCATCAAATGCACTCTTATCAGTACCCATTAAACGCAGCCTCATCAGTGCCCATTAAATGCAGCCTTACTAATGCCCAGCAATGCAGCCTTACCCATGCCCAGCAATGTAGCCTCATCAGTGTTTGGATAGATAACACACAGTGGCGATCTCTTGCTGTACCGCGGATCTTGGATTTGAATATCCCGCAGCACCCGTCCTACCCTCTCTTGGTCCTCCTCTTCCAGCAGTGTCTGTAACAAGGTCTCGTCTCTTAGACTGTCTCCTATAATACATGCCACACTGATTCAATTTACCAGCATTTGGATCAGTGTTCCGCCTATCACTGAGCCAGTCTAGGAGGCGGGGCTTTTTTACAGCGTCCGCTGGAGGAGGAGGACCAAGGGAGGGGAGGATGGGTGCACCGCGATAACACCCCCCAATGTGTTGCACATGGGGGACCGCCCCTCGTTGGCACAGATGCCCTCCCCTTCCCACACACCCACAGCAGGACCGATTCTGGGTGTCACAGTGTGCCATACCCAGGGAGGCAGCAATCGCAAGTGCCACTTGAGCTTCGGCGCCACCCTCTGTGGTATTTATTCACCATTGAGGGTTTTTTTTTGTTTTTTTTGCTAAAAAAATGAAAAAGACCAAAAATTTTGAAAAGAAAAATGTTTTTCTTAGTTTCCGCCAGTAAATTTTATAAATACGTAACTTTTTCTCCTTCACTGATGTGCACGGATGAGGCGGCACTTATGGGCACTGACTAGGCAGCACTGAAGGGCACTGATGAGGTGGCACTGATGAGGAGGCACTAATATGCAGCTCTTATGGGCACTGATAGGTGGCACTGGTGGGCACTGATAGGTGGCACTGATAAGCAGCACTTATAGGCAATGAAAGGCAGCATGGTGGCATTGATGGGTGTTACTGATGGGCACTGATGAGCAGGCACTGGTGGGCACTAAAGGACAGTACTGACTGGCATCACTGGTGGGAATTGATTGGCATCACTGATGGGCACTGATTGTCATCACTGATGGACACTGCTGGGGCTACATTCATAACCTGATTACCTGTACAGTCTCTGCTGTGAGGAGATGCCACTGATTGGCTTTCCTCACCTCACACTCTGTCAGTGTGAGGCGAGGAGAGATGAAAAATGGCACTTCTGGTTGGACACAGCCGATCACATGGTTAAAGAGCCACATCATTGACTCTTTACCCAGATCTGGGTCGATCAGAAGTCTGCACTAAGATGCAAGTCAGATTTCAGGCATCCCCTGCAACAAAAATTTCATTTTTGGTGAGATACTCCCAATAGGAACACGTCTAAAGGGATGCAGCTCCTGCAACTTTCCTCATTAGTGCCCTACAACTGATTGATAAATATGAAACCACTCCCATTAGACTCACTCAGCACAGGAGTACAGAGGAACAAACAGTGATTTCTTCAGAATAACAAAGGGTAGGAATCTGAAAAAGTTTGTTAAAACCCTTGTAATGTACATAGATCATCCAGAGGGGAATGATTTTTTCGAAGAAAAAAAAAGTCGAGTTACGCTTTTTACACTCAATAATTTTTTTGAGAGTTTGAGACAGTTCAAAAAACAAATCTGATACCTGATAAAGCTGAATAATGGATTATTATTTAAAATGTATTTCTAAATAATAGTTTTAACCCTTTGAGAACCAAGGGACATATTTGTCCCATGTTTTTAATTGCCTGTATCATCTGGTTAAGAACTTAAAATACTTTTTGGTTTGAGTCAAAATATTAGTTCTTATCAACAAATGGATCTAACTTTTTGCCAGTTTTCATGAAATTGCTTAGTTACAGCAACTGAAGTGTACGAATAAAAAAAAAAAAAAATTGACGGTAATCTTATGGTCCTTAAAGGGTTAACCCCCTCATAAACAGAGATAACTGAAGATTAGATGCCTAGGCCAAATTTAGCAATGACAGTATATATCAGTTTACGTGACAATAACTCAGTGACTAATTTGTCTGACTAAATAATTTAAACATTTATTTTGCAACTTAAAAGGTTTTTTATTTGTTACACTGTTTACACTGTTTAACAAATACTCTGTTTTTATTTTATACAAATGGATACATTTTTGCACAATAATGATTTGCAACACTGTACTTTTTCTCTGTGTACAGTAGGTGCAAAAAACAAGGAAGCACAGTGGTGCTATCTGAATGCAGAAGAAGCTTGTTTTGTAAACAAAACTTAAATATTCATGTGATCGCCATGATTGTTTGTCATTGTGATTGGGAACCAAACGTTGACTGAAAATGATATGTTTGATTGTACATAAGATCTTTCAAATATTATATCTTTTAATGATGTTTCTCATATTCAACTACAAGATTGCTCTATGTGACTTTGCAACTTTTCCACTATGGGGGTTTAACCTCTTGAGATCTGCGCTATAGCCGAATGACGGCTACAGCGCGGACCTCCTTTGCCGGGACTACGTCTATTGATGTCGTCCCGTGCACGCCCCCTGAGGGGCGCGCGCGGCGCGCTCTGTGATCGGCGAGTCATTGAGACTCGCCTGATCACAGATCCGAGCAAGGGGTCGATCCCGACCCTTACCAGGTGGTCAGCTGTCAGCCAATGACAGCTGATCATGTGCCAAAACAGAGCCGGTAATCGGCTATTTTTCCTCCTCGCGCTGACAGCGCGAGGAGAGAAAAAAAAAGCCGATCACCGGCGGCCGTGATCGGGACATCAGTCCCGATCACGGCCAGTGTATCAGGACCCACCTGCCCCCTGCCAGTAACCCCCAGAGCCTTAATAAAGTGCCACCCAGCAGTGCCCCGCATCAGTGCCCATAATGCCACCCAGCAGTGCCATACATCAGTGCCCACAGTGCCATAATCAGTGCCCGCAGTACCATACATCAGTACCCACAGTGCCATACATCAGTACCCACAGTGCCACCTATCAGTGCCCACAATCTGCCTCAACAACATTGCTGCACCTCAGTGCCACATATCCGTGCCCATCAGTGTCATCTACCAGTGCCCATCAGTGCCGCCCATCAGTGCCCAGCAGAGCCACCTATCAGAGCCACCTATCAGTGCCATCTATCAGTGCCCATCAGTCCCATCTATCAGTGGTACCTATCAGTGCCCCTTAGTGCCACCCATCCGTGCCGCCTTATCTGTGCCCATCAGTACTGCCTTATCTGTGCCTATCGGTGCCACCTTATCTGTGCCTATTAGTGTCGCCTTAACTGTGCTTATTAGTGCCCACCAGTTCCGCCCATCAGTGCCCACCAGTGCCGCCCATCAGTGCCCACCAGTGCTGCCTCATCAGCGCATTTCAATGAAGGAATTTTATAACAAACTATTAAACATGATTTTTTTTTTTTTTGCATCTTTTTTTTGTTTGTTTAGCAAAAAATAAAACTCCCAGCTGTAATTAAATACCACCAAAAGAAAGCTCTATTTGTGGAAAAAAAATGATAAAAATTTCATTTGGGTGCAGTGTTGTATGGCCGCGCAATTGTCATTCAAAGTGCATCAGCGCTGAAAGCTGAAAATTGGTCTGGGACTGAGGGGGGTATAAGTGTCCAGTAAGCAAGTGGTTAAACATATAAAATGTGTGAAAAAAATAGCATTTAGCATGCAATAAAACCAGTAACTTAGAAAATTGCAAAGTTAATTAACTTTGTCGTTTTATTATAAGTAGGCCCCTTAGGGCCGGTTCACACTGCGGGCGATGCGAGGCGACACGACTCGCCTCGCCGCTATCTTACAAGTCGCCCCCGTTCTGTACAATGGAACCGTTCTGAGAGGAGCGACTCGAGTCGCTCCGACTCAGAAAAAAGGTTCCTGTACTACTTTCGGGCGACCTCGGGGCGACTTGCATTGACTTCTATACAGAAGTCATCTTCAAGTTGCCGCTGAGGTCGCGGCAGGTCACGGCGAGGCAAGTCGGTGTCGCCTCGCATCGCCTGCAGTGTAAACCGGCCCTTAGAGTTATCATTTGCCTGAAATGTTTCAAAATGATTCCATTATTCATTAGAAACCCTCAAAAACATAATAACAAATTATACGCAATTTTTTTTAAATCCAGAAATTACAAGCCTTTCTCTGTGATCATTCTGTTGATGATATTGTACACACTGATGCTTAGTTTAAGGCAATCCATGCTGACTGATTACATTCGTCGGTTGAACGGTTTACTTTGGCAGGAAAAGTCCCATCTTCTGCAACAGTTTATTGTTGGTTTGGTCGTTAGTGAAATGGTGCACAAAACACACTAAAACTCTCATTACTGTTTGACCTTTAAAAATGAATCTCATATTAGGAGCAAGCAAACCATCTATACTGATTTATTTTTTAAAAAGTCATTGCATAAATATACATGTAACATTTTTTAATCTGTTTATTTCTTTGAGTGGTGGGAGCTAAAGGAAAAATAAAACAAGCTAGATGTGCTGCTGTGTCGCACTGCCATTCAGTGAGAATATCAACCCCAGAAAACTGAGGCCTGTAAAAGTAAAACAACACATGTGTCATAAGATTTGTTATTCAATAAGGCTGTTCAGATCTCTGCAATGAGTTCTGCAGGGGTTTGAAAAATTAGAACTTTCATCAAGATTTTATTGTTGTCTGTGTTTCCTTAAATTCATTTTCCTCTCACTTCCTGTCCAGGTCCAAGTTTAAAAGCCCATGTCTTAGGTAATGCAGCTACCTTACCTGCAGGCTTTTTCCTCTCCATATTTGGTGTTCATTTAAAGAAGCTTTAACTGCCAACAAAAAAAACAAAAAAATGAATAATACCTTTTGAAACATTATGCAAAACATGAATGCGAGTGTCAGGACTTGAGTCACCTTCTGGTAGTAGAAAGTTGTAGTTCCATAGTCCACCAGTGGCTATCTCCGAGCAGACAGCAGTTTCTGATCTACCTCCACCTGATGCTAGTGTCTAATGCCGCGTACACACGATCAAACAATCGGGTTGAAAAGTCCAGCAAACTCAAGTCCGCCGGATAATCCCCCCGCGTGTAGCCTCCGGCGGACTTTTTTTACCCGAAAGTACAGCGGACTTAGAAAGTATTTTTGCACTCAAATCTTCCCGCCGGACTTGCATTTCGGCGGACAATCCGGCCGTTGGTATGCCAGTCAGCCGTACTTTTGAAATGAGCGGACTTTTCCAGCGCGGAGAAAAGTCTGTTCATTTTGAGCGCGTCTCCAGGTAGGCGGGGCCCACGAAGGAGACGTCGCTGGCCCCGCCACCTGGTATGGACTTAAATGGGAACCCCGACGCCGGAAAAAATCGGTGTGGGGGTCCCCCCCAGGTCCACATCAGACCTTAGTCCGAGCACGCTACCCGGCCGGCCAGGAAAGGGGGGGACGAGTGAGCACCCCCCTCCTGAGCCGTACCAGGCCGCATGCCCTCAACATGGGGGGGTGCCTTGGGGAAGGGGGGGCCGCGCGGCCCCCCCACCCCAAAGCACCTTGTCCCCATGTTGATGAGGACAAGGGCCTCTTCCCGACAACCCTGGCCATTGGTTGTCGGGGTCTGCGGGCGGGGGGCTTATCGGAATCCGGGAGCCCCCTTTAATAAGGGGGCCCCCGGATACCGGCCCCCCACCCTATGTGAATGTGTATGGGGTACAATGTACCCCTACCCATTCACCTGTAAAAAAAAGTAAAAAAAAAAACACAACACACAAGGGTTAAGCTCTTTTACTAGTGGAGGAACCCGGCTTTCTTCCTCGCCGCCGCCCTCTTCTTCCGACTTCGGGGGTCTTGTCCCCCTCTTCAGTTCTTCTTGCCGGGCCACCGCGCCTTCTTCTAGCTCTTTTACAGGCGGTGGCCCGGTCTTCTGTTGCTGCTGTCGCCGCCTTCTGTTCTTCTCTTCAGATGTTGCCTCGTTGCATCCTCCGCTCACAATGGCACGGACACGACGAGTGGCGACTTATATAGGGACAGTGCTCGGACAAGGGTCTGATGTGGACCTGGGGGGGACCCCCACGCCGATTTTTTCGGCGTTGGGGTTCCCCTTTAAGTCCATACCAGGTGGTGGGGCCAGCGACGTCTCCTACGCGGGCCCGCCTACCTGGAGACGTGCTCAAAATGAGCGGACTTTCCTCCGCGTGTGTGGGCGAGTCCGTTCATTTCAAAAGTACGGCGGATAGTCCGGCAGACTTAGTACACCGTATTAGTCCGCTGAAAAAGTGCCGTGTGTGGGCAAGTAGCGCATTCGGAAAGTCCGCCGGACTAAGTCCTCCGGATAGTCTGCTACGTGTGTACGTGGCATAAGAGGGTACTAAAGTCTCTCCTCCTCTATTGCACCTTGCGTCAGTGTTTTGATTTGCTTTGCTAAGTCAGATGCTACTTGCCATTTATCTGTCTCCTGATTTTGCTCTTGCCCTGGATTATGTACCCTGCACCCTGCTGCCTTATTTCTGCTCCCCTTGTATCTGATCCCAGTCCTGGTTCTCCTCCTGCTTTTGCATCTCTGGTATTTCCTGTGACCTGTGTTCCTCATCTTATTTATCGTATAGTACATGATTAGGTATTTTGGTTATATGGTTTTGGTTCATTTTTATATTAATGCTAGCTGTTTGATGTTTGGGTGTCTTTTGTTTTACTGTTAGTAAATTCTTAGAAAATTCTTGCTGGCATAAGAAAAAAAAAAAAAGAAAAAAAATGTGTGGGGTCCCCCCAAAATCTATACACCAGACTCTTATCCGAGCATGCAGGCTGGCACTCCAGGCCAGGCAAGCGCCCCCCCCCCCTTCTGAACCATACCAGGCCAGGCCATATGCCCTCAACATGGGGGGGTGCTTTGGGGTGGGGGAGGGGCTCTGCACTCCTACTCCAAAGTACCTTGTCCCCATGTTGATGGGGACAAGGACCTTTTCTCCACAACCCTGGGTGGTGGTTGTGGGGATATGTGGGTGGGGGGCCATACTCATTCACATAGAGGAAGGCCAGGATTTGGGAGCCCCCTTGTCAAAGGGGATTCAATATTTTGATAAGCCCCCTGCTCGAAGACCCCCACAACTACCACCCAGGTATGTGGGAAAGAGGCCCTTGTCCCCATCAACATATGGACAAGGTGCTTTGTGGTGCAATGGGGACAGAGCACCACCCATGTTGAGGGAATGTGGCATGGTATCGAAATTGAAACTATTGGTTACAGTCTATGCTACCGAACCAAATAACAATAGATATAAGAAGGTTTTTTTGGGACTTTGAGTCAGGCACAAGACACGTGGTGGAAGAAACTGTAAAATAGTTTGACATAAACAAAGCATACCTCATAAACATGTGATACATGGTTGAACATGAGTATTTTACCTGTATACAAGGTGATGGCATACAAAAAAGGAATTCATATATGCAGTGCCTTGTAAAAGTATTCACCCCCTTGGCATTTTTCATGTTTTGTTGCCTCACAACCTGGAATTAACATGAATTGCTTGAGGATTTGCATCATTTAATTTACAGAACATGCCCACAACTTTGAAGATTTTTTACATTTTTTTTATTGTGAAGCAAACAACAATAGGACAAAATAACAGAAAAAGTCAATATCCATAACTATTCACCCCCTAAAGGCAATACTTTCTAAAGCCACCTTCTGCGGCTATCACAGCTCCAAGGCGCTTTGGATAAGTCTCTGTGAGCTTGCCACATCTTACCACCAGGATTTTTGCCTATTCCTCCTTGCAAAACTGCTCCAGCTCCTTCAAGTTGGATGATTTGCTCTCGTGAACAACAATCTTTAAGTCTGACCACAGATTTTCTATTGGATTGAGGTCTGGGCTTTGACTAGGCCATTCCAACACATTTACATGTTTCCCCTTAAACCACTTAAGTGTTGTTTTAGCAGTGTGTTTGGGGTCATTGTTCTGCTGGAAGGTGAACCTCCGTCCTAGCCCCAAATCACACACAGAGTGGTACAGGTTTTGCTCAATAATATCCCTGTATTTAGCACCATCTATCTTTCCCTCAACTCTGACCAGTTTCCCAGTCCCAACTGCTGAAAAACATCCCCACAGCATGATGTTGCCACCACCATGTTTCACTGTGGGGATGGTGTTCTTTTGTGATGTGATGTGTTGGGTTTGCACCAGACATAGCGTTTTCTTTGATGTCAAAAAGTTCAATTTTAGTCTCATCAGAGCAGACCACCTTCCGCCATACATTTTGGGAGTCTCCCACATGCCTTTTCGCAAACTCGAAACTTTCCATTTTGTTTTTTGCTGAGTAATGGCTTTCTTCTGGCTACTCTGCCAGAAAAACCCAACTCTATGGAGTGTACGGTTTATTGTCATCCTATGTACAGATACTCCAGTCTCTGCTGTGGAACTCTGCAGCTCCTCCAGGGTTACCTTAGGTTTCTGTGCTTCTCTGATTAATGCCCTCCTTGCCCGATCCATGAGTTTTGGTGTGCGGCTGTCTCTTGGTAGGTTTGCTGTTGTGCCATGTTCTTTCCATTTGGTTATGATAGATTTGATGGTGCTCCTAGGGATCATCAAAGATTTGGACATTTTTATAACCTAACCCTGACTTGTACTTCTCAACAACATTGTCCCTTACTTGTTTGGAGAGTTCTTTGGTCTTTGTAGCAGTGTTTAGTTAGTGGTGCCTCTTGCTTAGGTTTTGCAGCCTCTGGGGCCTTTCAAAAAGGTGTGTATATGTAATGACAGATCATGTGACACTTAGATTGCATGCAGGTAGACATCATTTCATGAATTATGTGACTTCTGAATGTAATTGGTTGCACCAGAGCTTTTTGTGGGCTTCATAACAAAAGAGGGTGAATACATATGCACATGCCAATTATCAGTTTTGTATTTTTGAAAAATTATTTTATGTATATATTTTTCAAAATTTTCTTCACCAACTTAGATTATTGTGTTCTGATCCATCACATATAATTCAGATTAAAAAAAACATTGAACCAAAGGCTGTAATGTAACAAAATAGGTAAAAAGCCAAGGGGGTGAATACTTTTGCAAGGCACTGTATACATGCACATATCTAAGAATTGCATAGTGTCCCATGAAAGTAACTAGTATAAAAAGCCAAATGCTTATTGAGTAATAGATACAAATGGGTTATAGGATGCAAATTAATTACAATTGAGGTCAAGCTATATTTTGGGAACAGAATGACATTGATAGGTTTGACGCATTTCATGGCCAGATACCACTCATCAGATACCAAATAGGATCTAATGTTTTACCCAGATAGTAAGAAAAAAGGTAGGGGCAATGGGAAATAAGACAAAACAAGACACTGGAATACTTATGTAATTGTTCTGAATAAGCAGTGTTGTAAGTCAGGATCTGCGAGGCAAGTCTGTCTATAAAAAAGTGCTTGGAATAAAAAGCAATGCTCTGCTGAAGTCACTGCTTTTTATTCCAAGTGCTTTTTTATCTACTAAAATGTGAGTGTATTTTCTCATTTTTAAAATAAATAAATATTTTCCGGTCTCAAAACAGAATTGAACTATGTGCCTACTTTCTTTTCTTTTCTGCAAATATATTATATTGGAGAAACCACCCATCAGTTTTTTTGTCTAATACCTACCCCATTGAGGTCCATCATTGGAGTTGGTCTTCCGGTTGGAGGCCATGTTTGTTGAGGCAGTCTCTCCTGGGTGTGTTGCCCTATAAGCCTGATTGACCCATTAGGTGTATACCTATTTGGGTTCAATCTTTCCGGTAAGCCTTTTGACTCTCGTGGTGGACCACAAATCATCAAGTTTTGTTGTTTTTAAATCACACTGATGCTCAGTCTACTCTTCAAGCACGTTTTGGATATTTCTATCACTATATTGTTTGGCTCACTTTCACTGTTTGCTTCAAGTATCAGTGATTCGTCTTTTTTGACATTATTTTTTGGACACTTTTTATACTTTTGTATCATTTGCTCAGTTTTTATTATCATATTTGGTTTACCATCTTCCTTCCAAGGGTATACTATATATGTACACTGTGATTTATACATATGTATATTAATATTTATATATGTGCACTGTGATTAACATATATATTTCTTCTCAGTTCATTTCAAGATTATTCATTAGCGCTGCACTTACCTTCCACATGCTGCACACAGAGGGCTTTTTTATCTTAATGCATAGAATGCATTAACCGATTCAGGACCGCCCACTGTACATATACTGTGGCAGGGTGGCCCGGCTGCGCAAAATAACATACCTGTATGTGATTATGTGCACGCGATGTAGGTGGCGCCAAGGAGTGCCGCTACCACTGGGATTGGCAATGGCCGTCGCAACATGCCTATCATTCACAGGAGAGATGGAGCAGTGTCTGTAAACAAAGCAGACCACTGCTCTATCAGGGAGCAAAGAAAGATTTTGTGTTTTAGCTAAGCTGAATCACGATCTCTTTTCCTCCAGTGTATCCACTCCCCCCACAGTTAGAAAGCACCTCCCAGGGAACACATTTAACCCTTTGATCGCCCCCTGGTGTTAATCCCTTCCTAGCCAGTGTAATTTATACAATAATAGTAATCAGTGGATTTTTTTTAGCACTGATCACTGTATTGGTGGTCACTGGTCCCCAAAAAGTGTCACTTATTGCCCAATTTGTCTGCGGCAATGTCGCAGTCCCGCTAAAAATCGCTGATCACCGCCATTACTAGTAAAAACTATTTTTAAAAAAATAGCCCAAAGTATATCCCATAGTTTGGAGATGCTATAACGTTTGCGCAAACCACTCAATATTATTGGGAATTTTTTTTGTACCAAAAATATGTAGCAGAATACATATTGGCCTAAATTGGTGAAGAAATTCCACTTTTTTCCATTTTTTTTATTGCATATATTTTATAGCAGAAAGTAAAAAATATTGTTTTTTATTCAAAATTGTCAGTCTATTTTGTTTATAGTGCAAAAAAATAAGAAACCGCAGAGGTGATCAAATACCACCAAAAGAAAGCTCCATTTGTGGGAAAACAAAGAGAAATCTATTTTGTTTGGGTACAATGTCGCACGACTGCGCAATTGTCAGTTAAAGCAACGCAGTGCTGTATCCTTCCAGGGCTGAAGTGGTTAAAATAAAAAACCTTCTGCCTTTATAACTCCTTTTAAATGGTTAAAAAAAAAAAGACACCCCTGGACTTTTTACTGAGCCTGCGTACATGAGATGCTGCTGTGTGCCTAGCTACCTGCACTGATTGAGGAAAGAACCTGTGGATATTCACAGTGGCCCCTGTTATAGAGTGACAACTGTCTCCCAACTGTATGCTTACAGTTTTACCCTGTAAAATTCAGTATATACGCAATATAGTAGAGACTATAAGTGGCTGTGCCTACACCTACACAAATTACAGCGGCATGCTTCACTATTCCCAGGCTGATCCAGAACAATGGTATGCAGCTGATGGGGCTGAAAAAAGGCTAGAGGAGATTGCAGATTTTTTCAGCCCCATCAGCTGCATACCATTGTTCTGGATCAGCCTGGGAATAGTTGTATCTTCTTTGCACTGAGATGCAAAGAAGATGAAAAAAAAAAACGTAGCAATTGTTTAGCTACATTGGAAAAATCTACTTTAAGAAAAAATTTGCAATATTTATATCTATCAATTGTCCATTTTCATAGCATTTTTGGGAGGTAAAATAACAAATGCATTTCAGATAAATAATATATTTTAACCAAATGCCCCGGGTCTCTGGAGTGGAGTGCAGGAAGTAAAATATACACTTGAAATTATATAATATATGTACACTTAGCAGTATGAAATAAACTAATGTATATATGTTTTAGAATAGCATGTGGACTTTTTCTTTACACAGGTTAGACAGAAAATACTTGTCGATATTACTAATTAATGAAGTAAGCCAGATAGCTCCATAATGATCAGCTATGGTTTGATACTGTGTAGCCTGGGACATAGGTGTAAATAATTAAATATCCCTAAACTACACACACAAGAAATATCAGCAAATTACTACCCCCATGGTACAAAAATAAAAAATAAAATAATCTATTGCTAATAAAACATCACATGTGCTATCTTTATCCTGTACAACAGCTTCACCTGATGCAGCTATTAATTAGCCCAATTACATTCCTAACACTTTGCTGGAGTAAGCAGTTTTATTTTGGGCTATCTTCACACACCCTATTATTTCCCATTTCCTATCAACAGTTCCTGGAGCTGTAGAAAGTCTATTTAATGCCCTAGGGTTAGTATTATCCATTGTCATTTCCTATGTATACAGGGAAAAGCAAGCAGTAAAAAATACTTCATTACTAACATTGGGACGTGTGCTATTAATAAATGACCAGCCGCGAGAAGGTGTACATATACTGATACTGTAGGATGGGTTTACCAATGGAATATAAAATGTTCACTTAAAGGGTAACTCCACTTTGCATGGGAAACAAAATATTAACCATTGTGGCACGAGTCATATTATAATATATTGTTATTAAAAACGGAAAATCTATATCAAATATTTACCATAATTTTCCTTTACTGATGGACTCCATGGCAGCCTACATATGGGTTAATCCCGCCTCTCATACCTCATAGGACCCCACTCCCATAAATCTTTGCTTCTGTACAGAGACTGTGTTCTGTAATCTAGCCTACTCCAGCAAATGGGAGGGAACTCCTGCTGCCATGGAGTCCATCAGGAAAGGAAAATTACGGTAAGTATTTGATATAAATTTTCAGTTTTCCTAACAGACTCCATGGCAGCCTACGTATGGGAAATAACTAGCCATACACACCCGGGTGGGAAATTGCTGGTTAACGAAAAAAAGGTTTAATTGGCACCGTCAACAGATAAGACATGTAAACCAAAATTAACTGAAGACAAAGAAGCCGGCTCAACACAATAATGCGTCATAAAGGTATTAATTGATGACCATGAGGCCGCTTTACAGATCACTTCCGGGGAAACATGACGAGCAGCTGCCCATGATGTGGAAACGCTCCTGGTAGAATGAGCAGTCACCGCCTCCGGAGGAGCCAAACCCTTAGCTTTATAAGCCCCTTGAATAGCCTGAACAATCCAAGCTGCAATGGTTCTTGAAGAAGCACACAAGCCTTTATTCTTTCCATGAAAGTAAACAAAAAGATGATCAGAAATCCGAAAAGGAGCTGTGGCTTCCAAGTACTGTTTTAGAACTTCTCCAACATCTAAAGGGTGAATGTTAGAATCTTCGGAAGTCCGAAAAGTTGGAAGAACAATCTCCTAGTTCTCATGATCAGGAAAGAACGTCAGAAAAGGTTCTTTGCAACCCAGAGAACTGATCTCGGAGACCCTCTTGGTCGATGTTATGGCCACCAGGAAGGCAGTTTTGAGAGAAAGATCCTTAATAGATAATTGACCCATATGCTCAGGCCTTTTCTCTGAAAAGAAATCCAGGACAAAAGGAAGATCTCACTTGTAGAATCTTGTTTTTTTGGGGGTCTGGGTCTTATTGCTCCTCTGAAAAACTGTCTGATAAGGTGTTTGGCCCAGGAGACGCCAGTAAATGCCGAAATTTGAACACGTAAGGAACTCACTGATAGGGATAGGTCTAGTCCTGTCTGCAGGAAACCCAAAATGTCTTGAATCTTTGGATCACTACAGGAACCCGGCCTTCTAGCGTTCAGTAGAGTAGCGATAGCAGTACTTGGACACCCTAATGCTTCCAACCTTCCCCTTTCAAGAACCAGACCATCAGATGAAGATGGGACGGCATGGGTGAAGAGATGTTCCCTGCAGCAGGAGATCTGCCCTGGAAGGGAGAGGAAATGGATCCCGAAAACTCAGCTGCATTAGGAGTGGAAACCATGGCCTGTTGGGCCATAATGGAGCAACTGTCACCACCTCGGCTTTCTCCCACCTGAGTCTTGAAAGGAATCGAAGGATAACCGGAACTGGGGGAAAGGCATAAGCTGTGCGAAACCTCCATTGATCTGTCAGTGCGTCCATACCGAAGGCCTGGGGACAACGACACCTCATGTAATATTTCTCCAGCTTGAAATTGCACGGGGAGGCAAACAGGTCCACTTCTGGTAAGATCCCCAGAGACAGAATCCCTCGGGATGGAGAGACCACTCGTTGTTGTCCAGGGAGAACCCTCGAGAGGAAGTCCGCCTGTCCGCCTGGACATTCTGAATTCCGGGGAGGTAAACCGCTGTCAGATTCTCCAAGTTCATCTGAGCCCAGGACATGATCAGGCTTACTTCCTTCAGTAGAGAGAGAGACTGCAGGTGTCCCCTTGTCTCTTGATATAAGATACTGCTGTCGTGTTGTCCAGCCTTGGGAGAATCGAGGCCCCCGAAATCAGGTGAGGAAAAGCTTGAAGAGCACGGAGAGCAGCACGAAACTCTAGAACATTCGAGACTACGTCTCGAGCTGGAAAATCCTATACGGCTTGGGCTATTCCTGACAGACAAAGGGCGCCCCAGCCCCTGTTTCTGGCGTCCGTCATTACCGTGATTCAAGAGACAGGGGCTATGGAATGGCAATTGAGGAGGTTCTTCCATTGAAGCCACCAAAAGAGACTCTCCCGCATGGAGGGGGTTATCCTGACAAGATGGTCCCGAGACCCTGGGTCCTACTGTTGAAGAAAACCCTTCTGAAAGGGACACATCCTCCATTGTGCCCACTTTATCACGGGGGCTGTGGACACCATGGTGCCAATAATCTTGAGGCACTGCAAAGCTCTGTGAAGAGGAGAATGCAATGCAAACTGAATCCTGCATTGGATCACTGGAATTTTCTCCACAGGCAGGGAAATAGTACTCTTTACCGTGTTGAACTGGGCTCCGAGGAATATCAGAGACTGAGTTGGATCCAAATTACTTTTTTCCCCGTTCAACAGCCAACCGAATTCCGTGAGTGTAGAGATGACCTGAGTTCGATGTATCAGCAGCTGTTCTCTGTCTTGAGAAAGCAAAAGTAGATCGTCCAGATAATGGTGTAACCGGATACCTTTGATTCTGATTAGCGCTACTACAGCCAGTAAAAGCTTCGAAAACACTCGAGGCGATGTTGTAAGCCCGAACGGGAGACATACAAATTGAAGATGTAACTGGCCCACTGCGAACTGAAGATACTTCTGAAACTCTTTTGCAATCGGAACATGAAAATAATCATTGTATTGTCTGACGTATTGTTAGCAATGTTTCCATCTTGAATTTTTCCTTCTTGATGAAGGAGTTCAGATGCATCAAGTCGATGACTGGTCTCCAAGAGCCATTCTTTTTGAGGACCATAAAAAGGGGGGAGTAGACCCCTTGGAATCTCTCCTTGGTTGGGACCGGAATGGCAGCACCTTGAGCCAACAGGGAGTCTGTGTAAGCCAGAAGTACCTGTTTTTTTTCTTCTATAAGTGGTAGGATTGTAGGAACAAACTGATGAATGGATGGACTGTTGAACACCCAAGAATGACCTGAGGAGACCATCTTGACAGTCCATTAGTCTTGAATCGAAGCTGGCAGACGTGCCGGAAATGGAGTAACTGAGCCCCTACTTGCTCCGTCTGGACAGGCCCCATATCAAAAGGACTTGGAAGCCTCTCATCCCCCTGATGTGGTTGACTTAGAGGATTTTTGGCCTGAAGACTGAGTTCTTCTCCAGTTCTTCCTAAATTCCCGACCAGGCCTGTAACGGCGAGCATCTCTAGCACGCTCCTGTTCTTGTCTAGGTTGAACTTTCCTCTGATTCAAGAGGCGACGTTCCTGAGGTAAGAACCTTGATTTACCTCCAGTAGCATGGGTAATGGCAGAATCAAGTTTATTCCCAAAGAGGGAGGACCCTTCAAAGGGAATCTTATGCCGCGTACACACGACCGGACTTAGGTCCGACAGACTTTCGACGGAGTTCTGACGGAGTTCTGACAGAGTTCCGACGGACTTTCCGAATGAACGGACTTGGCCACACACAATCACACCAAAGTCCGACGGATTCGAATGTGATGACGTACGACCGGACTAGAATAAGGAAGTTCATAGCCAGTAGCCAATAGCTGCCCTCACATCGTTTTTTGTCCGTCGGACTAGCACACACACGAGTGGATTTCTCGGTAGGAACTGGGTCCGGCGGAGTTCTTTCGGAAAAATTTGAAACATGTTCCATTTCTAAAGTCTGTCAGACTTTTGCAAATCAAAATCAAAATCGCTGCAGCCCACACACGATCGAATAGTCTGCCGGAATCATTCCGTCAGACTTTTGATGTTGAAAAGTCTGGTCGTGTGTACGCGGCATTACACCATGCCTGTTTAGAGGCAGGATCTGCAACCCACGGACGAAGCCACAAAGAGCGCTTCACAGTAACCGAGGAGAGCATGACACGTTCCACTAGGCGGATAATATCAAGGGATGCTTCTCCCAAAAAGACCGATGCCAACTTCAGTTTATGTACTGGTGAACTCCGGATCAGTTCTTCATAAACATTTCCCAGAGCTGCACCAACATCATCTGTCCAAGACTCCATGGCTTTAGACAATGCCGCAAGAGCCAGAGCTGGCTTACAGGCCATGCCTGCAGTGATATAAATACGCTTTAGGTCGGTGTCAATCTTCCTCTCTAAATCATCCTTGAATGAAACGGTATCTTCAAGAGGGAGTGTAACATGCCTGACCAGACGCATTAGTGCCGCATCAATAAGAGGGGCTGAATCCAGATATTTAACGTCTTCACTCTTAAACGGGTTTATTTTGGCAATCTTGGAAATGAAGGAGTTCTTCCTCTCCACTGTTCCCCATTCGTCTGAATTAATCTCCCCGAGCTCACCCAAGAAGGGGAAATTCGGGCAATCCTTCTTAAGGTGTTTAAAGTACTTCCTCTGTTTAGAGGGTGCTTCCACTGATTCTTACCATTTTAGAGCATCCTTGACTGCTCTGACCAGCTGCGGAACAAGAGAAAAATCGAAACCTGCAGCAGATTCATCAATCTCACTGTCCGAAGACTCGCTTGAAGCAACACTGTGTCTGGAAGGATCCGGAATTACAGGGTCTGCGTCTACATCGACTAGAGCTGTAAAAGAGGGAGGATTAAACATCCGATCAGACTCTGCTTTGTTCAGAGATTCTTGAACCACCTTCCCGACCAATGCTTCCACTTGCTGGTCTCCGCCTTCTCTTTCCTTCATAGCTCTAGAATAACAAGACTCACAGAGGGATTTACACTCTGGAACGTGAGCTTTACAACCCCAGCAGGCTTTCCTCTCTGAGCGTCTGGAATTGTGGGCTGAATGACGACCAGATCTTGACCTATCTTTACAGTGTCTGGAGGGTGATCTAGTGCGTCTAGAACTTGACGTAGAATGACGATGTCGTAATCTAGACTGGTCAGTATCTTTGCGTGCCGACAATTGGCGTTCAGACCTAGAAGGGCTAAATAAAGAAGAAAAGAATACAGCAAGAGAAACAAAAGTAGCTACCCAAAATAAAACCAGCAGAAGGAAATAATATTCCTAACTGCAGCGTAAGGGTTGGCCACTGGGGGGCGATGATACCTCCATAATGAAAAGTCTGTATGCTGGAGAGATTTGGAAACACCATAAGCATCCAAAGGGAATCAATAGTAGAGCTTACTGGCAAACAGAACATACCTCCGAGGAAGAAACACAGCACACCGGGAAGCTGCCGTTCTAATCCCGCAGAACAATCCCAACCATAGTTGTATCTGACAGCTATTTGAATGTTAGCACTGGTAGTGACGTCACCACGCCCCTCAGCGTTGGCCAGCGGAGTTTGCGCGCATGCACGACCGCCGCCATCCTCCGAAAACTGCGCACACGCAAACCAAGCCTCGATCTCCAACGAGGCCCACGCCTGCGCAGAACGAACGGAAAAGGCGGCGGACTGGAACGCAGATGCGCTTCAGCATCCATACATACCAGAAAATGGTAAAGGAAAGGACAAACAACACACAAAAACAGGCTGCCATAATGAAAAATAATTATGCCAATACGATACCGCCACGGCACGATCCCGATCCATCCTGACTGGGGGCACTTCACCCACTGCACGAACGGGACATCAAAACAGAGGCCTCCTGCTAATAGCAAAGGATGTATGGCTAAATTGCCGCTTGCCTGCCAATGGCAGGTTAGTAAGCTCTTCCTGGCATCGCATATGTCGTCCGTCTCCACCCGGCTAATAGCTGGGACTGCTGGAAGCCATAACCACCATCAGAATCTTCGTGCAAACAGCACTGGACCGGAACTACTCTTCATAAGGTAAGCAAACACCTTGGTCCTAGGAGGAGGACAAAAAAAGGAACACAGTCTCTGTACAGAAGCAAAGATTTATGGGAGTGGGGTCCTATGAGGTATGAGAGGCGGGATTAACCCATACATAGGCTGTCATGGAGTCTGTCAGGAAATGTCCTTTTCAATCTGCAGATCTATAATCTTCTGTAAAATTCAAGGCAATAAGGCAATTTGGAGGCTTCCGTACACAGCTGGTGTACAAGACACCCCCAGAGATATAATTTCCTGATTGTGTGATTGGCTCAATGATTTTCCAAGAAGTCTGCACAAAAAAAAAAATTCAGTTTTAATGAAATGATCCTAAAGGGCTAATCACTGCTAAAGAGATGCTACTCTCTTCATTAGAGCCCTGCAAGAGCATGAGCTAATTAAAAATGGAAAAATCACTTACATTAAGAATTAGTCCTGCATAATACATGATCTAACAGAGATATTCCTTCAGAGCAGGAACAGGTAGGACTCTGCAACATAGTTTGTTAAAATTCTTTCAACGTATATACTTCACCTAAAGGGGATTGTTTTTTTTCTCAGCAAAAGCGGAGTTATTCTTTAACTGCTTGCCGACCGCCTCACACCGATACACGTTGGCAGAAAGGCTCATACAGGCAAGCTAACGTACCTGTACATTGCCCTTTAAGATGTGGTCTGTGGGTCGGGTCGCGAGTCGATGTCCGCAGGGATACCCGCGATCGTCTCACGGAGTGGAAGAACAGGGAGATGCTAATGCAAACAAGCATTTCCTCATTCTGCCTAGTGACAGTGTCACTGATCTCTGTTCCCTGTGATCAGGAGCAGAGATCGGTGACGTATCACACGTAGCCACACCCCCCCACAGTTAGAATGACTCCCTAGACATACTTAACCCCTACACTGCCCCCTAGTGGTTAACCCCTTCACTGCCATTTACACGGTAATCAGTGCATTTGTATAGCACTGATTGCTGTATAAATGACAAAGGTGTCAAAAATGTCTGATTTGTCCGCCATAATGTCGCAGTCACGATAAAAATCACTGATCACCTCCATTACTAGTAAAAAAAAAAAATGATTAATAAAAATGCCATCAAACTATCCCTTAAACTATTTTGTAAACACTTTAACTATTGCGAAAACAAATCAATAAACGCTTATTGCAATTTTTTTTTACCAAAAATATGTAGAAGAAGAACACGTATTGGCCTAAACTGGAAAAAAAGTTATATATATATATATATATATATATATATATATATATATATATATATATATATGTTTGGGGGATATTTATTATAGCAAAATGTAAAAAAATAATGAATTATTTTTTCAAAATTGACGCTGTTTTTTTGTTTATAGTGCAAAAAAAAAAAAATACAGCAGAGATGATCAAATACCACCAAAAAAAAGCTCTATTTCAGGGGAAAAAAGGATGTCAATTTTGTTTGGGAGCCAAGTCACACGACCGTGCAATTGTCAGTTAAAGCGACACAGTGCCGAATCGCAAAAAGTGCTCTGGTCTTTGGCCAGCAAAATTATCCGGGGCTTAAGTGGTTATAATTGTGAAGCTGTGTTCACATCAGTTATCCAGTCATGTGATTTTTATTTTTCTGGTTGTATAGGTTAGAAGTTATTTTCATGTTGTTTAACCACTTGAGCCCCGGAAGTTTACCCCCTTCCTGACCGGTGTTCTGTCAAAAACTGTGCGGCCATCGGATAGTGTCCGCCCCGTACTGCGCAGGCACAGCTCTTGTGCAGTACGGAGGACAAGGAGACTCTGAAAGTCTCTGAAGAAGAACGGTGCATGTGCAGTGAGTTGAGGTGCAAGCCCCACCATCGAAGTGGACATACGGTAGCACATAGTAACAGGGCCCCTAGCAGGCTCGCTTCGCTCGCCACTCTTCATGCACGGCCTCGCTTCGCTTGGCTATTTTTTATTCTACCTCTATGTCCACTTGGATGGTGGGGCTTGAACCTGGACTTACGGTGCAGGTGCCGTTCATCTTTGGAGACATTCGGCGTCTCCTTGTCCTCCGTACTGCGCAAGCGCAGTGCAGAGCGGTCGCTATCTGATGGGGGACATTATTCGACGCATCACCGGCAAGCAGTTAAAGTTTATACATTTTCAAACTGATATTTTATATACAGAGCACTATAGATAAACCAAATAAACAGCAGCAGTAGTAGCCTGCTTTAAGACTGTCTTTTTCTGACTGACGTCACAGTCAAAGCCAAAAAGCAAATATTACAGCCTAAAGGAAACTAGCAAAAAGGAAAAGATGAACATAGGCAGGACAACTTTTGTATTGTTCTAAATCATTCACCAGTATATGGAATAGACATGGGCGCCTTAAAAAAAATTTGTTTCGTTCTGTTCCGTTTCGATTGGTAATAAAATTAATTCGTAATTCGTATTTCGTGTCCGAAATTCCGTTCTGTTTCGTATGAAATATGAAGTTTCGTACGAACGTTCTTTACCATGAATTTAAAGGCAAAAACATTGCTCATTATGCTTATTATGACTTGCAGAAGACTTCTGTGATAGAAGTCAATGCAAGTAGCCTGAAGACATCGGTGAAGCACTTTCATCCTCTCTGGGTAGGCTGCCAAGAAAAGAACAAAATGATACAATGTTTCTTCTTCAATGGGCTGAACTCCTTGTGTAGAAGTTCTCAGTTTAACCATTTAAAGACTAAATCTTTGACACTTGTTGCTTACAAGTAAAAATCCAGTATTTTCTGCTAGAAAATCACTCAGAAGCCCCAATATATATATATATATATATATATATATATATATATATATATATATATATATATATATATATATATATATATATATTTAGCAGAGACCCTAGTGAATAAAATAGCAGTTGTTGCAATATTTGTGACGCGGTATTTGCGCAGAGGTCTTTCAAACGCAAGTTAGCCCTTTTTTTTTTTCGGTCGACCTCTAGAAAGCACTGACATTAGCAGCGTGACATACAGCAATGACAACTGCAACCGCTATTTTATTCCCTAGGGTCTCTGCTAAAAAATATATATATCATTTTTGGGGCTTCTGAGTGATTTTCTAGCAGAAAATAGTAATACTGGATTTTTACTTGTAAGCAACAAGTGTCAAAAAAGATTTAGTCTTTGGTTAAACTGAGAACTTCAACACACAGCCCATTAAAGAAGAAACATTGTATCATTTTGTTCTTTTCTTGGCAGCCTGCCCAGAGAGGATGAAAGTCCTTCACTGATGTCTTCAGGCAGCTTACATTGACTTCTATCACAGAAGTCTTCTGCAAGTCATAATAAGCATAATGACTGAAAAACGCGGTAAAAAAACGCCGCAAAAAACGCTGATCCAAAATGCGGAATTCGTAAACAAAAGTTCGTATTCCGTACAGAATTCGGACGCACGGCAATTCGTATTTCGGCTCCTCCCGAACGTACGAATTTTGAGAAATTCGTACGAATTTGAGATTCGTACGAAACGAATCGCACATGTCTAATATGGAAACTAAAAACCATGGGCACACAACAACGCATGCAACATGTAGTAGACATGTGCATTCGTTTTCGTCCGAAATTTCGGGTATTTTCGTTATCGTTTTAACAAACGATAACGAACGAGCAGAATCCAAAAACTGAAAAATCCGACATAAACAAATGTTTTATTTTCATTTTCGTTGTGACAACAGTTTGATATAGATAGGAGATTCGACATGACACTGACAACAACAATTTGTGTCCATCGAACCTGTGGTCGAATGTGCCTAACCTTAGCTCTATTAGTCTAAGATTATTCTACATAGAGAGAAAAGATTCAACATTATAGAGACAATAGCGAAAAAGGTTGAATGTGCCTAACCTAACTCTATTAGTCCAAGATTATTTGACAGAGAAAAAAGACGGACATTTATGGTCAAATACTCCACCCATGGGCTATAGAAGAATTCTAATGTTGGTTGACTAGTAAAAATAATTAATAAATATAAGTATTACTTGCGTCATACATTAGAATTCTACTATAGCTTGTAGGTGGAACATTGGACCGGAAATGTACGATTGCGGCGCCGTACAGTTTAGCTGCTTCGTTGAATCTTCTTAGAACATTTGACAGACACCATAAGCCTTCAATGACAGATTCGACCTTAATTATTTCGGATTTTCGGACCAATGCATTTTTTAACGAAACAAAATGAATAAAAACGAATTTCCGGAGTAACTAAATAAATGTATTTTTCGGACGAAAACGAAATTCCGAAACAAAATATTTCAGTGTGCACATGTCTACCGTGTAGTGTCATTGAGAAAGCTGCTGTCTTTTCCTCTTTTTCACAGTCACCCCTCTGATGACACGCATGCACATCATTACACCTTCACTGCATGACCCGGAGTCAGCTGGTGACGTCAAAAGAAGATGGCAATGTAGTACTGGGTGTGCTGCAATGAAGAATAGGATCCCTAGGCAGCACCACTGGATCGTCTAGGGTCTTGTGACCCTGATTTTGGGGAACAACCCGAGTATACAGGTAAGAGAGGAAGGAAGAAAAATAGTGGGGAGGGCGAGTTCTCCTTTATTATAATATTAATATTTTTAAAAACCCATGCCCTGTTCCTCTAAGGGAACTACTATAGTACTGTTTTTATTTCACCAGTTCCAGACCTTGTAGGTAATGCATACATTCTAAAACTTTCTCCATGGAGGCAGGTACCATAAGCACATTACACCCTGTTTTATATATATATATATATATATATATATATATATATATATATATATATATATATATATACCATTAGGGCTGTTAAGCCACTTTTATCAGCAAAACATATCTATTATTTTGAAAGCCAGGCCGTGTTCTGTGTTCCAGGAAGAGTTCCTGTAAAAAAAAAAAAAAAATAATACCTGCAAACAGTGTCTGCAAATATCATTAATAGATATAATTTAACAACATTATTGAAGTGCCCTTTGCTCCGCACATGATCTCAATTAAAGCAATTTTATGGAAAAAAAACAAATAAAATGTTTTCCTATTTATAGGAAAAAGAAACCCAAATAAAAATAATATAGCATCTACAATTGCAACACGTCATATAGTAATTAAATGTTTGTGAAAATTACCTTTCACTTTCAATCTGCAGCGCTATCATTTTCTGTAAATGGCAATGCTACAGTATATGGCAACCTGGAGGCGTTCTGTACACAGATGGCATGCAGAAATGCCATTTCCTGCTGTGATTAGCTTACTGATTTTCACAGAAGTCTGATTTTTGGCATCCCCTGAAACAAAAATGTCATTTTTAGTGAGATACTCCCAAAGGGAAGTCACATCTAAAGGGATGCAGACCCCGCAATTTTCCTCATTAGGGCCCTGCAGGTGAAGCAGCTGATTTATAATTCTGAAATCACTCCCATTCACATTCATTTTGCACATGGACACAAACAAACAGCTTTTTATTCAGAATAACAAAAGGTGGACATCTGCAACAAAGTTTGTTAAAAATCCCTGCAATGTACATAGATCATTCAGAGGATAATGTTTCTTTCCTCCACAAAACCACTTTGTAAAGAGGTAGTAGTCTCTGCTTTTTGATTTATACCTACAGGCAAGCCTATAATAAGACTTACCTGTAGGTACAGTAAATATCTCCTAACTCTGCACCGTTTAAAAAATATTTACTTTAGTAGCAGCCGGTGACGTCACAGGTGTATGCGCCCTGCGTTCTGGATGGGCAGTGCCATCCATTCGGAGTTCTGTGCTGCAGCCGTGACTCCTGTGCACATGAGCGGGAGGGACATCACTGCAGCTCAGCCATTCTAATGGCCATAGCCTACAAAACCTGTCAGGAACACTAGGTGAAGATGGAACCCCAGTCCGCGGTGACAGCACTCCTCTGGAGGGCTTTTGTTTTAAGGCAAGTTTGTCATAATGTGCTAGTAAATGATGCATACAAGCACATTATGACATTATCCTGCAGAGGACCCTTTTTTTTTGCCTTTCACTGCCACTTTAATATTTATGGGACTATTTGACAATTCACAAAACTTTCACCCAAGATTCACACATTTTTCACAAGATTCATTAAAGTGGTGTTCCACACACAAAAAAAATGATTACAATTCCTAAAAAAAAAAAAAAAAAAATTTTATTTTTTTTTAACCACTTTAGCCTCGGCCTATAGACATATGACTCATACAGATGGGATCTCCCATCCTGGGTGGGCGTGATATAAAGGCCTCTGATTCCCGGCCTTCTAGGGGGCGTGCACGCGCACCCGTGGCATCGCTCGGGACCCGGGGCGTGCGCCTGGCGGCCGCTATGTCCGCCGGCTCCCACGATTGCTCGGGAACACAGCAGGACCATGGATCTGTGTATGTAAGCACACAGATCCACATCCTATCAGTGGAGAGGACCTGATAATGTGTTCCCAGTACAGAGGAACACCGATCGGTCTCCTCCCCTTGTGAGTCCCCTCCCCCTATAGTTAGAATTACTCCCATAGGGAACACATTAACCCCTGCAGCGCCCCCTGGCGTTAACCCCTTCCCTGCCAGTCACATTTACACAGTAATCAGTGCAATTTTATAGCACCGATCGCTGTGTAAATGTGAATGGTCCCAAAAATCTGTCAAAAGGGTCTGATGTGTCCAGCATAATGTCGCAGTCACGAAAAAAATTGCAGATCGCCGCCATTACTAATAAAAAAAAAAAATATGCCATAAATCTATCCCCTATTTTGTAGATGCTAAAACTTTTGCACAAACCAATCAATAATCGCTAATTGCGATTTTTTTTACCAAAAATATGTAGAAGAATACGTATCGGCCTAAACTGAGAATTTTTTTTTATTTATTTTTTTAAATTGGATATTTATTATAGCAAAAAGTAAAAAATATTGTGTCTTTTTTTCAAAATTGTCGCTCTTTTTTTGTTTATAGCACAAAAAATAAAAACCGCAGAGGTGATCAAATATCACTAAAATAAATCTCTAAAATAAAGCGACACAGTGCCAAATCGTAAAAAGTGCTCTGGTAAGTAAGGGGGTAAAATCCTCCAGGGCTGAAGTGGTTAAACTCACCTCTAAATGCCTGTCCCTCGTAGTCTGCCTCCTTCAGTACCTGTGCTGGTGACATCACTTCCCCTCGGCGCAGGAAGGGCTCAACTCCGCCCCCTCTCTCCGGTCAGTCATCTGGGACACGTGACAGGTCTCAGATGACTGTGCGGCCAATCACGGCGTGCGCTGTGTGAAGCCACCACCGGGTGCCCACAGTTGCAATGCCGGCACTGCCGAGAGGAGGGGGGGACGAGCGGGACTTCGTTCCTCCACATATCTGGACCCTGGGACAGGTAAGTGTCTGATTATTAAAAATCAGCAGCTGCAGTATTTGTAGCTGCTGACTTTTTTTTTTTTTTTAAGGGAAACTCCTCTTTAAGAACATTTTAGGTGAATGTTTGTGAATCTTGGATAAAAAAAACATTTATAAATGGGTTCCTTAGCTTAATCGGCCATTATTATTAGCACATTCTTGTCCTCCCCGTGGCAATTATGTTTTTGCAGATTTTTCTTAACTATTCATTATTTGCCAATTTCTGTATAGACAAAAGACAGAGTATATAAATATGGACACGCTCTACATAAGAGATCTCACTGTAATTAAAAAGAAATCCTGATCAGAGGATAGCTAGTGCATTTCTAATGAGGTGTGAAGAAGGGCATCTCTGTAAACACTAGAGATGTTATAACTCATCACTCATCCCTTATATTCTAGTTTGAAGGTCACAAGAGTATTATTGAAAAAGCATGTAACACATACTGGCATGAGATGTCCTTTCTGTGTTTATATGAGTTTCCTCAGGATGGGCTTGTTTGCTCGAACAATCCAAAAGTATTTTGGTAGATTAGACTACTTCCACCCACTGAGTAAATGCTTAAGTGTATTTTGGAAGAAGCAAAGACTGAATGAATCAATGTATATTCTGTTACCAGGACCGGCGCTATCTCTATGCCAAATCATTTGGTGAAGGGATTATGGTGCGGGGTTGCATTTCAGGGTTTGGGCTTGGCCCCCTAGTTCCAATGAAGAGAACTCCTATGCCCTGTACACACGGTCGGATTTTCTGACGGAAAATGTTCAATGGGAGCTTTTTGTCTGAAATTCTGACCGTGTCTAGGCTCCATTGGACATTTTCGATTGGAATTTCCGACACATAAAATTTGAGGTCTGGATCTCACATTTTCCGACAACAAAATCCGTTGTCGGAAATTTCAATCGTGTGCACACAATTCTGACGCACAAAGTTCCACGCATGCTCTAAATCAAGCAGAAGAGCCGCACTGGCTATTACACTTTATTTTTCTTGGCTTGTCATACGTCACCACGTTCGGAATTTCCGACAACATTGTGTGACTGTGTGTATGCAAGATAAGTTTGAGCCAACATCCGTCTGAAAAAATCCCACAGATTTTGTTGGCGGAATGTGCGATCGTGTGTACGTGGCATAAAAGCGTCAGCATACCAAGACATTTTGGCAGGGCTTTTTTTCTCAGAGAATAGGTGCAGGAACTCCCCCTTTTGGGAGTTACCCATTGTCTTTGCCCCTACCTACTTCTGAGTACCAGTCCTTGGTTCCACCCTTACCCACCTCCCAACACTGCCCCTTTTACAGAATACAGAACCAAGTAACATTTGTGGTACTGAGTAATTTGTATGGAATTTGTTATTGATAACAAGAAAAGCAGTAAAATAGAACCCCCACCAGAAACAATAGACCTCCCCAGCAGCAATCAACCCTTCTGCAGAAATATATTACCTCCAGCAACAATAGATCCATCAGCAGCCAGCATCAATAGACACTGTAGCACAACCCATCACTCCTTGCCATTACATAATTCAGGGGTGGAGGTGCCGGAACTGCGTTCCCCGCATTCCCACTGAAAAAAAGCCTTGCATTTTGGACAATTTCATGCTCCCAACTTTATGGGAACACTTTATGGATGGCCCCTTCCTGTTCATACATGACTGCACACCAGTGCAAAAAGCAAGGTCCGTAAAGACATGGATGAGCGAGTTTGGGGTGGAGGAACTTGACTGGCCTGCACAGAGTCCTGACCTCCACCAGATAGAACACCTTTGGAATGAATTAGACTGGAGACTGTGAGCCAGACCTTCTTGTCCAACATCAGTGCCTGACCTCACAAATGTGCTTCTGGAAGACTGGACAAACATTTGCATAGGCACACTCCTTAACCTTGTGGGCAGCCTTTCCAGAAGAGTTGAAGCTGTTATAGCTGCTAAGGGTGGTCCAACCCTACGGACTGTGGCTGGGATGCCATTAAAGTTCATGTGCGTGTAAAGGCAGGTGTTCCAATACTTTTGGTAATATAGTGTATGTGCTCCCACTATGGAGGCTTTCAAAATGTATAGAGTTAAGACTGCAGGTAATAATGGGGTGACTTGTTGCAGCCTCTGCAGCTTACCCATGTATTTGCAAATGTTTGCAAATTAAACCCCTGTTTTTAACGTGGATTGTGAGACGGGACAATTTGTATTCTTGCACGCTGGCTGGTAAGTTAAGCTCAGAATTTTTCTTTGTTTTTGTCTGACATGAGTCGCCCTTCCATGTGCTCCTTGCTGTTAAGGCCATGTAAAGGTTGGGGCTGTTGCCATTTGTTTGTACCTGTCCTAATAATTTTGACAATATAGTGTACATATATCACTCGCACTTCAAGACTGGGCACTTAAACCCCCCTCCTATCCAGAACAATTTTCAGCTTTCAGCGCTGATGCACTTTGAATGACAATTGCACGGTCATACAACACTGTACACAAATACAATTTTTATCATTTTTTTCCCCCAAATAGAGCTTTCTTTTGATCACCTGTGTGATTTTTATTTTTTGTTAAAAAAAATGTAAAAATACTGAATTTCAAAAGAAAATATTTTTTTTAATTTTGTTATAAAATGTTAAAACGGGTAATCATTGTCCGTCATTGATGTACACTGATGAGGTGGCACTGATGGGCACCGATAGGTGGCAGTGATGGGCACTGATGGGTGGCAGTGATGGGCACTGATCGGTTACACTGATAGGCAGCACTTCTAGATGGCACTGATTGGCACCACTGGTGGGCATTGATAGGTGGCACTTGTGGACATTGATAGGTGGCACTTTCAAAAGGCATATATGAGGCATAATTGCCTCTTGCGTTTCTGGACTGATGTCCCTTTAAGATGAGCCAGTGATCAGCTTTTTCTTTCTCCTCCGCTGTCAGTGTGAGGAGAAAAAAAAAGCGATCATCAAGCTTTTGTTTTGATCATGTGATCAGCTGTCATTGGCTGACAGCTGATCCCATAGTAAGGGGCCCCTTACTCGGATCGGTGATCACCCGAATCTCAGTGACTCGGTGATCACAGCGCGCACAGGGAGCGTGCACAGGAGAGACCATCATATGACGGCCTCCCAGGAATTCACATCCGCGCTGTGGCTGCCATTCGACCATAGCGTGGATATCAAGTGTGTAATAAAATGTTGAATGCATTTTGCAAAGACTTACTTGTTATCAGCATTTTGTGATCCCCTGCACAGCAGAGTAAGGGGAAGAGATTGTGGCAGCATTGTAGCTGATAAGGAACACAGGAGGAGAGATCAGAGTGATGACTAATCTATCTGCTGATGATCCTTCATTGCTCAGGTGCAGTGCCTTTCTGTATTTCTTAACTGCAGCAGAGGTAAACGAGAAAACTGACTTTGGTGCCGCTCCTCACAAGACTTGGGAAATCTACAAGTGACATACAAACAAACAATCCAGAAGAGTGCACATTAAGTGCAGTAGAGTTAAAAGCTTCAATGTTAAAATCAAATGCAAATTGGCCACTCACAAAATGAAAATGGAAAAAGCGTGTACTCAACACGCCTCTCTGTGTTCACACTTGTAGTCCTGTATTGCAGTGCTGTCAGATAAGGAATAGTTGCAGCTGAAGGACAGACCAGAGATCTGTTCACAGGCACAGTGTGTAGCAGGGGATCTCCTCGATGATGTCACATGTGTATAGTGGAGCAGTGGGTGTGGCTATGCATTTCGAAATATTTTCTTTGTCAAGTCTCTCTGAAGCTAACATTAAAGCGGAGGTCCACCCTAAAATGGACCTCCGCTCATCGGAATCCCCCCCCCTCCGGCGCCACAATCGGCACCTTTCAGGGGGGAGGGGGGTGCAGTTACCTGGATAATCCAGGTAACTGCACCCACTTCCGGGCTAGCTCTCTGCGGAAAGGGGCGTACGTTACGCCCCTTTCCGCAAGCGCCCGCCCCCTTCAGCAAGTGCCTGCTGGGAAACACACAGCTCCCAGAGGCAGCAGGGACCGTCCGGATTGCGCCGCGCGGCTCGCGCATGCGCAGTAGGGAACCGGGAAATGAAGCCGAAAGGCTCCATTTCCTGATTCCCATACCCAAGATGGCGGCGGCACGAGCGAGCGATCGACTTCGGGTGCCGACATCGCGGGCGCGCTGGACAGGTAAGTGTCACTATTTAAAAGTCAGCAGCTGCAGTATTTGTAGCTGCTGGCTTTAAAAAAAAAAAAAAAAAACGCGGAGTCCCGGTGGACTCCCGCTTTAAAGCTTTTAACTCTACTGCACTTAGTGTGCTCTCTTCGTATTTGTTTGTATATCATTAGAGGGAAGTCAGGTCAGCATCCTGGCTGAGGTCTCTGGCTGGGCTGTGTAAATTTCAGAAGTAGATGGCCAGCAGTGGGACAGACCGCCTAGTACCCAGCCTGGGTGCCTCCCCCAAGATACAGCCTCCTCCACTCTGGAATCAGGAACCAGGTATTATAGCTGAGAATTAGAATGAGATTATTATATTAGCTTCATTAGAATTACCCTGTTTCCCCTAAAATAAGACCTAGCATGAGTGTCGGTGATGGCTGCAATATAAGCCCTACCCCCCAAATAAACCCCATCCTCTTTCCCCAAAAATAAGCCCTACCCTGAGAATAAGACATAGAAGGACTTTAACTAGGGCTTATTTGGGGGGTAGGGCTTATATTGCAGCCATCGTCGACAATCACGCTAGGTCTTATTTTAGGGGAAACAGGGTAGAACAGCTAATATAAACATAATCAGTAAGCTAATCAACAGCTAACCGTGATCTAATTAGCAGTAAGCTAATCAATGGGCAGGAACCCAAACTTTGAATATTCAAGAAGTGTACACCCCAGACAATCCGGCACCAAGCTCACAAACATACAAAGTACCTTACACATGCTGTCTGTCAGGTGTTTAGCTTTCTTTTGTGTAATCTGTCCACTATAAATGTCATCATTAGGGATGGGCCAAACACCCCCCGGTTCGGTTCGCAGCAGAACATGGGAACAGGAAAAAAAAATATTTGAACACACAAACACCATTAAAGTCTATGGGACACGAACATGAATAATCAAAAGTGCTAATTTTGAAGGCTTATATGCAAGTTATTGTCATAAAAAGTATTTGGGGACCTTTTAAAAACTGACATTTTTTCGGGAGCAGTGATTTTAATAATGCTTAAAGTGAAACAATAAAAGGGAAATATTTCTTTAAATGTCATACCTGTGGGGTGTCTATAGTATGCCTGTAAAGTGGCACCTGTTTCCCGTATTTACAACAGTTTGTGCACAACATTTCTAAAGGAAAAAAAGTAATTTAAAAGTACTCGCGGCTATAATGAATTGTCGGTCTCTGCAATACACATAAAAGTCATTAAAAAAACAGCATGGGATTCCCCCACAGTCCATTACCAGGTATGGTATGAATATTAAGGGGAACCCTGAACCAAAAAAAAAAAAAAATTGCGTGGGGGTCCCCCCAAGTTCCAAACCAGGCCCTTCAGGTCTGGTATGGATATTCAGGGGAACTCTGCACCAAAAATGAAAAAAAAAAATGGCGTGGCGGCTCCCCTCAAAATCCATACCAGACCCTTATCCTAGCACGCAATCTGGAAGGCTGCAGGAAAAGAGGGGGGATGAAAGAGCCCCCCCGAACCATACCAGGCCACATGCCCACAACATGGGGAGGGTGCCTTGGGGTAGTCCCCCAAAAGCACAGTGTTCCCATGTTGATGGGGACAAGGGCCTCATCCCCACAACCCTTGCCCGATGTTCGAGTCGAACTTACGTTCACCATATTTTCTCTGACCATGCACCTGTATAAGATTAATATTACACCTTTCCATCCACTCCAGAATTAGAATTATTGTCTTTATTCAGAGAAATAATACAAGCCTTGCTCTCAGTGTTCATCCCATTGTTGATCATTAGAGAATGATCTGCTTTAAAGTGGTAGTAAACCGCCAGTGATTTATTTTTATTTTTTTAGCCTGCAAGGCAAAGTCATATTGTGCTAGTATACTTTGCATAATAGCACATTATGTGATGCTTACCTTATAACAAAGCCTATCCAGTGGCGAGCTGTCACCGCTGATAGGGCTTCCATTTTCATCCGGGTTCATGGACTACTTTTGTTTGAGTGGCAAGAGCTACGTGGGAACCTCTGTTTACGACACAGGGTGGCCCGGGTGGCCTTTCCTTCAGAGTGCATTCGCCGGTGACTTTACTGGCTGCATGCACAATATCTCCTAAGCGGCGCACAATTAGAAGATATTTACAGTATTTACATAAATTCATGTATGGGAGTTTACTCCCACTTTAACTATTAAAAAGCTGTGGGATATGAGTTGGCATACAAAGAGCTAAATGAACGTATAGGCCACGTTCCTGGCAGTTACAGGCAGGTAGATAGAATACAATGGGTTTGTGTTGATAAAAAAGAAACAGACTGTTCACTTTGGAACTTATATGACACTTCCAAGCGGAAGCTGCAAAGCAACTGACCCTCCATGCTTCATAGACACTCACTACACAGAGAATTTGAGATAATAGCTTGTTTATATATTCCCTTAGAAAAGAAAAAAACTGAGCCAAGAAAGAAGAGATTTAAGAGAGGGACAAGTAGAAGAGATTGAGAAGGAGTTTGAGTAGGTAAGTAAAGGACAGAATACGAGACGGAATAGGGTAGACTCGGCAAAACCTCACAGGTATTACAGGAACTCATTTAGAATGTTGTGTTTTGGTCAAAGTTACTTGGAATGTAATGTTTCATCTACGATGAACAAATTTTTTTATTAAAGTACACCTAAACCCACATTTTTTTTACATTTTGAAAGGAATGGTGGTGTGTTAAAAACCCCTGTCCAATTGTCATTGCTGTCTGTATCCTCAATGTGGATATTCACGCTTTCTATTGGTCCTGGTGGCCTTCAGCACCAGCACTGAAACGTTTGAGTTGTCTTCAGAACATGAATAGAAGGGAAATTCTCCAATGTGGACTTTTTAAAGAGCCAATTTCTTGAAGCGTTTGTTACCTCAACATTTCATATTCCTGATATGTGCCTGCTGTACCATGTACCTGTATGAGAATGTCTCCTGTTCTCTTTGCATAGCTTCCTTTATGTGACATCCCTGATGTTCCTGCCAGTCCCTCTGCTTTCCTATACTGACCCCACTATGCAGGAGCGATCAAAAAGGGAAAAAAGATATTGAATTTTTTTTATATCTATACAAAATGTTTTGCCTTAAATTTCTACTATAACCACTTCGCGCCGGAGGGATGTCCTGGGACATCCTTGACTTTCCAGGGTTATATCTGAATGATGCCTGCAGCTACAGACATCATTCAGATATCGGCTTTTTTCAGCCGGCGATTCCCTACACCATAAGAACAATCATAGCGGTTGTTATGCCACTTGATCATTCTTACGGGTGGCAGGAGGGGGTGCCTCTCCCCTCCCGCCACCCTCTGGTGCTTCTACCGACTCACCGCTTCCAGCGGTGAGTTGGGCATAGGATCTGCCGGCCCCGGATGGTTATCATAGAGATTTCCGGAGGACCAGATGGTCACCGGAGTCTCTATGATCGTTCGGAGGCCGGGCGCAAAGTTATGACATCATGTCCGGCCTCTGCATTCAAAAAAACATTGCTGCTTTGGCTGGGAAGCTGTGGTCATTTTTTTTTTATCTTCTGCTTCCCAGCCTAGAGGTGAGATGTGGGGTCTTATGCCCCGTACACACGAGCGGACTTTTCGACATCCAAACTCCGACGGACTGAGTCCGGCGGACTATCCGATCGTGTGTGGGCTGCAACGGACTTTAGCGAAGCTAAAGTCTGACGGACTTTAGAAATGAAGCATGCTTTAAATTTTCCCGACGGAACTCCGCCGGACCCGGTCCCCTTTGAAAAATCCGCTCGTGTGTGTGCTACTCCGACGGACTATAACCGACGCTAGGGCAGCTATTGGCTACTGTCTATGAACTTCCTACGTCGAATCCAGTCGTACGTCATCACGTTCGACTCCGTCGGAGTTTGGTGTGATGGTGTGTGGTCAAGTCCGTTCGGTCGAAAAGTCCGCCAGAACTCCGTCGGAACTCCAGCGGAACTCCGGCGGAACTCCTTTGGAGGTCTGTCAGACTTAATTCCTCTCGTGTGTACGGGGCATTACTGACCCCATATCTCACTGTAAAGAGGTCCAATCATGCCATATTCCTATTACAAGGGATGTTTACATTCCTTTTAATAGGAATAAAAGTGATCACATTTTTTTTTTCTAAAGTGTCAAACTAAAAAAATAAAAGTAAAATTAACAATAGATTTTTTTAAAGCCCCCTGTCCCCGTGAGCTTGTATGTAGAAGCAAATGCATACGTAAGTCCCGCCCACATATGAAAACGGTGTTCAAACCACACATGTGAGGTATCGCCACGAATGTTAGAGCGAGAGCAATAATTCTAGCCCTAGATCTCCGCTGTAACTCAAAACATGTAACCAGTAAAAAAAAATGTTAAAGCGTTGCCTATGGGGATTTTTAAGTACCAAAGTTTGGTGCCATTTCACGAGCATGTGCAATTTTTAAGCGTCAAACAAGATATGTGGGGGGCACACCCTAAAAAAATGCATAAAGATGGTGCTGCCATAAGACCATACAACAGAACAAAAATATTACAGCGCACACATGCAAAACTAACATTTACCTCCAGCAAGGCTTTTTAAAAACACCTAGACATTTTCAAAAAACATTATCAAAAAAAGAAGCGTGACATGTTGGGTTCTATTTATTCAGCGTGTCTTCATCTTTCACATTATGCAAAAAATTGTGCTAACTTTACTGTTTTGTTTTTTTTAAAACATGAAACAGTTTTTTTTTTCTGTAAAAACAGCCATTGTATTCTCTAGGGTCTTTGCTAAAAAAACATATATAATGTTTGGGGGTTCTATGTAATTTTCTAGCAAAAAAATGATGAATTTTATATGTAGGAGAGAAATGTCCGAATTGGCCCGGGTGTGAAGTGAATGGGCTGTTTTACAAGGTGACCGTTTACAATCATTTTAAGATGGTATTTACCTTATTTTGTAGATATTTATTTTCATTTCTTGGTGTATCGAAAGATCAGGAAGCAAAGGAAAATCTCCACATTGGATCACAGATAGCAAAAAATAAATAACAAAATTTACTGTGATTTTACCAATCCCTCCTCTATACAATGAAAATAAGTTTTTATTAGTTTAAAGAAAAACATTTTCATTGTTTTTGTTGAATTTCATTATATAACTGTAATAAGTGGCCACTTTAACCGCAAGAGATCCGCGCTATAGCCGAATGACGGCTACAGTGTGGACCTGCTTTGCCGGGACTACGTCTAATGACGTCGTCCCGTGCATGAGCGGCCTGCGTGCCCCCTGTGATCAGCGAGTCTATGAGACTTGCCTGATCACAGATCGGAGCAAGGGATCGATCCCAACCCCTTACCACATGATCAGCTGTCAGCCATTGACAGCTGATCATGTGATCATAACAGAGCCGGTAATCGCCTATTTTTCCTCCTCGCGCTCACAGCGCGAGGAGAAAAAAAAAGCCGATCATTGGCGGCCATGAGAGGGACTTCAGTCCCGATCACGGCGAGCTGGGGCCAGCTCGTCAGTGCCCACCTGCCCCCTGCCAGTGCCACCTAAGTATAGGAAAAAGTGCCACCCATCAGTGCCACCCATTAGTGCCCATAGTGCCACCCATTAGTGCCCATAGTGCCACCCATTAGTGCCCATAGTGCCACCTATCAGTGTCCACAGTGCCACCTATCAGTGCCCGCAATCTGACTCAACAACAGTGCTGCACCTCAGTGCCACATATCCGTGCCCATCAGTGTCATCTACCGGTGCCCATCAGTGCCACCCATCTGTGCGCAGCAGTGCCACCTATCCGTGCCACCTATCAGTGCCCATCAGTCCTATCTATCAGTGGTACCTATCAGTGCCCATTAGTGCCACCCATCCGTACCACCCATCAGTGCCATCTTATCTGTGCCCATTTTTGCCCATCAGTGCCTCCTTATCTGTGCCCATCAGTACTGTCTTATCTGTGCCTATCGGTGCCACCTTATCTGTGCCTATCGGTGGCATCTTAACTGTGCCTATCAGTGCCCACCTGGGCAGCCTATCAGCGCCCACCAGTGCCGCCTCATCAGCGCATTTCAATGAAGGAGAAAAATGACCTGTTTGCTAAATTTTATAACAAATTATTAAACACGATTTTTTAAAAAAATTTTAATTTTCATCTTTTTTTATTTGTTTAGCAAAAAATAAAATGCCTAGCTGTAATTAAATACCACCAAAAGAAAGCTCTATTTGTGGGAAAAAAATGATAAAAATTTAATTTGGGTAAAGTGTTGTATGGCCGCGCAATTGTCATTCAAAGTGCATCAGCGCTGAAAGCTGAAAATTGGTCTGGACAGGAGGGGGGTTTAAGTGCCCAGTAAGCAAGTGGTTAAGCATTATTTGCAAAATAATGCTTATAGTGCACCTGTGCCCAGACTATGAATAATATATTTTTTTAAACATTTTTATTTACAAGCAGCAAAACTGATTAAAAGCAAGCCATCACTGACCACTTTAAAGTGCTTTTACTGTTCAGAATATGCACATACTTTAATTGGCATAGTCTGGTTTCAGGTTCACTTTAGACATTCTTTAATCTAGTTTTGCCATATATTGGGCTGTTAGTAAGACTTTGAAACATAAATGAACGCTGGCCAGCAGGTGGTGGAGTTTTACCATTTCACTGTGAGCTGTGAGCATTCCACTACTGTACTGCCTTCATTTCTTGAAAAAGGAATCACAGATTCCTTAGCAAGTTGTCTAAGCCCAAGTTTGATGGAAGCAGTATGCAAGATCTTTTCCGGAAAAATATTGTGAATAAATACTTCTTTGTCTTTAAAGACAGAATTGCCAGGCATTGTATGTATGCACAATGAATGACAATAAATATTTAGTGTCCTTGATACAGCGGAATTTATGCAGGCTGCATCTTCCATGACACACTGCAGCACAGAGATAGGAGTGGGCTTAGCTGATTAGTATGGTAGGCTGAATGCTGTGCACTGCAGGGAATAGCTGAGATGTGGACACAGTATTCACATGCCCTTCTTTAACAACTTCAGCAGTTTTTAAATGTTTTGTTATCATCTGCATTTTTTGCTAAAAAAAAAAAGACTTGAAATTCCTAAACAATTATATATTTTCAGAAAAGAAGAACTGTAGAATAAAATGGTGGCAGTTGCAATTTTTTTACGTTACATTATATTTCTGCAACTTTTTAACAAACTTAAATTTTCTACAAAAAAATGCAATCAAATGAATTTTAGTGCAAACATAACCATTTTCATAAAAGAATAGAAACGCTGGGTTTACTTAGAGTATATAGATTTAAAACATGCCATGCCAAGGATTGCCAACTTTCAGTAATTTTACGAACAAAATCCATAATTTTTGCATCTGTCCATGAATGTCAATTAAAGGGGCGTTCCAGACGCTATTTTTTTTTTAAAAAGTCAGCATCTACAAACACTGTAGCTGCTGACTTTTAATAAGGACACTTACCTGTCCAGCGAGGCCGCGATGACGGCCACCCAAGGCCGATCTGTATATCAGATCGACTGCTGCCGCCTCCATCTTAACAAAGGGAAACAGGCAGTGGAGCCTTGCGGTTTCTCTACCCATTTTCTACTGCGCATGCACGAGTCACGCGGTTTCAGGTAAGTAAAAATTTTTTTTAAAGAATTTTAATGCCATTTTTTTATTTTAAGAACATGCAGTCTGCATGTCTGTAATGGGCATTCACGGACAGATGCAAAAAATACAGATTTTACAAACTGTTCATAAAGGTACTGAAAGTTGGCAACCCTGGTAATACCTTCAAATTGCACACATGTGGGACACTTTATAAAGCATTTACAGCTATCAATATAAAAAATAACAGCAAATGATGGCCCCAGAACAATTGTTCTTATTCTAATTTATACATGTGTACACCCTACATGCACATTTGCATTGGCCTGTGTGCAAAGGGTGACGAGGTTACTTAAATTTTTTATTTTTTTTGTTACGAGCTGAATGATTCTGGTTGCAGATCAGATCAGGGAACAAGGGTGTGGTAGCTTCTTTACAGCCCCCCAAAAGTGATTGGGCAACTCCAACGCCACTTTTACTTAATAGCTTGGAGCTGGATGACAGAATGCTCACAGCTGCAGCAGCAGCTGTGAGCTTATGGTAATCCCTTGACTTTCAAGATGTTTATAAATGGCCTGCGAACGTCAAGCGCTTAAAGTCTAACTTTAAAGTGTTACTGTAATAAAAAAAGAATTGTGAACAGGCAGGCTTTTATTACAGAAGAGATATTCAGTGTGGCACTAGAGTGGAGGTGAGTATAGTAATCCTGCTCTAACTTTGAATAATTTATCTGGTAATAAATGTTGTCTAAATATAATTGTTGCTTTTCCTTTCTTTTCCTCTCAACCTGACTATTTCTGGTTATTAAACCTCTTTTTCAAATATATTGCATTGCATATTGCATTGTAGTCAACATTTTGCTAGAAACAATGTAGTCTCCAGTGGCTGTCAATCACTTGCTTGTAGGTGGAAGGAAGGGGCAGCAGTGGAGCCACATGATCCTAGCTCCAGGGTACCTTGTAGGCCAAAGGGAAACCAAATACTGGTCATGAGGCTACTGTCAGAAACCATGAATCAGACCGAGACAGAAGTACAGTTAAGTCACTTGTTTAATAATAAAAGTAAATAGAACAAACGTAGTCAAAACATAGTTCTGCAAAGAAAACCAGAAAGGATAGTCAGACAAGCCAGAAAGTCAGGAAGCCAGGAATCAGTGTAGTGGAACAGCAAGCAGGATTTGAAGCCAGAAAGAATGTCAGCCAAGCAAGTCTTTGACAGGAGTGCAGGAGAAAGTCTCTGTGATGTTGATCAAGGCGAAGGCAGAGATCATCAACAGGTGAGTCACCGTGGGGAGATAGGAGCTGACAATTATCTGACAGCTGAGTGGCTAGCTCAGAGAAGGAAGGGCTGAGCCTAGCCCTGACAGTTACTTTACATGGTACAGAGAGGGCAACACTATCAGAGCATAAGAGAATTTTTTTATCCTTGTTACAGCCAGGGAATGGGGAGTCAGTTACTAGTACCAGGTACTGGAATGAAGACATGGTGTGGGTCTGTCGAACCCCAGAACTCAGTCCCAACGCAACCCCAATACCCAGGCAAATCCATACATTTGCAAGGTATATCTCTGGAATATTTTTTTAATTTTTGCATTTTGTCCCTTTCGAAAAATATCGTGCACAGAGAAATATCTGATGATCTTGTCCAAAATCAAGCAAGCTCCCAACTTCTTTCTATCACATGCTGTGAAGAGGCTTCCAGAAAGAATTTGTTTACCTGCTTATGTAAAAATGGAGCTCCGGTTGGTTCCCCCCCCCACCACCACCACCGGTACTAGTTTACAGCATGTGATAGCAGCAGAGGTGGGAAACAACAGAAGCCCATGTGGAAGGGGAAAAGATTGAAGAGAAAGAAATGGAAAGGTTATGCAAATGAGGAGGCAGAGGTGTTCTGTAGTGTAAGTGGTATTATTTGCGCTGTGATATATATATATTAATATATTCAAGTGAGGCTGCTAACACAACAGGTAGTATAACTGAAACCGAAAAAAAACCCATAAATGTGAAAAACAATAGTGTAGTGCCTAGATAAGTAGATTAGAGTACAATAAACGAAAATAACGTAAATAAATGGTGCTAAAATTATCACAAAAGTAGGCCTACAGAGTGTGTAATCAGTGAAAACAGGTACTGTGTATAACAACGGCAGTGTTTATGTAGATATTCCTCCAGAAGTGCTCCAGTGACCAGCCACCAACATTGGGTGAATTCAAAACTCACCAAAGCAAATGGCTACTATTATAGCAGCGTATGCATGTAAGCACACATAGAGGTCTCACAGGAACCACTGCAGCATGTAAAATTCAATGACATCTGCTGATATGTTTCCAACATGTTGAGGTCACCTGATGCTGGTCAGCGCTGATCTCTGCTACAAACTCGCTCTGCACCTTCTGTAAGCCTAATGCCGTGTACACACGACTGGACTTTTCGACAGCACAGTTCCAACCGAACGAATCCGTCGGACAATTCGATCATGTGTGGCTTCATCTGACCTTTTCTGTGGAAAAATCTGATGGACTTTAGCAATAGAACATGTTTCAAATCTTTCCACTGGAACTCCACTGGAACCAGTTCCTATCGAGAAAACCTCTTGTCTGTATACAGGTCCGACAGACCAACAACGATGCAAGGGCAGCTATTGGCTACTGGATATTGAACTTCCCTTTTCTAGTCCCGTCATACGTCATCACGGACTTTGGTGTGATCGTATGTAGGCAAGTCCGTTTCAGCGGAACTCCGTTGGAACGCTGTCGAACAGTCCGTCAAAGTCCGTCAGAGTTCATTCCAACGGAAAGTCCGGTCATGTGTACGCGGCATTAGAGGAAAACTCCTGAAGGGCTGAGCAAGGATAAAGTGGTTCTATAGTCTCAATGTTTTTTACCTTAATGCATTCTTATTTTTACCTGAGCCTAATCCGATCCAGCAACATACACGATGTTCAGGACCGAGCCTGCATGAGTGTCCCCATGGGAATTGGGGGCATCAGCATGAGAAGAGGAGCCAGAAGCGTCGGCAGGGGACCCGAGAAGAGGAGGATTGTATTATGTGTACAGAGTGGGTGGGTATAAGCTTGTTTGTTATTTGCCCTCCTGGCTAGAGCACCAGTCGACACTGTACAGTATATAAGCAGAAAATTTAGCTGATAAAAGAAAGACATGCAGCAAATGTACTTGGCTACGGTAGCTTTTTTGATTAGAAGTGTACAAATGCAAAAAAGAATAGAATAAGACTAAATAAAAAAAAAAGAGCAATTAGAAATTAATTTGCAGGGAAAAAAATGGTGCACTATGCAAAATGAAGAAAGGGAAAAAAAAACACTAAGAACACAAGAGCTGCTTGAAAGAAAGGCATTATAATCTATTAAAAGAGAGGTTTTCATCTATGAATAAGCAAAATGCATAGAAAAACAATGTACACTTAACTGGAAATGAAGAGAAAATCTGAGAATTTTAGTCTGGTCCCAAAACTAGAAATGCCAGTTTAGGAAGAAGTATCAGCAGCAAATACCAAACGATTGGTAAAATATAAAGCACAATAGTTCAAGACAAACAACATTTCTGTAGCCCACCACTTCCAAACCCTATTATACATACAGTAGCATTATTTATGTAGTCTTTTCATTGTAGAGATGACACCACAGGTCCATCCTTTTCTCCTCCGGCAACTGTGGTGGGCAATCCTTTATCCTTGACATTGTAGTGTTCACATAGCGACATATGAGTGTCATATTGTCCAGAGGTGCTGTGAGTTCAGGCAGGCATGATGAAAGCCTGGGCTCGCAGGAAGTGGTTTGAATAATGCTGGGCTTCACTGAACCTGATAGAAGACAGTCTCTGGGTTGTAAATCAGTCTGCAATGAACAATGTTGGGAAGGAGGTAAGTATTGCAGTGAGAGCTGCTTTTTTATTTTTAGAATTTTTTCAAATTTTCACCTGTAAAGTGGAGGTGAGCTTTCAGAAGTGATAAAATACTACAAGTGTATACATGCCAGTATACATGAACCTAATTGTGCATTATGATAGACTTACCCACCATTGTATATTCCTCCTCATTGCATTGTCTGCCACAGCTCCACCCGTTATTTCCCTGTCTGATTTTACACCAATGTCCTCACTCTTCGACATTTTAGTGGCCACTGGTGGTTACTGTAACTACAGCAGATGTGCACTGGGGTTATATTGTTCTGGCAACTAGGTTCAGCATCTAACAGAATGGGAGTAGAGTACACTACGCATGCAATGCAGGTAGTTTACACAAATAAATTAAACTGATAGCTGATGTGTAAAACTGTTTTTTGGCAGAACAGACTTATAAAGTATCTTGTCCCAAAAAATTCAACCTACTGTTTTTTTTTTTGTTTTTTTTTTAGATTTAATTCCACTTTAAATAACTAAAATAATTGAATATAGGGAAAAAGACATGATAGGGACTTGTGTGGCCTAGAAAAAAAAACATGACATGATATGTCTGCTCTATTGCATTGTGGAATTTAGTATTTCTGTTCCAAAAGTTATTTACAAAATAAATAAAGATGTTTTGTATTTTTTTCCCATCTCAAATGTTTTTATTCATTTTCTAATAAGGCATACAGAAGAAACAAGCAGAACATTGTCCGAGACTGAGTACAAAAAAAGGCTAAAAAGCCCAGAGCCCTGACCAATATGCCATGCTCACAGCATAAAACATACATTTTCATAATAAATGAAAACATTACAGCTGAGTCTCAGTCCAAAAATGAAAAACAAGGGTCTGAAAATGGCCTCACGATCCAAGGACCTGGTAATGTAGCTGATAAACTACAGACCTAATGATGCTCTGATGGTAAAAGCGGAGTCTTTTCACTCCAGAGGTAAAATGAAGCGGGTGTATGATAGATTTAGAGAAGGTAAAGTAAATCAAGAGACAAAATGCATTAGAGAGATAAGCAGAAAAGTGCTTAGAAAGAAGAGCATAAGAAGGCCAAGAGGCACAAATCTAAAGAAGTTTGTCAGGGGTGTCTGCTAGAATTCTATATAATGCTTTATTGAGCATAAAACCATGGAGATAGATTTCGATTTTGAGAGGGATTGTGATTTTCATGCTGAGGCTATAGCTTGTTTTGTGGCTATAAAGACAAATGTGGCCAAATTGAACTGCATTTAAATAAACCATCTATCTGATCATGCAGGAGAGCTATCCATAAACTGTGCTGTAGTAGCCTCACATGTAATAGGGTATATATGGGCCAAAATTCTTAAAAATGCTTAGCATCTCTGACCTCATTGCAACCTCTATTGGTTTTGCATATTTTTAATGAGGGTCTACAAAAAAAAAAACAATAAATCAAAACTTAAATAATGTTTGCAGGTGAACAGTAATAACAATTGGAAAAAAATAAATAAAAAATTGCTAAGGAAAGAAGGTGTAAGAATGTATAGTCAGGGTTAATTATGGTTATATAAATGGCAGATAAATAAGGGAAAAAACCTAATTTAAAAAAAATAGAAAACGCCTGGTGAATGAAGCACAGCACATACCTCTCAGGATGATTTTAGGCAGATCAGTAGGTATTTAAAAAGTATACATTTTTATTGAAAAATTACAAATAGTATATAATAAGGTACATCATTATAAAAGCAATAGATCATCTTCAGTCTATTGTCTGTTCTAGGCCCCATGCAGGGCGAATAATGTGATCTATACGCTTTTTTGAATGAATGAAATACTTGTATAGCGCACAATGCGAACTGAATCGCCTCTAGGCGCTTTTTTGTATCTATTGTTTATATAATGATCTACCTTATTATATACTATTTGTAAATTTTCAATAAAAATGTATACTTTTTAAATACCTACTGGTCTGCCTAAAATCACCCTGAGGGGTGTGTGCTGTGCTTCATGCACCATGCATTTTCTGTGTTTGATTATTGGGATTAGTCAGACCAGTTTATACACACACTGTCACGCTATAAATTGTTTTTGTTTTTAATTTAAAAAAAAATACTCATGGGCTTATTGTAGCAGACATAGACAGATAAAAAGTCAAGCCTTTGATCTGCTCATACAACAAATTGCAATATGACAGTACATTGTTACATTGTAATTGTAGATGAAGGCTGTAAGGGTCCTTTTACACAGGCCTTTTACAACATATGTCCATTTTCCCTCCATCTGTTGGCGGATGAAAAACGGACATACATGTATGTCTATGGGCTAACCTACGTTAATGGATGGTCATCCGCTGAAATCCGCCTCTGTTAAGTTCCATTCTTTTGAGATGGAACAAAACCCTATTTTTTTTTCCATTTAAAGAAGAGAGGACATCCGTTTTTCACCCAAAAGCACAGGTGTTCAGTTTTTTCATTCAGTTCAGTCATAAAAAACGGATGCCAGCGGACATGAAAACGGATGTAAAAATTTACATCCATATAAGTTTTTGATCCTTTTTTTTTTTTTTTGAACTGAACAACAACGCTCGCTCGAAAGGACCCTTACACTGTTAATTCGCACAGTAATTGCACCTGTTAGAGTGGGGGAAATGGACAGAGGCTAAAGTGTAAGCCTTTCATATCTAGGTACATTTAGGGGGGCAACTTTAGTGCCTCTAAGTGATTAAAAAACGACTTTCAGTGTTTGGATGGTGTCCATGCATGTGATCTAGTGTCTGTGGCTAGTCATTGTCCTTACTGTAGTTATCTCTGTAAACTCTACAACTCTATCTCACTGAGCGAATAAACCATTAAATGGTTACTATGGAATCATTATATGTTCTTCTTTAATTGAACAATTGTGAACAGCTGGAGTCTGTTATTGGAAGAAGCTCAGGTCATATGCAAATTGTTCTCTGACTGAGTAAGAATTATTGAATTAATGATAATAGTTTCATTTACTGAGTAACTGAGTAGGAATATATCCTTGCTTTCAAGCAACAACCATTGGGTACTTGGCTTCTTGTTAGGTCCATATTTGTGTGCTTTGTATCACTGTATAGCAGAAACTGATAGCTGTGAGCACATTTAAGAAGTCATCTAAGAACATATTAAAGCAAACATATCACTGGATCAAAATGTCATGCCATTTTAGTTGGTGAATAAAGGCACATAGAGGAGCTTAAAGCATATTTCCAGTGAAATTAGTATGTTTGCTATGTGTTTGCATTCACAGAGAAAGCCTAATAAAAAAAAAAAAATACTTCTTACCTTTGTAGATGTCTCTAAAGTGGATGTATCATGGTTGAGAGAGAGATTTAAAAAAAAAAAAATGGTAAGATGGTCATACACTAGTAGAATTCTAGTCAACATTTTTCGTTTTAAGAACATTGTAAAGATGTTTGTTATTCTTTTAACCACTTCAGAAGGATTTGCCCCCTTAATGACCAGGCCATTTTTTGCGATACGGCACTGCGACGATTTAACTGACAATTAAGAAGTAATGCGACGCTGTACCCAAACAAAATTTATGTATTTTTTCCCCAAAAATAGAGCTTTCTTTTGGTGGCATTTGATCACCTCTGCGGTTTTTATTATTTGCACTATAAACAAAAAAAGGAGCGCCAATTTTGAAAAAAAAGCAGTATTTTTTACGTTTTGCTATAATAAATATCCCCAAAAAATATAAAAAAACTAATTTCTTTCTCAGTTTAGGCCAATATGTATTCTTTTACATATTTTTGGTAAAAAAAAAATTGCAATAAGCACATATTGATTGGTTTGCTCAAAAGTTATAGTGTATACAAAAAGGGGGATATATTTATGGCATTTTTAATATATTATAATTTATTATAATTTTTTTTTTTTATTAGTAATGGTGGTGACCTGGGATTTTTATTGGACAGACAGATCGGACACCTTTGACACTTTTTGGGACCATTGAAATTTATACAGTGATCAGTGCTATAAATAACCACTGATTACTGTATAAATGTCACTGGCAGGGAAAGGATTAATGCTAGGGGGCGATCAAGAGGTTAAATGTGTGTCCTAGGGAGTGATTCTAACTGTGGGGGGATGGGACTGCCTGGGGGAGGAGACCGATCGTTGTGCATACTTGTTATGAACAGCAGATCTATCTCCTCTCCCCTTATAGAACAGAGATCTGTCTGTTTACATTGACAGATCTCTGTTCTGTCTCTCTCAGGAGCAATCTCTGGTGCCTGGCTGGACACGTGCATCGGCTTCGGCGGCATATGCATCACTCCTAGGGTTCTTAAAGCGCTCAACGAATAGCTATGGCAATTTGCCCAGGAGAGCCAACCTGCCGCAGTATAACTGTGGTGGCTGGTCCTCTAGTGGTTAAAATCATTAGTGGGATCAAATTGACCTTTTTCAATTTCAGTGACGTTGAAATTCAAGGATGGAAACTTTTCTCGCATGTAAAAATTTCTAACAAGCTTTAAGCCTAGTACACACAGGCCGAATGTCGGGCAACATTGGCCAGTTTAGTATAAACCATCCACCAATCGGCCCGTGTGTGTGGCGGCGGGCTTCCGTCGAAGGAACATGCTGGAAAACCGGCAGCCTACTAGCTCTCGATTGCCGCTCTCAGCCATTGGCCACTGACCGGAGTCTTCTGGTGGGGGTGAGGCGTGTCCCCCTGCTAGAATATAATAGAACGGCAGAGGAGATCGCTATACTAAAATCAGATTGTGAGTACAGCGGCTCCGCCCTGAGCTGTCAGTTTTTTTTTGTTCAACTGCACAAAAAAATAGTGGTCTGTACTAGGCTTTAGAGTGAGCCTGTTCCAAATTTTTCTTCATTAACATAAAATGCAAGAACTCCAGCCTCTAAACCATTAACCCGTTGTTAGAACAGACATTGTTCAAATCAATTGATAATGAAGATCTGCCTGCCCAGTACAGACATATGGCAAACACAGTTGCTCAGTCCCCTCATAAACAAAGACAACTATATAGTAACAATGCGTAATAAATATTAGTTGTAGATCATTTTTATAACAGCATTTCTTTTCCTCCTTTCCCTCTAACCCCCATTTTGGGTTTTCCCTGATAATAGGATCTAGATGAAGAAATTCTCCTGTCCCCCCGCCCCCCCTTCTCCTTTTTTTTTTATTATTATTTTGTTGTATTCTACTGAGTCACATTGAACTTGACACAACATTACACTAATTACCTGATTATTGCTGTAAATATAATGACATTTTTTTCTTCTCTTGTTCATTTTGATAACTAGTTTTCATGATACCCCAGTATGTTTGTATCTGCGGTCGCGGGTCATGCTGTACATACATTGGGATCTCTGTTGTTCACTATGACTCTCACTCACAGGGTGGTGCTCCACAGGTCGCCAGCGCCGCGTTCGGGTTTAATTGATAACTTTTTTGCATCGCTGGGGTAGATTAGTGGGTCCTTTGGCCTTTTCCCTTTGTTTGGGGGGCATACGGACACCTAGGGTGTCTCTTGGGTCATTACTTTGGGGACACCCGTCATGGTGGATTACAGGCTGTGACCCCTATTGTGGGGATAGGGCCAGTGTGCATACAGGCATGTCTACATTCGTCTCCACTTCATCTGAGACCCGATATGGCCATCTCTTTGTTGCTAACCTTGTTGGCAACCGCCCAGCTGATATTTCCATCCCCAGCACAGCGGTATGATGGGAAATGTAGTCTGGCTGTCAGCGCAACTGGCTCTGCACATGCGCAGTGTCTTCCCCATAGTGTCCGCATCGAGCCGGTGACGTCAGACGCCGGCTCGATGGATGGGGGAAATATAAGCAGCGCTGTTCATGGCTCTTATTGCACGCATGACTGACTCCTAGACTGTCATAAGGCTGGCACTGCTACTCACCGGTAATTTAAACTTAATGGTCTGGATATCCCTATATATATTTTTATTTCTATTTCCATATATATTGTTTATTAAGTCTCCTTGTTTTGGTTGTTCCTAGGGAAATTACCCATTCAGGGGCTTAGCAGCCGGGCACTAATTTGTTTGTCTGGCTGCATACTATCTTGGATGATTGGTCACCTATCCTGTGAATGGTTTATTTCAACCTGTTACCATTCAATCTGATTCAGTTTTCATTCAGTATTTGAGGTATGAGCACATACTCTTCTTTAATTGACAGTTTTAACCATTGCTATGCTTGGTTCTGGCACCATTTATTTATTCATTTATTTTTCAGTCTCATTTTCATGTATTTTGCTAGTCTATTAACAAGCCCTGTCGTTGGTAGTATATATTATAATTTTATTGAGGCTTTTGCCCTATCTCCTCATATAACTGAGGCTAGTGTATACATTATATACCATTTTCAATATACTGCATATATTTCTTCAATATTTCCCTTCTTCATTTTTTATTCTCACCCCCATCTATGTCCTCCATAAGGCTTATTGGCCTCTGATTTGGCCGGTGGGTGCACATATTTCCATCCTGTTGTTGATTCCTGGTTTGCGGTTGCTGGTTGATAGGTGGTAAGCGCCATTTTGTTCAGATCACACGTGCTTGGGTTGCTATATATAGCTATATGTATTTCTTTATGTAGCCTTGTAACTTTATTGTAGACTGATGCCAATTCTGTACAGTAATTCTCTATTATATTTATTGTTAGTTGCACATTCCCCTGAAGAAGCTTGTTGCGAAACGTGTTGGAAACGAGTGCTATCAGCCTGTCAATGTTCATTGCCGGGATCCCTCTAGTCCAGTAAAAATGCGTACATTGCTCTTTGTTTTTCTATGTACTATATTTGACACTATAGTGCTTTTTAATGTATATTAATAAATCAATATGAAATTTTATCATATTTCGTTCTATTTTTGTTTTAACTGCACCGCTTAAAAATCTCCCTTGTTTCCCCCTCCCATCCCCCTTCCCTGTTTTGCAATTTTACAACTATATAGTATTTTACCTTGCTGAATCTTCCAAAATTGAACATCAAAAATAAAGTGAATGGGGACGTATAACAAAAATTGGGATAACAAGTAGTTGTTATCCCAACTTGGCTGCAAAAGTGAAAATATAAATTAAAATACATTAGGTCAGGGGTCAGCAACCTTTTTCCACTTAAGGACCGGATTCAATGTATATGAATGCATGGAGGGTAGCATTTACCTGCTATAAATGAAGTTAATAATAATCCTAACATAGTAATAATAATAGGTGTACCTCACTTTAAGGGGCTTCAAAATACAAAGCCAGTGCACCCTGAGGGAGCATGCAGGATTTACTCCCTAATGCCTCTGGCATCGCTGCAAGGTCTCCCGCTCACCCCCTTCCCCTTACTGCAGTGATTCGTTTGTTCAACTTATACTCACCCTCTCCATTGCTCTCATGCAGCTCTAGCATGTCCCGGACCCTTTCCTTGTGACACCCGGCCACTGATGCTGGCATTATAAAGTGAAAACTGCCTTGCTGCACATTAAGATGGTATTCACTTTATAGAAGTGCCCTGTTTCCTATCCCGCTGTATGATAATAATATCAACAAAATACAAGAAACTGAATACAATTTAGTTGTAAACATTAATAACAGATCAGTAATTATAACAGTAATATGGTGACACTGATTGCACTGATGACATTGATGGCACTCTGGGCACTGTGGGCACATATAACACTTATAGCACTGTGGGCACTGATGACACTGTGGGCACTGATGGCACTGTTGACACTGCGGGCACTAATAACACTGTGGGCACCCAAGACACTGCGGGCACTCATGGGACTGTGGGCACTGATGACACTGTGGGCACTGATGACACTGCAGACACTGATGGCACTGATGACACTGATGGCACTGATGACACTGTGCGCACTGTGCGGACTGATGGGCACTGGTTTGATAAGGACAAAACACTCACTCACGGTCTCTGTGTGAGGAAGGAGAGCTGGCAATGAGAGATGATTTCACATGTTTACTAGATTTGAGATCATCTCTCATTGGACAAGGTGTTCATATGGTAAATGGCCACTGTGATTGGCCATTTACCACGATCTGTGATGGCCGTGTCCAAGGGATGGGCACCTGCGGGGGCGCACACGGATTGTGTTTCTGGGAGGACATACATGGACGCCCTCCCGGCAATTAGGGCCCATGCTGTAGTCATCTTTCGGCTATAGCGTGGGTGCGAGGTGGTTAAAATGCCCACTGGCTGGGTGCATGTGAATTCATCATGTGCACTGATGGCCCAGACATTTAGCGGTGGCGGGCCGTTTGCGTCCCGTGGGTGGTAGGTTGGCGACCCCTGCAGTAGGTGTTGAATAACAGTGCTCATTGACAAAAGAGAACTCTTTTAGTTGATTCTGTATGCACTCTAATTCACAATTAGTCCCATCCACTTCTTTGGACTATCCCATAAAGTGCAGTGCACTTTGGTGGTGTAAAAACATATGACAATGCCAATTCATACAAAACCAAGTGGCACACCAAAATTGATATGAAATGTAGTAAGACTGGATGGATTTTTGCTGTGACCAAAGCATGGATATATCAAATACATACTTATAGGTTACAGTATGTGCTTTTTTAAATAATTAACCTTAAATATAGATAAATATTTTATATTTTTTCACACATAAATCAATGCCATAAATGTGTCTTTATGTAAGTGTGTGTGTGTTTTTTTTTCCACTATGAAATAAACCTATAATGTAAAAAACATAGAAGTAGATAATAAACTATACCTAAGTACTTTAGATAGGGGAGGGCGCCTCATTATACTCTTGCCCAGAGCAGCACAAAGCCAAAATACACCATTGCCTATACCCCCTCCCCATAAGAACCTCTAACAGCTACAGCAGGAGTAGAAAGTGAAAGTTAGAAACAAAAAGTGTCCCCATTGGGACTACACCTGCTCCTCAAACCATGGGTGGATTAACTGTAATACAATTTTCACCCTGAATGGGACTGGGACAAGTCATAATTTCAAGGATGGTTTCTTTCCTCTCTGCAATATTGTTTCCTTTGCCAGGCTTAGGTACATGACTAAAAGCAGTAGAAGGGACTTCCTTGCAGGCAGTTGGTCTCGCTATAACAGCACCAATAAATGATGGCAGAATTTCAAAATCTTAAATTTTCATGTTATACTAGGTTACCATTTGCTTTCTTTGCAAAACAATGTTGTGTCCTAAAGCTATATTGAATATTTCTTGTAGCAGTAATGTTTACACATTTTTGCAACAATAAGCCCAAGACAGTATCACATTGCTAGTAGGACTAAGGAAGCGATGTGTAAATGATTAATTTCCTAAATCATTTATGTTCTTCAGCATTTTCCATCCACACTATGTGCCAATAACAAAAAGAAAGTTAATGCCAAAAAAACTTGTAAGCAAAGATTAAAACAATGAATATACTGTGCCTCCTAAAACTGTTAAAATGTAGTTTTACCTTTGAGTAAGTAATAAATATAAAATGTGTAATATCTGCAATAAAAATGTACTTGTGGACAAGTATATATACCAAAAATAAATGTTCCAACATTTTGGTTGACAAAATTCCAACATCCCGAGTAATGTTACTAGAGGTAGTTGTGGGAAATTTCTCCTGTAGAAATAGACTGCAACAAAGCACTTTTTTTCAGTAAAATGTGGAAGGATTAAAGCAGATGTAAAAACATAGGACAACGAGAATAGTAATCTAAAGTACACACGATCAAGCTATCCGGCGGACTTAGTCAGGCGGACAAACCGCTGGACTGTCTGCCAGACTGTCCGAACGAGCGGACCTGCCCACACACGGGACTTTTTCAGCAAACTAGGTCCACCAGACTATCCGCCGTACTTTTGAAATGAACGGACTTGCCCACACACACATTTTTTTCACAGGTGAATGGGTAGGGGTACATTGTACCCCATACTCATTCACATAGAGTGGGGGGCCGGTATCCATGGGCCCCCTTATTAAAGGAGGCTCCCGGATTCCGATAAGCCCCCACCCGCAGACCCCGACAATCAATGGCCAGGGTTGTCGGGAAGAGGCCCTTGTCCTCATCAACATGGGGACAAGGTGCTTTGGGGTGGGGGGGCTGCCTATCTAATTTCTTGAGGTGCTAAAATGGCAGGGCAGTACAACATCCCCCAATGACCCAATTTTGGAAAGTAGACACTCCAAGGAAATTGCTGAGAGGCATGTTGAGCCCATTGAATTTTTTTTTTTGTCACGAGTGATTGAAAAGTGACAAAAAAAAACAATTACACAAAGTTGTCACTAAATGCCATGGTTATATGTGGAATTACACTCCAAAATACATTCTTCTGCTTCTCCTGAGTATGGGGATTCTCCTGAGTATGAGGAGTCATTTGTATTTGAAAATGAAGAAAGAAAAGAAAACATTTTTTTTTCTTTTTTCAATTTTCAAAACTTTGTGACAAAAAACGAGATCCGCAAAATACTCAACATGCCTCTCACCAAATAGCTTGGGGTGTCTACTTTCCAAAATGGAGTAATTTTGGGGAGTTTTGTGCTATCTGGTCATTTCATGGCCTCTGAAACTGTAATATGCAGTGAGGAGTGAAATCAAAAATGTACGCCCATAGAAAGCCTGAAGGCGGTGGTTAGTTTTCAGGGGTCCTGTATGCGGTTAGACTCCCAAAAAGTCTCACTCAGGAGAAGCAGCAGAATGTATTTTGGGGTGTAATTCCACATATCCCATGTACAAAAGTGTGATTGCCTCTACATGTTTCACCAGGCTTCTTCTGGAGCTTTTGTAGAACCTTGTTATTTAATATTTGCCACTAAAACAAAAAATATACAGTTTGGTATCTTTAATAATTAACAATACATTCATACAGTAACCCAATATTGGTACCTAAAATACATTTATATTATAAACATCACATTGAGATTATCTGATGGATACACTCTCACCCTTTCAAAGTAGTCTTGGTTCCAAATGATCTCCCAGATCCATCAAAAGGTTTTATGGGGAATATCTGTGCCAAAAAAGAGGAAAAAGAGGCATTGCCCTATAACAGCACCTGTGAAATTACACAGATAAATACATAATTAGCTATAACCCCTAACTTCCATTTAGATCATATCTGAACTGATTTTGTTTGAGCCTAACCCATTGCTTCAAGGAATTTTAATGAATCGATCGATCAATGTTTCAATCCTTTTTCGTGTATAAACCTCTTCTAATGCCAGCAAATTTACAGGGTAATTATGCCATCTAATTAAATAAAAAATCAGGTTTACTAATTAAACAAGTGCATGTTTTACTTGATTATAATCAACTATCCTATAGCTCTTACCTGAGCAATTTCTCTCTTTAAGTTTATCACTGTTCCTTGTCCACACAACACCTCTTTATCCAGTGAAGATCAAAACATTTTTTTTAATTTAGTTTCAGTCTATCACAAGGGTTAAACCCCTACGAAAAAAGCCACAAGAACAGTGACAGGTTACACACCCACAGAGGGCAATAAACCTTCTTTCTGAGATGGGAAAGAAAAAAAGCAACTTACTTTTAAATTGGTTAAGTGCCTCACTAACAACAGTGTGGATGGCCACAGCAATGAAGTGTGCTAGAAAGGCTTTTATATACTTTAATACCCCCAGCAATGTTTGGTGTCATTGCTGATTGAGGTTTAATTTAAGACTGATGTGCTCAAGCCAATTCTGGCGCTCTATCGCGCATGCGTGAGACCGCTGCGGCCATCTTGGAAAGTAATTTTGCCCATGCTTGATAGTACTGGGAAAAGGCCTACTATCCAGGTAAAGATGGGCACAGCGATAGAGAATATCTATCCCAGGAGGGAGCACAACCAACCAGGGCAGCCAAATTAGGCCCGTCAGTGCCCGCAAGTCACACACAGTTGGCACACCATGCTGTACCGTGCATGCGCGGACCCGCCGCGGACATCTTAAGGGGTCCATCCGCTCTTACTTGATGGTGACAGAGGAAATATCGGCCATAATAAGTACAGGGCAGAGAAAATCTACAATAGACACTGCCTGCAACAAGACATAGTCTTAAGAATTGTAATAAATTAATTTGGTTTTATTATACCGCAATTATCAATTGCCCAGGGCCATAAATTTGGGGATAAACAAAAAAGAAACGGAAGAAAAACTACCTAATAATCAATCAGGGGATCAGTTTTATGGAAGTATTTGTGGTATATAGAATAAACATGGCACTGCTCATGTATACATTAGGCATGATAATTCAATAATCAGATTATCCCCAAATTAAAGGGGAACTATCAAAAAGTGGACACCAAACCAAATCAAGGGCCAGACTGTTATCACATCAGATAAGCTTTACATAAAAACAATGCAAAAAATAAAATAAAAAAATAAATATTTTTATGCATTAGAAATGTATGACAACTCTTGCATCTTCAATTAACCCACTATATGAAATCCAGAAAATAAAAGAAAGAAGCAACAGATGGAAACAGAGAAAGACACACATTTCTCATAAAGAGACAGAAACGCCCTACAGGAATGGCTTAAAACTTAATGCCTCATTTAGTCCTGGATACTTTGTAGCAGACAAATTGTATATCCATTTGGTTTCTCTCTGTAGTAATAACCTATCCACATCACCCCCTATCGTTTAGAGGGATATACTCCAGAGCAATGAACCTAATTTTAGCAGCATCAAACTGGTGATATAATCCCATGTGGCAACCTGTAAGTGTTACTTGGCTCTAGCATGGAAATATCAGGTCTCCTGTCCTACTCTTCCAGGCAGGGCTGTGGGAGAGTTGTGTAAATCCTGGAACTAAATAGATAAAATGCTTTTGGCAAGTAAAACAGCCCTCGAATATGTGTTTCAGCTGTCTCTTTAGCTGTTTTCATGGAGTTCAGCTTTAATATTCATCATCATTTTTATAACAATCAAGACTCTTGAGGATGGTTTTTCCTGTCTGTCTGAAGTTCTGTATGACATGTACGTTATATCATTTTTTTTTTTTTTTGGAAAAGCAAATAAAAAATTATTTTCAAGAAAGAAAACGATTCTTCAGAAATGAAGGGATGGGGAGGTAAACATTGATCCAGCTTTTTTTTTTTTTTTTCCTAAAGAAAGCTTTAATGAAATATGGAAAGATAATAGTAAAAAGGCTCAGTTCAAACAAAAATACTGCAAATGCAATCAGGAAAAAAACAGTATACGAATGTGCTAGAGGTGACATCATCTTGGGAAGATTGCTGGCCATATTATGGATAGACCTATTTGGCTGTTTCAGATGATTATTGCCCTACAAATGGTCTGGATTCATTGAGTTTTTGGAGGGCCATTTCCTTTGGATCAATAGCTTCTACCATCTTTACATCTATGCTACATAGATAAGTTAATACACTAATGGTTCATGGACATATTTGTGATTACCATGCTCATCTCACAGTGACCTCTGGTTACCAGTGTCTCCCACATCTGCCACAGGGGAGAATCATAGTTCCTGGTTAGTGACCTCTTACATGAGTAGTCCCCTTTTTGGATTCTGGACTTTTAATGCTCCCATTTCTCCTGAAGAAGTGGCTATTGCCGTGAAACATGTTGAGATCGAGCCACATATATTGTTTCTTCTTTCAAGTTCACATTGAAGGTTGTTAGTTTGTTGGAACACGTTATTAACTATGGGTTTCATTTTGTGCCTAAAAAGGAGTTATGCTGATTAATGTCCATTTTATTTTTTGTAGTTTATATGTGATGTATTTTAAACATTGTTGTAATACATTTTGAGATATTTTATGACTGTCTTACTCTCGTCTTTGGGGTACTGAGAAAATCCAATGTTTCATATACTTACCTAGGTATACAAATAAACCAATAAACTCAAATGTTCACAAACATATTTATTAACGTGTGCTATACATAGCTGAACCTTGCAACACAGCTTTGTCTCCCGTGTTTTACTACAATATATTCTTTCATGAATTTCAACCCCTGAACTCAGGAGTGACATCCACTCTTAAGACTGCTGGGAAAATCCATTTGACATATCCTCATTAAACAATCCTATGATGGCTTTGCTGCAATTAATTGACAAAGGAAAGGTGCGATCACAGTGGCCTTCTTGTCATTATGGTTGTCACTTATATTTTAACTCGATAAACTGGGCACACATAAGGTTTAATACAGATAAAGCCAATCTCTTTATTATTCTATTAATTTTTCATCCTCCGTTTTAGTGTAAAAGCAATACATATGTTTTAGAGAGGAATCAGCAGTTTAAAATGTACAACAGATGCAATGACGATAATCTCACTTGCTTTTCCATCATGGTCATATTTGCCCAGTCTTCTTCTGGGTTTAGTACTTTTGGGTATCTTGATTTGCTGGGCCAGGATGATGTAATTTCCGTGTATGTACTGGGGAATTAATATCATCCTGGTACCCAAGGTATGACAAAAATGAGCACCCAACTGCAAATGTATGGAAAAATATACATTTAGAAGAAAAAATGCTGGCAGACAGGAGAGGAGATTTTATTATAATAAAACCTACCTGCCCGCAAATTTTCTTCTTAATTCTTTTCTGCTATAAGGTAAAGCTGTATGTTTGCTTTAATTCTCCCATGCCCAAAAGTATGGGCTTTTGTCAGTGGGATCAGTTTGAAATGCTTCTGAGATCTTTCAGAATTCATTAATTGCATTTGACCTGTAGTTGACTTTGTTCTGATCTGTATTTAACCTGCTTCAAGTGAGTTTTGCATTACCATAGACTTGAATCTAATTCCCACTGTAAGCAAAAGCCTGTCGGCACAGGCCCTTAAAGAGAAAGCAGAGCAGTGGCTGTTTTATTGTAGGCTCTCTTTATATAAAACATTGTAAAAGACAAAGAACAGTGCCCTCTAAATGCAGCTAGTTTTAACTATTTTAATGGTAAAAGGTAAGATTAAAAACGAGCAACATTTTCCAGAATGGGTGTATGTACTATAAGTTTCATCCTCACTGTTCCGGGATAGCGTTGGGCATCACTGGCTGGTGGGGGGATCTGTTGTTCAGCTACAATCCAGCTGCACTGTTGGCTCACAGCACCCCCGGAGAGAGCTGGAGCGTGGATGGGTGATGCTCTGTGATGACACGCAATACAGAGGGTGCCATGAACAGACCTTGCAGCTTACGCATGCATTTGCAAATGCGTGCTAACTAAACCCCTGTTTTTAACGCAGACTGTTGGACAGGTTAATTTGGTTAGTTGGCAGACTGGTTGCTGAGTTGAGCTATGGAATGTTCCGTTTTTGTCTTTCATGCATTTGCCTTTCCATGTGCTCCTTGCTGTGAAGTCCAGTTATAGGTGGGGGCAGGGGCCATTTGTTTATTGCTGGTGTAAATATGGTCCGGGACACACTGGGCACATTCGCTGCCACTGTGCTATTGCTGGATGTCCAGTGTGCTCCTGTTCCTTTAAGGGGGATTGGGCTGCCTCCAGGCCCACCTGCCTCTCATCGATCCATTTAATGCATGTGCTTCTATTATGGCGATGCTTATAAATTCAGTAGCGTTAGGAAGTCAAAATAGCACTGCAAGCAATACACAGGATGTTGTGAAGAGGCCTTGCAGCCCCTCCGGAGAGCTGGATCGATGATACTCTGTGATGACACCCAATACAGAAGGTGCTGTGAAGAGGCCTTGCAGCTTATGCATGCGTTTGTAAATGCGTGCTAACTAAATCCCTGTTTTTGGTTGGCAGAATGGTTGGTGATTTGAGCTATGGAATGTTCTGTTTTGGTCTTTCATGCATTTGCCCTTCCATGTACTCTATGCTGTGAAGGTCAGTAATAGGTGGGGACAGGGGCCATTTGTTTGTTACCTTAAAAGTATACATGCTTTTTTTTGGGGGGGGATTTATAGTATTGTTTTTCAAGTAGTGTCTTTTTCCTTATTTTTAATGTCCTGGTATTAATCACTTTTTTTTATGAACAAATATCTTGGTACAAATGATGTTGGGTTCTATGCAACCTGTAGGGAGTTTGAACAGTATAAGGCAAATGCAGTTAGAGAACAAGATGTCCCCAGACATTCTGGGAGGATCCTGTGCTATTTTTTAATGGTTTGGTGACAATGGAGAGAATGTGGTATCCCCAGAAGAGAAATTATTGAGCAGGTACTCTGTAGAAGACAGATATAAACTTGAGTTGTGAAATGTGTGGCATTGAGCATGGTGAACAGACTGTGGTGGTTGTGTCAGATGACATGTTTGGTGCTCCAAAATAAGTTTAAAAGAAATAGGAATATCAACCCTATCTGAAAGTCTGGCTACACACACAGATAAGGATATGTATTGAATACTACTGTCTGAGCAGAATTTTTTTTTACCACCAAGTAAACTCAAGCAGAACCTACACTTGCTCCTGTATAAGAGCCGGTTCACACAGGGGCGACTCAGATCCGATTTCAGGTCGCCCCCTAGTCACCTTAAGTCGCGCTATATTAAAAAATCAATGTAAGTGAATGAGAGCTGTCTTAATGCACACTACTGATGTCACTCCGACTTCAGAAAAGGTTCCTGTACTACTTCAATCCGAACTTGTAGGCGACTGGTACCCATTGATTTCAATGGAGGTCGCCTCCAAGTCAGATCTCCATCTATGCGGAGGCGACTCTCACAGAATTATCAGCTCTCAAGAGGGAACGCCACGCCAAATTTATTTAAAAAAATTGGCATGGGTTCCCCCTCCAAGAGCATACCAGGCCCTTGGGTCGCCGCACGCCGTGTCCCTGCCATTGTGACCAGAGACAGCGATGAGGCAACATCTCCAGAAGAGAAGAACAGAAGAACAGAAGACAGCGGCAGCGGCGACAGAAGACCGGGCTACCGCTTGTAAAAGAGCTAGAAGAAGGCGCGGTGGCCCGGCAAGAAGAACCGAAGAGGGGACAAGACCCCCGAAGTCGGAAGAAGAGGGCGGCGGTGAAGAAGAAAGCCGGGCTCCTCCGCTAGTGAAAGAGCTAGCAAAAGAGCAGAAGATAGCGGAGGAGTCCGACGAGAAGACCCCCGAAGATGGAAGAAGACCCCAGGAGCTGTGCAATAAACTATTTTAACCCTTGTGTGTTGTGTTTTTTTTTTTTTACATTTTTTTTTCACAGGTGAATGGGTAGGGGTACATAGTACCCCATACTCATTCACATAGGGTGGGGGGCCGGGATCCGGGGGCCCCCTTATTAAAGGGGGCCCCCGGATTCCGATAAGCCCCCTGCCTGCAGACCCTGACAACCAACGGCCAGGGTTGTCGGGAAGAGGCCCTTGTCCTCATCAACATGGGGACAAGGTGCTTTGGGGTGGGGGGGCCCCTTCCCCAAGGCACCCCCCCATGTTGAGGGCACGCGGCCTGGTACGGCTCAGGAGGGGGCGCTCGCTCGTCCCCATCCCCTTTCCTGGCCGGCCGGGTAGCGTGCTCGGATAAGGGTCTGGTATGGATCTGGGGGGACCCCCACGCTGTTTTTTCGGCGTAGGGGGTTCCCTTAAAAATCCATACCAGACCTAAGGGCCTGGTATGCTCTTGGAGGGGGAACCCATACCATTTTTTATTTTATTTAGCGTGGAGTTCCCCATTGAGAGCTCATTCTCTGATTGGCCACGGCAAAAGTCGCCTGGTCTGGGGCGACTTAAAGTCTTGTTGTAAGTCGCCCCAAGTCGTGTCCAAGTCGTGTTCAAGTCGTGTCCAAGTTGCCTCCAAAAGTCATGTTGAACGTCGCGTTGCCCCTGTGTGAACCGAGCCTGAGAGTCTTTTTCAGGATTCTTCTATTAAAAGAACCTGTACCTAGGTGAGGAGGGAGAATTGAGAGAGACTGAGAGATGTACATCACAGTTGATAGGGAGGTTCACCCAATTCAGTCCGGTTGGGTAAAAATCTTTATTTTTTGACAGCTGGCCCTGTGAAGGAGATGTGCCAAACGTTCTCATTACGTCTAATAATAAGGATCGCTGCATCTACTGTACTGGCAGGAGAATAGCTGGACTTTGGACTTTGTTTACCCTCAAGTAGTGTAGCTAATGAGTGAACATGACTGCTCTCATATATTATATATATATATATATATATATATATATATATATATATATATATATATATATATCTATCAACAACCATTCATAGAAGCCAGGTTTTCAAAACATTAACGCAAGTTAATAAAATGACATTACGTTGATTAAATTCACCAATGCATCTCTAAAAAATTCTGTTCAGACTACAGTTTCCCTTTAATAAAATCCTCTTTCTAAAAAGACCTATAAATTGTAACATGAATGACTAATCTTTATTTGATAAAAGCATTACATGACTTTTCATAAGAGAAATGTGAGTTTGATAACTGCATGTTCTGGAGTCATATTCTTGCAATGTGAAATTTTCTCCTGGTGATAAATAATGAAGTGGAATATTCTCTATGAAAGGGCCTATAAATCGCTGCTCTAAAATCTTATGACCATCGCAGTCAGGTGTGCATCCATTAATAAGAGATTAAAAGCACTTTTTGCTGAATTCCAGTGCGGTTTATGTGGTACCCTGCGTACTATGCTAATACGATCTGACATTTTTTATTTTGATATATATAATGTATGAATATATAATATTATGGAAAATGTGTAGTGCTTATTTTAATGTGCTTATGTGAAAAAAATAATGTATTTCCTTTTAATCATGTAAATATGAAATATTGCATATCTTTTTTGTTCTATTTTCCACTGGCAGCCAGTAGGTGGTACACCTGAGGCTGTTCTAGAAAATTATTTTTTTCTGCACTGTAATTCACTTCTCCACAGTGAATAGCCTTGGTAATTTAAACCCTTTCTATGTGATCTTTTCCCAACAAACATGCATACAAACACACACACCTAAATGACTCATAGGAGGGAAACCACTCACTCCTTCTTGCTAGCTCATAGGGCCATTTATAGATTTTTAGTTAGACAAAGGGAGTCAATAAATGATACGCCCCATAGAAAAGCACTGTTTAATACGTTTTTGTACACAGGGAGTACAAAGCACACACTGGGGGTCATTTACTATAGTGCCAATAAATTATCCTGCAGTCCCGAAAAATAGCGCCCAATTAAGAATTCAACTTTCAGAAACTGGGTGCTAATGCAAATGGAAAGCAGCGCTATTGCCGGTGAACATGCCAATCAGATCACATATGTGGGAATAGTAGAAGTCAATGGGGCTCGAACCTGCAAAATCCAAAGTTCTCACAGAAGGCTTATATTGAAGTTCTTTGCCATAAAAAGTGTATGGAGACCTGGGTCCTGCCCCAGGGCACATGTATCAATTGGAAAAAATGTTTTTAAAACAGAAGTTTTTTTCAGGAGCAGTGATTTTAATAATGCTTATTAAAGTGAAACAATAAAAATAAAAAATTCCTTTAAAATGGGGGGCTTCCTTAGTATGCCTGTAAAGTAGCGCATCTTTCCCATGTTTAGAACAGTACCGCAGCAAAATTACATTTCTAAAAGAAAAAAAAGTATTTTAAAACTGCTTGCGGCTGTAATGTATTGCTGAATATAGATAAAAATCATTGAAAAAAACGGCGTGAGTCCCCCCTCAGTCCATTACCAGGCCCTTTGGGTCTGGTATGAATATTAAGGGGAACTCCGCACAAAAAAAATAAAAAAATAGCGTGGAGGTCCCCCCCATAATCCATACCAGGCCCTTCAGCTATGGTATGGATATTAAGGGGAACCTTGTGCCAAAATTTTTTAAAAAATGGCGTGGGGTCCCCCCAAAATCCCTACCAGACTCTTATCCAAGCACGCAACATGGCAGGCTGCAGGAAAAGAGGGGAGATGAGAGAGCGCCCCACCCTCCTGAACAGTACCCGACAACATGCCCTCAACATTAGAGGGTGCTTTGGGGTTGTGGGGGTCTGCGGGCGGGAGGCTTATCGGTATCTGGAAGCCCCCTTTAACAAGCCCCCCACCTATGTGAATGGGTATCGGGTACATTGTACCCCTAACTATTCACCAAAAAAAGCAGTGTAATGTGACAATTCTTTTATTGTAAAAAAAGCTCTCAGTGGTCTTCTCCCCCGAGCCGTGTCTCCCGCCATCATCTTCTCCTGGTGCTGTCTCTCTTGCCGCCATCTTCCTTCACCATCTTCTGTCGCCACTGCCTACTTCTCTCGCCAACGCGTTCTTCCTCACCGCTGTCTTCTTCCGTTGTTTTGTCACCCGCCACATGGCGTCTCCTACACAGCCATGAGGCGTGACCATCCGTTGAAAGCCTGTCCCCTTTTTTCCAAAAAATAAAGGGGGCAGGCTGTTCGTGTGATGTCAACAGATGGTCACACCCCATGGCTGTGTACCAGACACCAGATAGCGGGGGACAACACAACAGAGGAAGAACAGGGTGGCGAGGAAGAACACAACAGCAGGAGAAGTAGGCAGTGGTGGGAGAGGCGGCGACAGAAGATGGCAGCAAGAGAGACAGCGCCAGGATAAGATGACGGCGGGAGACATGGCTCGGGGGAAATGTCCATGCTTGACCCCACAACATTTTTTGAAAATTTTGCCATGAGGCATCCCCTCCGGGTCCATACAAGACTGAAAGGTCCTGGTATAGACCTGGGGGGGGACCCCATGCAGTTTTTTTGCAGTTTTTTTTTTTGGCTGGCATTTTTTTTTTTTACTTTCAGTGGGGAAGCTGCTGACAGCTGATGACTCATTGGTTGTTAAGGACGCAGAGGCTGGCTTCCCGTCCCCCGGTTAGCTATATACAGTGCTAAAATAGGAACTGCAAAACACATAAAAAAATCGCATCACAAATGCAACAGTTGCTTTTCTGGTGCGGTTTCATTGAAATATATTACCTGCAAATCACGTAAAAAAAAGTCCCCAACCATTTCCACAAAACGCACTAGCCACAAAACGCATAGATGTGAACTAGTACCATAAGAAACCATGTTAAATGGACTGTAGAGTGTTTCTGAAAACTGCAAAACTCACTAAAAAATTTATAGGTATGAAACCAAGGGTCAGGGCCAGTTCACACTGGGGTGATTTGGGTGCCCTGCGAATCCAGTGCGGGTTCCCGCATCGCATACAACTCGCAGGCAGTTCACATTGTCATATGCAACTGCTGGGAGTGTCAGTAGAAAGCTAATGACACCCCCAAATCAGTTCACATATTGCAGAGTGAACTGCAAATTCAGACAACGCCCATTCGATTCTGCTGCAAACCAAAAAAAGAGTCTTGTGTGAGTTTTGTCCGAATGCGATGCAAATTCAAATTCAGTTTGCATCACACAGACATCGCATGTGACTTGCAGTGCGGGGGAAAATCACATCTGTTGTCAGACAGCACAGCGGTATGAACCAGCCCTAAGGCCCCTTTCACACTTGTGCAACTTTTCCTGCGACTTCTGCATCCATAGACCTCGAGATTACACTGGCATTGCTTCAAATCACATCAAATTTGTGGCAAAAAGCGCTGCAAAGTCATGGGACTTTCAGGTCGCACAAATGTGAAAGGGGCCTTATGGACCTCCAGTTGTATGAAAAGTCGTCCAAGTGTCAAAGGAACCTAATGAGATTAATTAATAACACTTTTGAATTAGGCCTCTTTTGCACTTGGGGGACCAATTGTTATAGCAGCAGCATTCATATGTAAATAGCTGCATAGATATGTAAATAAAGGCAGCATCCATATGTATAGCATGACCCCTGGAGCGAGGAGATGATGTGCTGTAACCTCTAGCAACGAATCAGTGAGCAGTATTCCTGTACAGTAATCTCAACAAGCAGAAATCATGTGCTGTAACCTCTAGCAACTAATCAGTGAGCGGTAATGATACACTGTAACCTCTGGTAACCAATCGCAATAGCTGCCTGATCTGATTCAGTAAACTGATTTTGAGTCTAGCTGCTATTTATTGTATGTCTCAGAGCACGTGGAGAGCAAAAGTGCATGGGGGGGGGCTAGAAAAGTTTTGCCCAGGGTCCAATCAATATTAAAGATGGCCCTGCAACTACTCACATACCAGCCCACAAACATACTTAACAGTCATTATTCTTACAAAGCATTCCAAAATATTATTAAAAAAGGCACATATTCAATATATAACACCCACCACCAGCCCACAATCCATACACATACATACATTGGTGAGTATGTTCTGCTAGAAGCTGCATTTCTGTGTACATGATTACATTGAGATGAAAGAGTAGAAGGTCAGCTCATGCTCCCAAACAATGTTTGCATGGTCAGATAGGAACAATACACACACAACATTGACAGGATGGCCACATAGACCCACTTTTGATGGAAAAAATACACAAGAATTTCAGCAAACACTCCTAGCTGGGCGTTTGTCAATATGCACAATATCATTCCTTCCCCCCCACAAATCACAGCAAAAAACCTGGCCTTCTCAGGCCAAACAACCCCCCACTGCAGACCTTTATATAAGATAGCTTGTATTATTAGCACACTGACACACGGCTAATAGACGTACACGCCCACCAGTATCTTTCAATCTGTCTCTTCCTGTATGTCTAAAGTTATTGCACCTGATGAGCAGAAACACATAATACTATTTGCAACTGTGTTAGCCCTTGGCTATGTGCATCAAATCTCCAACTACAGATCAAAGATCGAAGTCCATTTGTATGCACAAAACAAAGCAACAGTTTTCTAAGCATATATACCTGTACGGTGTAAACCCTACAATTTTAAATGTCCAAGTCCCTTGATTAGTGCTAACAAACATTAACATTAGTCCCTCGCTGCAATGAGCTTCCATTCTAAAGTCGAAAACTAACTTTCTTACATTAGAGACTATTTAGACAGGAGACAAATAAAATACTAGCATGCATGGGTTTCTGCAAGTAGGGGCAAGGGGGGAGCAATTTCCCCCCGCCCCTCAGAATAATCAAGAAGGTGTTGGCATTGCACTGTGTGTCCGCCGTGGCCGCCGCAGACTTTTTTTCTAGCTCTGCTACTCTGCTGGCTGCTCTCTGCTCTGTCCTGACATTGTCCTCCGCTCGGCAGTTTTGTTTGTTTTGCGCTCCTCCTCCTCACGACAGTGTTGACTACCTCACATTTATAAAAATGAATGAGGCATGGATCTCGGAGGAATTCAACACATGTGACCAGTAGACCATGTATATGCATAACTCTATAAACGATTTATATAATCTAGCAAACGGACCTTTTTTCTACCTTTAGCTCACTTCCTTGTACAAAGAAAGCACACCGTATTATATGCCCGTACCCTCCTGTTTGAAGAGGTTGAGCGGTGTCATATTTTTGGGTCCCGCAGCGAGTTGCTGGTATCAGTGCTGGTGTCAGTGCTCTCTATCTTGGTGCTGGTGTCGGTGCTCTCTATCACGGTGCTGGTGTGGTGTCAGTGCTCTCTATCTCAGTGCTGGTGTGGTCTCAGTGCTCTCTATCACAGTGCTGGTGTCAGTGCTCTCTATCACAGTGCTGGTGTCAGTGCTCAGTCTCTATCTCGGTGCTGGTTTCAGACAGTGAGGGGGATAGCAGTGGAGAAGCCAATCAGCAGGCAGTGCCAGCACCATGGCTGAGGATCAGCACTGGACTGGCACCTCCGGACCACCACAGTAGAGCCCTGCATAGGTGGGGGTAAGGGCCGGGCAGCTCAGGTTGGCACACTGGGACACTGGCACAGGACTGCGCTGCCCTGACTGTGGCACCGATCATCTCCTGCACCCCCTCCATAGCCTGGCCTGACCTTGCCTCTCCTCCATGGCCTTCATGCGCTCCTGAATTGTCAAAATTTCACAGATAAAAAAAGAATGCTTGTCGTTGTCGATCCCAGATTCACTTAATAGTTCTGTTATGTCAGTGTCCATGTTGTGGGACTATGTGTGCACGGCTAGTAAGTATTTTGTGGCTGAAAATATGACCTGGAGGTTTTTAAGGTTCGCCTGCCATTAAAGTGAATGGGGTCTGCCCCATTTGGGCACGTTCGCGGATTGCATTCGCGAAATGTCCAGTCGGAAGTTCATCCATCACTAGCTCCCTGCATGTTGGACCTCTGTATGTGGCCAGGCTGTGTAAAAGTCTCACACATGTGGTATCGCCGTACTCGGGAGTAATAGCAGAATGTGTTTTGGGGTGTAATTTGTGGCATGCATATGCTGTGTGTGAGAAATAAACTGATAATATGACAATTTTGTGGGGAAAAAAAAAAGAAAAAAAAAAGAAAAAAAAAAGAAAAAAAAAATCTTGATTTTGCAAAGAATTGTGGGAAAAAATTACAACTTAAAAAAACTCACCATGCCTCTTACTAAATACCTTGGAATGTCTTCTTTCCAAAAAGGGGTCATGGGGGGGGGGGTATTTGTACTTTTCTGGCATGTTAGGGTCTCAAGAAATGAGATAGGCCTTTAGTACTTCAGGTGTGATCAATTTTCAGATATTGGCACCATAGTTTGTGGACTCTATAACTTTCACAAAGACCAAATAATATCCATCAATTTGTACTTATTTTTACCAAAGATATGTAGTAGTATAAATTTTGGCCAAAATTCATGAAGAAAAATTACTAATCTGCAAAATTTTATAACAGAAACAAAAAAAAATTATTTTTTTTTACAGAATTTTCGGTCTTTTTTCTTTTATAGCACAAAAAATAAAAAACTCAGCGGTGACTAAATACCACCAAAAGAAAGCTCTATTTGTGTGGAAAAAAAGGACAACAATTTCATGTGGGTACAGTGTTGCATGACTGAGTAATTGTCATTCAAAATGTGAGAGCACCGAAAGCTGAAAATTGGTCTGGTTATTAAGGGTGTTTAAGTGCCCAGTGGTCAAGTGGTTAAAGTCAGCAACTACAAATACTGCAGCTGCTAACTTTTAAAATATGCACATTTACCTGTCCAGGGTGCCTGCGATGCTTGCACCCAAAGCCGATCTGTCTCTCGGCTCTCGGGTGGAGGAGCCGCCATCTTCGGTAAGGGAATTAGGAAGTGAAGCCTTGCGGCTTCACAGCCTGGTTCCCTACTGCGCATGTGCGATCCCACAGGTCCCTGCTGTCTTCTGGGACCTGTGTGTCTCCCAGAAGATAGCGGGGGGGGGGGGGGGAACACGGAGGAGGCGACGGATATGGCATAGATATCTGTGGGTACTGCAGCTATCTATGCCCAGAAGTGGGAGCAAATACCTGGATTATACAGTTATCTTCTCTCCCCTCCCCCTGAAAGGTGCCAAATGTGACACCGGAGGGGGGGAGGATTTCGAAAAGCGGAGGTTTCATTTTTGGGTGGAACTCCGCTTTAAGTTAATACATTTTAAAATAAATACATTTATCATATATTTTATTTGTCAGTTGTTAACACCAAATGCAGATTCTACATGTGTTTTATTTTTATAACTCACTTGTAGTGCCTTGATCATGTGTGTATGAATAATTTGGTGCATTCAGTAGTGTAAACATAAAAACAGATTAGAAATTGCTAATCAGACAATGGCCACTTGATCCTTCTATTAGGCTTTCACATCAGCTATCTCAAATCTTTGCCTGCCTGCCTGAGCTTTATGTGATAATGACTACACCCCCCCTTCATGACATTGTCGAAAAGGGGCAGAGAATCGGTGTCCATAAAATTAAGCCCCCCCGAAGGAAAAAAGGTTCTGTGGACACCCATGCCAGCATGTTTTGGATTGTGGTGAGAAACACACACAGAGGAGAATGTATCAACTTCAACACAAACATTAGCATGTTGGGGAATTGAACCAGCAACCCCAGTGCTGCTAAACAGAATTTCTACCCATTTAACCAGCGGGCAGCCTCGCACATTTTGTCTGCATCTCTGTGGTGGGAACCAGCCTTAAGTCCGTAGCCATGCTCAGTGTCACAAGTAAGGGTGAGTCAAACAACACCCAGTTCGGTTTGCACCAGAACCAGAAAAAATTTGGGCAAACACTGTTAAAGTCCAAGTGCTCATTTTAAAGGCTTATATGCAAGTTATTGCCATAAAAAGTGTTTGGGGACCCGGGTCCTGCTCCAGGAGACATGTATCAATGCAAAAAAAAGTTTTAAAAAGGCTGTTTTTTCAGGAGCAGTGATTTTAATAATGTTTAAAGTGAAACCATAAAAATGAAATATTCCTTTAAATATCATGCCTGGGCGGTGTCTATAGTATGCCTGTAAAGTGGCACAGCTTTCCCGTGTTTAGAACAGTACCACAGCAAAATGACATTTCTAAAGGAAATAAAGTAATTTAAAACTGCTTGCGGCTATAATGAATTGTCGGGTCTCGGCAATATAGATAAAACTCATTGAAAAAAGCGGCATGGGTCCCCCCCAGTCCATTACCAGGCTCTTTGGGTCTGGTATGAATATTAAGTGGAACTCTGAACCAACGTGTTAAATAAAAATTGTATGGGGGTCCCCCTAGAATCCATACCAAGCCCTTCAGGGCTGGTATGAATTTTAAGGGGAACCTTGTGCCAAAATTTTATAACACTGGAGCAGGGGCCCCCCAAAATCCATACCAGACCCTTATCCAAGCACGCAACCTTTTGGTTTGGGGTTCTCCTCAATATTCATACCAGACCCAAAGGGCCATGCCTTTTTTGAATGAGTTGTATCTATATTGTCGAGACCTGACAATTCATTACAGCTGCAAGCAGTTCTGTGGCTTTCGAATTTGCCACAAACACCGCATATTGTTAATTGTTTGCCAAATTTCCAAACAACCAAAGTTCGGCCTGAACCGTTTGCCCATTCCTAGCCATAAGCAACATACAATATATTGTCTGAACTATTGGGATGCCTGCCTTTATACGCACATGAACTGTAATGGCATCCCAGTCTTAGTCCGTAGGGTTCAAAATTCATTTAGCCCACCCTTTGCAGCTATACATCTTCAACTCTTCTGGGAAGGCTGTCCACAAGGTTTAGGGGTGTGTCTATAGGAATGTTTGACCATTCTTCCATGTCCAAGTGCATTTGTGAGGTCAGGCACTGATGTTGGACGAGAAGGCCTGGCTTACAGTCTCCGCTACAATTCATCCCCAAGGTGTTCTGTTGAAGTCAGGACAATCAAGTTCCTCCACCCCAAACTCACTCATCCATGTCTTTATGGACCTTGCTTTGTGCACTGGTCCAAATCATTTGGTGGAAGGGGATTATGATGTGGGGTTATTTTTCAGGGGTTGGGCTTGGCCTCTTAGTTCCAGTGAAGGGAACTCTTAAGGCATTAGCATACCAAGACATTTTGGACAATTTCATGCTCCCAACTTTGTGGGAACAGTTTGGGGGCGGCCCCTTCTTGTTGCAACAGGACTGCACACCAGTGCACAAAGAAAGGTCCATAAAGACATGGATGAGCGAGTTTGGGGTGGAGGAACTTGACTGGCCTACACAGAGAACAAATCAAAAAAAGGAGAGAAGAAAGTTCTCCCAAGAGGGCCAATTAGGACACCAAGATTGATTTAATAGTTTATTAAGTAGAAAAATGTATTGTCACAGAAAGGGAAATACAGTTACAGAAAATACATGAAGAGCTGGAACACAGTGCTAAACAATTAGAACACCATAGAGAGGAACCAGAATTTGAGAGAAATAATGAATTTCTCAAAAAGGAAATTGAAAGAATACAAAAAAATATTAAATACACAAAACAGGAGAAGTTTAAACAGAACTTACTTGATTGGGAAAGTGGTAACATTTTTGACCTGGCTAAGCAAAATAGAAGTAGGAGCCAATCAAAGAGTTTTAGATCTAGACAACATAGCCAAAAGCATATGACAGGCTCATCTTCCCCTTCCCATCTCTTGTAGTGACTTTGAACATCAAACTCAAACTGGATCTGGAAGCTAGTTTACTTTCTAAGAAAGAACATGACTATCTTAGGGTCGAGAATCCTACCATCCCGACCTTTTATATTATTCCTAAGTTAAATAAGTCGCTAATTCTGCCACCCGGAAGACCTATTGTCTCGGCTATTAATGGTCCTCTGGAAAAGGTAGGGAAATATGTGGATTCGCTAATCAAAGATATGATTAATCGGCTTCCCTCCTATGTAAGGGACACTAGGGACGTTCTCCTGAAATTGTTACATCTGACCCTACCGGAAGATGTTCTTCTGGTGGAAATTATTGTAGAAAGCCTTTATACCTCAATACCCCCCCAGTGGGGGGGTCGCTGCAGTGGTACACTTCTTGGAACAGGAATACCCCCAGGATGCTTCACAACAATTTCTTCCAGTTCCTAGGAGTGTACTACCATCAACAAAGGGGCACGAGTATGGGTGCCTCATGGGCCCCATCTTACACGTGCCTGCATCTGGGGTGCTGGGAGGAGGAGGTTGTGTTTAAATCCTCAATATACCTTGGCCACTGTCTTCTATAGTTGAGGTACATAGATGATGTCCTCATCATGTCCACTAACCTACTCAAATCATGTGGAAACACTACACTTTCTAGATTGACAACTAACTATGGTAGACAACCAAATAGTGTTGCAATCGCTTCGCAAAGAAATGGCAGCAAATACCCTCCTCCCGGCCCAGAGTCATGATCCAAAATCCTTGATTGACAGAATACCAACAGGGCAATTCTTGAGGATTAGGAGGAACTGCTCTGAAGGTAAACATTTTTTGGAGGAAGCTGACATCATGTATAAACGTTTTAGGGAAAGGGGATATTCCCATCAACCTCTCAAAAAAGCCAAGTCCAAAGCACTGAGCTGTAAGCAGGAATGTCTCCTTAAAGCTCAGAATGTCCCCCCAAAAAAACTAGAAACATATCCAAGAATCATTACTAAATTTGGGTCTTGGTGGACCCAGATTAAAAATATCTTGGAGGAACATTGGCACATTTTGAAATCCACCCCCCTAATTGCTGACACGGTAGGCCCTAGGCCACAGTTGACAGCAAAAAGGGCATGAAACCTAAATGATACCCTGGTCCATTCAGAGCACAAAAGGACACAAACCAAAAACTGGCTCACAAGTTTCAAACCTCTAGCAGGTATGCATGCCTGCGGGCATTGCAGTATCTGCAAATATGTACATAGGGCTGATGTGTTCGCCAATTCATGCGGAGGTAAAGAATATAGGATAAAAAGCTTTACAAAATTGCTCAACTACTCAAATTATTTATAGGCTTACCTGCCCCTGTAACAAAATATATGTTGGTAAAACCAAACGAGAACTTGGCATTAGAATTGGCAAACACATCAGTGGCATTAGGAAAAAAGATGATGACCATCCAATTTCATTACATTTTGCACAATTTCATGGTAGTGAACCTAAGGGGTTAAAGAAAAAGGGAATTTATGTACTCAACTTACCCCTTAGAAGAGGTGATTTTGACACCATTCTCTTGCAAAAAGAGAAAATGTGGACATACTATTTAAATTCGATGACCCCGCCAGGCCTGAATATTGAGTGCAACTTTCAGTCTTTTTTAGTGAAATAAGATGTAAAAATCTGTAGGTATACAGCTGCATATGGCCTTGGTGTCATCATCCTGCTGTCTATGTTCATCTTTTCTCTCTTTTTCCCCTCTGTCCGGCTAAGATAGAAATGTCTATGCACTCAACTAGTTTTTTTGCTGAACGTCAAGGAGGGAGGACGTGTGGATGACATCTTGTGGCCAAATGTGGCCAAATGTTGGTATGACATCGATAATTTTATGGCTATTTTAGTCGCCTTGCCCAAACTCCTCCCAGCTTTGAGAAAGCTAGCGTCTGATTTCCTAGTGAAATGCGTCAACATGACATCAGCACATCGCCTGGGGGATCATCAGCTTGCAGCACGAGCTAGGCTTGTGAGCCGGAGCCTGAACAGGGCTGATTATTCAGCGTGCAAGGAATTGTTTTCAGACCGCTTTAACCGCTTCAGCCCGGGAAAATTTTACCCCCTGCCTGACCAGAGCACTTTTTGCGTCCTTTTTTCCCACAAATAGAGCTTTCTTTTGGTGGTATTTTACCAACTCTGCTGTTTTTATTTTTTGCGCTATAAACAGAAAAGTGTTAATTTTGAAAAAAAAATGCATTCTTTTTTTACATTTTTCTATAATAAATATCCCCCAAAAATATATATAAAATAATGTTCTGCTCACTTTAGGCCAATACATATTCTTCTACATAGTTTTGGTAAAAAAATTGCAATAAGCGTTTATTGATTGGTTTGCGCAGAAGTTATAGCGTTTACAAAATATGGGATAGTTTTATGCCATTTTTATTAATCATTTTTTTTTACTAGTAATGGCGGCGATCAGTAATTTTTATTATGACTGCGACATTATAGTGGACACATCGGACATTTTTGGGACCATTGTCATTTATACAGCAATGAGTGCTATACAAATGCACTGATTCCTGTGTAAATGATACTGGCAGTGAAGGGGTTAACCACTAGGGGGCAGTAGGGGTTAAGTGTGTCCTGGGAGTGTTTCTAACTTGGGGGGAGTGGCTATGTGTGACACGTCACTGATCTCTGCTCCCGGTCACTGTCACTAGGCAGAAAGGGGAGATGCTTGTTTACATTAGCATCTCCCAGTTCTTTCTCTCCGTGAGGCAAACGTGGGAATCCCTGAGGCGATCAGGTCCACGGGACCCGCAACCTGACTTACAGAGGTCCCGGCCACAGGCAGCACTCACGCGATGGCACGGCAGCGAATTTAAAGGGGCGTACAGGTACACCCTTTTGCCCAGCCGTGCCATTCTGCCGACGTACATCGGCATGCGACGGTTGGGAACCAGTTAACCAAGCACCCATCTGTACAGTGATAACACTGCTCCAACAGCAACTTCTTGTACAGCGAAATCATATTCCTGGCAACTGGATCCGGGTGTCTACTGAACGAGGGTTGATTCGAATGGATGGGCAGAGGCAAAGGAAAATGGCTAAAGCAGAGGATATGGTGAAAGTATCTTTAACCCACTATTTAAACCAGCTGTGACGCCTTGCTCCTGTTTTCCCTCCCCATCCCCTCTCTCCCGTTCTGCCATGGAGACATATATGCATTGCTTCTTGGAATGTCCCTGTGCTAGATTGTTCCCTACATATCCCTATATCCATAACCTACTCTCCAAATCTCACCTGATTAACCAGGCCAGTCATTAATCTGTACTGAAGGGACTTATATCTTTATTATACTGCTCTGGACTGTATTTCAATTTACCCTGTATAAGATTATAGGATGGTCGGGTGTTGATTACCTTGCTCAAAACACCACAAACACTTAAATATTGCCACCTGATCATTCACACTCAATTAGTAACCAGAAGCTGTTTGGGCTAAGGAATAATCAATTCATCCAGAGGACTGTATTCCTGACAAATCATTTACTGGAGATTTTTGATGATCATTTTGTGCATATGAGTGTGAGTCTGTGAGTGTATGGTGCATCCCCCATTTTTAATATGACAACGCTGTCTTTTTAAAATATATCTGTGAGGTACACACCAGGTTTTCTCTGTCTTATTAAATTGCTGTTGTGTATTTTTTTCTACTTGACAAACTATTAAATCAATCTTAGTGTCCTAATTGGCCCTCTTGGGAGAAATTTCTTCTCTCCTTTTTTTTGTATATGCGATTTTAGGGTCATTAGGACTGCATCTGGGGGGGGGGGGGGCGTTCCCAGAGCTGAATGATTGATAATACCATTGAATTTATGAATTTATAAATCAATATACTTTATATGGTTCATCCAGGCATCCAATTTATTTTTTTGGCCTGAACAGTCCTGACCTCAACCCGATAGAACACCTTTTGGCTGAATTAAAGCAGAGACTGCGAGCAAGGCTTCTCATCCAACATCAGTGCCTGGCCTCACAAATGCACTCCTGGAAGAATGGTCAAACAACTGCATTTCTTTGGACATACAGGTGATGGAATTACATTACTCAAGAGTTATTCTTCTTGATTTATTCTGTGACATTTGGTGGTTCTTTGTGGGTAAGTGTAGACTAGTGATATTACCCTCAGATTTGGGGAATTGCATTTTGATTTCTGATGTTAGTACACATATCACATTTTTGGGCTCAAATTATGATTATTTGGAAATAATAAAAAGCACAAAAAATTGTGACTCATTTTAAATTTGCATCAGCAATGGTATTTTTTGTGGTTTGTAAAGACACCTGTGTCAGTTTGGGTAAAGATTGTTGTGAGATGTAGAGTTATGCCTCGTACACACAATAGGATTTTCCAACAGAAAATGTTTGATAGGAGCTTGTTGTTGGAAATTCCGACCGTGCGTAGGCATTGGACATTTTCCATCGGATTTTCTGTCACATAAAATTTGAGAGCTGGTTCTCAAATTTTCTAACAACAAAATCCGTTATCGGAAATTCTGATTGAGTGTACATACAAAGTTCCATGCATGCTTGGAATCAAGCAGAAGAGCAGCACTGGCTATTGAACTTCATTTTTCTTGATCATACATCACGGGACACAGGAGCTTCATTACATAGTGGGTTATATAGGCACCTCTGGTGATTGGACACTGGTTAACCCCAATTAAGGAGAATTCCTCCCCTATATAACCCCTCCTATATGGGAGGCACCTCAGTTTTTTCGCCAGTGTCTATGGTAGTTGGTTATGTAAAACTTTAGCTCTGTGCAGGTCCCTGCGGGGGCCTAAGGGCTACAACAAGTCGGATCCATACCTCGAGCCGATATTTGACTCTCAAGATGGTATGGTACCCGGGCCTCGTCAGCCGAAGAAATTAGGTTTGGCCTGCAAGTCCTCTCCTATTGGAAGACTGGGCTCTGGGAAAACCAGACTTGGTGTACTGTTTACACAGAGCGCATGAAAGTTTCTGGCAGAGTCTTTTACATGGTCCAGGTAGGAGGCTCTTCCGAGAAAGAGCCCCAGATAAACCTGAAGGTTGGCTAACACTGCCCGCCGTGATGGGTGAAGGCTGGAATTTGTCTGTTTCAGCAATTCCTGCGGCGAGGACAGGTAAGGGAAGTTAATCCTATATATATATATAATTATATGATGGATTTCTTCATTTTGAGTAGTTGTATGTCTTAACTGGTTTCCACCACTAGAGGGAGTAAGAGCAGCCTGATGCATACTTACATGCCTTTCAGTACACACGCTCAGTGAAGCCTGGTTCTCCAGCTGTCTCACGTCTCCACTGCAGTCCCTGCCACAACAAGGTAACACGGGGTCCCACGTAGTCTGGGGGTCCCATGCAGCTCCGGTGGAGTTCTCCTTTCCCCCCTGGATCCCGCGGTCCTCGTGCATGCGCGCGCGCCGGGCGCATTCCCAGACCAATGGAGGAGGGGGGAGTGTTGTTGTGAGCCGTGCACGGCGCTGTACTGCGCAGGCGGCAGATTTAAAAAGCCCAGAGCATCAGGGGGCTGTAAGTGGAGACACAGAAGCTGTGGGCAGTAACCATCCGTGGGGATTGGATCCAGGCAAAACTTAGACACCTACTCAGCATCAGGTTGTGCAGTTTAAGCATATATGTTTATTGTGAAACTTTAAGCACAACAGTGATTGCACTTGTACTAGTACCTGTGCTTTGTAGCTTAGGAGTATGTCTCCTCGTAAGAGGATCTCAGGGGGAGGTAACAAAGGCACTGGTAAATCACCACCTAGGTCCAGGGGTTCTAAAAGTGCCTGTAAGTTACCACCCCCCCTGCAAGACTGGAGCCAGCCTCTCGGGATGAGTCAGTGCCCCTGTCAGGTTTTGCAGCCTCTCCTAATGTCCCAGCCCCGGTTCATGTCACTGAGGACTCCCTTAGGGCTACATTGGAGGGTTTTGAAGGGAGAATAATGAATTTTATTTCTGCTTCCCTGAAAGATAGCAGGAAAAGGGGTAGATCCCCTCCCTCTGCTGAAATTCCTCTCTCAGATGATTCTTCTGACAATGAGGAGAGATCCCTGTCTTTGTACTTGCCAGCTCTAGCAGCCAATCAAATTTGCTCCATAAACATATGCTGAAGAGTGAATAAAGGAACACTTCATTGTCCAGTCACATGCTGGGAGTGAGTTGTATCCAAACTGTATTGTTCAACTGCAATAGACACAATTCAGGTCACCAACCTAGCCGCGCTGGCTGGCAGGGGTGCCTGGATCATACCTCTGGCACGTTAAAAGCTCCTATATGTGTAATTGAGCTGTGTATTTAGCTGTTTACCCAGAGTTCAACTTAACCAGTTACTGCCTGGCCATCATTTGACTATAGGGTAAACAGCTAAATACACAGTTCAATTATTATTATCACATGAGGTCCTCCCAGAACACGCCTCAGGGGCGCCTCACGGGCTAGTGACAGGTCACTGTACCGAGCAGCTGCTGGTACCATGTGGTCACTGTGACCAATTACAGCAGATCACATGACAATTGTAAACAATGAATGGCTTCCTTTCATGCCATTCATTGTCTACAATTGTGTTGCTAGCTGTGATTGCAATGTGCTTAAATTGTAAAGACAAGGTCAATCACAGCCTATCTGTACCATGTGATTAGCTGTGGCCAATCACAGCTAATCACAACAATACACACGGGATGAATCAATTACATTAACCACTTCAGCCCCGGAAGAATTTACCCCCTTCCTGACCAGAGCACTTTTTGCGATTCGGCACTGCGTCGCTTTAACTGACAATTGCGCGGTCGTGCGACGTAGCACCCAAACAAAATTGACGTCCTTTTTTTCCACAAATAAAGCTTTGTTTTGGTGCTATTTGATCGCCTCTGTGCTATAAACAAAAAAATACCGTCAATTTTGAAAAAAAAAAAAACACACAATATTTTGTACTTTTTGCTATTATACATATCTCCAATTTTTTTTTTTTTAAAAGAAAGCTAATTTTTTCTCCGTTTAGGCCGATATGTATTCTTCTACATATTTTTTGTAAAGAAAATTGCAATAAGCGCATATTAATTGGTTTGCGCAAAAGTTATAGCGTCTACAAAATAGGGGATAGAGTTATAGCCATTTTATTATTATTATTTTTTTTTTTTTACTAGTAATGTTGGTGATCTGCGATTTTTATCATGACTGCACCATTATGGTGGACACATCGGACAATTTTTGCACATTTATGTGACCATTAGCATTAAAGGGGTTGTAAAGGTTCGTTTTTTATTTTCTAAATAGGTTCCTTTAAGCTAGTGCATTGTTGGTTCACTTATCTTTTCCTTTGATTTCCCTTCTAAATCTTTTTTTTCTTTGTCTAAATTTCTCACTTCCTGGTCTTCCTCAGTAAACTGTTCAGTAAGCTGTTCTGGCTGACTAACCACCGCTCGGATGATGGTGTGAAGTTTACTGAGGAGAAACAGGAAGTGAGATATTCAGACAAAGAAAAAAAACATTTAGAAGGGAAATCGAAAGGAAAAGGTAAGTGAACCAACAATGTACTAGCTTAAAGGAACCTATGTAGAAAATAAAAAATGAACCTTTACAACCCCATTAATACAGCGATCAATGCTATAAAAATGCATTGCTTACTGTAAAAATGTTACTGGCAGTGAAGAGGTTAACACCAGGGGGCGATTAAGGGTTTAACTGTGTTCCCTGGGAGGTGATTCTAACTGAAGGGCGAGGGGACTGACTAGAGGAAGTGATGGATCGTGGTTCCTAGCTAATAGGAACACACACTCCTGTCAGAGCAGAATAGGGAAGTGTGTGTTTACACACACTCGTCCCTGTTCTGTGTCTCTTGCTCACGACCGCTTGTGGCCAGCGGTCATCCTGCCCTCGGCCACAAGCATCGGCACCCCCGCAGCACATGCGCGCTCCGTACGCGTGTATGGGTCATAACGTTTTCCTACAGACTAAATAAAAGACACTGATTTGGATTATTTTCACCAAAGAAATGTAGAATACAATTTGGCCTAAAAATATATGAAGAAAGATTATTTATTTGCACCATAAGAGAAACAAAGAAAAACACCAAATTTTCTGTCTTTTTCCCTTTTTTTTTGCAAAAAATTAAAAACCCAGTGATGATTATATACCAACAAAAGAAAGCTCTATTTTTGTGAATGATACAAATTTCATATGGGTACAGTTTTGCATGACTGTGCAATTGTCATTTGAAGTGCGACAGCGCTAAAATCTGAAAATTGGCCTGGGCAGGAAGGGGGTAAATGTGCCAATATGGAAGTGGTTAACCACTTACAAACCGCTTGCCGTCATTATACGCCGGTACTTTGAATCAGAATATCGTTGATATGGCAGCAGCTAGCTACCATAACCTCGGTATCCTCTTCTTCAGTGGGCAGTCAGCTTTCAGATAAATGTAGTCTCTGTGGCAGATTCCCCGCGACATCATTTTATCAGTGGCAGGAGGGGGGCCCCCTCCCGCCACGCTTCGGTGCCCTCGGCCACTTACAGGAGCCTGGTGGCGGTGGCAGAGGCAATCAGATCCCTCTCCGTGTTAGGTATGGGGCTGAGTGAGGGGAAGATGATCCCCACCCAGCTCCATACCAATGCAGGGCAGAAGCGACGTCAAAACATCACTTTCACAAATAGCTATTAAAACAACATTTTTTTTCACTTACATTTTTTTTTTATTGCATTTTAGTGTAAATCTGAGACATGAGGTCTTTTTGACCCCAGATCTCATATTCAGGAGGTCCTGTCATGCTTACATTCTTTGTAACAGGAATAAAATTGTAAAAAATATATATATATATATATATATATATATATATATATATATATATATATATATATATATATATAATTTTTTTTTTTTAAAGAACAGTGTAAAAATAAAAAATAAAAGGTAAAATAAATAAGAAAAAATAATATTTTTAAACGTGTGCAGGAGCAAATGCATATGTGAGTAGCGCCTGTATATGAAAACGGTGTTCAAACCACACATGTGAGGAATCACTGGGATCGTTAGAGCGAGAGCACTAATTCTAGCTGTAGACCATCTCAAAACATGCAACCTGTAGAATTTTTTATATGTCACATATGCAGATTTTTAAAGGTAAAAGTTTGTCGCCATTCCACAAGTGGGCGCAACTTTGGGCATCAATTTACTCGGCGTAACATCATCTTTCACAATATAAAAAAAAAATGGGCTAACTTTACTTTTGTCTTATATTTTAATTAAAAAACGTGTATTTAAACAAAAAAAGTGAGCTTGTAAGAACGCTGCGCAAATACGGTGTGACAGAAAGTATTGGAATGACTGCCATTTTATTCTCTAGGGTGTTAGAACCCCCAAACAAAATATATTTTTTCCTAAGTAATTTTCTAGCAAAAAAACAACAAGTTTGAAAAATAGGCCCGGTCTTATAGTGGTTAAATAATATTACAGCTTGTTAGCTGGCAGCACGGGCCTGGGCTTTAGAAAATATGATATGCATTTTCTTGAACACGCATGTTGTGTTATTTTGGTGCTTTTAGTGCGTTGTGCTAAAAATTATTGCAACGCATAGTACATTTTGCTTGTGTTTTCCTTCACTGGGGCACCTGGGAAAAATGGACGTGACTCCAAAAATGGATGGGTAAAAATGCGCTTTGCATTTTTAGTGTTTTTGGTGCAATACTATTGACTATAATGTAAGGTGTATCTTTTTAGAAAATGCACAGAAGATGCAGCAACCAGGACTTCTCAAAAGCACCTGGAATGCCCCCCTGGGTCTACTGGAAGCAAGGAGGTACCTCCAGAGACAAAGGGACAAGCTTACATTCACCTCAGGGCTGAGTCCATGGCTATAATGGGAAGTTAGAATAGAATTTGGGTGCCAGTCACTTTATATATTTGCAATGCTTTAATAAGGAACTTGAAAGTAGTAGGAGAGAAGGTTAGGGGAGGTTTCAGATACCAATTGCAGATCACTTACAGACTCCTTGAATTCAAAGGTAAAACAGCTTTCTCTTTAAGCAGACCTTGACGACCTGCATAGGCCTCTCACACAGACCTAGCAGCCGGTAGGATTTCTCGACAAGTCTCTATCACACTCTTCCCCCCCCCACCCTGATTTAATATACTTACCTACAAATATTTTCCTATTGCAGATATCTTACATGTCTGCTCCTGAAGAGCGGTTTAAAGCTGCGTAACGCGTCGAGCTACTGGTGTATGAGCTACACAACCATCATGATATGCGTTTATACTTCTTCTAACATATTTGGGTTTTTGAGCCTATTGACAGTGCAGATGCTATTATCTCAACATTTGTATCCAACTATGAGTATGGTGGTCCCTTTTATTTTACCTTGAATATCAATGGTTGTAAATATGTTATTATCAATTATTGCCAGGTCGCAGATTGACACCATGTTATGGGTGCATTTTTGAATACATGGAATGAACTGTATGTAAACTTGTTTTTACATTTTAGTGTTTTTACGCATTATTAAATCCTTATTTTCCATTTTACAAATTTTTGTCATCCTGAGCTTCATTTAAAGTCCCACTTTCTTCCTTTTTGCACCACCGCTGCCCCCTGCCGCGGTGAAGCTTTTATTTCCAGATGATAGGGATGGAGGCACATGACTTTACCCAGCCATGGCTTCACTCAAGTCCCAAGTTCCCCAATTCCCCCCTTTTTTAGTAAGTCTCTATCACAGACTTAGTAGCCAGCTAGTTACCACAGTTTAGATTGTAGAATAGGATTCAGCTTCACAGTGTCAGAACCTTTAAGCCATCCGGCAACACTGTAAAGCCGCCTACACACGACTGGTTTTGCCATTGGACTAAACTCTGAAGGTTTTTCCGACTGAAACTGTCTTGCATACACACGATCACACCAAAGTCCGATCGTCAAGAACGCTGTGATGTACAGCACGTACGACAGGACTAGAAAAAGGAAGTTCAATAGCCAATAGCCTCTGTCCTGTACTTGCTTCAGAGCATGCATCGTTTTTGGTCCGTCGGAACAGCATAAAGACGAGCAGTTTTTCCCGATAGGAACTGGTTCCGTCGGAAATATTTAAAATATGTTCTATTTCTAGGTCTGTCAGAATTTTCAAAAAAAAAGTCAGATGAAGCATACACACGATTGGAATATACGATGAAAACATTCCGTCTGACTTTTTCTGTCAGACATTCCTCTCATGTGTACGCGGCATAAGAGTAGTTTAAGTTATGGGTGCATCCTCCAAATGAGTCACCAGGCCCTCCTGAGGGACCAGCCTTCATCCTGGCTCTCACCATCAAGGGTCTTCCCCTGGATCTCCTCAGCTTGGCTTGGCTTCTTCCACATAGGCAAGACAGCCCAAGGACCACCGCAGGATCAGTAGGCTCCAGACAGGCTTCTGGGCCTACTTGTAGAGCTCACACCAACACATCCTAAGTCCAGGAGGGCCCAGAGGCAATAGAAAAACATGAGAGCACATGACTCTGCCCAATAAATAGCCCCTTCCCAGAATGCACAGCAGCCAGGAACCTCCTACTGGGCTGTTCTGGAAAAAGAATTGTAGAACTGACCCCTGAAGGAGCTGCTGGTTTGACCCCACTAACTTGACTCAATCCCCTTGGCACAGCTGTGGTGCAATGCAATACAATATAATGTAATACAAATGCAAAGTTCCTGTATTGTAACCTTAGGATCCACTGGCTCCACCTGGTGGGGAAAAACAGCATGCCACAACACTGGATACTTAACCAGAAATATATTTTACTGTAGAATATTCAAAACAGGTGGTTACAGAAACTGTGCTGTCATCCCAACATAGGACGACAGCACAATATATTTCAATAGGAACAATTTAAAACAATATATACATTTGCATTTATACCTGAGGGCTCCCCCTACGTTAAAAGCTATGCGTGGGATCTTAAAGTACTTAGTCCGTGATCTTCTTTCTTCGCTAGATAAAGTAACTCCTTTGTGATTTGTAATCGACAGTCTATGAAAAGTTAGGTTGAGGTTCTCCTGGTGTGGCTCCAATAACTAATTTACAATCTGGAATATGCAGTTCAGTTTTGGGCACCAGTTCTCAAAAAGGATATCGGGGAACTGGAGAAAGTGCAGAGAAGGGCAACCAAACTGATAAGAGGCATGGAGGAACTCAGCTATGAGGAAAGATTAGAGGAACTGAATTTATTCACTCTTAATAAGAGGAGATTAAGGGGGGATATGATCAACATCTACAAATATATAAGGGGTCCATATAGTGAACTTGGTGTCGAGTTATTCACTTTACAGTCAACAAAGAGGACAAGGGGGTACTCTTTACGTCTAGAGGAAAAGAGATTTCATCTCCAAATTCGGAAAGGTTTCTTCACAGTAAGAGCTGTGAAAATGTGGAATAGACTCCCTGCAGAGGTGGTTCTGGCCAGCTCAGTGGATTGATTTAAGAAAGGCCTGGTTTATTTCCTGAGTGTACCGTATTTTTCGGACTATAAGGCGCACTTAAAAGCCTAAATTTTCTCACAAAATCGACCGTGCGCCTTATAATGCGGTGCGCCTTATATATGACCTGTTGACATCGCTGGAGTTCTTTGGTTAATGCACCCGGAATGATGGCAAGCACCGAATTAGTTTTCTTCACTTGGGCTTTGACAGTATCTGTCAGATGGGCGCGCATGGAGTCACAGATCAATAGGGATGGAGATTTGTGGAAAAAGCCACCCGGTCTCTTACCATAAACCGACGTACCGTAAACCTCTCTCAGGTTGTTCTACTGCGTGACTGATAGCGATGAGTTTGAAATCCGCTTCGTAAGCATGTCTCTTAACAGGAGCCATTTTTGGGGCAGCGGGTATACCGTAGAAAATTAACGAATGAATGCGCACACCTCCTGACTAAGATGGCCGTAATGCCCAATCCAAGCAGTGCAGCTTCGTGGGATTACCAAAGCTAGGAAGCTGCACTGCTTGGATTGGGCATTACGGCCATCTTAGTCAGGAGGTGTGCGCATTCATTCGTTCACTTTCTACGGTATACCCGCTGCCCCACAAATGGCTCCTGTTAAGAGACATGCTTATGATGCGGATTTCAAACTGAAGGCTATCAGTCATGCAGTAGAGCATGGAAATAGAGTAGCTGCGAGAGAATTCAACATTAATGAATCAATGGTACGGAAGTGGAGGAAGCAAGAAGATGCCCTGCGCCAGGTAAAGAAGACCAAACTGAGTTTCCGAGGAAACAAAGCAAGATGGCCACAGTTGGAGGACAAAATTGAACAGTGGGTTATTGAACAGAGAACCGCAGTTAGAAGTGTCTCTACTGTCTCTATTCGACTCAAAGCAACAGCGATCGCACGCGACATGGAGATCAACGACTTTCGAGGAGGTCCCTCTTGGTGCTTCCGTTTCATGAAAAGGCGGAATCTCTCTATCCGCACAAGAACCACTATGTCACAGCAACTGCCAAAGGATTACGAAGAAAAGCTGGCCATTTTCCGTACCTACTGCAAGAACAAGATCAATGAACAGAAGATCCGGCCAGAGCACATCACCAACATGGACGAGGTCCCCCTTACCTTTGATATCCCTGTAAACCGTACTGTCGAGAGAACAGGGACCAGTACGGTATCTATACGCACTACAGGAAACGAGAAGTCATCCTTCACTGTAGTTCTCGGTTGCCAGGCTAATGGCCAGAAACTACCACCCATGGTAATTTTCAAGAGGAAGACTCTGCCAAAAGAAAAGTTTCTGGTTGGCATCATCATCAAGGCTAACCCGAAGGGCTGGATGGACGAGGAGAAGATGAGTGAGTGGCTGAGAGAGGTTTACGTCAAGAGACCGGGTGGCTTTTTCCACGAATCTCCATCCCTATTGGTCTGTGACTCCATGCGCGCCCATCTGACAGATACTGTCAAAGCCCAAGTGAAGAAAACTAATTCGGTGCTTGCCATCATTCCGGGTGGATTAACCAAAGAACTGCAGCCACTAGATATAGGTGTCAACAGGTCATTTAAAGTTAAATTGCGAGCTGCGTGGGAGCATTGGATGACAGAAGGTGAACACACATTCACCAACACAGGGAGGCAACGCCGGGCGAGTTACGCCACTATCTGCCAGTGGATCGTGGATGCCTGGGCGAAGGTATCAGTCACCAGTGTAATCCGAGCTTTCAAAAAGTCCGGAATTATCACTGAACAGCTAAGTACCGGTACTGATGACAGCAACGAGACTGACTCGGATACTGATGAGAATGATGAGAGGGATACGGGCGTGCTTGATGCCGAAATCGCCCAATTGTTAAACTCAGACACTGAAGATGAAGAATTTGATGGATTTGCGGGAGAAGAATAAAGTGAAAAAGTGAGTGTCTGGTTTTGTACGGTATTCACCGGTAACTGAACAGTGTTAAGAGTTATTGAAGAATAAAGTGAAAAATTGAGTGTCTGGTTTTGTATTTAACTGAACAGTGTTAAGAGTTATTGTTATAGACCATTTTATGGTTATTGCTAAAGAGTTGAATAAAATTTGTCTTACAGTACCGCATCAGAGTTTTGTTTCATTAAACGCGCCTTATAATCCAGTGCGCCTTATAGTCCGGTGCGCCTTATATATGGAAATATCCCATTAGCAGCCGATCATTGCTAGTGCGCCTTATAATCCGGTGCGCCTTATAGTCCGAAAAATACGGTACATAATATACCTGGGTACTAATATTTATAGGTTAAGTTGATCCGGGGAAAATCCGATTGCCTCTCGGGGGATCAGGAAGGAATTTTTTCCCCTGCTTTAGCAAATTGGATCATGCTCTGCTGGGGTTTTTTGCCTTCCTCTGGATCAACTGTGGGTATAGAATTGGGCATATGGGCTGGTATGATAATATCATTTTTTATTTTTTTGTGGTTGAACTGGATGGACTTGTGTCTTTTTTCAACCTGACTAACTATGTAACTATGTAACAACGCTTGAGGCGCCAGAGTAGATAGACCTCAAGCCTGCTCAGTGTCAGTTGCTCTGCTCCTCCTCCATGGAACTACAAATTCCAGTGAGGCCTGTATGTGAGTCTAACTGCGTGTAAAAGTTAACAAACGGTGGGCCACAACCCGCTCACCAACTGGATTGGAGCTCCGTGTGGTAACTTTGATCCGGTGACTGCAGCTTGCTTCTCTGTCAGCTGGGCCAGTCGCTCAGTACCGCTCCGCTGGATGTATCCGGTCCTCCGATGTTCCGATGAGTGTCGCTGGACCTTCTCAATCTGGTCACCGTCTCTCAGGCACCTTCAGGTCACTTCACAAACAAGCGGGGTTGCGCTCCGCAATGGCTGTGGGCCAATGTCTCCGGGAAGCCTCCTCACAGATCCGCACAGGCAGGCAACGCAATCCCAAGAGACTTAAAATGGCCGCTCGGTTCCCTTTTATCTCATACCCAGCATGCACTACTTAAGAGAGTGTTCAAGGGTATTAAGGTCAACCTTCTGAATCTAAACAACAGTCACTTTTGGTATAAGTCTTTTGTGTTTTTTCTGAGGTAAAATAATCATAATAGTGCATTACCCGTATTTAGTCACTAGATGGCTCTAAATGCTGAACCGTGGCAATGTCCATAGACTTTATATTAAAGTATGCAAACACATATCAATACACAAGGATGTCAGCACTACAGAATAATCATTAAATAGCTCAACCTAGTTGAAAATCTCATACTGGCCTGTGGTACCAGTGAAAAATGCACAACTCAGTTAAGTCTAGAGCAGAACCAAATAAATTATACAATCAAATCTGAGCTAAGCTGAGCTACAGTTCAGCCAAAAACTACATTTACACTATAGCCCCAATTTTAGGAACAGGGGGCTACACACATGTAACACAGTGTATAGATATGAGTAGTTTCATATTATTTAATGGGGACTATTTTTCATGCACTTTGGACAGGTTGAGCAGGTGCGTTGTAGCATGCTGGAAACAAACATTTATTTTTTTAACACGCGCTGCAATGCGGGTGCATCAGACACTGCTGTGCATTGGGATGCCAGTACTTCACACTGCAGTATGTACAGTATATTACAACATGTTACTGAAACACATAGATGTCAATGTGGCTCTTAAGTGAATACAACTATGTATTATATAATTTTCTCCTAATTATGTGTATAAAGTCCACATTTAACAAGCAACCTTTACTGATCCCTGACACTTAGGGGTTGATTTACTAAAGGCAAATAGACTTAGTGCACTTCGCAAGTACAGTTGCTCCGGAGCTTAGTAAATAAGATGCAGCTTCACTTTGCAAAGAAAATCCAACCACATCCATGGAAAATAAAATCATAATTTTTGTTTGCACATGATTGGATGATGAAAGTCAGCAGAGCTTCATTTCATTTACTAAGCTCTGGAGCAACTGCTCTTGCAAAGTGCACAGTCCATTTGCCTTTAGTAAATCCAACCCTATGGGTTATATTTATAAATGTTTTAACACAAAATTCACAGAACTTTCACCCAGGATTCACACAATTAAATACAATTAGAAAAATGTGTGAACCTTGGATGAAAGTTGTGTAAATCCTGTGTAAAAACATTTCTAAATAGACTCCTTAATTTGTAGTTGATACTGGCCATTATAATATGAAAGCCCATCATTTCCTGTATATTTTGTTTCAGCCCCTGTGAATACCTCGTTGTCTGAGGGAAGGAATGTGTTTGCTAGTTAGGCCTATTTTTATGACAACAACTGCTCCGTGTGAGACGTCATAGCACATGGAACTCTAGCACAGTGCTACACCTGCTGGTAACAAATGGTAAAAATTGACTATTCATAACCTTTACAATTAAAGCGGAGGTCCACCCTAAAGTGGACCTTCCGCTCATTGGAACCCTCCCCCCCTCCGGCGCCACAATTGGCACCTTTCAGGGAGGAGGGGGGTGCAGGTACCTGTACAGTACAGGTATTTCCACCAACTTCCGGCGTAGATTCTGCAGAAGGTACGCCCCTTTCCGCAGAATCTACGCCCCTTTCCGAAGGTCCCCCACTGCCTGCTGGGAAACACATGGATCCCAGAGACAGCGGGGACCATCCTTATTGCGCAGCGCGACTCGCGCATGCGCAGTAGGGAACCGGGAAATGAAGCCGAAAGGCTCCACTTCCTGATTCCCATACCCAAGATGCACCCGAGAGACGAACGAGAGATTGGCTTCGGGTGCCGACATCGCGGGCGCGCTGGGCGGGTAAGTGTCATTATTTTAAAAGTCAGCAGCTGCAGTATTTGTAGCTGCTGGCTTTTAAAAAAAAAAAAAAAAAAAAACGGCGGACTCCCGCTTTAAGCTCTTTGGACTAAAACACACCAGAGAAAGAAGCTTGTGTAGGGTGTACTGGGCATAATGAAGTTTATCATGATACTAGAACTAGTGTGGCCGCTGTTTTCCAATAATCTATATGTATTTAGTGGGGTGCCACAAGAATCTGTAATCAAAAGGTGGAGAATCCAATATACTTAGGTAAATATTAAAAATAAGAAAAATTAAAGGAAATGAAAGGGAGCTCAGCATGCCACTGTACTGTATAATATGCTGTTTGTAGTGCGTTCCTATCTTTTAGTTGAATAATTGGCGCTGGCTCATTTACAGTTCAGATGGCTTGTATTGTTGACACCAACAGTAGTTCACGCTGTGTATGCAAACAAATCATGATCTGCTATGTTAGGTCCCAGCAGGGTGACACTAGATTGCTGTTACTATTCAGCTCACAGTAGTACGTTGGATTTTTCTAACTGTGAATCAGCAATTCTTAGTAGTGTATATTTTGCAGGCAATTAATCTGCAATCACTGAACAAATCTAATAATTTTCCACTGTTTGCACTTTTTTCAGCTATGATTTTCTAGTAAAGCCTGATGAATGGACACAAGGTATGCATGGTCAGAGGCACATTCCCTTTTTCTTTTTTTCTTTTCTTTATGCAAGATGTCAGAAAATTTCTGCAGGCGTTGACAGGTCACTGTCTATTAACTACTATGGTATAGGCCAGTTGTCACAGATGCAGCTTGAAATTTTATGATTATGGGCCATACACGACCGCCCACATTAATGAGCAGATTTCATAGTCTGCAGTTCTGTATTTCAGTCCTTAAGCACAATTTATCATGATAAAGTCTCACCATATCCAATCAACTTCAAGTTGTTCTAAAAGCAGAATGATTTTTTATCTTCATGCATTGTAACATTTCTTGCTGACTGGATGGTAAGTGTACTGGGAAATACATTTTGTTTTGTTTGCTCTTGTATAGATGCACCTAGAATGTTTTTAAAATAAATTAATATCTCATAAATGGGGGGGTTATAAACAAATTTACACCCTGTTCCAAATTATTATGCAAATTCTATTTCAGTGTCACAAAGATTAAATATTTTGTTTTTCCGTTCAACTCAACGCATTGTGTCTCAGGGCTCTTTTGATCACTGAAAACAATCTCGGACACTTGTGATAATTAGATTGCCAGGTGAGCCCAATTAAAGGAAAAACTATTAAAGGAGGGTGTTCCACATTATTAGGCAGAGCACCATTTTCTAGCAAAACAGGGAAGAAAAAGATCTCTCTGCTGCCGAAAATAATTAAATAGTTCAATGCCTTGGACGAGGTATGAAAACATTCGATATTTCACAAAAACTTAAGCATGATCATCGCACTATTAAGAGATTTGTGGCTGATTCAGAGCACAGACGGGTTTTGTGCAGATAAAGGCACATTGAGGAAGATTTCTGCTAAATCCATGCATCTGATCAAGAGAGCAGCTGCTAAAACACCATTACATAGCAGTAAACAGATATATGAAGCTGCTGGTGCCTCTGGAGTCCCACGGACATCAAGGTGTAGAGTCCTCCTGAGTCTTGCAACTGTGCATAAGCCTTCCACTAACCAAGGCTCACAAGCAGAAATGGCTGCATTGGGCAGAAAAATACATGAAGACTAATTTTGAAACAATCCTGTTCACTGATGAGTGCCGTGCAACCTTGGATGGTCCAGATGGAGTAGTTAGCAAGACAGTGGTAGAGTCATGTTTTGGGCCGGAATCATGGCAAGAGAACCTATTAGGGTCCCAGAAGGTGTAAAGATGACCTCTGCAAAGTATGTGGCGTTCCTGACTGACCACTTCCTTCCCTGCTACAGAAGGAAGAACTATGCTTTCCATAATAAAATCATCCTCATGCATGACAATGCGCCATCACCATAGATGGCGCAAAGAATACCTCTGCATCAATGGTTGCTATGGGGATAAAAGGAGAGAAAGTCATGGTGTGGCCTCCATCCTCCCCTGACCTCAATCCTATTGAGAACATTTGGAGCATCCTCAAGCAATAGATCTATGAGGGTGGGAGGCAGTTTACATCCAAACACCAGCTCTGGGAGGCTATTCTGACATCTTGCAAACAAATTCAAGCAGAAACTGTCCAAAAACTCACACGTTTAATAGATGCAAGACTTGTGAAGCTGCTATCAAATAAGGGGTCAGTTAAAATGTAACGTGACCTGTTAAAATGTTTAAAAAGTTAAAATGTTGTTTAAAGTTTGATTGAAATAGCTTTTGATTTCAGTAAATATGCTGCAAACACAACAAATGACAATTGTCAGTTCTTTACAACCTATAAAGTGTTTTGAAATGTACTGCACGTAATAATTTGGAACAGTGCATTGTAAGTTTTTTATTTAAAAAAAAAAAAACTGTTATCATTAGGAGGTTTGTACAATAACATTTGAATTGTACTCTTAATAGTTGATAACATGAGAATTATGCTGACTGTTGTTTACATCAATTATTTAGGTAAATGAGAAAAATATAATTTGCATAATAATTTGGAACAGGGTGTATTTTCACAAAATAAATAAAAGCCCTAAGCTGTTTCTAATAATTTTAACTTGTAATTGATTATTTTAGATGCCAAATATTTTTTTTTTTTTTTTTCCAAAGCTTAACCTAAAATCATAGGTATGCCAATCCAATATTTTGTTTTTGCAAATAACCTGATCCCTCTTCCAACATTTTACTATCAACAGTTAATAAGTGCCCCCCTGTAGCCCTCCAAACGTCCTCAAATTTGACCATATTAATTCCAAAGCAAGTCATTTCAATCTTAATAATTTTAACTGCATTATTTAAATAATTATCTTATTCTTTTTGGCATTGTGCAGTTAGGATTATGACTCTTTTACTATTCTCATCTTGCAGATCTTTCAAATTATGCTTTACAGTAAAACATGCAACTAATCAAAGGAATTCATTGAACAATTGGAACTAAGAGACATCTTAACAATACAATTCTTTGACATTCAATAAAGCTTTGAATCATCTCGGTGAACCCAATTAACAGATCTAATATTAAACTTAATCATCTTTTGCTCACGCAATTTTATGCCTACCTCCTCATGTTTTAAGCCATTTACCACAACTCCTTGACATAAGGATTTAAAAATGATGATATACTGACAAGTTTGTTAAAGTGTTTGAAATACAGTTGCTTTGATCATAGATATTAATGTATAGAGGGCTGTTTGATCTTAGTAATGAACTGAGTATTTTATTCATAGCAGACTATTTTATTGTATGGTAAGCTAGGCTTAGCTTCAAGCCAGGTGAACTCAGAAAAGCAGCATATAGTGTATACCAGGAAAAATATTCATTTTATATATAAGATAGGAAAATGATTAGGGGAAAATAAAATGACATGTTATTAAAAACAAATATTTGGAAACTGGGCACAGTAACAACTGCTGGTGTATGCGGTTGGCCAGGAATGGAGACACATGCAGCAATAAAAAATAATTTTTTTTTTATTAGCATTAGGAAAGATTAAGGTAGATGTTCAGTGAAATATTATCTAAGCTTACACCTGCTCCCAGCAGGGACGGATCCAGAGTCTAGTCTCGGGAGGCCCACTGCCAGAAAATATGTTTTTTTTTGGGGGGCAATTTATCAGGGAAATGGCTGGTGTTAATTTTGGCAGAAAATTTCGATTTAGTTTTAGTTTTAGGCCGCGTACACACGGGCGGACTGTATGGCCTACTTAGTCCGTCGAAACACATTTCAGCGGACAGTCCGCTCGTGTGTGGGCTTCAGCGGACTTTTTCAGCGTGCAGTCTGGCGTACTAAGTATTTCGGAATTTCCGTAATTCTGTCCGTCATACTTTGGTTTCAGCGGACAATCCGCTCGTCAGTAGGCTAGTTGGACGGACTAAGAATGGCGCATGCTCAGAAAGGATTTACACGGCGCAAGGGTGCATTGCTGTGTATTGGACTTCCTATTTCTAATCCCGTCGTACGTGCTGTACACGTCATCGCGCAAGCTTTCGTCGGACTGTTTGGCTATCCGTGTGTGGTCAAGTCCGTTCATTCGAAAGTATGACGGACTGTCCGTCGGATTGTATGACGGACTAAGTAGGCCATACAGTCCACCCGTGTGTACGCGGCCTTAGTCTTAGGACTAAAATGGCATTTTAGTTTTTGTCCCATTTTAGTCTTCTGCAATTGTTTTAGTTTTAGTCGTATTTAGTTGACTAAATCTCCAGTACATTTTAGTCGACTAAAATCTCCAGTATATTTTAGTCGACTAAAATTCATTTTAGTCATCTAAAATCGAATGGGTGTAATTCAATTGACTAAATTCAACTAAAATAATATTCATTTGGTCGACTAAACACTTGCCACGTCACCTGCCACACGTTGCAGATTGTCACTTGCCAGGTCACCTGCCACATGTTGCAGATTGTCATGTGCCACGTCACCTGCCACATGTTGTGGATTGTCACTTGCCACGCCACCTGCAACGTGTTGCAGATTGCCATTTGCCACATGTTGCGGATTTGCCTGCCACCAGATGCAGATTGTCACTTGCCACATGTTGCGGATTGTCACTCGCCATGTCACTTGCCACATGTTTCGGACTGTCACTTGCCTGCCACCAGATGCAAATTATCACTTGCCGTGTCACCTGCCACACGTTTCGGATTGTCACGTCACCTGCCACATGTTTCAGATTGTTGAACAAAAAAATCCCCCTATATAAATGGGATTATAAGTGACCACCAACACCACACACAAATAAAAAACCATGAATATTTTATTAACAAATACAAAACAAAAGATACACATAAATACATTAAAACCAGAGGGACCACTAAGCAAACAGTGTCCCAATGGTGTAGCAAAATGTTATAAACACAAAGGGATGTAGCTACAGGAGAGACTGAAGTCAGGGGCTCGGCAATGCGGCCCATAGATTAATTGACAAGTCACAGAGTGTTTCCATGTATGTGGCAAAGAGATGTAGCTACATTCCTTTACCACATACATGGAAACACTCTGTGACTTGTCAATTAATCTATGGGCCGAATTGCTGAGCCCCTGACTTCAGTCTCTCCTGCGGGCACATTCTCTTTGCAAATCTTGAGCCTATTGAGGCTTTTTGCCTATTTTGAGTAAAACCTTGTATATGAGAATTGAGGCACCTACAGATTTGTGCAACCCGTTCTTTCTTTACACAGAAGATTGGGAAGGGTGGACCAAAGGGAAGTAGTCATGGCCAAATACCAGTCTGGGACAAAGCCACACAAACCAATGACAGGCATTTGTATGGAATGGTCCCAATACATCTATCTTTGATTTAATATCTCAGAATTATCAACTTACCACCCAACTTTTTGCTCTTCACCCCTGAGGAAAGTTTTCAGCTACTAGAAACGCGTCTGGGTGTGGGGTCATCAGCTTAGAGTATGATTAATATTTATTGGTTGTTTTTTTTATGTAATTATGTGTTTATAACATTTTGCTACACCATTGGGACACTGTTTGCTTAGTGGTCCCTCTGGTTTTAATGTATTTATGTGTATCTTTTGTATTTGTTAATAAAATATTCATGGTTTTTGATTTGTGTGTGGTGTTGGTGGTCACTTATAATCCCATTTATATAGGGGGATTTTTTTGTTCAACATGTATCAGGGATGAGACCACCACACTAGAATCTTTTGATCCACTGAGAGCCCCCTTCCCTCTTTCGCATGTTTCAGATTGTCACTTGCCACGTCACCTGCCACATGTTGCCGATTGTCACTTTCCTGCCCCCAGATGCAGATTGCCACTTGCCACGTCCCCTGCCACAAGTTGAGGATAGTCACTTGCCATGTCACCTGCCACACGTTGCAGATTGTCACTTGCCTTGTCACCTGCCACAAGTTGCCGATTGTCATTGCCTGCCACCAGATGCAGATTGCCATGTCACCTGCCACACATTGCGGATTGCCATGTCCCCTGCCACACGTTGCGGATTGTCACTTTCCACGTCACCTGCAACATGTTTTGGATTGTCACTTGCTACGTAACCTGCCACACATTGCATATTGTCACTTCCCAGGCCAGCTGAAACATGTTGTGGATTGTCACTTGCCACGTCACCTTCCACATGTTGCAGATTGCCACTTGCCACGTCACCTGCTACAAGTTGCGGATTGTCACTTGCCATAAGTTGCGGATTGTCACTAGCCTGCCTCCAGATGCAGATTGCCCCGTTACCTGCCACACGTTGTGGATTGTCACTTGCCTGCCACCAGATGCAGATTGTCACTTGCCACGTTACCCCATTCTCAGCCCTATACTAACTACCCTGTAGAGGAAAGATGTCTGTACTACCTATTCTGAAGGCAGTTGGGTCTGGTTACATGATCAACTCCCAGTGCCGGCTTCAGAGTAGAGGTGGGACAACCAACAATGTATGCCCCATTACTATGTCTATGGGTGACATCACTGCATAGACATTGGAGCCATTGTTGGTGTCGGCCACTAGGGGGATCGTGTTGCCAGACCGGAGCACCTTTAGAATAGGTAAGAATAGACATCTTTCTTTTAGAGTGGATAGTTTATGGCTTTGAAAAAGGGGTGGGAGCAGTTTTAGGCTTAGATTAATGTTACCGTATATACTCGAGTATAAGCCGAGATTTTCAGCCTCTTTTTTGAGGCTGAAAGTGCCCCCCTCGGCTTATACTCGAGTCATCGCTGTCTGCCCGCTCGATCAGCGTGTCGAGCAGACAGACAGCGGCCATTCTATTCAAAAGCCGCGCCTCCGGCTCCGCCTTCGCCTGTGATAGGCGGAACACTGAATTTCCCAGCAGCCTGTGTTCCGCCTATCACGGACATCGTATCATCCTCGTACTACGGACGAGGATGATACGACGTCTGTGATAGGCGGAACACAGGCTGCTGGGAAATTCAGTGTTCCGCCTATCACAGGCGAAGGCGGCGGCGCAGCTTTTGAACTTTACAATGGCCGCCGACGAAGAGGGCACGGGACGGAGGCAAGGGAAGGCACGGCACGGGACGGGACGGGACGGGACGGCGGCGGCAAGGCACGGCACGACACGGGACGGATGCAAGGAGGCAAGTCACGGCACGGGACGGAGGCAAGGAGGCAAGGCACGGGACGGAGGCTCGGGACAAAGGTAGGCTGGACACACACACACACACACACACACACACACACACACACACACACACGGATGGAGACACACACAGGGATGGATGGATGGATGGAGACACACACACACACAGGGATGGATGGATGGATGGATGGAGACACACACACACAGGGATGGATGGATGGATGGATGGATGGAGACACACACACACAGGGATGGATGGATGGATGGACACACACACACACAGGGATGGATGGACGGACACACAGGGATGGACGGACACACAGGGATGGACGGACACACAGGGATGGACGGACACACACACAGGGATGGACAGGCATGTCTCACCCTCGGCTTATACACGAGTCAATAAGTTTGCCAGTTTTTTTGGGGGTAAATTGGGGGCCTCGGCTTATATTCGGGTCGGCCTATACTCGAGTATATACGGTATGTTAATTTTTTGTGCTTTAAACTAATGCTAATGCCTAAACACTAGGAAGGAACTTTTGGTCATATGAAATTAACATTAAGGCACAATTCTAGACTTAGAAGCGGGCAACAACTTACTGTCAGGGATGGACTCTCAGCAGCTCTCTTCTCTGTGCTCAGGTTGCTCACCTGTCGGATAGTTGTCAGCACTCATTTCCACAGTGGCTCACCCAATGATCATCTCCTGCTCATCAGTCCTGTCTACAGCCAGCCCCTTCTGGCTATTTAAACTGCTTTGTTCATTCCTTTTGTGCCTTTGCCTTGTTCAACATATCTGGAGTATCTCTGCTGTGTTCCTGTAAAAGACTTTGCCCGGCTGACGTCCCTTCTGGTTCCTGATCCTGTTCTTCTGCCTCGGACTACACTGATCTCTGGTTTTCTGATTACTGGCTTGTCTGACTGTCCGCTTTGGCTTCCGAGCCCTGGCTTATGTTTTTACTACGTTTACTGATCTGTACCATTTTTACCATTACATCAAAAGGCGTAATTTTTACGGCATTCCTGTCTGTCTGATTCATGGTTCCTGACAGTAGGCAAAGGCCATGAATTCAGAAGATGCAGGCAATCCACCGAGAGGTAATATTTCTTCCTGATTGAATGAGCAGGACCATTGCATGGATCAGTTTGCCATAGCGTTAAAGACACTCCTGATTTGCACTGCTCACATGGATCCTTCCGCTGTGGCTGTTCCGGTTCAACCTGTGTTGCAGGCTGTCCCTGCTGCTGCTCCAGTCTCTGTGCAGGCACCCGCATAGAATATTACCTTTGTATGTCTGGTTCCACTCCGCTTCCCCAGTTCAATGCAGAGGGTTTCTCAACCAGGTTGGGATATACTTTGAGATGCTGCCCCACGCATTCCCCACGGACAGAAGCAAAGTAGGCTTCTTTGCTTTCTGATAGAGCCTTGGCCTGGCAAACCCTCTATAGGAGATGCAAAAATCCATTGTCTTGAGTTACCCTGAGTTTGCGTTGTCCTTTAAAAGGGTATTTGATGTTCTTGCTTACTCCACTTTTGCTGCTAAGAGCCTCTTGTCCATCAAACAGAGTACGAGAACTGTTGCCGATTATGCCATTGAATTCCGTACTCTGGCAGCAGAGGTTGCTTGGCCCTTTTGGCTGCTTTTTCTCATGGTCCCTCGGATAACATTAAGATCTGGAGAAGTTAATCACATTTCCCATTCTCATTGACTCCAGACTCTGAGAGAAACCTTCCTTTAAGGAGCTCTTGCGGAAGCCTCATGTACATTTTGGCTCCAAGCTTTGCATTCCCACCCTTGCCTCCCTCACCTCCCATGCCTTCTGGTACTGAGTCCACCAGTGAAGTAGAACCTATGCAGTTGGGCTTCACATGTCTCTCTGTGGAGAAGAGGGCCTTTAGGACAAGGGAGAGATTGTGCCTTTATTGTGGCCAGGCAGGTCACTTTTTGAAGTCTTGTCCTACCCTTCCACGAAACGCCAGCACCTTGGGGTCCTGTAAGGGACAGACCTTAGGTGGCGTTGTTGCATCCCCAGTTATCCTAAAGGATAAGCCTCTAGTTTCAGTTACCCTTTCTTGGTCTGAGTCATCCATCGATACACAGGCTCCAATCGACTTTGGGGCTGCAGGCCTGTTCCTAGATAGTGTCTTTGTGTCTAAGCACTCGATTCCGCTGCAGCTTCATGACACTCCACTTGCCATTGAGGCTAATGATAGGAGACCTTTACAGCCTGCCCATGTGACTCATGAGACTGCTCAGTTGACTATGACTGTAGGGGCTCTTCACCATGAGATAATCCAATTTCAAGTAATTTCCTCACCTCATTACTCGGTGTTCATTAGTTATCCTTGGTTAGATAGGCACAACCCCTCTTTTGATCGGCATCATGCTGAGGTTCTTTCCTGGTCGCCACAATGCAGTAAGATGTTTTCAGAAAGTAGTTATGGTCTTGAGAACCTCTTCACTCTCCTCCTTGCCAGAGGAGTACAGCAAATTTAGTGATGCCTTTGACAAAGCTCAAGCTGGTAGTTTTCCTCCTCAACAGTCGTATGATTCGTATGATTGCGCAATTGACCTTCATTCAACCTGATGCCGTTTCACTTGAGGACTCATCTGCAAATCCTCATCTCCTGCCAGTGCTGGCTTCTTCTTTGTGAAAAACAAGAGTGGTGATGTGAGATCTTATATCGGTTATAGAGGTCCCAACTGCATCAAGATTAAGAACGCTTATCCAATTCCATTGATTACATAATTATTTGATCACCTCAAGGGAGTAACTGTTTTCACGAAGCTACATTTGAAAGGGGCATACAATTTTGTGTGCATGAAGGAGGGCAACAGATGGAAAACGGTGTTTAATACCAGGACCGGACATTACCAATACCTTGTAATTGCAGGGGCGGATCCAGGGGGGAGGCAATGGGACAATTGCCCCCCCTGAGAAATTAGTGATGGGCCAGCTAGTCAGAGGATGAGTGAGCGGGCGAGCGGGTTAATGAGCGAGTGGCCAGTCAGCCAGTGGGTTTTGGCAGGTGAGTGTGCGGGCGGGCATGACATTATCTCTCTCCGCCCGCCCTGCATCCCTGCATTTCTGCCCTCACTGTGCAGCCGCAGGCAGCAGAGAGATTACATCATCTCTCTGCTGCCTGTCTTCACTCTGGAAAGGGACAAGCTGCACCTTAGCAGGCAAATAACAATCGGCAACATGTGGCAGGTGACGTGGCAAGTGGCAATCAGCAATCTGCCACTTGCCATATCACCTGCCACATGTTGCTGATTGCCACGTCACCTGCCACACATTGCTGATTGCCACATCATCTGCCACACATTGATTGCCATGCCACCTGCCACATGTTGCTGATTGCCACGTCACCTGCCACACGTTACTGATTGTTACTTGCCACGTCATCTGCCACACGTTGCTGATTGCCACGTCATCTGCCACAGGTTGCTGATTGCCACGTCACCTGCCATATGTTGCTATCAGCGTGTGGCAGGTGACATGGCAGTGTAATTCTTTAGAGTCCATGCATTGACATTAATCCATAAAGGCAGCAAGTCTAGAATTGGTAGCATGAATTCATAGGGGTCTCCAGATCTCAAGACTCCGACCAAGAACCCTAATTGGGCTACCATCACTCCCTCCCCAATCCCGGCCCCTTACCACGTGATCAGCTGTCAGCCAATGTCAGCTGATCACGTGATGTAAACACGAGATCGGTAATCAGCTTTTTTCGTGCTCGCGCTGACAGCGTGAGCAGAAAAAAAAGCCGATCACCGGCTTTTGTCAGAGGAACAGCAGTTTAGAACAGGGTGAGACATCACCCAACTGTACCTACCAGTGCCACCTCCCAGTGCCCACCAGTGCCACCTATCAATGCCCATCAGTGCCTCATCATCAGTGCTGCCTATCAGTGCTGCCCATCAGAGCCACCCATCAGTGCCATCCATCAATGCCACCTCATCGGTACCTTCCAGTGCCACCTCATCAGTGCCCACCAGTGCCACCTCATCAGTGTCCACCAGTGCCACCTCATCAGTGTCCACCAGTGCCCATCACTGCAGCCTATCAGTGCCCATCAGTGAAGCCTCATCAGCGCACATCAATGAAGGAGAAAAATTACTAGTTTGCAAAGTTTTATAACAAACTATAAAATGTTTTGGTTGTTAGTTTTTTGAAAATGTTCTGTCTTTTTTACGTTTTTTTTAGCAAAAAAATAAAAAAACAGCAGTGATGAAATACCACCAAAAGAAAGCTCTATTTGTGGGAAAAAAATATAAAAATTTTATTTGGGTACAGTGTAGCATGACCACGCAATTGTTCTTTTAAAGAATGACAGCGCTGAAAGCTGAAAATTGGTCTGGTCAGGGAGGGGGTTTAATTGCTCAGTAAGCAAGTGGTTAAGACATTGTAATATTTTGCACCTGGCTGGCTCAATTAACATGAGGGTACGAGCACAGACATGAACAAGAACTCGCGTTGGAACACGTTAACCCTCTTGTAGGAACCCGCCTACAAACTGCATTCTGAAAAGCGATCCACCGCAGATTGCCTATTAGAGAGGGGGCAAGGGCCACAAAGAAGCCTTAGTTACCATTGCAGATGTATTTTGAAAATGATAGTTGCCTGGCTTTCATGTTGATGCAATTATTCCAAAACCTTCAACAAGGATGCAGTAAGTAAAATCAGAAAACTGACCCGCATGCTTGTTCCAGGCTGGTAACCTAGAAAATAACTGAATCAGCATACAAGTCAGGCAACTGGTATTCCTGATTGGTCAGCAATAGTAGCTAACATGGTTCTCACAATACAGGTAACTCAATGAAATCTCTGACTTGTTCCTGGACAGCATTAGCAGTCTATCAATGTATTTTTCTTGTTGCCCAGTGCCGCTCTGCACAGCTCTGTTACTACAAAAAGCAGGAAGAAACTTCATACACCGAATGAATAGGCTTCTGATCCACACAGTGCATGTGGTATCTTGAGCTGACTAAGTTTATCTCTCTGTATAATTGTATTTTTAGTTATGCAAGATAACCATTTGAGCTGTTTGCGGATGTTTGCCTAAAAGTAGGATATAATTAATCAAATAATTTACAAAGGAGAAAGTACAGCATATGTTGGCGTATTTACTGCCAAACTCCCAGAATTCATCAGCAAGATTTGTGTCTGTTAAAGAAATCCATTTCAGCCAGGAGTGCCTGATAATCAGGCATACAGACAAATGATAATTCAAGGTGATAAGAGAGACTTTTGCAAATCTAATGCCGCATACACACGATCAGAAATTCGGCCAGCAAAAGACAGATGAGAGCTTTTTCGGACGGAAAATGCGACTGTGTGTATGCTCCATTGGACTTTTGCTGGCCGAATTCCTGCCAGCAAAAGATTGAGAGCAGGTTCTCAATTTTTCGGTTAGAAAAAGTTCCGATCAGAAAATTTGATCGTCTGTAGCAATGCCGAAGTGTAAAATTCCTACACATGCTCGGAAACAATTTGACGCATGCCCAGAAGCATTGAACTTTTGTCAGCTCATCGTAGTGTTGTGCGTCAGGACGGTCGAAAGTTCAGCGAACTTTTGTGGAACCGTGTGTATGCAAGCCAAGCTTGAGCGGAATTCCGTCGGAAAAACCATCCAAGATTTTTCTGATGGAAAATCCGCTAACGTGTAAGCGGCATAATAGAATCAGGACACTTGCCTTTAAAGAATAAGAATCTAAGGGGGTTATTTACGAAAGGTAAATCCACTTTGCACTGCAAGTGCTCTTGAAAGTGCACTGAAAGTGCACTTGGAAGTGCAGTCATTCTAAATCTAAGGGGTAGATCTGAAATGAGTGGAAGCTCTGCTGATTGTATCATCCAATTATGTGCAAGTTAAAATACTGTTTTTTTATTTTCCTTGAATATCCCTCTTGGATCTACAATGACTTTACTTCCAAGTGCACATGCAGTGCAAAGTAGATTTGCCTTTAGTACATAAACCCCACAGTGCACACTTACAGGGGTACCCCACTTTTAAGTACACAATGGGGTTCATTTACTAAAGCTGGAAAGTGCAAAATCAGGCTCACTTCTGCATCGAAACCAATAAGCTTCTAACCTCAGCTTGTTCAATTAAGCTTTGGTAATAAAACCTGGAAGCTCATTGGTTTCTATGCAGAAGTGAGCCTGATTTTGCACTTTCTAGCTTTAGTAAATAAACTCCATTGTGTACTTAAAGAGGAAGTAAACCCTGATGAGTTTACTTCCTCTTTCATTCCCTGCAAAGGTAAAGTATAATGGACTACTATGAATTGCATAGTAGCCCATTATGTGTCACTTACCTGACACAGGAGCCAGCAAAGTCACCTCTTTCCCCTGTAGTCTGCCGCATCCATCTTCTTGGTGGGTCTCGCTGCTCCGAAAAAATAGGCCCGGGCATTTTGCATTGAGCAGCCCATGACATGTTAACTGGCCCCTTCCCCACTCTCCTCCCTGACAGATCCCCTGAGAGGGGGAGGGGGAACCCACCAGAGGTGTGGGGGAGGGGTGAGGTGGGACCAGGAAAGAGCATGGGGTTGGAGAGCACAGGGAAGAACCTTGAGAACATGGGGTGGGGCGAGAGCACAGCGGAGAGGCAGAGAACACAGGGAGGAAGAGGAGAGCACAGGGGGGCAGCATAGAGCATAGGGGGAGGTGGAGAGCACAGGGGGGCATTGGAGAGCATGTGGGGAGGTGGAAAGCACAGGGAGGGCGGCAGAGAGCACGGGGGCGGCTGGCGGAGAGCACGGGGGCGGCAGAGAGCACGGGGGCGGCAGAGAGCACGGGGGCGGCAGAGAGCACGGGGGCGGCAGAGAGCACGGGGGCGGCAGAGAGCACGGGGATGGGGGGGTGGAGAGTATGGGGGGATGGCAGAGAGTATGGGGGGGTGGCAGAGAGCATGGGGGGAGGTGGAGAGTATGGGGGGATGGCAGAGAGCATAGGGGGAGGTGGAGAGTATGGGGGGATGGCAGAGAGCATGGGGGGTGGAGAACATGGGGGGATGGCAGAGAACATGGGGGGGTGGAGAGCATGGGGGGATGGCGGAGAGCATGGGGGGAGGCGGAGAGCATGGGGGGGGGGCGGAGAGCATGGGGGGGGGCGGAGAGCATGGGGGGGGAGGCGGAGAGCATGGGGGAGGCGGCAGAGAGAATGGGGGAGGCGGCAGAGAGCATGGGGGATGACAGAGAGCATGGGGGGATGGCAGAGAGCATGGGGGGATGGCAGAGAGCATGGGGGGATGGCAGAGAGCATGGGGGGATGGCAGAGAGCATGGGGGGATGGCAGAGAGCATGGGGGGATGGCAGAGAGCATGGGGGTCTTAGAGTATGGGGGGAGGTGGAGAGCATGGGGGGGTGGCAGAGAGTATGGGGGAGGCGGCAGAGAGCATGGGGGGGATGACAGAGAGCATGGGGGGGATGACAGAGAGCATGGGGGGATGACAGAGAGCATGGGGGGATGACAGAGAGCATGGGGGGAGGTGGAGAGTATGGGGGGAGGTGGAGAGCATGGGGGGTGGCGGAGAGCATGGGGGGGTGGTGAAGAGCATGGGGGGGGTGGCAGAGAGTATGGGGGGTGGCAGAGAGTATGGGGGGTGGCAGAGAGTATGGGGGGGTGGCAGAGAGTATGAGGGGGTGGCAGAGTATGGGGGAGGCGGAGAGCATGGGGGGATGACAGAGAGCATGGGGGGAGGTGGAGAGTATGGGGGATGGCAGAGAGCATGGGGGGAGGTGGAGAGTATGGGGGGATGGCAGAAACTATGGAGGGATGGCAGAGAGCAAGAGGGGGGGGGGGTGGAGAGCAAGGGGGGGGAGGTGGAGAGCAAGGGGGGGGGGTGGCGGAGAGCATGGCCGGTGATGGCAGAGAGCATGGGGGTGATGGCAGAGAGCATGGGCGGGTGATGGCAGAGAGCATGGGCGGGTGATGGCAGAGAGCATGGGCGGGTGATGGCAGAGAGCATGGGCGGGTGATGGCAGAGAGCATGGGCGGGTGATGGCAGAGAGCATGGGCGGGTGATGGCAGAGAGCATGGGCGGGTGATGGCAGAGAGCATGGGCGGGTGATGGCAGAGAGCATGGGCGGGTGATGGCAGAGAGCATGGGGTGATGGCAGAGAGCATGGGCGGGTGATGGCAGAGAGCATGGGGGGGTGGAAGAGAGCATGGGGGGGTGGAAGAGAGCATGGGGGGGTGGAAGAGAGCATGGGGGGGTTGGAGACTATGGGGGATGGCAGAGAGCATGGGGGGAGGTGGAGAGCATGGGGGGATGGCAGATGGCATGGGGGATGGCAGATGGCATGGGGAGGTGGAGAGCATGGGGGGAGGGCAGATGGCATGGGGAGGTGGAGAGCATGGGGGGATGGCAGATGGCATGGGGGATGGCAGATGGCATGGGGGATGGCAGATGGCATGGGTGGATGGCAGAGAGCATGGGGGGGTGGAGAGTATGGCGGAGAGCATGGGGGGATGGCGGAGAGCATGGGGGGGATGGCGGAGAGCATGGGGGGGATGGCGGAGAGCATGGGGGGGATGGCGGAGAGCATGGGGGGGATGGCGGAGAGCATGGGGGGGATGGCGGAGAGCATGGGGGGGGATGGCGGAGAGCATGGGGGGGGATGGCGGAGAGCATGGGGGGATGGCGGAGAGCATGGGGGGGAGGTGGAGAGTATGGGGGGGTTGCGGAGACTATGGGAGGAAGTGGAGAGCATGGGGGGATGGCAGAAAGCATGGGGGGATGGCAGAGAGCATGGGGGGATGGCAGAGAGCATGGGGGGATGGCAGAGAGCATGGGGGGATGGCAGAGAGCATGGGGGATGGCAGAGAGTATGGGGGGAGGTAGAGAGTATGGGGGGATTTCAGAGAACATGGGGGGAGGTGGAGACTATGGGGGACGTGGAGACTATGGGGGACGTGGAGAGCATGGGGGGGGAACGTGGAGAGCATGGGGGGGGAACGTGGAGAGCATGGGGGGGGAACGTGGAGAGCATGGGGGGGGAACGTGGAGAGCATGGGGGGGAACGTGGAGAGCATGGGGGGGGAACGTGGAGAGCATGGGGGGGAACGTGGAGAGCATGGGGGGGAACGTGGAGAGCATGGGGGGGGAACGTGGAGAGCATGGGGGGGACGTGGAGAGCATGGGGGGGGACGTGGAGAGCATGGGGGGGGACGTGGAGAGCATGGGGGGATGGCGGAGAGCATGGGGGGATGGCGGAGAGCATGGGGGGATGGCGGAGAGCATGGGGGGGTTGCGGAGACTATGGGAGGAAGTGGAGAGCATGGGGGGATGGCAGAAAGCATGGGGGATGGCAGAAAGCATGGGGGGATGGCAGAAAGCATGGGGGGATGGCAGAAAGCATGGGGGGATGGCAGAAAGCATGGGGGGATGGCAGAAAGCATGGGGGGATGGCAGAAAGCATGGGGGGATGGCAGAGAGCATGGGGGGATGGCAGAGAGCATGGGGGGATGGCAGAGAGCATGGGGGATGGCAGAGAGCATGGGGGGAGGTAGAGAGTATGGGTGGAGAGTATGGGGGGATGTCAGAGAACATGGGGGGAGGTGGAGACTATGGGGGACGTGGAGACTATGGGGGACGTGGAGACTATGGGGGACGTGGAGACTATGGGGGACGTGGAGAGCATGGGGGGGGCGTGGAGAGCATGGGGGGGACGTGGAGAGCATGGGGGGAACGTGGAGAGCATGGGGGGGGAACGTGGAGAGCATGGGGGGGGAACGTGGAGAGCATGGGGGGGAACGTGGAGAGCATGGGGGGGGAACGTGGAGAGCATGGGGGGGGAACGTGGAGAGCATGGGGGGGGGACGTGGAGAGCATGGGGGGGGGACGTGGAGAGCATGGGGGGGGGACGTGGAGAGCATGGGGGGGACATGGAGAGCATGGGGGGGGGACGTGGAGAGCATGGGGGGGGGGACGTGGAGAGCATGGGGGGGGGACGTGGAGAGCATGGGGGGATGGCGGAGAGCATGGGGGGATGGCGGAGAGCATGGGGGGATGGCGGAGAGCATGGGGGGAGGCGGAGAGCATGGGGGGATGGTGGAGAGCATGGGGGGATGGCGGAGAGCATGGGGGGATGGCGGAGAGCATAGGGGGAGGTGGAGAGCATGGGGGGATGGCGGAGAGCATAGGGGGAGGCGGAGAGCATGGGGGGATGGTGGAGAGCATGGGGGGATGGCAGAGAGCATGGGGGGGATGGCGGAGAGCATGGGGGGATGGCGGAGAGCATGGGGGGATGGCGGAGAGCATGGGGGGGAGGTGGAGAGTATGGGGGGGTTGCGGAGACTATGGGAGGAAGTGGAGAGCATGGGGGGATGGCAGAAAGCATGGGGGGATGGCAGAAAGCATGGGGGGATGGCAGAAAGCATGGGGGGATGGCAGAGAGCATGGGGGGATGGCAGAGAGCATGGGGGGATGGCAGAGAGCATGGGGGGATGGCAGAGAGCATGGGGGGATGGCAGAGAGCATGGGGGATGGCAGAGAGCATGGGGGATGGCAGAGAGCATGGGGGATGGCAGAGAGTATGGGGGGAGGTAGAGAGTATGGGTGGAGAGTATGGGGGGAGGTAGAGAGTATGGGTGAAGAGTATGGGGGGATGTCAGAGAACATGGGGGGAGGTGGAGACTATGGGGGACGTGGAGACTATGGGGGACGTGGAGAGCATGGGGGACGTGGAGAGCATGGGGGACGTGGAGAGCATGGGGGACGTGGAGAGCATGGGGGGGACGTGGAGAGCATGGGGGGGAACGTGGAGAGCATGGGGGGGAACGTGGAGAGCATGGGGGGGGAACGTGGAGAGCATGGGGGGGGAACGTGGAGAGCATGGGGGGGGAACGTGGAGAGCATGGGGGGGGAACGTGGAGAGCATGGGGGGGGAACGTGGAGAGCATGGGGGGGAACGTGGAGAGCATGGGGGGGGAACGTGGAGAGCATGGGGGGGGAACGTGGAGAGCATGGGGGGGGAACGTGGAGAGCATGGGGGGGGAACGTGGAGAGCATGGGGGGGGGACGTGGAGAGCATGGGGGGGGGACGTGGAGAGCATGGGGGGGGGACGTGGAGAGCATGGGGGGGGGACGTGGAGAGCATGGGGGGGGGGACGTGGAGAGCATGGGGGGGGGGACGTGGAGAGCATGGGGGGATGGCGGAGAGCATGGGGGGATGGCGGAGAGCATGGGGGGATGGCGGAGAGCATGGGGGGAGGCGGAGAGCATGGGGGGATGGTGGAGAGCATGGGGGGATGGCGGAGAGCATGGGGGGATGGCGGAGAGTATGGGGGGATGGCGGAGAGTATGGGGGGATGGCGGAGAGTATCGGGGGGGTGGCAGAGAGCATGGGGGGTGGCAGAGAGCATGGGGGGGTGGCAGAGAGCATGGGGGGGTGGCAGAGAGCATGGGGGGGTGGCAGAGAGCATGGGGGGGGTGGCAGAGAGCATGGGGGGGTGGCAGAGAGCATGGGGGGGGTGGCAGAGAGCATGGGGGGGTGGCAGAGAGCATGGGGGGGGGGGGTGGCGGAGAGCATGGGTGGAGGTGGAGAGTATGGGGGGGATGGCAGAGAACATGGGGGGATGGCAGAGAGCAATGGAGGGAGGCGGAGAGCAATGGAGGGAGGCGGAGAGCATGGAGGGAGGCGGAGAGCATGGAGGGAGGCGGAGAGCATGGAGGGAGGCGGAGAGCATGGGGGGAGGCGGAGAGCATGGGGGGAGGCGGAGAGCATGGGGGGAGGCGGAGAGCATGGGGGGAGGCGGAGAGCATGGGGGGGGTGGCAGACAGCATGGGAGGAGGTGGAGACTATGGGGGGGAGGTGGAGAGCATGGGGGGATGGCAGGGTGGCAGAGAGTGTGGGTGCGGTGGAGAGCCCAGGGGGAGCAGCAGAGAGAAGCAGGATAGGAGGAGGGGGGGGGCGGCTGCATATAGAAGAATAATTCTCTCCATCCTCCTCCTGCAGTCTCTGAATGCTTCTCCTCTACCTCTCGCAGGCATTCCGCTACTGCAGGAGGAGGATGGAGAGAATTATTCTTCTATATGCAGCCGCCGCCCCCCCACGCTCCTCCTACTATGCAGTTTACAGGGGGCTGAACTCACGTTTTTTCAGACACTTTCGAAGGTGTCTGCTCTGGCTCCTCCCGGCACTGACGGCTGACCTATACGGGCGGCCGCGCAGCCGCTCACAGGCCGCCAAAGGCGTCTCATCTAGCTCCTCCCCCCGGCGCCGATGGCTGAGCTTAACTGGCAGCCAGGCGGCCGAGGAGAGGCTGGATGAGCCCGCAAGGACTTGCAGCCTGGCGGCCCCAGTGGCCGCGGCCCACCGGGCAAGTGCCCGGTTTGCCCTATGGCCAATCCGGGCCTGGCCATAGACAGATTAAAATTTGGCCAGTTTATGGGCAGGTTGACTTTAATACAACCAGCCTGTCATGTTTTTTGTGTGTGCAATCAACTATAGCCGCCGACAGTGATCCTTGATTTCTGACAGCTAGGAAACCTCCCACTGTCAGAATACAATAGCACAGTGGGAGGGGAGGTCAGTGGGTCAGTGTTGATAGGGGTATAGAGCAATTTTCTTTCCTTCAATCTATGGTTGAAGGAAAGACAATTGTATAATATATGGTTTGCCTAACTGTAACAATCAAGGACACCTGGCTAGTTAAAGACGGCCTTTGTGCTGGTTAACAGGGGCTGCTGACGCTTTCTCTAAAGTGATTATAAATGATCACCTTGCAAATCAACCCACTGAGTTTAAAATAGAAATTTGATTTAAAATATTTGTGTATAGATATATATAAAAAAAAAAAAACATTCTAAATGCCCTTTTTCACCTTTTATATAAATGTTCATATTCCCTCTGTTCTCAGTTGCATAAGTGCTGGGGGAGGAGCAGGAGCAGCAGCAGCACACTGAGCTTACCAGTGAATGGCTGTGCAGTGGGGGTGTGTCAGGACAAGTCTGATCATTGGAGGAGAGTACACCGAGTTCCCAGCATAGCTGGAGTCTGATCATTGGAGGAGAGGGGAGCATAGCTAGAGTGTGGTCAGTTTTTAATAGGAAAGCAGAAGGACTCTGCAGGGACACCCATTCCACACAAAAGGAAACAATACAAAGAGAATAGAATACTTTTTCATATAAGTACATGGTACAGCAGGCACATATCAGGGATATGAAATGTTGGGGTAACAAACATTTTAATGGATTGAATAACTTGTCTGTGTCACTTTTGCAGCTAAAGCTGAACTTTAAATGTAGCACTGACCCACGAAGGAGTGGCTGATTTAATTGAGCTTACCGTTACCTTCTTGACACATGTGTGTCTAGGGGTTTCCCGAGGTAGATGACCCAAGAAGTGTAGAGACTGATGCCAGATCCACTTAGAGGGATTTTTATTTGCAAAAATAGTTAAAGCGGGAGTCCACCGGGACTCCGCGTTTTTTTTTTTTTTTTTTTAAAAGCCAGCAGCTACAAATACTGCAGCTGCTGACTTTTAAATAGTGACACTTACCTGTCCAGCGCGCCCGCGATGTCGGCACCCGAAGCCGATCGCTCGCTCGGCTGCCGGGTCCCGCCGCCATCTTGGGTATGGGAATCAGGAAATGGAGCCTTTCGGCTTCATTTCCCGGTTCCCTACTGCGCATGCGCGAGCCGCGCGGCGCAATCCGGACGGTCCCCGCTGCCTCTGGGAGCTGTGTGTTTCCCAGCAGGCAGCGGGGCACTTGCTGAAGGGGGCGGGCGCTTGCGGAACGGGGGCGTAACCTACGCCCGTTCCGCAGAGAGCTAGCCCGGAAGTGGGTGCAGTTACCTGGATTATCCAGGTAACTGCACCCCCCTCCCCCCTGAAAGGTGCCGATTGTGGCGCCGGAGGGGGGGGGGATTCCGATGAGTGGAGGTCCATTTTAGGGTGGACCTCCGCTTTAACGAACACAGTCTCTCAACATAGGGTTAGAGGGTTTAGGTAGGAAACTCCAGGTACTCTTAGTGCTAAGTCAAATAGGAAAATTAGGAAATCCAGAGAATAGCCATTCACAACTGGATCCTCACCCGTATCGTATAGTCCTTCTCTCACCAGGCCTAGCAGCTAACAGGGTGTTTCAATCAGATACAGTCTCTGCCACAGACTTGTTGTAGAACACTTGGTTAAAGCCTCCGCCACAGACTTGGTGTAAAACACTTGAACAGAACTGAAAGATGTAGTCAACTCAGAGAACCCTTGTATGTTTCCAGTGTCTTGCAGCCGTTCCGGCGATACCACATGAGACTAGATTCACTTGGGGTCTTTCAACTTGTCCAGGCTCTGGCTGAGAAGCCATCCTTTGTGTGGCCTTCTCCCGAAGAGTCCTCCCCTGGAAACCTTCACAGTTGCTGGGCCTCTCCACAAACCGAGATGGCACCGCACCACCTCTGAATCCTTCTTTCAGTTTCTTTGCCTCGGGCTAGCCAGCCCTGAGACTTGTTGGGGGGCTGGTCAGGAGGACCAGGACCAAACAGCTAGAAAGCACTTCTAGACCGTTAACCTGAAGCATGTGATGTCAGCACCTAATTGACACTTAATGCACCCAACTGAACTGCATTCTAACACCTGCCAGGGATGACAGCGCCACCTACGGTCAGGCAGAACACCATGCAGTCCAGCCAGACTGGTATTGATGTCAAAATTTAGAGTAATTAAACCCAAATCCAAACTGCGGTTCCAGGAAAAGTTAAATGACAAAACACATACCGCGTGCTCTTCAGGAGCCGGCGCTACATAAATATGATCTATATTGCTTGGACCAATGTAAGCATGCTTAAGGGGCCACTAGGAAATGTGACAACCACTGCAGTAGTCACTGGTATTACAGTAATTGCTGCAAACGTTTGGGTTCTGTGCCGAGCAGCTTTCTTTTCTGCATAGTGACAATGAGGGTTGCTCACTCAGAACTGCCTCCATTCACAGAACAAATGAATTTAAGGCATCCTCTGATTGGACCAGGTGGATATGATTATGTCACCACCCTACCTCTCCACTTAGTCCAATCAGAGAATGCCTTGTATTTATTAACACAAATGTTGCTTTGTGAATGGTGGCAATGCCGAGAGAGTGACCACCTGTGGACACTATGGGGTTCATTTATAAAAGGCAAAACGACTGTACACTCTACAAGTGCAGTTGCTCCAAAGCTTAGTAGGTGAGGTACAGCTTCACTTTGCAAACAATACCCAATCACATGTAAGGGAAATAAAATTAAAAAAAAAACAGCATTTTTGCTTGCATATGATTGGATGATGGAAGTCAGTTTCTGCTCATTTAATCTCTGGAGCAAAGTGCACAGTCTATTTGCCTTTCATAAATCAACCCCTATACATCAAGAAAACTGCTCAGCACAGTACCTAGAAGATTGCAGCAATCATTGTAGTAGCAGTGACTACTACAGTGACTGTCGTCTTCCACAGAGGTCCATCGGGTGTAAGATATGCATTCTGGCTGGACCAATGTAACCATGCAATAAAGATCATACCTAGACTTCTGTTATACGTTATTGACCTGTATGTTTGTTTCCAGTTAGTGACTTGGGAATTATTGAAGCCAGTGGTTCAGTATAACAGCCAGGCAACTAGAATTTTTAGAAAGAAGTTCAGCAATGGCTGCATCTGTGTCTCCCTTATGACAGTTTTATGTTACTCTTGGAGCCAGAATTATCTAATGCCTGAGAACTGACCAGTGGTATAGTGTGGTTTGTCAGCGCCTTGGGTGAGGCAAGTCATTTGCACCCCCTTGACCCACAGACTTACCTATTTTCAGCTAGCTCCAGTCTGGCCACATGATCCCCTGTGTGAGACAGTGGTGGCTGTAGGGGAGAGGAGAGCGTGCTTGACAATGAGTGGTAAAGTCTGGAGTGGTGACATCATGCATAGGTTCCTATGTCCCATCTGTTGTTGACACTCCCTCCTCTCTCCTGCATACAACACTGGCTCACACAGGGGATAACATGACTGGACAGTCTGAAAATAGGTGTTTACATCTTTTCTACACAGGTTAGCCATCATAGGCATGAGGTGGGGGAATTTTATAATATTTCAGTTAATGGGAGCTACATATCTCATGTTCACACTATAAAACTTGTTGCAGCACCGTGCCATTGAGGTCAGTACCCCAACAGCATGGTGCTGGAACAAGTATTATAGTGTGAATATGACATACCGTATGTAGCTCCCATTAACTGAAATATTATGAAAAAAAACCCTAATGGGTAGTGAGTCCTAATCACTAGTGCTGCAAGAAACCTCAACCTCATTGTGCAAATAAAGCACAGAAAATGTCATATAACAATTCATCAAATACAATAATTCTAAGATAGCCCTACTGGTTAGTGAATCCAAATCACCAGTGCTGCAAGAACACACAATATTGCACAAATATATAAAATAAGCAAACTGATTTCATATAATAATCAATAAAAAGCATCCAAAAAATGGATATGAATGGACTTTATGGCTATGGATGAACTTTTTATTAATTATTATATAAAATGAGTTTGTTTATTTATATATTTGCACAATTGTGTGTTTTTGCAGCACTGGTGATTTGGATTTACTGAGAGAGAGGCAGGGAGAGACATTGGGATCAGAGAGACAGTGGAGCTGAGGGAAAGGGGGGACTGAGAGAGGGAGAGGGGGCTGAGGGAGAGATGAGAGAGACTGCTAGCCCTACCTTCCATGTCAGTCTGTCTCCTTGATACAGGGGTGCTTTGATCCTTCTAGTGCCCCCTTCACATCAGAGTGGTCCCCATCAGCACCCTCCTACATCAGAGTGGTCTCCAGCAGCACCCCCTTACATCAGAGTGGTCCCCATCAGTACCCTCCTACATCAGAGTGGTCTCCATCAACGCCTCCTTACATCAGAGTGGTTACCTTCACATCAGAGTGGTCCCCATCAGCACCCCCTTACATCAGAGTGGTCCCATCAGCACCCCCTTACATCAGAGTGGTCCCATCAGCACCCCCCTACATCAGAGTGTCCCCATCAGCACACTCTTACATCAGAGTGTCACCCCTCTCCCATGTGTACTCACAGCTCTTCAGAATGAAGGCAGCTTCTTTTCCTCTCTCCAGTCATGTGATAAGTGACAAGTGATAAGAAGAGAGAGGAAGGGAAGTCTGCTCGCTGTCTATCTCCCCCTGCAGGCAGGAGGGAGCAGAAAGCTTAATGCTCACTCCAGCAAGTGTCGGCAGCTGCTCCTTGGTGAACTGAATGAAATCGCAATCATTCCTGTCAGTGAGGAGCAGCTCCAAGACTGCGCCTGACCGGCCCACTAAGCCATCGGCCCACCGGGAAACTCCTGGTAGTCCCGATGGCCAGTGCATGCCTGCCGCTGAGCAGATGAGCTTAGTGGCTGCAAAGAAAAAAAAACGTTGCAACTGCTGAGATTATCTGTGGCAACAAGAGATAGTGCTGCACATGTGCAGGGCTCAGAAGGATGGCACTCACTCCTGTACCACTAGGGGGCACTCATCCGAACAACTGTCCAGTCTTAAAGAAAAGGACAGGATGAAGCTGTGAAAAAAAGCATTTAAACCCCTTTCACATTCAAGCAGTTTTCAGACATTTTAGCACTAGAAATAGCACCTGTAAAGCATCTGAAAACTGCCTCCCATTCATTACAATGGGTGCTTTCACACCCGGGCAGTGTGCTTGCTGGACATTTTGAAAAGTCCTGCAAGCAGCATCTTGTGGTGGTTTGGAGATATACAGCGTTGTATAAAGCGCTCCCAAAATGCCCCTGCCCATTGCAATAAATGGGCAGCGCTTTCAAAGTGCCTTAAAAGCACTTCGGAAGCGCTACAACACGGGAGTTTTTAACTTCTTCTTTGGGGTTAAAACCGACCTGCTAGTGATCGAAAAGCGCAGCTTAAACTGTGCTAAAGCACCGCTAAAACGAGTGTCGCTTTAGTGCTAGTGCAGCCGTGGCACCAGTGTAAAAGGGGTCTTAGAGCAGGCTTCACTGCATGCACAAATGGCCTACAGGTATTGGGAGGAGCAAAAACTGATTTTTTTTAAATATTCGATTCATTTAAAATGGTGGAATTGTGTTCATGGACCTTTTTTATAGTTGTTTTTTTTTTTTTTTATGATAAAAAGTATACATCTTTGTTGTCTCAACATATCAAGACTCAGGTAGGATGATAACATATGTTTCTTTGTATATAAAAATGTTTTATATTAGTGCTTCTTACTAATAAAACCTAATCCAAAATATGTGCTGTCTTATTTAATATCATCTAGTTGTGTTTTTACTTTCTTCCTTGTGCTCTTTTAGTTTTTCTCTCTAGAGACTTTATCATTCCACTAGTTCCCATGCCAAAAATGTAACACATTGCAACACTTATCTGATAAACAACATTTTTTAAACAGAAAGGAATCAGACATATAGCTCAGCTTTCCTTTTCAAACTGGCCAGAACATAATACTGTACAGGAACAGGGATTAAAGCTGCTCTCCCAGACACATTCTACCCCACAATATAAATAGTGACACCCACAGACTGTATTTTCCTTCTTTGGTGTAATAAATAAGGTAAAGCGGATTGTCTGCAGAAATTACACTCTGTGTTTCCAATACAGTTTGTTGGCAATAATTACTGAACATGTTAGAAACAAGAATATATTTATCATGATGTTACATTACAGCTACGTGTAAATCCATTGTAAGTATAGATTACAATGTTGTATAAATAGTAAGCACACCAAGACATATTTTTCACCCTTTGCCACTAGTGAATAAATAGTTTGACAGTGATTTCACACCCATTCCTGGGATCTGACCCCTTTTCTTGAGCTTGCACCTTCTTAGCCAAAGATAGGTGCACAGGTGTAGAGAGCCAAATAAAAATGTGTATATATGAAAGTGAACCAAACAATTAAATGCAAATGAAAGCAGAGTTCCACGCAGATTTTCAGAGGACTTCAATCTTCACTGTGGGCATGTGAAGCCTACTAGAAGGCTGTTCCGGGACACGGTACTGTTGGTTACCCAGCATACATCTGCTGATCTCACACGTGCACAGTATACACAGGGGTGATGCAATCCTGCTGCGATGCCCACTGACTCCTGGGAACGATGACAAACATCTCCCAGGAGCGAAGGCGTGGCAGGATATGACGTATGGGGCCGTGGCTGAGAAGAGGCAGATTACAAGGGATAATATAGCAACAAGTAGGGATAAGCTGAACACCCCCTGACTCGGTTCGCACCAGAACATGCGAACAGACAAAACATTTGTGTGAACAGGCGCACATCGTTAAAGTCTATGGGACATGAAGAAGACACAAAAATGAAAAGTGTTCATTTGAAAGGCTTATATGCACGTTATTGCAGCGCTGAACAGTGTATTGCAAGCCCTGATTGGCTGAAGCAGGGAAAGCTTCAGCCAATCAGGGCACAGAGCACTGTCAGAGTCATGATTGGACACTGTCGCCATGACTTTATCCAATCATGGCTCATTCCCGCCCAGCCGTATAAAAGTATTCTTTCAATGGTAGCCATTTTCAGTGTGATTTCCGTGTGGAGAGAGATAGAACAGGGCTCTATTCAGTGCTATTAGTTAGTTAATGTGCTATACTGTGCTATTTTACTTCAATTGTCAGTGTAGAATATTAGTTTAGTGTCAGCCTAGGGATAGTGTAGTTGTAGTGAGGAGGACCATCATTCAGCTTTGCATAGTCTGCAGCTAGAGCAGGGACAGCTCAGACAGTTTCACAATAGTGTAGTGAGACTGTGTCAGTAATCTTTACATTAGTGCAGTGATGGTGAATCTTGGCACCCCAGATGTTTTGGAACATTTCCCATGATGCTCAACTACACTGCAGAGTACATGAGCATCATGGGAAATGTAGTTACAAAATATCTGGGGTGCCAAGGTTTGCCATCATTGCATTAGTGTATAGCTAGAGTAGGGACAGTTCGGATAGCATCAGTGTAGGGAAGGTTGAACACCATCTATTTGATTGCGTTACCGCCAGTTTAATGCCATTTACTTCTGTGTGCATTACTGCCATTTTAACGCCATTTACTTCTGTGTGCATTACTGCCAGTTTAACGCCATATTGTTTTGTGTGCATTACTGTGAGTTTAAAGCCATATCGCTTTATGTTTGTTACTGCCAGTTTAACACCATTTACGTCTGTGTGCGTTGCTGCCAGTTTAACGCCATATTGTTTTGTGTGCGTTACTGCCAGTTTTAGGCCATATAGTTTTGTGTGCGTTATTGCCAGTTTAACGCCATATAGTTTTGTGCGTTACTGCCAGTTTAACACCATTTACCTCTGTGTGCATTACCGCCAGTTTAACGCCATATAGTTCTGTGTACGTTACTGCCAGTTTAACGCCATATAGTTTTGTGTGCATTATATTGCAGTATATTATAGTATATCCATGGACTGTGTTTGTGTAGTGTGGGAATTCAAATGCACCAAACACCTCATTACATTGATTAAAGTTTCAGCAAACTGTTCGTCCGTCGTGTGTGGCCATGTCCGTCCATGCTAATTTTGAGCGGACTGTTTGCCGAAACTGTTTGACGGACAAAGTTGGGCGAACAGTCCCCGCATGTGTACGCGGCCTTAGGAGGCCAGCAACAAATGTGTTCACAGACAAGGTGGACGTGGTGGTCAGTCCTCAGGCAGGGCATCATTTCCTCTGTTTAGTGAGTTTGCCAGTGCTATCCAGCCACAGCATGCAGAGGAGGTGGTGGACAGGCTTACTAAACCTTCCTTATCCTCCTCATCCTATGTCACGCAAGCAGAGACAAGTGTGCAGTCCACTGCAGTTGTCAGAGTGGATAAACCTGCGTCCTTGTCCACATCTATTTCTGCCATAGCCCCAACATCGGCCATTGAAGAGTCAGCTGTTATTTGACCACAGCATCAGCCACTTGCTCCTTGATGATGCCCAGCCATTACTGGATTCAGATGTTGGTCCTGAGGTTGAGGATGACAGGAACACGACTCTAGAGACATAGAGGAACACTAGTACACGGGCCCTTCAGGTTTGGTATGGATATTAAGGGGAACTCCACACCAAAATATAAAAAAAAATGGCGTTGAGGTCCACCCAAAATCCATACTAGGCCCTTCAGGTCTGGTATGGGTTTAAAGGGGAACTCCAAGGCAAATTTTTTTAAAAATGGTGCGGAGTTCCCCCCCCCAAATCCATACCAGAGCCTTATCAGAGCATGCAACCTGGCAGGCCTCAGGAACCATACCAGGCCACATGCCCTCAACATGGGGAGGGTAAGCCCCCACCCAAGCCCCCACCCACATACCCCCGCAATCACTGGGTAAGGATGGGGATGAGGCCCTTGTCCCTATCAACATGGGGACAAGGTGCTTTGGGGGGGACATGTGGCTTGGTATGGTTCAGGAGGGGGGCGCTCTCTCATCGCCTCCCCTTTTCCTGAGGCCTGTCAGGTTGCATGCTCTGATATGGATTTGGGAGGGAACTCCGCACCATTTTTAAAAAAATTTGCCTTGGGGTTCCCCTTTAAACCCATACCAGACCTGAAGGACCTGGTATGCATTTTGGGGGGACCCTCACGCCATTTAAAAAAAAAATTGGGCACGGGGTTCCACTTAAAATCCATACCAGAACTGAAGGGCCTGCTATGGATTTTGGGGGGGAGCCCCTTTGCCATTTTGTTTTTTACTTTGGCGCAGGGCTCCCCTTAACCACTTCAATACACTGTGTTATATAAAGACACTACCTGCATTGACATAATATAGAGTCTAGGCATCCTGCCTTTGCCCAATTATGGCCCAATTATGGCTCCTGGGCAAAGCATGCAGGTCAGGGCAGCAATGCAGTGCATTATGGGTAGTTCTGCGGCGCTCAAATTTTCCACGAACGCCACATACATTTGGTTCGTTTTCGAACAAATGAACATCCGTGGGCACATCCCTAGCAACAAGGCACAGACAGTAAGTAAACAAATGAAACATGGCAAATGTTGTTAGACTTGCAGCAAGGGACTTCAGATATAGTTTAAAATATGGGTGGAACTCTGCTTTAAGTCATATATAAAGTGGTCACTGGAAAAGCTGCAACCAAAATAGTCCGAACACAAGACTCATATAAACAATTATTTAAAACGATTGGTGCGCTAATCAAATACCAAACTCTAAAGATTGTTTATATAAATATGACAATTTTAAATGTATATATCAATGTTATACAAAGCTTAAAAACATACAAAGTGTCCTTATGAAAAATCACTTAAAGGGGTTGTATGGGTTATTTTTCTTTTTTTTTTAAATAACAAACATGTTATACTTACCTCCAGTGTGCAGTTCGTTTTGCACAGGATGGCCTTGAACCTCCTGTTCTGGGGTCCCTCGGCGGCTGTCTCGGCTCCTCCCCGCAATAGCTAACCCCCCTCTGGGAAGCTCTATCCTGAGGGCTGCGCTGCTATCAATCTATCCTATCTATCCAATCAACGGTCAAACTCTGTGGAGAAGAGGACGCCGGGGAACGCACACAGCAGGTGAATGGGCTCGGGCTTAGGATGCATTAAGGTGAAAAAATGCAAACCTTTACAACCCCTTTAAGTGTAAATAATAAATGAAAATAAACACCCAATGTGTTAATGAAATGTAGCGCCAGGCTCCTGAAGAGCACGTGCTGTTTTTCAAATTTAGTTTTTCCTAAGACCATAGTTGGGTTTTAGGGTTAATTTCAGTAAATTATGATTTCGGCATCAGTTTGGTTAGACTGTACTATGTTCTGCCTGGTCCTAGGTGTGGGTGTTACCTTTGGCAGGCATTGGAACGCAGTCTGGTTGGATGCATTGGATACCAATCTCTCTCTCTGAGCCAATCAGCGGGTGCGTTGTCTCGCTGTGTATTCCGGGAGAGGGTACTTAAGGTGCTGAGATCACGTGGTTCTGGGTTACGGTCGAGAAGTATGTTCTGACTCCCTGGTCCTGGTCCTCCTGACCAACCCCCAGAGGCCCTCATGGCCTGGGGTGCGGATCCATCCATTTTCGAGTCTTGGGGCTGGCTGGCCCGAGGCACAGTAACTGGAAGGAGGGTTCCAAGGTGGACCGGTGCCGTCTCAGGTTTGGAGAGGCCCAGCAACTCTGAAACCGCAGCCAGAGGAGGACTCTTCAGAAGAGGGCCACGCACGAGTCTGGCTGCTTGGGCAGAGCCTGGAAGCTAAGCTGAAAGGCCACCAAGTGAATCTGCATTCTTACGGTATCGCCGGACCGGCTGCAAGAAACTGGTACTGTAAGAGAGTTCCTAATTTCATCCTTCAGTTACAACTAAGTTCTGTGAGAGACTTTCTGATCTATTCTAAAGTTCTACAACCAAGTCTGTGGCAGAGACTTTGCTAAATTTAAATCACCTGACGGCTGCTAAATTCGCTAAAAGGGGATTTATCTGATAGTTGAAATATCCAGTTGCGAATGTCTATTCCCTGGATCACCTAGAGAGAGACATTTCAAGTGTCAGCAGTTCCAAGAGTACCTGAGCTTTACTACCCACACCCTCTATTCCCTACTGAGAAGACTGTGTTCTGTTTTTTGCAAATAAAAATTCCTAACATGATTCAAGTGTCGGTCTCTACAGTTTATTGGGGATTTTTAAAGAAAAGAGGATTGCAGACACCCAGTTCTGTGATGAGATGGTTTTCATGCAAGTGTTAATAAAGGATCCAAACAGAACGATGTTCAAACAAATCCCTTCATCACATACACACAGCACTTACCAAAGATCATGGAACTCAAAGTATAGAGATGACACTGGCTTGCTTTAATCCAAAAGAGCTCAGCGGCCAGGCTGAGGAAGATGTCTGTTTTTCCCACAATCATGAGGGTGACTCCATAATACCAAATACACATAAATCAGCTTCTCGTTGCTTCCTGTCACCTCTGCTGCCACTTCCAGCAAGGTAATGAGGAGTGCTGTGCTGTGCTGTGCAAGAGAAAATTCTTTGAATAAATGCCTCGATCTACTACACCATGAAGTTTTTTATCTTTCTTTTCCAATACACCATTTGAAACAAACACGAGAATTGACCTTGCCATTCACTAAAGAGGAATGCTGCTATCCCCATTGAAGAGAGCCCCTATCCCCATTGAAGAGAGCCCCTATCCCCATTGAAGAGAGCCGCTATCCCCATTGAAGAGAGCTGCTATCCCCATTGAAGGGAGCCGCTATTCCCATTAAGAAGTGGAGGTGGAAACTTCATAGGTGATTGCTGTTGATGCCGGAGCAGGCTGTAGGACTATCCCCTCTTGGTGTCTTTACTGTGGGCGAGCTGATGAGTTACCGTTCGGAGCAGAACAGCTGGAAATAATTACAGTGTATAGCTGACACAAGGCGATCTTGACCCTTATAATTTGGGGTCCATCTGATTTGGTAAGAGGCCACCTGGCTCCTTTTATGTATATTTCCCCTTCAGATTTGAAGTATCCAATTAAGTTTTGCTGAGTGAAAGGCGGCATCACCTTTTTTCATATAACTGTTTTTTTTTTTCGCTTTGTCACTTTGTTGCAGTTTGGACAATTTTTTGATACAAATATTTTTGTTAACATTTGTTTTCACTAAAACTTTAGAATTCACTTGGGATGTTTATAGAGTCTCATTTAATAATGTTTCAGTGACTTATTCATTTGGATTTATTTATTGTGCAGAGTTATTTATTTATTTAAATTACATATCTATTGCACATATCTATTCATTTAGGATACACATTTTTTATATTGTGTTCACATAATTTGTGCATCTCTTTTATGTCTAGAATGAGGAGACATCACCTTGGGTACAGACAGCCTGGCAGATTCTCCTGTGATTATCGCTAGCGGCTGCTATATACCCGCTAGCAATAATCACTATCTTCTTTCCCCGCCCCCTGGGAGAAGGCAATTGCTGACTTCCCTGTCAGTACTATCTGTGTGGCTGCAGGAATGAAATGTGCACCCTGTATGGTCTGCCTAAAGGTCAGACTCCAAGAGGACATGAGTTTTTATCTTTAATTATTCTATATTAATTTTGTTTACATAGGCCTAGATCCTTTTGTAAGCAGAAGTTATAGTGCCTAAATACTTAGGCCAAATTTATCAGTTTCATTGAGTCTGCAAACTTGACAGTAAGGCCTCGTACACACAGTATAAAAACCAGAAGGGAAAAGTCTGAAGACGAGCTGTCTGCAGATTTTCGGATCGTTAGTACGGTGCATTCGACAATCAATTTGACTTTTACATCAGACAAAAGCTGGATGTGCAGGCTATATACTTTTTCTCGGGTGTGAACTCAACATCTGATTTTTGGATGGTCAGTACAGAAATAATCATACAAAAGTCGAAAGTACAAACATGCATGCTCGGAATCAAGGAATGAGCCAGAAGAGTTTGGTCTTGTAAACTACCCTTCGTAATCTAGAATTAACATTTGTGATGTGCCAATTGATGAAATGTCGAAATTCAGCGCACATTCTCATCTTCTTTAATGGGATAATAATGAAGCTACTTTTCTGGTGATATTAATGTAGTTATGGCAAATGTATTTTAAAAGGCATTTGTTTTGTAGTGATATAAATAATATTAACACCCCCCCTGTTCAATTCTCACCAGAGCATGCGAACAGGCAAAAAGTTTGAGCGAACATGCAACCCTATCAAAGTATATGGGACACGAACAGGAAAAATGAAAAGTGCTCATTTTAAAGACTTATATGCAAGTTATTACCATAAAAAGTCTATGGAGACCCGGGTACTGCCCCAGGGGACATGTACCAATGCAAAAAGAGTTTTAATAACAACCATTTTTCACGCCACCACCTGGGGCATGATGGGGTGGTGACGTCATAAGGGGCGGGATCACCAGATAACATTGCCTGGTGACCACGCCCAATGCCTATATAAGTCATTGCGCAGAGAGAGAGCATTGTGGCAACATCAGAAGAAGACCAGATGTAAGAAGAAGATGGAGAAGACCGGGCCAACGCTAGCAAAAGAGCGGGCAAAAGAGCAGAAGATAGCGGAAGAGCCTGGCAGAAGACACCGGGGAGTGAGAGAAGAGGCCAGAGAGCGCGGAGAAGACACCAGAGAGAATGGAATAGTCAGAAGAGACCCCCTGAGCTGCCTAATAAATTACTTTAAAAACCTGTCTAGTGTGTTTATGTTATTGACACTTTTTTCCCCCAGGTGAATGGGTAAGGGTACGATGTACCCCATACTCATTCACATAGGGCATGGGGGCTCCTGGATTTTGACAAGTCCCCCACCTGCAGACCTCGACAACCAACGGCCAGGGTTGTTGGGAAGAGGCCCTTGTCCTCATCAACATGCGGACAAGGTGCTTTGGGGTGGGAGGGGTGCAGGGTGCCCCCTGCCCCAAAGCACCCACCCCCCATGTTGAGGGCATGCAGCCTGGTATGGATCAGGAGGGGGGGGCACTCGCTCGTCCCCCCCCTTTCCTGACCGGCCGGACTGCATGCTCAGATAAGGGTCTGGTATGGATTTTGGGGGGACCACCATGCCGTTTTTTTGGAGTAGGAGGTTCCCCTTAAAATCCATATCAGACCGAAGGGCCTGGTAGGCTCCTGGAGGGGAACCCATGCCAGTTTTTTATTTAAAATTTGGCGTGGAGTTCCCCCTCAAGATTCATACCAACCACAGTGCCTGGTATTGGTGGGGATCCAAGTCGGATCCCTGTTCATTGAAGTCGGACATGTATCTGATTTCAAGTCGCAGGGCAAAGTCGGATCCAAAGTAGGACGAGTGTCGTGTCGCACCAGTGTAAACCCGGCCTAATACAGCTCGGCCACAGGTTATACAATTAGTAAAAGTTGAAAATGAAAATTTGCCGCTTGACGGAATGCTTCATTCCTTGTCTGGGGCATCAACACAGCCTATTCCTCTGCAGAATACACAGAAAATTTAATTCGGCTTTGAAATAAATTATGCTATTATGTACAGATGTTTCTGCTTGGTTAAAGCACATTCAAATCCTTTAAATGTAATAATTCAGCAAGCTTATTGTGTAATGTATTATGTTTAAATCTCTGTTGAGCCTTTGGATCATTATTATGTGATATCATGCAGCATTTGTAAGTTTTCTCAAATAAATTGTATGATGTGAAGTGAGCCAGATATATATAGAGTAAATGTTTTACTTAATTCAAGACAGAAATAATTACACTATAATAATTCATCTTAAAATTAAATTATATTATGAGAACTGTTCAGGTATTTATCAAATTGGACAAAACCATGGAGAAGAGACCACAAATTACTGCAAGAGTGATTTAAGATCACCATCCTTTCTGTTCCCATTGTGGAAATTCTAGAAACACCAAACAATCAATGTTTAACAAAATCTCACAAAACCAAGTTAAAAAGAAGATCAGGATTCAATGATTACTTTCTGAGCCATTCCTAATTAATAAGTTAATTTTGAAAGGACTCAAAATAAAATCCAATATGAAAGTGTTAGACATTACTGAGACATTTTAACTTCTTTCAGAATACAGAATAAGTATATAGCAGAAGTATACCGTATAGTCTTTGTTATAGTTTTATGGTATACAATGAGACCAGTTTGGGGTAAAAAATCTTATAAAACAATGTTAATGCTTTAAAAATCTTCTTTCTGTTTAAAGTCTGTAATTGTGCTGTAATATGTAATGGTTATGTTCTATGGCCATGGCACATTTGTGGTCCTGTCATTGGTGACAACTCAATATTAAGGACAGAGGAACCACTGGCATCACTATGATTGGTCACCTGGTGCAGTAAAACATGGTGTCACCCTGCCCCCCTCCACCAAGTATAGTCCCCCCTCAGTACAGACTCACCTTCCTCAGTCCAGACCCCCCCTCTCCACTAAGTATAGATCCTTCTTCCTCAGTACAGAACCCCTCTCCACTAAGTATAGACCCCCTCTCCCTCAGTCAAGACACCCTCTCCACTAAGTACAGATTTCCTCCCTCAGCACAGACCACCTTCTCCACTAAGTATAGACCCTGTCCCTCAGTCCAGACCCCCCCCCCCCCCCTTCCACTAAGAACAGCCACCCCTCCTTCAGTCCAAACTCCCCTCCAGGGTCCGATACACCACGCTGTACATTATATGCAGACCAGTCTGTACCCTGACACTGTGCTATACATTATATACACTGGTCTGTATATTTATAAATGATGGTTCCTGCGCTTAGGTAAGGCTAGGCTGCTGCCTCCCCTAGGGGCTCCACTAGTGAAGCACCAAAAAATATATGTATATGTACAGGGGTGGGTGGCGCTGCCTATCACCTGGAGAGTGACCTCCAGTGATGACTAACGGTTTAAAAAGTGCAAGTGTGTATGCTGGGATCAGAATTTGTGTAATAATACATGGCACTACCTATCCCCTGGAGAGTAACCTCCAAAGATGGCAATCTGCTAACCCCGTGGGGTTACTAGTTAAACACAAGAGAGTTGTGTAATAGATTAGAATCACCCTGCTGGGCTATTATACCAGGTGCAAAACTGCAAAGGTGTGTGCCTATGTGAAAATATTTAGTGGGTCCTTATATATACTTCAGAAAGTAACTGTATATAAAAATATATATGTATATGTATATATATATATATATATATATATATATATATATATATATATATATATATATATTGTAAAGGATTAGCATCAAATGTAGAGCTTGGAGACGCCGCCACTCCACTCCACTCGCTGGTTCTTCTTTTTAAGGGCTTTCTTTGTCCATTTTTATTAAAAGAAAGTCCAACAAACAAAGATAGGTTTCCCTTGCAGGGGTTTCAGCATTCCTTTTCATCAACAAAACTATATTCAGCCTAGTTGTCTCTCACTTGCAGCACTGCAGCTCTGGCTACACCCATGCAGCCTCTGACTCCTCTCAGAGGAATGGGAGTCCACCTGACTCCCATGCACAGACTTCCTGTCTGCTGGGTGGAACCCAGAACCATAGTCAGTTACTACTAAAAGCCCAACACACACCTGACCAATCAGTATGCTGGTTGTTCTCAAAATCAGGACCCAGGACTAGGGATTCCATCTGACCCGGATCTCTCAGAAATCTCTGAGCTCCAGGTCCCAAAGTGGACTTTAGAAAACACTGAGGAAACTGAAAGGCCAGTTTCTTCTTTATGTTACATGCTCCCTGGAGCCCCTCAACCCATCTTGTTGAGAATTCTGGGTCACATCCTCCTTCTAGACCCTGGCAGGGCAACGCTCTGCCACAATATATATATATATATATATATATATAATCACCCAACATAAGAGAAAATATAAAAGGAGGGAAAAACTTTTTGTGCATTTTTTTACCCAACCAAAGAGCCCATATTAAAGTGCTCTTATATAAGGTAATTTAAAGGGGTTGTAAAGGTAAATGTTTTTTCACCTTAATGCATTCAGTGCCGGCGCCCCCAGCCCCCCCCGTTTTACTTACCTCACCCCTCGAAAGTCCCGCGCTCGTCCCCCGACGTCCTTTCCACCGTTCAGCCTGGCCGCTGATTGGCTGGAGTGGATGGATGGAAAGCAGCGCAGCCATTGGCTCGCGCTGCTGTCAATCACATCCACTGACGTGGAGCACCGGGGGGTGGGGCCGTGTGATACAGCGAGCGGCTATAGCCGCCGGCTGTATCACGGGAGCACGCCCGCAGATGCTTCTCACCATGCGAGGGAGCTCGCATGAACGTGAGAAGCATCTGAGGGAGGAAGCAGAGACAGCCGCAGAGGGACCCCAGAAGAGCAGGTTCGGGGCCACTCTGTGCAAAACGAGCTGCACAGTGGAGGTAAGTATAACATGTTTGTTATTTAAAAAAAAAAAATTCACCTTACAATCACTTTAAACCTATGCATATTACATTGAAAAATTCATATGAAGTTATGAAAAAAAAAACTAATATTTATTGTGCGTTCATCAAAGAGATAAAGTCTCTTGTGCAAAATGATCACAAAATAACAAAGGTATATAAGTTCAATCTGAAGTGCTAATTGCATGTGAAACAATCCAAAGTGACTTGCGCCAATCCTGTGCAAACAGCATGAGGTGACGTTTGTGCTCCCCTTCAGTTCCTCACTCATCAGATTCTCATCCCCCTGCAGGGGTGAACCATATAAAGTGGGGGTTTGGCTGGAACTGTCTTCCTCCTTGTTGGGTCAGACCCTTGGATGACCTGACCTCATGTTTTTGCTGGGGATAAGCGACGATGAACGTAACTTCCAGCTCCTGGATGATCGCCTTCTCCGTGGCACTTCAGGACCATGGGGTATCCTAAGCAGCAGCAGGCAGTACACTGGATAACTAGTGCCTCTCCTATGGTGGCAGAATTATTAATAGATATATAAAAAAAAATGCTACATATTTATTTAAATTTAATTAAATTTATTAATAATCATAAATTTATTGTGGCACTCTCAAATCAGACCCAAGTTAATGATTTAAAGAAATAGAATGCACACTAGATGGAGATACAATTTATGGAGATACAATTTGTGATCCCATTTAAATATACAGAATGGTATATTAAAGATGATACTATTAATAGTTTGGATAATCTTAAACTTAATTAATAGTAAAAACATATTTGCAATTGTTTATTAACTAATCTATCTCAAGTGAAGCTGGACCCTCCTGTTCTTTTTTCCTGCATGGGTTTGCCTTTGTTTGGTTTGCCTTTGTTTGGTTTGTGGCTGCTGTGGTGCTGTGTTGTGCACGTGAACAGTTGTGGCACCGGCTATTTGATGGTTTGACAGTTTGGTTGACAGCGTGGGCAGAAGTGTTGGTTGGCATTCCCAGCGTGACGGTAATGTGGCTTTTTTGTGAAACTGCTGAATCGATGGGTTTTACCCCCAGGCCATTTTTTGTGATATGACACTGCGTTATGTTAACTGACCATTGCATGGGCTTGCGACGCTGTACACAAACAAAATTGATCTCCTTTTTTTTCCCACAAATAGAGCTTTCTTTTGGTGGTATTTGTTTACCTCTGCAGATTTTTTTTTCCAGCTATAAACAAAACAAGACTGACTATCTAAACTTTTTACTTTTTGCTATAATATATATATATAAAAAAAATGTCTTCATCAATTTAGGCCAATATGTATTCTACATATTTTTGGTAAAAAAAATCCCAATAAGTGTATATTGATTGGCTTGTGCAAAAGTTATAGCATCTACAAACAATGGGATAGATTTATGGACTTTCACAATTTTTAGCGGGGCTGCGACATTGTGGCAAACAAATCTCACCCAAAGTTACACTTTTAGGGGACCAGTGACACTAATACAGTGATCAGTGCTAAAAAAGTGCACTGAACACCGTATAAATGACACTGGTAGGGAAGGGGTTAACATCAGGAGCGATCAAAGGGTTAAAGCGGTGTTGTACTCACATTTTGAAAACCTCACCAGCCATAGTGTCTCTTCCAAAGATGCCAAAATGAATCTTTTTAAAAATACGATCGGCGTAATTAACTTTTAATTTTCATTTCCAAGCTGACTTCCGGGCTCTCCTCCCGTGGGAGTAGGCGTGGTTATTGCCTTTCCCCGGCTCCGCAAAGTCCCCTGGGAGGTATCTTTCATTGTTCCCATGAATCAGTGGGGAACGCTGTACTGCCGAAATCTCCTGAGATTTCGGCGTCACGTGACACCGGTCTTTGTTCTCTTGATGTTTACTTCGCCATCACAACAGGGCGGGAACTTCCGAGGACGCCGCGCGTCATGATGGCAACCAGAATCTTTTACAGCGCTGCTCACTGCTATCAATGTGCATGCGCAGGATGGAGCGGTGGGTGCTGGGAGCACAGCGTCATCGCATTCAGGAAGGAAATGATTGTGGGCTTCAAACGCCCACAGTGAAAATGGAAACCGCCGGACTGCATTTTTAAAAGTTATCCTTACAACTGAAATCGTCACGCCGGGGGTTAAAAAGACGCCGATCGTGACTACAAAGACACCTAAGGTTTCGCCCACCAGTGACACAGGTAGAAAAAAAAAAATCGTCAGCGTAATCCCCCTTTAAGTGTGTTCCCTGAAAGTGTTTTCTAACTGTGTGGGGGATAGATTGACAGAAAAAACAGAGAGATCACTGTTTCTGATTACTAGGAACAGAAGATCTGTGTACTTCTCTGTCAGAACGGGGATCTGTCGTATTTAGAAACCCCTGTTCTGCTACCCTGTGGACCAATCACGGGTGACTGGCGGACATCGGGTCTGCCGGACCCTCGGAGTGGCTCCCCCCACCGTGCAGTGGGCGGCACGCATGCCCACAGTATATAGTGCACAAAACAACATACAGGTACGTTGTTTTGCGCAATAGAGCCTCCCTGCTGCAGTATATATGCAGTGGGCAGTCTTGAAATGGTTAAAAATAACAAACATGTTATATTTACCTGCTCTGTGTAGTGGATTTGCACAGAGCAGCCCAGGTCCTGCTCTTCCCGGGTCCCTCTTTTCTGTTCCAGGCTCCTCCCTCCTCCCGAGTGCCCCCACAGCAAACAGCTGAATCACAGCTCCACGTGTGAATGCACATGCACCGCTCAGCCCCACCTGCTTTCTCTTCTCATTGGCTGAATGACTTTGACTGACAGCAGCGGGAGCCAATGGCAGCGTGCTGCTGTCTCGGACAATGAGGAGGGGGTTCCTGGGCAGGCGAGACATTCCTGCAACATTGGTAGATCTAGGGGGGCTGAGGGAGGCTGCTGCACACAGAAGGTTTTTTTATCTTAATGCATTGAATATATTAAGATTAAAAACTTTCTGACTTTACAATCTATTTAATGCATGTTAATCATTACACCTTTTATATTTTTGTTAAAAAGATTGGTTAAGTATCATAATGCAAGAGCAATTGAGATGTAAGTTATCGATTTTTATTTTCTTTTTATGTAGCGGCCATAACCCTGGCAGGGCAGCCTTGACTTATTGGGCTTACCGGTTACCTCCGCTTGGCTTGTATTTCCATGTCTAGGGGTTCCCAGGGTTGATACCCAACAACTTGAACGCTGACACAAATAAAGTCCTTTTGAAAGGTTTTATTTTTCAGTAGTAACATCCAATAACACAGTCTCTCATGGGAACAGAGGGCACGGGTGAAGAACTCAGGCACCTTGAACTGCAGGTCCAGCAAAGTCTATAATTCCACCCAGAGAGTAGCCACTCGCAGCTGGGTACTTCAAGGCTGAACAGATCTCTAGCCAGAGATCATGGAAGTCAGCACATTGACTCAAAACTTGAAGCAATTCTATGAATGTGTACAAGTTGTAACTAAGGCCCTCCTCTGAAGAGTCTTCCCCCGGTCACTTCCACGAGCTGTGGTGCCTCTCCTAGCCGGGAGCACACCCGGACACCTTGAATCCTCCCTCAGTTACTGCGCCTCGGACCAGCAGGTTCCGAGACTCGGGAACAGACGGATCCCTAACCCAGACCAGGCAGGTCTATCGGAGGCATCTAGCAGGAACATGTTGCGGGATGTCGAACACCCCGTGACCGGGACCCCTCAAGGGGCTACCCCGGTCCTGGAACCAGAACAGACCACACAGGCCTCACAAACTCCTCCCCTGAACCATGTGACCTCCACTTCTTAAGTATCCCTTCCCAGACTCCTAAGCGGGCCCCACTACTCCCACTGATTGGTTCTGAGAAGGCTGATACCTTAAACATCCAACCAGGCCTAGTTCTAGCCTGTCATGTGCACCTCACTGTTCACATGACCAGGCAGAACTTCTAACACAGCCCGGCCAGACTGAAGTTAAGGGCAACCTATGTAATTACTGTATTTTTCGCTCCATAAGACGTACCTAGGTTTTAGAGGTTGAAAACAAGAAAAAAAAATATTCTGAACCAAATGGTGTACTAAAATATTTTCCAGTGCCCATGAAATGCAGAGTGACCATTACCAAAGAAAATGCAGAGTGACCATTACCATAGAAGATGCAGAGTGACCATTACCAATACCAAAGTATTGGCAGGGTATTGGCAGGGTATTGCAGAGTATTGGCAGGGTATGGAAGAGTATTGGTAGGGTATGGCAGAGTATTGGCAGGGTATTGCAGAGTATTGGCACAGTATTGCAGAGTATTGGCAGGGTATTGCAGAGTATTGTCAGGGTATGGCAGAGTATTGCAGAGTATTGGCAGGGTATTGCAGAGTATTGGCAGGGTATGGCAGAGTATTGGCAGGGTATGGAGGGATGGCTGTGACTGCACTTGTCACAGAGCAGTGCTGTGGGCACTACAGATGCAGCCCACAGCGCTGCTGCCATCCGATCTCTCCCCTCCACTGTACAGATCTGTACACAGAGGGGAGAGAGGAACCGGCGTCATCATGACACCGGTTTGTTTACAAGTGATCGCTCCGTCATTTGACAGAGCGATCACATTGCAAACGGCGGGTGCATGTCATGGTTATGCAGTGATCTTCCTGTGTTTGCTTACCTTCCCTCATGTCTTCAGACTAAGAAGCCAACCACTTCCACCTGGTGGTTTTTATAACCTCTCCTCTAAGCATGGCTCCACCCCAGGCCTATCAGGGAGCCCTATATTAACCTGTGCACTGCAGGCCTCAGTGCTGATCAACCATTGTGTATTCTTTGTGTGTTAGCTTCCTGGTTCCTGCCGTGTGCTCTGCTACTGTTTCCGTTACCGATCTTGGCGTGTCTATCCCGGTTTGCCTGTGATCCTGACCTTTTGGTGTGTACCCGACTATTCTTGTCTGCTTGTGGCCCCGACCTTGGCTTTGTCCCTCACCATCCCTATCCTCCTGTTGCCTACTGTGGGTGTGAGCTGGGGGACCCTGGGGGTCGCGACCTGGAGCCAGTTGCAGCCAAGTCCATCCTCACCACTCGAGGCTCTGGTGAACACCTGCTGGCTCTTAAGCCGCGTACACACGGGCGGACTGTATGGCCTACTTAGTCCGTCATACAATCCGACGGACAGTCCGTCATACTTTCGAATGAACGGACTTGACCACACACGGATGCACAAACAGTCCGTCGAAAGCTTGCGCGATGACGTGTGCAGCACGTACGACGGGACTAGAAATAGGAAGTCCAATACACAGCAATGCACCCTTCCGCCGTGTAAATCCTTTCTGAGCATGCGCCATTCTTAGTCCGTCGAACTAGCCTACTGACGAGCGGATTGTCCGCTGAAACCAAAGTATGACGGACAGAATTTCGAAAAATCCGAAATACTTAGTATGCCAGACTGCACGCTGAAAAAGTCCGCTGAAGCCCACACACGAGTGGACTGTCCGCTGAAATGTGTTTCGACGGACTAAGTAGGCCATACAGTCCGCCCGTGTGTACGCGGCATTAGACTCCGCGCCCCAGGGAATCTTACGCTCTATCCCCAGTGGGATCTGTCCCCCGTCTGCAGCAGTCAGCCGTAGGGTCCACAACCTTGCAGTGCACTCCGGATCCCTACGGTGTGCACTTGCCACCTTGCCTCAAGGTGACCTGACAGTTTGATCAGCCATGGACCCGGCTGACGTGCCGCTTCCTGCAGATGATCCATTGCAGAGCTTAGTTCGGCGACTTGAGACCCAAGAATCGTATCAGACCCAGGTGATGCGATTCCTTCAGGATTTGGCATCCCGTTTTGAACAGGTTCAGGCCTCATTAGGACCCCTGGTTCAACAACCTCAACCGCTATCTGCCACTGCACCTATCGCATCAGTCGCAGCCACACATTCATTACAACTACCAGCTCCGGTCCGTTTCTCTGGGGACTCCAAGGCTTTCAGGGGGTTCCTTAGCCAGTGCACAATTCATTTTGAACTTCAGCCCAAAAACTTCCTGTCCGATCGGGCAAAAGTCGCATATATCATATCCCTCCTGTCCGGCGAGGCGTTAGCTTGGGCCGTCCCTCTGTGGGAACTGAATGATCCAGTGGTTTCTAGCCTGTCTGATTTCTTGAAAAGTTTTCGGAATATCTTCGAGGAACCGGGTCGTGTCTCCTCAGCGGCTAGCACTCTTTTACGTCTCCGTCAAGAGTCCGCTTCTGTGGGACAGTATGCTCTTCAGTTCCGTATCCTCACAGCTGAATTGAACTGGAATAATGAGGCCCTAGTTGCAACCTTTTTACATGGCCTCTCTGATAGAGTGAAGGATGAATTAGCAGGAAGATCCCTTCCTGCTGATCTGGACAGTGTCATCACCTTGTGTAACCAGATCGATATTCACTTTCAGGAGAGGGCCCTGGAAAAAAGACGCCAGCACTCCCCGTTCTTTAGGCAGCCTGAGCTCCCGGTCCCTTCTCTTCGATCCGAGGAGCACCCCCTGCCTACCGAGGAACCTGTGCAGTTGGGCTGGACTAAGTTATCTCCTGAAGAACGCGCTAGGCGCAGAACTCTGGGCCTATGCCTCTATTGTGGGGCCAAAGGTCATTTCCGTGACACTTGTTCTCTTCGTCCGGAAAAACGCTCAGGGCTAATACATCTGGAAGGTGGAGTATTAGACCCTAAAAATATAACCTTCACCTTCTCGTCTTCTCCTTTCTGTGTTGCTTCATGTCGGTGCTTCCTCTCGTTCGGTCTCAGCACATATGGATTCCGGAGCCGCTGCCAATTTCATAGATTGGGAAACTGCATCCTCCATGAGACTTACCCTTTTGCCCCTTATAACGCCATTGGTGGTCTTGGCGATTGACGGCACGGTTCTCCCAGAGGGCCCTGTCCGCTTCCAGACTATTCCTGTTAAGATGTCAGTAGGGACACTCCACCAGGAGTGGATATCCTTCCTTGTCTTACCTAAGGCTTCATCTCCTATCATATTAGGTCTTCCTTGGTTTCGGCTCCATTCTCCACACGTTGACTGGTCTGCTGGACAGATCCTGACTTGGGGTTCCTCCTGTTCCTCTTCCTGCCTACTCAAGGGTACCCCAAAGGAGAGACTTCCTGTTTCCACCATCCCAGTATCTTCTGTTTTTCCTGCTGTATATAGCGATCCCTGCGATACGTCCTGCAATAGTCGGACTGGTGCACTCTCTGGGTCATGTGGTACTCTGGATGAGGAGCCCACCTATGAACCTGAGTCGATCATTCAGTCCAGTTCGCATAACCATTTACCTTTGCCTGTCCCTAATCTCCCTTGGACGCACAGCCAGGCTAACTTGTCTGCAAGTTCCAGAGTCGCTATGCCATGTGATACGATTGAGATGGTCGCTACATCTGACTATACTATTCAGTCGGCCTCTGCACCACTTATGCCAGTCCAGCCCATGCCCAATGAGCTTCCTGCTTCTTGTTCAGGACCTTCTGTGATCCAACCTCACCCTACTGCTACTATGTCCGTTCAAACCCATTTAAGAGGCTCAATTCATCCTTTGAATAGAATACCTCATTCGGCCAGGAGGGGTTTTCAATCTTTTTCTCAGGGTTCTCTGCATTCTGTTCCTGTTTCAGCTACCCAGCTTGACTCTTGTGACATGTCACTTTCTAACCAACCTGACCTCAGGGATCCACTGACCTCTGCCCAGTCTGATGGTCAGGTTATGGATGCCCAACTCATCTTTAAGGGTCTGGGGGACCCTGCTCAGACTCCTGATCTTCTCATGTCTCTACTCATTCCTAAAAAGCCTTTAGTCCTCAAGTCCCCTCGTCCTCTCCCTACCTCTGTTTCGGTCTCTGAGGATAATCTAAGATACGAGGTTAGTCAAGTTTTGGATTCCCGGCTCCGTAAAGGCGTTCTTCAATACCTCGTACTTTGGAAGGGGTTGGGTCCTGAGGAGAGGTCTTGGATCACTGCATCTGAGGTCTTTGCTCCCTGTCTGTTAAGGAGGTTCCATCTGGAGTTTCCCTTTAAGCCTGGACCCAGGCAGGTAAGGGGGAGGCCTCATAAGAGGGAGGGTACTGTCATGGTTATGCAGTGATCTTCCTGTGTTTGCTTACCTTCCCTCATGTCTTCGGACTAAGAAGCCAACCACTTCCACCTGGTGGTTTTTATAACTTCTCCTCTAAGCATGGCTCCACCCCAGGCCTATCAGGGAGCCCTATATTAACCTGTGCACTGCAGGCCTCAGTGCTGATCAACCATTGTGTATTCTTTGTGTGTTAGCTTCCTGGTTCCTGCCGTGTGCTCTGCTACTGTTTCCGTTACCGACCTTGGCGTGTCTGACTATCCCTGTTTGCCTGTGATCCTGACCTTTTGGCGTGTACCCAACTATTCTTGTCTGCTTGTGGCCCCGACCTTGGCTTTGTCCCTCACCATCCCTATCCTCCTGTTGCCTACTGTGGGTGTGAGCTGGGGGACCCTGGGGGTCACGACCTGGAGCCAGTTGCAGCCAAGTCCATCCTCACCACTCGAGGCTCTGGTGAACACCTGCTGGCTCTTAGACTCCGCGCCCCAGGGAATCTTACGCTCTATCCCCAGTGGGATCTGTCCCCCGTCTGCAGCAGTCAGCCGTAGGGTCCAATTTGCTCTCTTGAAATTAAGTGTTTTTATCTTTCCTGTATGTGATTTTTGCTTACAGCTAACATCAAATGAAATCACGTTATGGTCACTGCTTTCCAGATGTTCCTTTATCTGAACAATAGTAATACGTTCTGCATGGTTTGAGATTACCAGGTCCAACAGAGCATCATTCCTAGTTGGGGCCTCAATAAACTGTACCATAAAATTGTCCTGTAATAGGTATACAAATTTTTGCCCTTTAACTGTCCCAGCAATGCCATTACCCCAGTCGATTTCTGGGTAGTTAAAATCCCCCATTATTATCACTGTCCCAGCCCTTGCAGCCCTTTCTATCTGTGCAATGAGCTGAGTCTCCACCTCCTCATTAACATTGGGTGGTCTATAACAAACTCCAATGATTAACTTTGAACTACGTGCATCTGTATGCAGTTCCACCCATAATGCCTCAGACTCATCACACTCTTCGTCCACCAGGTCCTCTTTCTCCCTCACTTTGAGATCATTTCTCACATACAGACAGACCCCTCCACTTTTCCTTTTTACTCTGTCTTTCCGAAAGAATGCATAGCCAGGAATATTAATAGCCCAGTCATGTGAGGAATGAAGCCAAGTTTCAGCAATACCGATTACATCATAGCTCTCCTGATGCACCAGAGCTTCCAACTCGCCTATTTTGCTTGGCAGACTTCTGGCATTGGCGAACAAACATTTTAATGTATTAATATATTTTGACCGGTCACATACTATCCTCTTGGGTGTTCCAAGATTACAACTAGGACTTGCTACTATATTTACCTTGGTTTTATGTGCTTTGGTTACCCTACCACTAATGCCCCTAATATTACCCTCTGGAATATGCTCCACGCTGACTATGTCTATCTCTGAACCCTCCCCCCCATCACCTAGTTGAAAAAACCCTCTAACTTTTTGGCCATCCTTAATCCCAGCTGATCTGCACCCTCCTCATTTAGGTGCAGTCTGTCCCTTCTATAGTACCGGTTATCGACTGAGAAGTCGTCCCAGTCCTCCAGGAACCCAAACCCCTCCTTACTACACCAGCTTTTGAGCCACTTGTTTACTTCCCTAATCTCCCTCTTCCTTTCTGGTGTGGCTCGATGTACTGGTAGTATTCCTGAGAATACTACCTTGGTGGTCCTTTTCCTCAACTTAGCTCCCAAGTCCCTAAAATCATTCTTTAAGACACTCCATCTGCCTCTGACTTTGTCATTGGTGCCAACGTGCACCATGACAGCTGGGTCTTCCCCAGCCCCTCCCAGTAATCTGTCCACCAGATCCGTGATGTGCCGAACCCGAGCGCCCGGCAGACAACATACAGTTCGGCACTTCAGGTTGTTGTTACAGATTGGCCTCTCTGTTCTCCTAAGAATTGAGTCCCCTACCACCAGAATCTGTCTTTCCTTTCCCTTCGCTCCCCCCCACTCTCACTGGAGGAGTTCTTCTCCTGGCAGCTAGGAGAATCCCTCAGCTCCAGCAGTGCTGGTCCCTGACTGGGATCACCAATGTCACTCAATGGAGCGTACTTATTGGGATGATCCAGCCCTGGATCGGCCTCCCTGGCACTTGCCCCTCTACCCTTCCTGACTGTCACCCATCTACTCTCTACTAGTGCCTGCACCTCCTTGTCTACACCCACCTCTGTGCTGGCCCCTGCCGGCACCTGCCGTGTACGTTCCTGGTTCTCATTTAGGGTGGAGGGGCCTCTAAGTGCTGACAGTTGCTTCCCCAGATTCAGAACCTGGGCTTCCAGGGAAACAATGTGCTTACATTTTGCACAGCAGTATTAAACCTCGATCAGATGATCGAGGAACGCATACATGCCGCAAGATGTACACCGAGTCGCCTCTCCACACCCGCCAGTCATCATACCTATTAATTTAATGAGGATTAGAGATTATACCCAGTCCAAATTACCTAACAACTAGCTTCCTGACACTAATACTCAACAAGACAGTACACAGGTACTCACAGACCAGCGTGCACACACAATGCACAAGTACTAACGATATACACACACCTCCCCTTAATTGGTAGACTGAAGGAAAAAAAAAAAAAACACTATTTAAAAAGTGTCAGAAAAGGGTATTAAAAAGCTACAAGAAAAAGCCCCAAAAGAACCTAAAAATGCAACCCAGCAGTCACCAGCAGTCAAAAAGCAAAACTTATTGACACTCCACTCAAGGCTCCACTGTTCAGCTTGCAACCAGCAGTTTGGCCAACCTTGAGGTAGTTCCAAACATCACCTTCGTACCAAGCCTCCTGACATTCCTCAATTACAATCATGACATCCCTGGGGACATAGGGAAACTCCAACCCGTACTCGGTAGCCACTCTTTTGTGGAGAAGCATCTGTGAGCTTGCGAGCCATGGCAATACACAGGCACTTCCCTCTCCAGGTGGTATGCAGGAGTTTGGGGACCGCTGCACCAGCGCGACAGGGCCCCTCTTTAGTGTGGACAGTTTCACGAGCTTAGGGAGAGTCACACTCACCGTGACAGGACTCGCTACGTTCAACGCTCCATTCCCAGAGGTCAAATCCAGCCAGTCCAAAACACCTGCACAAGTGGTGGCCACATCATTTCCCCCTGCCTACAACAACTCCTCCGACAATACCCCAAATATGTCCCCATCTTCTAGATCCGACAGTGTCTCTAACTCTGAATCTCTGTATTCCTCTGCTGGTAAATAATTAGACAAGGATGTACTCACGCTCAAACTTTTTTCCGAAGCAACCTTCTTCCACTGATTGGATCCAGCTGGACTCGGCGGCCGAACTTTGTTGCGGGATGTTGAACACCCCGTGACCGGGACCCCTCACGGGGCTACCCCGGTCCTGGAACCAGAACAGACCACACGGGCTTACGAACTCCTCCCCTGAATGACCCCCACTTCTTAAGTACCCCTTCCCAGACTCCTCAGCGGGCCCCAGCACTCCCACTGACTGGTTCAGAGAAGGTTGATACCTAAAACATCCAACCAGGCCTAGTTCTAGCCTGTCATGTGCACCTCACTGTTCACATGACCAGGCAGAACTTCTAACACAGTCCGGCCAGACTGAAGTTAAGGCCAACCTATGTAATTAACCCTCAGAACCCCTACTGTTCTGAGGCAAAAACTAAATTTACATGCGTGTGACATTTTGTCCAAAATGTCATCCGCTACATTTATATTATACCATTCAAAAATGTTATATATATATATATATATATATATATATATATATATATATATATATATATATGTTATACAAATTTAACTGACTATCAGATTTTAGGGTGGGGACCATATTCAGTGAATCTCATTGAGTTTGGTATCATTGCCAATTTGAAAGACTTCTGTAAACCCGCCTTCCTGGCAGAGTCCCAGTACTCAGCACAGTAGTTTCTGTATATGCATGCTGTAAAGGTGAAAGTCCTCTTTATTCCAACATGGAATAAATTTGCTTAGATAGTTTTGAAGTAAAACACAGCAATGAAGTAAAACACTTCAACAAATAGAACCAAAGCAAAGGATATGAAAACAGATACATGTAAACTATGGAGCTCATAAACCGTAAACATAATTGGGTTAAGTCGGATTAGGTTGGAGTTCAAAAGGGATCAGATTCAGTAGAACATTGAGTCTGCCTGGATTCAGTGACACAGTCCTGCAATTTATTAAGAATCTCCTTCCGCTGACGACAAAGCTATGGATCCCACCTATGTAATGAAATTTTACAGTTCACAGGCAGGAAAAATGTGGAATTTATTTTATACAAGGTTAGAGCAGATAAAAAAAAATATATACACTAAAGAAAGGGTGGTCTGTAGGTTCACAATTGACGCATGTTGTAGAAATCTATGAGAAGGTGCAACCTGGCTCAATCATTCATTTCAATACAATTAGAAAAAGAAAATATTAATATGAGCTGCCCTTGTGAATATCATTCCTAAGCAGCATCTGTGTTACATTAAATAAAAGCCAGTGCTAATACAGCTGTAACTCTGTGTGATTTATGATCCACGTTTTATTACTTCCTCTCAGTGGTTCCTGAACAAGTATCTCTGTTAGCTCCTAAAGATGCTTTAAAGTTTGCCTGTCACTTTTTTCAGCAGACAATATTCTGCAAAGGAGGAGTGTGTTTTTGAGGTTTTAGATGTTTTCAAAGTGCCCTGAAAAAAAAGCTTTATTACCTACATCATGTGTTACCATCTATGTCTCAGATCTTTGTTCTCTTTGAGAGCTATGCCAGCTCAAGTATCTTCTGCTCATTTCTAAGATGTCAGATGCCTGGTTCCCCCGCTATGTGCTCTGGTTTTATCCCTAGCTGCTAAGTGACTACTGTGTCCTGTGTATTGTGCGGTGGACCCAAGCATCTGGCACACCCTTAAAGCTTAACTCCGGGTCACAAAAACATTTAATATAAATGCAGTATATACCTCAATAATCACAAAGGATATAAATCCACTTTGTGTCCACCAAATGCATTTTTAAAGAGGAGGGCCGGTTTAAAAAAAATAAAAAAATAAAAGTCAGCAGCTGCAAACACTGTAGCTGCTGACTTAATAAGCACACTTACCTGTCCAGGGCGCCCGCGATGTCGGCCGCCCATGGCCGACCCGTCCCTCGGCTCTCGGGTCCCGGGGCTGCCATTCTATCTAAGGGAAACAGGCAGTGGAGTCTTGCGGCTTCACTGCCCGTTTCCTACTGCGCATGCGCGAGTCGCACAGCGCTTTGTGAATGGGGCGTGCTGTGTTCTGGGACACACAGTTCCCAGAACATAGCACGACCCATTACCCAGAAGACGCCGCACGGAGGAGAGAAGAAAGAAGATCTCAGCGGAGGAGGAAGAGGCAGATTAGGATGATGTGCCTAGCAACAAGCATTTCTGGCCGCCTGCATAAAACTAGAGGGGTGGAGACAAAACCAGTCACACTGCACAAGGAGAGAGAGCAGCAGTGACCGGTCTTTATTATAGGAAATTCCTGCACACAGGCTAAGTTTCACTGTGGAAGATGTTGTTTAAACACAAAAAAAAAAAAAGGATGCCTGGGGCCAATTATAGCTCAGGGGGTTTAATACACGACCCACACTATATAAGGCTGCCTGCGCGGAGTCCTTGTATAGTGTGTTGTGGCGTTCAGAGAGATAGGATAAGCAGGGACAGTGTCCTCTTTTCTTGTGATTGAACCTAGCGCAGTTAGAGTTGGTGTATTGTGCCTCCTGCACAGTATACACCTGAAGCTACCCCCAATTGCTGGTGTTGTTCTGTTTCTATACCATAGGCATCTGCAGCAGTTACAGTGGGTGTATTGTGCCTCCTGCACAGTATACACCTGAAGCTACCCCCAATTGCTGGTGTTGTTCTGTTTCTATACCACAGGCATCTGCAGCAGTTACAGACGGTGTATTGTGCCACTTGCGCAGTATACACCTGAAGCTACTCCCTGTTGCTGGTGTTGTTCTGTTCCTATACCACAGGCAGCTGCAGCAATTAGATAAAGGAGAAAAAAGAGAGAGAGGGGCGCCTCTGGGTGCAGATTTTTCAAAAGGTTTTATTTTCAGTGTAAAAACATAAAATTTTGCACTCACATTTAGTAGGCAAAAAGTAAGCATTAAACACAGAGGGTCATCTGGTGTATCTGATTATAGGACGTGAGCCAGTGATCCGGTCCACATCTGTCATCTCGTTGTTCCTGTTCCTCTCACATGAGGTCCACTACAGGTGTTTTTTTATGAAGCAGCCGGCTTATGGTGGACACGAGATGTGCGGTCTTCAGAACGAGGCTTGGGAGGCAGAGATGACCAGGGCGCGGGGCTGTGACGTCAGATGGTATGCGACGCGTTTCTTGAGCGTGCGGGTCGAGATTGTCGGACGACCGCGCTCTTTCATCAGGCAGAATCACTGCACTGCAGCAATTACAGTGGGTGTATTGGGCCTCCTGCGCCATATACACCTGAAGCTACCCCCAATTGCTGGTTTTGTTCTGTTTCTATACCACAGGCATCTGCAGCAGTTACAGTCATGTATTGCGCCACCTGCACAGTATACACTTGAAGCTACCCCCAATTACTGGTGTTCTTCTGTTCCTATACCACAGGCAGCTGCAGTAATTACAGTCGGTGTACTGTGTCATCTGCTCAGTGTGCACCTAAAGCTAACCCAATTGCTGGTGTTCTCATCTCCCTGCAGGCCATTAGTATGTCTGGAAGGCCAACAAGGAGAGGCAGGCAGTCACGAGCCAATAAAAAAGGGCAAGCAGGCTCTGTGTCTAGAGGCAACAGTGCTGGTCGTGGACACGGTGCATCCTTATTAGCACGTGGCCATGGGACACGTTTGTCCTTATTTTCGGCAGCTGGATGTGTTTAGCCACAACATGCCGAAGACTTGGTAGAGTGGATGACCAAGCCCTCCTCACCCTCCTCATCCTCTCTCACCCAAGCTCAGGGTACTGGCAAAGCAGCTGCCAACGCATCCTCTTCCCTCGTCTCAATGTCATTAGTCACTCCTTCGCTAGACCTCCCATGTCCTCCTGAGGAGTCCCCCGAACAGTTTGAGCACAGTGTTGGGTACATGCTCCAGGAGGATGCCCAGGGTTTTGAAGGCTCTGATGATGATACCCAGCTAGAGGAAGGCAGTAGCGTGAGCCCAGAGAGCGGGGATGCTCAAGAAGGACAGCAATCTGACATGTTCCACCAGCTGGAGTATACTGGTTTGCTCCAGTGATAAAGAGGGAGGGGATGATGAGATCACTGACTCCATGTGGGTGCCTGATAGAGATAAAAGGTGGAGGCACATCTCCAACGAGGCAGGATGCCCTCCAGGTGCCAGCTTAAGGGCAGCACACTGACTGAATCACTCCGCAGAGCTCCACCTGTGCAGGGCGCTGCCTCAAAAGTTCTTTGGCATGGGCCTTTTTTGAGATGAGTGTATCAGATCAAACCGCTACTATTTGCAACATATGTCTCAAGCGTATCTCGCGTGGCCAAAACAGCAGCTTGGGCACCACATGCTTGACCAGACATATGTTGACCTGCCATGCAGCTTGTTGGCAAGCGTACCTTAAAGACCCACATCAAAGAACAAAGCAGACCTCTCCTGGCTCCTCATCAGCTGGGATCTCCAACCCCACTATACCTTCAGTCCTCTCTGAAACCTGCACTGAGAGGAATGAAGGTGTAGAATTAGGTGTGTCACAGCCAAGTACTTGTGGGCACTCTGCTAGCAGTACACCCAATGTCCGATTGTAACAGGCAAATTTCCCTGCCCCAGCTGCTGGACCGTCAAAAGAAGTTCACTCCCAGCCATCCACATGCCCAGCGGTTGAATGCTAGCTTGGTAGACTCGGCCCCCTTCCGTGAGTTTGTGCAATGTGCAGTTCCTCAGTGGCAGGTTCCCAAACGCCACTTTTTCTCACAGAAGGCGATTCCGGCTCTCTACTGGCATGTGGAAGGCAATGTCCATGCCTCGCTGGACAGGGTGGTCAGCGGTAAGGTGCATATTACAGCTGACTCGTGGTCCAACAGGCATGGACAGGGACGTTACCTATCTTTCACGGCACATTGGGTCACTCTTCTGGCAGCTGGGAAGGATGCAGGACAAGGTGCAGTAGTGTTGGAGGTTGTTCCACCACCATGCCTCCAAAATGCTACTACTGGTTGTGACACACCTCTCTCCTCCACCCCCTCCTCTTCTTCTTCCTCCATGGCCTCTTCCTGTGCTTTGTCCTCAGAACCAGCGGTTCTCCGTAGGTGTCCAAGGGGCTACGCAGGCAAAAAGATGCCATGCAGTGCTTGCACTGGTGTGCTTGGGGTACAGGAGCCACACTGGGGCAGATATTTTGTCAAAACAGGGGCATGTAATTACAATTTTTGATACAATACTTTGCAGCAGGACTCATTCCTGCATTCCAACTAGAGTATCTGGGATAGGTTGCAGTGTCGTGGCACCAGCACCAGTGCCTAAGGCCCAATTTTTCAGCCCCTGTTTAACAGGGGCGTGTAATTACAATTTTTGATGCAATGCTTTGCAGCAGGGCTCATTCCTGCACTCCAACTAGAGTTTCTGTGAGGTGTTGCAGTGTTGTGGCACCAGTGCCTAAGGCTAAATTTTTCAGCCCCTGTTTAACAGGTGCATGTAATTACAATTCTTGATATAATATTTCACAGCACCCACCGAGAGTAACTGTGAGGACTTACAGTGTTTTGGCACCACCACCACCACCACCAACACCACCACAACCACCAAAGCCCCAATTTTTCTACCACTGTTCAACAATGGCATGTAATTACAATTCTTGATATAATAGTTCACAGCAGGGCGCTCCAGCGCCCACCAAGAGTCACTTTGAGGGCTTACAGTGTTAACTTGTGGCAACACCAACACCTTAGGGCCAAATTTCTGCAGAGCATATAGGGCAGGCAAACATCCAACTTACAAACGTCTCCTACTTGCAAACAGAAGGAGACAACAGGAAGTGAAAAAAGATGGACGGTCAAAAAATTATACAGGGGTGATAACCCTTCCCTATGTTTTCCAAAAAGCTTAAAAATAGATTTTTTGCCTGGAGCTACACTTTAAAAATGTAACGCTTCAAAATTACAAACAGATTATACTTAACACAATAAACTACACAGTCCCTGTCTTGCTTGCACTTCCTGTATACTGCTGTTCTGAATATATAGGGCCTGGGGGCCCCACGCCTTTCCTTTTTTTCATTTTGGTACGGGGTTCCCCTTAATATCCATACAAGACCCAAAGGGGCTGGTAATGGGCAGGGGGGCTACCCATGCCATTTTTCTCACAGATTTTCATCCATATTGCCAGAACCAGCCACTACATTAAAACCGTAAGCAGTTTTAAATGACTTTTTTTCTGTTAAATGTCATTTTGTGCAGGGACTGTTCTAAACACGGGAAACACGTGCCACTTTACAGGCATACTATAGACACCCCACAGGCATGATATTTAAAGGAATATTTCACTTTTTTATTTTCACTTTAATCGTCATTAAAATCTGTGCTCCTGAAAAAATGGCAGTTTTTAAAAAAAAAATTGCATTGATCCATGGGGCAGAAGCCGAGTCCCCAAACTCTTTTTAGGACAATAACTTGCATATTAGCTTTTAAAATGAGCTCTTTTGATTTTGAATGTTCGAGTTCCATAGACTTTAATGGGGTTCAAAAGTTCGTACAAATTAGATTTGAAATGTTCGTCCCTGATGATGCTCCCTGCATGTTGGGTCTCCGTATGTGGCCAGGCTGTGGAAAAGTCTCACACATGTGTTATTGCCATACTCAGGAGGAGTAGCAGAATGTATTTTTGAGTGTCATCTTTGCTATGTACATGCTATGTGTTAGAAATATCTACAATTACAATTTTGTGTAAAAAAAAGTGTTTTCATTTTCTTTCCATATTTTCCAAAAACTTGTGGAAAAAAATGACATGCTCAAAAAACTCCTAATGCCTCATAGATTATACATTGGGGTGTTTACTTTCCAAAATGGGGTCATATTTTAGGCGTTTCCATTGTCCTGGTGCTCCAGGACCTTCAAAATTGTGATAGGTAGTCAAGAAATTAAATGTGTAATTTACAGTGCCTTGCGAAAGTATTCGGCCCCCTTGAACTTTTCAACCTTTTGCCACATTTCAGGCTTCAAACATAAAGATATAAAATTTTAATTTTTTGTGAAGAATCACCAACAAGTGGGACACAATTGTGAAGTGGAACGAAATCTATTGGATTTTTGAAACTTTTTTAACTAATAAAAAAATGAAAAGTGGGGCGTGCACAATTATTCGGCCCCCTTGCGTTAATACTTTGTAGAGCCACCTTTTGCTGTGATTACAGCTGCAAGTCGCTTGGGGTATGTCTCTATCAGTTTTGCACATCGAGAGACTGAAATTCTTGCCCATTCTTCCTTGCAAAACAGCCCGAGCTAAGTGAGGTTGGATGGAGAGCGTTTGTGAACAGCAGTTTTCAGCTCTTTCCACAGATTCTCCATTGGATTCAGGTCTGGACTTTGACTTGGCCATTCTAACACCTGGATACGTTTATTTGTGAACCATTCCTTTGTAGATTTTGCTGTATGTTTGGGATCATTGTCTTGTTGGAAGATACATCTCCGTCCCAGTTTCAGGTCTTTTGCAGACTCCAACAGGTTTTCATCCAGAATGGTCCTGTATTTGGCTGCATCCATCTTCCCCTCAATTTTAACCATCTTCCCTGTCCCTGCTGAAGAAAAGCAGGCCCAAACCATGATGCTGCCACCACCATGTTTGACAGTGGGGATGGTGTGTTGAGGGTGATGAGCTGTGTTGCTTTTATGCCAAACATATCGTTTTGCATTGTGGGCAAAAAGTTTGATTTTGGTTTCATCTGACCAGAGCACCTTCTTCCACATGTTTGGTGTGTCTCCCAGGTGGCTTGTGGCAAACTTTAGACAAGACTTTTTATGGATATCTTTGAGAAATGGCTTTCTTCTTGCCACTCTTCCATAAAGGCCAGATTTGTGCAGTGTACGACTGATTGTTGTCCTATGGACAGACTCTCCCACTTCAGCTGTAATTCTCTGCAGTTCATCCAGAGTGATCATGGGCCTCTTGGCTGCATCTCTGATCAGTCTTCTCCTTGTCTGAGCTGAAAGTTTCGAGGGACGGCCAGATCTTGGTAGATTTGCAGTGGTCTGATACTCCTTCCATTTCAAAATGATCACTTGCACAGTGCTCCTTGGGATGTTTAAAGCTTGGGAAATCTTTTTGTATCCAAATCCGGCTTTAAACTTCTCCACAACAGTATTACGGACCTGCCTGGTGTATTCATTGGTCTTCATGATGCTCTCTGCGCTTTCAACAGAACCCTGAGACTATCACAGAGCAGGTGCATTTATACAGAGACTTGATTACACACAGGTGGATTCTATTTATCACCATCAGTCATTTAGGACAACATTGGATCATTCAGAGATCCTCGCTGAACTTCTGGAGTGAGTTTGCTGCACTGAAAGTAAAGGGGCCGAATAATTTTGCACGCACCACTTTTCAGTTTTTTATTTGCTAAAAAAGTTTAAATTATCCAATAGATTTTGTTCCACTTCACAATTGTGTCCCACTTGTTGGTGATTCTTCACAAAAAATTAAAATTTTATATCTTTATGTTTGAAGCCTGAAATATGGCAAAAGGTTGAAAAGTTCAAGGGGGCCGAATACTTTCGCAAGGCACTGTTTGTCCCGAGTATGCCCGATGGTGCTCCCTGCCTGTTGGGCCTCTGTATGTGGCCAGGCTGTGTAAAAGTCCCACACCTGTGGTATAGTCATACTCAAGAGGAGTAGCAGAATGTGTTTTGGGGTGAATTTGTGCTATGTATTTGCTGTGTGAGAGAAATAACCAGTTAATATGACAATTTTGTGAAGAAAAGAAAAAGAAAGAAAAATCTGAATTTTGCAAAGAATTGTGAGAAAAAAAATTACAGCTTCAAAGAACTCACCATGCTTCTTACTAAATACCTTGGGCTGTCTACTTTCTAAAAAGGGGTATTTGTACTGGCTTGTTAGGGTCTCAAGAAATGAGATAGGTCGTCAGTACATCAGGTGTGATCAATTTTTTAATGATCGGCACCATAGCTTTTAGACTTAAAACTTTCACACAGACCAAATCATTTACATTGATTTGGGTTATATTTACCAAAGATATGTAGCAGTATAAGTTTGCAGATGTAGAGATTGTGAGTTCCTAATAACTAGGAACCACAATCTGTCATTTCCTCTAGGTCAGTCCCCTCCCCCTACAGTTAGAAACACACAGTCAGGGAACACAATTAACCCCTTGATCTGCCCTTAGTGTTAACCCCTTCCCTGCCAGGGACATTTTTGCAGTAATCAGTGCATTTTTATACCACTGATAGCTGTATAAATGCCAATTGTCCCAAAAATGTGTCAAACGTGTCCAATGTGTCCGCCATAATGTCGCAGTCCTGATAAAAAATTGCAGATCGCCACCATTACTAGTAAAAAAAAAAAAAATGCCATAAATGTATCCCCTATTTTGTAGACAATATAACTTTTGCGCAAACCAATCAATATATGCTTATTGCCATTTTTTCCCCCCCAAAAATATGTAGAAGAATATATATATCATCCTAAACTGTGAAAAATAATTTTTATTTTTTTAAAATGGGGATATTTATTATTGCAAAAAGTACAAAATATTGTGTTTTTTTTCAAAATCGTCACTCTTTTTTTGTTTATAGTGCAAAAAATAAAAACTGCAGGCGATCAATACCACCAAAAGAAAGCTCTATTTGTGAGGAAAAAAAGGACATCAATTTTGTTTGGGTGCAGCATGACCACGCAATTGTCAGTTAAATCGACACAGTGCCGAATCGCAAAAAAAAAAAAAGGCCCATTCATTCAGCATCCAAATCTTCCAGGGTTAAAGGGGTTGTAAACCCTCCCCCACAACTTTGTCCCATGTAAATCATCATAAAAACCCTAATGAACACTGCTTGTAGATATCTCTTTACTTGCTTAGTATTGTTGTAATCCTTTTTGTTATTTAGAATGACATCACTGAGCAGGCCCAGATCTACCCTGATTTACATCACACTCTCTATGTGCTTATCTATCTGTTATCAGGACTTCCTACAGCACACAACACTGAACTCCCAGGAGGCTGCATAATCGCTCAGCTATTCCCCCTACACCCCATGTGACCATGTAACATCATATGCATTGTAAAGCAGGGCATGGGACAGCATTACTCCAGTCTTATCAGCTAAAGCACAAAAAAAAAACACAAGCAAACACTAGATAATCAGCACAAGTAAATACTATGAAATAAAACAAGTCAGCTATGAACAGGGAAGCAGGGTTGCCATAGAAACGTTCGATGGAGAAGGAGACTTGGTTAACAGTACAGGAAGTGCTTAATGTAAGGGCGGAAATACACTCCACTGTGGACTCAGGAAACAATACTTAAGATGGTGCTGCCTTACCCCTGGAAACAAGTTTTTTAAAGTTTCTTTAAACAGTAAGTAAGATGCAATTTGGGCTGGATTACAGTGGCTATAGTTTGATAATTACTTTTTATAATAGACTAAATGAAAAGAAGCATCAGAGTGGGAGAGTTTACTTCCTCTTTAATATACTGATGAACTATTACAATATACCTCATTAGAAAATCTCATATCTACTGATGACATTGAATTTGCAATCTCACAATTGCCTTCTCACAAAATGCCTGTTCTGGATGGCTTTCCAGCTAAATGGTTTGTCAAATTCAAACACATGCTAAGCCCATACCTGCCTAAACCTTTTATTGCAGCTCTGGATACAGGAGTCCATCCACCCTCTATGAAGGAAGTTCTCATTGTTCTTTTTAATCTACAAGAAGCCTTACCAACTATGTAATGTAGATTTTAGGATTCTGGCGAAGGTCCTGGCCAACTGCATTAATAAGGTCGGTGTATGGCAAATGCTTGTACAAAGCTGGATACATTGTTAAAACTAGGTAGCAAAAAGAAAAGAAAAAAGAAAAGGAGAAATACAGCTGCCACGCCACCTTTTTGAGTATTGTTGTCATGGAGTTTGGTAGACCTTCTGTGTTGACATGTGAAATCACCCATAACAAACAGGATAGATGCTAGAGTGGTATAAGTGCTCAGACAAATTAACAACGTGCGGAAATGGTAGTTTTGAGGTGCCAAATTAATCAATTGGAACAAAATCTAAATTTACAAGATTTTATTAAATAAACATTAATTAAAATCAACATATGAAAATTCATACAATTGTAGTACATGGTATTTTTAACTCTACATGTTTCACCATTGATGATGTAGAGTGGAAAATACCATGTACTTCAATCATATGAATTTGCATATGTTGATTTTAAAAAATTTTTACTATATATTTAATAAATAAAATGTAAGTTTTGATTTTGTTTCAATTGTTTAATTTGGCACCTTAAAACTCCCATTTTCGCACTTTGTTAATATTTCTACTATTGGGAGGTGGTGCCTTCCAATGAGATCCCACATCCTTGGATAAAAAACATATATTGCTCCTCAGGAAATGGGGGGGGGGGGGGGGGGTGCTGAGTTTGGTCTGGAGTAGGGTTAACCCACATTCTCAAAATTTCTATGTATAGGGAATTGATTCCTCTTAGGAAATTTTAAAGGGAAAACGACTACTCCTGTACTATGCTAAAGTAAACAATGTTTATTGTAGATTGTAATAATTTGTGGAAGGGAAGATAGGTTCATATAAAATATACAGGATGCAATGATCACAAACATGGAATACAAAATCAAAGATACACAGTTATATATTCCAACAAGTTTTGAGTATTGACTCTTCTTCAGGGAATACAGATCAGCATATTAACATATACCGTATTTATCAGCGTATAACACTCACTTTTCTCCCCTTAAAATCAGGGGAAAATCGCGGGTGCGTGTTATACGCTGATCCTCCGTGATTTCTGAGCGATTTTGAGCCTCTGGGCGGCTTTCAGCCGCCTTCGGATTTTCTTGCGGCTTTCGGCCACCTTCGGCTTTTCTCACGGCTTTCTGCAGCCTTCGGCCATTCTAGGCGGCTTTCGGCCGCCTTCGGGCATTCTCGGAAAACCGCACAGAATGGGCGAGAGCGGCCAAAAGCCACCGAGAACGGCCGAACGCGGCAGAAAGCCGCGAGAGGAGCCGAAGGCGGCCGCAAGCCGCGAGAGGAGCCGAAGAACTACTAGGCGCCGCCGAGATACACAGGACATCTCGGCGGCGCCATTTTTAAAAATAAAATCTGCAATTAACACAAGGGGACAACGATGCACAAGGCTGCAATGATAGACAGGCTGCAATGATGGACAGGCTGCAATGATGGACAGGCTGCAGGACAAGGCTGCAATGATGGACAGGCTGCAGGACAAGGCTGCAATGATGGACAGGCTGCATGGCAAGGCTGCAATGATGGACAGGCTGCATGACAAGGCTGCAATGATGGACAGGCTGCAGGACAAGGCTGCAAATGACACTGATAAGGCTTCAGATGGACACTGATAAGGCTGCATTGATGGGCATTTAAATGTAAGTTTTTTTTCCTTAAATTTCCCTCCTAAAAGTTTTTTTCCTTAAAATTCCCTCCTAACCTTGGGGTGCATGTTATACGCCGGCGCATGTTATACGCCGATAAATATGGTATATGGTATCTATAATTTGAAAAGAAAACTATTTGAGAAAAAACATTTTCAGGGAGAAAACAAAAAACAGCATAATAAAACAATGAGCAATGATCATCTCATATATATTCTAATAGTAAGTTAAGACATATACTGACCATGTAATGTATCTTGAAACCATCATGTATTGTTGCATCCAAAATAAAAAGAAAGAAAAACCCTTTGCACAGAGGGCAAAGGGATAAGCAAGTTCACTGCTCTCCATGCACACTGAAGCTCAAAAAAGGTTTTTCTGGACACCTGATTGCTGGCAGAAAACGCTGGTTGAAAAACGTGCTTTTAACAGTGTTTTGTACTAGTGTTTATGAGCGTTTATTAGCGTTATCGTTTATGGGCGTTTTCAATAAAAATACACAGAGGACACTCCAAAAATCCCACAGTGCATTCCAAACTCCCTTCAATGTACTGAAAAAATAGAATGACAAACACTAATTAACACGTGTTTATGATCGTTTATGAGCGTTTATCGGCGTTTGTCATTTTCTGGCAGTCAAAAACGGCACGTTGAATGCAAATTTCTGGCGTTCAGAAAAAAGCCCATAAACTCCACTGCTCATTAAAGCTAAACAACGTGCATGTGTGCATGGACACATAGGCTAACATAGAGTGGAGTTTATGGGCTTTTAAAAAAACGCCCAAACTCCAATAAACTGCAGTTTATGAGCTCCAGTGTGCATGGAGCCTTATCCCGGAGCCAGCAGGTCCGGTCCGTCAGCCAGTCCCCAAAAGCCTATTCCTTAACAGAGGGCGCCAAATAACTACTTGACATTGTGGCATCTCTGTGCCCCCGGCACGACACCACTTGAAGCAAAGCACAGAAATCCATAAGGGACAGCAGGCAGGAGCAAGGTTCAACTAGCTAGGTCATAAACAGCAGATCAGTCAGGCAGAAGTGGCAGGCAGAGAATGTACAAAGTGCAGGCAGGGTTCATAACAGGAGGTCAGGCAAACAGATAGACAGAGCAAGGTCAAGGCAAGCCAAAGGTCAGGACTGGAGACAGCAGCGAGGTCAGGAAGCCGGGTAAGTGCTGGATCAGATGCGGGTTCAGGATCAGGTCACAGGATAAGCTGCAGATCAAACAGCAAGGATCCATACAACAGAAGCCCCTTTTAAAGGTCATTGGGCGCCAAGGCAGTGTCACCATGCACGCGTGCACGTTCCCACGATCTGTGCATGCGTATGTGCATTAGCGCAAGTCTGCTCACCGCTGGATGCCTGTGAGCTGGAACAAGTCTCAGTGAACTTGTGCACCTGTGATCAGTTGCAGAGCGTCCATGACACAGAGAATATAGCAACAGACAAGCCTCTATTCAAGATAAATGCAAACAGACAAACCTGTTGATCAGACAAAGGCTACATTTTCAGCATTCAATTTAACCCTTCTTGATTATGATACAGGTGTGCTCATCTGAGACTTGAGCTGCAATGCTAGATAACAACCAGCAGATGGTGCAATTTTATTTCATAGTCAATGCTCTAGCTTGTATTGACTGGTACCTATATCTATTTGTCTACTGCTGTGTAAGGTGCATTTTAAAGATCCCAATAGTTAACCTGAATACCTAGGTCTGTCAGTGTATCCACAAATTTATACATATTGTAAATTTCCTAACACATTTATAGTCTTCACATAGTGGTTTTATTGTAAAAATTTATTTGTGACTAATGGCTATAGTTTTGACTTCAGATTCAACCCATACTCGCTGCCTTAATCATAAATACAAGTAACAGAGCTTTAGACCAGGAGCACATACCTCACAGAACCTTTATACATAAAGCAAACCCATATACAAAGATTTACAGTAATAGTCTAAAATGCGCCAGTTTTCTCAGAGATAAAAAAAAACATGCATCAATGTACCCATCAGTAGTTTTAAAACATTTGGCAGCTGTGAGATAAGCCAAGTTGCTGGAAGATTTTCTACAGATGCAACATTACAAGAGTATAATCTTAAAAAAAATCTTTAATTCTTTTAGTATTGAAAAAAAGTTGGATGTCCTAGATTTGGAAGCATAGTTTAGGAAATAATGGAATTCTTTATATCATGTAAAACTAGAGGTGTATTGGTATACTTTCATAGATTACCCAGCCACACAAATAAATAGAGGAAATACAAATACATGAATTGTGTTGCCAGTCAAAATATTTTTTTTTAATTAAGACTCTCTTGTGATTTATACACCTCCTGCCACACTGTATATTAAAAAAAAACATAGCCATAAGTAGTATTCAAAGTTTTTAGCATTTCGGAGTAATTTTCCTGCTTCCTCTCTGTTCATTTGGTTATGAATAACCCAATGGGGGTTGTAAATAGCTCACTGGTGAGGTCCTCCCCTCTTGTAAGCCACGTAAATAACTATTGCACCAACCTCCACCCATGCCTGAAATATAAGATACAAACACTGTACAATGCAATGCAGTAAGGGAACTGCTCACATATGTAACACCACCCCCATGAGGGCTGTTGCAAGATGACTGACCCCAAAGGTTTTCCTGACCTTGCAAGCCTCCCAACATCTCTGACACTCTGGGTGCGGACATGTTTCAAAAGGATAATTCAATTACAAAGACACCAAACTGCAGCAGATAAACAAGTGTGTTACTTAAGGTTCTTAAAAAGCTAGGCATGTTACTTTCAGTGCTTATGAGAATAATTTTCCTGTACAGTATTTATGATTGAATCATTTTTTTACGATAATATTTTTAAGATACAGGATCAATTAAATATGAACACAGACTTAAAATAGGAGATTTATTCACTAGACATGTATTCATACAAAATAGTTATATATATGTTGGTTGACAAAAACAAATGTTACATAAAATTAAAAATACTGATTGTGCTACATAAAATTAAGAATCTCAATTGAAACACCAGCTAATGGGAGTGTTGTACCTTTGAAATGACACAGCAATGATAAACTTCCCAGGCAATCAAAATAGTTATATATATGGTTGACAAAACAAATGTTACATAAAATTCAAATAACAATTGTGCTACATAAAAGCTTGAATACCAATTGAAACACCCGCTAAATGGGATTGTAGTACCTTTGAAATGATATGGCAATGGTAAACTTCCCTGTAGAATCAATAACCTTGTAAAAATTACAATAAGACAGAACATCTGTTTAGCAGATTCCTGGGGCAAGAATTAGTGGAATCACAGGCTAAATATGTCTGCAGATGTAATCATAAGTGAAGCACCTGTGGTTAGGGATAGCTGATCACCTCTGGACACAAACTGTCAGCGTCCATAGACAATCACATGTCCCTTATCACACCATGTGATTACATGTGGAAAACAGTGGACAGGAAAGTTCGCTGTCAGTCTGTCATTCATTTGTACAGGCTGAAACTCTGCAGCTTTTTGCATACACCTGTGATCCCAGGTGCAGGACTCTGTTGTGCAACTCTGATTGCACATTACATTGCTGAATTTAAGGCAAACAGCTAAACACACATATGAAACACCTGAGCTGTTTTACCAGTCATAGAAGTTTTATATCTGTCTATTCAATGTGAGATTTACACAGCTCTGCCACATAGCACATTTTATGGATAGACATTTTATAAAAACAAAATAACTATATTTTATAACTATATTATAATGAGAATATAGAAGATTTTTTTGCATCTTATATGTATATTTTCATCAATGCATCAGAACGATATGCGGAGGTAAGACGTCCGGCAACTGCATTTGAAGTATGCATATTTTTTAGTGATTCTTTTAGAATTTTGGGAATGTTTTTAACCCAGTGGCGGTGTTTTCGTGGGCAGGTTGACTGTTTTTCTTGGTCTTTCATGGCTCCAGTGACAACCAAGATACCGGACAATGTCACTTCTGGTTCCGCGGGAGTGGGGGTTGCGGCAGTAACCCAGGAGGTGCCGGAGGTAGGTCAGTGTTTGACAGCCACTTGGAATGACTGGCAGATTGACCATCTATTGAGCCAGTTGAGATGCCAAAAACTTTACTTCCGGAAATTGTGATGCAGGGATGTTTCCATGGCATTTTGGGTGGAAGCTGCTTAAGGGCTGGATGTGTGTTGGCTCCCCACCTACTGAGGAATCCCAATCATGGGGCGTAACGCATATAGGTGGGAGGAGCTGAGCCAGCGATGTCATACCGCAGCCACCCGAAGTTATGTGGTAATCACTGGTCTAGAATGACAATTCAATGCTTGCTTTTTTTGTGCAGTTTGTGTTTTTAATCCCTTTTACACCATTAATTAGATATATATTAATATTAATACAATAATAATATACTATGGTTCTCTAATTTGTCTTTTATCATGTGGTCATTCTGATGACTGAGTATGGAGAAAGGAGTGAATACATTGTGCATTCAGGACCAGGTGGAGGAGGAGTGTAAAGCTGATGCCTATGCTGGTGGAGATTGTTACAAGTGAATGTGACTCTGTAGTCTGATTTAATTTGGAGATGAGCAAGTTTTTCACCTAGAGGTGAAGGTTCACAAGACACGTATAGATAGTAGAAGAATTGTGATCTATCACACTGTAGTGCTTGCCAGAATCAAATGCCACTTTTGTTTATATATTTCATAAATTTTATTTAAGTTCACTGACTAAGATCATCACTGTATTATTCATATAGTTATAGGCACATAAGTGTATTTATTTTTATCAATCGATTGATATATAGTTGCACTGCACTTTTTTATGTTTGATTTAGAATACACCGATAAGCGCCACTAATTGAAAGCAGGAATGTCTATATAGGGAGGTCGAACTAATTATTGGCTTCTGTCGAACAGGAAGGGCCACACACAAATCAGAATTTGGCTGATCCCTGCTGCACCGGTCAAACTTTGATCTGTGTATACCCAGCTTAACACTTATGCTGCATACACACGATCGGACATTCCGACAACAAAATCCATGTTTTTTTTCCGACTAATGTTGGCTCAAACTTGTCTTGCATACACACGGTCACACAAATCTTGTTGGAAATTTCCAAACACCAAGCATGCGGTGTGACATACGACGAGCCAAGAAAATTGAAGTTCAATAGCCAGTGCGGCTATTCTGCTTGATTCCAAGCATGCGTGGAACTTTGTGCGTCGGAATTGTATATACATGATCGGAATTTCCGACAACGGATTTTGTTGTTGGAAAATTTTAAATCCAGATCTTTTATTTGTTGAAAATTATGAAAATGTCTGATGGGGTCTACACATGATCGGAATTTCCAACAACAAGCTCCCATTAAACATTTCCCGTTGGAAAATCTAACCGTATGTACGTGGCATTAGAGCTCTGCTCTACAGGAGCTGCAATAGGCTCATATAAGATCAAATGTGAGGGTTTACTTACAAAAATACATCAAAGATTTGGTAATGAATACAGAGTGTCTTTAATTTGTGTCTTTTATATCTGCCTAGATTTCATATTTAATCTAGCCCTTGTATTAGTAAACATGTAACTGCTGCCATAGGATTAAAATGAAAACTGTATTATACAGTGTACCACATCCCTTCTAGATACTCAAGTACCAAAAACATTAAATAAATTATATGAAGGATTTTTCAGGTGTCACTATGTTATTCTTCAAAATGATCAGACAGATATTGAAAACTATAAATTGTATTTACAATTTCAGTTTAAAAACATCATCATTTAAAAATAATGATTATTCAATTATTTCACCGAGTGTTCTCATACATACTTATATAGGAAAAAGAGAAGGAGAAAACTCCCTGACGGGACTTTAAAGGCCTACAACATAGTAACAATCCGAAGTAGTATGAATTAACAAGAGAATATTTAAAAATCTCAAATATAAATTTTATTAACAAAATTGTTAGTGCGAATCATGTATGTGTATATAGTTCTACATATTCCAAAAATACCACAATGAGAACACCGTAGCACAGCATGAACGGAAACACCCAGCCCGTTACAGAAGTTCATTATTTCCTCAGGGGTGTGTACATTAGTAGAACAGACCACTTATGTTGACAGCAGATAGTGATTTACACATCAGCCAAAAAGGTTAAAACACATTCAGTGATATCCATCCCATTGTGAGGAAAGAAAAAGGTGGCACAAAAATATATCATACCCTTTGGGAAGTCCAACAGAACCTGCTAGGGTGCACACCCAAGGAGGGTAACAGAGGTGTCAACTATACAGTCTAGTAGACAACCCACTAGTTGCATCAAGTTGGGAGGTCAGCATGGCCTCTCCCATGGACCAAAGGGATGGATCCACTATGTTGGTATTATGATACACCAGCCATAACCTTTTTTTAACGATTTTGTTAAAAAAAAATTTATACTTGACATGTTTAAATATTCTCTTGTTAATTCATACTTTAAAATCCTGTCAGGAGGTTGTTTCCTTCTCTTTTTCCTACTTATTTGGGATGTTGACTGAATTTACCTGTCGACTATACCCTAATTTACAATAAAAATAAACATATATGTCCATTACACGTCAAATCTGTTATTTTACTGCAAGTTATACCAGCAACTCTCACAGACAGATAGCGGTATATAAAATAGGCAATATCATGTGACAATTAATACACAGATATTGTGTGAATATGTATAATAGATACATGCCCCAATTATGTATACTGACATGCTTTTTTCATGTTATCATAGATTATGGATTCCATTTCTGTTTGAAGAAGCAAAAATTATCAGTGAAAAGTTTTGCAGTTCTATCTAGGAGAATCATTGGTAAAGCTGAAAATAGCCAATTTGACATGTTTTCTAAAGTGTAAAAAGAGATCCGGACAGTTTGGGTATATGGCATATACAGTGAGGGGAAAGGGTATTTGATCGCCTGCTGATTTTGTAAGTTTGCCCACTGACAAAGAAATGATCAGTCTATCATTTTAATGGTAGGTTTATTTTAACAGTGAGAGACAGAATAACAAAAAAAAAAACAGAAAAACACATTTCAAAAAGTTATACATTGATTTACATTTTAATGAGCAAAATAAGTATTTGATCCACTCAGCAAGATTTCTGGCTCCCAGGTGTCTTCTATACAGGTAAGGAGCTGAGATTCAGAGCACTCTCTTAAAGTGAGTGCTCCTAATCTCAGGTTGTTACCTGTATAAAAGACACCTGTCCACAGAAGCAATGAATCAATCAGATTCCAATCTCTTCACCATGGCCAAGACCACAGAGCTGTCCAAGGATGTCAGGGACAAAATTGTAGACCTAAGCAAGACTGGAATGGGCTTCAAGACCATTGCCAAGGAGCTTGGTGTGAGGGTGACAACAGTTGGTGCAAATTTTTGCAAATGGAAGGAAAGCAAAATAACTGTCAATCTCCTTCGTTCTTGGGCTTGATGCAAGATCACACCTTGTGGAGTTTCAAAGATCATGAGAATGGTGAGGAATCAGCCCAGAACTACACGGGAGAATCTTGTCAATGATCTCACGGCAACAGGGATCATAGTCACTCACCATGAAAACAATTGATAACTAGACACTACAATATGAAGGACTGAAATCCTGCAGGTCCCTCTGCTCCAGATACAGGCCATCTGAAGTTTGCTAATGAACATCTGAATGATTTAAAGGAGAACTGGGTTAAAGTGCGGGGGTCTTATGAGAGCAAAATCAAGCTGTTTGGCATCAACTCAACTTGCTGTGTTTTGGAGGAGAAGGAATACTGCCTATGACCCCAAAAACACCATCCCCACCATCAAACATGGAGGTGGACACATATGCTTCTGGGGTGTTTTTCTGCTAAGGGGACAGGAAAACTTTACCGCATCAAAGGGACAATGGACGGGGCCATGTACCTTCAAATCTTGAGTGAGAATCTGCTTCCCTCAGCCAGGGCATTGAAAATGGGTCGTGGATGGATATTCCAGCACAACAATGACCCAAAACACATGGCCAAGGCAACAAAGGAGTAGCTCCAGAAGAAGCACATTAAGGTCCTGGAGTGACCCAGCCAGTCTCCAGACCTTAACCCCATAGAAAATATGTGGAAGGAGCTGGAGATTAGAGTTACCAAACGTTAGTGGGAAAAAATCCCTCCTGAGATGTGTGCAAACCTGGTGGCCAACTACAAGAAATATCTGACCTCTGTGATTGTCAACGAGGGTTTTGCCACAAAGTACTAAGTCATGTTTTGCGAAGGGGCCAAATACTTATTTCACTCATTAAAATGTAAATCAATTCAGAACTTTTTGGAAATGCATATTTCTGGATTTTGTTGTTGTTATTCTGTCTCTCACAGTTAAAATAAAGCCACCATTAAAATTATAGGCTTTTTTTTTGTCAGTGGGCAAACATATAAAATCAGCAGGGAATCAAATACTTGTTTCCCTCACTGTACAATATATATATATATATATATATATATATATATATATACATATATATATATATATATATATATATATATATATATAGATAGATAGATAGATAGATAGATAGATAGATAGATAGATATATATGTATATATATATATATATGTATATATATATATATATATATATATATATATATATATATATATATATATATATATATATATATATATATATATATATATATATATATATATATATCATACATAGCATCCAGATTCAGCAGTGCATAGTTAGATGTTAGATCACCTTTTGTAAATCCCAGATTAGTAAGAAAAAGCAGCATGGACTTCATTAATGTGTTAAAAATTCCATTTTGTTCTTGGATCCAACATATTCTTTATTTAGTTCACAAAATCACAGTGAGTTGACCTTGCCCTTATATTCTAGCTCCTTTTCACTAGATTGAAAATCATATAAGATACTATTTCACCAACCAAAATTACTTTGATGGGAAAAACTGAGCTGTAAAAAGCTGTACTTTCAGCTTTGTTAAAAAAAAAAGAAGCTCTATATAGGCACTTACATGTCTACTGAAAATAGCTTAAACTGTGTAATTTGCCATTGTGTGATAGATGGAAGTTTGCAGACACGAACATGCAGATTCTGCAACCTCTTCCTCTCAGCTACCATTGTTGCAAGGAACCTTGATATCCCATGATAGCAGATAGCACATGTTGACACACTGTATGCATCTTCAAAATTTGGCTTCCAACATTTTGGAGAAAAGTTTTAGAAAAATAGAAACAATCTTAGAAATGTTGGTGTATCTTCGATTCTGCCAAAAACATCAATGATGTTTTTTAATATTTTTTCAACATCATTGATGTCTTCCTTCATCTTCTGTAAATCACGATTGCACACCATGATCTCCCCAATGAGAATCTGTGCACTTGCGAAATGAGATTCTTCTTCCACAACATCCACATCACCTAAAAGAAAAAAACACACCATGTTTTAGAAATATGCAGACATACATCTATTACCTGAAGCTGTGGTCTCAGACACTCACCTGTTGTGGTTACTATTTCGCCGACTTCATAAACCTCTCCTTCCTCCACATCCTCTGGTTGTTGTTTTGGGATTTCCCCTTCTTTAGGAGGTTGGGGGTCCCTGGTGACCTTAGACGTCTGGAGTCTTTTCTCCCCATGTGAATAAAGTAAAGGTATACTTAGCACACAGATGTTTGAGGCAAGAAATAGGAACATGAAACATTGCTTGGAAGTGTCGTACAATTGTCTGTTTTGGCAGAGTTCCAAGCTGAACACATGATTATTTTCACTTTATTAAACCTGGAATACTTACCTTTTTTGGGTAAAGTTTCACACATGTAGACACCCCTAGTACCCACTGGAGAACCTGTGTGGGACACCCTAAAAAGTTTGTTCTGGTGTCCCACACTAGTGGTCCTGTGTCTAGATGTGTAAACAGCTGCTGAGTGTCCTCTCCTTAGACTAAATCAAGTTTGCCTTTCGTTCTAATTACAAACACATCTAGACAACAATGTCCTAAACTTCCTTTAATCCAAATAGGCATGAACAAATGTAGTTAATCTGCATCTGACAAAAACATCGTATTAGTGGGTGAACGAACGACGTTCACTACGAACGAGTACTGTGCCCATGAACCCTGAAACTTGCCATTTTATGCTGTACAACAGTAAAGAAAAGCACATGGAGCAGCACGAATATAATAAGAAGAATAGGAAAACACGACAACATTTATTGTTGGAAAATCCAACTGTGTGTACGCGGCATTACACTTTAAGAAACAGGAAAGGCTTAGATGCCTCCCAACCCAGCAATTTGGGGGAAAAGTTCCCCCGGGTGGAAAACCTGGGTCCCCCCACACTTGGAGTCATTGGGCAAACAACAGTGGTAAGACAGGTATCTTTCAGGAGGTGGTCCCCTGTTTTAGGCAGCAGAGGTAGGCAGAATGAAGCTAAGAGTCTTTCCAGTGGTGTGGCATCACGGTCCAATGACAGGAAGAAAGATAGTACCAGAGATCATCCATGATCACCCATAATTTTTGTGCACCTGAAAATATCTTTCAAAGATGTAGGTATGAGTAAGTTCGCTAGGTAATAAAATTCAAATTAAGGGAGAACCAAACCACTTAAATAGGATGTCATGTTGCATGGGAAGGATTTTGGCAACCTGAACATAACACAATAGCACCAAACACAAAGATCAGAAATAGGTTTTAGGTACCTGAATAGGAACCTTTTGCAATATGTAAATGGACCATCTTGCACACAGACATTTGCTCAAACCGGCAAAGCTTAAGCGTGGCATGGCATTCTAAGGCTGCCCATACACTATACAATTTTCTTATTAAATTTTCCTTTAGATTTACCAAAACCATTTGGTATACAGTATATGAGGTCAAAGCTAAACACTTTTCAATGTGTATGCACTTAGGCATGCCCTTGCACTACAGATTTGAATGTAAACCTAAAGAAAATTGAACAAGAAATTGTATATTATATGGCCAGCCTAAGTCTCCCTTGTGGATTCCCATAGGGGTACATAATTAAGCTCATAGAGCTGAGTTAAATCAGAAACCATATGGATAACCAAATATTTTATGGAATCAGTAGCCAAAACAAGAGGACAATGGGACAATGTATTTACTTTTTTTTTTTTACTGCTACTGCTTTCATGTAGCAGCAGGTTCCTTTAATCCCAATTAGACTAGACATACTGTGTAAAGAGAAAATCTACATCTGATACTTCCATATTATGTAAAGAATATATGCACGGCAACTGTCACACATAGCTGTTATGAGGATTGTCACCTATGTCAGGGTTGCCAACCATCAGCAGGTTTACTGACGGTTTGTAAAAATCTGTGCTTTTTACAGCTGGCAGTAAATGTGCATTAGACAAATGTATGTCAGTAAAAATCAGCCCCTTTTCAGGCAGGCTTAGCAAGTGTATGAAAGAACCCATTGACAGCTTGATGCAGCACCAGCAGCCACTTATCTGGGCAGAGTTTGAAGCCAGTTGGAATTATATTTAAATAGAAGCAGACTAGAGCCAGTGGTGGAAGGAGAAGGCGGCTTCATGTGCTGACCCTGCTCCTTTAGCTGCAGCTGCGGAGGGACCTCAACTGTGCTCTGCCTGCCACCCCTCTGCGTAGATAGGTAGCTGGACTCCAATGCTTGTCTGGCAACTCCTGAAGCCTGTGCCCATGGCCCCACATGCCCCGGACCTACACTCAAGAAGGAAGAATTGGGTGTGGGAATAGAGCACTGTACTGGGAAGGCAGTAAATTGGGAGAAAAGGGAGCTCCTCTGTACACTGCACTCTGTACGAAGCACACCCCTGCACTCGGTATGCAGTGCACCTGTGAACCCTGTACTCTGTACGTAGCACACCCCTGAACCCTGCACTCTGTACACAGGGCAGTCCTTAACCACTTCAGCCATGGAAGATTTGGCTGCTCAATGACCAGGCCATTTTTTGCGATTCGGTACTGCGTCACTTTTACTGCCATTTGCACGGTCGTTCGAAGCTGTACCTAAACAAAATTGAAGTCCCTTTTTCCCCACTGCACCAGATTTTTCTCCCAAGTTTTAGTAAGTCAAACCCACTATATTAGCGGCTTCACGCCAACGTATGCAAATATGCGGCCTCACTGGACCGGGCTTTTTTCCGTGGGGCCGCATATTTGTGTATGTCCATTTGTGCTGGGAGCACACCACTCTGTGTGCTCCCAGCACATATACTGGGGTTTCATCAAAAACTTCAGACCCTGTTCTAGCGATCGGGACATGGAATGTCCGATTTTGGGCCACCTGATCGCTGTGATAGCCTCTGATGGATGAGACAAATACAAATGTATCCTTCTCTGTTCCTGCAGAGGTAGAAAAAAAATTCTTTGTAGAAAAAATAAATAATAATAATGATAATTAAAAAAAAAAAAAACCTAGCTCAAGGTTTGATATATACCTAGATCAAATTGACATATACAAAGGCTATCAGTTCACAAATGTTTATTTTTTTATTTTTTTTGCATGTACTTCAAGGATTCTCTTTAAGTACGCTTGTATTTTTTTTTTTATTTAACAGGGTCTGAGAATAATTCTAGCTGTATCGGTATCACAGGGGAATAAACTAATATGTAATATAAATGTTTAATCCAGACATCCAATTACAGCATGCACTGGCACGAGTAAATATTGGTCTTAAATAAATTATTTTTAAATTATTTAAAGGAAACAAGTCTTCATTTTTCTTTGATAGTGTAATTTGTGAATAGTAAATGAGATGAAGATGATATGGAGAAGCAGCACGAGCACCCAGTCAGCTATACTGCAGTGCTCATGTGCTAACAAGGAACATGCTGATTAGAAGAGAAAACAATGAGATGAGCTCATCAGTCTGCTACTTCTCTTTTTGTTTGTGCTGCCACTGGCCTGGGGGGAACAAGACCAGAAATTGTTATTTAAAGCTAAACGCACCTTCCATTTTAAATTGGATAAATACATTTCAGGCGCATAAAAATCAAGGGTATTCAATGTCTTAAAGTATCACTATACCCACATCATAAAAAAAAACTATAAATGCTGTATTAAATGCTGTTCATACTGATTTAGTTACTATGAGATTCATTTTCTGTATTCTGCAAAAAAACTGGTTGATTCTTCTGCTCTCTAGCTACACTTTCTGTTCATGTCCCCAATTCAGCTAGGGATTTTTCAGCTGTGGTTGCAACTTGGCACATGCTCAGTTTTCAGTGAGTTTCTATGCTGAGCATTTCCTCCCTATCACATGTGAGCAGCCCATATGACTATAGAGTCACATAAGTGGGTATATACACAGTGGTAAATGACAGCTCACGTTCTCCTTCCTCCCCTATGCCCACTAACAAGCTAAACACAATGTAAATTAATGGTTTCACCTCCCTCTTATTCTAAGACAAAGGCTGGAGGGGTGTGAACCAACCTGTGACTGGCAGAAATCCTTCCACGCCATGTTATTGCCGTAAAAATAATAAAGAATAATAATAAAAGTTTATTTATATAAATATTTATTTTTACTCTTTACTCCAAAGGCTGTTTTTTTATTTTGAACATGTGACTAACAGCAGGACTAGAGGACTAGAAGCTTCTCCTGCTTATGTCGGAAAGAGCTGGGTCATTTGACAGCTGTATATCGATTAGGAAAAGGGTACTTAATTTTTTTTAAAATTAAAATAATTACAGCGCCATCATCCACATACAGAAATAGAAGGGACAATGTAAATTAAACAGTGTGTGTCTAGTGTCACTTTAATGTCTTAGCCCACGTACACACGGTCGGAGATTTCGGCAACCAAATCCGTTGGATTTTGCCAATCGGATTGAGTCCGACGGATTGTGCCCGAAACTGTTGCATACACACGGTCGGGCCAAGTTGTCTGATTTTGCGGTTGGCAAGAACGCGGTGACGTAAGCCATGTACGGCGGGACTAGAAAAAGGAAGTTCAGCACCACGTCCGGCACCCTTTGTGCTCCTTCTGCTAATCTCGTGTTTTAGTAGAAGTTTGGTGAAAGACGATTCGCACTTTTCAGATTAGTGATTCAGATCGCTACTGCTCTTCAGTTTCTGCTTGTCTCTGCGTATCTGATAATCAGTGCGTGCAGTCATGAAGTATTTGCTTCTCATTGTGGACTCTATCTTGGTATAGTACGCTTTCAAAGGCATTTTTTAGTGTCTGCTTGCTTCTGCTATTCAGGTCGTCCTTTCAGGCCTTGCTGTTTAGCGTTGCTTTCTGGTGTCCGTTCTGACCACCCGACCGTTTTCCAAACATGTTTTGTCTACGTCCTCATCGTACAGCTTGAGCTGTGCAGGGGTTCTTACTTTGACTTTGACACAAGCCAAAGGGCTTGTGTCAAAGTCAAAGTAAGAACCCCTGCACAGCACAAACTGTACGATGAGGACGTAGACGAACCTTCAGGACCTCAAGTTCTCTACAGGCATCTCCCCCCAGGCTCTGGGGATCATTATTCCAGAGACCTGTTCTGCCATCATTCAGCTCCTGCTGAAGGACTATATTATGCTAATTTTTAATTTTTAATGTTTAATCGTAAACATCACATTCTATGTATTTCATGATTGCTGATGTCTATCTCATGACTTGCATTTCTTTCCTCATTCCCTAATTACCATCATTGCAATATGCTTTAATTCATATACTCTGCCCCTTTGTCCTCATGCGGATTTGCCTCACTAACTTCCCCACCATGCTCTTCTTGGCCCCTAAAACTAGAGTCTAGTCACTTTGGCAGCTCCATAGTATTGCTTTTCCCTAAACACCCCCTAAAATCTCTACAAATGTGATGTGTGTGCTTCAATTCATGCAAAGTGACCTTTTTCTTGTTTTTTGGAGTTGTGCCAAACTCATTAGTAACCCCCCTCTCCCCAACTGTTACCTCAGTTGATAGCAATCTTCTATCTCATGACTTGACCCAACCCAATGCACACTCTAAATACTTTTTTCATGATCACATTTATGGGCAAATTCACCAAAGCATGTAGTGTAAGGGCCTGCCTCAATACTTTCAAATGCTAGTTTTATTTTTTCAACATATTCAATTTATTGCTATGTAATAGCAGAATGTCAAAATGTCCTTCCATTTTGTTATTATGACACTTCTTACCTGTCCGGTGGGCTGCCAATAGTGTAACTAAGGAGGGGCTTCACAAAGTATCACACATTATTTACGCATTCAGTTCTCAATCAAGTGGAGAGGGTTACCTCTCCTAAACATCCCCCCTCATTTTTTATCAAGGGCCCATCAGATGGGGGGGATGGGGGGGTTAGGACTCTCATAAGGGGACCTTATACTTTAGGCTTTAAATACTCATTTTAAAAAATGGTATTCTAATTGTCTTCAAAAATGTGGGTGTCTAATCTGCATTCAATGTTGATTTGTCAAATTACTAGTTTGTTTTCTTGTGTCACTACACAGTGTCCTTCAACGCAACAGGAATGGCAGACTGTGGCCTCCCAGTTTGCCATTTTTTGTCAAGTTGTGCCTTTTTCAGCAACAGTGCAAACCCAAGTTCAGAGCGAGATGAGGGGACAGTCTCTTCTTCGGATAATCTTATTATGTTGTTGGTCTGCTACACACACACCTTCTTTTTGTTAACTAATGTGTAGTGCATGACTGATCTAAATCATGCTCATTTTCAGCACCCTGGCAGGAAAATGGCATGATTGTCCACATTTCCACCTCACTGTGGGTGCTTTTTACTAAAGGCACATCCACTATGCACTACAAGTGCACTGCAAAAGTACACCTGAAACTGCAAAGTGCAAAGTAGAGTTGCCTTTAGTAAATCACACTCCTCAGCACAAACTCAAATTTGACTACAAATACATTGTAATCCCAATGAAAAAGGAAGCCACACATTGTTGAGAATGAAACTTTTTAAAGCGGAGGTCCACCCTAAAGTGGACCTTCCGCTCATCGGAACCCTCCCCCCCTCCGGCGCCACAATTGGCACCTTTCAGGGGGGAGGGGGGTGCAGATACCTGTACAGTACAGGTATCTGCACCCACTTCCGGGATATCTCTCTGCGGAAAGGGGCGTAGATTATGCCCCTTTCCGAAAGTCCCCCGCTGCCTGCTGGGAAACACACAGATCCTAGAGGCAGCGGGTCCATCCTTATTGCGCAGCGCGACTCGCGCATGCGCAGTAGGGAACCGGGAAATGAAGCCGAAAGGCTCCACTTCCTGATTCCCATACCCAAGATGGCGGCGGCAGCACCCGAGAGACGATCGAGAGATAGGCTTCGGGTGCCGACATCGCGGGCGCGCTGGACAGGTAAGTGTCACTATTTTAAAAGTCAGCAGCTGCAGTATTTGTAGCTGCTGGCTTTAAAAAAAAAAAAAAAAACGCGGAGTCCCGGCGGACTCCCGCTTTAATACAAGCACATTCATATGTGCGTTTAGTAAGGCCTCATGCACACGAGACGCAGATGAAACCTCTGTTAAAAAAAAGCTGAAACGCGCGTTTAGAAACGCGCGTTTTGCCGCGTTTGCATGCCGCGTTTAGACGCGTTTAGACGCGTTTGCGTTTAAACGCGTTTATAAAGATAACATCATGTAGACCCTCCCCAAGCTCTCAAAGCATTTTTTTTAACTATTTCTGCTATTTTGATCAGAGTGAGCAGCAGCAGCATAGAGAGCAGTTGTACACTTGCCACGGCACCTGCCACAAGTTGTGGATTGTCCACTTGCCACGTCACTTGCCACAAGTTGGGGATTGTCCACTTGCCACATCACCTGCCACGTCACCTGCCACAAATTGTGGATTGTCCACTTGCCACGTCACTTGCCACATCACCTGCCACGTCACTTGCCACGAGATGTGGATTGTCCACTTTCCACGTCATCTGCCATGCCACCTGCCACAAGCTGTGGATTGTCCACTTGCCACGTCACCAGCCACATCACCTGCCACAAGTTGTGGATTGTCCACTTGCCACGTGACTTGCCACATCACCTGCCACGTCACTTGCCACATCACCTGCCACAAGATGTGGATTGTCTACTTGCCGTGTCACTTGCCACATCACCTGCCACGTCACTTGCCACGTCACCTGCCACAAGTTGTGGATTGTTCACTTGCCACGTCACCTGCCACGTCACCTGCCACAAGTTGTGGATTGTCCACTTGCCACGTCACTTGCCACAAGCTGTGGATTGTCCACTTGCCACATCACTTGCCACGTCACCTGCCACGTCACTTGCCACCTCACCTGCCACAAGTTGTGGATTGTCCACTTGCCACGTCACTTGCCACAAGCTGTGGATTGTCCACTTGCCACATCACTTGCCACGTCACCTGCCACGTCACTTGCCACGTCACCTGCCACAAGTTTTGGATTGTCCACTTGCCACGTCACTTGCCACGTCAGCTGCCACGTCACTTGCCACGAGATGTGGATTGTCTACTTTCCACGTCATCTGCCATGCCACCTGCCACAAGCTGTGGATTGTCCACTTGCCACGTCACCAGCCACATCACCTGCCACAAGTTGTGGATTGTCCACTTGCCACGTGACTTGCCACATCACCTGCCACGTCACTTGCCACATCACCTGCCACAAGTTGTGGATTGTCTACTTGCCGCGTCACTTGCCACTTCACCTGCCACGTCACTTGCCACGTCACCTGCCACAAGTTGTGGATTGTTCACTTGCCACGTCACCTGCCATGTCACCTGCCACAAGTTGTGGATTGTCCACTTGCCACATCACTTGCCACAAGCTGTGGATTGTCCACTTGCCACATCACTTGCCACGTCACCTGCCACGTCACTTGCCACGTCACCTGCCACAAGTTTTGGATTGTCCACTTGCCACGTCACTTGCCACATCCCCTGCCACAAGTGGATTGTCCACTTGCCACGTCACTTGCCACGTCACCTGCCACAAGTTATGGATTGTCCACTTGCCACGTCACATGCCAGTCACCTGCCACAAGTTGTTGATTTTCCACTTGCCACGTCACCTGCCAAGTCACTTGCCGCGTCACCTGCCAGGTCACTTGCCACGTCACCTGCCACAAGTTGTGGATTGTCCACTTTCCACGTCACTTGCCACTTCACCTGCCACGTCACTTGCCACAAGTTGTGGATTGTCCACTTGCCACATCACTTGCCACCTGCCATGTCACTTGCCACAAGTTGTGGATTGTCCACTTGCCACGTCACTTGCCACAAGTTGTGGATTGTCCACTTGCAATTGCAATTGTTTAAAATATTTTTCTAATGGTTTTTCATCATTTGCAATCATTTTTGAGATTTTTAATGTAAAAAAAAAGGTCACCTTTAAAAACGCATATAAACGCAAACGCGGCTAAACGCGGGTGCCGCGTTTAGCCGCGTTTAGCCGCGTTTTGCGTCTGAAACGCAGAAATTTTTGTTTCTGAACGCATTTTTTTGCTTCTGGAAAAACGAGATTAAACGCAGCTGCATATAAACGGAAAAAAACGAGACTGTGTGCATGGACACATAGGATAACATTGAATGAGTTCAGGTGCAGTTGAAAAAACTGTCCAACTGCATCTGAACGCGCGTTTAACTGCGTCTCGTGTGCATGAGGCCTAAAGGTTTTTACAACACAACCAAGATATTTTGGGTATCCAAAACCCAGTTTACTAATATTTATTTTTGAGTTGTTTTTTTGTGTAAACAGGCATGTATCAAAGCGTAAAATACAGAACACAGGAACTTACAAAGTTCACCTTGGAAAAGTGAAGACAATATCAGACATGAGTATGTACAAACTGGGCTGATATTGCCTTCATCACATGGGGTGTGACCCCTGAAAAATACAAATTTGGAAGATGCACACAGTGTGTCAACATGTGCTATCTCCCATCATGGGGGATCAATGTACATGCTTTGGGGCTGCAACCCCTTCATCTCAGACACTTTACACAAAACATGTACATTGATCACCCATGATGTGAGATAGCGCATGTTTACACACTGTGTGCATCTTACAAATTGGGTATTATGCTAAATCCACTTTTTTTTTAAATAAAACAAAAATAAAACCCTATCTAGTTTTTTCGTTTTCACACTCTCCCCAAAACATCAATGATGTTCTTCATTTTATTTTTAACATCATTGATGTTTTGTTGTACAATTTCCAAATCCCTATTGCACACCATTATTTCCCCGATCAAGATCTGGGCACTTTCACTGGTAAAATGGGAATTTTCCTCCACATCACCTAGAAAAAAAACAAACAAACACACCATGTAATCCAAATATGGTGATATACATTGATGAGCTTACCGGAAGCTGTGTTCTCCGACACTCACCTGTTGTGGTGACAATTTGGCCAACCTCCACAATCTCTCCTTCTTCCTCCTCCTCCTGCTCCTGCTCCTCTGTTTCTTCTTTTGGAAGTTGCCCTTCTTTGGGAGGGGTGTGGTCCCTGGTGTCCTCATGGTCCCTGGTGTCCTCATACTTGCCGAGTCTTCTCTCCCCTATGACAATGTAAACAAAGATTAATTAGCACACAGAGGGCATAAATAGGAATATGAAACATTGCTTGGAAGTGTTGTCCAATTGTTTTTTTGGGCCGAGTTACAAGGTGAGAACATTATTGCTGCCACTTTGTTAAGCTGGAATACTTCCCTGCAGAACGATGTTTCCTACGAACGAACGAAACCATGACCTTGAAAGTGGCCATTTAAAAATGCACAACATGAAATCCAAGCACATGGAGCATGTATGCAAGCAAGAATAATGATATGAACACACGACAACTACTTACTTTTTTTAAGAACACGCTTGATCCTTACGTACTGCTCGTGCTCCCTCAGTTTCAGGTCTGACCAGCGTTTTCTCAGTTGATCCTTGGATCGGCGTACCCCAAAATTCTTCAGAAGACTCTTCACAACTTTATTCATGATCTTGGCCTTTCTGATATTTGGGTTTGGGTAAGGTCCATACTTCCCATCATAGTCGGTCCTGTTCAATATGTCGACCATCTCCAACATCTCTCCAAAAGACATATTTGAGGCCTTAAATCTTGTCTTCCTGGATCGGGACATTTCTGGCTCCGGGCTTTCCTCACCCTCCTCCTCGTTAGTGGAACTATTATTGCGCACCTGCGTTCTCTCCGCCATGGGCTCTCCCCACTGCGCGGGAAGCGAAGGGGCAGGGAATAGTCTGGAAAGAACGTCAGGGGCGGGCGGAGTTTCACGCATGCGCACTGTATATAAAACGCCACACATGTGTATTGTCCGTACGATCTGGGAGGAGAGTGTGAGGTACGGACGCGGCGAACGTGGAAACGAAGGTAACATTTTTAAATTTGTGCTTCACTAGACTAGACTGCTTGTATCTAGGCCGCTGTTGGGACAAGATTAGGAGGGATTTTAATTGCATTATTAGTATTTGAGGGTTTGACTTGTGTTGTGTCTTGCAGAGAAAATTGACCCATTCACCAATCCCAACTTTATGGGGCTCTTCCTCGAGCTATACAAGGAGATGCCCTGCCTGTGGCAGTTCCACAACAAATTTTATTATGACAGATCCAAGAGGAACGCAGCGCTGGAGAAACTGCTTGCTTTGGTGCAGATCAGGGTCCCCACGGCAGACATGGCATATCTGAATCGCAAAATTGTGACCATGAAGCTTACATATTTCAGGGAGAGGAAGAAGCACCTGGAGTCCTTGAGAGCAGGAGATCCAGATGCTGTTTATTACCCCAGGATGGTGCACTTTGACAGGCTGCATTTTCTGTTAGACCAGGGGGTACCCAGGCCACTACTCAGGCCACCACTCTCCATGCTTCCTCCAAGGCATCCTTCACCCCCAGCTGAGGCTTCTGATGACCAACCTGGGCCATCCAGGCAGCACCATGTGGTGGGGCCCAGCTTGAGACAGGTATTGCATTGTTGAACATATTTCTTGTGTTACATTTAATGATGTTAACTAGATTAGATGTTCTTATTGATCAGTAAGTTGAGATTTCTCCAAGTGGTTTACATCTCAATAGACAGTAGTGACCAAAAATGATTGGGACGGGAAAGAAAAATGCTGGTGTCAGAATGATAGTCTGTTCTATTTGGTAACAGTCAAATAGCAAAAGCCAGGAGCACAAAATGTTGTGATTGATGATCAAAAAACTAAAACAATGTCCCCTTTTCATACACAGGAAGACCTCAGTCGGGGGGAGGCTGTGGCAAGTGGCAGCCAGGAGGTCCAACAACGCCCTCCTCCTCCTGCCCCAGCTAGAGGAGCCCAGCCACAGCCTGGAAGGATGCCTGGTGGGAAGTCCCAAAGGAAGACCAGAGAGTGATGGCCTGGGTTGAGTCTGGTGTGCCAGAAGATGCAGCCTCTTCAAGATCACCATCCTGGCCATCTGAATTTCCTGCTCTCGAGGACTTCAGGAGCAGACTTCTCTCCCTGAGATATCTACTCCTCAGGCCACCAATTTTTTAATATCTCATTTAGTCATGTCTGCCCTGGGGGCCAAAGGCTGCACCAAAGTTAAGAAGTTTCTCCAGTGCTGCGTTCCTAGTTTTCTTTTCAAGCAAAAAAAAATAATTTTATTTTTGTTTGATGAAATACTTGTGTAATGTGTTTTCCTTCAAAAAGTAGAGTTTATTTGTGAGCAGGCAGGTACATTTCCAAAATACAAAGTAAAATAAATAACAAGGGGTACCAACACTAAACAACCTCCTGTAGATTCAAAAATACAATCTAAAAAATACAATGTTGTTGTTATAAGTTTACACACCAAAATAAAAAGTTCAAAAAAGGAGAAATGACCAGTGTCTTTAAAGGAGTTTTTTAGGGAATTCCCCCCCCCCCCAAAAAACATCCAAAAAAATAAAAAAAAATAAAAATAACAAACATTGTGTAGATGTGACTTAAACTAAAATTGTATTGCTGAAATGGTTAAAAAAGAGTAATGAAATCCGTTCGGGAGAAGTGTGTGTGACTATGAGCATCAAAAGAAGTTCGTTCTTGCAGCATTGTTAAAGATCAAGAGAATGCGCTTGATGACTGATTTTTTAACATTGCAGCGTGACGAATGTGCTATATCGCTTACGAGCAGTAGTTTTACGTGAACGAGCGCTTCCGTGTCGGAATTTGAATGTGAGCATGCGTGGCACTTGGTCCAATGAAAATGCTCTACACATGATCGGATTAGGTCCGTCCGGCCCAGTTGGTCGGGAAATCTTTCCAACATGTTGGAAATTTGGATCGGACGGAGATTCGGACGGAATCAGTCTGATGCAAACCACACACAGTCGGATTATCTGATGACGTGGTCCGATAAGATTCATTCCGACAGATTCTCCGACCGTGTGTACAAGGGCTTAGGCATTTAGCCCCCATGCATTAGAATCTGCCATTTACAAGTGGGCAGAGCAAGTTCTGAGGTATTCAAGCCTTCATTATAAGGTCACATTTTGACAGTTTGGTATGCACCAGCTTATTCAACAATAATGTTTTAACCACTTTGCATACCAAATCTTTTTTATCCGGTACATCAGGGATATGCAATTAGCGGACCTCCAGCTGTTGCAGAACTACAAATCCCATGAGGCATAGCGAGACTCTGACAGCCACAAACATGACACCCAGAGGCAGAGGCATGATGGCACTTGTAGTTTTGCAACAGCTGGAGGTCCGTTAATTGCATATCCCTGATGTACTGGATAAAAAAGATTAGCTGGAGGTCCGCTAATTGCATATCCCTGCCGTACATACTGGCAATTTTTAAGAATACTATGGCGCATCCCCCGTAGGTGCCACTGGTGTATAGGGATCACCACCCTGCACAGCCAGGCACACCAAATTTACCACAGGCTCACTGAGACAGGAAACGGTCCATGCAGCTTTTGTTTTTTGTTTTATTTAGGGGTTAATATCTTGGATGGGATAAATAAGGAATTCCAGGCTTCCACCAGCAGATGCACGATTATTGAAACACACACTTGCACCTCACCACCTGAATGAGTCTCTTACCAGATTATGTTGATTTCTAGTCACAGAGATCAACAAGGAATATTAAAATTAGGATGATTCCAGGCTTACAACAGCAGACCATCAGCATAAACACCATTCATGGAATTCCTAGGCGCCTCCAGTATTAATTGGCTCAGCCAGATAACCACATTCAGCATGTTATGTAAAGAACAAAGGCCATACTTAGCCCTTGTACACACGATCGGAGATTCCGACAACCAAATCCATCAGATTTTGTCCGAAACTGTTGTATACACATGGTCGGATGAAGTTGTCGGAAAATCCGATTGTTCAGAACGTGATGATGTTATTTCGTTACGACGGGACTACGTTCAGGCTAGTAGCCAATAGCTTTGATGTAGGAATTTGATCTGAGCATGCGTGGCACTTTGTCCGATCGGAATTCTCTACTCATGCCAGAAAATATTTACGGCAAGTTGGAAAATTTGGTCCGACGGAAACAGTCCGATGCATACCACACACAGTCGGAATATCCGACAAAACGCTCCGATCGGACACATTCCGTCGGAATCTCCGATCGTGTGTACAAGGGCTTAGTGTAATTCAGTATTAAACATTTATTGTCAAAAACATACATACAGGTACTCACAATTTTGTAGATATAAACAGCACACAATGATAAAATTCCACACCGGCGTGCACTCGGCGGGCATGATTACATCATGAGTGAAGCCCCTCCCTACGCGTTATGCATGAATAGCATCGTCAGGGGAAACATTCTGGACTTTTTAGTGATGTTTGTGTCTGTATACGCACTTAATTTTTGTGAACATATTTGATATCTGGTATTCTGGTGAATGATAGGTGCTCTTGACACTATTGATTATTAACACTAAGTGCAATTTATTTCAGTTTTTTTTAGAATATATAATGATAGCTGCATATTTATGTCACATGATATGGGTCTGAGAGAGTGAGTTTAGAGAGGGCCACCATGGGAGAGGACAGCAACAGTTTGGGATAAATTGTCTACTACATAGTTACTTTATTTTTTCTTACTTTTTATATGTATCATAAAATTGGATTTATATTTGTGATGTATAGATGAACTCTTTTTACTAACTGATTATAGTCATAGCACAATCACATTTTTCACTTTCAAATTTAGTCCATTTTGCTGCAACCAGGACAGCTTTGTACATCCTCCTCCACTCCTCCACTCCTCCACTGCCAGTGCCATCTTTGCAGAAGCTTCTTCCATTACTGACATCTTCTTCCTTCTGTCATAGGGCGGTCGTTAACCGATTCCCGACCACCTCACACTGATTTACGTCGGCAGAAGGGCACGTACAGGATCACGTACCTGTACGTTGCCGTTTAAGAAGCGGCGGCATGCTCGCTCCCCTGCGGGAAGCTCCGTGAGTCCGGACGCTAGTCCCGTGGTCTCGATCGCCGCGGTTATACCTGTGATGGCCTCACAGAGAGGAAGAACGGGGAGATGCAAAAGTAAACACGCATCTCCCTGTTCTGCCTAGCAACAGTGACACTAATCTCTGCTCCCTATGATTGGAGCAGAGATCAGTGATGTGTAAAACACAGCCATGCCCCCCACAGTTAGCAACACGCCCCTAGGACACACTTAACCCCTACACTGCCACCTAGTGGTTAACCCCTTCACTGCCAGTGTCATTTACACAGGAATCAGTGCATTTGTATAGCACTGATTGCTGTATAAATGACAATGGTCCCAAAAATGTGTCAAAAATGTCCAATGTGTCCGCCATAATGTCGCAGTCATGATAAAAATCACTGATCGTTGCCATTTAAAAATATATATATATATTAATAAAAATGCCATAAAACTAACCCCTATTTTGTAAACACTATAACTTTTGCGCAAACCAATCAATAATCGCTTATTGCGATTTTTTTACCAAAAATATGTAGTAGAATACGTATCGCCCTAAACTGAGAAAAAATTTTTTTTTTTATATACTTTTGGGGGATATTTATTATAGAAAAAAATAATGATTTTTTTTCAAAATTGTCGCTCTTTTTTTGTTTATAGCGCAAAAAATAAAAACAGCAGAGATGATCAAATACCACCAAAAGAAAGCCCTATTTGTGAGAAAAAAAGGATGTCAATTTTGTTTTGGAGCCACGTCGCATAACCACGCAATTGTCAATTAAATCAACACAGTGCCGAATCACAAAAAGTGCTCTGGTCAGGAAGGGGGTCAATTCTTTCGGGTTAAAGTGGTTAATGATGCAACTTCTGCATATATAACTTCTCTCTGAGATGCAACATCATACAGAAATCTATCCTATTTTCCATTGCTTTTTTAGCCCAGGTACTTGTGACATTGATTTTTGCACATAAGTGTGTTATCAACATATGAATCATTCTTGTACATTGCAGAAGTAATTTGCGCTTCATTCGTGTTTTTCGATTTGCTTTGTTAGCTGCACTTTGTACCAAGATGTTTTGCTGCTGACTCAATGTGAATAAACTTTAGGTATAGAAATACTAAACTGCTCCACTACTTTGCACTGGCAAATATTTTATCCATAACTAGGACTCTTTATAGGGTATACTATTCTGGTGTTTGTGAATAATATTTTTCAATATTTACCTGTATAGGTTGCTATGCTAAAAACAAATTGATTAAAGGAGTTGTAAAGGCAAAAGTTATTTTTATCTTAATGCAAAAACCTTTTGTGTGCAGCAGCCTCCTCAGCACCCCCTAAGGGCCGGTTCACATAGCGAGACCTGCGGGGACCTCAGCGGCGACTTGCAGAGGACTTCTGTATAGAAGTCAATGCAAGTCGCCCCCGAAGTCGCCCAGAAGTAGTACAGGAACCTTTTTTCTGAGTCGGAGCGACTCGAGTCGCTCCTCTCAGAACGGTTCCATTGTACAGAACGGGGGCGACTTGCGGGAGCGAGGCGAGGCGAGCCGTGTCGCCTCGCATCGCCTCGCTGTGTGAACCGGCCCTAATACTTACCCTGAGCCCCCTCTCTATCCAGCGATATCCACGATTCCCTAGATCACCCAGGACTCTCCTCCTGATTGGCTGGGGCGCAGCCATGGCACCATTGGCTCCCACAGCTGTCAATCAATGCCAGTTAGCCAATCAGGGGAGAGCGGGGCGGAGCTGGGTCGGGTCTCCCTGCCTGTATGGTTACATGGAGTTTCTGACTCAGGTGCCCCCATAGCAAGCTGAAGGAAAAAGGATTTGGGCTACTCTGAGCAAAACAAACTGCAGAGAGGAGGTATGTATAACGTGTTTGTTATTTTAATTTTTTTTAACGCAAGACTTTACAATCACTTTGGTCTCTTTGTAAGGTATACTATTCTGCTGTTTGTGAATAATATTTCTGTATATGTACCTGTATAGGTTGCTATGCTAAAGACAAATTAATTAATGAACAGTACCTAAAATACTTTTTGGTGTGTCTTTTTTCATATAATCTTAGGTTATTAGTGGGGCCCTGCATTGTTAATATTATTTATTTTAATCTAAAGAAAAACTGTACAATAAAATGAGGTTATATTTGACTGTACTATATATTGCTGCAATTCAATTTAAAATAATATCCATTACACAGAAACTTCAAGAGACAAAAAATATTTTCATTCAAATGCTTCAAGCAAATTGAAGATTAGACTTCTATTTTGATATTTTGAAGGATTTACTGATTCTACCCAACTTATTGTGACCAATTTGTGAACATGTGTGATAGAGTTGCACCATGTCTGCACTAGACTCATGTAAAAGTCTCATCTCTTAAAAAAAATTTTGTGTAAAATATAGGCTTTTGTAGTTTTTCTTCAGCCTTAATAGTTGACATCATAGAACTACAGGCCATTCCAAAAATCTATTTTTTAAATATAAATTTTTTAAATCTTTAAAATTACATTTTGAAGTGCAATGAAACACATCCTATTGGCATTTCCTGGTAAACACGAAATTCATAGTCGTCATCCTGGGAGCTTGTGTCCCGCAGGGTGAGGCCATGTAACAGATAAGACCAGCCCTGGCTCTTATTCGCATGGGAAACTAACGGAAAAGTATCATATGATTTAAGCATGTACTCACTTATAGTAATATTTAGTTGCTTAATACAACTCAAAGCTTAATAAAATGCATAACAGAAGCAGAAAAGCTTGTATGATAACAGTTATATACACATGTTTTATTCTATTTTTTCCCTTTGAAATACTGAATGTATAGCCTAGCAATGATAGCTTCAAATGAATGTTTGTAATGTATTTGACAGGCATTAGAATTTATCCTTCCTAACTTATTCCCAAATAATATCATACCAGTCATGTAATTTCACAGCACAGTGTTACCTTCCCTTTGATTATAACACCTAACTCAGAGTTTAATTTTACAATAATGCAAATCAACTTCTTCTGATCCTTCTGCAGTGACATCCCACCTCCAGCACACATATTTCTCTTCCCCCTGTAAGATCCCTTCCCCAGAACACACAGATTGGTCTTTCTTCTATAAGATCCCACCCCTAAAACGTAAAGATTTTCTTTTCCCTGTAAGATCCCACCACCAGAAAACACAGATTGGTCTTTACCCTGTAATATCCCACCCCCAGAAAACACAGATTAGTCTTTACCCTGTAATATCCCACCCCCAGAAAACACAGATTGGTCTTTACCTAGTAATATCTCACCACTACCATGTATGCTTTCCTCTTTTCTCTGTCAGATAATTGGGAGTGAAGTTTAGTTCAGTAGCAGTCTTTCCACCAGTGGTGACTGTTATTTAAAAAAATTGGAGGGGAGGCGGCACAAACTAACATCACCCCCTCTCCCCCGAGAGACAAACAGCAGCGATCACCTAGCCAGCAACCCCCCCCCCCCCCCCACACACACCCCCGGGGGAGACAATCGGCGGCGGGAGTCCTACCAATAGGGGCTTCCTGAGGAAGAGGATCCGGGAGGAGGATCAGTGTGTCAATAGCGCATATTGATTCGCTATTGCCACTCAAGTGGGTGTGCTTGGGGCGTAGTTCCCTTTTTTGAAGCCTATTAGAGCCTCTGGCTCTAATCACGTGGTTCAAAAAACACACCCCCTCACTGAAATCCACGGTCTGGCGCCCTGTATGTAGATCAGGGGGCCGTATGCATGGATGGGGGGTGGTGTTCCAGCGCCCCTTATGGAGTGGCCGCCACTGCTTTTCAGCCCCCACCCCTGTGAGCAGAAGTAGGTTTCCTATGCTTTTTTAATAACTGTAAAGTTTTTGTTGTCTACAATTGTGCTTTTGTTTGTAGGACACATTGGCCTTTCTCCTGTGTCCTGCACCCAGCGCACACACATCACTCAGCAGTGAGATGCCCCTCCAATACAAAGTGCCCTATAGCCATTTTACACTAGCAGAGTATAGGCATTAACCCCTCAGTGACAAGTCTGTAGTGTATATGCAAGTTGCTTTAGAATATATATGGAGGGACCTGTATACGCAATGCCATCATCCCTTGAGACACATACAATAGTTACAGTTGACAAGTGGGACATGTTAGGCCGCGTACACACGCGCGGACTGTTTGCCCAACCTTGTTCGTCAAACAGTTTCGGCAAACAGTCCGCTCAAAATTTGCATGAGCGGACTTGCCCACACACGAGCGGACTGTTTGACGAACAAGGTTGGGCAAACAGTTCGCCCAACTTTTGAAATGAACGGACTCGCCCACGTAAGGAGGAGGCAAATCCGCCCATTTCGAGCGCGTGTACAGGTAGGCGGGGCCCGCGAAGGAGATGTCGCGGGCTCCGCCGCCTGGAATGGGCTTAAAGGGGAACCCCAACGCCGAAAAAAATCGGCGTGGGGGTTCCCCCAAAGTCCACACCAGACCCTTGTCCGAGCACGCTACCCGGCCGGCCAGGAAAGGGGGGGCGAGCGAGCGCGCCCCCCCTCCTGAGCCGTACCAGGCCGCGTGCCCTCAACATGGGGGGTGCCTTGGGGAAGGGGGGGCCGCGCGGCCCCCCCACCCCAAAGCACCTTGTCCCCATGTTGATGAGGACAAGGGCCTCTTCCCGACAACCCTGGCCGTTGGTTGTCGGGGTCTGCGGGCGGGGGGCTTATCGGAATCCGGGAGCCCCCTTTAAGAAGGGGGCCCCCGGATACCGGCCCCCCACCCTATGTGAATGAGTATGGGGTACAATGTACCCCTACCCATTCACCTGTGAAATAAAGTACAAAAAAAAACACAACACAGGGAAAAAATATTTTATTGCACAGCTCCGGGGGTCTTCCGTCTTCGGGGGTCTTCTCGCCGGACTCCTCCGCTATCTGTGTGTAGCTCTTTTACTAGCGGAGGAGTCCGGCTTTCTTCCTCCCCGCCGCCGGCCTCTTCTCCCGACTTCGGGGGTCTTGTCCCCCTCTTCGGTTCTTCTGCCGGGCCACCGCGCCTTCTTGTAGCTCTTTTACAGGCGGTGGCCCGGTCTTCTGTCGCCGCCGCCGCCGCCGCCGCCTTCCGTTCTTGTTCTTCTTCTTCTTCTTCTTCTTCTTCTTCTTCTTCTTCTTCTCCAGGAGATGTTGACTCGACGAGCTCTCCGGCCGGAATGCCAGGGACACGCTCCGCTGCCACTTATATAGTGACAATGGGGCGGTGTCACATGGTATATGTCACATGGGTTGGTCACATGGTGACCCCGCCCCCTTACGATGTCATAGTCCCCATGTGACATCAACCCATGTGACCAACCCATGTGACATATACCATGTGACACCGCCCCATTGTCACTATATAAGTGACCGCACAGCGCGGCTCTGGCATTCCGGCCGGAGAGCTCGTCGAGTCAACATCTCCTGGGGAAGAAGAAGAAGAACAAGAACAAGAACGGAAGGCGGCAGCGGCGGCGACGGCGACGACAGCGGCGACAGAAGACCGGGCCACCGCCTGTAAAAGAGCTACAAGAAGGCGCGGTGGCCGGGCAGAAGAACCGAAGAGGGGGACAAGACCCCCGAAGTCGGGAGAAGAGGCCGGCGGCGGGGAGGAAGAAAGCCGGACTCCTCCGCTAGTAAAAGAGCTACACACAGATAGCGGAGGAGTCCGGCGAGAAGACCCCCGAAGACGGAAGACCCCCGGAGCTGTGCAATAAAATATTTTTTCCCTGTGTTGTGTTTTTTTTTGTACTTTATTTCACAGGTGAATGGGTAGGGGTACATTGTACCCCATACTCATTCACATAGGGTGGGGGGCCGGTATCCGGGGGCCCCCTTCTTAAAGGGGGCTCCCGGATTCCGATAAGCCCCCCGCCCGCAGACCCCGACAACCAACGGCCAGGGTTGTCGGGAAGAGGCCCTTGTCCTCATCAACATGGGGACAAGGTGCTTTGGGGTGGGGGGGCCGCGCGGCCCCCCCTTCCCCAAGGCACCCCCCATGTTGAGGGCACGCGGCCTGGTACGGCTCAGGAGGGGGGGCGCGCTCGCTCGCCCCCCCTTTCCTGGCCGGCCGGGTAGCGTGCTCGGACAAGGGTCTGGTGTGGACTTTGGGGGAACCCCCACGCCGATTTTTTTCGGCGTTGGGGTTCCCCTTTAAGCCCATTCCAGGCGGCGGAGCCCGCGACATCTCCTTCGCGGGCCCCGCCTACCTGTACACGCGCTCGAAATGGGCGGACTTTCCGAGCGGGAACAGTCCGCTCATTTCGAAAGTACAGCGGACAAGCCCACACACGGGCGGACTGTTCGCTCAAACACAGTTTCAGCGGACAGTTTTTCGGAATTTCCGAAAGACTTTGTCCGTCCAACTGTCCGCTGAAACTGTCCGCTGAAAGCCCACACACGAGCGGACTGTCCGCCCAAACACTGTTCAGCGGACAAGGTTGGGCGAACAGTCCGCCCGTGTGTACGCGGCCTTAGGCATGCCAACACAAAAAAAACATTATTGTTAAAAATTCATGTAATTTTTATTGTTCACTTTTAGGTCACATGTACACTGGACGTTTTTATTGCTGCTGTTTTTGGTTTCAGATGTGTTTTTTTTTTTTGCGGCCAGTAAGCTCCCCAGTATGCTATCCTATGTGTCCATGCACACATAGGCTTTTAGCAGTATTTTTTTGCAGGGGCATTTTCTGGCTGGAAACAAAATCCCAGAACTAGTGGGTTTGAAGAGGAGTTTTCCAGCTGTAAAAATGCTCTAACTCTAAACAAACAAAAAAAAAGCAGAAAAACACAAAAAAACACAGTTATTGGGCATTTATGAGCATTTTTGAACCATACGTTTTGTGGGGTATAGCTTTGCTAAAAAAAGCAAACATTGAAAAATGCTGCAAACCGTTATTGCAAAAATGCTGCAAAATGTGGCAAAACTCACGTATTTAATGCGGCATACTACATCTAAAGCTACTGACATTTTTATAATGCCCAATATGCATTAGGCCTAAAACATGCTTGTATAAAAGCACAGGTTAAAATATCTTTATGTCATAACAGCATTTACTACTATAACCTCATATTCTCATAACATAGTATTATCACAAGATCACAGCAAAAGTTTTCTTCATGCTTGTGTAGGAATGGTCCAACGCATTTCAAAATATATTCTTCCTTATTATTATTATACATGATTTATATAGCACCAACAGTTTACGCAGCGCTTTACAATGTATGGGGGGACAACACAATTACAGTACAGTTCAATACAAAAGGTACAGGAGGGCCCTGCTCGTAGAGCTTACATTCTAAAGGGAGGGGGTGGTGGTACAAAAGGTAATAGCTGCAGAGAATGATTTGATGTGGGAGTGGCTCAGGGACAGTTAGGTGGGTGTGGGATAGACTTCCCTGAATAAATGAGTTTTCAGGGCTCTCCTAAAGGTGGAAAGGGTAGGGGCTGATTGGACAGACTGGGGCAGAGAGGCTCTGGAGAAGTCTTGAAGGCGAGCATGGGAGGAGGTAACAAGGGGGCTAGAAAGCAGGAGGTCCTGGGAGGAGCGGAGGGGACGATTTGGGCGATATCTGCAGATGAGGTTGGTGATGTAGATGGGGGCGATGTTGTGGATGGCTTTGTATGTTGTGGCTAGCATTTTTAATTTTACACGGTCGGATAGGGGAAGCCAGTGAAGGGATTGTCAGAGAGGGGCAGCAGTCACGGATCAATTAGTGAGGTGTATTAATCTAGCAACAGCATTCATAATAGACTGAAGGGGGGATAGCCTGCTTAAGGGTAGGACATTAAGGAGAGAGTTGCAGTAGTCATGGTGGGAAATAATCAAGGAGTGAACGAGTTGTTTTGTGGCATTAGTCAGGAAGGGTCGAATTCTGGAGATATTGTGGAGGTGAAGGCGGCAGGATTTAGCCAGTGATTGGATATGGGGGCTGAAGGAGAGGTCAGAGTCAAGGATTACACCCAGGACCCTGGCATGTGTGGAGGGACCAATGGTTGTGTTGTTGATATTAATGGTGAAGTCACAGGGGGGGATCATGAAGGAGGAAATATGACAAGCTCAGTTTTAGAAAGATTGAATTGTGAGGAAGTGGTGGGACATCCATACTGATATGTCATTCAGTAAGTTTGAGATCTGTGAGGAGATCAAGGGGGTGAGCTGAGGAGTGGAGAGATAGATCGGGGTGTCGTCCGTATAGAGGTGTTATCAGAAACCATGGGAGGTTATCAACTGGCCCAGGGAAGAGGTATAGAGCGAGAATAGGAGGGGCCCAAGGACGGAACCTTGGGGTACCCCAACAGAAACAGGAAGGGGAGCGGAGGAGCTGGAGTTGTAAGTGACCCTGAAAGTGCGCTGAGATAGGTAGGAGGAAAACCAGGAGAAAGTAGAATCGCGGAGGCCAAGGGAGTATAATTTGCTGAGGAGGAGCAGGTGATCAACTGTGTCAAAGGCAGCAGAGAGGTCTAAAAGTATGAGTATGGAGTAGTGGCCGTTGGTTTTAGCAGTTAGTAGGTCATTAGTGAGTTTTAGTAGGGCAGTTTCAGTAGAATGTTGTGGGCAGAAGCCAGACTGTAGGGGGTCGAGAAGGTTGTTGTCCATGAGGTAGCGAGTTTCTTCCTTATGGGTTATAGGTGAGTTAAAATGTATGACATATATTGTAGTACCTATCAGAAACCTAAAGAAAATTGTTAAAACCACATTTCCAGTGCTGTTGCCACCACCTCAACCACAACAATTGGAAAGAAGCTAGACAACCCACAGGGACCCAAAAAGTGTGTGATGATGTATGGATCACTCTATATATGGTGTTGAGATTAATCAGGTGGGAAGATGTTCTCTGACCTCCTCTTTATATGCAATAACCTCTCAGGGATCTACTTCAAGAGCATATTTCTCAACCCCTTAGTGATGAGTATTCAGTGTTGGTTCATTAGCCCCTCAGTATCCAGTCCCCAGCATATCACCATTCAGGGGCGGACTGACCATTCTGGCACTCGGTCACGGACCGAGGGCTCCATGCCACTAGGGGGCCCCATCAGACTGGCCAGCCTTGGTAAATGCAGGGACAGTATGTAAAAATCTGTGTTTTTTTACATCTGTCCCTGAAATGTCCCATGCCGACATAATTTTGCTGTAAAAAAAAAGGAAGCTATAGATGCCCCGCCTCTGTACTGCCTCCTCAGCCAATGGAAACAGTGTACACGCCCCCTTCCTCTCCGCGGCTCATTTGATTTCAGAGCAGGAGACTGCCAACAGCTGGAGGAGGGGACACAACGTGCAGTGTGGGAAGGGCTGCAACCTGCTGGAAGGTAAGCTTGCTGAGATGAACTGAGTGTCAGTGGCTTAACCTAGTGAGCAGGAGGGAGGGTGGATGTGTTTTTCCTCTAGCAGGGCTCTGAAGCTGTTAGATCGATTTTCTATGTGAGAAGTGCCATGCTTCTGGAGGAAGGAACTTCCTCCCCCAATCTCTGCTACCCTGCCTACTCATTACCTGCCCACCAGTACACAGGCACAGTCCCCTCCTCTCCTGCATTACCACCTAAAGTGTCTGTGAGCTGCTGGGGCACTACAAGTCCCAGCATGCCTGGAGATGGTGGCAGCAGTGTGTTTTTTAGGCTGATTCGTTGGGTGAAAAGTGCTGGTGTCTATATATATATATGTGTGTGTGTGTGTGTGTGTGTGTGTGTGTGTGTGTGTGTGTGTGTGTGTGTGTGTACATATACATATGTACATATATATAATTATTATTATTTTTTTTATTAGAGCTGGGCGATTTTTCTAAAAAAAAAATATATATATATATCTGCGATAATTAAAAAAAACAAAAAAAAAAACACGGTTTGAATCAAGGTGTTGTTTTTTTTTTTTTTAATGGACACTGTGCCGGTCCTGAGGAGCTGCGGGCAGGAGTTTTTAGGCGAGGCTACGGCTTTGGCTTAGTCCACGATGCTTTCTTAAATTTTTAATTGATTTGACCTCTCAGCTCGATTCAAGATTTAAATCGATTTATTTTTTTCCCCAGCCCTAAAATATATATATGTGTGTGTGTTTATGGTGTGTATACTGTGTGTCTATCAGTGGCGGTGCGTCCATAAGGGGCGCTTGGGCGCTGCCCCCACTCTCCTGGCACCTCTCTATCACTATAGATAGATTCATGCATTGCATGAATCTATCTATGGTTGCCGCTGACACCCCCTATTCAGATACCCGTGTTTTTGGGAAGCACCTGATTTAGAGCCTTAGGCTCTAATAGGCGCCCACAAAGGTGAACAGCAGGCGTCATGCTGGGCATTCACTGTTCACTCAGCTGTGTGTGTGTGTGTTAGAAAAGCAAAGGAATTCACTTTGCTAACACTGAACCGCCTCTAAGCCAATCAGGTGCTCGGGTCTGTTACCTGTCACCTGATTGGCTGAAGCGTCAGGCACTGTGATTCAGAGACGGCTCTCTAATTAGGCAAATTAGGCGATTGCCTAAGGCCCCGCAGTCTTAAGGGCCTCGCAATCGAATAATTTGCCTGTAAATAGTCCGGTGGCAGCAAGTGCGGGGAGCGGGACAGTAGAGTCCTCTAGGTGGCGCAGCGGCTGGATGACAGACGGCATGAGGGCGGCATGTCCATGTGGGACCCTCACTTGAGCTTCTCTCTTGTGCCGCTCACCAGACCTCTCCTCCGCACCTGCCTCCTATTTGGTTCTGGAGTCGGAGCGGGGTGTTTCTGAAAAACTACCCAGCTGGATAGTCCCACCATGAGTGTGAAGAGGGAGGAACTCTTATGCTGCCGACCAGAGCAAAGGTGAGTGCCCGTGCCGTGCAGCCTTCCCTGTGTGCCTGAATAGGAGGAGCGGTGGGGAGACTGCACATAGATAGTGGAATTGATTTTTACATATTAATTCATACAGCAGCTGAATGTCTGCAGGGAGGAGAGGAGGAGAAGTGATCATTCAGCGGTTGCATGAAGGAATATGGAAAAATCAATTCCACTATCTATGTGCAGTCTCCCCACCGCTCCTCCTATCTAACTTTTTCTGCATCCCCGTTCTCTCCGGCCCCTCCTTGTGCTCCCTGGCTCCGCCCCTCCGTGCGCTCCCTGGCTCCGCCCCTCCGTGCGCTCCCTGGCCCCGCCCCTCTTGCTCTCCAGCCTCCTTTGTGCTCCCTGGCTCCGCCCCTTCTTGTACTCCCTTTCTCCACGCCTCCTGCTCTTCAGCCCCTCCCTTTGCTCCCTGGCTCCGCCCCTCCTGCTCTCCAGCCAATTCTTGTCCTCCCTGGCTCCACCCCCATTTCGCCAGCACCCCCTGCTCTCCAATTCTTTCTGCTTCCCCCTCAAGCTCCCCCCCAGCACTCTCCACCCCCCACCCTTAGCACTATCTGGCCCCCAGCACTCTCCACCCTACACCCCCTGCGGCTCTCTCTTGCCCCCATCACTCTCCACCTTCCACCCCCAGCACTCTCTGGCCCCCAGCACTCTCCAGCTCCCACCCCCAGCACTCTCCAGCCCCCACCCCCAGCACTCTCTGGCCCCCAGCACTCTCCAGCCCCCACCCCCAGCACTCTCTGGCCCCAGCACTCTCCGCCCCCCAGCATGCAATGCCCCCCACCCCCCAGTACTCCCTGGCCCCCAGCACTCTCCGCCCACCAACCCCCAGCATTCTCTGGCCCCCAGCACTCTCCGCCCCCCAACCCCCAGCATTCTCTGGCCCCCAGCACTCTCTGGTCCCCACCCCCCAGCACTCTCTGGTCCCCACCCCCCAGCACTCTCTGGTCCCCACCCCCCAGCACACTCTGGTCCCCACCCCCCAGCACTCTCTGGTCCCCACCCCCCAGCACTCTCTGGTCCCCACCCCCCAGCACTCTCTGGTCCCCACCCCCCAGCACACTCTGGTCCCCACCCCCCAGCACTCTCTGGTCCCCAGCACTCTCTGGTCCCCACCCCCCAGCACTCTCTGGTCCCCACCCCCCAGCACACTCTGGTCCCCACCCCCCAGCACTCTCTGGTCCCCAGCACTCTCTGGTCCCCACCCCCCAGCACTCTCTGGTCCCCACCCCCCAGCACTCTCTGGTCCCCACCCCCCAGCACACTCTGGTCCCCACCCCCCAGCACTCTCTGGTCCCCAGCACTCTCTGGTCCCCACCCCCCAGCACTCTCTGGTCCCCACCCCCCAGCACTCTCTGGTCCCCACCCCCCAGCACTCTCCGGTCCCCACCCCCCAGCACTCTCTGGTCCCCACCCCCCAGCACTCTCCGGTCCCCACCCCCCAGCACTCTCCGGTCCCCACCCCCAGCACTCTCCGGTCCCCACCCCCAGCACTCTCCGGTCCCCACCCCCAGCACTCTCCGGTCCCCACCCCCAGCACTCTCCGGTCCCCACCCCCAGCACTCTCCGGCCCCCACCCCCCAGCACTCTCCGGCCCCCACCCCCAGCTATCTCCGGCCCCATCCCCCCAGCACTCTCTGGCCCCAGCACTCTCCGCCCCCCACCCCCCAGCACTCTCTGGTCCCCACCCCCCAGCACTCTCTGGTCCCCACCCCCCAGCACTCTCTGGTCCCCACCCCCCAGCACTCTCCGGTCCCCACCCCCAGCACTCTCCGGTCCCCACCCCCCAGCACTCTCCGGTCCCCACCCCCCAGCACTCTCCGGTCCCCACCCCCCAGCACTCTCCGGTCCCCACCCCCCAGCACTCTCCGGCCCCCACCCCCAGCTATCTCCGGCCCCATCCCCCCAGCACTCTCTGGCCCCAGCACTCTCCGCCCCCCACCCCCCAGCACTCTCTGGTCCCCACCCCCCAGCACTCTCTGGTCCCCACCCCCCAGCACTCTCTGGTCCCCACCCCCCAGCACTCTCCGGCCCCCACCCCCCAGCACTCTCCGGCCCCCACCCCCAGCTATCTCCGGCCCCATCCCCCCAGCACTCTCTGGCCCCAGCACTCTCCGCCCCCCACCCCCCAGCACTCTCTGGTCCCCACCCCCCAGCACTCTCTGGTCCCCACCCCCCAGCACTCTCTGGTTCCCACCCCCCAGCACTCTCTGGTCCCCACCCCCCAGCACTCTCCGGTCCCCACCCCCCAGCACTCTCCGGGCCCCACCCCCAGCACTCTCCGGCCCCCACCCCCAGCACTCTCTGGCCCCAGCACTCTCCGCCCCCCACCCCCCAGCACTCTCTGCCCCCCACCCCCCAGTACTCCCTGGCCCCCAGCACTCTCCGTCCCCCACCCCCCCAGCATTCTCTGGCCCCCAGCACTCACCAGTCCCCACCCCCCAGCACTCGCCGGTCCCCACCCCCCACCACTCCCCTCTCTCCCTCCCCCCTCTCTCTCTTACCCCACTCTCCCTCCCCCTCTCTCTCTCTCTCTCTCTCTCTCTCTCTCACCACACTCCTCTCTCTTACCCCTTCCCACCCCTTTCTCTCTCCCTTCCCTTCTCTCCCTTCCCTCCCTTCCCTCCCTTCTCTCCCTTCTCTCCCTTCTCTCCCTTCTCTCCCTTCTCTCCCTTCTCTCCCTTCCCTCCCTTCTCTCCCTTCCCTCCCTTCCCTCCCTTCTCTCCCTTCCCTCCCTTCTCTCCCTTCCCTCCCCTCCCTCGCTCTCTCCCCTTCCCCCCTCTCTCCCCTTCCCCCCTCTCTCCCCTTCCCCCCTCTCTCCCTTCCCCCCTTCCTTCCCTTCCTCTCTCCCTCCCTCCCTTCCTCTCTCCCCTCCTCCCTCTCCCCGTTCCCTCTATCCCCCCTTCCCTCCCTCCCTCCCTCCCTCCCTCCCTCTCTCCCTTCCTCCCTCTCTCCCTCTCTCCCTTCCTCCCTCTCTCCCTCTCTCCCTTCCTCCCTCTCTCCCTTCCTCCCTTGCTTCCCTCTCTCCCTTGCTTCCCTCTCTCCCTTGCTTCCCTCTCTCCCTCCGCTTCCCTCTCTCCCCCTCCCTTCCCTCCTTCTCTTCTCCCTTCCTTCCCTCTCTATCTCCCTTCCTTCCCTCTCTATCTCACTTCCTTCCCTCTCTATCTCACTTCCTTCCCTCTCTATCTCACTTCCTTCCCTCTCTATCTCACTTCCTTCCCTCCCTCTCTGCCTTCCTTGCTTCCCTCTCTGCCTTCCTTCCTTTCCTCTCTCTCCCTTCCTTCCCTCCCTCTCTCCCCTCCCTTCCTTCCCTCTCTCTCCCCTCCCTTCCTTCCCTCCCTCTCTCCCCTCCCTCCCTTCCTTCCCTCCCTCCCTCCCTTCCTTCCCTCCCTTCCTTCCCTCCCTCCCTTCCTTCCCTCCCTCCCTTCCTTCCTTCCCTCCCTTCCTTCTCTCTCTCCCCTCCCTCCCTTCCTTCCCTCTCTCCCCTCCCTCCCTCCCTTCCCTCTCTCCCCTCCCTCCCTCCCTTCCCTCTCTCCCCTCCCTCCCTTCCCTCTCTCCCCTCTCTCCCTTCCCTCTCTCCCCTCTCTCCCTCCCTCCCTTCCCTCTCTCCCCTCCCTCCCCTCCCTCCCTCCCTTCCCTCCCTTCCCTCCCCTCCCTCCCTCCCTTCCCTCTCTCCCCTCCCTCCCTCCCTTCCCTCTCTCCCCTCCCTCTCTCCCCTCCCTCTCTCCCCTCCCTCCCTTCCTTCCCTCTCTCCCCTCCCTCCCTTCCTTCCCTCTCTCCCCTCCCTCCCTTCCTTCCCTTTATCCCCTCCCTCCCTTCCTTCCCTCTCTCCCATACCTTCCTTCCCTCCCTCTCTCCCTCCCTTCCTTCCCTCCCTCTCTCCCTCCCTCCCTCTCTCCCTCCCTTCCTTCCCTCCCTCTCTCCCCTCCCTTCCCTTCCTCTCTCCCCTCCCTCCCTTCCCTCCCTCTCTCCCTTCCCTCCCTCTCTCCCCTCCCCTCCCTTCCCTCCCTCTCTTCTCCCTTCCTTCCCTCTCTCTCTTCTCCCTTCCTTCCCTCTCTTCTCCCTTCCTTCCCTCTCTCCTCCCTTCCTTCCCTCTCTCCCTTCCCTCTCTCCTCCCTTCCTTCCCTCTCTCCCTTCCTTCCCTCTCTCCCTTCCTTCCCTCTCTCTCTTCCTTCCCTCTTCCTTCCCCCTTCCTTCCCTCTTCCTCCCCTCCCTCTCTCCTCCCTCTCTCTCCCCCACCCCTCCTCTCCTCTTTCCACCTCTCTCTCCCCCTTTTGTGCACCCTTTATCTACCCCTCTCTCACTCTCCTCTCTGCCTCCCTCTCGGTCACTCCCTCTCCCTCTCACTCACAATGTCTTTCTCCCCTCCCCCTCTCTATCTTTCCCTCCCCCTATCTCTCACAATCTCTCGCTCCCCCTCCCCTCTCTCACCCCTCCTCTCTGTCTCCCTTCCCCTCTCTTGCTCCCCCTGCACTGTGCTGGGATCCCCCCACTCTACTTCCTCTGCGGATGTGGAATGGCTCAGTGACAACCCCTCCCCATTCTCCCAAGACACAGGAAATTCTTAGAGGGGTTGCCACCTTGGTGGGCCCCAGATGTTTTAATGGCTGTATATGTCTGATGGGTGAGAAGAGTGCCCTGGAAGTGGTGCAGATGAACTGTTTGCTAGATCGGTGCATCTTTTTGCAGCCATTTTTATTGCTTGAATTTTTTTCCCATTATGGGCGTGATTGGGGCCTCATGTGTAAGTTTCGCCTAAGGCCTCACAAATCCTAGAGCCGCCTCTGCTGTGATTGCATGCCTGACAGAGGATGGAAGAAGACATCGAGGGGCGTGCAGGACACCGCCACTGACCCGCTCCGAGACAGGTAAGTACGGGGCGATGCACATTAGCAGCAATTCATGGGCACAGTAGCAGCAATTGATTGGCACACTGGCAGCATTTGATGGGGCACAGTAGCGGCAATTGATGGGCACGCTGGCAGCATTTGATGGGGCACGCTGGCTGCATTTGATGGGCACAGTGGCTGCAATTGATGGGATTTTTTTTGTTTGTTTTTTTCAGTTTGTTTGTGCCCCCCCCCCTCATAAATTTTGAGCACCAGCCACCACTGATGTCTATGTGTATATGTGTATAATGTGTGTGTGTGTGTGTGTGTGTGTGTGTGTGTGTGTGTGTGTGTGTGTGTGTGTGTGTATACTGTATGTTTCATTTGTGCCTACTGCCACCAAACAGAAGTCGATCTAACAATCCTATGCCCCTGAAAAATCCACAGCCATTCGGAGGCAGCTGAATGGTGAACTGCTGAGCCCGGCCTCGGATCAGGCAGCAGGGCAGGTCTGGGTGTGTGCCGTGATTTGGCACACATCAAGTATGGCTTTTATTCACATGCCCCACTGCCAGATCTGAGGCCAACCACAGCAGTTCACTATTTCGCTGGCTCTTAGCCCTTGTACACACGGTCGGAGAATCCGTCGGAATGTGTCCTATTGGACCGCGTTGTCGGATAATCCGACTGTGTGTGGTATGCATCGGACCAAATTTTCCAGCTTGCTGGAAATATTTTCCAACAAACTGGTCCGATAGGACATAGTCCGATCATGTGTAGAGAATTCCGATCGGACAAAGTGCCACGCATGCTCAGATAAAATTCCTACATCAAAGCTATTGGCTACTAGCCTGAACGTAGTCCCATCGTAACGAAATTACGTCATCACGTTCTGAAAGATCTGATTTTTCGACAAATTTGTCCGACCGTGTGTATGCAACAGTTTCAGACAAGATCCGGCGGACAGAATCCGACCGATTTGGTTGTAGGAATCTCCGACCGTGTGTACAAGGGCTTAGACTCACTTGCACAGTTCAGAGATGGAACAGTGGATTTTTTTTTCTAATTTAAAGGCCTTTAAATGAAGGTGCAAAGGTGTGTGTAAGGGGACACTGATAGAAGGTGACACACTGGGGGGCTCTGCCATAAGTTAGGACTCTGTGGACTGTGATATATAGGGAGAATGTTAGGACTATGGTGTAAGGTAGGGCTGATGTGAGCGTGGCGTTCATCCTGACTGTACTTGTTGTTTTGTATGTTACTTACTCCTGGCATAGCGGCCACCTGTAAGCCTGGGGGCCCATAATCTTCTATTGCCCGGGGGCCCCATGAGTTGTCAGTCCGCCCCTGTCACCATTAACTGTGCAATGCCCATTCCCCAGCTCAGATGTGTGTTATTCTCAGCATATGTGATAACCCCCCAATGTGTGTTATCTACTCAGCGACATATATGTTAACCCTACTTTTTTTCTAGGGTGGAAAAAAGCTAGAAAACTTTTTATTGCTGTCTGCGTCCCTGTAGGAGATGTTCCCTTACTTCCTGTCTTGGTGACAATGCTGTGACCAGGACATAAGGGGGAAATCCTCAACCAGGCTTCAGACAGAAATTAAATCTAAATAGGTGCTCACCTTTCCCTACTCTATGCAAAACTTAGAAAATATGTTTCGTTTGGAGTTACACTTTGAAGCCTAACCCAGGGCAATTAAAAAAAAGGGCCCTGGGAAGGGTACATAATAAGATAACTGCAATACTCACCTTATATCTGAAGCTATTAGTCGCAGTACTTTTTTTCACCATACAATGTCCTCAGTCTTGGGGTTGATTGATTGCCAAGCAGCAGGCTGTGCCTGTGGTAGGGCTTGATATACAGCAAACTGCACATTGAAACTACAAAAAAAAACAGTAATATTCATCATAATTGCATTTGTTTTAAACAATTTATACAGCATATGTCAGTGATGGAGAACCTTTTTAAGCCTGAGTGCCCAAACAGCTACACAAAACCAACTTATTTGTGTCAGAGTGTAACCCAAAATTAAACCTACCAGCGGCTCTGTACAGAGGATGGGACTGATCATCCCTCTGAATGAGCCCTAAGGGACCAAAAACATATGATTCTGCCAGACTTGCTCAGAATACAAGGTTCAGGAATGTGTTTTGCTCAGAATACAAGGTTCAGGAATGTGTTTTGCTCAGAATACAAGATTCAGGAATGTGTTTTGCTCAGAATACAAGGTTCAGGAATTTGTTTTGCTCAGAATACAGGGTTTAGGAATGCATTCTGTTTAGAATACAGGGTTTAGGTATGCGTTTTGCTCAGAATACAGGTTTCAGGAATGTGTTTTGCTCAGAATACAGGGTTCAGGAATGCATTGTGCTCAGTCTACAAGGTTTAGGAATTGTTAGAAACCATGAATCAGACTGAGACAGAAGTACAGTTAAATCACACTTCTTTAACAATAAAAGTCAATAGAATAAGCACAGTCAAAACATAGCCAAATTTCGGTAAACGCAACGGATAGTCAGAAAAGCCAGAAAGTCAGGAAGCCAGGAAACAGCAAGCAGGATCTGGAGCCAGATAAATGTCAGCCAAGCAAGTCTCTAACAGGAACACAGTCTCTGTGATGTTGACCAAGGTGAAGAGATCAGACAGAGATTATCTGGGCTGGACGGCTTAAGTAGGCAGGGCTGATGAGCAGGATATCATCAACAGTTGAGTCACTGTGGAGAGATAGGAGCTGGCAATTAGCTGACAGCTGAGCGGCCAGCTTAGAGAAAGAAGGGCTGAGCCCAGCCCTGATAGGAATGTATTTTGCTCAGAATGCACTGTGCAACATACACTGACCTACCTGACACACATACTGACCAACCCGACACATACTGACCAACCTGACACTTCCAGCATTACTCACCCCCAAACCCTCCACACACTTCTCCTTACCTCTCCATGGCTTCATCATCCATCACATCAGGGCTCTCCCCTGCTCCAGGCAGGCAGTATTGCAGCAGTCCCCGCCCTTCAGCCATTGGTGTCCCAGCTGCAAGGAGGTCAGCTAGCACCCGTTGCACCTCTCCCATGGCCATGATCTGCTCCGAGCACCGCCCCTCCCCCTCCGCTGTTTCACAGGTCACAGTGCATTTGCCAGAGGGACGGGCTGTGCAAAAGTAGTCCTGGGATAGAGGGAGCTGGAATAGGGTGCCACAGAGAGGAATGCCCCTCCGGAGGCGTAGGGGTCTGGGGGAGGCAATAAGCTGCAGCGCAGACCATCGGGATAGTGGAGGAGTAACTTTACACCCCCCTAAATGTCACACAAGTGAATGCTTGGCTGGGGGATTCCCCCCTAATCCTGGGGGGGGGTGCTGTGTGCCCACAGAGAGGGCTTGGCATGCCAGCTGGGGCACGCCATAGGTTTTGTCATCACTGGTATATGTGATGAAATAAAATGTTTTTTTTACATAGTTTAGGGTACCACTTGATCCTCAGGGTCCATTATGATTGACCCTTATAGGGTTCCGTGAACTGTTCCAGTGTACTTGCTAAATAGCTGTTGCTGAGGATGAATTTGCCCCTCATAATGCTATGGGTTAATTAAATTAAACATGTCATATTTTTCTCACCAGGAACCTGAACTCATTTTTGAAAGTAGATGGAACTCAATAAGGTGAAGGTCACATAAAGCCTCAGTCCTGTTTACATGATACTTCCTCCGTTACCCAAACAATGCAGCCAAAGTCCTCTATCTGCTGAGAATATCTGTACTGAGAACCTGCCAACGGATATATCTGCTTTACATCTGCACTGTATGTCAGGGCTGAAAGGAGGAAACCAGTTTGTAATGACACCTTCAATACTTTCCCATTAGTATGCTCAAGTCACAAGGCGATTCTTAGGACAGACACTACTCAAGTCAATGTAAGTGGCCTTGCAATGTATGGAAAATATTTTTATGGGGCTATGACTAAAGACTATTTCATCTCACAAGTTAATGTTACTGCTTAATATAACAGTGTTAGAGCAGATCATATCCAATACTGGGTTCACACTTTTGTGCGTTTTTCATGTTGCTCTGCACTGTGTGTTAAGGTAAGATGCATTACACAAAATTATATTGTAAGCTCTTCTGAGCAGGGCCTTCTTAATCCTCTTGTATTTTATTGTATTGTAACTGTCTTGTCTCCCTTTTATATTGTAAACTGCTGCATAAATTATTGGCGCTATATAAATCCTGTATAATAATAATAATAATAATAATAATAAAATAGTACATGCACTTTTTTGTTACAGTAGAGCCCTTTGACACTGTTGTATTTCAGTGTGGCCTTTAGCCAGACCATTCAAATAAATAAAAATGCAAAAAAATGTGCATTAACATGCATAGGTTAATGCATCATGACAGTGTGAAACCAGCCAAAAGGTAAAAGATGCACCTTCACAAAAGTGCAATCATTTGTGCAAAAATTGTACATTCTGAGGATAAAAGAACTTGGCGCTCTACACTACCTGGCCACAAGCTACCTAAGCCTTCTACATGCATCTAAGAGGATGACATTAAGCAGATTTCCCCCCTATTTAACCTGTCCAATTCTTGATGGGCTGGACAGATTAAACAGACAGATTAGATCTGATGACATCAATCTCTCAAGTTTCATCTACATCAGGGGTGCCCAAACATTTGAAGAGCGTGAGCCACTTGAATGACTTGTCAGCCGGTCGTGGGCCACAAAGAGGGAAGCGAGCGGATGTATGTGTCCACTCTGCATATGTAGAGCGGACACGGACACAATCCATTCTACTCTATGGGGCTTCCAACCTGATACCCCAAGATGGTAGGGAACAGATCCCTTTCTGTTTTTTTTTTGTTTGGATTGTTTTTTTAGTGGATTGCATTGGAGGTAGGTAGGTGTAAATGGACACAAGTCCATTTACATCTGCCGCTCCATTGAGGTAAATGGAGAGTGCAATTGGGTCAGGCGGATCTTATTGGTGTGAAATTGGCCTAAGGCTGCTTTTATACTTGAAAAACAACAGACTTACTGGCTAGATGACCAGGCGAACATAAAATAATGAAAGCCTAAAAAGAAAACTAATGCAAACATCACATCTAAAAATTGGTAAACTGTAATACAATAATTATTTGCTTTTCGGTTTAATACAACTTTGATTAAACTTCTTTTTTTTTAATGTTGTGTATTTTTCAAAGCATAACATTAAAGACAAACAAATGAAAACAAAATGTTATCATGTGCATGCTATCGAAATTAAATAATAATAAAAAAAAATAAACGGCAAAAAAAAGAAGAAGTGGGAAGAAGACATTAATAAGAGCAAATGAGGGTTAAAGTGTAACTCAAAATCTTTTTTGTTTTATATATATATTTTTATATATATAACAGAAGGTTTGGAGCTTCTGACAAGTTCTATTGTTTTCTCTGTATTGGAAAGATCCACCCCTTTTGGTGATATTCAGCCCTAAATTTGTACTGGTTTCACTGTCATTAAAAAAGAATATGGAGCAAAATCCAAAGCATTAGAGTTGACCCCAGAACAAGAGGTGGGGAAAAATCTGTTCCATGGACAGTTGTTTGTTTTCACTCACTTTGGCAGATCCCCTTTTAATGTGCTGTCGCAACACTGGGACAAAAAGTGAATGGAAATTTCCCAACAAATATAACTGAGAGGGATTTTAACGCTGAAGGGACAAATCTGTTCGGATTCCATTTTCTGAGAGTACTGTGAATTCTGCTTGAAATTTACCAAACCTAAACTTAGCAGTGATTGCCACTTAAGTATGTGGAAGGTGAATCTTAGTAAGTTCTGCCCATTTTTAGGTTTAATAATTAAATTACGTAAAAATGGGACACAGAACTGGTCATTGCTATGGGAGGTATATTCCAGTGCAAATAAAAACAGTCCATGCAGCTTCAAAGGTAACATTGAAAATACATAAATTCATTAAATAACATACTTATTCCTTAAAGCCATAGTGCCACAGAACAGTATGATTTTCACAGACAGTCGTGGGCAACAGCATACACTGGCAGCACACTTTGGCTTTAAAATGTATTTTTCTTCTTTGGCAAGTATCTTAATTTATATACACCAGCAGCCCCAGCAGTTAAATTAAGCTTTTTTGATAGTTTTAGCAGCTACATGTGATTTTATGTCAAATGTTAATTAGAAATTAGTAGTTCTCTGGGACTGTCCCTGTTCTTCCTGATGCATAACTGTTCAGCCATTGGCCAATTTCTATCAAGCTCTTATTAAGAATCCAGAGACTTCAGATGGCACAGCAATGTTAAATTAGTCAGCTGCAGGTACTTTTATAACCACTTGCCTACCGGGCACTTTTATTCCCTTATTGCCCAAGCCAATTCTCAGCTTTCAGTGCTGTCGCACTTTAAATGACAATTGCACGGTCAGGTAACACTGAACACATATGGAAAATGTATCATTTTTTTCATTTGGTGGTATTTAATCACAACTGGAATTTTTATTTTTTATAAACAAATTAAAAAAAGACCAACAATTTTGATTACAAAAAACTGTTCTTCTTAGTTTCTGTTAATAACATTTTGCAAACAGGTCATTTTTCTCCTTTACTGTTGTACATTGATGAGGCTGCACTGATGGGTACTGATGGGCTGCACTGATGGGCACTGATAGGCTGCACTGATGGGCACTAATAGGCAGCACTGATGTGCACTGGTAGGCTGCACTAATGGGAACTGATAGGCTGCACTGATGGGCATTGATAGGTAACACTGATGGGTACTGATAGGTGACACTGATGGGTACCAATAGCCAGCTCTGACGGGCACTAATAGGCGTCACTGATGGGCACTAATTGGCAGCACTGATGGTCAATGTTAGGGCAGCACTGATGATCAGGATGCTGATGATGAGTGCCCTGATTGTCAGGGTAGATGTCCACTTTCACACTTTACGGTTACCGGCTCTCCTATCCTGACAACGTGAGGAAAGGAATTCTGATAACCGGAAAGTGTGTTTGCATCATGATTAGCTGTGATTGGACACTGATTACATGATTGCCGATTACAGAGCGCGCCGGGTGTGTCACGGGGGGGGGGGGGCGGTTTGGCTATAGCGCGGTTGTTTTACCACAAGAATTAAAAGATCAAAGTTGACACAGCAGAGTAAAATTGCCACCAGCAGGGCAATTTGAAAAAGCAAGCTTAGGCCCAAATGCACTAGTGACAAAGAGCATGAATTTAGATACTAAAGAGGATATCGTAATTTAAAGTTGGTCAATGGTAGAACAGTTTTGATCTGGGATACTAGGTCTAACTTATGTATGCTTTTGTTTTATTTAAATTTAAGGAGATAAGTGTGTGTGTGTGTGTGTGTGGGGGGGGGGCTGTGAGTGTAACTGATATAATGTGAGTGGTCAAGGTGCAAGGTGCACACTGTTATTGCACATAGCTCCAGAACAGTGAATGCTGCACTTTGAGCACCCAGGACTTAAAAAAGATCATGTCAACATAAAAAGACAAAAAATAAAATAAAAATAAGGCACCACTGATTCAGGAGAGTAAAAAAGGGTTCAGAAAGGGTATAAAGAAAAAGTGTTTAGTAGGAAGAAGGGAAAGGTTTGCAGTTTAGCCCTTGAGATGGGCCATCATCTAGAGTTTATTGTAGCGAGGTGTGGAGTGGAGAGGGCACAAACATAGAGGGGTCACTGGAAATGGATGGTGGAGACCGGTCACAATGAGGACTTCAAAAATGGGGTGACAGCAAAGGGGCTTTTATGCAAAAACACATTTTGGGTCCAAATTGAACTGTTCAGTTCTGTTAGCAGCGACTCTCTCCTGGTAGCTGAGCATAGGAATACAAAAGGTAAAAAATAGTGTAGCGCTTCTGTAATAGTGAATGTGATCAACACATACACAAAAAATTCCAAATAAATGGTCACATGAGAAAGTCCATATACATAAAACAAAGTCCAATGGAATAGGTATGAACTTCCGTGATGTAACTGGTGCAAAGATGGTTAGGCCATTTCAAGGAAAGAGAGGGATCTTGCTAAACAGATATACCCATGTAAAACAGCTTGTCTGTAGACATTAGGGAAGTAGATAAATACTCTTACCAACTGTGTTGGACTCACACGGTCATATGACAGTTGAGTCTGTAAAGCTTGGGGTCCCAATCTAGGGCCAGGGGGTGGATCGATGAGGGTCCGTCAAACTGGTGAGAGAACTCCAACCAACTGTGTGCCAGGCGATGTGTTTCACGGATGGAACATCAGGATGGTTTCTTATCCAACTCGGACGTAGCACGATCAACACCGATACTCCGATCACCCCAAAACAGGGTGAAAGATGTTAGAGGTTTTTTAGGCCAAAAAGGAGAAAGGAAAAAGAGAGCTCCACATGGTGCGGGTCAGACGGTATAAAACGGCAAATTTATTTAAAAGTCAAAAAATTATATAAAGTATTTTATGACTTAGTGATCACAAAAAGATTAGATAAAAATGAAAATAAAAGCAATGTAGGGTGCCAACAGCTAGCCCGACGCGTTTCGACACATATGTCTTCGACAGGGGCATGTATAGGAATACAGCTGTATTCAGGAGTAGCCACTGATATGTTGGCAGTATAAATGTTACGTTTACATAGCACCCATGTGGCCCACTGTCAACGCTATCCATAGTTGCATGACAAGGTCCGATAGGAAAGCCTCAAGCTGCTGATAAGTATGATATATCTTTTCTTAGAAGGGTTGGTTAGTATTAAAATGTGTAAGTGATGTGCGGAGGGAGGAGGTGTGAAGTGGTTAAGGCTTTTAGCATGATTTAGGTCAATTTAACCACATTGATAATCTTATTTACATGAAGCTGATAACATTTATAGCTATATCTAAAAACTTTAAATAGACTATACAGCAGATTCCCTTGAATTGCATCATTCTTTTCCTGCAGGCTGAAGCTGTTTTTTTTTTTTTTTTTTTTTTGATAAAACAAGGTTTATTTTCTCTTTAGAGAATTCAAATCAGTATACAAATCAAATCATTTTTTACAAAACTTTATTAGGCAGATACACAGATCCACTATATTGACAACTCTATTTCCTGGGGCTGTGAGCCCCCAGTGTGCTGTGAATCATACTCCCTTGCTTACAGACCGGATAACCCTGGCAAAAATGAAAAAAAAAAAAAAAAAACAGAACGCCCTAAAGTCTTTTGATACATTTATCTCTATACAACTGTACGTGGCTTTCATCTCAATTCTGTTTGACGTTAACATCTCACTGTGTGTATGCTGCCAATACTTCCTGGTAAAGTGAAGTTTATATCTCACGCTCAGATGTGACTTCTGATTACATTGCAGCAAATATTAGGATTAATGGCAAATAAAGGTCACTTTCATTTGCTGAATAGAGTTTGCGGCTGTGAAGTTACAACTGCAACACACAGGAAAAAAATTTTGGCAGTAAAATATCTTGAATGTTACACTCTTTTCAGAAACTAAATGAAATTCATACAGAAGTTACAATATACAGCATCTTCTCTTATATCCATTGTGCAGAATCCCACTGCTTAACCACTTCAATACCGAGCACTTCCCCCCTTCCTGCCCAAGCCAATTTTCAGCTTTTAGTGCTGTCGCTGTTTAAATGACAATTGCGCGGTAATGCTACACTGTACCCAAGCAATTTTTTTATCATTTTGGTCCCACAAATAAAGCTTTCTTTTGGTGGTATTTGATCACCTCTGCGTTTTTTATTTGTTGCCAAACAAATAAATAAAATGACTGAAAATTGTGAAAAAGATACGTTTTTCTGTGTTTCTGTTGTAAAATGTTGTAAATAAGTATGTTTTCTCCTTCACTGATAAGGTGGCACTGATGAGCGTGGATGAGGTGGCACCAATGAGATGGCACTGATATGCAATAATGATGGGCACTGATAGGTGGCACTGATATGCAGCACTGATGGGCACTCATAGGCGGCACAGATGGGCACTGAAAGGCTGCACTGATAAGTACTTAAGGGTGGCACTGATGGGCACTGATATGTGGGCACTGATGGGCATGGATAGGCACTGATTGACACTTATTGATGGCACTGATGAGCATCATTGATTAGGAGGCATTGCCACCTGTGGCCACCAGGGGTGCCATACCTGGTGGACATCAGTGGTGGCCACCTCTGGTGGTCCTGTTGGCATCCCTGGTGGTCCTGGGTGGGCATCCGCGGGTGGCTGTGCCGATAAACAATCAGCACAGACCCCCCCTGTCAGGAGAGCAGCTTTCCTCTACTCGGGTCTTCCAATGACACCAATGACATCAAAAACATAGCAACATTTTTCCTTCCAATGACACCACAGGCCTAGGGGCATCTTTTGTTTTTAGTGACACCACTGATGCAGGGACATTACTGCTTTCCAGTGACACCACCAACATGGGAATTGTTTGCCATGCTGGTGCAATTTTTCTACATCACTATTAGCCCCATATTTTACTGTGGGATAAAATGTATACTGCCAATGAAACTCATATGTTACATATGTGGCGGTGCAGTGTGCTGCACGCATCTCTATTATCCAACCATACCCCTTATTCTACCACCCACTGGTGATGCAGTTTGGGCTCTTTGCCCTGGTTGCTGGATTACCTTGTCCCACCACTGCCGAGTGGTACTAATATTTAGGGCAGTATGTGCCCAGGGGCAAATGCCCAAAGTGCATTCTTTACTGGACACAGTGACGTCACTAGGTGGGGGCGGGGGGTGAGGTCCATACCGGGTGCCACCCACTAGAGGGGTGACACCATCCCAAGGGTGATGAAAGCCTGCTCCTTTTTTTTCACTTCAGCTGGGACACACCTCCAGCACCGCAGCCATGCCTGCGATGTGTTCTCCTCCTCCATCTCTCACTCCTGTCCAAGGCTGTCTCAATCTGCTCTCCACCCCGGCAGCTGCACACTGTCCTATCCTCTCCAGCTGCTGCCAGGGTGTTCTGTGTACCTGAGTTGCCCAAGCTGGTGCGGTAATGGGCGGGGTGTCGGCTTGAGATGGGGGAGATGTCCTCCCCCGCCCGAGGTGAAGTGTTGTGAGGGGGGGCTTGCTGATAAGGTTGCTTTATGCTGCTGGTCACAGCTATATAATATGGGGGGTGGTTTGTAATGGGGGGTCTGTACAATGGAGGGAGGGTGTGTTCTGGGGGGTCTGTACTAATGGGGGGTGGTTTGTTCAGGGGGTGTCTGTACTAATGGAGGGGTTGGTTTGTTCTGGGGTGTCTGTACTAATGGAGGGGGGTGGTTTGTTCTGGGGGGGTCTGTACTAATAGAGGGGGGTCTAAACTGATGGGGGGGAGGTCTATACTGAGGGAGGCGAGGTCTATACTGAGGGAGGGGGTCTGTACCAAGGGGGGTGGTCTATACTGAGGGGGTTTATACTTCGTAGAGGGTCTGCACTGACAGAGGAGGGTCAATACTTAGTGGAGGGGGGTCTGTACTGGGGGGACTATAGTTGGGGGAGGGGGTGACACCATGCTTTATCGCACCATGTGACACCAACCCTAGCGATGCCACTGACTGGACACATATGGCTCTAAAGATTTGTATCACTCAGTACACTGTCCAGCTGCAACAAAGCATCATGAGACCATTCATGTGCGGGGTTGCTTCTCAGCCAACACACAATTTTGCCACAGCCAGGAATAAAGAATGGTAAAAAAAAACATCCTCTGAGTGCAACATCTCCCAACCATCCAAGATCAGTTTAGTGATGAACAAAGCATTTTCCAGCATGATGGAGCACCTTGCCATATAGCAAAAGTGATAACTAAGTTGCTTGGGGAACAACACATCTAAATTTTGGGTTCATGGCCAGGAAACTCCCCAGACTTTAATCCCATTGAGAACTTGTGGTCAGTCCTCAAGAAGTGGGTGAACAAACTCCCCCCCCACAAATTCTGACAAACTCCAAGCATTGATTATGCAAGGATGGGCTGCCATCAGTCAGGCTGTGACCCAGAAATTGATTGCACGCATGCCAAGGTAAATTGCAGAGGTCTTGAAAAAGAAGGGTCACGACTGCAAACATTGACTCTTTGTAATTGTCAATAAAAGACTTTGACACTTATGAAATGCTTGTAATTATACTTCAGAATACCATAGTAACATCTGACAAAAAGACCTAAACACAAGAAGCAGCAGACTTTGTGAACATATTTGTGTCATTCTCAAAACATTTGGCCACGACTGTACATTGGTCCAGCCTGGCTCAATGCAAATATGCTTACCTGATGGGCCACTGGGGAAGCTGCTTGGTGCTACTACAATCATCTACAATCTTCCAGGTATTATTCAGGTTCTATGTGAGCGGTTGCCCCACTGCACACTGACCACAGTAGGTCGCTCACTCACTTGAAAAGGACACCATTCAAAGAATGAAAAGAAACAAAGGCGCAAACGCCTCGTACATTACCTTCAACACTATACCAATTTGATAAAGCACCAAAAAAAATACTCACAAACAAGAGAAGAAATATAAGCCCATCAAATCACAACTCCAGTATGGTGGATACCTACTATCTGTTGTTGGAAACGGACGCATTTCAGGAGACAACCCCCTTCCTCAGAGCTGCGCCCTTCTTTCTTTTCATTGTTGTATTCTGGAGTTTCTCTGCTCAAGGAGAGCAGCATCACCTAAAATATTGCAACACTATCCGATGTGAGACTTATGGCGCGTACACACGACTGGACTTTCCGGCAGATTAGGTCTGACGGTCTTCCCGACAGAGTTTCGACAGACTTTCCAAATGAACTGACTTGGCCACACACAATCACACAAAAGTCTGATGGATTTGAATGTGATGACGTACGACCGGACTAGAATAAGGAAGTTCATAGCCAGTAGCCAATAGTTGCGTTAGCGTCATTTTCCGTCTGTCGGACTAGCATACAGACAAACGGGTTTCTCCATAGGAACTGGGTCCGGTGGAAAAATTTGAAGCATGTTCTATTTCTAAAGTCTGTTAGATTTTTGAAGAGCAAAGGTCCGATGGAGCCCACACATAATCGAATTGTCTGACGGATTCGTTCTGTACGCGGCATTAGTGAGCACTGAGGTTTGACTGTGAAATAAAGGAACCATTCAAAGAATGCCTTGTATTTTTTTTCATTGAATGCAAGGCATTCTTTGATTGGATGAGGTGCAGATTATGACTTCACTGCCCCTAACTGTGCACCTCATTCAGTTAGAGAACTCCCTGTATTTATTGAAAGGTATTTTGTGAATGGCAGAGTTGCCAAGTGAGTGACCCCCTGTGGTCAGGGTGTGGGAGGGAAGCTGCTTGCATAGAATATGACCAAGACCTGTAAGATTTGGCCCTTAACTGCAGGTAGTAGTGCTGGCTACTACAGTGATTTCCAGCTTCCTCATAAACCCATCAGGTACAGGTTATGCATACTTACATTGTGTCAAGCTGGGCCAATATAAGTATGCAATGCAAACCTTTCCTGGAGTTCAGCTTTAATACATTTTTACAGAGAGAAAAATACTACTTACTGACAATATTTTGGTCTATATAAATCTTTTATTAATGAAGAAAGAGCATGTAGAGGTTATATAAGGCTCCAGGAACGTAGAATGGAATATGATATACCCATTATAGAGTTCATAAAATAGGAATTCCGTTCTAGAAAAAGATTTTACATCAGGGGAATAATGTAAAGACTGGCATATAACGAAAAAGGATATGTTTTACAGAAGAAAGAATATTCAAAATGTAAGATGTTCCCCGTTGTTAGTGAGTCAATGTCACCTTTCCCATTCAATATACAAAAATAAATGAGAATTGTACAAAAGGTGAAACTTCCAATAAATATGATTAAAATAATTATACAATAGATCATATTTGTATCCAGGTATTAGTAGACACAAATTAAATAATGTCCTAACCATGATCTTAATGGTCAACAGCTATATGTTTCTCTAATCTCTACAAGACAAAGAGAAATTCAATTAAAGGGTATATATCAAATAATCATATTACTGGACCTATGTAGGTAACATATAACAGCACTCTCTAGGGACTGATAAGGGCTAACATTATTGCTAGAGATATGTGTTTTTTTTTTCATTAGTTCAAGTGTGATTACTCTTCTTTACACAATTGTTCACACCTGTCAATCATTGGGTATGCATCCTTTTATCCTTGTCATTACAATGACATATTGGACTTGATTTACTAAAGGCAAATAGACTATGCACCATGCAAGGGCATTTTCTCCAGAGATTAGTAAGTAAGGGGAAGCTCTGCTGACTCCCATTATCCAATCATGTGCAAACACAAATGCTGTTTTGTTTTTTGTTTCTCATTTTCCTTGCATGTGATTGGGTAGTCTTTGCAAAGTGGAGCTTCACATCATTTACTAAGCTCAGGAATAAATGCCCTTGCACACCGCACAGTCTATTTGCCTTTAGTAAATCCATCCTTTTGCAACACAATCCCAGAAAAGAGAAGGAGGGCTGCAAAAAAGGCATTGCGGTATTGTGAAGGTACTGCAAACTGCAGAAAGATTGCATAGAATTTGTTTATTTTGAGAGAATTTTAAATTTCAGTACACTTCAGCAAGCTGCAGTTTATGCTCTGTAAAAAAGCAAATAGCAAACAATAAATCTCTTTTCTTAGGTCACGTGTACACTTTCTGTTTGTTCCTGGGAATTTACTCACACGTGCTATCTGTCAGAACTGTTATATATATTTTATCATTTAAAATTTTGGTCTATAGGAGATTTCTAACCAAGATAGAGACAACGCTTTATCAATGTTTAACAGATTTCAAACAGGTCAAGAGACAGTGTCAGCTGCATTTTAAATATACCAAAGGGCCAGGGGCAGACTGACCATTCGGTCACTCGGTCACGGACCGAGGGCCCGGCCACTAGGGGGCCCCATCAGGGTTGTCAGCCATAATAAAAAACAGGGACAGTATGTAAAAAAATCTGTGTTTTTTTTACTTCTGTCCCTGAAATGTCCCTTACCGACATACTTTTAATGTAAAAATCCCGAGATTGTAGTTGCCCCGCCTCTCCACTGCCTCCTCAGCCAATGGGAAAACAGTATACCCGCCCCCTTCTCCAGCGCGGCTTATTTGAGATATGAGCAGGAGATGCCGACAGCTGGAGGAGAGAAGAAGAAGACGGAGGGCACAGCCTGCAGCCTGATAGAAGGTAAGCAACTGAGCTGAATGTATTATTATGACAGGCTCTTCCTGTCTCTGAAGCAGTTAGATCGTTTGTCTGAGGAGAAGTGAACTGCTTCTGGAGGAAGTACATGTGCTCAATGTCTCCCCCCTATCTCTGCTACACCTCCCTACTCATTACCTGCCCACCAGTATACAAGCACAGTCCCCTCTCATGCATTACTATTCCTGTGTCTGTGAGCTGCTGGGGTACTACAAGTCCCAGCATGCCAGGAGATGGAGGCAGCAGTGTGTTCCATCAGACTTTTTTGGGTAAAAAGTGCTGGTGTGTGTACTGTGTATATGTATACTGTATGTGTACTGTGCATGCATGTGTATACTGTTTGTATGTATATGTGTGTGTGTGTGTAAATATATGTGTGTGTGTATGTATATATATATATATATATATATATATATATATATATATTTATGGTGTGGAGCCCTCTGACCGATACGGTTAAGGATGACAAACAAGGTTAACATAAACTCGCTTACTTGAAATGGACCTGAAAGTGTGCCCTGGTCTGACGTACGGTATACCAAAATAAGGGGGCATACCTTAGATAGAAAGTGGGTGATAAATGAAATGAATATGAATGGAGTGAAATGAGTACTCTCATGAGGAGTATGATGCTTGAGAAATGCCCTGAAAAAGGGGATGGGTGGGTGGGTATCGCGCACCGGAACCGACGAGGAAGACAGGCGAACGGGCTGGTTATATACTCCACCGGGCTCCTCCCATAATTTCAGGCCACCATACTGGCCTTTCTATTTATGGTGTGGAGCCCTCTGACCGATACGGTTAAGGATGACAAACAAGGTTAACATAAACTCGCTTACTTGAAATGGACCTGAAAGTGTGCCCTGGTCTGACGTACGGTATACCAAAATAAGGGGGCAAAAACATTCAGGTAGGGGTTGCATTTTATTGATCCAAGTTTGTTTACTGGGTGAGCTCGACAAAGGCCTGGGTCATCTCCGCTTGCGGAATGGGTATGTAGCAGACGAAACAGGTGGACCTCCATCTGCCCAACTTCTTGACAATGTGAGTAGGACAGAGGTGAAGGATACCCGGGAGTATCCTGACACGTTCCACCGGGCAGCGTTCAGAGGTTTTGTGAGAAATGGCAGAAGAGGACTAACTCCTGGTTGATCAGCCAAAAAAGGGGCCGACAGGCGCGTGAGAATGGCGACCGGGTACCAGCGGTTGTTGGACTTATAGAGGTGTATGTCCGAACCCGAGCCAAGCTGCTGCGTCTTGGAGACTGCTAAGTGTAAGACGAAATGGTCTTCGTATCGGACCAGGTGGTGCTCGCACAGCATGCGTGCTGTGAGGCTACAACAAGTAAAACTCGCTTGGCCGTAAGAAGCCGTAGAAGGCCAGGTGTATGGCTGCTTGTAAATGACACTAATGTGGAGACCGAAAAGGTGAAGTGGCCAGGAAATCTGACATATTTCTAAACGTCTCCTGTAACAGGCAGTCGTTTTGGTGCCGGCCATCGGCTGGCGCTTTCTGGATACCGCGCATAACAGCCCGAACGGCGTGGTAAAATAGGAAGGGTACGGTAGGGTCCTGGAAGGGCGTGAAATGTTGTACACCGGTCAGGTATAGCCGGATCGTATTAAAGGATAACGCCAACTGCGAGTGGCAGTAGGCAATGAAGGCTATGACTTGCTTGACACGGGACGTCTCTGTACTGTGATACGTGATGAAGTTGGTTAAAGGCCCTCCAGGCTGATTGATAGGCTTTGAGGGTATTGCGGGAAAGGGAGTGATCAAATGAGTTGGGTAGCCGCTAGGAGGTGAGGGGCTAATCCAGGGTCAGTTGAGACCAGTCCGAGATAGCTGCTGATGTTAGTCCGGCTCCGGGTACCTGAACGAAAACGAGACAAGGTTAAAAGCGGGAGAGGGCGTCCGCTGCCTGATTGACTTTACCGGGGATAAAGGAAGAATGGATGTTGAACTGAAACAACAACAAGAGCTGGACCAGTCGACGTAGGAAGGACATAACCAACAGAGAGGGCGCCTTGGCGCAGCCAGGAATTGCCAGTAACTGGGGAGGCCAGGGAGCTGCGAGCCAGAGGTGGCCAAAAAAAACAGCCGCAAGCCCGTGGAGGCCGCTGCGTCGGTCATCACCTGGGGAGAAAGGGAAGACACGGAGGGAATGAACAGGGAGACGTCATTCCCAGACGATAGGTATTCCTCCCGCATAGCAAGGACTGCTATTGCCGCGGGAACCCGGCTGAGGACTTGCTCTGGATCCTGTGAGAGGGACAGTAAGACCAATAGGCGTGACACAAAGGCGCGACCCCTGAGGGATGGTGTGCATAGCGACGCTCGACATGCCGTGAAGGGACTGTAGGTGTCTTTCGGATGACTAAACTAGGGAATATGCGAGGATATTATATGTCCGTAAAGATGGCAGTTGTAATGGGCGAGCATTGGCCGATGGCTATGGGCTGATGCCTCTGGACGCCTCGTAGTGGGGATCTTGCTGTATGGGCCGTAGCAACAGATGGCTCTCCGAGCATTGTAAGGATAAGAAATGTTGAACGCTGGCTAGAAATAGCCTGGGCGTGCTACAGGAAGAAGCCAGTCGCGTGTGTCAACACGATCCTGGTGCGGACGGAAGTAGAACTCAACTGTCCTAAGGAAGAGACGGATAGACAGACAACAGTGAATGGTTTGTAAGAAAGCCACGGGAGACGAGAGGCCAATTAAGTGCTGCTGAAAATGACGTGTAGCCAGTTTGTGTGCCACTGAGAACGTGCTTGCCAATGAATGATTGCAAGAAGTTGTGCTAAGTCACGAGCCTTGGCGTGACTAAAGTTGTGTTTAAACATGTGCTTGCGACAATTGCCCGGGAGTTTGTCACTGGAGATGTATACGTAGTGACTGTGAGCCATTCGTGTTACCGCATGTGCACTGCGAAGACTACAGGAGTTGTGCTTGAATGCATGTTTGGATGCGTGCTTGCGATGATTGCAAGATGTTACCCAGGATGCGTGCTTGCCATGACTGCAAGATGTTATGCTAGGATGCGTGCCTGCAACTAATGCAAGGAGTTGTGCCAGGACTCGTGCCTGCAACGACTGCAAGGAATTATGGTAGGCTTCATGGGTAGCCAGGCCGGAAAAGACAGAAGTCCATCCGGTCCAACCAAATCAAAATAAATAAGGTATCACACAACCCGACACCCAATTCTACGCCCGCAGCTGATCCAGAGGAAGGCAAAAAACCCCCAACAGAGCATAGGCCAATTTGCTACAGCCGGGGAAAATTCCTTCCTGACCCCTCGAGAGGCAATCGGATTTTTCCCTGGATCAACTATACCTATAAATATAAGTACCCCGTAATACAACGTACATTTAGGAAGGTATCCAGGTCTTCCCTAAAGCAATCTATTGAGCAAGCCAGAAGTGCCTGCCAGCAATGATTGCAACAAGTTGTGCCTGGACACCTGCTTGCAACGATTGCAAGAGGTCTATGCTCAAATGCGTGCTTGCCATGATTGCAAGAGAACTATGCTCGAATGCGTGCTTGTAATGAGTGCAAGAGGTCTATGCTCGAATGCGTGCTTGCAATGATCGCCAGAGGTCTATGCTCGAATGCCTGCATGCAACGATTGCAAGAGGTCTATGCTTGAATGCATGCTTGTAATGAGTGTAAGAGGTCTATGCTCGAATGCGTAATTGTAATGACCGCGAGAGGTCTATGCTCGAATGCGTGCTTGCAGCGATTGCAAGAGGTCTATGCCCGAATGCGTGCTTGTAATGAATGCAAAAAAAGGTCTATGCTCGAATGCGTGCTTGCAACGATTGCAAGAGGTCTATGCTCGAATGCGTGCTTGTAATGACCGCGAGAGGTCTATGCTCGAATGCGTGCTTGCAGCGATTGCAAGAGGTCTATGCCCGAATGCGTGCTTGTAATGAATGCAAAAGGTCTATGCTCGAATGCGTGCTCGCAACGATTGCAAGAGGTCTATGCTCGAATGCGTGCTTGTAATGACCGCGAGAGGTCTATGCTCGAATGCGTGCTTGCAGCGATTGCAAGAGGTCTATGCCCGAATGCGTGCTTGCAACGATTGCAAGAGGTCTATGCTCGAATGCGTGCTAGTAATAAGTGCAAGAGGTCTATGCTCGAATGCGTGCTTGTAACGATTGCGAGAAGTCTATGTCTGGATGCATGCTTGCAACGATTGCAAGAAGTCTACGCTTGGATGTGTGTTTGCAACGATTGCAAGAAGTCTGCGCTTGTATGTGGAGAAAACAGCGAGACACGCCTAAACGAAGCTGTGTTTCCCTTTTGAAGGCAATCTATAATGAAATGAGGCCGAGGAGCAAGGCACCCCGGCAGGCATCCAAACATTGAAGAATCAACTGGACCCAAGCCGGGAAGCGGTATGTGACAGTGAAATGAGAGAACCTGCCATGACAGAGATCCGGATCGCCATGCCACAACTTGCGACCGAGCACGAAACGGATTCTGGAGCATGTACTGAAATGAGGCCATTCCTGGGGCACGCCGAGACGAATTTGGTACACCGATGTGACTATTCGTACCGGAACGTGATAGGTGAAATGAAATGAAAAACCCATGACAAAGACAAGAATCAGAGGACGAGCCCATGAACCAAACAGATGAATCCTGTCTTTGGAGCATGTACTGAAATGAGGCGTAGCAGCTGGGCACACCAGAACGAATCGGTGCATAAGGAATGCGACAGGATTCGAATTGGCGCGTAATAAGTGACAGAAATGATATGCCATGACAGAGACAAGATTCAACGACTGGACTGATGGTTACAACAAAGAATCCGTCTCTGGAGCATGTACTGAAATGAGGCGTAGCAGCTGGGCACACCGGGACGAATCGGTGCATAAATAAACGCAACAGGATTCGAATCGGAGCGTAATAAGTGACAGAAATGATATCCCATGACAGAGACAAGATTCAACGACTGGACTGATGGTAGCAAAAAAGAACCCGTCTCTGGAGCATGTACTGAAATGAGGCGTAGCAGCTGGGCACACCAGAACGAATCGGTGCATAAAAAATGCGACAGGATTTGAATTGGAGTGTAATGAGTGACAGAAATGATGTCCCATGACAGAGACAGGATTCAACGACTGGACTGTAGGTTACAAAGAATCCGTCTCTGGAGCATGTACCGAAATGAGGCGTAGCAGCTGGGCACACCAGGACGAATCGGTGCATAGAGGAATGCGACAGGATTCGAATTGGAGCGTAATAAGTGACAGAAATGGTATGCCATGACAGAGACGAGAATCAGGGACCGTGCGTGAACCTGCGAGTGATTCAGTCTCTGGAGCATGTACAGAAATGAGGCCGAACCCTGGGGCACTTCAAAGCGAATCGGTGCACCAGAGGTGCGACAAGATTCGCGCCGGAGCGCGACTAGTGACAGAAATGATTTGAAACGGTAGAAATGACTGGGAGTGAAATGATTTGACATGAGATAAAATAAGATACATAACATAACTGCATGAATGAAGAGACATATATTCGAACTGGAGCAGACAAAGCGAAACGTGCGGACTGCTTGCCTTGTCGTAACAAGCAGTCGGCTGTGAGTCGAACGATTCGACCGATACTAATAGAAATGCTCGGGCAGACGAATGGTTTCGAATGCCGTACCTGCGAATGAATCGCCTGACGTGGCGTAATCGAACGTGTCGAAAAGTGATAACGACTACATCGAAAATAGAAAATAGTGACATGCGTACGAGGGCCACAGTAAAACATTCGATTTAAAAGAAGCGAGCGGGTCGAGAGTACAGGGAATGTTGATGGTACATCGAAATACATATCTGAAAAGGGGATGCCGAAGCCAAACCTGCGACAGCCGGCCCAACGTGAAACGACAAATTCGATGGGTACGACGACACTCCGACGGCGAAACCCACGGACGCTGATGTACGGGAAGACGAGTTGTCAAGACGGAAACGAATAACGCGGGAACTCACGAACAGGCTCACTGCCTCTGGTCTGGATAGTCGGCCCTTGATGTCTGACGTATCAGATATCGCGCACCGGAACCGACGAGGAAGACAGGCGAACGGGCTGGTTATATACTCCACCGGGCTCCTCCCATAATTTCAGGCCACCATACTGGCCTTTCTATATATATATATATATATATATATATATATATAGGGTTGTCACCTGTCCGGGATTCACCCAGACAGTTCGGGTTTGGCATCATGCGCCCGGGTTTCAGACCCCTGAAACCCAGACACATTATTCAGACTGCACTATGGCTTACCAGCAGGGTTGCTGGCTGCAGTTGGCTAAGCTGAGAGTGTCGGTTACACTCTTTTTTACACTGCCCAAAGCCAGCATTAACAAAACTAACAATTCCCCCACCTCCCCCACCCCCCACACCGGCAGGAGAGGAAAGAGGGCTCAATCTGCACCTCTTTCTCCCACCCCTATCCCTCTGTGTCTGCCCACATTCCAATCCCCAGCACTGCGCCTCAGAAAAGGATAGTAGGGGCCAGAAATTGGGAGTCTAGCAGCCTCAGTTACATCTGAATGAGGTGCTGACTGCCAAGGGGTGAGTGAGCTCACCATCCATCCCTGTCTGTGATTGAAGTTTCGCCCCGTCTCTCTCCTGCCTCTGAGTAAGTACACTAAGGTAAATCAGGGTTTTCAGAGCACCCCTTACTTCAGAGAACCCCTTTCCACCAGAGGCCACAGTTTTTGCGCTTACATCAGAGTCCTCTCCGTACATCAGAGTTCTCAGTGTTCCCCCTTAAATCAGGGTTTTTAGAGCGTTCATTAGAGTCCTCAGAGTTCTCCCTTACATCACAATCTGCAGAGTCCCCCCTTACAGTGTAAGGAAACTCTGCGAGTTCAGATGTAAAAGGGGAACTCTGTGTACTCTAATGTAAAGGGGACTCTTGTTATTAACTTCATATGATTAGAAATTTTATTTAATAGCAAAATATATCTATAGTTTATACTATTAAAAAAAAAAATAATTGCTGTGCGCCACTAAAGTGTTCGGGTTTGATTTTGGGAAAAGGTGGCAACCCTATATATATATATATATATATATATATATATATATATATATATATATACTGTGCAGGCATGTGTCTGTGTCTATACTGTGCACTACTGTGTGTGTGTGTATCTATATATACTGTGTGTGTGTGTGTATATGTGTGTACGTATATATATATATATATATATATATATATATATATATATATATATATATATATATATATATATATATATATATATATATATATATATATATATATATACACTGTGTGTGTGTGGTGTGTGTGTGTGTGTGTATATACTGTGCAGGCATGTGTCTGTGTCTATACTGTGTGCGTGTGTGTGTATACTGTGCAGACGTATGTGTATACTGTGCACTACTGTGTGTGTGTGTGTGTGTCTGTAAGTATACTGTGCACGTGTCTGTGTGTTACTGTGCATGCGTGTATGTATACTGTGCATGCATGTGTTTGTGTATATACTGTGCATCTGTGTGTGTGTACTGTGCATGCGTGTGTGTATACTGTATGATCCATGTGTGCTCACTGCCGCTCAACAGAATTTGATCCAACAATCCTGTGCCCGTGAAAAATGCCCTTGTTGCCATTCAGAGCCATCTGATTGGTGCACTGCTGAGCACAACCTCGGATCAGGCAGCAAGGCAGGTCTGGGTGCACACCTGTGCAGTGATAACATGGTGCACAGCTTTTATTCATATGCCCCACTGCCCGATCTGAGGCCAACCACTGCAGTTCACTATTCCACTGGCTCTACGACAGCACATGTGCAGTTCAGAGTCTGCAACATGTGGCTTTATTTTTTATTTTTAAAGGCCTTGCCCGCCAGCTGCCTATCTCACCAAGCACCAAGGTGCAAAGGTGTGTGTGTGTGTGTGTGTGTGTGTGTGTGTGTGTGTGTGTGTGTGTAAGGGGATATTCATGGAAGGTGGCACTCTGGGGGCTCTGCCGTAGGGCATGTCAAAAGTGTTCAATCTGTCTGCCATAATGTCGCAGTCCCGCCGTCATTACTAGTAAAAAAATAAATAAATTATAATACAAATGCCATAAATCTATCCCCTATTTTGTAGACGCTATAACTTTTGCGCAAACCAATCAATATACATTTATTGTGATTTTATTTTTTATTTTTTAACAAAAATATGTAGAAGAATACATATTGGCCTAAACTGTGGGAAAAAAATGTGTGTGTGTGTTTGTGTGTGAGTGTATATCTATCTATCTATCTTACTTTTTTTTTATAGTATAAAGTAAAAAAATATTGCTTTTTAAAAAAAAGTGTCTGCCTTTTTTCGTTTATAGCGCAAAAACTAAAAATCCCACAAAAGAAAGCTCTATTTGTGGGAACAAAATGACATCAATTTTGTTTGGGTACACCTCGCACGCAATTGTCAGCTAAAGCGACGCAGTGCCGAATCGCAAAAAGTGCTCTGGTCAGGGAGGGGGTAAATACTTCCGGGGCTGAAGTGGTTAAGACTCTCCCATTGACCATGCCCATTGTTCGCCATGGTTCACTATGCATGCCACAGATCATCATCTCCCTGGTAGGGGTCCCAGTGCAGTATTTTGACCAGGGGCCCATGATGTTAAGGTGGCACTGCCCATGAGAGGCTCGTGGTGCCTTTACTGGGTCACCAGCTCTAGGTCTCCTGCCACCCTGCATGTCGCCGAGCTTGGTGCCCCTCCTCTAAAAAAAAAATGGCTGCCACGTGGCGGCCATCTGTAAGCCTGGGGGCCCCATAATCTCTTATTGCCCGGGGGCCCCATAAGTTGTCAGTCCGCCCCTGCAAAGGGCAGAAACTGAACCAATTCAGTCTTGCTCACAGAACACATTCTCTGGACAATAGTTTCTGTTAGCTATACACACCTGAAATTCAGGAGGATCAGTTTGATTTCCTTTGGGCTGGGTTCACTGCATCCAATTAGCATGACAGAAGACTGTGACCGGTGTTCTGCCAAAAACTGGCCATCGGATGTTGTCCGCCCCATACTGTGCAGGCGCAGCGCTTGCACAGTTCGGAGGACAAGGAGACTCCGAAAGTGTCCGAAGAAGAACGGTGCCTGCGCACTGAGTCCAGGTGCAAGCCCCACCATCCAAGTAGCACATAGTAACAGGGGTCCTCACAGGCTCGCTTCGCTCGCCACGCTTCACTCGGCTATTTTTTATTATAACTCTATGTCCACGTGGATGGTGGGGCTTGAACCTGGACTCACGGCTCAGGCGCCATTCATCTTCGGAGACCTTCAGCGTCTCCTTGTCCTCCGTACTGCACAAGCACAGTACAGGGCGGACACTACCCGTTGGGGGACAGTATTCGACATATCACTGACTCTCAATGGAGCCGGCACTCTCAATGGAGCCGGCTCACACATCTCCAGGGTGGCTGCGGAGCTGATTGCACAGCGGTCCTGTGTGCCTTTGGCTCTGGTTCAGGTCCGAATTGAGGCAAAAATTCAGGCCTGAATCGTCCCTGGAACAGGGAACAGGGACACACCGGACCCCTTGCTGTGAGCCGCAGCTTAATTAAGTGTAAACCCAGGCTTTGACAAACCAACAAACCTTTTTTGACCAGATGGAGAAGAAAAAGAGGGAGACGTCAACTGCATTGTGTTACTTGTGGACCAAACATTTAAAATCCTGTTTATCTAGTGACTCACCATTGTCTCAGCTTTGAGAAAGACAAACCCAGGACAAGACCCCACTCACGGAAAGGAACTATTTGTAAAAATCTGCTATTTCCCTAACTTCCAAAATGATGGTCCACAAGTACAACCCGCCCACACTTGTACTACCACCACTGCACTCCTGGATAAATGCAATGTGATTCCTACAGTTGCCACTTGAATAAAGCAAATAATATGTGAACAGTATTTAATCTTCTATTCATGTGGACACCAAAAATAGTGGAATAAATAGTGGCGCTGAAATGAAATACCATAGGTGCAAAAATAATATAGTGATTTTCTCAATGAAGAGAAACAGTGAATAAAATGATAATAATGTAACAAATGTTAATATCACCCTATGATGGGTGAAAACAGATTGTATATCAGTGACAACCTAAATCAATTACACACAATTGTCAAAACAATCTCGATTAACATTACCAAACTAATATCACCCTGTGACAAGTGTAACAAAAAAATTAACTAAAAAGTCTCTTTTAAATAAATGTATGATGTGTAAAAGTTATTAGTTCGGTAATGTTAATCGTGATTGTTTTAACAATTGTGTGTATTTGATTTAGGTTGTCATTGATATGCAATCTGTTTTCTTTTCATCACAGGGTAATATTAACATTTGTTACATCATTATCATTTTATTCACTGTTTCTATTCATTGAGAAAAATCACTATATTATTTTTATACTATGATATTTCATTTCAGCGCCACTATTTATTCCGCTTTTTTTTTTTTGTCCACATGAATAGAGGATTAAATACTGTTCACATATTTCCCCAATTTAAAGGAAGTTATAGAATATAAGTCAAATAAAATAAATTCTAGTGGGTGTGTTGCTGCTCTGTTATAAGTGTATTCTTATTTAGGTGCTATTGCTTATATTCACTTGATATGCAATTGACCTTTGTGAATATATGTAAAAATCATTTCATCCAAATAAAGTGACAAGTGCTAATGCTACTCAAAATAAACATATATAAATCATGTATCATCCATAAAAAATAATAATAATAAAGTGGCAGGTGCGATAATTAATCAACAGTCTTCAGAGTATGAACCTTATATCAAAAAAAATTTTTTTAATTAAATCCAAGGTACTTATTGTGACATATAAGTGACAAATTGTGAAAAAAAGTCCTATTATCGTGTTCAAGTCCTAAAGTTGATAAACAGTCTGTCTGGAAAAAAAGTGACTTGTGCCTTTTTTTCTCTGTGCTTTCTATAAATATATTAGTGCAAGTCAGTGCAAGTGCTTCACTCCGTGCTCTCCTATGTTAATGCACTCACCAGAGGACTCTCCCCTCTAGTGAGTATTGTGCCTTCACAGCCACACTGCTGCTGTATAATGGAACACATACCTCCGCTGGTAATATTCTTTATTGGCCTCTTCACCTTGATAGTACACAGTATATGCAAAGAGATATGACACTACGTAGTGCAATACTGTTTATGCTCAATTTATTTTGTAATAGACATATAGATACACACTTGTATTTACTTTAAAATTAGTTGGCAATAAGAAACGGGAAGTCCGTCATTCCCATGCATTCCACGGACCAAACAGGAAGTGATGAAATTATGCTATGGCTCCTTCCTACACGTTTCATCACCAAGATGTCCTCAGGAGCAGTGCCATCTTCCTACACTTCCAGAGATATATACTCTGTGGTAGGCTAGTAACCCAATACAGTTTCATTAGCAGCCATTTTGTTGTAGACAATGTCCTTGCTTAATGCCACTACGCGGGCAAAAAAGAGTGGCAATATACTCTGTCAATGGTCATGTTTGGTCAGGCCACTTAGGTTATTGTCATAGCTATTACTATAGCTATTGTTTAAACTGTGATGTTCACTTCATATATGGCTGTGTCTGCCAGCTGGACAAAAACAATTGTTATTTTGGCAGTGCAAAGAAGCAGAATGCGAAATAGCATACAATTTTGGGGAAATAAGATGATAAATGTAACGGCTGTGTCATGGTGCATAGAATTCTATGCAAAAGAACACATAGGGGACACCACATGTTATATATACTAATGACATAAAATATAACACAGAAAATCATAAAATACATAAAAATACATAAACTTACATAAATAGTTCATAAAAATTGGTTAGAAATTGTATATGTATATATTCATGATTCAGCATGGGAGGGGGCAATCACTTTTGCACATAGGGCCAGGCAGGTTTGAACAGCTTTTTTCCCTTAATAAATGAAATAATAATTTAAAAACTGCATCTTGGGTTATCTTTGTGTAATATTAAAAGTTGTTTGACGATCTGAATCATTTAAGTGTGAGAAACATGCAAAAATAAATCAGGAAGGAGGAAAATACATTTTCACAGCACTGTGTATGTATGTATTGTATATATATATATATATATATATATATATATATATATATATATATATATGGATTTATAAAGTGACATTGATGAAAAAATGTTTTTAGTTAGAGTGAGAGGTAATATAGTGTATTGGTGTTAATACTCTGGTTTGGATAAATGCTGGTGGCTTAGAAGATATTTCAGAGGATTCTTTTGACAACTTGTGATAAAACAAATTAAGTCTAAATCTATATTCATGCCTTCTGGTTGGAGAGTGTTTAACAGAAATATCCATCTTGTTTCATTCTGTGAAATTATTTTTTCTTTTTGTTGTCAACTCTCCAGTGCCTTGTGATTTTATCTATACCATAGAAGGTCATGACCGATGGGTCTCTTTGATGGTATTTTCTAAAATGTCTCGACACACTATGTTTCATAAATACATTTTTGATGTTGCAAATGTGTTCCCGAATTCTAACGTATAATGGCTTAGTTGTTCTACCAACCTACTGTAGCCAACCTGGACATTCCAGGACATATGTCACATATGTACTATTGCATGTAATTAATTCTTTATTTTTATATTCTTTTTCCGTGGATATAGATCTAAAGGATTCTTTCTTCTGACTTGTTCATTGGCTGACCCAACAAGGTAAACATTTATTGCATTTGAAGAAGCCCTTCAAGTTGGGAAGTACCCTTTGTTTTGGAACGTCTAGTGCATTATGAACAAGTTTATTTCTTAGGGTGGGTGCTCTTCTATAGATAATGGTAGGATGTGATGTGAGAAGCGTTTTTAGAGTATTATCTGATTTTAAAATTGGCCAGTGCTGCTTGCAGCTTTAATGTAATCTCTGGTCCCAGAAATATGGATAAAAATCAGTGAGACAAATGGCATGGGTACCCCCCAGTCCATTACCAGGCCCTTTGGGTCTTGTATGGCTATTAAGGGGAACTCTGCACCCAAATTTAAAAAAAGGAAAGGCGTGGTTCCCCCCAGGGCCCCCCATTTATATGATATTTCTAACACATAGCATGTACATACCAAAAATGACACCCCAAAATAGATTCTCCTACTCCTTCTGAGTATGGCGATACCACATGTGTGAGACTTCCACAGCCTGGCCACATACAGAGGCCGAGTACAGCTGAGCATGGCTGAGCATGGCTGTGTATTGCCGAGCATGGCTAGGTATGGCTGGATATGGCTGAGCATGGCCGAGCATGGCTGAGCATGGCTGGGTATCACCGAGTATTGCAGAGTATGGCTGGGTATTGCAGGGCATCACCGAGTATGGCTGGGTATTGCAGGGTATCACCGAGTATGACTGGGTATTGCAGGGTATCACTGAGTATGGCTGAGCATGCCTGAGTATTGCAGAGTATGGCTGGATATTGCAGAATATGGCTGGATATTGCTGGGTATTGCAGAGTATTGGCAGGGTATTGCTGGGTATTGCAGAGTATTGGCAGGGTATTGCAGAGTATTGGCAGGGTATTGCTGGGTATTGTAGAGTATTGGCAGGGTATTGCTGGGAGGATGTCACTGTATGCCCTCCCAGAGTTAAGCAACCGCTCTGTAGCTGTCATTTGGCTATGGGCCGGTTGTTAAGTGGTTAAAGTGAAAAAAAAAGTGAAATATTTATTTAAATATCATACCTGGGGGGGTGACTATAGTATACCTGTAAAGTGGCGTGTGTTTCCCGTGCTTAGAACAGTGCCTGCACAAAATTGCATTTTTAAAGGAAAAAAGTAATTTAAAACTGCTTGCGGCTTTAATGTAATGTCTGGTCCCGGCAATATGGATGAAAATCAGTGAGACAAATGGCATGGGGACCCCCCCCCCCCCCAGTTCATTACCAGGCCCTTTGGGTCTTGTATGGCTATTAAGGGGAACCCCGTACCCAAATTAAAAAAAGGAAAGACGTGGGGCCCCCAGGCCCTATATACTATGAACAGCATTATATAGGCGGTGAAAACAATACAGAGACTGTAGGTTTGTTGTTAAGTAGAATCTGTTTGTAATTTTGAACTGGTACATTTTTAAAGTGTAGCTCCAGCCAAAAAATCTATTTTTAAGTCTTCTGGAAAACATAGGGAAGGGTTATCACCCCTGTAACATTTGTTTTGCTGTCTGTGCACCTCTTCAGAAGATTTCACCTCACTTTCTGTCCCAATGACAAATGTTTTTTGAAAATGTGGGGTTTTTAGTGAAACAAGGATTGGTGATAAAGCATCAGTGGAGAGGAGACATGTTTTTCCAATATCAACTCTTACAGGACAGAATTTCCCTTGCTAGGGGTAGAGTTCATCTCACTTCCTGTTGTCTCCTTTCATTTGCAAGTAGGAGTCGCTTGTAAGTTGGATGTTTGAAAGTAATTACCTGCCCTATATGCTCCACAGAAATTTGGGCCTAAGGTGTTGGTGCTGCCACAACACTGTAAGCCCTCACATTTACTCTTGGTGGGCGCTGAAATGCCCTGCTGTGAATTATTATATCAGGAATTGTAATTACATGCCATTGTTGAACAGTGGTAGAAAAATTGGGCCTTTGGTGGTGGTGGTGGTGCTGGTGCTGGTGACACTGTCTCTCTCTCTCTGTCTTTAACCCCCGCCGCCGCAACACACTACATAAGGCCGCCACACAGGCAGCCTTATATAGTGTGGGGTGTTTACTAAGCTCCCTGAGACATAATTGGCCAAATCATGGCTCTTCATTTTTTCTGTGCTGTGATTGGCCAAAGCATGCGGGTTATAGTGCTTGCTTGGTCAATCAACAGCCAGCAATGCACTTCGATTCTGCAGAGAATTATGGGCCGTGAAGCACCACTCAAATTTGGCGCGAACGGCCCATAATGTTTGGAAATTCTGCAAACAGCCGATGTTCGAGTTGAACATGGGTTCAACTCGAACACGAAGCTCTTCCCTACTCATGGCAAAGAATTCTTTGAGGATCTGAATAAAATAATTGTTGCTCTACATAAAGATGGCCTAGGCTATAAGAACATTGCCAAGACCCTGAAACTGACTGTTAAATTTGGTGTTACCACTCTCACTCTCTCATACCGGTCACTGGAAGTTCAACATGGCACCTCATGGAAAATAACTCTCTGAGGATCTTAAAAAAAGAATTGTTGTTCTACATACTGAAGCACTGGGCCACTGGGCATTATTCAACATAACGACCCCAAACACACCTCCAAGTCAACCACTGCCTTGCTAAAGAAGCTGAGCGTAAAGGTGATGGACTGGCCAAGCATATTTCCAGACCTAAAACCTATTAAGCATCTGTGGGGCATCCTTAAATGGAAGGTGGAGGAGCACAAGGTCTCTAACATCCACCAGCTCTGTGATGTTGTCATGGAGGAGTGAAAGAGGACTCCAGTGGCAACCAGTGAAGCTCTGGTGAACTCCATGCCCAAGAGGGTTAAGGCAGTGCTTGAAAATTATGGTGGCCAGACAAAATGTTGACACTTTGGGCTCAATTTGTACATTCTCACTTAGGGGTGTACTCACTTTTGTTGCCAGCCATTTAGACATTGACTGTGTGTTGAGTTATTTTGAGAGGACAGCAAATTTGCACTGTTATACAAGCTGTACACTCACTACTTTACATTGTAGCAAAGTGTAATTTCTTCAGTGTTGTCACATGAAAAGATATAATAAAATATTTACGAAAATGTGAGGGGTGTACTCACTTTTGTGAGATACTTTATATATATATATATATATATATATATATATATATATATATATATATATATATCAAATACACTGCCACTAACTGAATAACCAGTCTGCTTAATCTAAATCAAATTATCTCTCTGTCTACGCCAACAACACTACACGCAGCTGCCATTTAAGCAGCCTTATATAGTGTGGGGTGTGGACTTAGTCCCCCTGAGGCATGATTGGCCAAAGGCACCCTGCCTTTGGCCAATCCTCTCTTTCTTAGCAGAGCACGCTGTGATTGGCCAAAGCATACAGGTCAAGTGCATGCTTTGGTCAATCATCATACAACAATCCGCTGCGATCTCGCAGTGCATTATGGGGCGTTCCATGCCGCTTGAATTTGCCGCGAATGTCCCATAATATTCGCTGTTTGGCGAACGGGCGAACACCAAATGTTGAAGACGAACTTATGTTCAACCCAAACATCAAGCTCATCCCTAATCACAGCCCACCTTTATTTATAGAAGAGCACCCACCCTAAGGAGTAAACTTGTTCATAATGCACTAGACCCTCCAAAACAAATCGGGGTACTTCCCAACTTGAAAGGCTTCTTCAAATGCAATAAATGTCTACCATACTACACCAGTAAATGCGCAAAAACAAAGTCAAAGATTTTTCCCAATGTCCATCAGTCTCTCACCAATTGAAACCAAAAATCCAATTATATGAATGAGAGTCCATAGTATGTTAGAGACGTATGATTATAAATATAAAAGCTACCATCCAGTAGAACAAAGCAAAGCATTTAAACCAGGAGCTCCATATCCAGGGCTGTCATCAGTGAAGGACAGAAACCATGTTCCAAAGTCTGCGAAAAAAAAGCAAAGGAAGAGGCGCCTCTGGGTGTAGAGATAACATACACTTTAATTATAAAAATGTACTTAATACAGGCAACTCACATTTTGGATGTGATATATGAGCATTCAGTCACCTTAAAAGCTGAGCATGGATGTGGTCATCTGATAGTCCGTCAAGCTGAGGCTCTGTAGTTAGCTAACCTACAGTGGGAAATTCCTATCTGCACTTTAGAAGTTGCCACCATTCAAACTGGATAAAAAATATTCCAAAAGGTCCGTTTTGCCGGCTTAGGCAAAACTGTACCAAAGAGTCTGACTACCCATCTTAAAAATACATTTCTGGATAAACAATACCCTAAAGGCCTGATTGATGAGACTTATGAATCATACGTTCGGGGAAAACCACAAAAAGAACAAAGAAATTCACAGGATGAAACAAGATGAAACAAGATGGATATTTCTGTTCAACACTCTCCAACCAGAAGGCATCAATATAGATATAAACTTAAATTATTTAATCACAACTTTTTAAAAGAAGCCTCTGATAACCCACCAGCATTCATCCAAACCGGAGTATTAAAACCCATACACTATAATACTTCTCAATCTAACTAAAAAAACATTTTCATCAATGTCATTTTTTTTTTTATTAATTTCAATACATTTTAAACAAATTTCCTCTATACAATTTCTAACCAATTTTTATGAACTATGTATAAAGTTTGTATGTATTTTTATGTATTTTATGATTTTCTGTGTTATATTTTATGTAATTAGTATATATAACATGTGGTGTCCCCTGTGCGTTCTTTTGCATATAATTCTGTGCGCTGTGACACAGATAAATTTATCATCTTAATTAATTATTTTTTTTCCCCAAACTTTATGCTATTTCACATCCTGCTTCTTTATGCTGTCAAAATAACAATTGTTTTTGTCCAGCTGGCAGATTATCAGGTCACCTTGAGGCGAGGTGACAGGTGCACACCGTACAGAAGTGCACCACAAGGTTGTGGACCCTACGGCTGACTGCTGTAGACGGGGGACAGATCCCACTGGGGTTAGAGCGTAAAATTCCCTGGGGCGCGGAGTCTAAGAGCCAGCAGGTGTTCACCAGCGCCTCTGGTGGTGAGGATGGACTTGGCTGCAACTGGCTCCAGGTCGCGACCCCCAGGGTCCCCCAGCTCACACCCACAGTAGGCAACAGGAGGATAGGGATGGTGAGGGACAAAGCCAAGGTCGGGACCACAAGCAGACAAGAATAGTCAGGGACACGCCAAAAGGCCAGGATCACAGGCAAACAGGGATAGTCAAAACACGCCAAAGTCGGTAACGGAAAACAGTAGAAGAGCACATGGCAGGAAACAGGAAACTAACACACAAAGGAATTCACAATGGTTGATCAGCCCTGATGGCCTGCAGTGCACAGGTTAATATAGGGCTCCCTGATAGGGCCTGGGGTGGAGCCATGCTTAGAGGAGAGGTTATAAAAACCACCAGGTGAAAGTGGCTGGCCTCTTAGTCTGAAGACATGAGGGGAGGTAAGCAAACACAGGAAGATCACTGCATAACCATGACACAGATGCAGCCATATATGGAGTGAAAATAACAGGTAAAGCAATAGCTACTAAATAGCCTAACCAAATATGGCCCTTGACGGAGTATATTGACAATCTATTTTTGCCTGCATAGTAACATTAAGCAAGGCAATTGTCTACAACAAAATGGCTGCTAATTAAACTGTATTAGGCTACCACATAATATATATCTCAGGAAGTGTAGCAAGATGGCGCCACTCCCAATGACATCTTGATTATGAAACATGTACTGTAGGTCAGAGCCATAGCATCATTGCGTCACTTCCTGTTTGGTCTGCGGAACATATATGGGAATCACGGACTTCCCATTTCTTACTGCCAACTAATTAGACAGTAAGAAACAGTATTGCACTACGGAGTATCATTTTTCTTTACATATACGGTATACTATTGAGGTGAAAGGGCCAATAAAGAACATTACCAGCGGACGTCTGTGTTCCATTATACAGCAGTGTGGCTGTGAAGGTGCAAAACACCCTAGATGGGTTTATTTTTGATATAAGGTTCATACTCTGAAGACTGTTGATTAATTATAGCACCTGCAACTTTATTTATATATTATTTTTTTATGGATGATATATGATTTATATATATGTTTATTTTGTAAGGATTGTCAAGTAGCATTAGCACTTGTCACTTTATTTGGATGGAATGATTTTACACATATTTACAGAGGTCACAAAAGCTTTTCAATTGCATATCACGTGAATATAAGCAATAGCACCTAAATAAGAATACACTTATAACAGAGCAGCACCACATCCGCTAGGACAGGGATATGCAATTAGTGGACCTCCAGATGTTGCAAAACTACAAGTTCCATCATGCCGCTGCCTCTGGGTGTCATGCTTGTGGCTGTCACAGTCTTGCTATGCCTCATGGGAATTGTAGTTCTGCAACAGCTGGAGGTCCGCTAATTACATGCCCCTGCACTAGAATTTATTTTATTTCACACAGACCCTACCTAGGTAGGTGTCACGGTGGAGGCAGCAGCTCTTACCATAGCATAATTAACCATGAGAGCAGAACCAACCTTTAACTATCCATATATAAAATATAAGTCAGTTCAAAAACTCTAGTACAAGTCATAAGGTTAAGCCCTTATGATACTGTGTAATACATACATCTATCTATGCCTGCTAACAAGCCAATGGATTATAAACAATTTTACCGGAAAAAATAACTATAATTATCATGGGCATATTTATGAATATATGACTTTAGAGGGTAACATAATGTTTCAATGTATCTATGCTGATTGTATGCAAAAAGATTTTATCCTTACAAAATAGTCCAGTGCTGGGAAAAGGGCTCTTAATATCATCATATATTTGTTTATCTGTAATCGATATTGTTGATAAGACACAAGTTCAACCAGTTCAACCATAAAAAAAACAATAAATAAAATAAAAAATATTGTACAATCCAATATACCCAGTTGATCCAGAGGAAGGCAGAAAACCCCAGCAGAGCATGCTCCACTTTGCTACAGCAGGGGAAAAAATTCCTTCCTGATCCCCCACGAGGCAATCAGATTTTCCCCGTATCAACTTTACCTAAAAATGTCAGTACCCAGTTATATTATGTACATTTAGGAAAGTATCCAGGCCTTTCTTAAATCAATCTACTGAGCTGGCCAGAACCACATCTGGCTCAAGTCTATTCCATATTTTCACAGCTCTTACTGTGAAGAAACCTTTGGAGATTAAATCCCTTTTCCTCTAGACGTAAAGAGTGCACCCATGTCCCCTGTGTTGACCATAAAGAGAATAACTCAACACCGAGTTCATTATATGGACCCCTTATATATTTGAACATGTTGATCATATCCCCCCTTACTCGGCTCTTCTCAAGAGAGAATAAATTCAGTTCCTCTAATCTTTCTTCATAGCTGAGTTCCTCCATGCCTCTTATCAGTTTGGTTGCCCTTCTCTACACTTTCTCCAGTTCCCCCGAATATCCTTTTTGAGAACTGGTGCCCAAAACTGAACTGCATATTCCAGATAAGGTCTTACTAATCATTTGAACAGGGGCAAAGTTATATCTCTCTCGCTGGAGTCCATACCTCTCTTAATGCAAGAAAGGACTTTGCTCGCTTTGGAAACCGCAGCTTGGCATTGCATGCTATTATTGAGCTTATGAGCTATCAAAACCCCCAGATCATTCTCCACTATGGATTCCCCCAGTTGTACTCCCCCTAGCATGTATGATGCATGCATATTCTTAGCCCCCAAGTGCATAACTTTTCTCAACATTAAAGCTCATCTGCAACATAGTTGCCCAATTAGACTTGCTCCCTGCTGATGGTGGCTTGCATATGGATTTTGTGAACATAAGTGGAATTTTGAACTAAAGTGGAGAGTTAATAACCAGGAGTTGTGATTTTGACTGCTTCTGCTTGCAAGTGTTGTTTTTGAGGTTTTTTCCTCCTTTGATATGTTTGCTATAATTTTTTAAAATACGCTTTTTCCCTCCTTTTTCTGACACTTTTTAAACAGCTTTTAGATTTTTTTCCTGCTAATTAAGAGGAGTGGTTAATTGTTCACAGGTGTATAAAAGTGTCTATACAAACTCCCCTAGGAGCTTGCTCCCTGCTGATGGTGGCTCGCATTTTGTGAACATAAGTGGAATTCTCTGCATAGCAACCCTATTTTCTTTCATCTAAAGTGCCTGCCATCATTCTAGGTGACTTTAACATTCCAATCAATGTTAATACTGCTACCACTTCTAAACTACTCAACCTAACCTCCTCTTTTAACTTAACACAATGGACATAAACCACCACTCACTCCAACGGTAACACTCTCGACCTCGTATTCTCCCATCGCTGCACTCCCTGCAATCACACTAACACACCCTTTCCTCTCTCTGATCACAACTTTATCTGTTTCACTCTCTCCTTGTCTCCTACATCCCATGCTGCCAACCCCCAAACCACTACCCGCAGAAACCTTCGCAACCTCAACCCTTCCCTTCTTCACTCTGCTACTGATGGCCCTTATGACAAAATCGCACCCCTGTCCTGCCCAGACCTAACCACTTCCATCTACAACAACATGCTGTCATCTTCCCTAGCCATACTTGCTCCTCTTTCTACATGCAGAACCAGGCCCCATTTGCCACAACCCTGGCAAACAGACGACACCAGAAGTCTCAAGAGACACAGCGAGCATGGCGTCCCTGCAAGACTTTACCCTCTACAAATCTGCCCTTCTCAAATACAAATCCTGCCTCCACACTGCTAAACAAACCTATTACAACACTCTCATCAAAACCCTCTCATCCAAACCTCGTCAACTCTTTTCTACCCTTAATTCCTTACTTCACCCCCCGTTGCCCCCGCCCACCAACTTGCTTACCGCTCAACAGATTGCCAACCATTTCAATAGCAAATTCGACACAATTCGCAATTCCAGCATTCAAATTCCTTCCCTACCCAACACAACAGGTCCAACACCATACTCAATACTCTCCTCTTTTTGCCCAGTTACCACAGATGAAGTTGATAAACTCCTCTCCGTTGCCCACCTCACTACTTGTTCCCTGGCCCCTGTCCCTCTCACAATTACTGCAACCACCTTCCCACTCTATCCTCAACTCACTAGCCCCCATCTTCAACCTCTCCCTCTCCTCCAGAACCTTTCCTTCCCCGCTCAAACATGCACTGGTTACCCACATACTCTAAAAACCCTCACTAGACCCCACCTGTTTGAATAACTTAAGACCCATCTCCCTGCTCCGGTTTGCCTCCAAGCTCATCAATGCCTTGTCCATGACCAAATGAGTTGCTACCTCATGGACAACAACCTTCTCGACCCCCTACAGTCTAGCTTCCGCCCACAACATTCTACTGAAACTGCCCTACTAAAACTTACCAATGACGTACTAACTGCTAAAACCAATGGCCACTACTCCATACTCATACTTTTAGAACCCTCTGCTGTTGACACAGTTGACCACCTGCTCCTCCTCAGCAAATTACACTCCCTTGGCCTCCGTGATTCTGCTTTATCCTGGTTCTCCTTCTACCTATCTCAGCGCACTTTCAGTGTCACTTAACACTCCTCCGCTCCCCTTCCTCTTTCTGTTGGGGTACCTCAAGGTTCTGTCCTTGGGCCCCTCCTATTCTCGCTCTATGCCTCTTCCCTGGGCCAGTTAATAACCTTACATGGTTTCCAATGGCACCTCTATGCTGACAACAACCAGATCTATCTATCTCCTCAACTCACCCCCTCGATCTCCTCACAGATCTCAAACTTACTGAATGACATATCAGTGTGGATGTCACACCACTCACTCAAACTCAATCTTTCTAAAACTGAGCTTGTTATATTTCCTCCTTCACGATCCCCCCCCTGTGACTTCACCATTAATATCAACAACACAACCATTGGTCCCTCCACACATGCCAGGGTCCTGGGTGTAATCCTTGACTCGGACCTCTCCTTCAGCCCCCATATCCAATCACTGGCTAAATCCTGCTGCCTCCACCTCCGCAATATCTCCAGAATTCCACCCTTCCTGACTAATGAAACCACAAAGCAACTCATTCACTCCTTGATTATTTTCCCGCCTTGACTACTTCAACTCTCTCCTTAACGTCCTACCCTTAAGCAGGCTATCCCCCCTTCAGTGTATTATGAATGCTGCTGCTAGACTAATACACCTCACTAATCGATCTGTGACTGCTGCCCCTCTCTCCCAATCCCTTCATTTGCTTCCCTTACCCCACCATGTAAAATTCAAAATGCTAACCATAACATACAAAGCCATCCACAACATCGTCCCCATCTACATCACCAACCACTTCAGCCCTGGAAGGATTTTCCCCCTTCCTGACCAGGCCATTTTTTGCAATACGACACTGCATCGTTTTAACGCGGTCATGTGACGTTGTACTCAAAGAAAATTTATGTCCTTTTTTCCCCCACAAATAGAGCTTTATTTTGGTGATATTTTATCACCGCTGCATTTTTTATTTTTGCTCTATAAAAAAAAAGACCACAATTTTGAAAAAAAACACATCATTTTGTACCTTTTGCTATAATAAATATCCCAAAAAAATGTCTTCATCAGTTTAGGCTGATATATATTCTTCTAAATATTTTCGGTAAAAAAAATCATAATAAGTGTATATTGATTCGGTTTGCACAAAAGTTATAGTGTCTACAAAATAGGAGATAGATTTATGTAATTAATATTTTTTTTTTTACTAGTAATGGCGGCGATCTGTGATTTTTATCCGGACTGCGACATTGCGGCGGACAGATTGGACACTTTTGACACTATTTTGGGACCATTGACATTTATTCAGCGATCAGAGCTAAAAATAGCCACTGATTACTGTATAAATATCACTGGCAGGGAAGGGGTTAACACTAGGGGGCGATCAAGGAACTGTGTTCCCTAGGTTTGTTCTAACTGTAGGGGGAATGGGACTGACTAGAGGAGGAGACAGATTGTAGTTCATACGGCGTGAGCCTGCGGTGACGTTTTAAAGGAGCGACATACAGCTACGGCGATTTGCGCAGCGGTGCCAACCTGCCACAGTATTACTGCGGTGGCTGGTCAGCTAGAAGTTAAAGGCTGCTGCCACTAATAAGAAATCACTCTTCTAGGCATTCTATATATTTTAGATAGAATCACATAGTCCAGTTTTTTATAGTAAAATAATAATTTGTCCTATAACAGATTATTTTATAAAAATCCATTTCTCCTGGAAAATTTATATAGTAAATTCTGGTCCTAGGGTGCCATCTGGTGGTCAAGGGAAAGAATGCGTAAGTAAACACATGGTTGATGATTATCTTGTCCATCAATGAAAAGGAATATTTTTTTAATGTATTGTTTGCAACTGAATATATGACAAGGTAATTAGATAGGAAGGGACAAATCAGCTAAAAAAAACTCATCATCTGCACACTCACATCATCTAGAGATCACCTCATCATGGCAGACAACCAACATCTAGAAATCACACCATTACTTCATAGGGCACACAGCTTCAGAATGGGTAGATACCATTTTGGGAAAGACAAACTCCACCCATTAATTGGCAGCTGGTCATTAGTCACCTAAAAGCCTACCTAATACGTTACGGAGGGTAATTACAATATATTATAATTTCTGGTGATTTTGCTTGCTTAAATGAATAATCCTTGTTGTAACTTAATCTTTCTCTCACGATAATTTAACCACTAAAGTCAGGTAATTTAGTTTTTTTTGTTATTATTTTTTTATTTTCTTGGGCCATATTGTTGCCCAATTTTACACATTTCAACAATTATTCTTTCTGCAGGAGAATAACATCTGCAGGAGAATAACATCGTTGCCCAATTTCTACATATTTCAACACTTAGTCTTTCTGCAGGAGAATAACAGCCAAATTCGATAAACCGCAGATTGTCTACTAGGTAATTATCTTTGGTTATGTTGTCTATGAGGAGAAATCAATTATTGAATTTAATTTACTATCTATACTCTATCTATATGCTGTTACAGACAATTTTTAAAACTTTTTTTTATCTTAGTGTCTATGCATATCCCAATCTGACTTCATGTTGTGCGTAAGTGACTTATTTTGATAAATATTAATTTATTTTTGATAACTTCAGTCTATACTTACAATGATCTTGTCATGTTTTCTTTAAAGAACTCTGCTTGGTAAAATTAAATCAAAATAATTAAGTCAGTTAAATTATTTTGATAAATTATTTTTTATTGGAGGCACTGTGATTCGATCTATTTAGCTGACTAAATTAATCATTCAGGCATTTCCTGACATATCAGCTAAGATGTAAATAACATGTTTCCTTCCTAAAACTTGAGGGTACATATAGATAATGTACCAGATTATTTGTGACAGCTAAGCAAATGCTTGAGATACTCACGTTTTTTTTATTTATTTTTTAATAGACCTCAAAGTGTATGTCAGGGCAAAATGAAAGAAAAACAATATTTAGAATATTTCTGCAACATCTCCCAAACTTATCTCTAAACGTAACTCTGAACTCCAATTTTTTTGTATTCTGATTAGCTACGAGATTGGTTTTTTCCATGTTCTGCCACAGCTCATGTGTGCTGCCGGGTGGAGAATGACCTGCCCGCAGCTCAATGGAGTACAAAAAGTGGGAGCCTAGAGTTCAGGTTAGAGATGAGTTCAGAGGATGCCTAAGCTCAGCTCTAATGAACACATTTAGGATTCATGCACTGGTTTATTGCATTGATTTTTTTTAAATCAGTTTAGGTGATTTTGGCAGTATTTGGCAGCATTTGGTGTTTGGGAGTTTATTTCATTGGTCAGAATTTCCATTTATTCTGGCCATTTAAGTGAATAAACTCTGAAGTGCTAAACGTGCCTAGCTTTTTTATATGCCCAAAAGCTCCCCAACAGAATGTGATTCTTCAGCGTTCAGGACAGGAGCTTTGACTGCCTCTAAACTCTGCTGCTCCTAAACCCTGGTAAAAGGCATGGATCAAAGCCTTTCATTGTGTAGAATGGCCATGTGATCTGCTGTGATTGGCCACAGCAATCACATGGTACTGGCAGCGGGTCGGTACAGTGATCTGTCATTGACTGTGTCCAGTGGTACACACACGAGGGCCAGGAGGGTGTAGGTTAAAAAAAAGTGATCGCATCAATGGCATGCTCATGTGTAAAAAAATATAAACTAGTTCATGCCCTGAAACTAGTAGGCCTATTGAAAATACCGGTTAAAAGGTATAGTTTGAGGTTCTGGTGTAGCAAGGATGTGTAAATCACCAAAGTGTCTAAACAGAATCATACATATTTTGACAGGTAAAATGGTTAATGCATATATTGTATGTTCAAATTGTGTGTTTAGCCAGACCTCATCTTTCATAACATAATTCAAACAATAGTGTTCTTAGTAGTTTTTACCATGCAAATGTGCTGTATTAATAAACTTGTGCATATGGTTTTACTAACTTCAGTGCCCTTGCTCTGTCTTTTGCATACTGTGCTCTCAGAAGGCCCACTTCAATTAATATTGGGTCCAGTGTATTTCTCATGTACCTACTTCAATATAGAATGTACAGTGCATGCTATGTTTATTGTACTGTATTTCGTCAGCCTCTGGCATCTGTGCAAAACATAATTCCAGGCTCTGGTGTCTGTTAATGAGAATTCCAAACACTGACTTGTTCCAAAGGAGAAAGAATATTCACACATATTTAGCAGGTAGCCTTCCCTATTATGAGAACTACACCACCCCCCAATTCACATCCCAACAACAGAGGGGCTAAGTTATCCTCAAGGTACAAATTTACATCCCTAGCAATCCAAACCACCAGATACTTATATCTGGATAGTTTTTCTACCACCTTAAGTTTGGGAATATCACTTGGTATACAGCTGGCCCCTGTGTCAATCGGGAGTAAGGCCAATTTATCCCAGTTGATAACTAGGCCAGAAATTTGGCCGAACTCTCCAAACATGCTTATCACCGCTTTAAGTGATGTTTGAACATCTCCAAGGAAAAACAAAACATCATTGGCAAACAATGCTATCTTATCCTCTTCCAATCCTCTCCTAAAACCCTGTATATTCATATTAGCTCTAGTAATAATGACCAATGGCTCAATGCTAAAGAAAAAAGTAAGGGAGATAGGGGGCACCCCTGTCTTGTACCACGTTCCAACTGAAACATATCAGAGTATTCATTGTTAACTTTAATTTTCGCTTTTGGGTTGGTGTAAAGTAATTTCACCCAATTGATGAAATTATGCCCAAACCCAAACTTTGCAAGCACACTAAAGAGGTAATCCCATTCAAGGCTATCAAATGCCTTGACTGCATCTAGTGCCAAAATGGCTCTAGGGCTGTTACTATCTACTGGAATCGGAATATTCAAGTAAGTTCTCCATATGTTAATACTAGTTGACCTAGTTGGGATAAGTCCCGACTGGTCAGGATGTATAAGCTTGTGTATGCAACTATTTAAACGTGTCGCCAATATTTTTGCTAAGATTTTTACATCTGTACATAGTAGCGAAATCGGGCAATATGAGGAGGGATCCCTAGCATCTTTTCCCTCCTTGGGGATAACCACAATAGTAGCTTCTGTCATTGAGCGCGGCAGAGTCCCAATGGTTACAGCCTGGCAGAGTGTATTCAATAATTCTGGCAATAAGACCTCACCATATCGTTTATACATTTCTATTGGCAGCCCATCAGGGCCTGGTGACTTCGCATTTGACATCCCAGCCACAGCTTCACTTAGCTCTTCAAGGGTATTAGGAGCTTCAATAATAGCTTGATCGTCTACTGACAAAGTTGGAGTTTTTATATTTTCAAAAAAGGCCACAATTTTCCCCCTCTCTCCCCCTCTCTGAGACTTATATAGTGAACTATAATATTGCCTAAATATATTTATTATATCACCAGGGTCAGAGGAAATCTCTCCCCTTAAGGTCCTGACTGCCAGCACCGACGAGGGGGGATTATTTGCTCTAATCAATAAAGACAGGATACGGCCCACTCTCTCGCCTTCCCCAAAGTTTGATTGATGCTGAAATATACCGTATATACTCGAGTATAGGCCGACCCGAATATAAGCCGAGGCCCCCAATTTACCCCCAAAAAAACTGGCAAACTTATTGACTCGTGTATAAGCCGAGGGTGAGACATGCCTGTCCATCCCTGTGTGTGTGTCCGTCCATCCCTGTGTGTCCGTCCGTCCCTGTGTGTCCGTCCATCCCTGTGTGTCCGTCCATCCATCCCTGTGTGTGTCCATCCATCCATCCATCCCTGTGTGTGTGTGTCTCCATCCATCCATCCATCCATCCCTGTGTGTGTGTGTCTCCATCCATCCATCCATCCATCCCTGTGTGTGTGTGTCTCCATCCATCCATCCATCCATCCCTGTGTGTGTGTGTCTCCATCCATCCATCCATCCCTGTGTGTGTGTGTATCCATCCATCCATCCATCCATCCGTGTGTGTGTGTGTGTGTGTGTGTGTGTGTGTGTGTGTGTGTGTGTGTCCAGCCTACCTGTGTCCCGAGCCTTTGTCCCGAGCCTCCGTCCCGTGTCGTGCCTTGCCTTCGTCCCGTCCCGTCCCGTCCCGTGCCGTGCCTTGCCTTGCCTCCGTCCCGTGCCCTCTTCGTCGGCGGCCATTGTAAAATTCAAAAGCCGCGCCTCCTCCTTCGCCTGTGATAGGCGGAACACTGAATTTCCCAGCAGCCTGTGTTCCGCCTATCACAGACGTCGTATCATCCTCGTCCGTAGTACGAGGATGATACGACGTCCGTGATAGGCGGAACACAGGCTGCTGGGAAATTCAGTGTTCCGCCTATCACAGGCGAAGGCGGAGCCGGAGGCGCGGCTTTTGAATCAGAATGGCCGCTGTCTGTCTGCTCGACACGCTGATCGAGCGGGCAGACAGCGATGACTCGAGTATAAGCCGAGGGGGGCACTTTCAGCCTCAAAAAAGAGGCTGAAAATCTCGGCTTATACTCGAGTATATACGGTACGCTTGTTGTCCATTTTCCTCATAATAGCCATTTTATAGACTTGCTGTTTTTCTAGCCACACGGCCTGTGTGGCCGGGGTGGGATTGGTAATATACTGTTGTTCTGACATCAACGCTGCCCTTTTGGCTTCCCCTTCCAACTCCTTCATCTTCCCTTTACTTTTTGCTATTTGCTGAATGAGAAGTCCCCTGAGGAAAGCTTTTAGGGCGTCCCAAACCACTCCCATCGGAGCCGTACCTGTATTAATATTTATAAATTCTTTTAAACCACTCTTTAATTTCTCTGTGTTGTCAATAATTTCCAACCAGGACAGGTCAATTTTCCATTCTCTAGGGTAAGACTTTTCCCAATATTAACTGTCAACATCAAGGGGGAGTGGTCAGATAACCCCCTTGGACCATATTCTATATTACTTAATTAATGTCCCCTACCACTATCACTGGGATTCCAACTTTATCTGATATAAACATTGTTAGTTTATAGAGGATCTCTAAATTAAAAGGGGGTGGAGTATGAATATTCGCTATCACATACGGTTTATTTTCAACTAAACAATGTAAAAAAAATACCGATCCATAGGTTCTATACGGCTCTCATAGCAAGAAAACAACACTTCTCTATCAATCAAAATGCTCACCCCTCTTGAATATGATGAGTATACGGAATGGTATTGGGTATGGAATCTCTTATCACAGAGCAAAGGAGCCATCTCAGCACTAGAGCCCTCTTGGCCGGAGCTCCCAGACCACGCACATTCCATGATATTACACAAATTGTTTTAGCCTGCATCCCGTCTTATAAAAAAACATGTTCTACCAAGGGAAAAAAAAGGGAAAAGAAAAAAGGAGAGAGGGCCGAAACCTTTAGATATCAAAGGAAAACAAAAACATCTGAGAAAAAATGCTATTAATAAAGATTTACCAATAATCCCCATCGTTGCTAATATGCCAATCCCTCCCTGTCTTTGGTGTTTATCCCCTTTCATGTAATTTCTTCTCGTATCCCCTCCCATATAGTGACTATTTAATCGCTTACTCATAGCTAATGACTAAGCACCGTGTTCGGTGTGAAACATGTCAGCGACTGTGCAGTTAGTCTGTTAATCAGCCTAGATGCTATTATTTTAATTACATTTTTGAAATAAAGTTGAATAATTCGGAGTGCGGCTATCCAGCTACATCTTTTCTACTTCTGTTTGCTCATTATATTGCTCCTAGGGGTATGCCCGTGACCTTTCTAAATTCCTCCCACCACTTTCTTACAAAAATCATGCTAAATGTACTTAATATAAGTTGAATCCAAAAGGGGGGGCTAAACTGCCCCCTAACACTCATACCACCGTACATTTTAATTCCCCCTAATGCTGTGCTACCCCCCCTTACTGACATAAAATTACCCCACCCCGGGTGCTAGTGATCTCCCCACTCCTAATACGGATAAAATAACAACACATGGTAATCCAAAGTGTTAATAAATCAATAAAGACAAAAAAAAAGGGGAAGGGGGGAGGGAAGAAACGCAATATTGCACACTCACCACCAACCCCCCCCCCCCCCCCCCCTTCATATGTAGCCTGCTCCAAGCCAGGTTATCGCTTGACTATATCAAAACTTATTTTTAATGATATTTTAAATCACCCTGTTAAAAATTCCCCCTATGTTTCAGGTATTTATCAGTTTGGTGGTTTCACACTGAAGCACCAACTTTTCTCTTTGCATACTGCTCTACATCCAGCTGGTGACTTGTCTCTGCTCTCTGCTCTACAACTACAGCTACCATTTTTAATCCTTTAATCAGGGCTGGCCCAAGACATTGTGCTGCCTGGGCCCAAGAATTAAATTCTGCCCCCCCCCCTCCAAAAAAAACATGCCCACCAAAAGGCCCCCAAATCCATTATTTTATATTATGACAATTAAAGCTAAAATTAAATGTATCAGGAAGTCAGATTTACATACAACAGTGGTGGTGGTGGGGGGTTCCATCCACTGCAGCTGTGGTGGTAAGGGGGTTCAGACAAAGCGGCGTTGGGGGGATTCAGTCAGAGACAGATGTGGTGTTGGGGAGGGGGTTCAGTCAGAGGCAGCAGTGGTGGGGGTTCAGACAGAGGCAGCAGTGATGGGGAGGGGGCGTTTAGTTAGAGGCAGTGGTGGTGGGCATGGGATCAATGGCCCTGGCACTTCCTTGCTTACAGTGTCAATCATGCCTCCAGTGATGCCTTTTTCAACATGGGGTCTCTGCTCACAGCAAAAAGCTCTTACCCTGGTCAGCTGACTTTCTCCTGCAATTCCTGCCTCTTGTCCCAACAAGGAATTTGTCTGCAGCAATGGGGGGGAACCACAGAGAGGATGGACGGGCAGTCCGCTGTGTGGGTATGGTAGCGAGTGCTCTGCCTAGGGCTGGACTGGGACAAAAATTTGGCCCTAGACTTCATCCAGACCAGCTCACTTTACTCCAAACACCTGGTGTTGGTGCTTCAATCATGAAAGCACCAAGGTTGTTATGGTTTCAGGATTATTGAAGCGCATTATTTCTATTACTACATTGTAATATATAATGAAATAGTTCAACTCACCATAATGCCAAATCAATGGGAGCAATGAGCATGTCACTTGCCACTGTCTCCTGCCACCAGATGCAGCGTGCCATTTGCCACATCACTTGTCATCAGATGCAGCATGTCACTTGCCACGTCACTTGACAACAGATGCCGCATGTCACTTGCCACGTCTCAGCAGATGCAGCTTGTCACTGGCCAGCAGATGCAGCTTGTCACTTGCCACCAGATGCAGCTTGTCACTTGCCACGTCACTTGTCAGCAGATGTAGTGTGTCACTTGCCACTTCACTTGTCAGCAGGTGCAGCTTGTCACTTGCTACGTCACCTGCCACCAGGTCGAAGGGGGCCCCATCAGGTAGACTATATAGGGGTCCCCATGATTTCTAACAGCAGACCTGATGCCCACTGTCGTGTCAGGAGCAAGAAGGGACTCTGTGGACAGGGGAGGAGAGAGAGATACACAATGCCCGCTCTGCTGCTTATTTCACGGGGACCAATTGGGCCATTAGATGCAGAGCACCGGTGTGTGTACTTCTATTTCCTGGTAGCAGTGGAACGCATGATGGGGCAGACGTGATGTCATCAGCCAGAAATGATGCAAGACTTGGGAGGCGATGAGGCCATCATTTTCGGGTGATGTCCTCATCATCACGTCCGCCCCTATCGTGCGTTTCACTGTCACCAGGAAGTAGAGTAAACACAAAGGCCAGGTGGAATGGGCTGGCTGGCTGGCGGGCGGGAGTTTGCCGCCCCTCTGAAAGTGCCGCCCGGGACCCATGTCCCACGTGTCCCATTGTCGGGCCAGCCCTACCTTTAACTGACAAACTCTGGCAACATATGTCTTTTCTGGGTCTTTGTTAGCTTGGAGACCTGAACAGCACCTTGTTAAAACATCCCTTATTCTCAGCATTGCATGGTAACTTCCATTCAATATACCTTCCCATTAATCCACTGTTATCTTCTGATATCTTGTTTCTGATTGGCCTCAAGTTTATGCACACCTTACGCTTTACACTGTTATTGTCTGGATATTTCCTACTAGAAATATAAAAAAAACATATTCAGAATAAATGCTCCAAACTGGGGAGAAAGGGTACTGAACAAAAATGTGTAATTAAGTAGCAAGTAAAAAGTAAAAAGCTATGGAATTTGTCACACACAACAGTTGCTAATTCACCATGCATACTCTGGATTTACTTGTCACACAAGTTTTATTAATGGAACTATGAATGTATTGTATGATATTATCAGGATGACTATCAGATTAGCTGAATTGTATGAGACTGAACAGTACCTAGTAAAATATATTCACAGACCATTACACCATTAGTGTCTGGGTCATAAAATTATACCATTTCATGCGGCAAACACAAGGCCAGTCACCTTTATGGAGCTTTAAAATCATAAAATGAACAATTAAATATATATAAAATGTATAATTGAATATTTATTCTGGAAAAAAATGAGTGGGGGAGCTTGTGACATAAAAGAAACTTAGAGGCAAAATCCCCAAGAAGTCAATAGTGAAATGATGGAGTGTCCTTGAGTCTCTAGGGGAGGTACAGGTATGTAAGGGATTTAGCGTGCCTAACATAAGTAATATGCAAGAATTTTTTTTCAACATATTAAACACTAGAAATGTTATTATACATGATTTAAAATCCATAAGTACAATCTAAAAACACAGAAACAAATTGTATATATGTGCCAGGTATGTCACACAACCAACAGAGTACAAAGTAAAAGTTGGATCGACAGGTTTCGTCAGCATCGGTCTTCCTCAGGATCCACTTGCTATTAACAATGTATCAGCTGATGAACAATACATTATTTTACATGAAATACAGTATATAGATGTATGAGGCACATAGAGTAGCTCAGCTATGCCTCCTGCCCCCCAAATCTGGTGCATACAGAAGTGGCAACAAGCCACTGCTTAAATGGCGTTGGGCGTTCCCCCTTGACGCATAGTTAAAGGCTGGAAGTGACATTCATGTATACAAATAAGTCCGTCCTTAGGGCGGAAGTAAGAAAATAGGGTGTTATCACACTCACTAGGGTGGGTTTGGAGACATACTATATAATCTGTGTGACTGAATAGCTTCTGGGTGGAGCTGGTCTTGTATTCCTTCCTGGTTTCAACAGTAATAGGAGTTTATAAGCTTTGGGTCTTTCTGGCTAAAGTTTTCATGTAGGTGGAATGAGAACCTGTTTGGTTTCATGTTAAATAGGTAGCGCCATTTTCCCCGGTCGTTATATTGTTTCCAAGAAAATAGGGTGTGTTCATGCTCGCAGAGCACAGCATCATAATGATACCCAGCCCAAAAAAAATAACAAAAAGAAAGCCAGGGACACCGCACACCCAGACCCCAATGAAAAAATAGAAAAACAACAACCCTAAGGAACCAAATGACATGGGAGACAATTGACTGAGCCAGCACTAGAGTCAACATTGAGCCAAAATAAAAATATAAATAAAATATAAAAGGTGCATACAAATGGATGGTACAATATCGAAACAAAGAATAATAGTTCAGAAATCAATAACCAACCTACATGTCTACAGGTGCACAAAATGAAAGCAAATAAAGTAAAATCTGCACTGATAGAGAAAGATGATAAAAAGAAAAAAAGGAGAGGGGAGGGAAAGGGGAGAGCAGGCAGAAAAGGAGAGAAAAGGAAAAAGGGGTGAGACGAGAAAGGAAAAAAGCCCGGGGGGGGGGGGGGGGGGGGGGGGGACATACAGTACACTGTAATCTTACAGATTAAATTACTGTATGTAATTATTTCACAACCCTTTTGTCCCCAGCGGTTTGTCCAGTGCCATGCATGCAGTTTTATATTATATATACTGTTCTTTCTGCCTGGAAACTTGAGATTGTCCATAGCAACCAAAAAGTGTCCCTTTACGTCAAAAGTGGTTTTAGACCAGCTAGAAAACAGCAATAGTAAATTAGAACACTTGCAGAATTGAGCGATAGTGAATTGTGGGGAAATTCATTTTATTATTATTATATTATTATTTTTTATAATTATTTATAGTTATTTATTATATTATAATTTATGATTTTGTCTTTCAAACTTTATGATACCCGTTGCTAAAAATCACAGGCCTACAATATAAAACTCCAAATTTCTATGCAAAACAATTGTACCACTTTAAGACACAAAAATCTGACATAATCAAAAGACAGCTCTCTGTAACTCTCACCATAAATTAAGTGGTACATACCGTCTGGGAGAGCCTGATGAATAGAGGGAGACCTCTCGTACAGCCCGCCTCAAGGATCACTGGAGTTGCAACAGTGGCCACGAGAGCATGGTTAGGTAAGAGCGCCTGCAAAGTCCTCCGTTGGTAGCGGTAGTGGCAGCTGATGAGTAGCAGGACCAGGCTGGATTGCTGAGCAGCAGAAGGTAGCAGGAATAGTGGATGCAGGTATGCTGTGGATACAGGACAGTGGATGCAGGTAAGCTGTAGATGCAGGACAGCAGTACTGGAGCTACACAGGCTGGAAGCAGAAAGACTGGAGCAGAGTCAGACAAGGCAAGTCATACACGAAGGATCAGTCTATCATAAACAGCAGGCAGAGAATGGTCAAAGTTCAAGCTGGGTTTGGCAGAAGGAAATCAGGCAGACAGGCAGAAATAATCAGAGTCAAGGTAAGCAAAAGATCAGGACTGGAGACAGCAGTGTGGTCAGAAAGCCGGGTCAAATACTGGATCAGATAAAGGCACAGGATCAGAAAACAGGGTAAAGCTGCAGATCAGACAGCATTGCACTAGTGCATCTGCTGTTTTTATATAGGCCATTTGGCGCCAGCATAAATGGCTAATGCGTGTGTGTATTTTCACGCACTTATCGCTAATGCGCATAGGCTTTAGTGCATGTTTCTCTCCTATCGCCTGCCACATAGGGTCTAGAGGTAACCACATCGATGATAGATCAGTTCCGTTTGTGGGTAATACTCAGTCTTGTGTCAACGAATTCACACAATACATTGTCCTCACTGAGGATATGCCAGTGTCTACCAAAAATGTAGCATAGGCTATCCTTAGCTTTATGATAGACCCATTTAAATGTTTTCTGGCTAGAATCTCTTTTAAGAAACCATTAAAGTAGGTTCCCTGCTTCTCTATCAAACATGTAAGGTTACGTGCAATTTTTATGGATCCTATAGTATTGTCCCATAGGGATCCCTTGTATTATGTGTTTATGGTGACTGCAATGTGCATGCAGGAGGGCATTTGTCGCTGTCAGTTTGTGATATAGAGCTGTTGCTAGGGAGTTATTTGGTCCATTGTACATTAGCAAGTTGAGAAAATAGAGTTGCTGAGAACCAAAGGAGAAAGTAAATTGCAGATTAAAGGTGTTAATATCAAGCCTGCCAATAAATCTCTGCAAGAGGGCAGCAGACTCCGACCATGGGACAAAAATATCGTCAGTATACCTCTGCCATATTTCAACATGGGAGAAGTATTGTGACAAATCATCAGAGGCAAAAAGCCAACATTCCTATCCCCCAGGTAAAGGTTGGCATACTATGGGGCACATAGAGTCCCCATCACAACCCCCTGCACCTGGAGGTAGTGGGAGCCATTGATAACAAAAATATTATGATTAAGAATAAATATAACATATCTACAATGACATGATTATAACCACATTGTTGAATACCCCTTTCATTAATGAAGCTCTCTATGATCTGTATGGTGTGGGATATTAGAATAGAGAGCCTCAACTTCAATCGATGCTAGGATACAACTTGGTGGGATCTCAATTCCATCAAGGGTCAGGAGTATATTCATTGTGCCCTTTAGGTAAGAGGGTAGAGACTCAACATGAGGTCTTAGATAGTCGATAACCACAGTACTAGCATTTCGGATAAGTCTGTTAATGCCTGATACGATAGGTCGTCCAGGTGGGTCATTTAAACGCTTGTGCACTTTTAGAAGTGAATAAAAAGTGAGGGTGAGGGGTTCCCCAATCCTAAGGAAGTCTTGTAAGTCTTTCATGATGTTGCCTAGTTTTAGATGTTCATGAATCAGATGACAAAAATTCCCTTTTAAATCTCTCAAGAGATATTTTAATTTCATATGTCTTTAGTTGGTACCAGTAAAGTTCCCTTCATAGTTCCCCTATTGGGAAACCTTCTACAATTTAGCCATTTTTGGGATGTGACACTGCCTGTCAAACTTGCCCAATGAAGACAATGGGACTGTTCTGCAACCATGAGCCAAATACTTGGCTCGTGGTTGCTGCATATGGTTATGCATATGGTCTCTGTTATATGCAAACCGTTTGGCAAAAACCAAAACCAAATGCATGAAAAAAATAGACATTTAGAAGGTGGCAGGATTGCCTCCTTAATGCCTGAAAGCTGCTGCTCTACTGCCTTTGAAAAGTGGTTTGTCATGGATTGCTTTTCAGAAGATGGTTAAAACTGTCAGCTGTGTAAACCTAGCTTCAAGTGGTACTAAAGCCAGGACCCTGAATTCACTCTATCTGGTCTCACACGGTACACAGAACATAGAAATGCAATAATTTTAGTAAATATAAACTGCTAAATACCTTTTCTTATCAGCAGTTAGAGCAGTCTTGTGACTTTTATAGTGTCTGTTTAAAGCGTGTAGCAGGAGTTTTCATTCTCTCCTGATTGTCCTTTGAGGCTGCAGGACCCCTGACCCTCTATCTGGACAGTCCCGATTGGCCCTGTGCTGATCACATGCACCCTGCTATGAAAAAAAATCTCTTTAGTGATACACACCAAACTGAGCATGCGCAGCTTGCCCCCAAGGCTCTGTGCTATCAGGAGATGGATTGGGGACAGTAAAATAAGGGGGGGGGGGGGTCAGAGAAGACAGGATTAAACAGCATTTGGTCATAATATTTTATGCTAATTTGGAACCATTAAATCAAGAAATTTCCGTGTAGAAGGGATAATCCCAGAACATGGGTACAGATTGTTGGCAAACTTTGGGTGCCTATAGGCTCTAAGAAAACAAACACAACATGGACAATGCCACTTTTGCCATCCTTATGTCTGCTTCACTATATAGACATGGTTCTGGAACAAGAAAGCATCCTGACAAGTGTCTGGTAGAGGTAATATTGAGTAATGTTGTTCCAGTAAAAGTGATAAGCCCCGTACACACGAGAGGACTTATGTCCGACAGACTTCCAAAGGAGTTCCGCCGGAGTTCCGCCGGAGTTCTGACAGACTTTTCGGCCGAACGGACTTGGCCACACACGATCACACTAAACTCCGACGGATTCGAACGTGATGACGTATGACCCGACTCGAATAAGGAAGTTCATAGCCAGTAGCCAATAGCTGCCCTAGCGTCGGTTTTAGTCCGTCGGAGTAGCATACACACGAGCGGATTTTTCGAAGGGGACCGGGTCCGGCGGAGTTCCGTCGGGAAAATTTGAAGCATGCTTCATTTCTAAAGTCCGTCAGACTTTTGCGAAGCTAAAGTCCGTTGCAGCCCACACACGATCGGATAGTCTGACGGACTCGGTCTGACGGACTTTGGATGTTGAAAAGTCCGCTCGTGTGTACGGGGCTATAGAGATAAACCACATGGACAACCAAATATTAGTAAGTATAGATTTCGGGTGGATCCTTTGAACAACCAAGTATTAATGAGTATACATTTATTTTCTGACTCCAGAAAGATCTAACCTGTCTGATTTTACATGTGTATATTGCAGCAATGAAGGCACAGACACAGGCAGCAGGTACAGGCAATAGGGATTTGCAAGGAATACTTATAAGCTACTGATGGCTGTTAACTCACATCAATTCGCGTGTAACATCTGCTAAGTTTCCAACTTTGTTCTGAATTATCAACACTGAAAAAAATTCCACATCCTAGAATGACAAACAGAAGCTGAGCAAGAAGCTGTAGTCTGGTTTTAAGCCTTCTGTGGTATTCCCGCTGAGAAGGAAAAAAGTGATAATGGAGCCAAGTGTGTGTTATGTTACAGGAAAAATTATTGTGCTTTGAAGATTGCAGTTCTTGAAAAAAACAAGGATTTGTGAGACACTGTCCTATTTATTCTGTAAAATCAACATACAAGGTTCCCAAAGAAGTGTTCATTTTCATTTAACTGACCCGCAAGCCACAATCTAATTGGCTCCTGTGAATAATTGCAATCTGTATGTTGCGATTCATATTTCAAACTGTCAGTCTTGCACATATGCTAAACATCAGAAACATACCCTTGCCTTTCTATGTGCTCCTTGCTGCAAAGGCTAGTTAAAGGGTTGAGGTGGTTGCCATTTGTTTATTTACATAGGCTAAATATGCCAATGCCTTCTGCCAATTTTTAATACCAGTGTTAGAATGCTAAATTAATTTAAGGTACGATAAACTTAAAACATAAAGTTACTAGATTATTTAATTACTTCAACTAATGTATTATATATCTATATAAAAATAAAATAAAATGTTAAAATAAAATAAATTACCGGTAAAATAAATGTGAACTGGAGCCTTTGTTGCAGAGAATAAGGTCAAATTTGAATATCAGAGGGGTCCCTGTAGGCCCCATGGAACATAAGCTTTCAACTTATGCGGACGATGTCCTCTTCCACATTGTGAACCCCACTGTCTCACTGCCTAACTTACTGGAGGAACTATCAGCCTATAGCCAAGTCTCCAATTTCCGGATTAATTACACCAAATCGGAAATTCTGCCCATTCCTGTCCCTTCAGAGATGGCCTCCGCCCTAAAGGGGTAATTTCTCTTTACCTGGGCATCTTCATCCATACGATACCTTGGCATACACCTTAAAGACAACCTAGATACCCTATACACATTAAATTATATCCCTCTAATTAAAAAAATCTGTATAGATCTAAAGTCATGGTATAAGGAGACTTTTACATAGGTGGGCCGCACAAACATCATTAAAACGACAATATTGCCCTATGTACTGTTTCTTCTGCAGATGGTGCCGGTCCCTCTACCCTCACGCTTTTTTAACCACTTCCCTACTGTGCATATTCATATCACAGCGGCAGGAACCCTTTGTCCCTCCGGGCCGCCGTCATATGATGTCTTTTCTTCCTGAGTCTCTAGGGGGCAAGCGCGCTAGGCACCCGTTGTGCATTCTTGGTGGCCGCGATGTCCGCTGGGCACCTGCGATTGCCCATGAACACAGCAGGACTGTGGATCTGTGTGTGTAAACACACAGATCAACGTCCTGTCAGAGGAGAGGAGGCCAATGGTGTGTTCCCTGTACAGAGGAACACCGATCGGTCTCCTCCCCTTGTGAGTTCCCACTCCCTACAGTTATAATCACTCCCTAGGAAACATAATTAACCTCTCGATCACCCCCTAGTGTTAACCCCTTCCCTGCCAGTCACATTTACACAGTAATCAGTGCATTTTTATAACACTGATTGCTGTATAAATGTGAATGGTCCCCAAATAGTGTCAAAAGTGTCTGAAGTGTCCGCTACAATATCACAGTCATGATAAAAAATCGCAGATACTTCTGATGGTCTCGGTGTGGATATCCCTGACTTACCGAGGCAATTCCTTCTTCACATTCCTCTTTGCCTCTATGACAATATAAAAGTAGTGTTCTCCCCCACCTTCTCAATGTGGCTAGGTTCCTAATCCCAATTTATAGGAAAAGTTTTCGCATACCGAGTGAGGTGAAAAGGGTTGGGAAGGTGGGGGAGATCATGAATGTGGAGGAGTGGCTGGCCACCTATAGAGGTACCCAGAAAAGATTTGACTCCACTTGGGCACCTTGGAAAGACCACATTTCTGGGATGTTCTCAGTTTCATCCAGCTTGGACATGGCCTTGCTAGCATTGGCTAACACAAAATTTAAACAATTAGCCCTGGTGACACGGAACCCAACGGGCGATGGTCCTTTGGTTGCAGAGTCTAATCGGCCATAAAACCAGGTGTGCGCATAGTGAACAAAGTGTTCACATTGAGTGAATAATAACCTGGTTCTTTATTATTTCCAGTCATCTTCATCACAAGTTTAATGAATATGTAATGAGTTCTGTGTCGATTATGGATACTGTTTGATATTAACAGGGCCCTCCTGCCACTTCCCTTTTGGGGAAGGGGGACGTCCACAGGGATCAATTGTCCAGGACAAAGGAGGCCCCTATTGGTTTATTGGTTTAAAATAGAGTCGATATTGCTCACTGGTTAACAATATTGTCTTTCAAGGATGCAGAAGATGATGACTACCTTAGTTATTGCTCTATGCTTTATTTATTCTTCTTTGTCTATTTCTGATCTTTTTTGTATAACACTTTAAAATAAAGATGATATAAAAAAAAAAAAAAAATGTGAAAATAAACTTAAATTAAATACATATTAACCCAGTATCCAAAATCGTATATAAGTATTAAAGGAGTTCTATGATCACAGCATATTTTCTGACTCCAACTGTTGTATTGGTGATTTATCCATTGCTGAGACCTCTATGTCTGGCCTGTCTTTATCAGATAGCTGAACTCACCAAATATCTTTTCATATCCACAAAGATCTTTATTAAATGCAGAAGGTACAGCAGACAACAGGATGTGGCAGATAATTGAAAATAAGGTATTTGGAGGTCAAAACATGGTAATGGTTCCCCGAATGCAAGCAAATTACATAAGGCTTAAAGACAAGTGACCATCTTTATCCCAACAAGAGTGTGAAAAAGAAACACATCACAAAAATGGGAGGGAACACAAAAAAAGATGGTGCAATAACGAAAATAACCACAAGATGGCAGTACATTAACCAACTATATAGAGGCCAAATAAACAATGGCTTAAGTAAATTAACCATATAAATTCTCAAATCACAGTAATATGAACATTAACCATGACTATACATTACATAATATCTTCATACAACAAGTGTAACAGCACAGCATATACTTACATTTTAAAACAGAATCTCTATATTAAAAATAAAAGCCATTTTCTTTTGGACAATCCAATATAGGCTTATTTGAAAAATCTGTATCATGTTGTGAGTGCTGCCTGGCTGCTGGCTATCTCTTTCCAAAACTTCCTGGATTACCTGCATGCTTTGTAGCTTCTTCTGTGCTGTTTCTCTTTTCATTTCTAAGGACTACATATCCCATGGTACCTTGCTGCCTGAAAGCAGTAATTCCAGTACTGGCTCCACCTCCTGAAACTCCTGCTTTCAGCAGCTTTGTAGTTCAGAAGGCAGGCTCTGTGAAATGTTTGATACAGCAGTGCATACTCGCAGGGTATAGTGAAAATGTGCCATAGAATTCAATGAATAAATGTGTGGGGGGTCTTCACAAAGTAAGTTTACAAATTTCAAGATCATTCAGATTAATAGGAGAAGGCTAGAAATAATTAAAATACAATGTAGAAATAAATATATGATTTTAAACTTTCACCATAGATATACTTTAAAGTGGATTCAAATCTGCAAAGTACAAACATTGCTAGCAGATAGTTATTTAAGTAGAAGCATCTCTGTATATCTCTTTAGCCATAAAATCTTTCTCTGCCTGTTGACAGTAATATATGCACAGCTTAGTCTACAATCTTACAGATGCTGGGAGTAAATACGAGATGCCAGGATGAATGAGTCCTTGTGTATAAGTGCAGGATTTGTGTCAGCCTGGCCAATCAAGGCAGCTGGAGACTGCTAAAGAAGAAAGAAGATGGGGAGAAGATAAAAGTAATGGAGCAAGAAGAGAGATTGTGGAGATCACAGTGCTGGGGGGTGGGGGGGGGGGACTTTAAAAGATAAGAGAGGCAAGAAAAACCATCCTCTTTATCTTGACCTCCACCAAGTACATGATAGATATATCTGTTTAAAGTAAACTCGTCATAATATAAATATGTTGGCTACCGTTCTTCACCTTTTTCTGAAAAAATGCTAGTTACCTGGCTATTGTGTTTAAAATGCTTTGATCACCAACCTAGATCGGGTATGCACATAAGAGAAGTCAGAAGTTCTTATTTTTAGGGATGGGCCGATACTAGTATTTTAATTGGATTCCATCTGTCCTATAACAAGATGATACCTCTCATGGATCTGGTTGGACATCATATGATGTCCTTCCGGATTGTGTCCCAGGGGAGCCACACAGCGCCATGACCTGTCACCGGCTGTGTCCGATCACTGATCACTGTACCATGTGACCGCTGTAACCAATCACAGCAGGTCACATGATGGTTGTAAACAATGGATGGCTTCCTTTTAATCTTTCCATTGTATATAATTGTGTTGTTAGCTGTGATTGGTCAGTGTCATCACATGGAACAGTTTGGGCCAATCACAGCCAATCTGTACCACGTGATTACCTCTGGCCAATCACAGCTAATCACCTGAATGGATCAACCTGAATGGATCAATTTTATTCAGAAAAAAAGCTTGCATATAGCAATTAAATTCATTGCTATATGCAAGCATAATGTGTAAAAAAAATAATACTGATCACTTCCTCAGAGTAGTACAATGTTACTATGGTAACAGTATACTGTATTGTTCTGGTCAATGTCTGATAAAAAAAAAAAAAAAAAAATATATATATATATATATATATATATATATATATATATATATATATATATATATATATATATATATATATATATATATATACATATTTTTTGTACTGTCACCAGTCACCGTCAGACCTATTATATGATGATACTGTACTGTGCTGGTGACAGTATGTAAAAAAAAATTTAATTTCCTAATTTTCCAAATGCTTATAACAAAAAAATGACAACTTCAAAAAACTTGCCATGCTTCTTACTAAATGCCTTGGACTGCCTACTTTCCAAAAAGTGGTCATTTGTACTGTCCTGAAATTTTTGGGCCTCAAGAAATTAGACCATCAGTACCTCAGGATTGATCAATTTTCATATATATACCATAGTTTCTGGACTGTATAACTTCCCTGCAACCAAATAATATACACTGATTTTGGTTCTTTTCACCAAAGAAGATGTAGCAGAATACAGTTTGGCCTTAAATTTATGAAGAAAGATTATTTGCAAAATTTTATAACAGAAACAAAGAAAAACATATTTTTTTGTAAAATGTTCAGTCTTTTTTCATTTATTTAACAAAAAAATAAAAAACCCAGTGTTGATTAGATACCACCAAAAGAAAGCTCTATTTGTGTGAACAAAACAAGTATACAGTATTACATGACCACGCAATGTTATTCAAATTGCAACAGCACTAAAAGCTGAAAATTGGCCTGGGCAGGAAAGGGGTAAAATGCCTTGTATTGAAGTGGTTAAGACTGAGTATGAGTACAGATACATTTTCTCAAGTACTCACCGATACCAATTACAGATACTGTTTTTAGTGTCATGTGACAGTTTTTATTAGGGCTTGTTCACACCATATAAGCATGAAAACCGCACAGATTTCACTTGCAGAGACATCTGTATATATATTTCAGTACATTTGTACAGCCTGTTTGCAGTGCGCTTTGAAAAAGAGTTCTGTGCTAATTTCAGTCCGGTTCAGGTGCAATTTCTAATTTCATACATTACAGTTTGCTTTGGAATTACGCCTGAACCTTACCTGAAATTGCACTGCAAACCAGCCCAGAAGGTATTGGTTTTAGTATCAGAGCATTTGCATGAGTACATGTACTTGTGCAAATGCTTAGTATCATTATCGGCGCAACCGTTCTTATTTTCATAATTTTTTGGATCAATAAATTAAAGTAGTGATGACAGGTTTCCATAAAGCCTAACTTCGGTCATAAATAAATAAATAATAATCCCCACCCCACCTGAATATAATGCTTGTTTTATGTATTCTTATATCATCAGTACTTTCCCATGGAATGCAGAAATAAAGCTTTATGTTCGGGTCGAACATGAGTTCAACTCAAACATTGGCTGTTCGATCCTTCATCGAAATACGAACATTATGGGGTGTTCGTGCCAAAGCGGCGTGTTATGCCCCATAATGCACTGCAACATCGCAGTACGTTGCTGTCTGATGATTGGCCAGGCATGCACCTGTGATCCGCATGCTTTGGTCAATCACAGTGCCGTCAGAAAAGAGTGCCATAGGGGGCGTGGCCAGCGCACAAGCTGAATGGAAGCTCTGTGAGAGAGCTCCGTGACACGAACGGGCATATTAGCGACAATTCACAGCGAATATCGGTAAAAAAGATACGAACAGACGACGGAAGAGTTCCTGAATCTGAAGGTGATGTCGAAAAAGCGTAAAGACGAACGGAAAATTAAAAAACTAACGACATTCTCCTCTCAGTCAGCGAGAGGGAGAAAAAAAGATGGCGCACATCCTCTCACAGCTGCTGTACCAGCAACGGCCTCCTCAGGGAGAGCGCACTACACTGACATGCCTGATGCTGCTCTAGAAGAATCACCTCACAAAACACATCTGGAATCTCCTCATGAGGAAGATTGCCTCAGCCCTACATGTCGCAGCCTGGCTAAAACTCGTATCAAACTGGATTTCACAGGCCAGGAGGTAAGCCATAAAATACCTCATATTAGTCAAGATAACACAGTCATAACTCCTATAGCTTCGCCTATAGCCGCATTCCCCACTAATAACCAGCCTATTCTGGACACCCAATTGAAAGAAATGCTATTAACTTTACATACTTCGCTTCATACGGATATTTTACAACTCACAAATCAATTCTCCAAAGCAGTGAACTTATTAGGTGAAAGAGTACACACTATTGAGAACTCTATGGGAGACATGACCAATACTATTAATGACTTAATAGATGCTCATGAATAGGGATGAGCCGAACACCCCCCGGTTCGGTTCGCACCAGAACTTGCGAACGACCCCCGCGTTCGGTACGAACGTTAGAACCCCATTGAAGTCTGGGGACTTGAATTGGAAAGTGCTCATTTTAACGGCTAATATGCAAGATAGTGTCCTAAAAAGGGTTTGGCGACCTGCCTCCTGCCTCAGGGGACATGGGTCACTGCAAAAAAAAGTTTTAAAAACTACCGTTTTGGCGGGAGCACTGATTTTAATGACGATTAAAGTGAAAAAAAAAAAGTGAAATATTCCTTTAAATATGGTGCCTGCGGGGTGTCTGTAGTATGCCTGTGAAGTGCCACGTGTTTCCCGTGTTTAGAACAGTCCCTGCACAAAATGACATTAAACGGAAATAACACCATTTAAAACTGCTTGCGGTTTTAATGTTATATCTGGTTCCTGCAATATGGTTGAAAATCATTGAGAAACATGGCATGGGTAGCCCTCCCTGCCCATTACCAGCCTATTTGGGTCTTGTACGCATATTAAGGGGAACCCCGTACCCATATTAAAAAAAGGAAATGCGTGTGGCCCCCAGGCCCTATATACTCAGAACAGCAGTATACAGGCGGTGCAAACAAGACAGGGACTGTGTAGGTTTGTTGTGTTAAGTTGAATCTGTTTGTCATTTTCAACCGGTACATTTTTAAAGTGTAGCTCCAGTCAAAAAAACTATCTTTAAGCTTTTTGGAAAACATAGGGAAGGGTTATCACCCCTGTATAATTTGTTTTGTCGTCCATCTTTTTTCATCTCACTTGCTGCTGTCTCCTTGCGTTTGCAAGTAGGAGATGTTTGTAAGTTGGATGTTTGAAAGTAGGGGCCTGCCCTATATTATAGCGGTATGTACTGGGTACAGAGCACGCAGACAGCACGCACTCCTAACACTACTGACTGCAAGCTCTATTATTAACCACTTGTTAGCCCAATGTTTGCATAAAGTGAAAGATGAAGTTATGCTGAGTAAATAGATATCAAACATGTCACTCTTCAAAATTGCACATGCCCGTGGAATGGCGCCAAACGTCGCTACTTAAAAAATCCCCATAGGCGACGCTTTAAATATTTTTTTACTGGTTACATGTTTTGAGTTGCAGAGGAGGTCTAGGACTAGAATTATTGCTCTCGCTCTAACATTCTCGGCGATACCTCACATGTGTGGCACATGCGAGCACATGGGGACATGGGCGCTTTAATTTTTATTTTATTTTTTTATTGTTCATTTTACTTTATTTATTTTAGTTTGACATTTTTTTTACCAAAAATATATTTTTGATCACTTTTATTCCTATTACAAGAAATGTAAACATCCCTTGTAATAGGAATATGGGGTGACAGGTCCTCTTTACAGTGAAATCTGGGGGGTCAATATGACCCCACATCTCACCTCTAGGCTGGGAAGCCTGAAATAAAAAATAAAAAAAAGATTCTGGCTTTGATCGTACTGGCGAGTTGGTAGAAGCACCGGAGGGCGGTGAGGGGTGGGGGGCGTCTATGGCTGGGTATTTCAGGGTATCACCGAGTATGGCTGGGTATCTCTGAGTATGGCTGGGTATGGCAATTTATGGCAGGGTATTACAGAGTATTGGCGGGGTATTGGCGGGGTACTACAGAGTAATAGCAGGGTACTGCACTGCAGAGTAATGGCAGGGTACTGCACTGCAGAGTAATGGCGGGGTACTGCACTGCAGAGTAATGGCGGGGTACTGCAGAGTAATGGCGGGGTACTTCACTGCAGAGTAATGGCAGGGTACTGCACTGCAGAGTAATGGCGGGGTACTGCACTGCAGAGTAATGGCGGGGTACTACAGAGTAATGGCAGGGTACTGCACTGCAGAGTAATGGCAGGGTACTGCACTGCAGAGTAATGGCGGGGTACTGCACTGCAGAGTAATGGCGGGGTACTGCAGAGTAATGGCAGGGTACTACACTGCAGAGTAATGGCGGGGTACTGCACTGCAGAGTAATGGCAGGGTACTGCACTGCAGAGTAATGGCGGGGTACTGCACTGCAGAGTAATGGCGGGGTACTGCAGAGTAATGGCGGGGTACTGCAGAGTAATGGCAGGGTACTGCAGAGTATGCACTGGTATTGCAGAGTATTGGCAGGGAATTGAGGGGTTAAATTCGGTGAGCAGCGATGTGGGCACTGCAGATGCAGCCCACATCGCTGCTGACACCGATCTCTTTCCCCTCCGCTGTACCGATCGGTACAGAAAGGGGAGGTAGGAACAGGCGTCATAACATGACGCCGGTTTGTTTCCAAGTGATCACTCCGTCATTTGACGGAGCAATCACGTGGTAAACGGCCGCTATGAGCGGGCGTTTACCGTGATGCGCCGGGTCCTATGGACCCGGCGGTCACGGATGCTCTCGAGTGCGCACACCTCGGGGCACGCGAGAGCAGAATTCTGGGAGGCCGTTAATTAACAGCCTCTCTGAGTTAAACAACCGCCCTGAAGCCGTTAATCGGCAATGGGCAGTTGTTAAGTGGTTAAAGCTAGATCCCTAGCTATATAGGTGAGGTGAATATAGTGGTGTATACTGCAGTCAGGGCACAGACAACAACCACTACACAGCAGCAAGATAGGAAATCAGCCAAAAACGATTGGTGTGTACTGTGTTGAAGGTACACAGAACACCCACTGCTTCAGATGCAAAGTAACACACTACAGGAGGCCGCCTTAAAGGCAGCCTTATATAGTGTGGGGCGTGCACTACACAGCCTGAGCTATGATTGGCCACAGGCAGGATGCCTGTGGCCAATCATGGCTCTCCTCGCTGCCGGCGCTGCGATTGGCCAAGCATGCGGGGTCACAGTGCATGCTTGGCCAATCATCGGGCAGCAATGCACTGCGCCAACGCAGTGCATTGTGGTCCGCGCGCGCGTCACTCGAATTTTGACGCGAACGGCCAAAACGTTCGGAATTCGCCGAACGGCCGAACGGCCAATGTTCGAGTCGAACGTACGTTCGACTCGAACACGAAGCTCATCCCTACTCATGAAGAAAATAAAGCTGAAAAAGAGTGGCTTAAATTTAAAATCGCAGATTTAGAAGACCGCTCAAGGAAGAACAATCTCAAAATCAGGGGTATCCCTGAAAATATACAGCAGTCTGATCTTAAAAAATATGCCACTGACTTATTCTCCAACTTGCTGCCAGCTATACCAGCCTTAGAGCTCACAATTGATCGTATCCATCGGATTCCGAAACCGTCATTTCTCCCTCCACAGATACCACGTGATGTACTACTTAGAGTACATGTCTACCATGTTAAAGAACAAATCCTATATAAAGTGCGACATCTAGGACAACTTCCACAACCATATAATACAATCCAGATTTATGCTGACTTGTCTAAACATACTCTAGATATGAGAAGACAACTTTCCACGATTACAAAAGCTCTGCGTAATCATAAAATTGAATACCGTTGGAAACAACCATCTAAACTACTGATACAGAAGAACGACACCTACCATACAATCACTTCTGTGGAACAAGGCATTAAGTTACTTCACGCATGGGGTATTATCCCCGAACCAACTCCACCTATCGGAGCTAAGAAGAATCCCGAGAAACTTACGCCACAATGGCATTAGCTTTCATTGACTAGATCCGGTCAAAATACAATCCTATCTATAGGAAACCGATCTATCAGCTTGCCCGCTGTGCCGTGCGATACTAAATCTTTAGAACAGCTGACCTTTGAACTAATTCCCCATTCTAGTGTTGCAGTATACATTGAAATGTTTACCACTGCAAGTTAAGTTTAATGTTTGGTTATATTTTTGTTTGTGCTTTTACTTTTATTTTTTTCTTCACAGTATCCTATACACAACTCATAGCATTCAAAGGGACAGGTATGTTGTGAACCTACAAAATTTTAATCAAAACTTTTCAGTCACGAAATTTTTGGACATTCATAGTCATTTCAGACTGCAGATTGTTCACATGGAAGTAGAATTTAAAGCTATTATCAGGCTAGTATGTACTTACTTTTTCCATCTTATTAATATCCTTTTATGAGTATAAAGTTAATATCTTTAAATACTAATGGTCTTAACCATCCAGCAAAAAGAACTTTCCTCACATATTTACAGCATCAGGCCAACAGAAAAAAAGAGGAGTACTTATTGCCATACATCATTCAGTTAATTTTCAATTGCATGAATCTATTGTAGATACCAATGGACGATACCTCATATTAATATGTACCATAGATAATACACTTACTACATTGGTAAATGTGTATGCGCCTAATAAAAGGCAATCTCATTTTCTGAATGGCCTGATGAGAAAAATAGGTAAATGCCGAAAAGGTGCCTTAATAATTTGTGGAGACTTCAACACAATACATGAACAAGAACTAGACACTTCTAATTCCAAAACCAGAACCAACTGTGCACTTAAATTTTTTTTGAATAAAAGCGATCTCTATAATGTATGGAGATGCCATCATCCTGGAGATCGTGAATACACATATCATTCCCTGATACATAATACCTATACTCGTATCGATTATATTTTTACGGATAAGTGGTTATTGCAGCGGGTGAGGGAGTCTGACATTGCACCCATTACTTGGACTGATCATGCCCCAATTAGTATGACTATTCTACCTAAACACTCTCAAACGACCCATTTTCTATGGAGAACAAATGCATATCTTATCAAAATGCCTACCTATGCTATAGCTATACAAAACCAGATAACTGAATTCTTTAAATATAATGTGGGATCGGTGTCAGACTCCGCCACCCTATGGGGTGCTCATAAAGCATTTAGTAGGGGAATCCTAATGCAACTGAATGCTCAATTCAGGAAAAATAAAACGAAACTCATTGAGAAACTTACTGCTGACATTAAAACATTCGATTCCCAAAACCAATGTCACTCATCACAACAACTGAAAACTAAACTACAAATATTACGACAGGAACTCAGAACGACTTTATTGGATACATTTGAAAAACATACTAGAAAACTTAAAGCTAAATATTACCATACTAGCAACAAAGCAGGAAAAAACATGGCACTTCGGATCAAAGGCAGATATTCCAAATCAAAGATTCCATATCTATACAACCCTATTACTAGAGAAAAATTGCAAGACCCCCAAGACATAGCGAATGCATTTAGCTGTTATTATAGCTCCCTTTACAATCTTAAAGATGATTCTCAAACTCCCACACCTACCCCAAAGATAATAAGTGATTTCTTAGATACTATTAGCCTCCCATCATTAACTACTGATCAAATCTCTGATCTTAACGTCCCATTTTCAGTGGAAGAAATTGCTAGAACTATAGACTCCCTGCCCAACAATAAATCTCCGGGCCCAGACGGAATGATAGGAGAATACTATAAATTACTTCGAGATATACTGGCTCCCCACTGATGCTCATTTTTTAACGAAGCGGAGTCCAAATTAGAATTTCCGGCTGAGATGCTTCAGGCCTTGATCATAACACTGCCGAAACCAGTCAAAGATCCCAACGCTCCCCAAAATTTCAGACCAATTTCATTATTGAACATTGACATCAAAATATACGCCAAAGCAATAGCGAATCGACTGATGAACTACATACCAGACCTCATTCACAAAGATCAATCTGGCTTTACTAAAGGTCGACAATCTTCAGATGCAACAAGACGTCTGATTGATATTATACACTTCACTGAGAGACATCAAACGCCTTCTCTGCTCCTTTCTTTGGATGCAGAGAAGGCGTTTGATATGGTCCATTGGGGCTATTTACAGTCAGTGCTTTTAAAATTCGGCTTTCATGGAAATATTTTATGGGCAATTTTTGCACTGTATAAGGGCCCCTCAGCGAGAGTATACACAAATGATATGATGTCTAGGCCCTTTGGCATCTCGAATGGAACAAGACAAGGTTGCCCCTTATCTCCTTTAATATTTAATTTAGCCATCGAACCTCTAGCAGAACATATACGATCTGACACAAAACTATCTGGTATAAAAATTGGGCAAATAGATAATAAAATAAGTCTGTTCGCAGATGACATAGTGCTTATAGTGTCTGATCCTATTTCATCTCTCCCGAATCTCCAAAATATACTAACGCCATTTGAAGCAGCATCATATTATAAAATCAATGAAACCAAGTCCCATATTTTAGACCTAGGATTAGATAACACAACCAGGCAGTTATTGTCTAATAAATACCCCTACCACTGGAAAGACGAGGGGATTTCTTACTTAGGAATCACTCTCACTAACAAAACAAAACAGTTATTTAAAACAAACTTTTTACCATTTAAGAAACATTTTGAAACAGATCTGACAACACTTAGTAAATTCGAATTTACATGGGCTGGTCGCCTGGCAGCTTTCAAAATGATGACCTTACCAAAATTATTATATCAACTCAGGTCCCTTCCAATATGTATCCCTAAATACTACTTTAAATCCTTACAAAGAAGTTTGGGAAAATATCTATGGAATGGCAAAAAATCCTGTTGCGCATACCATATACTAATTAAACATAGAAATATAGGTGGTGTGACCGTACCTGATCTACAGGATTATTATGACGCAACTCTTTTGACCCAATTGCAAGAATGGTTCTTGCCTACTCCTAAAACTTTATGGGGACAAATTGAGAAAGACATCACACGACAGCCTAATATGCAATTCTGGTTACTTAGTAGGAAAATTAAGTCCACCATTACAGCTCAATACCCACCAACGGTGAAAGCGACGCTACACTCTTGGCAGAGAATCATCACATACAAATGGGATAAAACTCCAATCACAGTGTTAAACCCTCCTCTAACAATCATACCAACATTAATTCCTGGCGTACAAATACACGACTGGAATTTGGGTCGGGATATCAAACTTGGTTCCTTCTTCCAACAGGGCTCATTAAAGTCTTTTTCTCAGTTAAGTAATGAATTACAGCTTGCGAATTCTGAGCGATCTACATATATTCAAATAGAAAAGTGTCTGCTACACAATCCACAACTCAGAGCTTCAATCCCGGTTAAAATATGGTCTTTCCTCAATAACCATGCCACCTCACAGAAAGGAGTAGCTACAATATACCCAATTCTAGGGGAAAAAAACATACCCAGCAAACTACCTTCCTTCCTTAAATGGGAACAAGATTTGGGGCAAGACTTTTCAATTAAACAATGGATGGCTTCCCTACGAAGCATATATAGGGCCACTGCATGTGTTACACTATGGGAATTGGCACAAAAAATTGTTCAAAGACAATACCTGACTCCACATATCCTAGCAAAATTCAAGGGGAACTCGTCACCTAATTGCTGGAGAAATTGTACCCAATTGGGTACCCTATTTCATATTATGTGGGACTACCCAAGCTTACATAACTACTGGCAGGCAATCTCCCATTTACTCACTTCCGTAACAGGTATTGTCCTTCAACTTTCACCAGAACTAGCCATTCTGAATATGAATTTACATACGATTCCCAAACAATATCGTAAAGTAGTAACACATATACTTTTAGCTGCGAGACTATACATAACTAGAAAATGGAAAACTGACTCTCTTCCTACTATGACAGAAGTTAAAGAATTAACCCAACTTCACCACTCCTACGAATTGTTATTTCCTAATGACAAATCCCTATATATTAAGGAACAAAAACTATGGGAACCTTGGAGTACATGGTACAAAAATTATACTTCCACAATTTAGATAATGCTGATTCTTTAATCATATAGAAGAAAGAACTCCTGCGCGTTTTAATATTTTTTGGATGGCTTTAAAAATAATTTCATAACAAAGTGACAAATATATCACATGTCTGTTTATCTGAATTGAGCTGCGGAGTAAGAATAGATCTTTATTTTCCTTCATAAAAGATAACTACTGTGTTTGAATTTCCTTTAGGATGTTGGCCTAGGTACTCCAAGACACAGATAGATCCCTGTGAGGGGTGTCTTGGGGTCCAGAAGTGGCCATTATCCATATCGCTATTTATAAATCTTACAATAATTATATTACGGACTTTATTATACAAGTTCTTACTCTTGTTCGAGTCCCTTTATGACTATGAATATTAGATACTTGGGAATACTACTTTATTCTTTATTGTGGACTATTTGTTTCTATGCTATATTGTGCTGAGAAAACCCTGTCACTACATTATACTGTGTTATGTTACTTTTATTACTATATATTATTTTTTTTGTTTTGTAAACCTTGTTGTAACTAACTCTGCTAAAAATCTCAATAAAAACATTTGAAAAGAAAAGAAAAGAGTGCCATAACAGGATGCCTTTGTCCAATTATGGTTCAGTGGGTTAAGTCCACGCCCCACACTATATAAGGCCGCTACGCTAGTTGGCCCTGTGTAGTGTGTTGCTTGCGTAGACCGAGAGAGAGTGTAATTTAATTTAGATTGAGCAGGCAGGTGATTCAGTCAGCTGCAGTGTATTTAGTATATATATATATATGTATACAGTCAGTCTCATATATATATATATATATATATATATATATATATATATATATATATATATATATAGTATATTAGAAACAGTACACTAAGAAAGGACTGCAGTCAGATCTAGCTAAACTGGATACAGTGGATATATATATATATATATATATATATATACAGTGGTGTGAAAAAGTGTTTGCCCCCTTCCTCATTTCCTGTTCCTTTGCATGTTTGTCACACTTAAGTGTTTCGGAACATCAAACCAATTTAAACAATAGTCAAGGACAACACAAGTAAACACAAAATGCAATTTGTAAATGAAGGTGTTTATTATTAAAGGTGAAAAAAAATCCAAACCATAATGGCCATGTGTGAAAAAGTGATTGCCCCCTAAACCTAATAACTGGTTGGGCCACCCTTAGCAGCAACAACTGCAACCAAGCGTTTGCGATAACGTGCAATGAGGCTTTTACAGCGTCCTGGAGGAATTTTGGCCCACTCATCTTTGCAGAATTGTCCTAATTCAGTTACATTAGAGGGTTTTCGAGCATGAACGGCCTTTTTAAGGTCATACCACAACATCTCAATAGGATTCAGGTCAGGACTTTGGCTAGGCCACTCCAAAGTCTTCATTTTGTTTTTCTTCAGCCATTCGGTGGTGGACTTGCTGGTGTGTTTAGGATCATTGTCCTGCTGCAGAACCCAAGTTCGTTTCAGCTTGAATACACGAACAGATGGTCAGACATTCTCCTTCAGGATCTCTTGGTAGACAGCAGAATTCATAGTTCCTTTTATCACGGCAAGTCTTCCAGGTCCTGAAGCAGCAAAACAGCCCCAGACCATCACACTACCACCACCATATTTTACTGTTGGTATAATGTTCTTTTTATGAAATGCAGTGTTCCTTCTACACCAGATATACTTGGACACACACCTTCCAAAGAGTTCCACTTTTGTCTCATCGGTCCACAGAATGTTGTCCCAAAAGTCTTGGGGATCATCAAGATGTGTTGTGGAGAAATTGAGATGAGCTTTGATGTTCTTTTTGCTCAGCAGTGGTTTTCTCCTTGGAACTCTGCCATGCAGGCCATTTTTGCCCAGTCTTTTCCTGATGGTGGAGGCATGAACGCTGACCTTAACTGAGGCAAGTGAGGCCTGCAGTTTCTTGGACGTTGTTGTGGGGTCTTTTGTGACCTCTTGGATGAGTCGTCGCTGCGCTCTTGGGGTAATTTTGGGCGGCCGGCCACTCCTGGGAAGGTTCACCACTGTTCCATGTCTTCGCCATTTGTGGATAATGGCTCTCACTGTGGTTCGCTGGATTCCCAAAGCTTTGGAAATGGCTTTATAACCCTTTCCAGACTGATAGATCTCAATTACTTTCTTTCTCAATTGTTCCTGAATTTCTTTGGGTCTCGGCATGATGTGTAGCTTTTAAGGATCTTCTGGTGGACCTTACTGTGTCAAGCAGCTCCTATTTAAGTGATGCCTTGATTGTGAACAGGTGTGGCAATAATCAGGCCTGGGTGTGGCTAGAGAAATTGAACTCAGGTGTGGACAACCACAGTTATAGTATGTTTTAACAAGGGGGGCAATCACTTTTTCACACAGGGCCATGATGGTTTGGATTTTTTTTCACCTTTAATAATAAACACCTTCATTTACAAATTGCATTTTGTGTTTACTTGTGTTGTCCTTGACTATTGTTTAAATTGGTTTGATGTTCCGAAACACTTAAGTGTGACAAACATGCAAAGGAACAGGAAATGAGGAAGGGGGCAAACACTTTTTCACACCACTGTATATATATATATATATATATATGTATGTATACAGTCAGTCTCGTATATATATATATATATATATATATATATATATATATATATATATATATATATATATATATATATATCCACTGTATCCAGTTTAGTTAGATCTGACTGCAGTCCTTTCCTGGTATACTGTTTCTAATATAGTTCAGGCAGGCAGGTGATTCAGTTGATATATATCAGCTGTATATATATATATATATATATACAGCCAGTCTTATGTGTATATATATATATATATATATATATATATATATATATATATATATATATATATCCACTGCATACAGTTTAGCTCTATATATATTTCTAATATACTTCTGGCAGGCAGGTGATTCAGAGATCTGCAGTGCATAAAATATATATACAGTCTCCTACATATATATATGTAGTCTAGCCAATCCTATATCTGACTGCAGACCATTCCTGGTGTACATTTTCAAATACACTTTCAAGCAGGCAGGTGATTCAGTGATCTGCAGTGCATAAAATGTATATACAGTCTCCTACATATATATCCACTGCATTCCAGTCTAGCCAAGCCTATATTTGACTGCATGCCATTCCTGGTGTACGTTTTTAAATATTTTTAAATATACTTTCAGTCAGGCAGGTGATTCAGTGATCTGCAGTGCATTAAATATATATAAGTCTCCTATATATATATTTGCATTCTAACCTAGCCAAGTCTATATGTGACTGCAGGCCTTTCCTGGTGTACTTTTTCTAGTAAACTTCAGGTGGTCTTTTGCTAATAAAATTTTACAGCATGTCTGGAAGGCCACTAAGGAGAGGAAGACACTCACAGGCCACTAAAAGGGCAAGCAGGCTCAGTGTCTAAAGCCAACAGTCCTGGTCGTGGACAAGGTGCATCCTCAGTATGTGGCCCTGGGGCACGCTTGTCCTTTTTTCCTGCAGCTGGCCATGTTATTGAGCCACAACATGCAGAAGAGTTGGTGAAATGGATAACAAAGCACTCCTCATCCTCCCCATCCTCTGTCACCCAGGATCAGAGTAGTTTGCCTGCCAAAGCAGCCTATTCCATCAGGTCAATGTCATCAGTCACTCCTTCCCTAGCCCCACCATCATGCACGGAGAAGTCCCCTGAACTGTTCGACCACAGTGTCGGGTACATGCTGCAGGAGGATGCTCAGCGTTTTGAAGTCTCCAATGATGGCACCCAGGTTGAGGAAGGCAGTAACGTGAGCCCAGCTGCAGCATACTGCCAGGTTTGCTCCAGTGATGAGGAGGGAGGGGATGATGAGGTGACTGATACTACATGGGTGCCTGATAGAAGAGAGGAGGAGGAGGCAGCACATCTCCAACAAGGCAGGATGCCCTCCAGGGGCCAGCGTAAGGGAAGCCACCCAACTGCATCACACCGCAGAGCTCCGCATGTGCAGGGTGCTGCTGACTCCATGCATATTTTGAAAAGTTCTTTGGTGTGGGCTCTTTTTGATACGTGTACAGCAGATCGCACCATATGTCTGATGCGTATTAAGTGTGGCCAAAACAGCAGCCGCTTGGGCACCACATGCTTGTCCAGACATATGTTGACCTCCCATGCAGTCTGTTGGAAACAGTACTTAACAGACCCACACCAAAGAACAAGGCGGACTTCTCCTTGCTCCTCATCAGCTGGGATCTCCAACCCCACTATACGTGCAGTCCTGTCAGAGACCTGCACTGAGAAGATTGAAGGAGTAGAATTAGGTGTGCCATGTTGTGGGCAATCGGCTATCGCTACACCAACATCCGATTGTAGCAGGCAAATTTCCCTACCCCAGTTGCTAAACCGTTGAAAGAAATTCGCTCCCAGCCATCCACATGCTCAGCGGCTAAAAGCGAGCTTGGCTAAATTGCTAGCACTCCAACTGCTGCCTTTTCAGCTGGTAGACTCTGCCCCTTTTGTGAATTTGTGGAATGTGCGGTACCTCAGTGGCAGGTTCCCAAATGCCATTTCTTTTCATGGAAGGCCATTCCAGCTCTCTACCAGTATGTGGAAGGCAATGTCTTGGCCTCATTGGACAGGGCGGTCAGCGGTAAGGTTCATATTACTGCTGACTTGTGGTCCAGCAGGCATGGATGGGGACGTTACCTTTCTTTCACGGCACACTAGGTAACTCTGATGGCAGCAGGGAAGAATGCAGGACAGCGTGCAGTATTGTTGGAGCTTGTTCCGCCACCACGTTTCCAAAATGCTAGTAGTGGGGATTCTGCCACACCTCTCTCCTCCACCCCCTCCTCTTCTTCTTCCTCTATGGCCCCTTCCTCTGCAGATTTGTCCTCGGAACCAGCGGTGCTCCGTAGGCATTCAAGGGGCAACGCAAGCACTTAAGCAAAAAGATGACATGCAGTGCTTGAGTTGGTCTGCATAGGGGACAGGAGCCACACTGGGGCAGAGATTCTGTCAGCTCTGCAGGGGCAGACTCAGAGGTGGTTGACGCCACGCCAGCTTCAGCCAGGAATGGGGGTTTGTAACAATTGCACCAACCTCCTCTCCACCCTCCGACAGGGACACTTGACAGGGACACTTGACCCATGTTCCCTGTTTAGCTCACATCCTTAATTTGGTGGTGCAGCGGTTCTTGTGCAGGTACCCAGGCTTACAGGATCTCCTGAGGCAGGCCAGGAAAGTCTGTGGGCATTTCCGCTAGTCATATAATGCCAGTGCTCAGCTGGTTGACCTTCAAAAGGAATGCAACCTGCCCAAGAACCGCCTCATTTGTAAAATGCCCACAAGGTGGAACTCAACATTGGCAATGCTGCAGTGGCTGCACATGCAGCAGAGGTCCATCAATAAGTACTGTGTGAGTATGGCACCAGGGCAGGGTCAAGGGAGCTTGGCTTTTTTTCGCCACTCCAGTGGTTACTGATCAAGGATACATGCACTGTCCTGTCACCATTTGAGGAGGCCACGAGGATGTTGAGCAGTGACAGCACATGCATCAGTGATACTGTGCCTCTTGTCTTCCTGTTGGAGCACACGCTTCATGGAATAATGAAAAGGGCACTTGAGGCAGAACAGAGGGAGGAAAAGGAAGACTTCCTTACCTCTCAAGGCCCCCTTTATCCAGACAGTATTCCTATGGGCCTGCCAATCACACAGGAAGAGGAGGAAGAGGAGGAGGAGGATGAGGATTGTGTCGGCATGGAGGTAGAGCCTAGCACTCAGCATCAGCAGCAGTCTTCAAGGGATCATTTTCAGTCCCCAGAAACCCATGGACTTGTATATGGCTGGGAGGAGGTGGCTGTGGATCATGTCATCCTTAGTGACCCAGAGGACTCCTGTCACGTACCTTCTAGTAGCGAGCCCGGATTGCGGAGAGAGGCCTCCCTTACGACTCCCACTACCGGTTTCCTGGCAATGTAACAGGGAACAGAGGAGTAAGGAGGGGTACAGGTGCCTGGCAGGATCAACAGATGGGTAGGATGGGTAGGTGAAGTTCAGTGGAGCAGGTAATCACAGTGAATGGATCAGCAGGTAGTTTATAGCAGATAACACAGTTCAATGGAGCAGGTAACTTGATGATAAGCAGTACAGGGAAGTAGGCAACTTGTAGCAGATGAACAGTGCAATATACACAAGTACTTGCAGCAGATAAACAGTTCAATATGAGCAGGCACTTGCAGCAGGTGAACAGTTCAATGAGACAGGTGACTTGAAGCAGATGAACAGCGCAATATGACAAGTGGCTTGAAGCTGACAAACAGCGCAATATAAGCAGGTACTTGCAGCAGATAAGCAGTTCAATATGAGCAGGCACTTACAGCAGGCGAACAGTTCAATACAAGCAGGTTACTTGCAGCAGATGACACAGTTCAGTATAAGCAGGTTCACCTTTAGCAGACGGATGGTCAAAGCAAGCCGGATCGGATATCAGACAGGAACGAAGTACAAGGGAACAGGCAGGAGAATCGTCACAACAAGCCGGGGTCGGGTGCAGGCGGATAGCAGATGGGTCACAGGCAGGCCGGGTCAAACAGGAACAAACAATACGGATCAGGTCTCACAGGTATAACGCTGTAGAGCAGACAGCAGAGACCATTAGCCGGAGGCTAGTTTAAATAGGCCGTTTGGCGCCAACACGGACGCACGCATGCGACCGCGCACGTGCCCGCGCACCTGCGTACGAACGCATGCACGTTCGTACGATCGTGCGTACCTGCGACGATCGTAAATCAGAAGACCTGGAGGTCAGTCTCTTCATGCGATTTTCATGACATTGCCCCCTCCCAAGGGGCAGCCTCCGGATGCCCTTTCGGACAAATTTTTCCGGATGGGCCCTTTTAAAAGATTGAATTAAGTTTTTTGCATGAATGTTGTCCTCGGGCTCCCAGGAGTTCTCTTCGGGACCATAACCTTTCCATTTGATTAAAAACTGGTTCTGGTTTCCTCTTCTTCTGAAATTTAGGATGGCTTCTATTTCAAATTCTTCTTCACCATCAACCAGGATCGGATCAGGAGGGGCGGTCTTTCAGTTAGGAAATGGATTGGGAGTGAAAGGTTTCAATAAGGACACATGGAATACCGGATGGACCCTTAGTGAGTCTGGAAGTTCTAGTTCGAAAGCAACTTCGTTAATCTTCCTTTTGACTGCGAAAGGTCCTAAAAACTTGGGACCTAGTTTCCTTGAAGGGCACGCCATTTTTAAGTTTGGATAGCCACACCAAATCACCAGGTACCAGTACTAACTCCCCTCGTCTCTTCTTGTCAAAGGTTGCCTTGTTGTGCTCTTGAGTTCTAGTCATTGTTTCTTGCAGAAGTTTGTTGTTGGTTGAGAAAAAGTTCATCTTATGCTGGACTGCTGGTACTGAGCATTCAGGAGGTGAGTTGGGTAGAAACGAAGGGTGGAAGCCATAATTGGCAAAAAAGGGTGTCTGTTTGGTGGCGAAATGGAGAGAATTATTATACACAAACTCAGCTACTGGAAGCAGGGAGATCCAATCATCTTGTGCAAAAGAGGAAAAACAGCGTAAATATTGTTCGAGAGTTTGGTTCGTCCTCTCAGTCTGCCCATTGGACTGAGGATGATAGGCGGATGAAAAAGACAGTTCAATATTCAAGGCCTTGCAGAGGGACTTCCAGAATCGAGAGGTGAACTGTACCCCTCGATCCGACACTATATTGGCTGGTACCCCATGGAGCCTAATGATTTCCTTGATGAACACTTGTGCAGTTTCAGAGGCTGAGGGGGTACCCTTCATGGGAATAAATGTGCCATCTTTGACAGACGATCAACCACTACAAAGATAGTGGTATGATCGCCTGCCGGAGGCAATTCAACAATGAAGTCTAGAGACAGCATTTTCCATGGCCTGTCCGTAACAGACAATTGTTTAAGGAGGCCCCAGGCCTTAGTTTTACAGTTCTTACTTCTAATGCACGTAGTGCAGGTGTTCACGTATTTCTTGCAATCCTCCCGTAACTGAGGCCACCAAAAAGTACGCTGTACCAAATCAATAGTTCTAGTGATACCAAAATGTCCGGCGAGTGCGTGGTTGTGACACAGCTCAAGGATAGATACCCGCAGAGTTTCGGGGATGTAGATCTTGTCTTTATACCACAGTAACCCACCTCTGGTTTGTAGTTCTGGTTCTGAAAAAGGTCTTCGTCCCATGGAGGCTTGTCTAAGCCGGGAGAGAAGATCTTCCTGAAGCAGAAGGAAATTCCCAGGAGCGAGAATGGTATCTGGAGGAGAAATTTCCTGGGACTTGTGGAACATCCGTGATAAGGCATCTGGTTTTATATTCTTAGACCCTGGGCGATACGTCACATGAAAAGAGAACAGGGAGAAAAAGAGTGCCCACCTGGCTTGTCTTGGTTTTAGTCTTTTTGCAGATCTTAAGTACTCCAGGTTTTTGTGATCGGTAAATATTAAAATTGGATGAGAAGCTCCTTCCAACAAGTAGTGCCATTCCTCTAATGCAGATTTAATTGCCAATAGCTCCCGGTCTCCAACATCGTAATTTTTCTCGGCTGCTAATAGTTTACGCGAAAAGAAAGCCACAGGATGGAGCAGGGCCTTGGTTCCTTGTCTTTGAGATAATATAGCTCCTGCGGCGATTTCGGATGCATCCACTTCTCAAACAAATGGCAGGGAGGAATCTGTATGTCTTAAAATAGGAGCGGAGGTGAAAAGTCCCTTGAGAGTCTCGAATGCTTCTTGAGCTTCAGAAGTCCAATGAAAACGGGTTCCTTGTCTGGTTAGTTGTGTGATGGGTGCGACAATAGCCGAGAACCCCTTAATAAATTTGCGATAGAAGTTGGCGAATCCAATAAAACGTTGGATTCCTTTCCTGTCTACAGGAGTTGGCCAGTCCAAAATCGCAGCAATCTTCTGGGGGTCCATTTTTATACCCTTACTAGAAATGATCAGCCCCAAGAATGGTATACTTTCCTGTTCAAACAAACACTTGTCTGCTTTTGCATATAGTCCGTGTTGGCGGAGCCGACCCAACACGCTTTTGACGTGCTTGCGATGGGCTTCAAGGGAGGAAGAAAAAATTAAAATATCATCTAAGTAAACGACAGCGAATAAGTCCAAAAAGTCCCGGAGCACATCATTGATAAAGTATTGGAAGGTAGCGGGGGCATTACACAAACCGAAGGGCATCACCAAATACTCAAAGTGTCCGAATCGGGTACGGAAAGCGGTCTTCCACTCATCTCCGGCCTTGATACGGATCAAGTTGTAAGCCCCGCGGAGATCGAGTTTAGTGAAAACCGTAGCAGTGCCCAGTCTTTGGAATAACTCTGGAAATAGAGGAAGAGGGTACCGGTTCTTTATAGTGATGTTGTTTAATTCACGGTAGTCTACGCAGGGTCGGAGAGTGTGGTCCTTCTTCTCAACAAAAAAAATACCCGCACCTGCTGGGGACGTAGATGGGCGAATGAACCCCTTCTTTAAATTTTCTTTGAGGTATTCTTTGAGTTTCTCCTGCTCTACCTCTGTTAAGGAAAAAACCCTTCCAAACGGAATTTTGGCTCCAGGAAGTAACTCAATGGGGCAGTCATAAGCTCGGTGGGGCGGGAGCACCTCTGCCTTTTGTTTACTGAATACATCCAGGAATTCATGGTAGACTTCGGGAATGGCCTGACGTAAATCGACCTCTGAGTCAATAGATAATAAGGTTGCTGGTCTCAGGAAACCGGAGGAACCACAGAACTTCTGGCAATAGGGTGAAGAAAAAGTAATCTCTCCTGTAGCCCAATTTATGGTTGGATTGTGGGCCTGTAGCCAGGGTATCCCAAGTATTACAGGAAAAAGTGGGGAGGAGATAATGTCCATCCGGAGAAGTTCTCGATGCAAACCAGAGATAACAGTAGATAGAGGTGCAGTTTCTTGAGTTACAGGACCAGATTTAATAGCGGAGCCATCAACCAAATGGATAGAGAGTCCACGGGTCTTAGGTAGGAGAGGAATTTGATGTTGGGCAGCAAAGGATGAATCCATAAAACAGCTGCATGCCCCGGAATCAATAATGGCGGGCGTCTGTAAAGTCTTTCCTGGGAACTGGAAGGAGACAGAAATGATAAGGTGAGACGAAAACTTTATTGAAGAGTCTGGGAGATCAGGAGGCATAGATGGACACTTACGGAGCTTAATAGGACAGTTCCTGACGTAATGTCCAGATTCCCCGCAATAGAGACATAGATTGTTATTCCGCCGACGTTGACGTTCTTCGGGGGTAAGAGATGGTCGCAAGACCCCAAGTTGCATAGGCTCAGGTGTGTCAGACGTGGCCCCGGGTCGGGCGGCAGGTACCGGATGTAAATGGCTTGGGGCCTTTGGAAGCATCCAGGTTGGGCGAGAGAAACCTGTGGCCCTCTCGGATCTCCTCTCTCTCAGACGACGATCGATCTGTATCGCCAAGTCAATTAATGCGTTTAAGGTCTGTGGAACACCGACTCTAGCAAGCTCATCTTTCAAAGAATCAGAGAGTCCCATGCGGAACTAATGACGAAGGGCAGCATCATTCCAGTTCGTATCCGCGCCCCATCGCCTGAACTCGGCCACATAATCTTCCACCGCCCTTCGTCCCTGCTGGAGGGTCCGCAAGGCGGTTTCTGCAGTCGCTGAAAGTTGGGGATCTTCGTATATTTGAGCCATTGCATCAAAAAAAATGGTAAGATTAGCCAACGCTGCGTCCTTCTGTTCTAATAGGCGGTGGGCCCAGGTCTGGGGGTCTCCAGAGAGTAAAGATACCACAAAACCCACCTTGGTAGCCTCTAGAGAAAAGGTCCGTGGTTGGAGGGCGAAATATAATTCGCAGGAGTTGCGGAAGGCCCTGAAGCCACTGCGATTCCCAGAAAATCGCTCGGGTGTGGGAACTTTAGGTTCTGGTGGTAACATAACAACTGTAGGTGCTGGTCCTGCTTCAGCTGAAGAAACTGATGGTTGAGGGGCCCCCAAGGATCCGGAGGGGTTGGAAAGAGCAATCACCCGTTCTTCCAGCCGGGTGTAGCCTTGCTGGAGGCCCTTAACTGCCTCAGAAAGTCCTGCCAGGTGCTGACAAAGTTCTTCCATGGCGGAGGCTCCCCGCTCGGGCTCAGACATTGGCTGTCTGCTACTGTCACGTACCTTCTAGTAGCGAGCCCGGATTGTGGAGAGAGGCCTCCCTTACGACTCCCACTACCGGTTTCCTGGCAATGTAACAGGGAACACAGGAGTAAGGAGGGGTACAGGTGCCTGGCAGGATCAACAGATGGGTAGGATGGGTAGGTGAAGTTCAGTGGAGCAGGTAATCACAGTGAATGGATCAGCAGGTAGTTTATAGCAGATAACACAGTTCAATGGAGCAGGTAACTTGATGATAAGCAGTGCAGGGAAGTAGGCAACTTGTAGCAGATGAACAGTGCAATATACACAAGTACTTGCAGCAGATAAACAGTTCAAAATGAGCAGGCACTTGCAGCAGGTGAACAGTTCAATGAGACAGGTGACTTTTTTTTTTTTTTTTTTTTTCTTTTTTTTTGCATCAGTTTATAGCACGCCATAATCTCTCGTCAACAAATTTGTGGCAAGTTTTACGCCCTTGTGATTTTTGGGTGCCCTTCTTCTTATCGCCACTATTTTGCCTATTGGCAGTGCTGCTTTGACATCACATGCAATCCTTTTTCCTTTTTTTCTTTTTTTAACATCTTCCTCGATTTTATTTTTATTTATTTTAAAGAAATTCGAAAAAGTAGGAATATTACAAAAATATGCTTCCTATTCCATAAACTTATATTTTCCCGTCCCCTCCCCCTCAGATCTCCCTCCCCAACCCCCCCCTCTCTCTCTCCGTCTCTCTCTCCCGCCCTCCCCCTCCTCTCCCCTCGGGACCACTCATTCTGGGACATTCCCTTGTTTCTTATGCTCCAACCATTTTCCCCATTTGCTATGATAAATTTCCACTTGATCTCCTCTTTTAAATATTGATTCCTCCATTGATCTTAACCACTCTACTTTAGCTAACCATTCCCTCATGGATGGGGGTTCAACAGAGCCCCATCTCTTTGGGATCAGGCTTTTTGCAGCAATCAATAAGTGAGGTACCAATGAATTTTTATATTCTCCTATTGTTTTATCAGTGTCATGGAATAGACATGTCCAAGGATCCTTCTTTACCTGTTCCCCTGTTATCTGGAAGATGTTTCCTATTATTTTCTCCCAATAAAGGCCAATCTTACCACACTCCCACCAGATATGTGCAAAAGTTCCCACCTTATCACAACCCCTCCAGCAGAGTGCTGATATGTCCGGCCTTCTCTTATGCGCTCTTTGTGGGACAATATACCATCTTGCCATTAATTTAAATGACATTTCCGCTGACATATTGTCCTTAGATATTGTACCTGCTATTCTTAAAATCTTCTTTCTACGTTCCTTATCTCCCAGAGTACCCAACTCTTCTTCCCATTTTTTTAAAAACAGTGGTTCTCCTGGTTCCTTTTCCTCCTCCAGAATTTTATAGATTTTGGACAAACTTTTTTTTTTACAGCCCGGGTCTGAAAGTATTCTCTCCATAGGTCTAAGATCTCCTTCCCCGCGGAGTGGTCGGGGTAGCGCCTGAACAAAATGTTTAATTTGTGCATATCTCCAGCTGTCTAATTTCCTACATCCCCATTTTTGTCTTATTTCTCCTAAAGTACAAACTCTGTCCCCGTTCATCACATCTTTCAAAAAAATATCATCCCTTTTTGCCCATCTTGTGAAATAAACATATTCTTCCTTCCCTGGTTTAAAAAAACTTGTGTCTAATAAAGAAATTAAAGGTGAATTGTGCTGCCAGTGATTTAATTCGCCCACTTTATCCCATATTCTAAACAAATTAGTAGTTAGTGGGTTAGTGCTTCTCCCCAAGTCACGGTAGTCCCTAGGTATCCAGATCCTTTTTCCTAAATTAACTCCACTTTGTGTTTTCTCTATATTTACCCACCCTTTATCGCCTTTATCATACACCCAATCCACCACCCGTGAGATTACTGCTGCCTGATAATATCTTCTAAAGTTCGGGGCGGCTAATCCCCCTTCTACTTTCCCCCTTTCCAGAGTCGCATATGAGATTCTAGGATTCCTACGTCCCCATATATGTTTTAAAATTAGGGTTTGGAGTTTCCTAAAGAACTCCTGCGGGACTTTTATTGGGATCATTTGAAACACATATATCAGTTTTGGTAAAATAAACATTTTCAACGCGTTTACTCTTCCTATTAGCGACAGGGGCTTATATCTCATGCGTTTAATACATTCTTTCACCCTATTCAATATATCTGTATAATTAGCTGCGTATGCGGATGACAATGTGGGTGTGATTTTTACTCCCAGGTACCTCAAATCTTCCCTACACCAGATGAAGGGGAAGAACCTCTGGAGTTCCTCTTGTTCTTTTTTTGGTACCGTTATGTTCAGAATCTCAGTTTTTGACATATTAATCTTGAAATTTGTCAGCTTCCCATATCTATGGATCTCCCTGATTATATTTGGCAAAGTCATCCTGAGGTCCGATACATAAAATAATATGTCATCCGCATACGCAGAGATCTTATACTCTTCTCCGCCCATTCTCACCCCCCTTATGTCTCCATTCTTCCTAATTGAAGCCAACAAGGGTTCCAAGGCGAGTATAAACAGCATTGGAGACAGGGGGCATCCCTGTCTAGTTCCATTGTATAGCTTCACTACCGGGGAGAGGTTACCGTTAATTTTAATTTTTGCCGACGGGCGGGAATAAAATGCTTTTATCCATCGTAATATTTTTTCTTTTAACCCCAAATATCTTAAAGTCTCAAACATGAAGCCCCAGTCTACCCTGTCGAATGCTTTTTCAGCATCCACCGATAACAGGGCGACTGGGGGTCCACTGCTCTCCGCCCCATGAATCAACATTAGGGTTTTAAGACAGTTATCCCTCCCCTCCCTGCCCATAACAAACCCCGTTTGGTCCTTATGGACCCATTGGGGGAGCAACGGTTTCAATCTCTCTGCTATCACTTTTGAGAATATCTTCACATCCGTGTTCAGAAGAGAGATTGGTCTATAACTCCCAGGGGTTGTTGGCTCCTTCCCCTCCTTTAATATCAAAGTTATGTAAGCCATCAATGCCTCTTCCCTCAGATCTTCCCCTTCTGCAACTGCATTCATATACTCGCATAATTTGGGGGCCAATATCTTTTCAAACTTTTTATAATATAAAATTGGAAACCCATCCGGGCCTGGACTTTTCCCTATTGCCATCCCTCTTATTGCCCTCGCCACCTCGTCTACCGTGACCGGGGTCTCCAACATTTCCAGCTCTTCCTCTGGGACTTTAGGAAGATCTATCCCTTTTAAATACTCAGTAGCTCTGTTTTTCTCCATTCCCTGTCCTACCTTATATAACAGACTATAATATTTATGGAAGACCGTCGCTATTTCAGGGGTGGAGTGCTTCATTTCCCCCTTTTCATTTTTAATTTTGGGTATGAAAGACGCATTCCTTCTCTCCCGCACTACTCTCGCTAACCATTTCCCAGGTTTGTTCCCCTCCTGGTATCTTATGCTCTCTACCCAGTGGTTAACTCGCACCCTTTCCTCCTCCATAAGTTCTTCTAGTTGTAGCTTCTTCTCTTTGAGCTCTACTTTCTCTGGGATCCCCTTTGATCTAGTTTGTTGCTCCAGTTCCCAAATCTCCTTATTTAGATCTTGTAACCTTTTCCCTATTTCCTTTTTTTTCCCTGTCCCGATGCTTATTAGGATACCTCGTATATATGCTTTGTGGGTCTCCCATATCGTACTCCTCGTAACCCCAGGGGAATCATTTCTTATAAAAAACTCTTCTAGTTCTGTTTCGATTCTGCTTCTAGTTTCTGGGTCCTGGATCAAAGCTTCATTTAATCTCCATGTCTCTCTTTTAGCCTGATCCATTACAAGCTCCAGCTGCACCATAACTGGAGCGTGGTCAGATAAGGAGATAGATTTTATTACTGTATCTTTGAGAGCTGGGAGCATTTGATGTTCAATCAGAACATAATCAATTCGGGTGAATGTCCCATGCACCGAAGAGTAGAAAGTATAGTCTCTGCTGTTCGGATGTTTAATCCTCCAAGCGTCAACCAACTGGAATTCTAAGAGCAGGGCCTTTATTTTTTTATATCTAAGCTCCGGCCATCGCGGGGACCCGGCTGAGGAGTCCACTCGAGGGTCGATGCTCATATTCAGATCTCCCGCTACTATCAGTTTACCTTTTTTAAACTCCGCTAATAGTTCCAAAACCTTCCTTAAAAATTTATCTGGGTCCCTGTTTGGGGAGTATATATTCGCAAAGGTGTATATTCCATCCGATAGTTTCCCTCTTATAAACAAGAATCTCCCTTCCGGGTCGGCCATCTGTTTCTCGACTTCAAACCTAACACTTCTCTCAAAGCCTATTGCTACCCCCCTGGCGTTACATGTTGTAGAGTCACCGTAGAACCATGTTGGGAACGTCAATCTCCCTGTAGCCTCGTGTGATAAATGTGTTTCCTGCAAGCAGACCACATTCGCTCCATACAATTCCAACTCCCTATTAACTCTGAACTTTTTTTGGGGAGTACTTATACCCCTTACATTATATGTTATCAATTTCAGTCTTGTCATGTCTCACCGATCCCCTCCCCCTCCTCTCCTCCCCCGCCCCTCCGGGAGGGAAACATCCCCCCCCCCACCGGAGGTCGACGCGGGGGAAGAGAGAGGGGGGGGCGAGAGCGCGGGAGAGAGAGCACCTAAACCCTGTTTGAGAGAGAGATTACCCCCTAACCCACCCCCCCCTCCACCCCCCTCCCATCCCCCCTCCCCCCTTCCCCCTCCTCCATTCGGAGGAGTGAACAATTTCCACATTTGTTCCTCGCTTAGGTGTCCCGGTGACCCACAGGTCACCTTTTGCCCACCTAGCCTTCTTGGGGAGGACCGCCTCATTCACGGCCTATCCACGTGCCCTCGCCTCCCCCCCCAACTCCCCCCCTCACCCACCAATGATGGTAATTATACCCCCTCCCTCCCCCCCCATCCTGAGCCCGAGACCATTGCACCACCCTACTAATTCCTTCGTTCCCCAACACCTCCTCCCATCCTGGTAGTGCTGGTGGGGGGATTCCTAACTTATTACAAAAGTCCGTTAAGTCCTCTGGGAACCTTAGTACTGCGGAGCGGCCGTCTCTCCTTCCCCTAAGGCATGCTGGGAACCCCCATTGATAGGGGACATTTAGTGACCTCATCAGATCTGTCAGAGGTTTAAGGAGCCTTCTTCTCCTCAGTGTTTCCCCTGCTAGGTCCGAGAATATCTGTATCTCCGCCTCCTGAAACAAAATTTTGTCCAACCTTCGGATATTCTCCAACACTAACGCTTTATCCTCAAAAAAATGGAATCTAATTATTACGTCTCTTGGTTTTTCTGTGGCTTGTGCGCAGTATCCCATGACTCGATGTACTCTGTCTATTTTTAATTTGTCCGTCTCCGCCCTACCTAGAATGGGATTGAACAAGTCCTGCATCACCCTGGGGAGCTCTTCATTCCTAAATTTTTCTTCTAGGCCTTTTATCCTTAAATTTTTCCTTCTTCCGCGATTTTCTTGGTCCTCGATTTTATATAGGATCGATCTGTTTGTTTTTTGGGCTAATTTCACTTGTTCTTTTAGATCCCTCATATTTTGTTCGTATCCATTCATTCTTTCCTCCAACTCTTCCACCCTTCCTAGCACTCGGCCAATATCTGTCTTAATCCCGGCTATATCAGATTTAAGTGATGTTTCAACCTTGGTCAATGCCTCTGTAAATACCTCTCTCAGCATGCTCAGGCTCACTTGTGGGTCTGCCAGCACTAGGGCTCCTTCTAATTCGGGTTGGATTTCAGGTTGAATTTCGGGTAGGGGGGTAGCCTCTCCTTTTCTCCCCAGTTCTTCCCTTTTTTTCCCTTTATCTTCATCTCAGGAGCTTACCCCCCCCGTCCTGGTACGAGTTGGGCCTACGTCCTTAGGCTTTCCTGCTCCCCGCACTTCTCCCGTGTCTATAGTTTTACTCGTGCCTGCACCTGATTTTCTTGATGTCTTCTGGCTAGGGGTTTCCTGGCTGCTTTCCAACACACTTATCTCCCCCACTAAGTATCGTTGTATCCCCCCCGGGCTAACAGGTCCCGTACCCCCCCTTTTATTCATCTTCCCCGGCATTCTCCTTTGTTGCAGGTTGACACCCAGATCCAGGCCCTGTCCCTTTCCCTATGACTCTTATGGGGTCCGGGTTGCTCAGATCACTTTCTGGGGGCGGGATACCTCACTCCCTTGTACCTGTATGCCTGCAGGCAGCTACAAGACAAGATTGCTGTCAGGGAGTGCTGGGTGCACAATGGGCGAAGGACCGACAATTTGTGAAATGAGCCCCCAACCCGACCGCTATTTTATGTCTCTATCTAAAATTGTAAATAGAGGAAAGAGAAAAAAAAAAAAAAAAACTCCGCATAGCATTACTGATTATTAATCCTTCAAATGTCCATCTGTTCACCTCTCATCATTCCTCCCCCTGCAGGGTTTATATCCAGCTAATCAAGCAGTGTTGGTAAGAATCTAATAGTCCCAGAGAAGGAGTCACATTAAGAGCAGTTGTTAGCGTGCTTATATATATATCCGCCTTACCACTTTCCAGGAGAAGTTATTACCATTACAGCTTCTAGTCAATGATGATGACAAGATATGCAGCCGACCATCACCCCTCCTTTCATTCACACAGATTGCTCAGCTATCATTGCTCCTCCACTCTGTCGCTGATTATCTCATTCATGACCTTGCCGGCCTGTGCAGGGGTGGAAAGGTCCGTGTCCAGCTAATCAGGCGATATTGGTAGTACACTGATAGACAGGTAGTAGATGTCACATTAGCAGCAATCGTTAACCAGCTTATACATGTATGTACCTTACCGCTTTCAAAGAGAGGTCTTTAGAATGATAACTTCTGATCACTGATGATGACCAAATCTCCAGCGGGCCATCTCCCCTCCACTCATCCATACAGTTGCTCACCTCTCACTGCTCCTCCACTCTGTCAATGACCCTCTAATTCTTGCCTTAACGACCTATGGAGGGTAGAGAAGGTCCGTGCCGTCAAGCCTGCTCCGCTGAAAGGAGGGGGGGGCGTAAGGCTTCCTACAGAGCCACCTTCCCACCGCTGTGTCTCCGCTTCACAGGAAGCATTCTCCGCTCGCTCTCTCTCCTGGCTTGATCCGGGGCGTCCGCTCGCCTCGTGGAAGCGAACAGCTGACGGCGGGTGGATCAGGAGGCATGGGCGGGGGCGGCGGGCGAGACAGGTGACTTGAAGCAGATGAACAGCGCAATATGACAAGTGGCTTGAAGCAGACAAACAGCGCAATATAAGCAGGTACTTGCAGCAGATAAGCAGTTCAATATGAGCAGGCACTTACAGCAGGTGAACAGTTCAATACAAGCAGGTTACTTGCAGCAGATGACACAGTTCAGTATAAGCAGGTTCACCTTTAGCAGACGGATGGTCAAAGCAAGCCGGATCGGATATCAGACAGGAACGAAGTACAAGGGAACAGGCAGGAGAATCGTCACAACAAGCCGGGGTCGGGTGCAGGCGGATAGCAGATGGGTCACAGGCAGGCCGGGTCAAACAGGCACAAACAATACGGATCAGGTCTCACAGGTATAACGCTGTAGAGCAGACAGCAGAGACCATTAGCCGGAGGCTAGTTTAAATAGGCCGTTTGACGCCAACACAGACGCACGCACGCGACCGCGCACGTGCCCGCGCACGCGCACCTGCGTACGAACGCATGCGCGTTCGTACGATCGTGCGTACCTGCGACGATCGTAAATCAGAAGACCTGGAGGTCAGTCTCTTCATGCGATTTTCATGACAACTCTGGATGGAATGCCTCAGCAAACATTTGCTGCATGGCCTCCCTGATCCCACAAAGCCTGTGAAAGGAACCTTGGATTCATTGTATCAAGGAGAGGTATCATTACTGGCTGGCAACCCTTCTTGATCCACATTACAAAGGTAAGGTTGTGGAACTTATCCAGCCTTTGCAGAGGGAGCAGAGGAAGAAACATCTTCGGGAGGAAGTTTGTGCAATGCGTTTCCAGAGTCTGGGAGGTTACCATTTTCTGGTCCTCCTAGACAACGTATTGCTGAGGCTTCGCTCAGTCACAGAGGGAACGGTGGAAAAGTTGGCCGTCTGACCGATGTGTTAAGACATTTCTTTAGTCCACAGCCCTAAGGTCTGATCAGTTCCAGCAACCATCGCCAGCATCTGATTTCCATGGTGCGGGAATACCTGGGGGCAAGATCAGACTTGGTGACCTTTCCAACCGAAAATCCACTGGGTTACTGGGTCCTGAGGATGGATCACTGGCCAGAGCTTGCACAATATGCAATTGAGATACTGGCCTGTCCTGTATCCAGCGTTCTTTCTGAACGCACATTCAGTGGTGGCGGAGGCTTTGTAACCAATCACAGAGTGCGCCTGTCCACAGACTCAGTTGATCGACTCACTAATCAGTCTTGGATCACCAGCTACCAAGCACCTGATGCTGATGTAACCAATTCATTTTTCTATGAATGTGAGATCCCTTGAAGACTGCCTATGTTAAGTGATTATTCTGTTATGCTGAGTGACTATCCTATTCCTCCTCAATGTTCATGCTGATAGCTTCTAATAACATTTTTGTTTCAGAGCACCACCACCAGTGCCCAAGGCCCAATTTTTCTGCCCCTGTTTAACAGGGGTGTATAATTTTATAATTTTTGCTGTAAGGGGAGTGTAATTACACTTTTTGCTATAATATTTCACATCAGGGCTCGTGCTTGTGCTCAACTAGAGTATCTGTGAGGGGTTGCAGTGTGAGGGGTTGCACCACCACCATTGCCTAAGGCCCAATTTTTCTGCCTCTGTTTAACAGGCGTGTGTAATTACAATTTTTGATCAAATATTTAACAGTGGGGCTCCTTCCGAAGCTCAACTAGAGTATCTGTGAGGGGTTGCAGTGTTGTGTCACCACCAAAACCCCCTAAGGCCCAATTTTTCTGCCCCTGTTTAACAGGGGCATGTAATTACAATATTTGGTCTAATATTTCACAGCAGGGCTCGTTCCTGTGCTCAACAACAGTATCTGTGAGGGGTTACAGTGTTGTGGCACCACCGCCTAAGACCCAATTTTACGACAACCACACCACCACATTACGACAAAAGGCTCAATTTTTCTGCCCCTGTTCAACAGGAGGGCCCATTCCAGCACCCACCAAGAGTAACTGTGAGGGCTTACAGTGTTTTGGTACTACCAACACCTAAGGCCCAATTTTGCAGAGTATATAGGGCAGGCCATATAGTATATGCAGGCCCTTACTTTCAAACATCCGACTTACAAATGACTCCTACTTACAAACGGAGGGAGAAAACAGGAAGTGAGAGGAAATCTACTCCTAGGAAGGGAAATTCTCTCCTGTTAGAGTTAATATGGGAAAAAGGTTTCATAGTTTCATAGTTAGTAAGGTTGAATAAAGACACCAGTCCATCCAGTTCAACCTGAGTGAGTGTCTACAATTGTCCCTATCCCTGTACATTGCACACTCACATCAGTCCCTACCCTCAAGGTCCCAATTCATATACTAGGGCCAATTTTGGACAGAAGCCAATTAACCTACCTGCATGTCTTTGGATTGTGGGAGGAAACCGGAGCACCCGGAGGAAACCCACGCAGGCACAGGGAGAACATGCAAACTCCAGGCAGGTAGTGTCGTGGTTGGGATTTGAACCAGCAACCCTTCTTACTGCTAGGTGAGAGTGCTAACCACTACACCACTGTGCTTTATCACAAATCCTTGTATCCCCAATAACCCCAAATTTTCAAAATCCAATTGTCATTGGGATAGAAAGTGAGGTGAAATCTTCTGAACAGGTGCACAGACAGCAAAACAAATGTTACAGGGGTTATAACCCTTCCCTATGTTATCCAAAAAGCTTAAAAATTGATTTTTTGGCTGGAGCTACACTTACAAAATTTACCTGTTTCAAATTACAAACAGATTCAACTTAAGAACAAACCTGTCCCTGTCTTGTTTAGACGTCTTGTATACTGCTTTTCAGAGTATATAGAGCCTGGGGGCCCCACACCTTTTCTTTTTTTGATTTGGGTGCGGAGTTCCCCTTAATATCCATACAAGACCTAAAGACACAAAGAGCCTGGTAATGGGCGGGGGGAGGGTACCCATGCTGCTTTTCTCAATAATTTTCATTCATATTGCCGGGACCTGACATTACATTACAGCCACAAGCAGTTTTAAATAACTTTTATTCCTTTAGAAATGTCATTTTGTGCAGGGACTGTTCTAAATATGGGAAACATGCACCACTTTATAGGCATCCTATAACCACCCTCCTCCAGGCAGGTACGATATTTAAAGGAATATTTCACTTTTATTTTTTCACTTTAAGCATTATTAAAATTACTGCTCCCGAAAAAACGACTGTTTTTAAAAAAAAATTTTGCATTGATACATGTCACCTGGAGCAGGACCAGGGTCTCCAAACACTTTTTAGGACAATAACTTGGATATTAGCCTTTAAAATTTGCACTTTTGATTTTTCAAGTTCGGGTCCCATAGACTTTAACGGTAATCGAATGTTCGCGCAAACTTTCGGTACAATCGCATGTTCTGCTGCGAACCGGGTGGGGGGGTTAGGCTCATCCCTATAACTGATTTATCTCTGTTCTGGTGGGATATAAACACCTGAATATATGTATAAGTTGGACCAGTGGAGGCAATGAATAAGCTCTTTAAGGAGATTTCCTCATTGGTCTTTGGTTTGGTAAAATACCTTCTGAGAATTTATCGAATTCATTGTAGGTGTAGATTAAAGCCAATATATTGCATTTGCTAAAGAATTTCTAAAATGTCTTCTTAAAAAAACGAAATATCACGCTAGGAGCAAAACAGAACTGTGTGACGGATATGTAAAAGTGATATTTAGTATTTTCTTTAAACCAGTAGAGGCAGGTAGTGGTTACTTAATTGTGTCAAGAAGTTCAGTTTAGAAAGCTCTCCTTACATAACAAAAACCATAAATGTATCCAATTATCGCTTTTTTTTTGGGAAGCTTATTAGCTCTTCAGTACCAGACACCATGAGAGTGTACAGAAATGTCTTTGCATCCCTAATAGGTACTTTATATTGAAGGACTGTTCAGCCCACACAAGGGCAGTGCAGGAAAAGGTCCTATTAAAATATTTTGTCTCAGACTAGCCCGTCTATGATTAGGGAGAGGAATAAGCCCACACAAAAGTTAGAAATCAAACACAATTTTAAACATTAGTTATTTTCCCCAAAATTAGAGCAGTAAAAAATAAAGGTTGTTCAGTAAATTTTATACTTAAAGTACAGTATCTCACAAAAGTTAGTACACCCCTCACATTTTTGTAAATATTTTATTATATCTTTTCATGTGTCAACACTGAAGAAATTACACTTTGCTACAATGTAGAGTAGTGAGTCTACAGCTTGTATAACAGTGTAAATTTGCTGTCCCCTCAAAATAGCTCAACACACAGCCATTAATGTCTAAACCACCGGCAACAAAAGTGAGTACATCCCTAAGTGAAAATACCAAAATTGGGCCCAAAGTGTAAATTTTTTATGTGGCGACTATTATTTTCCAGCACTGCTTTAACTGTCTTGGGCATGGAGTTCACCAGAACTTCACAGGTTGCCACTAGAGTCCTCTTCCACTCCTCCATGGATTTAGGTCTGAAGACATGCTTGGCCAGTCCACCACCTTTACCCTCAGCTTCTTTATCAAGGCAGTGATCGCCTTAGAGGTATGTTTGGGGTTATTATCATGTTGGAATACTGCCCTGTGGCCCAGTCTCTGAAGGGAGGGGATCCTGCTCTGCTTCAGTATGTCACAGTGCATTTTGGCATTCATGGTACCCTCAATGGACTGTAGCTCCCCAGTGCCAGCAGCTCTCATGCAGTCCCAGACCATGACACTCCCACCACCATGTTTCACTGTAGGCAAGACACACTTGTCTTTGTACACCTCACCTGCTTGCTGTCACACACGATTGACACCATCTGAACCAAATACGTTTATCTTGGTCTCATCAGACCACAGGACATGGTTCCAGTAATCCATGCCCTTAGTCTGCTTGTCTTCAGCAAACTGTTTGCATGCTTTCTTGTGCATAATTTTAAAAGAAGCTTCCTTCTGGGATGACAGCCATGCAGACCAATTTGATGTAGTGTGTGGCGTATGATCTGAGCACTGACAGGCTGACCCCCCCACCCCTTCAACCTTTGCAGCATTGCTGGCAGCATTCATACGTCCATTTCCTAAAGACAACCTCTGGATATGACGCAGAGGATGTGCATTCAACTTCTTTGGTTGACCATAGGGAAGCCTGTTCTGAGTGGTACCTGTCCTGTTAAACCGCTGTATGGTCTTGGCCACCGTGCTGCAGCTCAGTTTCAGGGTCTTGGCAATCTTCTTATAGCCTAGGCCATCTTTATGTAGAGCAACAATTCTTTTTTTCAGATTCCCAGAGGGTTCTTTGCCAGGAGGTGCCATGTTGAACTTCCAGTGATCAGTATGAGAGAGCGAGAACATCAAATTTAACACACCTGCTCCCCATTCACACCTGAGACTTTTTAACACTAATGAGTCACATGACACAGGGGAAGGAAAACGACTAATTGGGCCCAATTTAGACATTTTCCTTTAGGTGTGTACTCAATTTTGTTGCCAGCGGTTTAGACATGAATGGCTTTGTGTTGAGTTATTTTGAGGGGACAGCAAATTTACACTGTTATACAAGCTGTACACTCACTTCTTTACATTGTAGTCAAGTGTTATTTCTTCAGTGTTGTCACATGAAAAGATATAATAAAATATTAAAAAAAAAAGTCAGGGGTGTACTCACGTTTGTGAGATATGATATACATATATATATATATATATATATATATATATATATATATATATATATATATATACAGTATCTCACAAAAGTGAGTACACCCCTGACATTTTTGTAAATATTTTGGATAAAGATCTCCTTGTGGGTGCTCGCCCCGGCACACCGCCATCAATAGTAATTGAAGAAAAAGAAGATTGGTCGCACACCATGAAAGGAAGAACTTCTGTAGAATAGTTACTTTATTGTCAAAGTGCTATACAACATAGACAGGACATTACAGGAACATTGGTAGACCGGTTTCACACGCATAACTCGTGCTTGTTCACAACAAAAAAAATGTGTGGAAAAAATGGTGTAAATTAAGAATCCTTTGAGAAATAGAAAAGGCCAAAAAATTCCCACTGAAGCCATAGGTGTATCCAGCTTGATTAAATCACATACACCAGCAACAAGAAGAAACGAGAGCCAGGAAAATAAATGCCTGGACAAGGTCTTATAAACATATGTACAAAAAAGTAAGAGAGGGAAGTGCAAAAAAACTTTAGATAATATAATAATAGATTATTATAAAACCAAAAATGTTACTCTCACATTATCCCAATGTAGAACTGCATCCATGAACCACCACAGAGAGCTGTATTGTTTCTACGACCAGCTTCACTACAAACAATCTATCTGAGAGCAGCAGAGTCTCGTGTGTAATGTTCCTGCACAACTGAATGTCCCGACAGGATGGTCAGAGGAGTGGATGTAGAAGAGATCCTCTGCCTGCTACTTGTTAGACAGCCGCCAGGACTGAATGAGGAAGACCAGCTCTGGTATGACCTGTGGTATGGAGGAGCAACAAACGGGCTGCCTAGTTCACATGACATGTTTCGGATGAGTAGCCTTTTGAGGCACATTTGAGAAAGAATCAAATATCACCAAAAAAAGCTCTATTTGTGGGGACAAATTACATAAATGTTATTTGGGTACAGCATTGCATGACTGCGCAATCATGTAATGCAGTGACGTATAACAAAAAATTTAATGAAAGGGGCTAAATCTTCCGAAGGTCAAGTGGTTAAAAACTTTGTGTTTAAGTACCTGCTTGGAGTTTAATTTGTAAAAAGTATAAATGAAGCATGTCAAGGTCAACTGAAGCAGTATACCAAATTGTGCAAGATAACTCTGCCATCGGCTGCATAATTTTTATTGAGGACTACACTTAAACTACCAATTGACTTTAGGAATTGTATTACCAAGTATAACAAATTAGAAATGCTTTTTAATATATATAGTAATTGCTTTTTGTGTGCATTATATTATTGTAATTTGAAATATTTTACCATGATAATGGCACAATAACTCATTTTCCAAGGTACTCAGCTGCACAATTATATTAGGAAATGTAACCTGAGTGACTTACATAATAGTTTGGGGATTCCTTCAGATTTTTTTTTACTGTAGTTACAACATTTGTATTTGCTCTGGCATAAGATGGAAAGGACTTGACCTCTGTTAGCCGTTGTACACACGGTCGGAGATTCCGACAACCAAATCTGTCGGATTTTGTCCTTCGGATTTTGTCCGACGGATTTTGTCCGAAACTGTTGTATACACACTGTCGGACGAAGTTGTCGGAAAATCCGTTATTTCGTTACAACTGGACTATGTTCACGCTATTAGCCAATAGCTTTGATGTAGGAATTTTATCTGAGCATGCGTGGCACTTTGTCCGATCGGAATTCTCTACACATGATCGGAGTATGTCCGATCGGAGCATTTTGTCGGAAAATTTTACCAACAAGTTGGAAAACTTGGTCCGTCAGATATTCCGAGGGAAACAGTCCAATGGAGACCACACACAGTCGGAATATCCGACAAAATGGTCCGATCGGAAACACATTCTGTCTGAATCTCCTACCGTGTGTACAAGGGCTTAGACTTAATTGCTGTCCCCATTTCTTTCACTGGAGAGAATGTATGTATTGTGATATTATATGATGTGATGGGGTAGTTAGCTCTCATGGTAGGTGCATATATACAGTGGGTCCACGGCAGACAGGAACTATATTTAAGGGCTTTGTAGGCCACTTTTATTTAAAAGAAAGCAAAAGTCCACAATCAAATCATTTCCCATGCAGCGGATCTTCCTCAGCTTCAGCAGAATACAAACACTGAAAAATGCAGAGCCACCTGGCTCATAAGTTCAGTCAGCTTCAACTGCAGTACCTCTGCTCTTCACACTGGTCACTCAGACCACAGGTTCTTCAAGGCACACAGCTTAAAGAACTTCAGAGCACACAGCTCCTCTTTAACTGCTTCCGGACCGCCCACTGTACATATACTAGGTGGCTGCCATTACTAGTAAAAAAAAACAAAAAACACCATAAATCATTCCCCTAGTTTGTAGACGCGATAACCTTTGTGCAAACCAATCAATATACGCGTATTTTGATTTTTTTTTTTCCAAAAATATGTAGAAGAATACTTATTGGCCTATATTTATGAATAAATTAGATTTTTCATATTTTTTTGGATATGTATTATAGCAGAAAGTAAAAAATTGTCTTTTTTTGTTTATAGCGCAAAAAATTTAAATCGCAGAGATGATCAAATACCACCAAAATAAAGCTCTTCTTGTGGGAAAAAACACATCAATTTTTTTTTGGGTACAGTGTCGCACCACAGCGCAATTGACATTTAAAGTGATGCTATCACAAAAAATGGCCTGGTCAGGAAGTGGGTAAAACCTTCTAGGGCTGAAGTGGTTAATGCACACAGCTCCTCTTGTCAGCACACAGCAAACCTTCCTGGCTCTCGGGGGGAGCGGTTTAACGGACAGGTTCCATTCAGAACAGGCCTCCACCAAAGGAGTTGAGTGCACATGCTCAGCATCATATCCAGAGGTTGTCTTTGGGAAATAGACATGTAAATGCTGCCAGCATTGCTGTAGAGGTTGAAGGGGTGGGGGGTCAGCCTGTCAGTGCTCAGACCATACGCCACACACTGCATCAAATTGGTCTGTATGGTTGTCGTCCCAGAAGGAAGCCTCTTCTAAAGATGATGCAAAAGGGGGGCAGAGCCAGCATGCGACATGGGAGGATCGCCGGACCGGAGCTCCGTCTGCAGATAATTTATCCTTCCGTGATCCTGGGCAAGCGGCACTCAAATTCTGCATAGAATTGCCGGGCATGTGTGCAGGTATCCCCCCTGGAACCTCCAAAGATGGTGAAGTACGGACCCCCTGGCCGAAATCGACTGGTGAACGTTTCGCTCAATATGCCTGGGGCTCCCAACATGGCGCCGGAACACAGGAGGAGGAATTGCCACCGTTCCAGGGATCCGTGGAGGCTCCGCAGCAGGCGTCTCCCCCCCAGGGCGGATGAGTCCTAAACCTCAGAGGGCAGATGTGCTCAGGAGGGGGAGATCGCTGGACAGGCTGCGAGACTGCAGGGCCAGAGCTGACAGGGAGGTGGAGGGGGAGGATGAGCCATCCCTGACCCAGATCATGGCTGCCATACAGGGCTACCAGAATAAGCTGATTGATCACTTTGAGGAGCTCATGAAACACTTTGAGGAGGAGTCATGAAACATGACATGCAGAAGTTGATGGAGAAAGCACAGGCCACTTATCACTGCATAGTTTCTCTGGAGCGCACTGTCAGGCCTTTATTCACAGCTGCGCAGGTGACTAAAAAGACCCTGTCTGAACACACTTTAAAGATGGCTGACATGGAAGACCGCATGAGAAGGAAAAATATCAGGCTGGTGGGGTTCCTGGAGGGTGTGGAGGGGAGGCACCCAGAAGAATTTCTAGCAAAATGGCTGATTGAACAAATGACACCTAACACTTTGACAAAAATGTTTTCCATTGAAAGGATGCACCGTATTCCAGGACGGGCGCTCCAAAGGGAGCCCCCCCCCCCCCAGGTCTATGATAGCAAAAGTTCTGCACTTCCGCAACTGGAAGAATATCCTGCGAGGAGCTAGAATGGGCCCTGAATTAATAATTGACGGATACCGAATTTCGATCTATCCTGACTTTTCAGCAGCTACCCAGAAGCAGAGGGCTTCTTTTCAACCCATAAAGAAGAGATTGAGGGATCTCAACCTGATCTAGAGTATGCTTTACCCTGCCAAGCTGTGTATAGTGTATAATGGGAAACATATTTTTTTCACCAATCCTATGGAAGCTTCGGAGTGGCTGGACACTCGTGGCCACCAGAGAGACAGAGCCTCTGCCTCTGCCCTGGCACAGTTGTGTGAAATAATAGAGATGACAGTGACGGCCTATCTGGCTGTCTCATTTGGGTAGCTCGGCTTGCCTTAAGTGATCATTTTCCTCCTATTTGTTTTTGTTTTTTGGGAAGAGAAATTAGAGATTTTCTTTGGGAGACTGTACTTCTAGATTATATGTTCAAAGTTATACTGACATGCAACCCTTTCCCTGGCGGAGCTAACACAGGAGATTTTTGGTTTTATTGGAACTGCCGCTGACGTATGCCAGTATTATATGCTGAATCTGCAGACTGCTCTCGGCACTACAAATCAAGTAGTATTTTTTTTCTTTTTGGGACTACCAAGAATATTTGCTTCTTCTTTTTTCCTGTTCTTTTTGACCGGAGAACATTTTGTTGATCTACGGTACGGGACACCCGCCTTCGGGTGACCTGTCCCATGTGACAGCTTTTTAAGTCGCATCTCCGTTACTTATTTGAACTAAAGTTATGGGAACAAAGTGCCTGCCAAGTTGGGGCTGGGTGTGGGGGAAGTTGGGGTGATTTTTCTGGTAAGGATTTTATGTCTGTATTTGGCTGGGATTGTCTTCATTCAATGTGACTGCACTGGGTCCTGCCCAATGTCAAGGCTACCATGCTCCGTGTGAGTGGAAGGGAGCCCAGAGACCCAATTCTTTAACTAGCCATGCCCTGAGGGGGAGAGGAAGCCCCTTATTTCGTATCTCTCTGTCATGGAGGTAAATCTTAAGGTTTTGGCCAGGGGCGGACTGACAACTCATGGGGCCCCCGAGCAATAGAAGATTATGGGCCCCCAGGCTTACAGGTGGCCGCTATGCCAGGAGTAAGTAACATACAAAACAACAAGTACAGTCAGGATGAACGCCACGCTCACATCAGCCCTACCTTACACCATAGTCCTAACATTCTCCCTATATATCACAGTCCACAGAGTCCTAACTTATGGCAGAGCCCCCCCAGTGTGTCACCTTCTATCAGTGTCCCCTTACACACACCTTTGCACCTTAATTTAAAGGCCTTTAAATTAGAAAAAAAATCCACTGTCCCATCTCTGAACTGTGCAAGTGAGTCTAAGCCCTTGTACACACGGTCGGAGATTCCGACAACCAAATCCGTCGGATTTTGTCCGCCGGATCTTGTCTGAAACTGTTGCATACACACGGTCGGACAAATTTGTCGAAAAATCAGATCTTTCAGAACGTGATGACGTAATTTCGTTACGATGGGACTACGTTCAGGCTAGTAGCCAATAGCTTTGATGTAGGAATTTTATCTGAGCATGCGTGGCACTTTGTCCGATCGGAATTCTCTACACATGATCGGACTATGTCCTATCGGACCAGTTTGTTGGAAAATATTTCCAGCAAGTTGGAAAATTTGGTCCGACGGATATACCGACAGAAACAGTCCGATGCATACCACACACAGTCGGATTATCCGACAACGCGGTCCGATAGGACACATTCTGACGGATTCTCCGACCGTGTGTACAAGGGCTAAGAGCCAGCGAAATAGTGAACTGCTGTGGTTGGCCTCAGATCTGGCAGTGGGGCATGTGAATAAAAGTCATACTTGATGTGTGCCAAATCACGGTACACACCCAGACCTGCCCTGCTGCCTGATCCGAGGCCGGGCTCAGCAGTTCACCATTCAGCTGCCTCCGAATGGCTGTGGATTTTTCAGGGGCATAGGATTGTTAGATCGACTTCTGTTTGGTGGCAGTAGGCACAAATGAAACATACAGTATACACACACACACACACACACACACACACACACACATTATACATATATACACATATACACATAGACATCAGTGGTGGCTGGTGCTCAAAATTTATGAGGGGGGGGGGCACAAACAAACTGAAAAAAACAAACAAAAAAACCCCCATCAATTGCAGCCACTGTGCCCATCAAATGCAGCCACTGTGCCCCATCAAATGCTGCCAGCGTGCCCATCAATTGCCGCTACTGTGCCCCATCAAATGCTGCCAGTGTGCCAATCAATTGCTGCTACTGTGCCCATGAATTGCTGCTAATGTGCATCGCCCCGTACTTACCTGTCTCGGAGCGGGTCAGTGGCGGTGTCCTGCACGCCCCTCGATGTCTTCTTCCATCCTCTGTCAGGCATGCAATCACAGTGCCTGACGCTTCAGCCAATCAGGTGACAATTAACAGACCCGAGCACCTGATTGGCTTAGAGGCGGTTCAGTGTTAGCAAAGTGAATTCCTTTGCTTTTCTAACACACACACACACACACAGCTGAGTGAACAGTGAACGCCCAGCATGACGCCTGCTGTTCACCTTTGTGATAGACACACAGTATACACACCATAAACACACACACATATATATATTTTAGGGCTGGGGAAAAAAATAAATCGATTTAAATCTTGAATCGAGCTGAGAGGTCAAATCAATTAAAAATTTAAGAAAGCATCGTGGACTAAGCCAAAGCCGTAGCCTCGCCTAAAAACTCCTGCCCGCAGCTCCTCAGGACCGGCACAGTGTCCATTAAAAAAAAAAAAAACAACACCTTGATTCAAACCGTGTTTTTTTTTTGTTTTTTTTAATTATCGCAGATATATATATATATATTTTTTTTTGAAAAATCGCCCAGCTCTAATAAAAAAAAAAAAAATAATTATATATATGTACATATGTATATGTACACATATATATATATATATATATATATATATATATATATATAGACACCAGCACTTTTCACCCAACGAATCAGCCTAAAAAACACACTGCTGCCACCATCTCCAGGCATGCTGGGACTTGTAGTGCCCCAGCAGCTCACAGACACTTTAGGTGGTAATGCAGGAGAGGAGGGGACTGTGCCTGTGTACTGGTGGGCAGGTAATGAGTAGGCAGGGTAGCAGAGATTGGGGGAGGAAGTTCCTTCCTCCAGAAGCATGGCACTTCTCACATAGAAAATCGATCTAACAGCTTCAGAGCCCTGCTAGAGGAAAAACACATCCACCCTCCCTCCTGCTCACTAGGTTAAGCCACTGACACTCAGTTCATCTCAGCAAGCTTACCTTCCAGCAGGTTGCAGCCCTTCCCACACTGCACGTTGTGTCCCCTCCTCCAGCTGTTGGCAGTCTCCTGCTCTGAAATCAAATGAGCCGCGGAGAGGAAGGGGGCGTGTACACTGTTTCCATTGGCTGAGGAGGCAGTACAGAGGCGGGGCATCTATAGCTTCCTTTTTTTTTACAGCAAAATTATGTCGGCATGGGACATTTCAGGGACAGATGTAAAAAAACACAGATTTTTACATACTGTCCCTGCATTTACCAAGGCTGGCCAGTCTGATGGGCCCCCTAGTGGCATGGGGCCCTCGGTCCGTGACCGAGTGCCAGAATGGTCAGTCCGCCCCTGGTTTTGGCTTGGAATGTCAGATGTCAATGCCAAACTGAATCGCTCATTGATATTTGACTATATTAAAAAGTATAAACCGCACCTAATACTACTTCAGGAAACCCACCTTCAGGGCTCCAGGCTCCTTTCATTAAAACAAGCTGACATTGCGGGGGCTTATCATACCAGTTAAGCCCCATACACACTATCAGATTGTCTGCTGATTTTTTCCATCAGATTTACCAAAACCATATAATATGAGGTCAAACCTTAGGGGTTTTAATGTGTATGCAATCAGGCAGGCCCTTGTACTACATGGTTTTGGTAAACCTGAAGGAAAAAATCAGCAGACAATCTGATAGTGTGTATGGGGCTTTACTCCTCCTATGCGAGGGGGGTCTGACATTAAAGGGAGGTATGTTATACTGGTTGTACAGGTGATGAATAGACTATTAACATTTGTGAATCTATATGTTCCTCCTCACTTCTCATTAGCCCATTAGGATGACATGATAAAGGATACATATGAGATAGTAGAGGGGAAGGTCTTTATTTTAGGTGATTTCAACTCCATGTGATAGACTGGGAGTGACACCTGGCACTCCAGCCCCCCCTTGCGGGGTGGATGTCTACTCATGGATAACTGAAAATACCACAAAACTTAGCCTGGCCCAAGGCAGGCGCATATTTGAATTTGGCGACAAGAATGGCAGATTGCTGATTGCTTGGAATTTGTCCCGGTGTGTATTAAGTCGGTCTATGATAACTGCAGGCTGGAAGTCTGCTTCTCGGCTGACATTTTAAAAACTTTTACTCAATTCTATAAAGAACTATATGAGTCTTGTGCTCCTCTGGGGATGGAGACAATGGGGACTTACATGACCAACTTTTTATATACCTAAAGTGATGGAGGAGTACAAAGACAAATGTGTCTTGCCTACAGTCAAGCATGGTGGTGGGAGTGTCATGGTCTGTGGCTGCATGAGTGCTGCCAGCCCTGAGGAGCTACAGTTCATTGAGGGAATTATAAATGCCAACATGTACTGTCACATACTGAAGCAAAGCACGATCTTCTCCCTTCAGAGACTGGGCCATAAGGCAAGATGGTCACTGCCTTGCTAAAGAAGCTGAGGGTAAAGGTGATGACCTGGCCAAGCATGTCTTCCATACCTAAACCCTATTGAGCATCTGTGGGACATCCTCAAACAGAAGGTAGAGGAGCGCAAGGTCTCTAACATCCACCAGCTCGGTGATGTCATCATGGAGGAGTAGAAGAGGACTCCAGTGGCAACCTGTGAAGCTTTGGTGAACTCCATGCCCAAGACGGTTACGGCAGTGCTTGAAAACAAAGTGTCAAAATAATTATACTTTGGGCCCAATTTGGACATTTTCACTTAAGGTTGTGCTCACTTTTGTTGCCAGCAGTTTAGGCTTTAGGGTGGATTCACACCTATACAGTTTTAGTGCTTTTTGCATTTTGCATATTTGCACTACAGTCCATTTAACATTGTTTCCTATGGAACATGATCTGTAGTGCAAATCTGCAATATGCAAAAAGCACAAAAAATGCATAGGTGTGAATTCAGCCTTAATGGATGTGTGTTGAGTAATTTTGAGGGGACAGCATGTACACTGTTATACAAGCTGTATACTCACTGCTTTACATTGTAGCAAAGTGTTATTTCTTCAGTGTTGTCACATGAAAACATATAATAAAATATTTACTAAAATGTGAGGGGTGTACTCACTTTTGTGAGATACTGTAGATGGCAATAAAAACATTTCTTTTAAGAAGAAAGGGTACAAAATAAGAATGTATTCTTACCTATTCTTGTCCACACTGTAGAATAATGTCCCCCTGCATGTTCCTTGCTGAATAAACATTAATGTATTTCCCTACCACTGACATCCAAGGGGCAACAACATGTCTGGCTTCTACCTGTCAGACTGGGCTGTAATTTTCACAGCTCTGGTCCATACTTACCATTGGGAAATGGTCAGAGTAGTTAATCAGGAAGGTAAATTAGTTATGGAGTTATAGTCAAGACGGACACATACTGATGTTGCTAAATTTGTCATGGGTGTCTAGGGCAGCAGTGCCCTAGATCTCACACTGCAGATAAACAGCTATAGATCTGTAGACACAGGAGTCTCTAGGCATACTACTCACATACCAGATAGAGCACTACTGTTTTTCAGGAGAAATTCCAAAATAAGGCAAATCTTTCAGGTTAACTGTGACTCCCATCACATTTGCAAGATGAAACTTTTCAAGGCCATGAAGGACTGCTGCATCAGAACAGTGAATACATGCCTGACGATGGGATCCTGCATGTCCACAAAATGTTGCACCTTACTAATATAATATGATCACCTGAGTAAATGTTTGGACAATAGCTCAAAGGTCTGTGGTGTGCTTTGGTCTATGATGCCACTGGTAGCCAGCCGCTGCTGGACATTGCCAAAGGACCAGCTTAGCTTCAGTAATTTCCAGGAATGTGTGCAATGGGGATATTATGCGTGACTCCCAGGTCAGGAACTATAGATGGCAAGTGTTTCTTTTTCCTTTAGTAGCCCCCATTCCTTTAAGTCAAGCAGACCTATGTATATGTTTGCCCCAGGTCTTAGTACACAATGCTATATTTCCTGGTATCTGTAGTCTAAGCTGGGCAGACGAGGGTCATGGTCACTGCTGATGAGCTTCCGTTACATAGTCCAAAGGCTTGTGGTGGTCTGGAAAGACCAAAACTGATTAACCACCTCAATACCAGGCACTTAAACACCTTCCTGCCCAGACCAATTTTGAGCTTTCAGCGCTGTCGCACAACACTGTACCCAAATGACATTTTTTACCATTTTTTTCCCACAAATAGAGTTTTCTTTTGGTGGTATTTGATCACCTCTACGGTTTTTATTTTTTGCTAAACAAATAAAAAAAGACCAAACATTTTGATTTTTTTTGTTTCAGTTTCAAAAATTTGTAAATAAGTATGTTTTCTCCTTCACTGATGGGCACTGATGGGGCAGCACTGACGGGCACTGATGGGCACTGATGAGGTGGCACCAATGAAGTGGCACTGATGAAGTGGCATTGATGGGCACTGATATGTGGCACTGATAGGCGGCACTGATGGGCACTGATAGGTGGCACTGATGGGCGACACGGATGGATAGGCGGCATGAATGGGCATGGATAGGCAGCACAGATGGGCATGGATAGGCAGCACAGATGGGCATGGATGGGCACTGATGGTTGGCATGGATGGGCACTGATAGGTGGCACGGATGGGCACTGATAGGCGACATTGTATTGTATTGTTTTGTCCTGATGGATGCCAATCAGTGCCAAACAATAATGCATGCCAATCAGTGATGCCCATTGTGGGCACTGATTGGCATCCATTGTGGGCACTGATTGGCATCCATTGTGGGCACTGACTGGCATCCCTGGTGGTCTAGGGTGGCATACCTGGTGCTGGGCAACCCTGGTGGTCTGGTGGCATCCCTGGTGGTCCAGTGTGGGCATCCTCGGGGGGGCTGTGCTGATAATCGATCAGCACAGACCCCCTGTCAGAGGAGCAGCCGATCGGCTCTCCTCTACTCGCGTCTGACAGATGCGAGGAGGAAAAGCCGATCGCCGGCTCTTCCTATTTACACTGTGATCAGCTGTGATTGGACATGGCTGATCACGTGGTAAAGAGTCTCCGTCGGAGGGCATGCAGCGGGGGCGCGCAGTGGCTCAAAATCCTGAGGATGTCCTATGACGTCTGGTCAGGATTTTGAAACCACTTTGCAGCTGTCATTTGCCTATAGGGTGGGTGGCAAGTGGTTAAATAATCCAGAGAATCATTCTATATATTATATTTCAAAGAATTTTATTAAGTGTAAAAACAATACAGCAAGAAAAAACATATGATTAACAGCTGTTACAAAAGGTAAGGCATATAGAGCTTGTTGTACATATAATAGCTCGCATAACAGTGAAAATCAAGTATGAAATTTAAGATCCTAATATAATTGTTGAACCAACCGGACAGTGTGAGTTGCGCAAATAGTCTTCTTTATGGGAGTCCGTTGGCTATATAACATTTTCGTTTCAGTAAGCAGTGAATGATAATTATCTTACTATAAGCCAAGGAGAAGGAGGGGGGGGGGGGAGGTGGGGGGTAGGGCGGAGGAAAGAGTAGGGGAAGGGGGGGTGGGTGAGAGGGGGGGGATAGTGGGTTCGACTCCGCTGCTCTCAGTCAGAAGTAGGGGGTGAAGAAAACAAGGCGATGGGCGGGAGGGTTGTGTGGTGGTGCAATCATATGTTAGTTTATAGGGGTAAAAGGGTCGGGGAAAAGGGATGTCTGATATATTTCCTGGGGGGGGGGGGATCCAGTAAGGGGAAGTTAGTCAGATTGGTGTGTAAGAAGGCCAAAGAAAATAGGTCACAGGTTGGGATGTAGGGTGCGGATCCAGTTCTGTCAGTTAAACTAGTTGCTACGCGTTATAATGCGGTCGAAATCTGGTGTAGTTAAGAAGTGTTTCCAACATGCCCATTTTGACCCATATGTACTTGGGGTATCTTTGGCTATGTGAATTAGTTCTTCCATGTCCGCTATCCTTTGCATTTTCAAAAACCAAGTGTGGACGGTAGGGACAGAGCGGGATTTCCAGTGGATCGGAATACATTGCTTAGCAGCATTGGTCATATGTATTATAATGGATTTGCGATATGTAGATTGCGACAGAGTAGTGTGATGTAGAAGGAATTGAGCCGGGCAGTAAGGTACTTCATAGGTCGTTATGGTTTTTATCAATTGATGTATGGTTGTCCAGAAGGGTTGGAGAGAGGGGCAGGTCCACCATTGAGGAAATGGGATAGTTGTTGGAAGGTCCAGAAGGGAATAGGGGTCGTTTGCATCTCACTAGCTAATTGGGAAGATGATTTAGGGCGTCCATTGTTATAAAAATGTTGTAAAAGGACTTGTGGTCGTGTCCAGTGGCCTTGGAGGAAGTTGGGGTACATCCCAGGCGGGAAGTCAGGGTTTAGTTTAAGTGGAGTTAGAGGGCTCGTGATGGAAGAGATGGAGGATTGTGTGCATAGTTTTCGGAAACATCGCAAAGTCGGTGCTATGAGTGGGTGTATCTTGATTTCCTTTTGGGAAAGCGAAGTCTGAATCCACGGGAGGGATCTGAGTGGCATTATAGTGCATGAGGATTCTAGGGATATCCAGTCTTTGTTAGACGACTGGGTATTCCAATCTACAATTCTAGTGAGCTGAACTGCATGATAGTAATTCGAAAGGTCTGGAAGGCCTATGCCACCGAAGTGTTTGGGTCGAGTCAGGGAGGTGTATTTGATCCTCGGTCTACGGGAGCCCCAGAGAAATCTGGAACATATGCTTCTGTAGGATTGGAAGAACGATTGTGGAAGATGTACGGGGATCGTCTGAAGTATGTATAAGAGTCTCGGTAGAACATTCATTTTTAATATGGCGGCCCTGCCGAACCACGAAAATATTGGCTTATCCCATCGTTTCAGGTCGGAGGTAATTTTTTGTAACATGGTGTGGAAGTTTCTTGTGTATAGGTCTTTTAGGTGGGTCGTCAGTTGTATGCCCAGGTAGGTAATGGAGTGGTCATTCCAGTGAAATGGGAAGTTCGCTTTACAGTGGAGTACGTCTTCAGGGGGGAGGGAGACATTGAGGGCATATGATTTAGAGAAATTAATTTTCAGGTTGGACAGTATGTTGAAATTTTTAAATTCACTCAGTAAAATCGGAATTGTTGTGTGCGGACGTGTAAGAAAAAGTAGGATATCGTCTGCAAAGGCAGCGAGTTTGTATTCTTTGGTGGTGGTCTTGATTCCTGATATATCGGGGTTTTGTCTAAGGCTGTTAAGAAGGGGTTCAAGGGTAAGAATAAAAAGGATAGGAGACAGGGGGCATCCCTGTCTGGTTCCATTGGATATGGAGAAGGCATCCGACAGGGCATTATTGACACGTACTTTGGCCGTTGGGTTGTGGTATAGAGAGTTAACAAGGGTGGAAAATTGTGGACCAAAGCCAAAGGATTGTAAGACAGCTTGCATGTAATCCCATGCTACCCTGTCGAATGCCTTCTCCGCATCAAGGGATAAGAAGAATCCCTTACTTTTGGAAGTTGTGATGATGTGGTGTAAATTTATAGCTTTGACAGTGTTATCCCTAGCTTCACGATTGGGGACAAATCCCACTTGGTCCTTAGCAATGAGGGAGGGCAGAATGGGGAGTATCCTATTGGCCAAGATTTTGGCGAAAAATTTTATGTCCGCATTAAGTAGGGATATTGGTCTGTAGCTAGCTGGTTGTGTGGGGTCTTTGTCTTCTTTGGGGATGACCACTATGTGAGCTTCAAGCATCTCTTTATGCATATGAGTCATGTCAGAAAGAGAGTTGAAAGCTGATAAGAATGGCTTATGTAAAATATCCGAGAAAGTTTTGTAATAGACTGCAGGCAGTCCGTCCGGGCCTGGGCTTTTGCCTGACTTTGTTTGTTTAAGAGCTTTGTCCCATTCAGCTTGGGTAATGGGACCTTCCAGGTCAGCTAGGAGGTCCTGTGTTAAGAGTTTTGGGCAATATTTGTTTAAAAATTCCGTCATTTGTCGTAGTCTAGCTTGGGAAGGGGGCGGGGGGTTATCAGATCCTTTTAAATTGTACAGTTTAGCGTAGAATTGCTCAAATTCCCGTGCAATCTCATTATTTTTGGTGTATTTAATTCCCGTTGGGGAGTTTAAGCAATGAACGGTAGATCCAGTCTTTTTAGAATGGAGTGCCCTTGCTAACATTTTACTGCTTTTGTTCCCGAATTCGTAAAAGTATCTTTGGGATAGCATGTATCGTTTCCTAATGTGTTTACCTAATTCCTCCTGTATTTGTGTCCTGATAGCTTGGAGGTCTTGGAATGTTTGAGAGGCTAGGGTACGTTTGTGTGTCGACTCTAGTGTTTTGAGTTTGTCAAATAATTGTTGAAGATACCTCTGTTTGTCTCTTTTAGCTTTGGCTGAGATAGAGATCATTTTTCCTCTTATAACGCACTTATGGGCAGCCCATTGGGTCATTAAAGGAGTGTCTGGTGTGTCATTCTCTTTAAAATAGTCATTCAAGCAAGTTCTGAGTTCCGCTATGTTCCCTACGTCTGAGAGGATAGTGGGGTCCAGTCTCCAAATTTGGGTACGAGTCAGTCTATCGGGAAGTGTCAGCATAGCCGTGATAGGGTGGTGGTCTGATTGAGTCATCGGTTCTATTGTCGCATTTGTCAGATAGGCAAGATCAGGTTGAGTCAGAAATAAATAGTCAATTCGTGAGTATCTGTTGTGAGGGGATGAGTAGAAGGTAAAGTCTTTCATTGTAGGATGTGTTGTGCGCCAAGTGTCATGGAGAGAGAGTCTTTGGAGGCATAGTTTAATCTGACGTAGTGCTCTATAAGGTAGAGACGAAGAGCCCGTGGACGTGTCCACCAGTGGGTCCAGAGGGACATTGAAGTCACCACCCAAGAGCAAAATACCTGATTGGAATTCCTGTAATTTGGTGGAGACGGCACGGAAAAAGGATACTTGTGTTTTGTTGGGGCTATATAGATTAGCCAATGTTATAGGTTTGTTGTGCCAAGTGCCTTTGAGAAAGATGTATCTACCCTGCTCATCCTGTATTGTTTCGGAAATCTGTATAGGGGTATGTTTAGAGAACAGGATAGATACACCCTTGGTTTTAGAGGTTGGGGATGTAGCATGGTAATGGGTAGGGTAAAAATCCGAAGATAATTTGGGAATTTTCGGGGAATGAAAGTGTGTTTCCTGTAGGAAGACTACGTCTGCTTTCAATCGTTGCATGCTTAGTAGTATCGATTTTCGTTTTTCTGGGATATTTAGACCTTTTACGTTAAGAGAAGCTATTTTGAGCGAGGGGAGGGTGGTTTTGGAGCTTACGGTGTTCATCATGGGTAGCTTCTTAGACATGAGTGGAGTATCAGAGTGAGGCGGCGCACCTCTGGGGCGAAGAGGGCAGCGGAGAAGAACCCAATCGTCTGTAGGCCTGTGTAAGGGAGGGGAGTGGGTAGGGGTAAGAGTAGGTAAAAGGGGAGGTGGTAAGGGGGGAATAGGATGGGAGTACTATAGAAGTTAGAGCTTGTGTAGCTGCGTGTATGGGGGAACACACAGCAAAGTTGGATACGTATGTACTGGGGTCAGGTGTAGTTCTCAGTCACACCCGACTGAGGTAAGTCCAGTAAAAGTCAGATCACTCTCAAAGGAGATCTCTGTGGGTGAGGGTGGAAGGTGTCGAAGTGAGATGTAATATGGTCTCGAAGTCCCGGAAGGTCTCGGAGCCCATAATTAAAACTTACATCAAAATAAACCGTTGCGGATGGGGGACGCTGGTTAGCGTGTGAAATTTCCGCCAGTTACCGAAAATAAAGGGTGAAAGGGCCTATCAAGGTATGAGGTTATCAGCAGAGGAGTTGTGTAATCACCAAATGCAAGCATATCTCAATCAGAACGGAGTGAGCGGGTAAAAATCAATCCTGCAAATAGGTGTAAGCGGATAAGGATTTAGCAAGTAAATAATAAGAGAGAACAAGTGGGACAGCTACCATAAACCTAGGTAGATACATGTTACTGGCTATGTGGATGCCTTTAGGTTGTCCGTCTACAAGTGTTGGTCATCCTGTATAGCAGGAGTCTACCTGGTGGGTTATGCAACTTAACAAATTAAAATCAAACAGTTTAACAGAGCTGTAACGAAATAAAGAACAATCAAATAGGCAGAGCTAAGAGAGGAGTCCCTATGTCAACCTGTTTTAGAACCCCGGCTCAAAATAAAAATGGCATGTTGCTGGTCAGTCACTTACCCCCCTTTAACGTAGCATGGTCATATTACCGATTCCCAAAGGTGAAAAGTATAATAAGGCACATAAGTTATAGAGACCACGGCATATATAGCATATTTGCGTAGCATGCTCACATGGCGATCGATCAGTTTTGAAGGGGGGAACGAAGTAACTTAGTCTTCAATCATGAGAGGGTATGGTGTGAGGTGGGCAGCGATAGACGTGGCACTAAAGGGTCCTGAAGATTGGCAGGAGACAATAAGCTAGAAAACCATTGCAGGGTATTGCCAATTAGTCAGGGAATGCGGAGTATCTCTAGAAGTCAGGTATTGCAGAGCTGAGGTATCGATCGCCATGGGAGTCATACTTAAAGTAAGAAATAATCAGGGAGAAAAGAAAAGGAAAAAGAAAAAGAAAAAAGAGAAAGAAAAAGAAAAGATCAAAAAAATACAATGGGTACAAGGAAGACAGGTGTTCAGCACGGTTATACAGTATGTAGTCTCACTAATACTGCAAAAGCAGTGAAGATGGAGCTATGGGTATGCAAGCTGTATTTAGTGTGGATTGCATCGTAGGAGTTCTAAAGCACAGTCACATTTGCTCTGCGGGATCTGGTGAGGTGGTCAGCAGGGTATCCGGGTAAAGGCAGCAACTCCGCCGGAGCTCTGTAGGGGCTGTGCGGGCTTAGTTAACATTAAGATCGGTGTCCTAGAAAGGGTAGAGAGAGTTACTCACCAGACCCGTTGATCCCGTAGGAGCGCATCATGGCTGGGAGTGAGGGAAGATGTCAAGTGAGATAGGAGGGGAACGTGCCAACATGGGTAGATTGTAGTTACCAATGAGTCTTGGGAGGGTATGCGGGGAAAACGGAACATAAATATTCAGTAGAAAAAAGGGTAGCGCCATGAGATCCGGGGTTCGATAAGATGTTGGTCATAGGTCATTCCTAGGGAAAGGTGTTATTCCAGTCAGGCTCTTCGTTGTCTCCGGTAGTCCGGGGATGCTGTGGGGCTATTATTCCTCACATTGCCTGCTGCGCGTGGAGAGGCAGGTGCAGGTGGAGGGTATGCTCTCCGACGGCGGCTGATGCTGAAGTTCCCTGCTTCCGCTATGCCGTCCATGAGCTCCGCTCTGTGCATGGTGGGTAGACGAAATTCACTGTACCAATCAGGTACCTCAACGGTCGGTACATTGAGAACAGAGCAAAAATGTTCCATGTCCTCGGGTACTCTGAGATTCGCTGTGTGGCCATTAGCAGTGGCTGAGAGACAAAACGGATACTTCCATCTGTATGTAACTGCTCTTTCACGAAGGACATCCAGGAGGGGCCTTAGTTCTCTTCTCCTCTGCAGGGTGATGGAAGATAGGTCTTGAAAGATTTTTATCTCGGATCCATGATGTACGATTCTTCCTCTGGCTCTCGCCTTTCTCATTATTTCCTCTTTTAAAATAAAATAAAATCTGTGAGGCAACATATTATGTCCCTTGGCGGGTCCGCTTCTCTTCCTCTAGGGCGAAGCGCTCTGTGTATCCGCTCAAAGGGTATTGCAGTATCCAGGGGTCTTTCCAGTAAATCATTGAAGATGGTTGCTACGGTTTTGAGCAATTTGCGGTGGATCCACAGATTCGGGGAGACCTCTCACTCTCAGATTTCGTCGTCTGCCTCTGTTGTCGAGGTCTTCTAAATGACGGTTTATCTCCCTGAGATGGATCGCATGTGATTCCGAAATCTGCTGAACCTGGCATAGTGAGGCGTCATGTCGGGCCTGTGTGTCTTCAACCTCATCCAACCGCGTTGTCATGGCCTGGAAGTCCGCGTGCAGTTCCGAGATGGCTGCGGATAACGTGTTTTTAATGTCCGCAGCTACCGCTCGTAAGTCTGCGATGCTGAGGGCGGGAGACATCGGAGGGTCGAATGCCTGTGCTGGTGGGCTGCGGCTCCGAGATCTGAGGCGTCTGCCGGCTGAGGGAGCCTCGTGCGTCGCGGCCTGGATTTGGGCCTCCTGCGAAGCGCCTCTGGCCCGTGACCGGAATATCTCCGGTATATGCGGGCTTGACGGTGGGTCTTGGCTCCTGGGTGTACGAGCACTTGCTGGGGGAATGTTTTGTTGTGTGCTCCCCATGATAGGTAGCTGTGGGTAAGTTTTAGCCGATTGTAGCTGGACCTCTCAGGACGGGAGAGAAGGATCAAGCGTCCATCGTCTTCAGGCTCCAAGCCACGCCCCCGAGAATCATTCTGAGGTCAGTGCAGGCTGAGGGTATGGGTGCTACAGTAAACAGTCCAAAGACAAGGCAGCCTTAATCCAGTAAACAATTCACGGTCAAGACTGGTGGCAATACAAAAGAGCAATCCGAGGTCAAGACAGAGGCCAGCAACAAAGGAATACAAGGCAGGTTGACAGGCAGGGACACATGAGCCTAACCCATGGGATTGTGATGCTCAAATAAAGTATCACAGCCACTCAGGCTAGAGGGGCATGCACACAATACAGCAGCACTGCCCAACCAGGATGCTGTGGAGTAGGTCAAGGGTAGGGATGAGCTTCGTGTTCGAGTCGAACGTACGTTCGACTCGAACATTGGCTGTTCGTCCGTTGGGCGAAATCCGAACATTTTGGTCCGTTCGCGTCAAATTCGTGTGCGATGGCGCAGTGCATTGCTGGCTCATGATTGGCCAAGCATGCACTGTGACCCCGCATGCTTGGCCAATCGCAGCGCCAGCAGCGAGGAGAGCCATGATTGGCCACAGGCAGGATGCCTGTGGCCAATCATAGCTCAGGCTGTGTAGTGCACGCCCCACACTATATAAGGCCGCCATCGCGGCGGCCTCGTGTAGTGTGTTGGCGTCTGAAGCAGTGGGTGTTCTGTGTACCTTCAACACAGTACACACCGATCGTTTTCGGCCGATTTTCTATCTTGCTGTTGTGTAGTGGTTATTGTCTGTGTGCCCTGACCGCAGTATACACCGCTATATTCACCTCACCTATATAGCTAGTGATCTATCTTTTATAATAGAGCTTGCAGTCAGTAGTGTTAGGAGATAGTGCGTGCTGAGTTAGAGTAGGATTTTGCAATATCAATCAATTGGATCGCTCTGCAAATGCTGTCTCATGTACCCCTTAAATGGACAAAGCCTACTTGATCTTTATGCGCAGCCACTGCGCCCATCAAGCGCAGCCACTGTGCCTATCAAGCGCAGCCACTGTGCCCATCCAACGCAAGTACTATGCTCATTAAACGCAGCTACTGGTGCCACTAGCGGCTGGTGCTCAAAATTTTTGGGGAGGCGCAAACAAACTGAAAAAAAGAAAATCAATTGCGGCCATTGTGCCATCAAACTAAGCCACTGTGCCCATCAACCCCAACCACTGTGTCTATCAAACGCAGCCACTGTGCCCATCAAGCGTAGCCCCTGTGCCCAGCAAGTTCAGCCACTGTGCCCATTAAATGCAACCACTGTGCCCATCAACCACAGCCACTGTGCCCATCAATTGCCACCACCGTGCCCATCAAATGCAACCACTGTGTCAATCAAACGCAGCCACTGTGCTCATCAAGCGCAGCCACTGTGCCCATCAAATGCAACCACTGTGCCCATCAAACGCCGCCACTGTGCCCATCAAATGCAGCCACTGTGCCATCAAACGCAAGCCACTGTGCCCATCAAATGCTGCCATTATGCCCATGAAACGCAGCCACTGTGCCCATCAAAGGCAGCTACTGTGCCCATCAAGAGCAGCCATTGTGCCAACTACCATACCTATCAATTGCTGCCAGTATGCCCATCAATTTCTGCCAGTGTACCCATCAATTGCCACTCCTGTGCCCCATCAAATGCTGCCAGTGTGCCCATCATTTGCCACTGCAACTGTGCCCCAATGCTGGCAGTGTGTATCACCCCGGCACTTGCCTGTCTCGCAGCGGGTCAGTGGCGGTGTCCTGCGTGCTCCTTGATGTCTTCTTCCGTCCTCTCTATCAGGCGTCCAATCACAGCGTCTGATGTTTCAGCCAATCAGGTGACAGATAACAGACCCGAGCACCTGATTGGCTGAGAGGTGGTTCAGTGTTAGCAAAGTGAATTCCTTCGCTTTGCTAACAAACAATTGAGTGAGCAGCAAACGCACAGCATTGCACCCGCTGTTCACCTTTTTGGGTGCCTATTAGAGTCTACGGCTCTAATCAGGTGCTTCCAAAAAAAAAAAAACATCACTATAATTCAGGTGCCCAGCGCCAGAAAAGGGGCCAGACACCTGAATAGGGGGTGTCAGCGGGGACTATAAATAGATTCATGCAAGGCATGAATCTATCTATGGTGATAGAGTGGTGACAGAAGAGAGGGGGCAGCGTTCCTGCGCCCTTTACGGACGCACTGCCACTGTATGTTATACTTTTCATTTAAAGCCCCTCTCAGAGATAAAATCTACACCCCTGCCTGTTGTAGCCACTTCCTATTGGATGGGCTATGGTAAAAAAAAGGTGGACGTCAGCAGAGAGGATTGGAGGAGACTGGTGGTCCCCTGGGTCGGTGGTACTCCTAACAGTGGAAATGTGGGATCTAGTTTGGGGATTTACGTGGGTATATCTGGCTTCACACAGTAAGGGGGAAAAGGCCTAATAGAAAAAGATAGTTGGTATTTAAGTCAAATAATGAAGAGGTAGAGAAAACATTTTGGGAGCCCAATGGATCCAGCAAATTATGCATTCTAATTATTTTCCTATTGCATTCTTCTTTCTTTTCTCCAGTACCACTACATTAAACTCCCACTTAAATTAATATTTTATTGCTTCATAGGCAGAACAAATGTCATTTGTAATTATATGGCAGAGGTTGCAGTGTGGTGGCACCAGCACCAGTGCCTAAGGCCCAATTTTTCTGCCCCTGTTTAACAGGGGCGTTTAAGTACAATTTTTGATGCAATGCTTTGCAGCAGGGCTAATTCCTGCAATAAAACTAGAGTATATGGAAGAGGTTGCAGTGTGGTGGCACCAGCAGCAGTGCCTTAGGCCAAATTTTTCTGCCCCTGTTTAACAGGGACATGTAATTACAATTCTTGATATAATCGTTCACAGCAGGGCGCTCCAGCGCCCACCAAGATTCACTTTGAGGGCTTACAATGTTGTGGCAAAACCAACACCTTGTTCCGCCATTTCTGCAGAGCATATAGGGCAGGCCCCTACTTTCAAACATCCAACTTACAAACATCTCCTACTTGCAAATGGAAGGAGACAACAGCAAGTGAGATGAAAAAAGATGGACGACAAAACAAATTATACAGGGGTGATAACCCTTCCCTATGTTTTCCAAAAAGCTTAAAAATAGTTTTTTGGACTGGAGCTACACTTTAAAAATGTACCAGGTGAAAATTACAAACAGATTCAACTTAACACAACAAACCTACACAGTCCCTGTCTTGTTTGCACCGCCTGTATACTGCTGTTCTGAGTATATAGGGCCTGGGGGCCACACGCATTTCCTTTTTTTAATATGGGTACAGGGTTCCCCTTAATATGCGTACAAGACCCAAATAGGCTGGTAATGGGCAGGGAGGGCTACCCATGCCATTTTTCTGAATGATTTTCAACCATATTGCAGGAACCAGATATAACATTAAAACCGCAAGCAGTTTTTAATGGTGTTATTTCCGTTTATTGTCATTTTGTGCAGGGACTGTTCTAAACACGGGAAAGACGTGGCACTTCACAGGCATACTACAGACACCCCCCAGGCACCATATTTAAAGGAATATTTCACTTTTTTTTTTTCACTTTAATCGTCATTAAAATCAGTGCTCCCGCCAAAACGGCCGTTTTTAAAACTTTTTTTTGCATTGACCCATGTCCCCTGGGGCAGGAGTCAGGTCCCCAAACCCTTTTTAGGACAGTATCTTGCATATTAGCCGTTAAAATTAGCACTTTTCATTTCGAACGTTCGAGTCCCATAGACTTCAATGGGGTTCTAACGTTCGTTCGAATTTGGGGTCCGTTCGAAAGTTCTGGTGCGAACCGAACCGGGGGGTGTTCGGCTCATCCCTAGTCAAGGGCGAGGAAGCAGAATATACAGAATAGGGCTAGTCGCCCATCAGCAGAGATGCATGCCAAAGCGAAGACTGAGTCAGCCTCTGACTAATAGGAAGGGAGGGTGAGGAGGCTGGGGAAACAGGGAACAGAGTAAGAGCATTAAGCTGACTCACCCCCTTCTATTAGGTGCAATTATCACTTCAAGATGTTCTCTATAACATAGCAAGTAAAATACTCTCACCATACATGTTCCTGGAGATGGCTTGAAGCAAGAAGTTGCTGTAGCAACTACCAGCTGGGAACCAGTATCAACACAAGTCAAATCATTTTTCACCAGCACACCATGGATCTTCAAAAAACATCCAAACATTTAATAAAGCGATCATATCACAGCAGTAAAGCCCCATACACACTATCAGTTTTTCTGCTGAGTTTTTCCTTCAGATTTACCAAAACCATATACTATGAGGTCAAACCTTAGGAGTTTCAATTTGTATGCAATCAGGCAGGTCCTTCCACTACATGGTTTTGGTAAACCTGAAGGAAAAACTCAGCAGAAAAACAGATGGTGTGTATGGGGCTTAAGTTGTGAGGTTTCGGGGCCTCACAGGACCCTCTTTATCAGGCATCACATGCCTGATGAAGGGGTCTTGCGTGGTCCGGAAATGTTGCACATGTCACACATTGCTGGCAGTCACTTTCTGGAAACAACAGGTGGAAAATCTAAATATTTACTTTCCATGTCAAAGTATCCTTTATTTCCATGTGTTGTTGGCCTGAATATCTATTTTTCTATTAAAAGCACAAGCTGTTATGGGTGGTAATGTCTGTATACTAACATTCCCTGCCAGACATTAAAAAAAGAACGATTAATTGGTAAAGGATCACATAGAATAAATGTGTTTTGCAGCCAAATTCAATAGATTTTACGTAGGAACTGACAGCAATTAAAGCCACCATTGCCTCTATCACAAGCAGTAGCTTCCTGGATTGCAAATAATCAGTGACAGATGACTTCCCTTCTCCCACTCACATCACCCGCACTGCACAGACTCTACTCCATATACATATACACACTGTTATTGCTTATAATTAATCTCCCGTGTGTCTGTCCTTTTGTCACCTGTAAGAGAAGCCCTGTGCCATATTTAAGGCTCAGAGCTTCCAAATCACGGAATACAAAGATGCATTCATTGTTCAATCCCTGACAGTTGAGACAAAACATACTGGACTTTGGTCTAATTCTGAGGATGAAATAGCTTTTCTATTATGAAATCTGGGCAAAGAAAAATTTAAGCAAATCTTGCCAATGCATATCAAAACATTTATAAAATTTATACAATTTATAAAATTAAAAACACGCTGTTTCCTGGCAGATTTTAAAACTTGAACCATGGAGCATCAAATTGGACTCTTGGGTTTTTAAGGCCTCGTTTACATGAGTATACATTTACATTGCCTATTTTATGTACTGACATAGGAAGCTACATACAGTGCCTTTAAAAAGTATTCATACCCCTTGAAATTTTTCACATTTTGTCATGTTACAACCAAAAACATAAATGTATTTTATTGGGATTTTATGAGATGAACCATTAAAAAGTTGCATGTTATTGTGAAGTGTAAGGAAAATTATAAATGGTTTTAAAAAATGTTTACAAATAAATATTTGAAAAAATACATTTGTATTCAACCCCCCCCAGGGTCAATACTTTGTAGAACCGCCTTTCTCTGCAATTACAGCTGAAAGTCTTTTTGGGATGTCTCTACCAGCTTTCCACATCTAGAGAGTGATATTTTTGCCCATTCTTCTTTGCAACATAGCTCAGACTCTGTCAGATTGGATGGAGAGCGTCTGTGAGCAGCAATCAGATTCTCAATTGGATTTAGGTCTGGACTTTGACTGGGCCATTATAATACATGAATATACTTTGATCTAAAACATCCATTGTAGCTCTCTCTGTAAGTTTAGGGTCATTGTCCTGCTGGAAGATGAACCCCTCTGCCCCAGTTTCAAGTCTTTTGTAGACTCTAACAGGTTTTCTTCTAAAATTGCCCTGTTTTTGGCTCCATCCATCTTCCCATCAACTCTGACAGCTTCCCTGTCCCTGCTGAAGAAAAGCATCCTGCACCATGATGCTGTCACCACCATGTTTCACGGTGGGGATGGTATGTTCAGGATGATGTACAGTGTTAATTTTTCACCACACATAGCATTTTCCTTTTAGGCCAAAAAGTTTCATTTTGGTTTCATCTGACCAGAGCACCTTCTTCCACATGTTTGGCCCATGTGGCTTCTCGCAGACTGCAAACGGGACTTGTTATGGTTTTCTTTCAACAGTGGCTTTCTTCTTGCCACTCTTCCATAATGGCCAGATTTGTGGAGTGCACGACTAATAGTAGTCCTGTGGACAGATTCTCCCACCTGAGCTGTGGATCTCTGCAGCTCCTCCAGAGTTATCATTGGCCTCTTGGTTGCTTCTCTAATTAAAGCTCTCCTAGCCTAGCCTGTCAGTTTAGGTGGACAGCCATGGCTTGGTAGGTTCGTAGTTGTGCCATACTCTTTCCATTTTCGAATGATGGATTGAACAGTGCTCAGTGAGACGTTTAAAGCTTGGATTTTTTTTTTATAATCTAACCCTGCTTTAAACTTCTCCATGGCTTTATCCCTGATCTGTCTGATGTGTTCCTTGGCCTCCATGATGCTGTTTGTTCACTGAGGTTCTCTAACAAACCTCCGAGGGCTTCACAGAACAGCTGTATTTATACTGAGATTAAATGAGACACCAGTGGACTCTATTTACTAATTAGGTTCTGAAGGCAATTGGTTCTACTAGAACCACTAGTTAGGGGTATCAGAGTAAAGGGGGCTGAATACAAATGCCACACTTTTCAGATATTTATTTGTAAAAAATGTTGAAAACCATTTATCATTTTCCTTCCGCTTCACAATTATGTGTCACTTTGTGATGGTCTATCACATAAAATACCAATACAATACATGTAAGTTTTTGGTTGTAACATGACAAAATGTGGAAAATGTCAAGAGTTATGAATACTTTTTCAAGGAACTGTATACGTGTTTATAGGAGATGCCTGATCCAATATACACTCACCGGCCACTTTATTAGGTATACCTGTTCAATTGCTTGGTAACACAAATTGCTAAATAGCCAATCACATGTCAAGCAACTGAATGCATTTAGGCATATAGAAGAGAACTTCCTGAAGTTCAATCCGAGCATCAAAATGGGTAAGAAAGGGAATTTAAACAACCCGGCAGTAATCCCGAGTGTGGCTCGGGGTTAAATTTCAGTACCATTAGCGTTAACCCCAAGCCACACTCGGGATTGCATTGCAGAATCCTGGTCCAGGTTACTTACCTTGTCATCAGGATCCTGTCCACCCCCCTATGTCCTCCGCCTAATGCTCTGTGTTCTGGGCTCCGTTCCCTGCGAGCGTCACAACCCATGGGGACGGAAAATTCAAAAAGTATAAAAAACATAACACATACAGTACACTGTAATCTTTCAGATTACATTACTGTATCAAATTATTTCACCTCCCTTTTGTCCCTAATGCTTTGTCCAGTGCCTTGCCTGCAGTTTTATATTATATAGACTGTTCTTTCTGCCTGGAAACTTGAGATTGTCCATGGTAACCAGGGAAAGTGTCCCTTTATGTCAAAAGTGGTTTTAGACCAGCTGGAAAACAGTGATAGTAAATTAGAACACTTGCAAAATTGAGCGATAGTGAATCGTGGGGAAATGTATTTTATTATAATTATATTATTATTTTTTAAAATTATTTATAGTTATTTATTATATTACAATTTATAATTTCATGTTTCAAAGTTTATCATACCCAGAATGTCTTTTGTTTGGACAGATTTGAGTGTGTTATTATTAAGAATTACAGGCCTACAATATAAAACGCCAAATTTCTATGCAAATCAATGTATACTGCCAGGGAGGCTACATGAATTTGATTGTGGTATGATTGCTGCTCTGAGTGTTTTTAAAACTGGACATCTACTGGGATATTCACACACAACCATCTCTAAAGTTTACAGAGAACGAGCCAAAAAAGAGAAAATATCCAGTGAGCGGCATTTCTGTGGCCGAAAATGCCTTGTTGATGTCAGAGGTCACAGGAGAATAGGCAGACAATAACTCAAATAACCACTTGTTACAACCAAGGTATGCAGAATACCATCTCAGAAAGCACAACATATCAAACCTTGAAGCAGAGGGGCTACAGCAGCAGAAAACCCCACCGGGTGCCATGCCTGTCAGCTAAGAACAGGAGACTGAAGCCACAATTCTCACAGGCTCACCAAAATTGGACAATCAAAGGCTGGAAAAATGTTGCCTGGTCTGATGAGTCTCGATTTCAGCTGCTACATTCAGATGGTAGGTTCAGACTTTGGCTTAAACAACACGAAAGCATGGATCCATCCTGCCTTGGTGGTGGTGTAATAGTGGGGGGGGGGATATTTTCTTGGCACACTTTGGGCCCCTTAGTACCAATTGAGCATTGTTTTAAATGCCACGGCCTACTTGAGTATTGTTGCTGACCATGTCCATCTATGATTACAGAATATGACTACAGTGTACCCATCTTCTGATGGATAATTCCAGCAGGATAATGCACCATGTCACAAAGCTCAAATCATCTCACCACTGGTTTCTTGAACATGACAATGAGGTCAATGTACCCCAATAGCCTCCATAATCACCAGATCTCAATCCAATAGAGCATCATTGGGATGAGGTGGGAGATTCACATCATAGATGTGCAGCCAACACATCTGCAGCAACTGTGTGAAGCTATCATGTCAATATGCACCAAACATTTATGAGGAATGTTTCTAGCTCCTTGTCAAATCTATGCCATGAAGAATTTAGGCAGTTCTGAAGACAAAAAGGGGTCCAATCTAATACTACCGTAGCAGGGTGTACCTAATAAAGTGACTGGTGAGTGTAAATGCATGCAGTTATTTTAAATTGTTTAATTCACACTATGGGAGTTATTTACTAAAGGAAAATCCACTTTGCACTGCAAGTGCACTTGAAAGTACACTGAAAGTGAACTTGGAAGTAAAGTCGCTGTAGATCCGAGGGGGACATGCAAGGAAAATAAAAAACAGCATTTTAGCTTGCACATGATTGGATGATAAAATCAGCAGCGCTTCCACTCATTTCAGAACTACCCCTTAGATTTAGAGCGACTGCACTTCCAAGTGCACTTGCAGTGCAAAGTGGATTTGCCTTTCGTAAATAAACCCCAGTGTGTTTATGTAAAGGAGAGGCTTCTCCTTTTGAACATGTTACTTGTTACACTGGTATTTAGGGTGTAACATGTTCAAGGACACCCCCACTCCCCCTTAGCCCCCCTTCCCTGTGCTGGTGGGCAGGGGTTTCTCCCCTACAGTCTTTGTCACATTTGAAATTGTTATGGATGTGAATTAATAAACTGCAAGTCCCATCTTCCACCACAGCAGATGGATTTGTAGTTTCAATTTACTGCGAGTGTGCTGATCAGAATGCTTGTAGTCCATTCACACTTCCTACAGCTCTGAAAATGACAGCTTGTACAGACGGATGGGCACAGAGCTGGAAGCAATTGCTACAGGAGCCTAATGCCGCGTACACACGATCAGAATTCTCATCGGAAAAAGCTCTGATGGTTTTCCCGATGGAATTCCGACGGAATTCGGCTCATGCTGTCTCGCCTACACACAGTCACACCAAATTCCGATTGTTTATAATGCAGGGACGTTGAACACGTACGATGCGACTAGAAAAAGGAAGTTCAATAGCCAGTAGCCAATAGCTTCTGTCTCATAGTTGAATCTGAGCATGCGTGATTTTTGGCGTGTCGGAATTGCGTACACACGATCGGAATTACAGATGGAAAGTTTTTCCGTCGGGAGAATTGAGAACATGCTATCAATTTTTGGCTGGTGGGAATTTGGACAGCTAAATTCCGATAGAGCATACACACAGTCGCATTTTCCGATGAAAAGCTCTCATCTGTCTTTTCTGGCCGGAATTCCGATCTTGTGTACGCGGCGTAACTTTGCACCCTCCATCAATGGATACATGTGCATTTATTATTAGCTGTATTTAGAAAAAATAGAATCTGTGCTTCCAGGAACAAATTAGATTCACTGAACGCATCAGAACTCATATAAAAATGTGTACACGTGGGTACCTTTAAATGCAGGAGAAATAGATCTGGAAAGTATAAGGGTACATGCACTGCCACTTTGAAAATATAACTATGTAGCATCCACCCCCGAAGCAGCTGCTGGTTTAATTGGGCTTACCGTTACCTTCTTGTCCTCGATTTGTGTCTAGGGGTTTCCCGTGGTAGATGGCCCAGTAACTTTAGAGACTGACGACAGATCCGCATAAAGGAATTTTTATTTGCAAAAAAGTAGACAACGAACAGTCTCTTAAAATAGGATCAGAGGGTTAGGAAAGAAGTTCAGGTACTCTTATGCCACGTACACACGACCAGACTTTTTGACAGAAAAGGTCCGGCAGAACGAGTCCGTCGGACAATTCGATCGTGTATGGGCCCCATCGGTCCTTTGCTTGCCAAAAATCCAGCAGACTTTAGAAATAGAACACGTTTTAAATTTTCCCACCAGAACTCCGCCGGACCGAGAAATCCATTCGTGTGTATGCTAGTCCGACGGACAAAAACGGACGATAGGGCAGCTATTGGCTACTGGCTATGAACTTCCTTATTCTAGTCCAGTCATACGTCATCACGTTCGAATCCATCGGACTTTGGTGTGATTGTGTGTGGCCAAGTCTGTTCATTCGGAAAGTCAGTTGGAACTCCACCTAAAGTCAGTTGGAAAGACCGTTGGACCTAGTCCCTCGAAAATTCTGGTCGTGTGTACGCGTCATTAGTGTCAAAGTCAATAATGAAGGACTTGCTTACTTTGACTAAATCCAGAGAATAGCCATTCACAACTGGATGTTCACTCAAGTTGGATAGTCCCTTTCTCACAAGGCCTAGCAGCCAATAAGGTGCTTAACTCAGGAACAAGTCTCTGCCACAGACGTTGTTGTAGAACATACCGATATAAGTCTCTGCCACAGACGTTGTTGTAGAACTTGAGGAAACTAACACTTGTGGAATGCTCGTGTGATACCAGTATCTTTCAGCCAGCTTGGCGATACCCATGATACTGGATTCACTTAGGTATTTCAGCCCCTCCGGGCTCTTGCTAAGAAGCCAACCCATACGTGGCCTTCTTCTGAAGAGTCCTCCCCTGGATAGCTACAAAATTACTAGGCCTCTCCAACTACCAGAGACGGCACCGGACCACCTTGGAATCCTTCTTTAGTTTCCTTGCCTCGGGCTAGCCAGCCCCGAGACAATAAGTCGGGTGGATCCGCACCCCAGGCCATAGCCTTCCTGGTGGCTGGTCAGGAGGACCAGGACCATAGAGTCAGAACATACTTCTGGACGGGTACCCCGAACCACGTGTCATCCGCTTCTTAAGTACCCTCTCTCAGAAAGCACAGCAAGAGTGACGCTCCCACTGGGCGGGCACCGAGAGAGAGTAAACTTAAAGCACCCAACTAGACTGTGGTTCCATGCCAGAAAAGACAGCGCCCCTTGTGGCCAGGCTGAACATCCTATAGTCCAGTCAGACTGATGCTGAGGTCAAAATTTAGAACAATTGTACCCAAACCAAACTGCAGTTCAGGTGGAACCTTAACTTTTAAAAAACATAGCGCGTGCTCTTCAGGAGTCGGCGGCTCGGCGCTACAACTATTACAAAGAATCTTACTGGCAGAAGCTGGCTGCAAGATCTTGTGTAAACCATGCTCTGTATGCCGTACGCATATATTGTTTGAGCAATGTTTCCATGTATACAAGTATACATAGTTAATGCAGCCTATTGGATTCTGTTGCTAGAATTGGTGGTTAGTGCCCTCCAATGTTAGCACACAGATATCTTTTGAATTAAAGCGGAGGTCCACCCTAAAATGGACCTCCGCTCATCGGAATCCCCCCCCCCTCCGGCGCCACAATCGGCACCTTTCAGGGGGGAGGGGGGTGCAGTTACCTGGATAATCCAGGTAACTGCACCCACTTCCGGGCTAGCTCTCTGCGGAAAGGGGCGTACGTTACGCCCCTTTCCGCAAGCGCCCGCCCCCTTCAGCAAGTGCCCCGCTGCCTGCTGGGAAACACACAGCTCCCAGAGGCAGCGGGGACCGTCCGGATTGCGCCGCGCGGCTCGCGCATGCGCAGTAGGGAACCGGGAAATGAAGCCGAAAGGCTCCATTTCCTGATTCCCATACCCAAGATGGCGGCGGCACGAGCGAGCGATCGGCTTCGGGTGCCGACATCGCGGGCGCGCTGGACAGGTAAGTGTCACTATTTAAAAGTCAGCAGCTGCAGTATTTGTAGCTGCTGGCTTTTAAAAAAAAAAAAAAAAGCGGAGTCCCGGTGGACTCCCGCTTTAACAACAGAGGATACAGTACTAGGCTGCTCTTGTTCTCCAAAAGACTACATTTACACTGTATGCATGTAAACTAGCACAAACAAACAACATTAGCACAACAGGCACAATATGGTCCATATGTAGGATCTCGGACACAAGTATTTCTATTTTTTTTTTTTTTTTTTTTATATGGATCTGAAGATGTGTACTGAACTGCAGGTTTATGCATAGGCCTATAGAGTACAATAGAGCCGCATTGAGAGTGACCTGGAAATTTATAGATAGGCAACTCTTATCCCCATATTGATTAGTGGTTCCGAATAAATAATAACTACTGCAGTAGGGAACAGACACAAAAGATACACATTTCTATCTTTCCAAATAACTGTTCTGCTTTATTTTGATGCAATTGAAGGTTTTTATACACATGGTTACGTAGGTATCACATTAATATTACAATTACACTTTTATGGTAACAAGGGGCGTAACATAGGCAGGCTAATTCTAATCAGGACTCAAAAGAATGCAAACATGTAATGAAAACATTATTAGTGCCATGTGCACAGTGAGGGCAGTGTGCAATACATATAAAGTAGAATATAATTATAAACAGAACTTGCAAATTTCCTTTACAAGAGCAAAAATTGATAAATATATAGCCCTCTTTGGGGGGGGGGGGGGGTTATGAGAAATAGTCCTGTCCCAACAGGACATTGCACTTAACCTGTAGGTAAATAAGAGAACCTGAACCTTCTCTGAGTGGATCTGACAATATCTAAAATGATGAGGAGGCCCTCCTCTGATGAGAATAGCAGTCACAGGCAGCAGTGCCTTAGATTTTACATTGCAGATATACAGCTATAAAGCTGTAAGCACAGGAACAGTCTTTTTATCTGGCGGAATTCCAGACAAAAGGTACGTTTTTCAGGGTATTGTATTTAACTATCTTTTTATGTTCACTATACCATACCAAATCTTCATTATTTGGGTAACCTTTGAATCACACATACAGTAAATGTGCTCTCTCTCTCTCTCTTCCTCTTTCTTTTCTAAAACACTTGCAGAAACTAGGGTGTTTTGTTCAAGACATAAAAAATACTTGAAACAAACCTGAAAAAAAAACAAGTGACTGTGGACCGTGGCAATTTGCATGACAGCTTTAATTGGGTTAATTGCTGTTAGAAACAAATACATTTTTATTTTATTTCCCTTTTAGTCATATTCTGTTGAATACATTTTTTTTTAAGATTCCTGTTATATTCTCTCAGTGCCTTGAAAAAGTATTCATACCACTTGCAATTTTTTACATTTTGTCATGTTACAACCAAAAACATAAATGTATTTTTTGGGGGATTTTATGTGATAGACCAACACAAAGTGGCACATACTTGTAGAGTGGAAGGAAAATGATAAATGGTTTTCAACATTTTTTACAAATAAATATATGAAATATTTGGCGTGCATTTGTATTCAGCCCCCTTTACTCTGATACCCCTAACAAAAATCGAGTGGAACCAATTGCCTTCAGAAGTCACCTAATTAGTAAATAGAGTCCATCTGTGTGTAATTCAGTATTCTGTAATCTCAGTATTCTGTGAAGCCCTCGGAAGTTTGTTAGAGAACCTTAGTGAACAAGCAGCATCATGAAGGATAAGGAACACAACGGACACATCAGGGATAAAGCAGTGGAGAAGTTTAAAGCAGGGTTAGGTTATAAAAAAAATCCCAAGCTTTAAACATCTCACTGAGCACTGTTCAATCCATCATTGGAAAATGGAAAGAGTATGGCACAACTACAAACTATTGAGACCTGGCCATCCACCTAAACTTACAGGCCGGGCAAGGGGAGCATTAATCAGAGAAGCAGCCAAGAGACCCATGGTAACTCTGGAGGAACTGCAGAGATTCACAGCTCAGGAAGGAGAATCTGTACACAGGGCAACTATTAATTGGGCACTCCACAAATCTGGACTTTATGGAAGAATGGCAAGAAGAAAGCCATTGTTGAAAGAAAGCAATAAGAACTCCTGTTTGCAGTTTGTAAGAAGCCATATGGGGGACACAGCAAACATGTGGAAGGTTACCTTTCCTCCTAAAAGCAAAACGCTGTGTGGAGGAAAACTAACATCCCCCTGAACACACCAACCCCACCGTGAAGCATGGCGGTGGCAGCATCATGTTGTGGGGATGCTTTTCTTCAGCAGGGACAGGGAAGCTGGTCAGAGTTGATGGGAAGATGGATGGAGCCAAAAACAGGGCAATCTTAGAAGAAAACCTGTTAGAGTCCGGAAAAGACTTAAGACTGGGGCGGAGGTTCACCTTCCAGCAGGACAATGACCCTACACATATAGCCAGAGCTACAATGGAATGGTCTAGATCAAAGCATATTCATGTGCTAGAATGGGCCAGTCAAAGTCCAGATCTAAATCCAATTGAGAATCTGTGGCAAGAGTTGAAAATTGCTGTTCACAGATGCTCTCACCCAAGCTGACAGAGCTCGAGCTATCTTGCAAAGAAGAATTGGCAAAAATGTCACTCTCTAGATGTGCAAAGCTGGTAGAGACATCCCCAAAAGGACTTGCAGCTGAAATTGCAGTGAAAGGTGGTTCTACAAAGTATTGTCTCGGGGGCTGAATACAAATGCACATCGCACTTTTCACATATTTATTTGTAAAGAATTTTAAAAACTATTTATGATTTTCCTTCCACTTCACAATTATGAGTCACTTTTTGTTGGTCTATCACATAAAATCCCAATATAATACATTTACATTTTTAGTTGTAATATGACAAAATTGCAAGGGGTGTGAATACTTTTTCAAGGCACTGTATGTAGCTTCCTATGTCAGTACAGAAAATAGGCTCAGCAGGCATTGTCCCTGTGGATATAGTATAAAATGTATTACATAACTATATGCTATGTTTGTGTGAATGCAGCAGCCATAATCAATGAGTATAGCTTCTTGAAGACCCCAGGGAAGGTAGCATTGATTCTACAAAGCACTGAATGCAGGGTACGCTTCCAACTGTGTCTTCTTTTAAACATTTATAGGCTCTGTAAAGCCATTCTTCAAGTATGCATAGTTGAGAATTAGACAGGATGATAAATACTCTATACACAGTCAACTCCTTGGAGTGAAGGAGATCAGAAAGTTTAAGGTAGAACTAGGAAATTAGGCAAAACCTTTTATATCATTTTAGAATAAGGGAGAGTAATAACCAGTGTAAGTTTTTTTCTTGCCATCTGTGACATCTATTTGGGAAATTTTCCTTCATTCCTGTCTCATAGTCAAAACAAGAAGTGAGAGGAAACCCCTCTAAAAGTGAGAGAGATTTCTGGTAGTCATTATGGTTCACAAAAATAGTGTTCTGATTGGAAGATAATTCTTCTATTCTTGTTCTGAGGATAATTCAAAATTTGGGATAATTCCTGTTCTAGGCGTAATACAAAATTTGTGATTTTAATTTATTTACATTGATAACAGCAAATATGAAAAATAGAGAGGGCAATTCTCCCTTACAGAGACACAAGCAACAAGAAAAACCTGATAGGTGTTCTAATTCCTCTCCAGTCTATATGAAACAAAAAAAATAGGATTTTTATATACAGCTTACCTTTAAAATCCTTTTCTTGAGAGTACATCACGTGACACAGAAGCTCATTACATAGTGGGTTATATAGGCACCTCTGGTGATTGGACACTGGTTAACCCCAATTAAGGAGAATTCCTCCCCTATATAACCCCTCCCATATGGGAGGCACCTCAGTTTTGTAGCAAAGCAATAAGAAACCACGTAAAACCCAAGAAAGGCGGGAGCTCTGTGTCCCATGATGTACTCTCAAGAAAAGGATTTTACAGGTAAGCTGTATATAAAAATCCTATTTTCTTGATCATACATCACGGGACACAGGAGCTTCATTACATAGTGGGATGTCCCAAAGCAATGCTCAGTTTGAGGGGAGGGAGACACAGATCAGAAATATAGACCACCATTTACCAGAGGATCTAAACGGCAACCTGCAGTACACTGCGCCCAAAGGCGGTATCTTCTTGCCCTCTGACATCCACCTGATAAAATCTGGTGAATGTGTGGACTGATGACCAAGTTGCAGCCTTACAGATCTGAGCCAGGGAGGCCTGGTGATGCACTGCCCAAGAAGCACTTACAGCCCTAGTTGAGTGCGCTTTCACTTTAAAAGGAAGACTCTTCCCCTTTACACTATAGGCCTGAAGAATAACCTGTCTAATACATCTTGAGAGAGTGGATTTTGATGCCGCTTGGCCCTTCCTAGGGCCTTCCGGCAAAATAAATAAGCAATCAGTCTTTCTTATCTGAGCAGTTGCCTGGAGATAGATACTGATTGCCCTTACCACATCTAAAGTGTGCAAAGACTCTTCTTCTGCAGACCGTGGATCCGGAAAAAAGGATGGTGGGATTACATCTTGATTCAAATGGAATCCTGAAACCACCTTAGGCAGAAAGGACCTATTAGGACGCATTACTACCCGGTCCTTATGAATAATTAGATAAGGTTCTTTGCTGGAGAGCTGCTAGTTCTGACACTCTTCTAGCCGAGGATATGGCTATCAGGAAAACCAATTTTTTAGTCAAAAGGACTAATGAAGCCTGATGTAAAGGTTCAAATGGTTGCCCGTGCAATGCCGAGAGAACCAAATTCAAACCCCATGGGCATACCGGAGGTTTGACTGGCGGCCTTAACCACATAGCTCCCTGGATGAAAGCCCGCACAAGGGAATGTGATGCAAGTGGCTTCTGGAAAAACACTGACAAGGCCGAAATCTTCACCTTGATAGTGCTTATGGCCAAATTTATTTCTAGGCCTGACTGGAGGAAAGCCAAGATCCTGCTAATGACATACTTTCTAGGATGCCATCCCCTGGGTTCACACCAGGAAACATGCTTTCCAGATTTTTTAGTAAATAAGCCTGAAGGCCGGCTTTCTGGCATTGACCAGAGTAGAAAGGGCTGGCTCCGAAAGTCCACAATCTCTCAGAATGTGGGTCTCAGCAGCCAAACCGTTAAATTCAGACTGTGTAAAGCAGGATGGTAAATTGGACCCTGCGAGAGCAGATCTGGCCGGAGCGGAAGGATCCATGGCCTGCCTACTGCCAACTTCATGATCTCTGCGTACCAAGGTTGCCTGGGCCAAGCCGGGGCTACCAAAAGAACCAACTTTGTTTCCCTCTTGACTCTTCACAGGAACCGTGACAGAAGCGGGTATGGTGGGAAGGCATAAATTAGATTGTACCGATCCCAGGGAACTGTCAGAGCATCTGACCCCTGAGCAAGTACATCTCTTGTCCTTGACACAAATTTGTCCAGCTTCCTGTTGAATCTGGCTGCAAACAGATCTACGTCTGGAGTGCCCCACTTGTGACATATGTTCTGAAATATGTTGGGGTGTAGAGCCCATTCTCCTGGGCATAACTGTTGGCGGCTTAGAAAGTTTGCTTCCCAATTTTCCACTCCTGGAATGAAGACTGCAGAAAGGCATGGAACATGCCTTTCTGCCCAAGCAAGTATGCGATTCACCTCTCTTTGTGCAACCAGACTCCTGATGCTACCCTGGTGATTGATATAGGCCACAGCTGTGGCATTGTCGGACTGAAGTCGAACAGGGAGACCCTGTAGTCTGTAAGACCAGTTTATGAGAGTCATATAAACTGCCCGAATTTCCAGAATATTTATGGGCAATAACTTCTCGGTCGCAGACCATTTCCCCTGCGTGCACACCTCCTCCAACACTGCTCCCCAGCCCGTCCCCAGCCCGTCAGGCTGGCATCTGTAGTTATAATCTTCCATGGAAGAAAAGTTTTGCCTTTCAGCAGATTCTTGGTCTGTAACCACCAAACAAGACTCTTGCATGTCCCTGGGGATAGACACATAGGAAGGTCCAAGGCCTGGGGCTTCCTGTTCCAAGCCGCAAGGATGCATCTTTGCAAAGGCCTTGAGCGAAACTGGGCGAATGCAATGGCCTCGTAGGAGGCTACCATTTTCCCTAACAGTCTCATACACAACCGAATGGCGAAAGTTCTTCTGCCCAGAATTAGGCGCACCAGAGCCCCTATAGCCATGGCCCTTGGCCTTGATAGAAACACCCCACCCTGAACGGTGTCGATGACCATGCCCAGATACTCCAACTTGGTAGCAGGCTGTAGGGACAACTTTTCTAGGTTTATAATCCAACCCAGGTGTTTTAGGTGTTCTAATGTTTTGGCAACACTGTGGTTCAAGAGCGCTACTGTTTGCTCTATGAGTAGCAAATCGTCTAGATAAGCCATCACGGTTATACCCTGAGCTCTTAGGTTTGCCAAGAGAGGGTCTAGAATCTTTGTGAAGACTCGAGGAGCTGTAGCAAGACCGAACGGCAGGGCCACAAATTGAAAATGGTGCTGATCTACCGCAAACCTTAGATACTTTTGGAAAAAATTGGCACTTGAAGATATGCAACCTTGATATCTATCAATGCCATAAACTCTCCCCCTTGCAGGGAAGAGACCACAGAGCGTATTGACTGCATTCGGAAAGACCGGATGTGCAAAAACTGGTTCAGATCCTTCAGATCCAGGATAGGTCTGACACCACCATTTGACTTTGGAACGGTGAAGAGATTTGAGTAAAAGCCTGAACCCTGTTCTTTTGGGTCCACTTCCACTATCACCTCCTGGGATAGCAAGTGATCTAAGGCCAGAAGTATCGGTTTTTGCTTTACTGGATCCTTGGGGATCCTTGACCTTAGGAAGCGAGAAGGTGGAATCTCCTGAAACTCTAGCTTGTAGCCCAGAGATATCGAGGAGGTTACCCACTTGTCCCGAATCTCTTCCCGCCAGGCTTCTGCAAACTGCAGGAGCCTTCCCCCCACTCGGCCGAGTGGGGGCGCCCCTTCACAAGGAAGCTTTTGGGCTCTGCTTGGCAGGCTTTTGCCCCCAAGTCTTTTTCTGCCCCTGGGCGTGACCTTGGGCCTTTCCTCTAGAGGGAGGTTGGGAAGGCCATCGCCACTGCTTAGAACTTGATGCTCCGGGAGAAAGAGAACGCCTAAATGATGGACGTTTGCTCTTTTTGATTGGAAGGAGAGTAGATTTACCCCCTGTAATCTTTTGGACAAATTTATCTAATTCCTACCCAAATAAGTGTTCCCCCTTAAACGGGAACCCAGTCAAATACCCAATTTTTTAGCCATAGGGCCCTTCGCATGTGTACCAACAGGAGAGACAAACGAGATGCTTGTTGGACAGAATCCAAAATCGCATCAATCATAAAACACAGAATTTGAGGAATTTCTGCATAATTCTCCACTTCCTCACTGGGAAGGAGGCCAAGCATCTGCTTAACCTGTTCCTTGAGGAACTGACACAACCCCATAGTTGCGACTGAAGGTTGCACTACAGTGCCAGCCATGGAAAAGGAGGCTTTCAATAACGTTTCCAGCTTCTTATCAGTTGGATCCTTAAATACCTGAGCATTATCCAAAGGACAGGTCAGGTTTCTATTCACACAAGAAACAGCCGCATCGACAGATGGGACCCCCCATTTCTTGGTGAAACTTTCCTCCAGAGGATAAAGCATAGAAAACCTTTTAGGAGGAGCAAACAGTTTATCTGGATGTCCCAAATCCTCATACAACAATTTATCCATTAAGGGATGAATTGGAAAGGAAAAGGCAGTCTGTGGGATTCTCCTGACCCCCAGGGAAGAAACAAAGGATGTAGCGGCCTCAGCAGCGGGCATTCTGAAAGTGGTACGCACCAACTCAGTATAATATTGAACCTGTTTTCTGAGTGCCTGGGAGGAGGGGACTCTCTCCTCTTCCTCTGATTCATCCGACTGCTCTTGATCCCTATCCCATGATAGGGATCTCTCCTCATTGTCAGAGGTGTCATCTGAAAGAGGAATTTCAGCAGAGGGAGGGGATCTACCCCTTTTTCTGCTATCTTTTAGGGAAGCTGAAATAAAATTCATAATTCTCCCTTCAAAATCCTCCAATGTAGCCTTAAGGGAGTCTTCAGTGACATACACTGGGGCTGAAACATTAGGAGAGGCTGCAAAACCTGACAGGGGCACTGACTCATCCTGTGAGGCTGGCTCAAGTCTTGCAGGGGGGTATGGTAATCTACAGGCATCTTTAGGACCCCTAGATCTAGGCGGTGATTTACCAGTGCCCTTGTTACCTCCCCCTGAGACTCTCTTACGAGGAGACATAGTCCTAAGCTACAAAGCAGAGGTACTAGTACAAAGGTGCAATCACTGTTGTGCTACAAGTCTCACAATAAATATATATGCTTAAACTGCACAACCTGATGCTGAGTAGGTGTCTTAGGTTTGCCTGGATCCAATCCCTTAGGATGCTTACTGCCCACAGCTCTGTGTCTTCCACTTCCAGCCCCCTGGCGTTCTGGGCTTTTTAAAATTGCAACTTTGGCGCCTGCGCAGTTGTGCACGGCCTGCAACCACACCCCCCGCGTGCCGAGGACTGCCGGTCGTCCAAGGGGGGACAGGATCACCTACTGAGGCGCGCCGGACCCCTAGACTATGTGGGACCTCTCTCTTACCTCGATTGTGGCAGAGTCTGCAGCGGAAGATGTGAGCCATCTGAAAACAGGCTTCACTGAGCGTGTGTATTTGAAAGGCATGTAAGTATGCATCAGGCTGCTCTTACTCCCTCTAGTGGTGGAAACCAGGTAAGACATACAACTACTCACATGAAGAAATCCACAATATATGATTTATATAGGATTAACTTCTCTTACCTGTCCCCGCCGCAGGAATTGCTGAAAACAGACAGATTCCAGCCTTCCCCCATCACGGCGGGCAGAGTTGTGCCAACCTTCAGGATTTATTGGGTTCCTTCTCAGAGGAACCTCTTACCTGGACCTTGTAAAAGACTCTGCCAGAAACTTTCGTGCCACTATGTAAATAGTACACCAAGTCTGGTTTTCCCAGAGCCCAGTCTTCCAAAAGGAGAGGACTTACAGGCAAAACCTTGTTTCTTCGGATGACGAGGCCCGGGTACCATATCATCTTGGGAGTCAAATATCGGCCCGAGATATGGTTCCGGTTATCATAGCCCTTAGACCCCCGCAGGGACCTGCACAGAGCTTTCTTCATAGCACATGTTTTACGTGACCAACCACCTTAAACACTGGCGAAAAAACTGAGGTGCTGTCACGTACCTGGTTGGAGAGCCCAAGCGTGCAGGGAGCGGCGCCTCGTAAGCCTCCGGCTCGAGAGCCCCTGGAGATGGAAACAGGGATTCAGGAGTCCGGAGGGCACAAGTGCCAGGCTGGTTAGCTGGTAGTAAGTCCGGAGCAGGTGGTGGACTGGAACGGCAGGTGCAACCAATGCTGGATGCTGGACAGGAACTGCTGGACAGCTGGCACAGGTGAACAGACAGGAACTGCAGAAGTGGCAGTCAGCGCAGGACTGTAGGTAGACTGGCAGGCGTGGTCAGGGACGAGCTGGGTCGGCAACAATCGGGCAGCAGAGGTACTAAGCAGAAGGCAGAAGCGTGGTCAATCAAGCAAAGGGTCGGAGGCAGGCGGCTAACAGGCAAAGTCCAGGAACAGGCCGGGTACAGAATCAGGAACACACACACAGGAACGGATAGCAGGAGTCTCGGGAACGCTGTAGACAGGACAGCACAGAGGAGCAGGAGCAGGTCCCTTAAGTAGGCAACTGGGCGCCAAGAACGGTCGCACGGTACGTCTGCGTACCCCCGCGGGTGACCGTGCTCCCGTTCGTGACCCCGCGTACCCGCGTACGCCCGTTCGGCTCGTCGCGCACCCGCGTGCGCCCGCTCGTGTCAACGCGCACCCGCGTGCGCCTATTGGGAATTACGTGCACTCGCGTGCGTTCGTTAGCGCCAACCCGCGTCCGAAGGCACCGACGATCCCCTCGTACAGGGAACCTGCGGGTAAGTCTTACTTGGGCGACCGGGGTAGTGGAACGACCGTGACATTGCCCCCCCCCCCAAGGGGCAACCTCCGGATGCCCAACTGTGCCATCTTATCCGGATGAGCCCTTTTGAAGGCATGGATTAGTCTTTTAGCATGCAGGTTGGACTCCGGTTCCCACGAATTCTCCTCAGGGCCATATCCCCTCCATTTAACCAGGAACTGGGTCTGGTTACGTCTCCTCCTGCAATCCAAGATGGCTTCAACCTCAAACTCCAATTCCCCATCGATCATCACGGGTTCTGGGGGGTTGGTACTCCGATCGGCAAAGGGGTCCGGAACCGCAGGCTTGAGCAATGAAACATGAAAGACCGGGTGGATCCGGAATGACCCCGGGAGTTTCAGCTCAAAGGCTACTTCATTTAATTTCCTCAGAATGGGGAATGGACCCACAAACTTCGGGCCCAGCTTCCTGGAAGGGCAAGCCAACTTCAAGTTTAAAGTAGACAGCCAGACCTGGTCCCCGACCTGGAGGTTAAGTTCGCCCCTTCTCTTCTTATCGAAGACTTCCTTATAGTGTTCCTGGGTCTTAGCCAGAGTTTCCTGAAGGATCCTGTTGTTATTCCTGAAGAAGTTAAGGTCCTCCTGGACCGCCGGTACTGGACACTCAGGAAGATTACCGGGAAGAAAAAGTGGGTGGAAACCAAAGTTTGCAAAGAAGGGGGACTGTTTGGTGGCCGAATGGATGGAATTATTATATGCGAATTCTGCTAAAGGTAGAAGCGATACCCAATCGTCCTGGGAGAAGGAAGAGAAGCAACGCAGATACTGCTCCAGCGTTTGGTTGGTTCTCTCGGTCTGGCCGTTAGTTTGAGGGTGATAGGCCGAAGAAAAGCAAAGCTCAATTTTCAGGGCCCCACAGAGAGCCTTCCAAAACCTGGACGTGAATTGAACTCCCCTGTCAGAGGTGATGTCAGCAGGAATGCCGTGGAGCCTTACTACTTCTTTAATAAAAGTCCTGGCCATCTCTGTGGCCGACGGAGTCCCCTTCATGGGTAAGAAGTGGGCCATCTTAGTAAACCTGTCCACCACCACCAGAATCGAGGAAAAGTCTTCAGAGGGGGGCAGTTCCACGATGAAATCCATGGATATCATCTTCCACGGCCTATCCGGGATGGGCAATGGTCTCAGCAAGCCCCAAACCTTCGATTTACTCCCCTTGTTCCTAATGCAAGTGGTACATGCTTCTACATATTCCCTGCAGTGTTTCTTCATTTGAGGCCACCAAAACGTGCATCGAAGTAAGTTTGTGGTTTTAAATGCCCCAAAGTGACCGGCCAATGGGTGGTCGTGGCAGGAGCTGAGGACCGCAGTACGTATCTCCTGGGGGACAAAGATTCTGTCTTGGTGCCAGAGAAGACCATCTTTGGAGGTTAAGGAGGTGTCAGATGATAGAGCCGGATCACTGGAGGCCTGTTTAATTCGGGACAGGAGATCTTCCTGGAGTAGGAGAAAGTTTCCTGGGGGAAGAATGGTGTCTGGCGTAGGAGGTACCACTGGTTCATTGTACATCCGGGAGAGAGCATCGGGCTTCACGTTTTTCGACCCGGGCCTGTACGTGATATGAAACACGAATCTGGAAAAGAAAAGTGCCCACCGAGCCTGTCTTGGCTTCAGTCGCTTGGCAGATTTAAGATACTCCAGGTTCTTGTGGTCCGTATAAACCAGGATCGGGTGGGAAGCACCTTCAAGGAGGTAGCGCCATTCCTCCAACGCTGCCTTGATTGCCAGTAATTCCCGGTCTCCGACATCGTAGTTCCGCTCAGCTTCTGAGAGTCTACGGGAGAAAAAGGCCACCGGGTACAAAAGTGACTTAGGTCCCTGTCTCTGGGATAATACTGCCCCAACGGCTACTTCCGAAGCATCTACCTCCAGGATATAAGGCAGCGTGGCGTCGGGGTGTCTCAGGATCGAAGCAGAAACAAATAGATTCTTCAAGGTTTCGAAGGCTTCTTGTGCCTTGGGAGTCCACAGGAATCTTTGACCCTGTTTGGTCAGCTCCGTGATGGGGGAGATGATGGATGAAAATCCTCTGATGAACTTTCTATAAAAATTAGCAAATCCCACGAACCGTTGGACCCCTTTCCGGTCCGAGGGAGCGGGCCAGTCTAGGATGGCTGAGATTTTCTGGGGATCCATTTCTATTCCATTTACTGAAATGATCAAGCCCAGGAATTGAATACTCTGTTGCTCGAAGACGCACTTCTCCGGTTTGGCGTACAGGCCATGGAGACGGAGACGAGCCAGGACAACCTTCACATGTTCCCGGTGTTCGACTAAAGAGGAAGAAAAGATTAGGATATCGTCAAGGTATATGACAACAAACAGGTCTAGGTACTCTCTAAAGACATCATTAACGAAATGCTGGAATGTAGCAGGTGCATTACAGAGTCCGAAGGGCATAACAAGGTATTCATAATGCCCGAAGCGGGTACGAAAGGCGGTCTTCCACTCATCGCCTTCGCGAATACGGACCAGGTTGTAGGCACCCCGCAGATCCAGCTTGGAGAACACTCTAGCCGACCCCAGTCTCTGGAACAATTCAGGCACCAACGGTAGAGGGTAGCGTTTTTTTACAGTAACCTTATTGAGTGCCCGGTAGTCTACACATGGCCGTAAGGAGTGGTCCTTCTTCTGGACGAAGAAAATCCCCGCACCTGCCGGGGAAGTGGATGGTCGGATAAAGCCCTTCTTTAAATTATCATCCAGGTAGGTCTTTAGGGCTCCCAGCTCGGTCTCAGATAGGGGGAAGATTCTCCCGAAGGGAATCTCCGCTCCCGGAAGCAAGTCTATCGGGCAGTCATATAGTCTGTGGGGAGGTAAAGTCTCTGCGCCCTTCTTACTGAAAACGTCCAAAAATTGATGATAGACTTCGGGCACTGCCTGTCGGATCTCGGTGTCTGTCTCCAAGCAGAGCAGGGAAGGAGGGTCCGTCTTGATGGCTGGAAGGCAATATTGATGACAATAGGCAGATGGGAACTCGATTTTTCCAGTGAACCAATTTATCAAGGGGTTGTGGGCCTTCAACCAGGGCATGCCAAGAATTATGGGAAAGAGTGGAGACTCGATAATGTCCAGACACAGGTGCTCCTGGTGGTCCCCCGTGATGGTGACAAAAAGGGGAGATGTTTCCTGGGTTACAGGTCCGGATCTCAGAGAAGAACCGTCGGCCAAATAGATTGGAAGTTCCTTGGCCCTGGGCCGAAGGGGAATGTTGTTTCTCAGGGCGAAGGATAGGTCCATAAAACCGCTACAGGCCCCAGAGTCAATAATCGCGTTGACGCTGATAGTCTTTCCGGAGAACTGTAAAAGAAGAGGCACAGCCAGGTGAGAGATGGTACTGGTACTAGGCGGAGTAGGAGAAGAGGCGGGAGGTATAAGAAGGCACTTACGCGACTTGGCGGGGCAAGTGCGAACATAATGTCCAGATCCCCCGCAGTAGAGGCACAGGTTACCAGATCTTCGGCGTTGGTGCTCCTCGGGGGTCAGAGGTGGACGAAGTAGTCCCAGCTGCATGGGTTCCGATAAATCTGGAGAAGAAGGACCAGGGAGAACCGGTGGATTGGCACTTGGAGCCCGTGGCATCATCCAGACTGGGCGAGAGGTGGAAGAAGAGCACTCCAGACGACGCTCTCTTAAACGCCTATCGATCTGGACAGAGAGGTCGATGAGGGCTTCAAGGGTCTCAGGGGTTCCTACACGGGCCAGTTCGTCTTTCAATGCCTCCGAGAGTCCCATGCGGAACTGGTAACGGAGAGCTGAGTTGTTCCACTCCGTGTCGGCGCTCCAGCGCCTGAACTCAGACACATAGTCCTCTACTGGCCTGCGACCTTGCTGGAGTACGTGCAAAGCCGCTTCTGCGGTAGCTGCGAGCTGGGGGTCCTCATATAAACGAGACATGGCTTGGAAGAAAACGTCTAAGGAGTCCAGAGAGGGGTCCTTTCGTTCAAGAAGGCGATGTGCCCAGGCCTGGGGTTCGTCGGTAAGCAGGGAGATAACGAACCCTACTTTCGTTGCCTCGAGAGAGAAGGTCCGGGGTTGAAGGGCGAAGAAGAGCTCGCAGGAATTCCGGAAGGCCCTGAACTTATTCCGGTTACCGGAGAAACGGTCTGGTGTAGGGACCCTTGGCTCTGGCGGCAACATGACCACTGAAGGTGGGCCTGGAGGTCCAGAGGCAACTGGAGCTGCGGCAGATAGGGCTTGAACCCGTTCCTCCAAACGACCGTAGCCCTCTTGCAGATTCTTCACGGCCTGGGTGAGGCCGGCTAGATGGTGGCAAAGTTCATCCATCGGAGACGCTCCCTGCGAGGGCTCGGACATGGCTGTCCTGTACTGTCACGTACCTGGTTGGAGAGCCCAAGCGTGCAGGGAGCGGCGCCTCGTAAGCCTCCGGCTCGAGAGCCCCTGGAGATGGAAACAGGGATTCAGGAGTCCGGAGGGCACAAGTGCCAGGCTGGTTAGCTGGTAGTAAGTCCGGAGCAGGTGGTGGACTGGAACGGCAGGTGCAACCAACGCTGGATGCTGGACAGGAACTGCTGGACAGCTGGCACAGGTGAACAGACAGGAACTGCAGAAGTGGCAGTCAGCGCAGGACTGTAGGTAGACTGGCAGGCGTGGTCAGGGACGAGCTGGGTCGGCAACAATCGGGCAGCAGAGGTACTAAGCAGAAGGCAGAAGCGTGGTCAATCAAGCAAAGGGTCGGAGGCAGGCGGCTAACAGGCAAAGTCCAGGAACAGGCCGGGTACAGAATCAGGAACACACACACAGGAACGGATAGCAGGAGTCTCGGGAACGCTGTAGACAGGACAGCACAGAGGAGCAGGAGCAGGTCCCTTAAGTAGGCAACTGGGCGCCAAGAACGGTCGCACGGTACGTCTGCGTACCCCCGCGGGTGACCGTGCTCCCGTTCGTGACCCCGCGTACCCGCGTACGCCCGTTCGGCTCGTCGCGCACCCGCGTGCGCCCGCTCGTGTCAACGCGCACCCGCGTGCGCCTATTGGGAATTACGTGCACTCGCGTGCGTTCGTTAGCGCCAACCCGCGTCCGAAGGCACCGACGATCCCCTCGTACAGGGAACCTGCGGGTAAGTCTTACTTGGGCGACCGGGGTAGTGGAACGACCGTGACAGGTGCCTCCCATATGGGAGGGGTTATATAGGGGAGGAATTCTCCTTAATTGGGGGTTAACCAGTGTCCAATCACCAGAAGTGCCTATATAACCCACTATGTAATGAAGCTCCTGTGTCCAGTGGTGTATGATCAAGAAAATGCCTTTATTTATACTTTAATTTTGGGAACACTTCTTTCAGTGGGCTCCAAAGTAAACCTACTGGTTCCTATGGTGGAAATAATAAATCCTTAAGGTTTTTTTATGTTGTCAGTATATTACTCTCTGTAAGTTAAAGTAAAACTAAAGGCAAACATTTTTTACGCAATTTTGAAAAGCCTAAGGTATGTTTATAAACCCTGTATTTTTGCTATGTGTGTCCCACTGAGGTGATTCTCCTTTACTTCCTGTCCCTTAAGCTCAATGGAAACTGAAATTAAATCCTGTCAAAGTGGGGGAAATTCCTGATAATCACCAGGGTTCATGGAACTAATGTCCAAATTGATAAATTTCCCATCTATTCCTGTTCTGGTGGCCACTAAAATGTGATAACATTTATCAGGACAAATGGAAAGGATGAATCTCCCTGACAGGGGCATAGATGGCAATAGAAACCTGAAAGATTCTCCATCTATCTAAAACTACAAGAAAAGTTTTTCCTTTGTCATTCTACTTTAATAAACACCAACCAAAATGGCAAGATTTCAGTAGACCTTCCCTGGGTTTGCATTGCTTATGGCAAGGTCTAAAACAATGCTGATATTGAGCATGCACGGAGCAGACTGGTAGCCAGATCTCCCCTGTGGCAGCAATATATATATATATATATATATATATATATATATATAGATAGATACCGTATATACTCGAGTATAAGCCGAGATTTTCAGCCTCTTTTTTGAGGCTGAAAGTGCCCCCTCGGCTTATACTCGAGTCACCGCTGTCTGACTGCTCGATCAGCGTATCGAGCAGACAGACGGCGGACATTAAAATTCAAAAGCCGCGCCTCCTTCTCCGCCTCCGCCTGTGATAGGCGGAACACTGAATTTCCCAGCAGTCAGTGTTCCGCCTATCACGGACATCCGTTCATTCTCATACTACGGACGAGTATGAGAGGATGTCCGTGATAGGCGGAACACAGGCTGCTGGGAAATTCAGTGTTCCGCCTATCACAGGCGGAGGACGGAGGCGCGGCTTTTGAATTGTAGAATGGCCGCCGAGAAGAGCGGCGATCCTGGAGCGGCGATCCATCGGCACGACACGGGACGGAGGAGGCACGGGACGGAGGAGGCACGGGACAGAGGAGGCACGGGACAGAGGAGGCACGGGACAGAGGAGGCACGGGACAGAGGAGGCTCGGGACGACGGCGGCTCGGGACGGAGGCTTGGGACACAGGTAGGCTGGACACACACACAAGGCTGCACGGACACACACACACACACACACACACACACACACACACACACACAGGGATGGATGGATGGATGGATGGATACACACACACACACACACACACACACAGGGATGGATGGATGGATGAATACACACACACACACACACACACACACACAGGGATGGATGGATGGATGGATACACACACAGGGATGGATGGACGGACACACACACAGGGATGGATGGATGGATGGATGGATGGACACACACACAGGGATGGATGGACGGACACACACACAGGGATGGACGGACACACAGGGATGGACAGCCATGTCTCACCCTCGGCTTATACACGAGTCAATAAGTTTTCCAGTTTTTTGGGGGTAAATTGGGGGCCTCGGCTTATATTCGGGTCGGCCTATACTCGAGTATATACGGTAGATCTATATCTAGATATAGATATAGTTCTATATCTAGATATATATATATATATATATATATATATATATATATATACCAGATCCAGATTCGGAATCTAAACAAATTGTAACAGCTACCGTTCTATACCTCAAATTGATCTGCAAAGCTTGGATGATGCAGAAACAGCAAAGACATTTGCTGTGTTTTTCCATCATGTCTGAAGGGTAATTTAATTAGGTAGAAAATGAGATGGCTCGTTTTATATAATGGGGAATTCATTTTCACAGCATGCCTCTCCTATAGGTGAACATGGATACATTTAAAATGTATTTGCTAATAACACTGGTGAGGTATTGCCGTATTGGAGACTGTGACATTCAAAGTGAAATGTTATTCCTAGAGATCTATTTTTCAATTTGATAATGTTGTGTTGATAAATGAGATGCAGGCTTCATAAAATAAATTCATTATGATATATGAGCACTTATGAGGGTCGCATTGTCAATTTCATTATAGACAGACTCCTAACAACACAGGAAATAAAACTGTGAAAAGGATACAGGGGATACAGCTTTTAGGCCAAGGGCTTTGCAAGGGAATTTGCTCCAGGGCTTAGGGAACGAGGTGATGCTCTTCTGACTTTCATCATCCAATCATGTGCTAGAAAAAATGCTGCTTTTATTTATTTGATTTTTCTTGCATGTGATTGGATATTATTTGCAAAGCTGTGGAACCAATTCCCTTGCAAAGTAAGCAACCTCCTTGCTTTTAGTAAATCAGCCCCAGTGAGCTTTTAGATCCGTATTCTAAGGAAGCATTTGGATCTGTTAAAAAAAATGCTCAAATCCAGTGTTTTAGAGAAGTTTTTGTGTATTTTCTGCTGTAAACGATTAAGCAAAAGTTTAAATGGGTGTAGCATACAGTGCAAATGCACTCTATTAGAGCTGCCAGCCTCCTAGCGACAAAGGATGCAAGGCAGCAGGTGACTCAAGCTACCTAGCATCAGTGGCGTTGGCTGGAGCCCCGAGTGGATCCCCAAAAAGCCCGGGTCTTGGACATGCACGGTTCTATTATTAGCCCCCAGCTCGAGAGCCGCTGCCGAACGGAGACCAATCAGACCCGAGCATGGCCAAGTGACATAGCAGATCACGCCTTCTGGAGTCTGCAGCACCTATGATGGACATCCCACTGGTCCAATGCGGGGACTGCAGGGCGTGTGATGTCCATCACAGGTGCTGCAGGCTCCAGAAGGCGGGAATTACAATGTGCCTGCAACGCCACTGTGAGAAGATCCCAACTCGGCGCTCGGGCTGTTCTCCTCTCCTCTCGTGTGTCATGGCTCTGGCTGCCTGCTATCTACTCTACTCTAAGGCTGAGCTGCAGGAGGAGGTCACGTCACCTGAAGTCAGGTAGGTCAGTGTACGATATCAGTGTGGGTCAGTGTATGTCAGGTAGTTCAGTGTGGGTCAGGTAGGTAAGTGTGAGTCAGGTAGGTCAGTGTGGGTCAGGTAGGTCAGTGTATCGCAGGTAGATCAGTGTATGCCAGGTAGGGATGACCGAACTGTTCGCCTGGCGGTCGGTTCGCGGCGATTTTGCGTGTTCGCGATTCGCCCGATCGGCGGACTATTGCTGCTGTTCGCCCGGTGGACATATGTGTTTACAGTGTGAAAGAACTTTGACCCATGTTGACACATCCATCATGGGGTACAGGACAGCCAATTGAGACATTTCAGCACATGGACAATTGGACATTCCCCCTACCTTATAAATAGACCTGATCTGGCGGCCATTTTACATTTTGTCTTATGTTAGTGTAGGGACAGGACGCTGTGGGAAGCAGGGAGAGACTGTAGTGGCACAAATCGCTAGCTATTAGGTCCACAAAAGTCCTTTTAAGGACTGGTATAGGTGTAGTACCATATATAGGGTTCAGTGCACTGCTGTGCTGGTTATTGCAGCAGCCTGCATTTTGTCAGTGTAGGGACATGACGCTGTGTGCAGCAGGGAGAGACTGTAGTTACACAAATCACTAGCTATTAGGTCCACAAAAGTCCTTTTAAGGACTGGTATAGGTGTACAGTATATAGGGTTCTGGTGCACTGCTGTGCTGGTGATTGCTGAGTGCACTGCTGACTGATTCTGCAGTTGTCTTTTGTCAGTGTAGGGACAGGACACTGTGTGGAGCAGGAACAGTCAGTTTAATCACTAGCTATTACTATTAGGTCCACAAAGGTCCTTTTAAGGACTGGTATAGGTGTACAGTATATAGGATTGTACACCTATAATATACTTTCTTCCAAATATAGAAAGAATATTATACCTGACTGCTGCCCCGATTCTGCAGCTGTCTTTTATCAGTGTAGGGACTGAGGGACAGTATGCAAATCACTAGCTACTAGGTCCACAAAGGTCCTTTTAAGGACTGGTATAGGTGTACAATATATAGGGTTGTGGTGCACTGCTACTGACTGCTGCCCTATTCTGCAGCAGTCTTTTATCAGTGTAGGGACTGAGGGACAGTCTGTAAATCACTAGCTACTAGGTCCACAAAGGTCCTTTTAAGGACTGGTATAGGTGTACTATTTGGTGTACAGTATATAGGTGTGTAATACACGTATAAAATACTTGCACATATAGAAAACATTGTGACTGCTGAGCGGTTCTGCAGCAATACTACAAAGAGTGACAAACGCAATTAAAAAAAAAGTATTATAACTGGTGTGATAGACCAGTGGCCCCCAAAAACGACAGATTGAAGCAGGGTGTTATATACCTTCTTCCACATACATACTGCACTTCTCTAGAGACTTTTGTCACAGGGTCATTTAAAAAATGACAGGCAGAGGAAGAGGCAGGCCCTTCCGCAGGGGTGGTAGGGGTAGGGCAGGAGCAACAGGCTTGAGCCAAAGTGGCAAATTGCAGAAGCTGCGTGCGATTAAGTCAAAGGACGCACCAGACTTGGTTGAGTGGCTCACTCAGCCTTACTCTTCTGCACCCTCCACTCAGTGCTCTCTATCACGGTGCTGGTGTCAGAGCTCTCTATCTCGGTGCTGGTGTCAGTGCTCTATATCACGGTGCTGGTGTCAGTGCTCTATATCACGGTGCTGGTGTCAGTGCACTCTATCACGGTGCTGGTGTCAGTGCACTCTATCACGGTGCTGGTGTCAGTGCTCTATATCACGGTGCTGGTGTCAGTGCTCTATATCACGGTGCTGGTGTCAGTGCACTCTATCATGGTGCTAATGTCAGTGCTCTATATCACGGTGCTGGTGTCAGTGCACTCTATCACGGTGCTGGTGTCAGTGCTCTATATCACGGTGCTGGTGATCATCTCCTGCACCCTCTTCATAGCCTACCCTGACCTTTCCTCTCCTCCATTGCCTGCGTGTGCTCTTGAGTCCTGAATTGTCAAAATTTCATAGATAAAAAAAGAATGCTTGTAGTTGTCGATCCCAGATTCACTTCATACATGTGTTATGTCAGTGGCCATGTGGTGGGACTATTGCTGCGTACACACGATCAAACAATCCGGTGGAAAAGTCCGGCAAACTCAAGTCCGCCGGACAATCTTACCCAAAAGTCCGGCGGACAAATGCCGCGCACACACGTAGCCAACTATACGGCGGACTTAGTCTGACGGACTTCCCGCTGGACTTTCCGAACGAGCTACTTGTCCACACACGGCACTTTTTTAGTGAACTAATATGGCGTACTAAGTCCGCCGTACTATCCGCCGTACTTTTGAAATGAACGGACTTGCCCACACACGCTGAGGAAAGTCAGCTCATTTTGAGGGCGTCGCCAGGTAGCCGGGGCCAGCAAAGGAGGCGTCACTGGCCCGTCACCTGGTATGGACTTAAAGGGGAACCCCTACGCCAAAAAATCGGCGTGGGGGTCCCCCCTGGGTCCACATCAGACCCTTGTCTGAGCATGCTACCCGGCCGGCCAGGAAAGGGGGTGGAGACAAGCGAGGGCCCCCCCTCCTGAGCCGTGCCAGGCCGCGTGCCCTCAACATGGGGGGGTGCCACCCCAAAGCACCTTGTCCCCATGTTGATGAGGACAAGGCCTCTTCCCGACAACCCTGGCCGTTGGTTGTCGGGGTCTGTGGGCGGGGGCATATTGGAATCCGTAAGCCCCCTTTAATAAGGGGGCCCCCGGATACCGGCCCCCCATCCTATGTGAATGAGTATGGGGTACAATGTACCCCTACCCATTCACCTGTAAAAAAAAAGTAAAAAAAACACAACACACAAGGGTTAAAATAGTTTATTGCACAGCTCCGGGGGTCTTCCGTCTTCAGGGGTCTTCTCACCGGAGTTCTCCTCTATCTTCTGCTAGCTCTTTTACTAGCGGAGGAGCCCGGCTTTCTTCTTCGCCGCCGCCCTCTTCTTCCGACATCGGGGGTCTTGTCCCCCTCTTCGGGGGTCCTGTCCCCCTCTTCGGTTCTTCTTGCCGGGCCACCGCGCCTTCTTCTAGCTCTTTTACAGGCGGTGGCCCGGTCTTCTGTCGCCGCTGTCGCTCGGACAAGGGTCAGATGTGGACCTGGGGGGGGGGGACCCCCACGCCGATTTTTTTAGCGTAGGGGTTCCCCTTTAAGTCCATACCAGGTGATGAAGGAGGCGTCGCTGGCCCCAGCTACCTGGAGACGCGCTCAAAATGAGCGGACTTTCCTTCGCGTGTGTGGGCGAGTCCGTTCATTTCAAAAGTACGGCGGATAGTCCGGCGGACTTAGTACGCCGTATTAGTCCGCTGAAAAAGTGCCGTGTGTGGGCAAGTAGCTCGTTCGGAAAGTCCGGCGGACAGTCTGGCGGGAAGTCCGTCAGACTAAGTCCGCCGGATAGTTGGCTACGTGTGTACGCGGCATATGTGTGCACAGCTAGTAAGTATTGTAGTTGAAAATATGACCTGTAGGTTTTTAAAGTTCGCCTGCCAGTGAAGTCAATGGGGCCCGCCTCAAACTTTGCGGTTCGTGAACTTTTGGCCACGTTCGCGAAACGACCCGTCGGAAGTTCGTCCATCTCTAATGACAGGTAGGTGAGTGTAATGGTCAGTGTGGGTCAGTGTATGTCAGGTAGGTCAGTGTGCATCAGGTAGGTAACACACAACGCCCCCCCCCCCCCCCCCACCGTGCTGTGCTTGGACTTTTGGCTTAAGCCCCTGTTTTTTTTTTTTTGCCACCTAGCAACACCCCTGCCTAGCATCCTTTGTTGCTACGAGGCAGGTGGTACTATTGGCCACAGCTGCTGTACTGGGCCATAAATAATAATGCGTAATCAGTTGTTTCCATCAATTACACGCTATAGGGGTTTACATGTTTTGAATGATTCTTGTGGTGAGCACACATGTGCAAAATGACCAGTCTTCAGTCACTCCTTAAATCATGAATCAGTGAAAGCCAGTCATTCTGGGCATGTGTAGTCATCAATGAATGACTCATTCAGAGCCTGAATGCATTCATTGTTGCTAGGAATAGGGCCGCTTGAGTCGCCTAGCATACTTCATTGCTAGGATGTAGGTGGCTCAAAATGTCTAGCCTCCTTGGAACAAATACTGCACACATTGTATGCTTGTACACATGTAAATGTTACAGAAACATTTTATGGCATACAGCATATGGACAACATTTTACACAGCATCTTGGCACCATGACTGGTACACTTGAAAGCTTTTTTCTATAGAGCTTTCTTGGATGTAATAAATGTTGTGGGCTGGAGTCACTTACCAGTCCCCTAAGCATGTTTGAAACATGAAAAAAATAAGTTCTCCCTACTCTTCCTTTTCTTCTCTGAGTCCCAGGTTAAGGTAAATGTACAGCAATAAAATCCTCTAGGTGTGAAACTAGCCCATAAGAATACTGATATGAAATTGAAGACATTGCAGACCACCATTGGTAAGAGTTTATAAGGGGATTTCTGTGGTTCAATTACAACCTGGACATTACTGTTACAATCCATTTAAAAACCTCACTGGCTAGAGCTATCCTGTCATCTTTATATATTGATAGACAGCACTTAGAAATTGTCAGTAATCATAATTTATAATAAGAGCCATACAAACAGGAGGGGTGATTTCCATGTAAACATCTGAACTTTTACAAAGGTTCATGCTCCCTTCTGGGAAAGAATAAAACAAGCTGTTTTAGCCTACCCCTCGCCCCTTTCCCCCTTTAGATAAGTCACACAAAAAAATGAAACATAATAGGTGTAGCACCCTCTACTGTGTGCTACTAGTATTAGTACGAGGGGCAAAATATATTCTGGCGAGGAATAACCTGAGTCACTAAATTGGGTCAAGGTTTGATAGGTGGAGGAAAGGGAGGGAGGGGGTGGTATTTAATGGGAGGTTAGGGTGGGGTTTGGGACGAGGGGGGTCTGGGGGGGAGGGTGTGGGATGGAGGGGAAGAGTGTTTAGGAAAAGAAATCACGTGAAGGGAAAATTAGAATATAGCACGATAAAAGCACAAGAGAACAAGATAAATAACTCTAAGTATTATTACAGGGTATCACATATAAGGGTTAAATTTAATCTTAAGCCACTAACGCACAAAGTATGGAAAATTCAATGGATGATGAAATTGGGGTTGGAGCACTTTTTGAATATTGGTACACTGGTAGGCTTTATATATTACAAGTATTATCTATATTTGCATCATTTAGCTGCGTGGCGTTCTCCACTTGTTAGCCTGTTTTCTTTACTGCTTGATTGCGCAGATGACACAGGCTAAAATTCTTAATATTGGGTCCTGGAATGTGAGGGGCCTGGGCACCTCGGTTAAAAAGGCGTCAGTTTTTGCTATGTTGGAGAGATTGGACGTTGGACTGGCCTGCTTGCAGGAGACTCACTTAACCAATATGTCTAAACTGCAACTAAATAATAGGAAATATCAACAGCAGTACCACTCAGTTTACTCCTCTTATTCTAGGGGGGTGAGTGTATTAATCAAAGAGGGGGTGAGTTTCTCCTGCAGACAGGTCAGTATAGACGAGTCGGGCCGATATGTATTTTTGTACGGTAAATTAGAGGGTAGCTACTGCATTTTGGCAAATATATATATACCCCCACCGTTTAAAATGGAAGTTGTATATAAATTGATGGAATTTATTGGGGATAAAGAAGGTATCCCGATTATAGCGTTGGGAGACTTCAATGAAGTTCTTGACGTAAATATTGATAGGTTCCCCCCCAAGGTGCGGCCCCGGGATGCGGGAGAAACCAGGTTGAGCTGCTTGTTGAAGGAAATAGGGCTAATGGACCTGTGGAGGGAGCGATACCCGAGAGTCAAACAATACTCATGCATGTCAGGATCCTATGGTACCCTTTCTAGGATAGACATGGCTATAGGAAATGCAGAAATGGTACAAAATATTAGGGATGTAGAATATATGCCTAGAGGGATCTCAGACCATTCCCTGGTAAGGGTAGCGTTAAACACAGGGGTGAAAGAAATTCAAGTGGGCTGGAAGATCAGTCCATTTTGGCTGGAACTCATGAAGGATGAAATGGAGGTTAAACTAAGACTACGAGAGTTTATAAGTTTTAATGCAGGCACCGCACCAACTAGCGTAATATGGGATACCTTAAAAGCCTTTCTTAGGGGTATATTGATCCAGCAGGTAGCAAGAATGAAGCGGAAATCTAGGCTGTGGGAGGAGAGTATTAGGAAGGAACTGTTAGAGGCAGAAAATTACTATGTAAATGATCCAAACCCAGTGAAACAAAAAATATGGTTAAACAAACAACAAGGTTATAAAACAGCAATTTTAAAAAAAGAAGAAAGTAAACGAATATTCTCGAAACAGCGTTATTTTGGAGAAGGAGAGGGCGTGGGTAGATTGCTAGCACAGCTGGTAAAGACAAATTCCCCCCCCTCAGTCATTTCCAGTATTAGAACCTCAAACGGGGTATCACCTCGTAGGGGAGAGGAGATAATAGAAACTTTTGGAAACTTTTACAGGGAGCTGTACCGGTCACAAGGAATAGGGGAGGAAGGGGAAATGGATAGATTCCTGGAAGGCCTAGAAATAGCGACTCTTACCCGGGAGGAAAGGGAAGCATTAGACGCCCCGATAACCGTTAACGAGTTACAACAGGCAGTGGCTGGGATGCCTAATCAAAAGGCCCCAGGTCCGGACGGGCTCCCGGTAGAAATATATAAATATTATGGAGAATTGCTGCTCCCAGAGTTGTTTAAGACACTGACGGATACAGTGGAGGGGGGACAACTACCTGTATCAATGACTGAGGCAACTATTATAGTGATCCCCAAAGCGGATAAGGACCCGCTGGAAGTGGCCTCATACAGGCCAATCTCGTTATTGAATTCGGACGAAAAAATCTTAGCCAAGGTACTCTCAAACAGGTTGAATCAAGTCATTGCTAAGTTAGTACACCCAGATCAAATGGGATTTATCTTGGGAAGATCTACCAGTATGAATATTAGAAGGACTTTTCTAAATATGCAGATTCCCTCAGAGAATATGGGGACAAGGGCTATAATGTCTTTGGATGTAACAAAGGCTTTCGATAGCCTAGAGTGGAAGTATCTTTGGCGGGTGCTGGAGAAAATAGGAATGGGTCCCTCCTTTATCGGCTGGATCAAAAGGATGTATAATGCCCCCAGTGCCAGGGTAAGGGTCAATGGTAGATACTCTGAAAAGATCGAAATGAGCAGAGGGACAAGGCAAGGTTGCCCTTTGTCTCTTCTGCTCTTTGCGCTGGCCATAGAGCCATTAGCAATAGCGATTAGGGCTAATCCGGGGATTAAGGGATTCCAAAGAAGGGGAGAGAGACAGGAAAAGATTGCATTATACGCGGATGACGTTTTACTTTTCTTGGGAGACACAGGTCCATCCCTGGACCAGGCTGTTACCCTGGTAGAGGGTTTTGGAAAATTTTCAGGGCTGGCTATAAACTGGGGGAAGTCCGAGCTACTCCGAGTCGACTCCCCGGATGCTGCGGTTGCGCTGGGGGGGTTACAGGTGAGGGTGGTAGATGCTATGAAGTATCTTGGTATATATTTGACAGTGAACCCCGATCAGTATATTAATAAAAATCTAATTCCACTTTTGAATAAATTTAAGTGTAAGCGCGACGTCTGGAGTAAACTGCCGTTATCAGTGATGGGGCGCTGCAGCCTGATTAAGATGATTTGGATGCCACAGTTGCTATATGTTTTACATAACGCACCGGTGTGGATATGTAAAAAATGGTTTAAAAAACTGGAGACTCTCTTCCGGGAGCTTATTTGGAGGAAAGGCACGGCCCGGATACGACTCCAGACGTTGCAGCTACCAATAGACAGAGGAGGACTGGCGGTGCCACACCCTAGGAATTACTACCTGGCGGCGCAGCTGCAGCATTTGGCGGGTTGTGACTCGGAACAGGGTAGAAATTTAAAAGGAGGGATTAGAATGATAGGAGCCCCACATGAATTTATCGCAGAGGCCCTGGAGGCAGATTCCTTTCAGTATAATAACTCGGTAACTAAAATGTTAGGTAAGATATGGAAAGTGGTGAAATTAAAAATGGGTTATACAGGACTTCCAGAATTTACACCTCTCTGGGATAATAAAAATTTACCGGAATTATCTATAATAGATAAGGTTAAAACGTGGGAACGGAATGGTATAACTAAATTGATCCAACTTTATGACGGCGGGGCCTTAAGGACATTTTCGGATCTAAAAAAGATCTACGATATACCACAACAATCATTTTTTAGCTACCTACAGGTGAGACACGCCCTAGCAGCACAGTTTGGGGTAAATACGCCACAGTGGGATAAAACACCTTTACTCTCGAACCTACTTATAACAGATAGGTCAAGTGGGTGTATCTCAGGTATATATAAACAGCTAGGTATGAACCCCAACCAGGAAATTGATCATCCGAATTTGAAGAGGAAGTGGGAAGAGGATATAGGGGAAATATCAGATACGCAGTGGAGGAGAATAATGGCATTGGGGCCGGTGACGTCAGTCTCCCCCTCACAAAAAATCTCACAGCTGATGTTGGTACACAGGGCTTACTATACGCCTAAGAGATTATGTTTGTTCGGTAGGAGAATAGACGACAGGTGCCCTAGATGTCGGGGACAGGGAGACCTTTTGCACATGGTATGGCGCTGTCCGAAGTTATTTCGGTATTGGAGAGACGTGGTGGAGAGTATTAATAAGATCTTTAAGTTAGAACTGGTAATGGACCCGATCATGTGTGTGCTGGGCTGTAGGCAGGAGCAGAGAGAACGAAAAAATACTACGGTGGCAGTGGTACGCTGTTTATATCAAGCGCGTAGACTGATTGCGCAAAGATGGCAAGCGGAGAGAGCCCCTTTGGTGGGAGAATGGACCCAAAGCATTAATGAACTAATATGGAAAGAGAAGACCCTATATGTAAGGAGAGGGAATTTCAGAGAGTGGAAAGAAATTTGGACGCCATGGATAAATGAGTTGGGATACCCTATAGATTAGAAGGAATGAGTAGAGGGAGATGTAGGTGCTATGTTGAAGGCACATTGCTGTTCCTGTGCCTTTATGCGTGAAGGGGGAAGGGGGTGGTGGGAGGAGGGGAGCGAGGGGGAGGGGGAAGGGAGGGTAGGGGAGAGATGGGAAAAAAGGATAAATAATAAAATTAGGCTGTTGTTGTGTAGCTGTATTTTAGGAAGACTTTTAATTTTTGTTGGAAAAGTTAATAAAGAATAGTGAAAATAATAATTTATAAGCCACGATGATGAGGAACCATGCTGAGACATAAATGAGCTGCAAGGTGATTGAGTCTCTAGCAGATGATTTCTGACGTGGAAAAAAAAAAAAAAAAAAAATTGGGTCAAGGTTATTAGAGGCCAGGGCTGGATGGCTCATCTTGGCAGCTCTCTGGTGTCTCCCCCTGGTCTGGAAGGTTGGAGAACCTTCTATTACTAGAGGGTGGGGTTAAGAGGGGTTGCCATTAATATTAGTGGGGCCTGGCTAATCCCCAAAAGGTGGCTGGGATTACTTCATAAATAGACATGGGCCATGTCAGCAGGGCAGTCGGGTGTAAGCTAGATATACAGTGTTGAGAAAGCTGTCGGTGGCCCTGAGGGGTACTCCCAGGTCGGAGGGGGGATGTCCTGCCTTGAGCCGGGGCTTGAGTGTTTGAAGGATCCTGGAAAGCACAGGAGCAAAGAGAGGACAGAGTGAGTAGAGCAACACTGGTGGGAACTAACAAAATGAGGGAGAATGTAGCCAGTCTCCCCTGAAGACAGTGGTAGGCTTAAGCCTTATACCTTTTCCCTGAGAGATCTCCCTACAGTCAGCCAGGTGAACTGGTGTAAAGAGTCAGCAAAGAGGGCTGTTGAAAGAGGCAGCTGCAGCCAGGTGAGTTAGCATTGTTTGAAGAAGTGGTACTATCAGTGGCCACAGAGGCAGCAGAAGAAAAGGGAATTAAATTGAAAAGAGCAAACAAAATTCTTGGATGGCTTAAGTCCAATGTAAAAATGCATATAAAAGCAAAGAAAAGGGCCTTCAATAAATGCAAGGCTGAGTGATCATCGTCAGCATTCAGACTTTATGAGTAAAGCAACAAGAAATGTAAGGGTGCAATTAGGGCGGCTAAGATAGAACACAAGCGACATATAGCGGAGGAGAGCAAAAAAAAAAAGAAATTCTTTAAGTAAACAGTAAAAAAGGGAGGAAAGACCATATTGGCCCCATAAAGAATGAGGAAGGAAATGTGGTTACAAAGAATGGGAAGGTGGTGAAGGTATTGAATTTATTCTTCTCCTCAGTCTTCACGAGGGAATCGGGAGTGGCTTCAGTAACCAAAACTGTGGTGTCAGTGTTATCTTCATGACACATTACAGGAAGCACCTTCATGGCTAACAGAGGACAGAATTAGAAATAGGCTTGGAAAACTTAACATTAATAAGTCACCAGGACCAGATGATTTGCACCCGAGGGTCCTGGGGGAACTCAATCAAGAAATTGCCATACCATTGATCCTAATTTTTACTAGCAGTCTACTGACTGGAATGGTACCAGCTGATTGGAGAAAAGCCAATGTAGCTCCAATATTTAAAAAAGGGCCAAAATACATCCCTGGGAATTACAGACCAGTTAGCCTAACATCAATAGTATGCAATCTCTTGGAGGGGATGATAAGGGACTATATACAAGATTTTAGTAATGAAAATTATATCATTAGCCGTAATCAGCATGGATTCATGGAGAATCGTTCTTGCCAAACCAATCTTTTAACATTCTATGAGGAGGTGAGTTGCCATCTAGATAAACGAAGGCCCATAGAGGTGGTGTATCTGGATTTTGCAAAAGCATTTGACACAGTTCCCCATAAACATTTACTGTACAAAGTAAGGTCCGTTGGCATGGACCTTAGGGTGAGTACATCGATTGAAAACTGGCTACAAGGGCGAGTTCAGAGGATTGTGATATGTGGGAAGTCCCGAAATGGTCAGGGGTGGAAAGTGGGGTTTTGTGCTGGGACCAATCCTATTTAATTTGTTCATAAATGACCTGGAGGATTGGGTTAACAGTTCAATCTCTGTATTTACAGATGATACTAAGCTAAGCAGGGCAATAACTTCTCCGCAAGATGTGGAAACCTTGCAAGAAGGTCTCAACAAATTAATGGGGTGAGCAACTACATGGCAAATGAGGTTTAATGTGGAAAAATTTAAAATAATGCATTTTGGGTGGCAAAAATATGAATGCAGTCTACTCACTGGGGGGGGGGGGGAGAGCCTCTGGGGGAATTGAGGAAGGAAAGGGATCTGGGGGTCCTAGTAGATGATATGCTCAGCAATGATATGCAGTGCAAAGCTGCTGCTAACAAAGTAAACAGAAAATTGGCATGCATTATAAAGGGCATTAACTCAAGAGATAAATTCTCCCACTCTACAACCCTCTGGTCCGGCTTCACCTGGAGTATGCTGTCCAGTTCTGGGCACCAGTCCTCAGGAGGGATGTACTGGATATGGAGTGAGTACAGAGAAGGGCAACAAAGCTAATAAAGGTACTGGAGGATATAAGTTATGAAAAAAGTTTACAAGCACTGAACTTATTCTGTCTGGAGAAGAGACGCTTGAGAGTGAATATTATTTAAATTTACAAGTACCGTATTGGTGACCCCACAATAGGGACAAAACTTTTCCGTGGAAGGGAATTTAATAATAGACATAGCCACTCATTAAGATTAGAAGAAAAGAGGTTTAACCTTAGACTATGTCGAGGGTTCCTTACTGTAAGAGCGTCAAGGATGTGGAATTCACTTCCACAGTAGGGATGGCCTTACGGTTTGCGGAAAATTTTGCGTGTTCGCGATTCGCCAAACCGGCGGACTTCTGGCGCTATTCGCGGGGCGGACATATGCGTTTACATTGTGAAAGAACTTTACATCCATCATGGGGTACAGGACAGCCAATTGAGACATTTTAGCACATGGACAATTGGACATTCCCCCTACCTTATAAATAGACCTGATCTGGCAGGCATTTTACATTCTGTCTTTTGTCAGTGTAGGGAGAGGTTGCTGTGTGGAGCAGGGACAGACTGTAGTGACACAATGCACTAGCTATTAGGTCCACAGAAGTCCTTTTAAGGACTGGTATAGGTGTACAGTATAGGGTTCTGGTGCACTGCTGCTGACTGCTGTGCTGCTGATTGCTGAGTGCACTGCTGACCGATTCTGCAGCTGTCTTTTGTCAGTGTAGGGACAGAATGCTGTGTGGAGCAGGGACAGTCAGTTTAATCACTAGCTATTACTATTAGGTCCACAAAGGTCCTTTTAAGGACTGGTATAGGTGTTCAGTATATAGGGTTGTACACGTATAATATACTTTCTTTCAAATATAGAAAGCCTATTATACTTGACTGCTGAGCTGAGTCCTGACTGATTCTGCAGCTGTCTTTTATCAGTGTAGGAACTGAGGGACAGTCTGCAAATCACTAGCTACTAGGTCCACAAAGGTCCTTTTAAGGACTGGTATAGGTGTACAGTATATAGGGTTCTGGTGCACTGCTGCTGACTGCTGTGCTGCTGATTGCTGAGTGCACTGTTGACCGATTCTGCAGCTGTCTTTTGTCAGTGTAGGGACAGGACGCTGTGTGGAGCAGGGACAGTCAGTTTAATCACTAGCTATTACTATTAGGTCCACAAAGGTCCTTTTAAGGACTGGTATAGGTGTACAGTATATAGGGTTGTACACGTATAATATACTTTCTTTCAAATATAGAAAGCCTATTATACTTGCCTGCTGAGCTGAGTTCTGACCAATTCTGCAGCTGTCTTTTATCAGTGTAGGGACTGAGGGACAGTCTGCAAATCACTAGCTACTAGGTCCACAAAGGTCCTTTTAAGGACTAGTATGGGTGTACTATTTGTTGAGTAGTATATAGGTGTGTAATACAAGTATAAAATACTTGCACATATAGAAAACATAGTATAGTGCATTTCCACTGTGCAGCATTGTGACTGCTGAGCGGTTCTGCAGCAATACTACAAAGAGTGACAAACGCAATTTAAAAAAAAGTATTATAACTGGTGTGATAGACCAGTGGCCCCCAAAAACGACAGATTGAAATGGGGTGTTATATACCTTCTTCCACATACATACTGCACTTCTCTAGAGACTTTTGTCACAAGGTCATTTAAAAAATGACAGGCAGAGGAAGAGGCAGGCCCTTCCGCAGGGGTGGTAGGGGTAGGGCAGGAGCAACAGACTTGAGCCAAAGTGGCAAATTGCAGAAGGTACGTGCGATTACGTCAAAGGACACACCAGACTTGGTTGAGTGGCTCACTCAGCCTTACTCTTCTGCACCCCCCTCTTCCTCTCGATCTGCACCCTCTTCACTCTCTTCTGTGTGCACCCCCAAAGACACTACCACCAACAGTGCTCTCTATCACGTGCTGATGTTAGTGCTCTCTATCATGGTGCTGGTGTCAGTGCTCTCTATCACGGTGCTGGTGTCAGTGCTCTCTATCACGGTACTGGTATCAGTGCTCTCTATCTGGGTGCTGGTGTCAGTGCTCTCTATCACGGTGCTGGTGTCAGTGCTCTCTATCTGGGTGCTGGTGTCAGTGCTCTCTATCACGGTGCTGGTGTCAGTGGTCTCTATCACGGTGCTGGTGTCAGTGCTCTCTATCTCGGTGCTGGTGTCAGTGCTCTCTATCTCGGTGCTGGTGTCAGTGCTCTCTATCTCAGTGCTGGTGTCAGTACTCTCTATCATGGTGCTCGTGTCAGTGCTCTCTATCACGGTGCTGGTGTCAGTGCTCTCTATCTTGGTGCTGGTATCAGTGCTCTCTATCATGGTGCTGGTGTGGTGTCAGTGCTCTCTATCACGGTGCTGGTGTCAGTGCTCTCTATCTCGGGGCTGGTGTCAGTGCTCTCTATCATGGTGCTGGTGTCAGTGCTCTCTATCACGGTGCTGGTGTCAGTGCTCTCTATCTCGGGGGTTGGTGTCAGTGCTCTCTATCTCGGGGCTGGTGTCAGTGCTCTCTATCATGGTGCTGGTGTCAGTGCTCTCTATCTCGGTGCTGGTGTTAGTGCTCTCTATCACGGTGCTGGTGTCAGTTCTCTCTATCTGGGTGCTGGTGTCAGTGCTCTCTATCACGGTGCTGGTGTCAGTTCCCTCTATCTGGGTGCTAGTGTCAGTGCTCTCTATCACGGTGCTGGTGTCAGTGCTCAGTCTCTATCACAGTGCTGGTGTCAGTGCTCAGTCTCTATCGCGGTGGTGGTTTCAGACAGTGAGGAAAATAGCAGCGGAGAAGCTAATCAGCAGGCAGTGCCAGCACCATGGCTGAGGATCAGCACTGGACTGGCACCTCCAGACCACCGCAGAGGAGCCCTGCATAGGTGGGGATAAGGGCCGGACAGAGGGAGGGACTCAAGCACAGGTTGGCACACTGGGACACTGGCACAGGACTGCGCTGCCTGACTGTGCCACTGATCATCTCCTGCACCCCCTTCATAGCCTGCCCTGACCTTGCCTCTCCTCCATGGCCTTCATGCGCTCCTGAATTGTCAAAATGTCACAGATAAAAAAAGAATGCTTATCGTTGTCGATACCAGATTCACTTAATACTTTTGTTATGTCAGTGTCCATGTTGTGGGACTATGTGTGCACAGCTAGTAAGTATTTTGTGGCTGAAAATATGACCTGTAGGTTTTTAAGGTTCGCCTGCCATTAAAGTCAATGAGGTCCGCAGCGAACTTTGCGGTTCGCAGACTTCTATCCGCGCTTGCGAAACGTCCTGTTGGTTTGTCCATTACTATTCCATAGGCGGTGGTTTCAGCAGGGAGCATTGACAGTTTCAAAAAACTATTAGATAAGCACCTGAACGACCACAACATACAAGGATAAAACTGACATATAAATACGCACATTGGTTTGTCTTGACGGACTTGTGTCTTTTTTCAATGTAAGAAGGAAAGGGTACATGCTGTTTCACTCCATATGTGTGCTGCTTTTAAGGGACTGTGAGTTTCTGCCTGTAAAGGGCCATTGCTGAACTGACAAGGAGTCTGTCATGTTTCCTCAAGAGTGAACCAGCAGAAGCGGTACAAAGTAGTGTATATAAGAAGTTTGTCTCTGAAGTTTTTATTACAGTCAAGTGAGCATCTGATTACCTCCCTATCCCCATCCAAGTTGTTAAATACCTAATAAACCACAAAAACAAAGCTACAGACTGTTCTCTGACTCTGCATGCCTGTCAAGAGTTGGTGTGCCTGGCTGTGCAGGTGTGGGGGAACCATGTTCCTCTGCAACTCCTACATGGGGTGTGATCAATAAACCTTCATTAAAATCAGGACCATTTTTAAGGCAGGGCAAAAGGGGAAGCTGCCCTGGGCCCCATCATTGTTGTGGGGCCCAAAGCAGCTCCCTCCTACTTGACAACTATCCCAGTTTAAATTCATATCTAGTTTATAGATAGTTTAGGTCATATCTACCATCACTTCTGCTGAATGCTGCCCACTGGGGAGGTAAAGGAGCATGCTTGAAAGTTCTGCCTAAAACTATAGTCATTAAGCCTAACATCAGCCTGTTCTGCAAAGGCAAGCAAATTGGAGGTGGAACCCTTCTTCAAAATAACACGGTATCACAGCACCGCAAATTTAAGTGCATGTGAATACGCACATCTCAGCTGATGAATGAGGGTGTTATTAACAAATAATGTATGTATCTGTGGTGTCAGGAAAGTGATTTTGCATGTATTCCCAACACACACAAATGTGAACGCAGGCTAAATGTCTCAATTACATTGATGGTCAGTGTAAATCTTCTCATTACATTGGGGCTTGGTGTACAATCCTTTCATTCACACTACTGACCAGTGTGAAGGTCCCCCTTACATTGGTGGTTAGTGTAAATCCCTCTTTATATTGGTGGCTACTGTGAGTGCTCCTATTACATTAGTGGTCAGTGTAAATCTCCATTACATAGGTGGTAGAAACTCCTCTTTATATTGGTAATCGTTAAAAAAATCCAAACTTGCATTTATGGTTCATTTCAAATCCTCCCTTACATTGGTGGGCCATGTAGAAGCCCCCTTTAAATTGGTGGTGAGTGTAAATCCCCCTTACATTGGTGACCAGTGTAGAAATCCCCTTTATTGGCTGTTGATGTAAAATCCCCCATTACATTGGTTGTCAGTGTACATTCTTCATAACATTGGTGATCAGTATACATTTCCCTTTACATTGGTGGTAAGTGCAGAATTACCCTTACACTGGTGGTCAGTGTGACTCCCCCTTTACAGTGGCGGTCAGTGGAAATCCCACTTAACATTGGTGGTCGGTGTAGAAGTTTCACCTTAAATTGGTGGTCATTACAAATATCATCGACAATGGTTGTCTGTGCAAATTCTCCCTTACATGGAGGTCACTGTATATTCCCCCTTACACTGGTGGTTGGTGTAAATGCTATAAGTACATTGGTGTCAGTGTAGAAATCCATCTTTTCTATTGGTGGGTGGCATATCCCAGTCAGTGGTCTTTGTAAATTCCCCATTACAGTGGTAGAATCCCCCACCCTACATAATTCAAAAATTGCCACAGTGTACTGCCCTCCAAGTAACCCCCCCCCCCACCACTCTTACTGATCCCATCAATCCCCCAGCATTGCCACTGATTCTGTCTAATGATGGGTCCTCTCGTCTCCCTAGTCCATGGCGTGCAACGGTGAAGGTAAGATGTTGTGCTGTAACCTTTAGCAACCAATCAGTGAGCAGTAATGCTGTGCACTAACCTCTTGCAACCAAGCAGTGAGAGGTATGGATATACAGTAACCTCTAGGAACCAATCAGTGAGCAGCAATAATGTGCAGTAACTTCTAGCAACCAATTTGTGAGTGGTATAGATGTCCAGTAAGCTCTAGCAATCAATCAGTGAGCAATATTGATGTACAGTAACCTCTAGCAACCAATCAACTGGCAGAAGTCATGTGCTGTAACCTCTAGAAAATAAACAGCGAGTCATAATGTGTATTGTAACCTCTAGCAGCCAGCCATTGGGCAGTACAGGCATACCCCACCTTTAAGTACACAATGGGGTTTATTTACCAAATCAGGCTCACTTCTGCATAGAAACCAATGAGCTTCTAACCCCAGCTTGTTCAATTAAGCTTTGGAAATAAAACCGGGAATCTCATTGGTTTCTATGCAGAAGTGAGTCTGATTTTGCACTTTCTAGCTTTAGTAAATAAACACTGTTGTGTGCTTAAAAGTGGGGTATGCCTGTAATGATACACTGTAACCTCTGGCAACCAATCGCAATTGCTGCCTGATCTGATTCAGTAAACTTGTTTTGTCTCAAAGCATGTGGACAGCGAAATTGCATGGAAGAGGGGGCCCAAGAAAATGTTTGCCCAGGGTCCAGTCAATATTTAAGATGGCCCTGATTAAAATAATAAATGTCAATAGGATGTATTTACCAAAGGAAAATAAACTGATCACTTTTCAAGAACAGTTGCACTTTGCAAGGAAATATTCCCCAGAGCTTAGGGAATGTGGTGAAGCTCTGCTGACTTCCATCATGCACATGACTGGGTAATCGTTGCACAGTAATACTTCCCCACTAGGGATGAGCTCGGTGTTCAACTCGAACGCATGTTTGACTCGAACATGGGCCATTCGCCTGTTTGGCGAATTCAGAACTTTGTGGACCGTTCGCACTGCATTGCTGTCTCATGACTGGCCAAGCATGCACTGTGACCACGCATGCTTGGCCAATCACAGTGCCGGCAGCGAGGAGAGCCATAATTGGGCACAGGCAGGATGCCTGTGGCCAATTATAGCTCAGGGGGTTTAGTACACGCCCCACACTATATAAGGCTGCCAGCGCGGCGGCCTTGTGTAGTGTGTTCTGGCGTGCAGGGAAAGAGCTAGATAGGCAGGGACAGTGTGTTCTTTTCTCAGGCATCTGCAGGAGTTAAAGTGGGTGTTGTGTGCCTCCAGCACAGTCTACACCTGTATCTACCCTTTTTTGCTGATGTTCTCTAATACAGGCATCTGCAGGAGTTAGTGGGTGTTGTGTGCCTGAATCACAGTATACACCTGTATCTACCCTTTTTTGCTGGTGTTCTCTAATACAGGCATCTGCAGGAGTTAGTGGGTGTTTTGTGCCTCCAGCACAGCACAGTATACATCCGTATCTACCCTTTATTGCTGGTGTTCTCTAATACAGGCATCTGCAGGCATTAAAGTGGGTGTTGTGTGTCTCCAGCACAGTATACACCTGAAGATACACCTTATTGCTGGTGTTGTCTGTTGCATATCTTGCATATTAGCCTTTAAAATTTGCACTTTTGATTTCGAACGTTCGAGTCCCATAGACTTTAATAGAGCTCTAAAGTTCGTATGAATTTTCGGTCCGTTCAAAGGTTCGGGTGCGAACATGGGGGCTCATCCCTATTCCCCACATTCACTAATGCCTGGTACACACTATGGTGGAGATTTACTAAAGCTGGTGCGCTTGGAATCTAGTGCAGCTGTGCATGGTAGCCAATCAGCTTTTAATCTCAGCTTGTTCAATTAAGCTTTGGCAATAAAACCTGGAAGCTGATTGGTTTCTATGCAGAGGTGCATCAGATTTTGCACTCTTCAGCATATGCTCACCAGGAGGTTTTGCGCTAAATATGCAATGTTAGTACCAATATCTATTGAGCTATTGTGTTCTGACAGGGGGACTGCCCCCTGCCAGAACACAATAACCTTTTTAGAAAAAAAATTAGAAAATTGAAATTTGACATGGGTCTTACCAGGACAAGGAAGAAGCCAACTCAAGACTCCAGGTTACAAATAAAAGATCTTCTCCCCTTGCAGAGAAGTTCATAGAACAGCTCATACCAAAAAGCACTGTGAATCTCGATCCCGGTGTGCAATAAAAAAATTGACACTACTTGTAACAAAGTTAAAGGGTTAGTAAAGGCATTTAAAAAAAATAACAAACATGTTATATTTACACACTCTGTGCAATGTTTTTGAACTGCTCAGCCCTGATCCTAGTGTTCTTGGGTCTCTGCGATCGCTCTGGGCTCCTCCATTCTGCCCTTTTCCCGTAAAGCAAGCCACTTGCTATGGGGGCACCCATGCATGCTCGCTCCTGAGCCCAGCTCTTGGTGTCCAAATGACACAGAGAACATGGCTCAGCCCTGCCCCCTGTTCCCTCCTCACTGGCTGTGATTGACGGCAGCGGGAGCATATGGCTCCTGCTGTGACTTCTCAGCCAATGAGAAGCAAGAGACCCAGGAGAGCCGCAGCTATCATGAACATTGCTAGGTCACGATCAGGGCCAGGTAAGTATTAGGGAGGGCTGAGGGAGGAGCTGCACACTGAAGGTTTTTACATGCATAGAATGCATGGAGGTAGAAAAAACCTTTAGCCTTTAGAAACATTTTAAGGCAGAGAAATAACTATATATCGTAAGGCCCTATAGCAGACATTTGATTGACGCCTCTCACTCACCACTTCTGTGAGATCTTATTGAGGTATCCAGCATCCTAGCATCTGAAAGGGTCCTTTACTGCACGTCTAACCACTTTATATTGGTGGCCAGTAAGGATGAGCCGAACACCCCCCCATCCCCCCCCACCAGAACCTGCGAACAGACCTCAGGGGACATGTATCAATGCAAAAAAGTCTTAAAAATTGCATTTTTTTCGGGAGCAGTGATTTTAATAATGATTAAAGTGAAACAATAAAAGTGTAATATTGCTGTACCTGGGGGTGTGTATAGTATGCCTGTGAAGGGGCGCATGTTTCCCGTGCTTAGAACTGTCCATGCACAAAGTGTAATTTCTGCAGGAAAAAATATATTAAAATATTAAAATCACTCGCGGCTATATTGAATTGTCGGCTCCCGTAATACAGAGAACACTCATTGAAAGTCATTGATAGAAAAAAAAAGCGTGGGGTTCCCCCAAATTCAATTACCAGGCCCTTCAGGTCTGGTATGGCCCTTCAGGTCTGGTAAGGGGAACCCCATGTCAAATTAAAAAAAAAATTACGTGGGGTTCCCCCTAAATATCCATACCAGACCCTTCAGTTCTGGTATGGATATTAAGAGGAACCCCGCGTCAAATAAAAAAAAAATGATGTGGGGTTCCCCCTAAAAATCCATACCAGACCCTTTATCCGAGCACGCAACCTGGCAGGCCGCAGGAAAAGAGGGGGGGACGAGAACCAGGCCACATGCCCTCAACATTGGGAGGATGCTTTGGGGTCCCCCCAAAACACCATGTCCCCATGTTGATAAGGACAAGGGCCTCATCCCCACAACCCTGGCCGGTGGTTGTGGGGGTCTGCGGGCGGGGGGCTTATCAGAATCTGGAAGCCCCCTTAAACTCTGGAAGCCCCCTTAAACAAGGGGACCCCCAGATCCCGCCCCCCCTGTTTGAAATGGTAAGGGGGTACAAAAGTATCCCTACCATTTCACAAAGAAAGTGTAAAAAATAATTAAGTAAGACAAACACACTTTTGAAAAAGTCCTTTATTAAATATAAAAAAGAATAAAAAAAGATTCCAGCGGTGGTAATCCACTCTTGCTATCCAGCGACGGATGACCATCTCTCCGGGGGGCAAGCTATGGCTGATCTGATCCAGCAACGGGTGATCTCTCCCTCCAGTCCATAACAGATGTGATGTAACGGAAACCTGTGTTACATCAGAGGGGGGCAGGGTCACCCATACGTCATTGGGGAAGCCAGGCTTCCCCACTAGCATCAGGGGCGGCGAGGTCAGGTGACGGGTGGCCCTACCCTCCTCATATAAGAAATGTCAGGCTTCCGGGATCCCGCAGTGTCTCCACCAGTGGAGACAGAGGAAGGATGGATGGACTGTGCTGCACTGTACTGGAGGGAGAGATCACCCGTCGCTGGATCAGATCAGCCATTGCTGGACCCCGGAGAGATGATCATCCTTCGCTGGATAGCAAGAGTGGATTACCACCGATGGAATCTTTTTTTTTTTTCAAAAGTGTGTTTGTCTTATTTAACTATTTTTTACACTTTCTTTGTGAAATGGCAGGGGTACTTTTTTACCCCCTTACCATTTCAAACAGGGGGGCAGGATCTGGGGGTCCCCTTGTTAAAGGGGGCTTCCAGATTCTGATAAGCCCCCTGCCTGCAGACCCCCACAACCACCGGCCAGGGTTGTGGGGATGAGGCCCTTGTCCTCATTAACATGGGGACATGGTGCTTTGGGGGGACCCCAAAGCATCCTCCCAATGTTGAGGGCATGTGGCCTGGTATGGTTCCCACATTGTTCACTGTTCGCCGAACAGGTAATGTTCGAATCGAACATGAGTTCAACTCAAACTCGAAGCTCTTTCCTAGTGGCCAGTGGTGCCGTTTATGCCCTTCACATTAGGGGTCAATAGCTGTCTTATTCCTACCCACTAACAGTCCCTTTGATTACATAGCTGGTAACAGATCTCCCTATGTGTAAAGTTACCTGTGTACATTTCCCATCAATTACCATTTTTACTTTAAAGTAGAAATAGTAGAATAAACTACAGGAACTTTAAAATCATTGTAGGAGATGCAATTTGCTTCTCTTTGATAAATTGCATTACCAAGCAGCTGTGAAGCTCGAAACCAATCTTAGTTTAAATGTGGAATGTATAGATTATGGCAACACTTCAGTAATCTTTAATTGTATAACCTATAGTCTTCCCCAGAAGCTATGTTCTATTCCTGTAATTAGTAGTCACTGTTCTTTAAGCAGATCTATTAGTGCAGAGTCTACCTCCAGTATTAGTGGGTCCTTGAATCCCTGTGTATGCTCTTCCAAACAACTTCCAGTTAGAGGGAGATTTTACAGTACAATACTGCATAAGGTTCAAGGAGACATAATTGTTTGAAGAGCGCAAAAAAAGCAAAAATATTTCTGCCATACAGACATGTACATAACTGTAATGACAGGAGACTTGCTTACCATGCTTTCTGTTTTTTTTCTTTTTATTGCACACACAGCAGTATCAATTCAGCAGGTTCACTCTGGATGCAACAATCAAATCAAAAAAAACTTTTGAGATTTTTAAAGAATATGTACATCCAACATTTAATATTCCTGATATATTCCTGCTTTACCATACACGTGTGCTAAAAAGTACCATGTTCTCTTTGCATTGCTTCCTTTATGTGAAATACCCGATGCTCCTGCCAGTCCCTCACCTTAGAACTATTAAAAACTGACCACGCTGAGCAGAACAGCACCATGTGGTCAGTTCTCTAGCTGTGCTGGAACTCAGTTTACTCTCCTCCAATGATCAGACATGTGCTGACAGCTCCTCCCCACCCCCCTTTCTGTACAGCCATTTACTGGGAAGGTCAGTGTACTGCTGTTTTTGCTCCCTCAGCTCTCTAAAATGCTTATGCTGCTGAGAACAGACATTATGCGATTGCTAATAAAAAAGGATATATATATATATATATATATATATATATATATATATATCTATATATATATATATATATATATATCTATATATATACCCCTAATGTTGTAAACCGTTGCGTAAACTGTCTGCACTATATAAATAATAATGCATAATAGCATAATAGTAATAATATATAGCAAAATTATACTCTTTTGTGTTTGCCCCTATTTTTATGAGCTGAACTCAAAGATCTATGACTTTTTCTATGTATACAAAAGGCCTATTCCTCTCAAATATTGTTCACAAATCTGTCTAAATCTGTGTTAGTGAGCACTTCTCCTTTGCTGAGATAATCCATCCACCTCACAGGTGTGACATTGCAAGATGCTGATTAGACAGCATGATTATTGCACAGGTGTGCTTTAGGCTGGCCACAATAAAAGGCCACTCCAAAAGGTGCAGTTTTATCACACAACACAATGCAATAGATGTGGCAAGTTTTGAGGGAGCGTGCATTTGGCATGCTGACTGCAGAAATCTCCACCAGAGCTGTTGCCCTTGAATTGAATGTTCATTTCTCTACCATAAGCCTTCTGCAAAGGCGTTTCAGAGAAATGGCAGTACATACTACCGGCCTCACAAACGCAGACCACGTGTAACACGGGGGTCAGTACACTTACAGCCCCCAAACAAAGATTACTTATTCTTGTAAGAACTGTTCTCCATGAAGATGTTAAATGCTTGCTCTGTTCTTAATATGCTTCTGCAATATGTGCTGTCATTGGGTTTAATAGACCCATTGGGTTATCAGGGGTGAAAGCCAACTAACGGGCAGGGCAGTGAAGTGTCCTCAGATGGATTATCACATAAAACAATAAACAGTATCAGCAGGCTTATGGACAAATCAGGTACAAACTGAACCACCCCCTGGTCCACCAATGCAGTTGGGGTACGCGTTTCAGGGACACTTCAGAGGCTGATGGTATGGAAGCACCCCTGAAATGTGTGCGAAGACGGCAAAGCCATGCTCTGCTGATAGGATGCCCAGTAATTCTCACAACTTCACTGCGCCTTTCCTGCCAAATGCAGACTGAACTGTCAGCCACAGGTCATGGACACTGTAACCGGATTCATGACACGGATTTGATATATGCTCAGCCACTCCTCCAGTTTGTGAGTGTATTACATTTATCTCATTGCATTTAATAAATTCCCAGGTGGTCTTTTTTAGTTAATGTTTAGACACAACTTTTACTGAAGGTTCACACATCTGTCATTCAAGATTCAATTTAAAAAGTGTGAATATTGTATGCACATTCTGGAAATATCTTGCGTGAAAACTGGTAAATACACCCTCCTAATTTGCTATGCCTCTGCACACTCTTCTTGTTTCCTGACCACCACACCAACCACATATGGAAAACGTAAATGGTTTCTCATTTGTATATTCGTTGGGCATTATACAATCTTTAGCCTTCCAAGTAAATAATTTGGCTAATGCATAGGCATTTTGTAGCATAAATCTCAGAACTTATTACAGCATTTTTTTAAATGAAAATGGCAAATGAGGCTCAGCTTTACTGCCAAGTAGCAAGGAATATGGCATTTGTCTCTGATGTGAGCATTTTAGCAAATACAAAAAACTCCTATAATAGTCACAGCAGGTGTGCAGACCCAAGCAGATATCTCACCAATAGAATCTCTGAAGAATTAGAAAATCCTTGATGAGGGTCTGGTATGAATATATATAAAAAAAAAAGAATGGCGTTGACACCCCAATTCACATACCAGACCTCTCAGGTCTGCTATGAATTGTATTAACAAAGGGACAGGATCATCCTAGTGATGTCATGGAAAAAAAATGTGGCCACAGACGTATTTGAAAAAAAAATGGCCATGTGGCATATGTGGTCTATGATGTCACGCTAACCCCACCCCTTTATTTACAAACTTGTATTGTATATACAGTGCTTATTTGAAAGTTTGGAGAAGATTTTGTTTTCTTAGAAGACTATGTAACATTTGTTGTCTCATAACTATTTTTATATGAAGGCAGTGGCGGCTGGTGGGGTTTTTTTTTGGGGGGTGGCAATCAACCCCCCCTGGGCAACCCCCCCGTGGCACTAACAAAGCCTCCCACCACCACCCACTGTCCTTACCTTGGATGCGGGCAGTGAGAGAGTGGCAGGCTTGGGGAAACCTGCTCTAGTGTCATCTCCTGGAGCAGCTTCTGTGGTGTCTCCTCTCTCCTCCTCCCAGCACTAGGCGTCCAATAGGATCACCTGACATTTTGGCCAATCAGGGAACAGGTTTAATACCTGCTTCCCAATTGGCCGGGAGGAGGATCAGTGTTGCAACAACAAATTTTCATTCACTGTTACAACACACCTGGGTACGCTCCAGACGCAATGCTCTGCATCCCAAGTCCACCCTATTTGAAAGCCTATTTGAGCCTATGGCTCTAATCAGATTATTAAAAAAAACCCTGGCCACTTTAATTCATATGCCTGGGGACCCGAAAGGGGCCGGACACATAAATAAGGGGCATCCGCAGTGGCTGCATCCCCCTAGCATAAATCTATGCCCTACATATATGGATGTGTCGCCCGGCGCCCCTGATGGATGGGTCGCCCCTGTGAAGGAGTTCATTATCTGCAGAGTGGATGGGGCAAAGTTTAAAAATCAGCACAAGAGACATAACTTACAGTCAGTAGCATGTGTCCCTATGTTGATTCTTCCTCTTTTAAGAGAAGTCTTCCTAATGCCACATACACATGTCTGTTTTTTCTGTCAGAATAAACTCTGATGGTTTTTCCGACGGAGCTCCACTGAAACGGACTTGCCTACACACGATCACACCAAAGTCCGATCATTTAGAACGCGGTGACATACAACATGTACGACGGGACTAGAAAAAGGAAGTTCAGTAGCCAATAGCTGCCTTTGCGTCATTTTTGGTCCGTCGGAACAGCATACAGATGAACGGTTTTCCCGAAAGGAATTGATTCCGCCGCAAAGATTTAAAACATGTTCTATTTCTAGGTCTGTCAGAATTTTCGAAAAAAAAAGTCTGCTGAAGCCAACACATGATTGGGATATCCGATGAAATGACTCCGTCTGACTTTTTCTGCCGGAAAGTCAGACCGTGTGTACACGGCATTAGTCTCTCTCACACACACATACACACACAATCAATGCACCTAAAGCAGGAGCTTCCTGTATAATATAATAGAGTGGTCACTGCTGCTTTCTCTCCTTGTCCAGGGTGAGTGGTCTTGTCTCTGGCCCTCCAGTAGTTTTTCTAGTGAATTTATATTCTCTGTGGTTATTGAGGAATATGTATGTAAAAAAATGTGCCTGGAGTTCAACTTTAAGTGCTCCGCTTTTGGATTGTTTTAATTGTATAATTGTGTATTGTTATGTTATGTGTATTGTTATCATGTAATAGTATTTGTTTTATTATTGTGCAGTATATTTTTTGTGCATTATTGTTACTGTGTATTATTATTCTGTACTATTATTGTGTATTATCACTAAGTATGATTTGTATTGTATATTATTATTGTGTATTATAATTATTGTGCAAAATTATTATTATTGTATATTATAATTATTGTGTATTTTTTATTATTATCATATGTTATTATAGTGCATTATGATTATTATTATTACTATTATTATTATTAGTAGTAGTAGTAGCAGTAGCAGTAGTATGCAGTGATTTATTTTCCCAGTGACTATTATTAAATAAATGTAAAAAAAAAAAAAAATTGGCCTGGAGTTGTGCTTTAAAGCTCCACTTTGGGATCTTTTTATTGTAATATTGTGTATTATTATGTTTTACTATTGTGTATTACTATTTTTGTGTATTATTATTACTCCTGTGTATTATTATTAATATTGTATATTTGTATAGTGCATCATAATTACGTTGTATTAATATTGTGTATTTTAATTATTATAGTGTATTATTACTGTTGTATATTATTAGTATGTTGCATTTTTATTGTCATGCATGTATTATTATAATACACGATGACTGTGTGTCATCGTCTGACAATAGCTCCATCCTGTGTGTCTGGAGATGGAGGAGCTCTCGTCGTCTGCAGTGCGCACTTTGCCCAGTAGGGGTCTTGTGTCTCGTAGTATTGCTCTCCCCTGATCGGACTCGTGTAGCGGAGAGGAGAGGATCTGCTCTCAGGACTTTGCTGTATTGGTGATCAGGTGGGACATGGAACTCCCGGGACTCCGCACACCCGCCCCACTCTCCCCATTATCTGCCTAACACTTCCCCCTCACTCGGAGAGAGCGATGAGAGGAGGACCAGGCGGGCTGTGTGCTCCATACATTGTCTGATGTTGGATGTGTGGGGTCCCCCGGGTGTCCAGGACCGGAGAAGTGTCCGGTATGTGATCCGGAGGTGAGTTCGGGGATCGCTGCTGGGCTTGCTGAGCCGACCATGAGCCCGGACAGTTGTGTGCTGCTGGACTTAGAAGGAGAGAACTTCCCTCTGTCCGCCTCCTGCTTCAACCACAGTGCCAACCACTCAGCAGAGGACTTCTTCTACCCCGGGGTCACCTATGCCATCGTCCCCATCTATGGACTCATCATCCTCATCGGCCTCATCGGCAATGTTACTCTCATCAAGATCTTCTGTACTGTCAAGTCCATGAGGAATGTCCCCAACCTGTTCATCTCCAGCCTGGCCCTGGGGGACCTGCTCCTTCTGGTCACCTGTGCCCCTGTGGATGCCAGCAGGTACCTGGCCGATGAGTGGCTCTTTGGTAGGGTGGGATGCAAGCTGATCCCGTTCATACAGCTGACATCAGTGGGGGTCTCAGTGTTCACCCTCACCGCACTGTCCGCCGATAGGTAGGTACCTGGGCACCATGGGGGCACTTCTACAGCACACACAACATGGGCAATCACTATCTATCTATCTATCTATCTATCTATCTATCTATCTATCTATCTATCTATTTATCTATCTATCTATGCCCATGCAGCAGCTGAGTAACACTGTCATGTTTACATCATACAGAAGTTGGTCAATAGTATTTTCTTTCTTTCTTTAGTTTTTTCTTTCTTTCTTTCTTTCATTCTTTCTTTTTTCCTTATTTCTTTCGTTTTTTCTTTCTTTCATGCAGTAGCTCATAAAATATGAGTTTCAGTATCACTTTTTCATTATGCAGAAGTTGGTCAATAGCATTCTATCTATCTATCTATCTATCTATCTATCTATCTATCTATCTATCTATCTATCTATCCAATAATCTAGCTATCCAATAATCTATCTATCTATCTATCTATCTATCTATCTATCTATCTATCTATCTATCTATCTATCTATCTATCTATCCAATAATCTATCCAATAATCTAGCTATCCAATAATCTATCTATCTATCTATCTATCTATCTATCTATCTATCTATCTATCATCATCTATTTTCTTTCTTTCTATCTATACACGTTCAGGGTCATTTTTCCATTATGCAGAAGTTGGTTAATATCTATCTATCTATCTATCTATCTATCTATCTATCTATCTATCTATCTATCTATCTATCTATCTATCTATCTATCTATCCATATATTGATCTGTCTCTATCTATCAATCAATCTGTCTCTCTATGCATCTAACTATATTTCCATTCTATCTATCTATCTATCTATCTATCTATCTATCTATCTATCTATCTATCTATCTATCTATCTATCTATTAATCTGAATCTCTATGTATCTAAGGCTGGCCATAGATTATTCCATTTTCTTGTACAATGTTCCTTTAGATTTACCAAAACCATATACTATGAGGTGAAACCTAAACACTTTCCATTTGTATGTAATCAGGCAGACCCTTGCACTACATAGTTGAAAGTAAATCCAAAGGAAATTTATTCAGCAATTTGTATAATGTATGGGCATTCTGTCTGTCTGTCTGTCTGTCTGTCTGTCTGTCTGTCTGTCTATCTATCTATCTATCTATCTATCTATCTGTCTGTATATCTATCTATCTATCTATCTATCTATCTATCTATCTATCTATCTATCTATCTATCTATCTATCATCTATCTAAAATCTGAATTGTGCATACTATAGTTTAGTATAATTCAATGTAGTTCATTTTAATTTATAAGACCTTGATAATCGCATTGTGGCTAATAATTCTCACTATATGATATGTAAACAAATAGTGAAAATAGATAAGTAAATTAATTACTAAATTACTTTATTTCCAGCTAATGACATAGTATTTATTTATGTGTTTATTTATATATTAACAGTAAACATTTTGCAACTAGTGTACAGAATAAAGTGTTGTAAAGTTTTTCCTCCTGGTAATAAATCAGATGTTGCGTAGTACATACTGATATGGATATTATAGCATTGGGATTAGGATACATGGTAATTACAGATGGCCTTTGTGCTATTTAGTATTGAATATTAATGGTGATTTATGGAGAAGACAGAATCTAGTCATTTCTAGTGAGCGCTTTGATTGCTGCATATGTTAAAGTGTTTTATGATTGGCCAGTATTAACATGTCACTTTTTATAATGCTGAAGATCTGCTTGGATTGGGTTTATTACACAGTTACTTCTAAATGACTCTGAATGGGTTTTGATATTTACAGAACTACACATTCCATAGTCATGTACACTTTGTAATATATCACAGCAGTTACTGTAATTATAGTGACAAATTAGAGACTAATGAGAATGTCTAAAGAGTCAAAAATGTTTTTAGACAGACTTTTGGAATATGTTTTACAGAATGCTTAATTGTTTTTTGGCATGGTGGCCAGTTACTAGTATCTGAGCATATCAGAAGTATTTCCCTACGTCTTTTGCCTAAATTGTTATGTGTATGCAGCTTTACATTGGTTCATCCACATATATATATATATATATATATATATATATATATATATATATACACACACACACAATGCCTTTCTTTGTTATAGAGTGCAAGCAAGTTGTTTGTGAGCCATATGTAGCTAGCAGCTTCTTTTGATATTACAGTGATTACTTAGCAGGTGCTCAGTACCCATCTGTTTGCTTACTGCATTATATACTTATTAATTTGGCTGAAATATATACCATTAGAATTAGGAAATAACAGAGTCAGACTTATTTGATAAGGCACAAAAGATGCAAAGGGCATTCAGCCATAGTTAACAATTAGAATAAGTCCTTTATTGACCTGACTTACAAAGCTGTAATCAGGTTTTATATGTAATGTATATATATATATATATATATATATATATATATATATATATACACACACATACATACATATACATATATACAGATATATATATATATATATATATATATATATATATATATATATATATATATATATATGTATATATATGTGTAGAATAATTAATGTGATTGGAGAATTTCTATATATACTGTATGTATAATAAATCAGTGACATCAGTAGTGATTAAAATCTGTTTTCCATCACTGGAACCATCATATTTTGCTTAACCTTCATACCCCTTTGAAATGTATTTATGAATGGCAGTGATGTCATCTATACTGATCTATTTACATACAGAACTGTAAAATCCTCCCAGTAGGAGTCCATCATGTAAAATACAGTTGTGCTGCAGATCTCTGCACAGTGGGATTTAATTATTCAGGCTAATGCTCTTCTCTTTATGGTTCCAAGATTGGTACAGAAGGATTTCTTCTAGCAGAGAACCAGTCAAGATTCAGTGTTGAGAAATGTAAGAAGTCACTTTCTTTGTTCTCCAATAAAAGCGTGGTCACAGAATAAGGTGAAGAGATCACCTACAGCCAATTCTATCCATCCTTAGTAGTTTCATGTGATTATGTAGAGAGAGGTGGGCTTTATTCCAGTTCAGAAGGCGATATACGGGCTGTATAACATTAGAGAGAACCTGAGGGATTAAAAAAGAGAAATGTGTAGCTCAGGTGCTCATTTTTATGTTTGACAGCCAACATAAAACACCCAATCGCACCCTATATATAGAATAATAGCCTGTGCAGTAGACTACAACAGGGATAAAGTACGCTAAACATGGTAGATCTTTGTTTTCCAATAGGAATCCTACTAGTAAAGAGAAGACAAATTCCGCTAATGCTAATTCAAGACATTGTCACTGTAAGATTTATACAGCTGCTGATACTTCAGATATTGTAGTATGAAATGCTTCACGTTTCTTGTGTGACTACTTTCTATCCAACAAGGGAGACGTTCCCCAGTACATTATATAGAGTAGCCTTTCTCAATGTTTATACCACAGAGCAGCCATTGAAATAAGCAAACCCTTGCTAAAATGATGTTATCAGGGGCCAGTAGGAAAAATGGCCCTTACATTAGTGGCTAGTGGGAAAAATGGCCCTTACATTAGCTAAAAAGAACATTGTTGTCATGCTGATGGCTATGTCAAGTGGCATTGGTCCTGGAACTATGCAGGCACCATTCAAAGGGAGGTGAACCAGCCACAGCTTAAGGAACCCCTAGCAAACTCTGGAGGAACCGTAGTTCATACCATCCAACTTTTTGAGGTGGGTATGAGGGACACCTATTAGCAAAAGTATGTAGGCATAGGACACACCCCCTGCCACATCCCCTTAAATGGGAATTGTACAAAAAAATTACTGGTGCAAATGCAGCAATCCTCTTTATTGAAGCTTCATGTGACACATGGTTAAAAGAGCAGGGGGCAAAGAGGTTGGTGTGTTTCGTGCAAATGTTAGCTCTTAGTCATTACCTCACAGCACAACATTTGCGCAAGACTCATCTACATCTTTGTCCCTTGCTCCATCTGTTAACCATCTGTCACACGAAACTTCAATAAAGAGTATTTTTGGAATTGCAGCCATCCTGAACTTATTGCTTTATGATACACAGCGTGCAAGCTGGGCTAGCACCTGACTAGTGTATGTGGGGATTAACTGGAGACTCTCTCACCTTGAGTGGATTTCTTTGTTTCATTTAGCACTGGGAAACACATTTTTAAGGATAAAAAGTGAATTTTATATACAACTATATAGATCAGACCAAAATGAGGGACAAATAAGGAGGAAAGAGGAACATTTTTCCAAATAAGGGACAGTCCCTCGAAATCAGGGGCAGTTGGGAGCTATGCTAGTTGAGAATGGCTGATATAGAGCAAATATGAATGTAAAGACAATTTTTGCTCCTCAATGCCTTCGGCAGATGCAGAGGGTCGCTTCCCACAAATTTTCAGATCAGGGAACTGTAGAGACAGGTGATTTCATGTACCTAAGCACGCTACATGAGGACTAAATATCCCATGATCACTTGCACCAGGCCATACTGTGCAAGGCATGCCCAAACCTTTTTTGTCCTAGATGGAAGCGCACGCACCAGGGTGGCTTCAGGGAGACAATGCATGACAGCAGGGCCACCCTATAGAAGGATATACCAGGGTCATAGACTTTATTTGAAGATTGTACTGTAGACAAAGGCTGCAGAGACAAAGCGGGCATGAGGTATGATTCTGCAGATTTATTAACAAGGATTTAATTGCATTTTAATCATTTAAAATAATTTGCTAAGAAAAGCTGCCAACCTAACCAGTCATAAATTTACCTGGGATAAAGAAATTCTTCAATTGCTTTTTTAGCAAGCCGTTCTATTTAGATCAAACTGACCATAAGACTGCCATACTATGGTAAAATGTATGGAAAAATAAACCAAACCACTACAGATCTACACTTTGGCTTCATTTTTTATAAGAAGAGTGTGTAGAGCAAGTTTCTGCAAAGCATTTGAAAAGCGTTTAGCTGATTTTAGTTAAAGCCATAAAAAATGTTTCAACATCCTCATACTGGAACTGAAATTTGCTTTAAAGGCTTCAACAATTGATTGCTATGTGCATTGTTCTATAACATACAGAAACCCGTGTGTTCAAGGTCTTATGAACACATGGTTGGAAAGTGGTTGAAGGCAGCGGCACTAGCTATTCAGTGCTAGTCATACTCTAAAGACATTTCCACTTTTGTTTTTTGCTCAATAAGAAAAATTCCTCTCAACGTTCCTAGCAATGACATATGTGTACATAAATATGTCAAAAACTGTTTCATGAGCCGGTGTGATCATCTATTTTGCAACTTAAAGCTGACCTCTGGGATAAGGAGATATTGTTATAATACAAAAAACATATATTCGTATTTAAATCTTGGTGTATTTCCTCTATAGCTGTAATGTAATCCAGTGTGAAATTTTGCTTTTATGCAGAAATCCTGTAATAAAGACCAGTCACCGCTGCTCTCTCTCCTTGTGCAGGGTGACTGGTCTTGTATCCTCCCCCTCTTGTAATTCTCTGCAGGTAGCTTATGTTAGGCCACGTACACACGGGCGGACTGTTCGCCCAACTAAGTTCGTCAGACAATCCGACAAACAGTCCGTTCAAAATTTGCATGAACGGACTTGACCACACACGATGAGCAGACAGTCCGCTGAAAGCATGCGCGATGACGTGAACGGCACGTACGACGGAACGAGAAATTCGACGTCCAATACACTGCAATGCAACCTTCGCCGTGTAAATCCTTTCTGAGCATGCGCCAAACTTAGTCTGTCGAACTAGCCTACACACGAGCGGACTGTCCGCTGAAACCAAGTTTGGACGGACTGTCTTACGGAAATTCCGTAAGACTTTGTTCGTCAGACTGTCCGCTGAAACAGTCCGCTGAAGCCCACACACGAGCGGATTGTCCGCTGAAACACTGTTCAGCGGACTAAGTTGGGCGAACAGTCCGCCTGTGTGTACGCGGCCTTAGTGTAGCCTGCTGGGTTCCACCCACAGCTCTGATGTAGGAGCACTGAACCTTATGGGGAAGCATTATAATGCAATGGATGGTTAGCTGTCCTAGAGGCAACTGTGGGGTCTTGCTGGATCCTAAGAGGAGTATAAACTTTCAAAAGGCTGAGCGTGTCACATCAGCTTATATAGCTAAAGATTGTAAAGTTTTTTTTTATTTTGCAACAGCCAATGCGTTTTGAGGGCTCAGCACCCCCTCTTCACCAGGGCTAAAAACCAGATAGTGTAGGTGCCTGGATTTGAAGAAGCAGCTATTTCCAATCCAGGCGCCTGCTTTATCTGTTTTTTATCCCTGATGAAGGGGGAGTGCTGAACCCTCAAAACACATTGGCTGTTGCAAAATAATATTTTTTAAAGGACTGTACAAGCTAGTGTGTCACCCCCGTCATTTTAAAACATTAGTACAGCTCTGTATACAGAAGAATAGACGTTATTTTAATTGTTGGGAGTGGAAGATTTAGCCCTGTACACACTATGAGAAAATTTTGTTGATCTGAGGAAGTTTTTTTCTCTTTGTTTCTCATTATGATTGCACAGGTATTGTATGGTCTATGGGACTATGAATTTTTTAATTTTTTTGCACAGTTGTTTGCACTTTTTTTTTTGCATCGTTTGTTATCATTGATCATCTGTGGCATTTTATATACACAGAGTTTAGGATTCACATATGAACTATTTTGTGTGCGTATATATTTTTTTATTTTATACTTATTGCATTTGTCACTTTAGAGTGTTTAGTTGAAAGCACTTCACTATTATTTTATTGATTTTGAATCCGCAGTGATATATTGGTATGTATTGTACATGTTGGTTGTAACTGATCTGCTTTAGCTGATTTAGTAAACTGAAGAAACTGGAAAATGAGACCATATGTGGTTATAGCCAAAGGAAAAAAGTTTTCGGCTTTCATGTAATGGGGGAAATATACAAGAATATTGGTTGTCATGGGTAGTAACATGGCATTTATGTACATTTGTATGTTGATGAAGATTTTGATGAATGACTCAATATTAAATTACCTCCACCAGAGTGCTGCAACATGTGGATGACAAAGTATAGAAATGTTGCTTAGAGATCAATCATCTGCATACCTAATGCAAGTTCAATGACATATTGACATTTATCTAAAAGCAATGACATGAGGTCATGTGGCACCATTCAGTTATGTGTCATGGAGTAAAGACTGAGTTCACTTTAGGAATAAATTAATTATCTTTGTACACAAAACATTGGTTGATTGTTTTTCTTTTTGTAATAGGATTGGGGTTTTTCTTGCCAACAAAAGATTGGTGCTTGTAAAATGTTCTCTTTTTGGGGTGATTTGATTCCAATGATAAATGATTGGTCTTAAAATAAGGGTAGATTTTTTTTTTTTTTTTTTACAAACGGATATACATAGATTCTTATTACAGTTAAGGATATAAATATGCTATAATTACAAATAGGGAAATAGAAAAGGGGATAAGGTGACATGGAGATGGAAAAGGGCTCTTCACTAGGCCAAACATGGATTCATTCTGTCTCCAGACCTTTCACACCTGGGTTCTTTATCCAGTCTTGAGTCACCCTCTCAGGTGGGTATTGGTGAATTGCATCCTTGATCCATCGTTATATAAGTCTTGCACCAGAGGTCTTGAATGTTTATTCCTATCCTAGGATCAGAGTTGAATTTTTGAACAGATGATTACTCAAGAAGTCCATATTGATTCTGCCCCCAGCAGGCATGCTACAATAGTGAACAGGTGTCAGTGATAAATACCCCCAGGCAGTGGCGGCTGCTGCTCAAAATTTTTGGGGGGCACAAACAAACAGAAAAATTCTGATAAAAAATCCCATCAGTTGCAGCCTTACTGTGCCCATCAAATGCAGCCACTGTACCCATCAATTGCCACCACTGTGCCCATCAATTGCCACCACTGTGCCCATTAAATGCAACCACTGTGATCATCAAATGCTGCCACTGTGCCCATCAAATGCTGCCACTGTGCAATCAAATGCTGCCACTGTGCCATCAAATGCTGCCACTGTGCCCATCGAATGCTCCCACTGTGCCTATCAAATGCTGCCACGTGCCATCAAATGTCGCCACTGTGCCATCAAATGCTACCACTGTGCCCATCGAATGCCTTCACTGTGCCATCAAATTCTGCCACTGTGCCATCGAATGCTGCCACTTTGCCATCGCATGCCGCCACTGTGACCCACCCACTCATCATCTGCCCGGCACTTACCCTGTCTCGGTGGGGCAGCAGGTGACGGCGGCAAACGGTGTCCTCCATGCATCTCCTCCTGTCCTATCACAGCACCTGTCATTTCAGCCAATCAGGTAATGGGTAACAGGCCCAAACACCTGATTGGCGGAGAGGTAATTCAGTGTTATTATTCATTTGCTTTTCTAACACACCTGGGTGGACTGCAAGTGCCAAGCTTGGCGCTCACAGTTCACCTATTTTGAAGCCTATTAGAGCCTATGGCTCTAATCAGGTGCTTCAAAACACCCCCACCACTGTCAAACAGGTGCCCGTCACCTGAAAGGGGGCTGGGTGCCTGAATAGGGGGTGGCAGCAGTGCCCATGGATAGGTTTATGCAATGCATAAACCTATCCATTCGTTATAGAGGGGGTGGCTGGAGAGAGGGGGCAGCGCCGTGCGTCCTTATGGATGCACCACCACTGCATCCTATAGTTTATTGAGCAGATGATCTCAGGCATTGTCCAATCCTTTTATTGGCAATTGGTTTTACAATTGTTATCTACCTTAATACCAATCTATTTGCAGTTTGCTCTAACAGAAGGCATATTTAAGTTAGCTTAATGCTTTCTTAATAATTCTTAACAGTGCTGAAAGGTTCCATTATGCTCCTTACTAGCCTTACATCACTCTATATAATGTCAAGTACTACAATAAGGGCACTGATTTAAATGTTATATTGTTGTAAAACCATTGGCACAATTCTAAAATTAAGGGAGGCTTTGCTACTGAGATTGTGAATCTCAGCCAATTATATGCTGTATAATCTCAGAAGGACATGTTACAATGTATTCAGCTTAAACCTCTGGTCTCCTGAACTAATGTATAAAATACTTGTTGCATTTAGGCATTAGTCAGGAACAAATAAAACATTGAAACCTTAAGGATATTAAACTAAAATAAAATGGATTTAACATGCACAAAAAAGGAGCATTCTATTTGTCCGCTCCATCTACCAGATAATGCATCTGTGTTTTGACATTAGTACTTACAGTCAATAATGCATGTTCGGAGGCATAAGTTCCAACAGTATGCTGCTAATTAACTTTGCATTACCGATTGCAACCTTAACAGTGAAAGGTTACAGCAAGGTGGTGTGGGGGTATAATTACGTGACTGTGGTTTCTGAGCTCTCAATGATTGTAAGACTTCAGTGCGGTGGGGTAATAGTCTACAATGTTGTTGAGAAATCTTTGTATTTGGAATCTTTTCTGTAGGCATCCTACGCATGGTGGAAAGACATAATTAGGTCTCTAGGTGAACTGAGGAAGAGGAGGTAACATGCTCTTCACTGAGATGAAAAAGAATAACATTTAAAGGAATTACTAAGATGAAGAGAGCAGAAAAGAAGAGAACAAAGAGTGAAAATCTCGATGGTTGGGTTTATGGTGGATGTTATGTTGTCCGTAATCACTGCTACCATCAAGCACAAGACAGAATAAAGAATATATTTAAAAATGTGCTTCTTGCACTGTAAAAATATTGTGCTGGATCTACAAAAAAAAAAAAATGAGGGAACCATTTGCATCAGCTTTTTAAGTACTGTCAACTAAACTAATTTTTGTCTGACTCATTAGACTTTTCATGTTTTCAACTTTGTTGTTTTAAGTAAAGCCAACAACATTTTTCCAGTTTATATACCATAGGTTTAAGTAAAGCCAACAACATTTTTCCTAGTTGATAGACCATAGGTTTAAGTAAAACCAGCTAATTTTTTCCAGTTTATAGACCATAGGTTCAAATAAAACCAACAAAATTTTTTCAGTTTCTAGAAAAGTTTAAGTGAGGAACACATACAGTAACTTATTTATTTCAAGTACTTATACAGTAATGTCAATTTAAATATACATTCAGATCAGTCCCTGCCCTCAACAAGCTTTCAATCTAGGATCCTGAACTCACATGCATACATACACATGCTAGGGCGAATTTCCTACAAGCATATCTTTAGAGTGTGGGAGGAAACCTGTGCAGGCACAGGGTAGAATATGCAAACTCCAGGCAGGTAGTGTTGTGGTCGGGGTGCAAACCAGTGACCCTTTTGCTGCTAGGTGAAAGTGCTAACCACTACACGACTGTGCTGCCCTATTACTTAGTTACTTAGTTACTTAGTTTTAAGTGATATTAACTTGTAACTTACTGAATATTTTTAAGTTGGTAAAACCCTTTTTCCAAATGTATTTGATATGTTTGAAGGTTTTTATATAAAAATAATAATAATAAGAAGAAGAAGAAATAACAAAGAATACAGAATCTATTAACTTTTTTTAAGCATTTTAGGAAGGTAATCTGCACTTTAACCACTTCAGCTCCATAAGGATTTGCCTCCTTAATGACCAGGCCATTTTTTGTGACACAGCACTCACTGCGTCGCTTTAACTGACAATGACGCGGTCGTGCAATGCTGTAACCAAACAAAATTGCATCCATTTTTTTCCCACAAATAGAGCTTTCTTTTGATGATATTTGAGCACCTCTGCGGTTTTTATTTTTTGCGCTGTAAACAAAAAAAAGCTGACAATCTTTAAAAAAAACTTTTTTTTTATTTTCTGCTATAATACATAAACCCCCCCAAAAAAAAATATATATATATGTATATATATATATATATATATATATATATATATATATATATATATATGTAGCGCCGGCTCCTGAAGAGCACGCGCTATGTGTTTTTCTCGATTTAAAATTCCTAAAACTACAGTTGGGTTTTAGGGTCAATTATACCAAATTATGGTTTCAGTACCAGTCTAGATGGATTGCAATGAGTTCTGCTTGGCCACAGGTGGCACTGTTACTACTGGCAAGTGTGAGAACGCAGTTTAGCTAGGGGCATTGAGTGCCATTTTTTCTTGGAACCAGCCCAGTGGGAGTGTCATCTTGCTGTGCATTCTGGGAGAGGGTACTTAAGGTACTGACATCACGTGCTTTTAGGTTCCAGTCCAGAAGATCTTTCTGTCTGTTTGGTCCTGGTCCTCCTGACCAGCCCCCATGACCCTCATGGCCTGGGGTACGGATCTATCCAGTTCCGAGTCTCAGGGCTGGCTTGCTCGAGGCAAAGTAACTGGAAGGAGGATTCAAAGGTGGTCCGGTGCCATCTCATCTGTGGAGAGGCCCAGCAACTGGAGAAGCAACCAGGGGAGGACTCTTTGGAAGAATGCCACGCTGAAGGCTGGCTTCTCAGAAAGAGCCTGGAGGCTCAGTTGAAAGACACCAAGTGAATCTACACTCATAAGGTATCGCTGGACCAGCTGCAAGATACTGGTACCGTATCATAGCTCTCTAAATTTATCTACATCCTTCAGTTAAATTCAAGTCTGTGATAGAGACTTTATTCACAAGTGTTCTGCATTCAAGTCTGTGGCAGAGACTTTATTCACAAGTGTTCTACATCCAAGTCTGTGGCAGAGACTTTGTTCAAGTGTTCTACATGCAAGTGTGTGGCAGATAGTGATGGACGAACTTCCGACGGGACGTTTCGCGAACGCGAAACGCGAACGGACACAAACGTTCGCGAAAACGACCGTTCGCCGCGGGCTCCATTGACTTCAATGGGAGGCGAATTTCGCAAACCTTTAGGTCGAATTTGCGGCCACGGGGTAATTATTAGGGGGTAGCACGTAGTCCCACCACCTGGACAATAGCATAATACATGTATGAGGTGAATTTGGGATCGATAACTACAAGCATTTTTTTTTTATTTGGGAAATTGTTCTGACAATTCAGGACTATGGAGCTAATGAAGGCAATGGAGGAGAGGGAAGGTCAGGGACCAGGGTAGGCAAACAAGAGGGTGCAGGAGATACAGAGCACTGACAGCAGCACCGTAATACAGAGCACTGACATCAGCACCGTGACATACAGCGCTGACAGCAGCTCCGTGACATACAGCGCTGACAGCAGCTCCGTGACATACAGCGCTGACAGCAGCTCCGTGACATACAGCGCTGACAGCAGCTCCGTGACATACAGCGCTGACAGCAGCTCCGTGACATACAGCGCTGACAGCAGCACCGTGACATACAGCGCTGACAGCAGCTCCGTGACATACAGCGCTGACAGCAGCTCCGTGACATACAGCGCTGACAGCAGCTCCGTGACATACAGCACTGACAGCAGCTCCGTGACATACAGCGCTGACAGCAGCTCCGTGACATACAGCGCTGACAGCAGCTCCGTGACATACAGCGCTGACAGCAGCTCCGTGACATACAGCGCTGACAGCAGCTCCGTGACATACAGCGCTGACAGCAGCTCCGTGACATACAGCGCTGACAGCAGCTCCGTGACATACAGCGCTGACAGCAGCTCCGTGACATACAGCGCTGACAGCAGCTCCGTGACATACAGCGCTGACAGCAGCTCCGTGACATACAGCGCTGACAGCAGCACCGTAAGCAGCCCCAGGAGGAAGTCAGCACAGCACAGGGATGGTGTGATCCCCTCATAATAAGAACCCCCAGGAGGAAGTCAGCACAGCACAGGGATGGTGGGAGCCCCTCATAATAAGAACACCCAGGAGGAAGTCAGCACAGCACAGGGATGGTGGGAACCCCTCATAATAAGCAGCCCCAGTAGAAATATGACACCGCTCAACCTCTTCAAAGAGGAGGGTAGGGGCATATAGTACGGTGTGCTTTTTTGGGTCAGGGAAGTGAGCCAAATGAATTAAGAAGGTCTGTGTGCTTGATTCCAAAAATTGTTTATAGACATATACATGGTCTACTGATCACATGTGTTGAATTCCTCCGAGATCCATGCCTCATTCATTTTTAGAAATGTGAGGTAGTTAACACTGTGGTGAGCTAGGCGAGTACGCTTATCGGTCACAATCCCCCCTGCTGCGCTGAACGTCCTTTCGGACAGGACACTGGATGAGGGGCAAGCCAACAGTTCGATTGCAAATTGGGCAAGCTCTGGCCAGAGGTCAAGCCTGCCCACCCAGTAGTCTAGGGGTTCATCACTCCTCAGAGCGTCCACATCGGCCGTTAACCCAATGTAGTCGGACACCTGACGGTCTAGGCGTTCCCTGATGCTGGATCCGGATGACACCTGTCGATGGGTCGGCTGAAAGAATGACCTCATATCCGAAGTCACCAACACATCTTCAAACCGGCCTCTTCTTGCAGGCGCTGTTGGATTGGTACCCGCAAATCCTTCTCTGGGAGTGGGAATTGCTCCTCTGCCAGCGCACGCAAAAGCAGAATGCAGCATTTCTCGAAGCAAGGCCTGGAAGTGCTGCATTCTGACAGCCCTCTGCGACGGCGGTAACATTTCCGCCATTTTGTGTTTGTACCGGGGGTCTAAGTACGTTGCCACCCAGTACTGGTCCTTGACCCTCATGCTTTTTATACGGGGGTCCCTATTAAAACACTGGAGCATGAAGGCCCCCATTTGCACTAAAGTGGAAGCGGTGTGGTGGCCTGGCTCCTGCTCATCATCCAGGATAATGTCGTCCTCTTCATTCTCCTCTCCCCATCCTCGCACAACAGGGATCCCAGAAAGGTTTAAAGCATGCTCTTCTTGCTCCTGCTCATCCGCCCCGGCACCATCCTCCTCTGACTCCTCATCAGACTCCTGTTGTTGACTTGTCTCAGATAGAGTAGCCCCCCCTGGGAATTCATCCAGCATTGCGACTTCCTCATCTTCCCGCTCCTGCTCCTCCACAGCCTGATCAATGACACGACGCAATGCACGCTCCAGAAAGAAGGCATAAGGTACCATGTCACTGATGGCGCCATGGCTGCGACTGACCAGTTTGGTGATCTCCTCAAATGGCCGCAGAAGTCTGCATGTGTCGCGCATGAGCAGCCACTGGCGCGGTGAAAAAAAACCCAGCTCCCCAGAACCGTTTCTTTCGCAGAGTTCATACAGGTAGACGTTAACTGCACGTTTCTGCTGGAGCAGCCTATCAAGCATATAGAAGGTTGAGTTCCATCGCGTCGGGCAATCGCAAATAAGACGTCTGACCGGCAGATGGTGTCGCCGCTGAATGTCAGCAAGGCGAGCCATGGCCGTGTAAGATCTTCTGAAATGGGCCGAGATTTTCCTTGCCTGCCGCAAGATGTCCTGGACCCCAGGGTATTTGACAAGGAATCGCTGCACGACCAAGTTTAAGACGTGTGCCATGCACGGCACGTGCGTGATTTTGCCCTGTTTCAATGCGCTAAGCAGATTGGCACCGTTGTCACACACCACTTTACCAACTGTCAAATTGAGCGGTGTTAGCCACTCATCTGCCTGTGAACGCAAAGCTGAAAGGAGTGCCGGGCCAGTGTGGCTCTTTGCTTCCAGGCACAACAGACGCAGCACGGCATGGCAACGTCTCACCTGGCATGTGGAATAGGTTCTGGGGAGCTTGGGCGGTGCAGTGGAAGAGACGCTAGCAGCGGAAAAGGAGGAGGCAGCTGAGGAGGAGAGGGAGGAGGATGGAGTAGGAGGAGGAGAAGAAGAGTCAGGCCTGCATGCAATCCGTGGCGGTAAAACCAAATCTACACGGGTGCCACGGGTTACATGCTTGACGGCCGTCAGAAGGTTCACCCAGTGGGCAGTAAAACTGATATACCTTCCCTGCCCGTGTTTGCTAGACCACGTGTCTGTGGTCAGATGTATCTTGGCACCGACACTGTGTGCCAGAGATACATTCACTTGCCGCTGAACATGGCCATATAGCTCTGGGATGCCCTTCTCTGAGAAATACTTCCTTCCTGGGACCTTCCATTGTGGTGTTCCAATGGCCACAAATTTGCGAAAGGCCTCCGAGTCCACCAGTTTATATGGCAGTAGTTGGCGGGCTATGAGTTCTGACAAGCCAGCCGCCAACCGTTGGGCAAGAGGGTTATCCGGCGTCATCATTTTTTTACGCTCAAACATTAGGCCCACGGAAGCCTGCCTTTTTGCAGAAAAATGTGAGCTTGGCGTGATGGAAGGTGGAGTGGAGGACAATTGTGAGGAGAGAGGAGAAGGAGAAGTAGAAGACGAGGCTGGACGGTGAGAGCCTGCAGTGTGGCTTTGTGTGTTCCGTTGCTCCCACTGGGCTCGGTGATGGCTGCTCATGTGCCTTCTTAAGGCGGTCGTCCCTAGGTGAGTATTGGGCTTACCGCGACTAACGCGTTGACTGCAAAGATTGCAGATGGCAACGCTATTGTCAGCAGCGGACACGTTAAAAAAAGCCCACACTGCGGAGCCATGTGCCGGTGTCCTGGGAGCGCCAGATGTGACCGTACATGGTCGATGACTCGCTCCTGATACATTTGCAGTCTGCTTTGTCCCTGCTGTGCAATGTAAGTCATTGCTGCTTCTCCTCCCTATCTGCTGGTCCATATCTCCCTCTGAACTCCCCTCCTCTTCCTCTCTTGTGGGCACCCACGTGACATCACTAGACACGTCATCATCAACGTCACCTTCCCCACCGCTATAAGTAGAGTAGGCAGCAACACCGGGGACCAACCTCCTCCTTGGGCTGATCTGGGTACTGGCGTCAGACTGCTGAGTAGCGCTTGTTGCTACCTCCTCTTCCTGATCCAATACCAAGAGTGGCTGCGCATCAGAAATGTCCTCTTGATATGGATCGGAAAATAATTCCAGTGACTCAAGCGGAAGGTATGTGGTGGTGGTGGTGGTGGTCGTGTTGTTGGTGGTAGTGTCTTTGGGGGTGCACATAGCAGAGAGTGAAGAAGAGGGTGCAGATCGAGAGGATGAGGAGGGTGCAGAAGAGTAAGGCTGAGCGAGCCACTCAACCAAGTCTGGTGCATCCTTTAAAGTAATTGAACGCACCTTCTGCAACTTCCCACTTTGGCTCAAGCCTGTTGCTCCTGCCCTACCCCTACCACCCCTGCGGAAGGGCCTGCCTCTTCCTCTGCATGTCATTTTTTAAATGACCCTGTGACAAAACTCTTAGTCCCTATACCGCTGAAGGACTGCTGCAGTATAGGTGAGCGGTCAGCAGTGGTGCACGTCAACCCTATCTATTGTGGACCTATAGCGGTCCTTACAGAACAGCAGACTGTACCGCACTCAAGCCTATGTACCGTAGCACCCTATACCAAGTTACCAGTCCTTATAAGAACTTTTGTGGACCAAGCAGGTTGTGTATTAGTGTTTAGCAGACTGTACGTCAGTCCCTATACCGCTGAAGGACTGCTGCAGTATAGGGCAGCGGTCAGCAGTGGTGCACGTCAACCCTATCTATTGTGGACCGATAGCGGTCCTTACAGAACAGCAGACTGTACCGCACTCAAGCCTATGTACCGTAGCACCCTATACCAAGTTACCAGTCCTTATAAGAACTTTTGTGGACCAAGCAGGTTGTGTATTAGTGTTTAGCAGACTGTACGTCAGTCCCTATACCGCTGAAGGACTGCTGCAGTATAGGGCAGCGGTCAGCAGTGGTGCACGTCAACCCTATCTATTGTGGACCGATAGCGGTCCTTACAGAACAGCAGACTGTACCGCACTCAAGCCTATGTACCGTAGCACCCTATACCAAGTTACCAGTCCTTATAAGAACTTTTGTGGAACAAGCAGGTTGTGTGTTAGTGATTAGCAGACTGTACGTCAGTCCCTATACCAATGAAGGACTGCTGCAGTATAGGGCAGCGGTCAGCAGTAGTGCACGGCAACCCTATGTATTGTGGACCGATAGCGGTCCTTACAGAACAGCAGACTGTACCGCACTCAAGCCTATGTACCGTAGCACCCTATACCAAGTTACCAGTCCTTATAAGAACTTTTGTGGACCAAGCAGGTTGTGTATTAGTGTTTAGCAGACTGTACGTCAGTCCCTATACCGCTGAAGGACTGCTGCAGTATAGGGCAGCGGTCAGCAGTGGTGCACGTCAACCCTATCTATTGTGGACCGATAGCGGTCCTTACAGAACAGCAGACTGTACCGCACTCAAGCCTATGTACCGTAGCACCCTATACCAAGTTACCAGTCCTTATAAGAACTTTTGTGGACCAAGCAGGTTGTGTATTAGTGTTTAGCAGACTGTACGTCAGTCCCTATACCGCTGAAGGACTGCTGCAGTATAGGGCAGCGGTCAGCAGTGGTGCACGTCAACCCTATCTATTGTGGACCGATAGCGGTCCTTACAGAACAGCAGACTGTACCGCACTCAAGCCTATGTACCGTAGCACCCTATACCAAGTTACCAGTCCTTATAAGAACTTTTGTGGAACAAGCAGGTTGTGTGTTAGTGATTAGCAGACTGTACGTCAGTCCCTATACCAATGAAGGACTGCTGCAGTATAGGGCAGCGGTCAGCAGTAGTGCACGGCAACCCTATGTATTGTGGACCGATAGCGGTCCTTACAGAACAGCAGACTGTACCGCACTCAAGCCTATGTACCGTAGCACCCTATACCAAGTTACCAGTCCTTATAAGAACTTTTGTGGACCAAGCAGGTTGTGTATTAGTGTTTAGCAGACTGTACGTCAGTCCCTATACCGCTGAAGGACTGCTGCAGTATAGGGCAGCGGTCAGCAGTGGTGCACGTCAACCCTATGTATTGTGGACCGATAGCGGTCCTTACAGAACAGCAGACTGTAACGCACTCAGGCCTATGTACCGTAGCACCCTATACCAAGTTACCAGTCCTTATAAAAACTTTTGTGGACCAAGCAGGTTGTGTGTTAGTGTTTAGCAGACTGTGCGTCAGTCCCTATACCGCTGAAGGACTGCTGCAGTATAGGGCAGCGGTCAGCAGTGGTGCACGTCAACCCTATCTATTGTGGACCGATAGCGGTCCTTACAGAACAGCAGACTGTACCGCACTCAAGCCTATGTACCGTAGCACCCTATACCAAGTTACCAGTCCTTATAAGAACTTTTGTGGACCAAGCAGGTTGTGTATTAGTGTTTAGCAGACTGTACGTCAGTCCCTATACCGCTGAAGGACTGCTGCAGTATAGGGCAGCGGTCAGCAGTGGTGCACGTCAACCCTATCTATTGTGGACCGATAGCGGTCCTTACAGAACAGCAGACTGTACCGCACTCAAGCCTATGTACCGTAGCACCCTATACCAAGTTACCAGTCCTTATAAGAACTTTTGTGGACCAAGCAGGTTGTGTATTAGTGTTTAGCAGACTGTACGTCAGTCCCTATACCGCTGAAGGACTGCTGCAGTATAGGGCAGCGGTCAGCAGTGGTGCACGTCAACCCTATGTATTGTGGACCGATAGCGGTCCTTACAGAACAGCAGACTGTAACGCACTCAGGCCTATGTACCGTAGCACCCTATACCAAGTTACCAGTCCTTATAAGAACTTTTGTGGACCAAGCAGGTTGTGTGTTAGTGATTAGCAGACTGTACGTCAGTCCCTATACCAATGAAGGACTGCTGCAGTATAGGGCAGCGGTCAGCAGTAGTGCACGGCAACCCTATGTATTGTGGACCGATAGCGGTCCTTACAGAACAGCAGACTGTAACGCACTCAGGCCTATGTACCGTAGCACCCTATACCAAGTTACCAGTCCTTATAAAAACTTTTGTGGACCAAGCAGGTTGTGTGTTAGTGTTTAGCAGACTGTGCGTCAGTCCCTATACCGCTGAAGGACTGCTGCAGTATAGGGCAGCGGTCAGCAGTGGTGCACGTCAACCCTATCTATTGTGGACCGATAGCGGTCCTTACAGAACAGCAGACTGTACCGCACTCAAGCCTATGTACCGTAGCACCCTATACCAAGTTACCAGTCCTTATAAGAACTTTTGTGGACCAAGCAGGTTGTGTATTAGTGTTTAGCAGACTGTACGTCAGTCCCTATACCGCTGAAGGACTGCTGCAGTATAGGGCAGCGGTCAGCAGTGGTGCACGTCAACCCTATGTATTGTGGACCGATAGCGGTCCTTACAGAACAGCAGACTGTAACGCACTCAGGCCTATGTACCGTAGCACCCTATACCAAGTTACCAGTCCTTATAAGAACTTTTGTGGACCAAGCAGGTTGTGTGTTAGTGATTAGCAGACTGTACGTCAGTCCCTATACCAATGAAGGACTGCTGCAGTATAGGGCAGCGGTCAGCAGTAGTGCACGGCAACCCTATGTATTGTGGACCGATAGCGGTCCTTACAGAACAGCAGACTGTACTGCACTCAGGCCTATGTACCGTAGCACCCTATACCAAGTTACCAGTCCTTATAAAAACTTTTGTGGACCAAGCAGGTTGTGTGTTAGTGTTTAGCAGACTGTGCGTCAGTCCCTATACCGCTGAAGGACTGCTGCAGTATAGGGCAGCGGTCAGCAGTAGTGCACGGCAACCCTATGTATTGTGGACCGATAGCGGTCCTTACAGAACAGCAGACTGTAACGCACTCAGGCCTATGTACCGTAGCACCCTATACCAAGTTACCAGTCCTTATAAGAACTTTTGTGGACCAAGCAGGTTGTGTGTTAGTGATTAGCAGACTGTACGTCAGTCCCTATACCAATGAAGGACTGCTGCAGTATAGGGCAGCGGTCAGCAGTAGTGCACGGCAACCCTATGTATTGTGGACCGATAGCGGTCCTTACAGAACAGCAGACTGTACCGCACCCAAGCCTATGTACCGTAGCACCCTAGACAGACCAAGTTACCAGTCCTGATAAAGAGCTTTGTGGAACAAGTGAGTTGTGAATGATTAGCAGACTGCAGCAGAAGGGCAGCAGTCAAGTATAATATTCTTTCTATATTTGGAAGAAAGAATATTATACGTGTACAAGCCTATTACCGTACCACTGATACCAGTCCTGAAAAGAACCTTTGTGGAACTAATAGTAACAGCAAGTCTTTAAAATTATCCTCACTGCCTGACACACTGCTTCCTGCCTGTCCCTATACAAATTGGCAAAAAAGAGTAGGCTGGAACGATTAGCTGGAACAGCTCTTTTGTGGACCTGATAGTAACAGCTAATGATGATGATGATGATGATGATGAAGAAAGACTAATCTGGCTGAGCTGTCCCTAAAATAGCAGCATACAGCGCTCTGTCCCTTTATCTAAACTGACAAAAGAAACTCAGGCTGCTGACCTAACACCTATACCAGTCCTGAAAAGAACTTTTGTGTACCAAATAGCTAGCGTTTTCTCTGTCCCTACTCCACACAGGATCCTTTCCCTACAGTGACAGAAGAAAGAATGTAAAATGGCCACCGGATCGGGTGTATTTATAGGTTAGGGGGAATGTCCAAGTGTCCATGAGCTGTCATGTCTCAATTGGTTGTCCTGTAACACATGATAAACGTGTCACGAAAGGTTAAAGTTCTTGTATACATTAAACACGTAAGTCCGCCGGGGCGAACGACGGAAAAAGGCGTTCGAACCCGCGGACGGCGAAAGTCGGAAATTCGCCGCGAAACGACCGCCGGGCGAACCGTTCGGCCATCACTAGTGGCAGAGGCTTCGCTTTATTCAAACACTCTATCGGCTGCTAGGCCTAGTGAGGGGAGGTCTATCCGGTAGCTGTGAGAATCCAGTTGTGAGCAGTCATTTTCTGGATTTCTATAGTGAGAGACTTCCTATCTTTTGCAGTTCCAAGACTAATTTTCTACCTAACCCTCTACCCTTCATTGAGAGACTGTTCTGTCTACTTGTCAAATACATACCCTAAAAGTGGATTCAGTGTCAGTCTCTGCAGTTCTTTGGGCCATCTACCTTGGGAAACCAATAGGCGTACACAAGGTCAAGAAGGTAACGGTAAGCCAAACAAAACCAGCCGCTCCTTCGGGGGTCAGTACTACGTATAAGAAAAAAAATGTATTCATCAGTTTAGGCTGATATATATTCTTCTACATATTTTTGGTAAAATTTTTTTGCAATAGCCGTATATTGATTGGTTTGTGCAAAAGTTATTGCGTCTACAAACTATAGGATAAATTTAGGGAGTTTTATTTATTTTTTATTGTTTTTACTGGTAATGGCGGCGATTTGCTATTTTTACTGGGACTGCGACATTTTGGCAGACAAATCTAACCCCAAATTACATTTCTTGGGGACCAGTGACATTATTACATTGATCAGTGCTATAAAAATGCACTGATCAATGTATAAATGATACTGGCAGGGAAGGGGCTAACACTAGGGGGTGATCAAGGGGTTAAGTGTGTTGCCTGGGTGTGTTCTAACTGTAGGGGGGATGGGCTACCAGGGACATGACAGAGATAGCTGTTCCCGATTACTGAGAACAGAAGATCTCTGACATATCATCAGGCAGAATGCAAAGACCGACGTACACCTAGGGCGGTTTGTGCAGGAGAGCTGACCTGCCTCAGTATGACGGTGGCTGGTCAGCAAGCGGTTAAAGTGTGAACTTTTGAAGCTAGATTCCCCACATCTAGCTCTAAAAAGATCTTGTAAAAAACTTCAAAGGTATATTTTAGGTTTTCAGGGTAGCTCAGGCTAAAAGCATAAATGAGCCCCATAATCATTCTTTCTGATACAAAATGAGAGAGCTATATGAAAAAAAATACACTATACCAATATGTTTGTTTTCCTGCCAATGCAGCATAAAAATGGTATATTTGTTTATGAAATGTAATAACATAGTGCAAAGTGGGAGGGGCTTCAGGTTACATAATCTAACGTTGAAGGTCCAATATCTCAAAAACCGAACAAACAGAAAAAAAAATTGTGTGATATAAATCAGCACAAACAAATTGTATAATTGTTTTTAAAATGTAATAACATGTGGTACAAAGTGGGAGAGGTTTCATTAACTATAATGCGCAATATCTCTGGGCGGGGCTTGATGTTACATGATCTGAATTTGAATTCCAATATCTCAAAAACCGAACCAGCTGAAACATTTATTTTTGTGGCACAAAATAGTTTTTAAGCTTAACAGCTGGCGGTCCCTCATCTTGCATCTTAGTTGCGTTCTGCGCTTATGCAGTAAGTGCAAACTTTGCGTGCGCACTAGTGAGTTGTCGCGATAGTTGTATACAATGGACGTATGACCATTTATTATAAATATATTAGTCTGTAAATAAAATTTTAGATGGTATGTTAAGTAACATTTAAAGCATGCGAACAATAATTTGTTCAATGTTCATTCTTACCTTTCAGTGGATGGCATTTGTATTTATATTTGTATTATTTGTATTTATTTATTTATTTATTATTATTTATTATTTGTATTTGTATTGTATTTGTATTATTTACATTGTATTTGCATTGGATGGCTTTGTATTCTTGTCACTGGTGGTGCTCTTTTGTCCTAATGGGCCTCAAACGTATGTGAACTGCCTTGCGCAGTTTCAAAAGATATCAAACTATTTAAAATTTTACGTTTGTCAAAAATATGTGTCCCACAATTTTAGCCAAATGAAAATATGATTTTTTTAAGTAAATGTAACTCAAGTAGAATATGGAAATGCACATACCTTAAAAGTTTTGTCAAGATTACTCAATATTATGCATTATTTTTGTAAATATAAAAGGTGTGTTTTAAGAACTAATTAAATTTAAGTACGGTACTTCAAATATCAAAGTAGATTAATTAACATTTATTTTTATGTTGAAAATTATAAAAAAAAAAAAATGATGTTAAAATTACAAGCCAACAGAATAATTTTTATCAGTGTGTTTATTCAAGGGTATAAATACAATACAACCATAGTAAAGCTGGCCATACATTATACAATTTTCTCATTAAATTTCCTTTAACTGTATAGTGCAAGAGCCTGCCTGACTGCATACAAATTAAAAGTCTTTAGGTTTGACCTCTTTTTAAATGGTCTTGGTAAATCTAAAGGAAAGAAGTTTGTATAATGTATGGCCAGCCTAAGCCTAGTGACTGCGATGTGGTCCATCAGCACAGGGACCTAGTGCTGCCTGACTGCATCATTTTGTGTTTAGGCAGCAGCCCCAGTTAAAAAATTTAGATAAAATACACCATTTAGGCACCTCTCTCAGATCGCTATGAAAGCAAATAGTATGCTGGTGTGTTGCTTATTGTTTCAGAATAGTACAAGCAAAATTAAACCTATTGAACCCCTACACCCCACCTGGCCAACTGTATTTTGTCCTCCTACTTCAATTGGTTGGCTAGCCTTGGTATCAGACATCATAGCCATACAAGGCACATCAGGGCTGAGAGGTTAAGAATGACAGCTTGATCATTCTGTGTTGTATTCAGCAAGCATTCACCCCCGGAGGGCTTTAAAGTGAAATAATGTTCCGTACAGCTCTAAGCCCTGTCCAGCTGCAGCTTATTTGAGCCTGCCATAGACTTTGGCAGTCGTAGTGGGGCTGAATGTTGTACCTGTACCTCCTGGGTATCAGAATTTCACCCACAGCAGCTGTGCACCCCATGGACAAGGGGCCTAATGGATAAGAAAGGTAGGGTATCCCTCCTCTGAATCATTCAGCTAAGTGTAATTTGAGCTTTAGCTATTTAGGTCTATAACACAAGCTGTTCATAGCCTAGAAAAAATGCGTTTAGAGGGCTCAAAGTGCTGGCTAATAGCAACAAAAATTCATTTGTTCCAAATAAAAATTATATTCCTGTTATAATTATTTAGTTCCAGACTGAAGAACATTGAGAAACCAACTTAATTCATAAAATGTAGGAATAATTAAAATTGTTTTAGAATTGCACATATTTTTAAGCCAAATGTTAAAACAATAAATAAATGTCAAAAAAACTATAGCAGATCTCCAATAAAATAACTACGGTACCTTACTATCCAGGCAAAGCTTCTCCATGAATTTTATTTATGGCATCATAGCTGCTGAAATTTCTTTTCCTCAGTACATGATACTTCAAATCCCCTGCTGGGATTGACCAAATGTGGAATGTGACCAAATAAAAGGGCATTGCTGGAATATAACCAAATAGTGTGACCTTTGTTGAAGGACCTTTGTGAAATAATGTTCAGGCAGAGCCACTATTGGTTTTGCCTGAAATTCGTTTAAACCCATTTATCAGCAACACATCTTGATCTGGAATTTGTCAATATGACCAGCAATAGATTAAAGCCAGAGCACTATTACCTGCAGAAAGGGTCGGTGCTTCTGCACTTACTTATCCATTTAGTTATATTAAACCCCAACTCTAACCCAAGGCTTTGTCTACTATTTCACAGATTGAGGAAAGGATAGAATCTTTGTCAGATTTTGACTGCAGGTCTGTGTCCCCATTGGGGATATTTCCCTTCACTTCTTGTCAAGACACAAAACGATGGGAAGATTCTCCAGTGGGGGATACCGACTGCAACAAAGCACCTTTTCTCAGTAAAATGGGATGGGTTAGAAGATCTGTCAGGTTGTTTTAACTGTTTGTCTTCATGTTTCAGTGACAACCACTAATTTCTTGTTCTTTTATCACGTGCTGTGACAAGGAAAGAAAGTAAAGTGAAATCTCCCCAACAGTGTACAAAAAATTAAGGAAGAATGGGGCATTAGACAAGGAAATACAGTATCTCACAAAAGTGAGTACACCCCCTCACATTTTTGTAAATATTTTATTATGTCTTTTCATGTGACAACACTGAAGAAATTACACTTTGCTATAATGTAAAGTATTGAGTGTACAGCTTGTATACAGTGGCGTCACTAGGGTTGGTGTCACCTGGTGTGGAAAACATTGGTGTCACCCCCCCTCCACCAACTATTGCCCCCCCCTCAGTACAGACCCCCCACTAATTACAGACTCCCTCCCTCAGTAAGGACACCCCCATCAGTGTAGAATCCCCCCTCTTAGTGCAGACACCCCCCTTTTACTGCAGACCCCCATCAGTATAGAATCGCCCCCTTAGTGCAGACCCCCCATCAGTATAGAATCCCCCCTTAGTGCAGACCCCCACATCAGTATAGAATCCCCCCTTAGTGCAGACCCCCATCAGTATAGAATCCCCCCCTTAGTGCAGACCCCCATCAGTATAGAATCCCCCTTATTGCAGACCCCCCCACATCAGTATAGAATCCCCCCTTAGTGCAGACCCCCATCAGTATAGAACCCCCCTTAGTGCAGACCCCCCATCAGTATAGAACCCCCCTTAGTGCAGACCCCCACAGTATAGACACCCCCCTTAGTGCAGACCCCCATCAGTATAGACACCCACTTAATACAGACCCCCATCAGTATAGACACCCCCTTAGTGCAAACCCCTGCAGTATAGACACCCCCATTTAGTGCAGACCCCCATCAGTATAGAATCCCCCCTTAGTGCAGAACCCCCATCAGTATAGAATCCCCCCTTAGTGTAGACCCCCCATCAGTATAGAATCCTCCCTTAGTGCAGACCTCCCCATCAGTATAGAACAGTGATGGTGAACCTTGGCACCCCAGATGTTTTGGAACTACATTTCCCATGATGCTTATCCACTCTACAGTGTAGTAGAGCATCATGGGAAATGTAGTTCCAAAACATCTGGGGTGCCAAGGTTCGCCATCACTGGTATAGAATCTCCCTTAGTGCAGGCCCCCCATCAGTATAGACACCCCCTTAATACAGACCCCCCATCAGTATAAAATCCCCCTTAGTGCAGACCCCCATCAGTATAAACACCCCCTTAATACAGACCCCCCATCAGTATAGACACCCCCCTTAGTACAGACCCCCGCAGTATAGACACCCCTGATTTAGTGCAGACCCCGAAGTATAGAAAAGACACCCCTTAGTGCAGACCCCCAAGTATAGAAAAGATACCCCCTTAGTGCAGACCCCCACAGTATAGAAAATGCACCCCCTTAGTGCAGACCCCGCAGTATAGACACCCCCTTAGTGCAGACCCCTGCAGTATAGAAAAGACACCCCCTTAGTGCAGACCCCCGCAGTATAGAAAAGACACCCCCTTAGTGCACACCCCTGCAGTATAGAAAAGACACCCCCTTAGTGCAGACCCCCGCAGTATAGAAAAGGCACCCCCTTAGTGCAGACCCCCGCAGTATAGACACCCCCCTTAGTGCAGACCCCCCCATCAGCATAGGCACCCCTCTTTCCTTCCATAGCTCCCCCCCACACGTCCATCTACTTATAAGTAGAGATATAACTCTACAGTACAGACCTCAGAACAGCGCGGCTGCGGACATACACACACACAGCGGTGTGTCCCTCTGGCTCCTCCTCCTCACTGGATGTAAACAGAGAGGAGGAGGAGGCAGCTTCAGTCCACTCCACTGGGGACACAGAGAGGCGCAGATCATCAGAGCAGCGGCGGTGTTAGCGGTCCCGCAATCCACGGGTGTCACCCGGGTGGGGCCCGCACCCCCCGCCCCACCTAGCAATGCTACTGCTTGTATAACAGTGTAAATTTGCCGTCCCCTCAAAATAACTCAACACACAGCCATTAACCACCTCAATACAGGGCTCTTACACCGCCTTCCTGCCCAGACCAATTTTCAGTTTTCAGCGCTGCGCTCTCACACTTTGAATGACAATTAATCATTCAACACTGTACCCGTATGAAATTTGCATCCTTTTTTTCACACAAATATAGCTTTCTTTTCGTGGTATTTAATCACTAGTGTTTTTTTTTTTTTTTTGTGCTATAAATAAAAAAGACCATCAATTTTGTGAAAAAAATGCCTTGTTCTTTGTTTCTATCATAAAATTTTGCAAATGAGTAATTTTTCTTCATACAGTTTGGCCAAAATTTATACTGCCACATATTTTTGGTAAAAATAACCCACATTAGTGTAAATTATTTGGTCTTTGTGAAAGTTATAGAGTCTACAAACTATGGTGCCAATCACTGAAAATTTATCACATCTGATCACACCTGATGTACTGAAGGCCTATCTCATTTCTTGAGACACTAACAAGTCAGAAAAGTACAAATACCCCCCAAATGACCCCTTTTTAGAAAGTAAACATTCCAAGGTACTAATTAAGTAGCATGGTGAGTTTTTTTAAGTTGTCATTTTTTCCCACAATTCTTTGCAAAATTAAGATTTTTTTTCACAAAATTGTCATATTAACAGGTTATTTCTCTCACAGAGCTTATGCATGCAACACATTACACCCCAAAATACATTCTGCTACTCTTCCCAAGTATGGCAATACCACATGTGCGAGACTTTTACACAGCCTGGCTACACAAGGGCCCAACATTGAAGTAGCACCATCAGGCGTTCTATGAGCATAAATGACACATCTCATTTCTCTACCACCTATTACACTTTTGAAGGCCCTGGAGCGCCAGGATAATAGAATTGCCCCCAAAATATTCCCATTTTGGAAAGCAAACACCCCAACATATAATCTATGAGGCATAATGAGTCTTTTGAATGGTTCATTTTTTTCCCTGATGTTTTTGGAAAATGTGGGAAAAAAATTAAATCACATTTTTTTTACACAAAGTTGTCCATTCATCAGATATTTACAACACATAGCAAATACATAGCATACCACAAAATACATTCTGTTACTCCTCCTGAGTATGGCGATACCACATGTGTGAGCCTTTTACACAGCCTGGCCACATACAGAGGCCCAACATTCAAGTAGCACCATCAGGCATTCTAGGAGCATAAATGAAATATATAATTTCCTGGCAACCTATCATTTTTGAAGGCCCTTCATATTTCTAACACATATAGCATGTACATACCAAGAATTACAATCCAAAATAAATTATATTGCGGAAAGGGTAAAAAAAAAAAAAAAGCATTACCTGTGCTTTTAGTAGTATCCACAGAGGAAAGCACTGGTCCAGACAGCAGGCAGGGATGTACTTAGCGACAGCTATAGTAATTATCCAGGCAGCAGGCAGGAATATTGTCTATAGGAAGCACAAGGATATTGTTAGCACAGCACAATCCATAGAAATTGTCCAGGCAGACAGCCAGCACAGCCAGCACAGCCAGCACAGCCATAATATTAGTCCTGGTACACTGTTACCTGCAGACACTCATTATTGTACCGCTCTCCAGCCCTTCATAAACATACTGCCTCTTGCTACAGCTAATTATTTGCATAGTCCAGGTAGCGGTGTGGTCTGTTCATGTGGCAGGCAGAGGCATGATGGCAGTATGTTAGAAGCAGGCTGAGGGCCGCAATCAGGTAAGACCTGTGCACAGGGGCACAGGGGTAGAGGCTTCGACCCACCCAAATCTCTATGAAGCCTCTGGACTTCAGACCCTAATCCGGAAATTCTGAAACCCGGAGACAACAAAAAAAAGTAGTTTTCTCCATCTGGAAAAACAATTCTGGAGCCCCTCACATATGTGAGACCCCCGTGTACTACAGTAGCATGGTAACAGATGGGTAGGCAGTAGCGTAGTTGATAATACAGGCCAGGGTCCATTCACGTGGAAGCAGTCCAAAGGGTAGGCAGAGGCATAGTCACAAAACAGGCCAGGGTCAGTTCACGTGGAAGCAGTCCAAGTGGTAGGCAGAGGTATAGTCAAAAGACAGGCCAGGGTAAGTTCACATGGAAGGCAGTGGCATGGTTATTTGGGGAAGCATGGAAAATGATCAGCACAGATGATGGAAATGGTTAAAAATATGGGCTAATATTTTAGGGATGTATGATAAAGTTGGAAGCATTCACCAATGCAAAGGCCAGGTTGGGATGGACACTGGGGACAATGGTAGCTGGTATCTTTTCAAAATCCTCTTTTGCTGCACAAGCAACAATTTTTTTTTGCCATCTTCAGCCCGCTTCAGATGGTGGAATGTGGAAGGGGAAGTGGTGCTCATGAAGTCGGCTAACAGCATCACCTTGTGGGGGGCAGCTTTGTTGATAGATGAGGGACGTGACAACTTCTTCTATGAATTTTAGAAATGGGGCAGGGCTTTCCATAGATTTAGTGTAGACTTCATAGGAATTATAAATGGATGATATAAATTGTTACTTTCTTGTACCAGAATCGGTACCTCCTTATTGACAAATAGGACTGAATCATTTGATCATTGAAATCCACCCCCCATGTAAAAAATTATAATCTTGGACACATGTTGGCTTTTCAATGGGACTTTGTCTTCTTTGAACCTCGATTGGAGTGTTGTCATGGATGGTGGATATCATGTGCATGTCCCTTTTATCCTTCCAACTCAAGGCCAGCACTTTGTTGCATCTCAACGTTGCTCTGTCTCCCCCCTTTGCAGCTTTTTGTTCGCTACAGATTGTGGGAAGCCCTTCCTATTCTTTCTGGAGGTTCTGCAGGCCAGGGTTTTTGGATGTATAAGTGTTTGAAAAGGGGCAGGCTGGTGTAGAAGTTGTATGTGATATCCTTTGTTCAGAAGTGGGTATGCCAGGTCCCATACGATCTTTCCAGTTGTGCCCATGTAGGCCAAGCACTCAGGGGGCTGGAGCTGGGAATCTCTTCCTTCGTATATGCGGAACGCATAAAGATATCCCGTGGCTCTTTCACAGAGCTTGTAAAATTTTACTCCGTATCTAGCCCTTTTGCTAGGAATATATTGCTTTATTCCTAGCTGGCCTGAAAAGGGTACCAGGGACTCATCGACACATATATTCTGATCGGGGACATAGAGTTCTGCAAATTGTTGGGGAAATTTATCAGTGGGCGAATATTATATAACTTAATCTTAATTTGGATGATTGCGGGGAGGGCAGCGGGTGCCCTTTAGTGGTGCCACTTAAATGGAGAAAGCGCATTATCATCTCTTATCGGGACCTTATGGCAGAATAAATGGGCACGTGGTGGATGGGGTTGGTGGACCAATAGGCATGTCCTTTTTTGTAATCCCATAAACAATTTGAACTCCTCCAAATTCAGATCTCTCCACTCAGACGGATGGACATATGATGATTGGGGGTTTTTGGCAATATACTGCTGGGCATATAGTTGATATAATTGGTGGGGAATAATTGGTGATCCCGAGTTGGAAGGCAGCCATGTTGGGTTGGCAAGACCATCTAGCATGTATGTAGAGGCCCTGGCTCTTGGGGGATGTGACACTCCAGTAGTTGGGGGATTTGAATTACCTGTGCTAGTACTCAGGCGTGATGTGGCAGCGCTGGTACTGGGCCTGGGAATTTGTTCTTGGGGCCCATTGCAATAGTTACTGATGGGTGACGGGTGATGGCTGACAGTCACTGATGGATGACGGGTGATGCCTGAAGGTCACTGATGGGTGACGGTGACATGCGACGGTCACTGACAGGTGACAGTGACAGGGGATGGTCACTGATGGGTGACGGTGACAGTTGATGGTCACTGATGGGTGACGTTGACAGGTGACAGCCACTGATGGGTGTCGGCGACCATTGATGGCCACTGATGGGTGACAGTGACAGGTGACGGTCACTGATGGGTGTACAACTGACGGTCACTGATGGCAGTCTCTTATGTGACAGGTGCACTTTATGGGGTGACTGTTGGATGACAATGGGAGGGCGATGGGACATGTGTTGTGCTTGTGCAGTACAATACAGACACAGATCTGTAACTCACTGCTCTGCTCACACTGGTAATGGTGTGTGAGTAGAGAAGAGCTGGTAAAAGCTAGTTACCACTCTGTGTTTACATTTAGTGATCGATCATGTGGTAAACAGCTGCTGGCCAATGGCTGTTTACCAGGGTCAGTGATGAGCAGTGTTCCCAGGAACACACCGCCACGGACGTGCATGTGCAGCACGCTCACAATTGGTCGCCCGCGCCATGCACAGTGGGCAGGACCATCTGTGATTGGCCATGTCTTCATCACGGCCAATCACATGATAAACAGCCATGCCCAATGACTGTTCACCCCCCTCGTGAGCGGTGTCTCCATGACACCGATGGTACAGGGATGCGCATACACGATCGTGCACATTCCCTGTTTAAATGATCATATGACGGCTGGTGGGCAGCAAGCTGTTAATGTCTAAACTGCTGGCAACAAAAGTGAGTACACTCCTAAGTGAAAATGTCCAAATTGGGCCCAAAGTGTCAATATTTTGTGCAGCCACTATTTTTTTCCAGCACTGCCTTAACCCTCTTGGGCACGGAGTTCACCAGAGATTCATAGGTTGTCACTGGTGCCCTCTTCCACTCCTCCATAATCACATCATGAAGCTGGTGGATGTTAGAGACCTTGCGCTCCTCCACCTTCTGTTTGAGGATGCCCCACAAATGCTCAATCGAGGTTAGGCCTGGAGACATGCTTGGCCAGTCCATCACCTTTATCCTCAGCTTCTTTAGCAAGGCAGTGGTCATCTTGGAGGTGTGTTTGGGGTCAATATCATGTTGGAATACTGCTCTGCAGCCCTTCCTCCAAAGGGAGGGGATCATGCTCTGCTTCAGTATGTCACAGTACATGTTGGCATTCATGGTTCCCTCAATGAACTGTAGCTCGTCAGTGCCGGCAGCACTCATGTAGCCCCAGACCATGACACTCCCACCAACATGCTTGACTGTAGGCAAGACACACTTGTCTTTATACTCCTCATCTGGTTCCTGTCACACATGCTTGACACCATCTGAACCAAATAAGTTTATCTTGGTCTCATCAGACCACAGGACATGGTTCCAGTAATTCTTTTCCTTAGTCTGCTTGTCTTTAGCAAACTGTTTGCAGACTTTCTTGTGCATCATCTTTAGAAGGGGCTTCCTTATGGGTAGACAGCCATGCAGACCAATTAGATGCAGTGTGAGTCGTATGGTCTGAGCACTGACAGGCTGAACCCCCCACCCCTTCAACCTCTGCAGCGATGCTGGCAGCACTCATACATCTATTTGCCAAAGACAACCTCTGGATATGATGCTGAGCAAATGCACTCAACTTCTTTGGTCGACCATGGCTAGGCCTGTTCTGAGTGGAACTTGTCCTGTTAAACCCCTGTATGGTTTTAGCCACGTGCTGCAGCTCAGTTTCAGGTTCTTGGCAATCTTCATATAGCCTAGGCCATCTTTATGTAGAGTAACAATTCTTTTTTTCACATCCTCAGAGAGTTATTTGCCATGAGGTGCCATGTTGAACTTCGAGTGACCGATATGAGAGAGTGAGAGCGATAACACCAAATTTAACACCCCTGCCCCCCATTCACATCTGAGACCTTGTAACACTAACAATTCACAGGACACTGGGGAGGGAAAATGGCTAATTGGACCCAATTTGGACATTTTCATTCAGGGGTATACTCACTTTTGTTTGCCAGTGGTTTAGACATTAATGGCTGTGTGTTGTTATTTTGAGGGACAGCAAATTTACACTGTTATACAAGCTGTACACTCACTACTTTACATTGTAGAAAAGTGTCATTTCCTCAGGGTTGTCACATGAAAAGATATAATAAAATATTTACAAAAATGTGAGGGGTGTACTCACTTTTGTGAGATAATGTAGCTTTGGTCAAACTTTCCCTTTGATTAACATTAATAAGGTTTCCAAAAGGCACAGAGAAGCCACTTTTATATTGTCATTCTGGCATGAAATCACTATTTCTTCAATGGCGTCCATTCACTGCAACATTTATACAATTCAGCACAATAGCTACCCCGAAAACTTCGGTTTGTATATAGAAGAGCACTGAATTTTGGTGAGTAAATAATAAAGAAAATATTAGATCCCCGAGAGATTCTTTTTTTTCCCCCCATAGGAATGGTTTTCTGGCTTGTAGGAGGTCTAAAGCCTGTAAAATATCTAAGGGCAGTATAAAAAAATCATAGGACATTTTTATCTGGTGTCATACAATGTGAGCGTGAAACTCCTGAACTTATCACTTGTGACATGACGCATGTCGTTTATGCACTCCAGTGCCCTTGTGGGCTAATTTATGTGGAGCGTATGACACGGCCTTTAAAGAAGAGAATAGCAGAGCATGTACAGAACATCATTAGGGATACAAGTATCACAGTGTGTCACAACATTTTTCCTGTTGTCATGCAAAAGATGCATCCCAATGACAGTTTTGGGGCATCGATAGGGTGTTTCTCTCTTGGAGGGTTTCCAATATAGTCAGGGACCTCTCCAAGAGGGAAACAAAGTGGATATACACTTTACATACTATAACGTCTGATGGCCTGAAAATAGAGCTAGACATCAACTGTTTTATTAGTGACTATTAAGTGAATCTCTTAACAGGGTTTTATTAGAATCATTAATCGTGTGTTTATTAATTTTTAATCTAATGAGTTGTAATTATGCTGTATTGATGTATAATGATATGTATTGATGTAAATTAGGTGGTGGACGCTTAATATATCCTCCTTTTGCTAATTTTAAATGTATTTAATACATTTTTTTACTTGTTGATTCTTTATATATATACAATTTTATATTTATTTTTGATTGTTTTCTAATATTTTTGGATTTTTACTACTAAGAAATTATGCATTATATCTGCTGATTATTATAGCCACTGTTTTATACTTTGGGCGCAAATAATTTTTGGGAGCGCTCTAGTTATTTTCCGTTGTGACCTATTAAACTGTTTGGCACAAAAGCGGTTAAATGTAAAGGCGCATAATTGCCAAGAGGTTACTGCTGCTTAGCATGGAAGTAGTGTAGACTTCCTTTTTTCCCCCTTTGCAGGTGAAGTGTTAATTTTGGAGAAGGAGGATATGTAAGTGAGGCTCCCGCACCATTTTTTATATATTCTATTTTTAATAAACAGTATTATAATATGGACGTCCTCCATTTTTTTTTGTATATCCTGCATACCGGTATATCCATGAGGAAGGTTGCTATATATCTCCAGTCTAATTCCATGTGTGCAGGCACTATTCTGCATAAGTGCTGTTTGACTTTCTTTTTGATTAAAGAAGTCATATTTTTCTGGTAAGCAGATTACATATCCGTTCACTTCGGGTGTCGATTTCTTAATTTTGGTGAAGGATCATTATTAAATTATTGGAAGATAACATCACAGTTGCAAGATTCAGTGTTGAATTTATATGAACTTTGTTATTATTTCCAATCTGTTGGGACTTTTATATCACGTTTTTCTACACATTGTTGCACAAGATGGACATTTGTTTGTTTTTAAATTATTAATTCTATTGATGTATGAATATTTATGGTCACTTGATTTATATATCATGCCTTTCTTTACATTGCTGCAAAGATGGACATTTTATTATCTTTCATATGTTAATTAATAATTTGTGATTGGGGTAGGATCACCTATGGTCATTTAACCATTCAGATTAGCGCCCCCCTATCTCACTTTCTATGCTGCGCCATGTAGCCACCCCCTGTGAGGAAGTCAGTTGTGATGAAATGTGTTGAGGTGTGGCTACAAGGCGACCAGCAGTGACGTCAGGACCGGAACCAGAGGTGACGTGGGAATGTGGTCTGTGGTCTGAAGGTGGTGATAACTATCATCATTGAGTTTTACCTGGTGCAATTTCCATTTGATATGATGAACGTTTATTGTGATTTTATCATGTGAGGGGCTTTCCACTAGTTTTAAATAAAGGCGGATTTTGTTGGTTATTGTACCGTTGGAGGCATCTTTTCTTTCTCTTTCATATCTTAATGGAAGGTTTAATGGAGAAACACTGTGAAGCATAAGGATTTTGTCAGTGGTTATTTAACCATTTCAATACAGGACACTTTCACACCTTCCTGCCCAGGCCAATTTTCAGCTTTTGGCGCTGTCACTTTTTAAATGACAATTGTGTGGTCATGCTACACTGTACCCAAATAAAATTTTTATCATTATGTTCCCACAAATAGAGCTTTCTTTTGGTGGTATTTGATCATCTCTGTGGTTTTTATTTTTTGCTAAATGAATAAAAAAGTCCCAAGAAAAAATAAAAACAAAATTTTCTTTGTTTTTGTTATTACATTTTGTATATCAGTAAGTTTTCTCCTTCACTGATTAGCTGCACTGATGGGCACTGATAAGGCAACACCGATGAGGTGGCACCGATGAGGTGGCACCGATGAGGTGGCAATGATGGGCACTGATAGGCGGCACTGATGGGGACTGATAAGCAGGACTGATAGGTGGCACTGATATGTGACACTGATGGGCATTGATAGGCAGCACTGATGGACACTCATAGGTGGCACTGGTGGGCACTGATTGGCACTGTAATGCAGCACTGGTGGTCACTAAAAGGCTACACTGATGGATACTTATGGGTGGCACTGATAGACGACACTGCTGGGCACTGATAGAGAACTGATAGGTCGGCACTAATGGGCACTGAAAGGCAGCACTCATGTGCATTGATAGGCACTGATGGCTAGCACTGATATATTTAAATGATAGGCATCACTGGTGGCACTGGCAGGCATTTTACTGTGGCACTGATTGGCAGCTGCCTGGGCACTGATTGGCATTTCCCTGGTGGTCTAGGGGGGAATACCTGGTGGTCCAGTGTGGTAGAAATCCCTGGTGGTACTGGGAGGGCATCTGAGGGGGGCTGCACTGATAAACAATCAGCACAGACCCTCCTGCCAAGAGAGCAGCCGATTGGCTCTCCTTTACTCGAGTGAGGAAAAGCTGATCAACGGCTCTTCCTGTTTACATTGTGATCAGCCATGATTGTATGCAGAGTCTCTCTGTCGTATGGGAGTCATGTGCGGAGGCGGGACTTCAGGAGCAACTGCGATTGCAGACAGGCCAGTCCCACATGACCCCTATACGCCCAATCACAGTGCGCCGGACACTAAACATGGGACACAGGAAATTCAAATTAGGTGGAGGCAGCTACTAGTGGCGCTACTGGCGCGAAATTGTGCCCCCCTAAATGTCCCGCCTGGGGCCATGGCACCCCCCACGCTACACCACTGGAGCCATGTTTACCATGGTGAAGCAACACCCCTCTTTTTTTAATAACACTCTGTAAATGCATGAGAACTGAGGAGACCAAATGCTGGAGGCAGCAACTGATGGCAGCAACATGTCCCAAAAAAGTTGGGGCAGGGCAACAAAGGGCTGGCAAAGTAAGTAACAAGGAAGAACTGAAGGAAAAATTTTAGGTAACAGTTCAGTAAAATGAATGGGTATAGAAAATAGCATCTTATAGAATCTGAGTGTCACAGAAGCTAAGGTGGGCAGTCTGCATGCAAAAACTCTTAAACAATTTCAGAATAGAGAACAAGGATGCATCAGTGTGAACCCAGACTAAAGGTTTCAAATGCAACCTTCATTTACTGTATATACATGGAACACACTATACCTGCTCAGTACTTCAGTTTTACAAAAAGACCAAATAAAATGCACCAGTCAACTTGCCCCCCCCCTTTTCTCAGTAATTAGAAATTCTGATATTAGAAAATGATAGTGTGTTATAAAACTTCCATCTAATTGGTGCAGAGAGAGGACATTATAGAGCTAATATTTGGGACAGAAAACCTATCCCTATACTAGGAGCAGTGTGAAATCTGTCTGCAGTGGATTATATAATGTTAGCCTGACCTGGCCTAAAATATTTAAATAGAGCTAGAGAGATAAAGCACCTGCATCTTTAGATCGGTCCAGACGTTTCTCTAGGGCCTGCTTTAGCTTAGGCTGTTCAGTTTCAAATGCTGATGTGGTAAAAAAAAAGGCCAACAGGCCACTAAAAGAGTTGCTTTTTTGTATCCAGCTATACAGAAATTATATTAGTATCATTAAGGTGTTGCTATTTTTCCATAAAGTATACATTCTGCTGCAATCTTCCTAAAATGGTAGTTTCAATAAAGGCAATAGATCAGATTGCAACAATGTTCATAATTAGCAAGATCTTGAGTAGGTTAATGAAGCAGGAATAGAGGTACAAACATAGTTTGGAAGGATGGTAGAATAATCCATTTGCCAGTAAATTAAACCTGCAACTTGGGTAAATGGTTTAATGAATAGAGCCCTTGTTAATAGCTCTAATGGCCTTTGTGGCGTAACTTTATGGGAACATCTATTTCTCAGTGATAATTATTTTACCTAATCAGAGTGCACTTGTATTATATGTATATACAGTATATTAACCATGCTGAGAATTCATACGCTGCATATGTGTGAGACTGGAATATCAGCACTGACAATATAATATTATATTATTTTATAATATATTTTATTATATTATATTTATAAAACTAATTTAAAGCAAAATGCCTTCGTTCTCCGTATCAATCAATATAATGTTTGCCAGATGCTCTATCCTAAAATTACTGCTAAAATATGATTGATTGCCAAAGCTTTATCTCAGCCTTACTTTTTTTCCCTTTCTGTAAGTATAAAAGATTAAAAGAGATGTATGGGTTTTTTGTTTTCTTTTAGAATCATACTTACCTAGGTGGATGCAGAACCTGTCCCCCAGCACCTCTAACACTGAAAATGTAGCAATCAAACACTGCTGATCGCTCAGTTCTCACAGCTCCATGAGCAGAGAGCTGGTGACTGTCAGTCACCAGCTCTCTGCTCTGCCCTTCCAGCACTCACTGGGGCACTGAGCTGTGGAGGGGATGTAGCTGTCTGCTAAGCCTCTCAGCAGCACGCTGAGAGGCTGAGCTGGGTGCTGCTCCAGGCATGTGGGAGGATTGTTGGCCATTGTTGCGATTTAACCCGAGCCTGGACAGGCTCTGTAATGTCAGCTGACAGTGGGCTTCAGCCTACTGTCTGCTTAAAACAGATTACAGGAGTGCAGAACGAACTGCACTCATGTGATCCACAGAAGAAGTACAGCCAAATGAGCCAAATTGTGTACAACTCTAAGCCCTTTTACACACAGTCGGAAATTCCAACGGAAAATGTCTGATCGGACCGTGTTGTTGGATAATCCGACTGTGTGTGGGCTCCATCTGACTTTTTCCGTCGAAATGTCCGACCAACAAAGTTTGAGAGCTGGATATAAAATTTTCCGACAACATGCTCCGATCGGACTTTGTCCGATCATTTGTAGAGAATTCTGATCGGACAAAGTGCCATGCATGCTCAGATCAAATTACGAGACCAAAGCTATTGGCTACTGGCCTGAACGTAGTCCTGTCTTAACGAACGAACGTCATCATGTTCCAAACGATCGGATTTTCCGACAACTTTTTCCGACCGTGTGTATGCAACACCAGTTTTGGACAAAATCCGTCGGAAAAAAATCAGACGGATTTTGTTGTCGGAATGTCCGACCGTGTGTGCAAGGGCTAATACACGTCTGTAAAACTGCAGTGGCTTAGTCTGAAACACATAGGCTCCAAGAAATAACAAAGACCCCAAACAGTAATCTCCTACCCATTGCTAAAGACCAATTCCTTGTCCACTTTAACCACTTTAATACTAGACACTTTTACCCCCTTCCTGCCCAGGCCAATTTTCATAACAAAAATGTGTTTTCTTCATTTCTGTTTTTACAATAAAATAATCTTTCTTCATAAATTTAGGACAAAATGTATACTGCTACATTTCTTTGGTGAAAATAACCCAAATAAGTGTATATAATTTAGCCTGTAGGAAAGTCCACAAACTATGGCATATACTGTATATCTGAAAATTTATCAATCCTGCCAGGAATGCCAGGACAGTACAAATATTCCTCAAATGGCACATTTTTGTAAAGTAGACAGTCCACAGTATTTAGTAAAAGTATTGGCGAGTTTTTTTAAGTCGTAATATTTTATCACAATTTGTTGGAAAATTGAGAAATTTTAAAAGAAAATTTTTTTTTCACAATTTTTAACATTTTTTTTTTTACATACTTTCACCAGTGCAGTACAGAGTCATCATATAAAATGTACACAACAATACTGCGCAGTAGTCAACAATGGAAAAAAATAGGATAGAACTAAAACAAAGGCTGCTAACACGCTAAAACTGGGATCTTTTTAGCTGGGAAAACGTCAAGGGTATAAAGTGTAAGCGCCAAACTTGTACATATATGACTCTTAAAGCGAAACAAGAGAACAGAAAACACCAATATGTGCACACACCTATAACAAATGAAACACAACGTAACCCCAAATATGGGGATAATCATAACATATGGTTGAAAAACCAGATGGTGAATATAGTGACAATCAAAACCTATATATCAATACAACTGGACATATGAGTATATATCACAATGAAAGATAACCAAAAGAGGTCACACTATACCGTGATGTGACCCCAAAACTAAGAAGTGACAACAAAGTGTACAAAAAAAAACATCAATATAAACATATATTGAATAATGAAATCAAAACGTGCAAAGTGTAAGTCCCAATGAACTTCAGTGTCCACGAAGGTCCCACGTTACTATGACCAAATGTTATTCCACCCTGTGAAGCTCCCACCACCTTAAGAAGCACAGGCTTACCAGATGGACGTGACCCAAATAGACGTATGCCTAAGGGGTCAATAATGGCTTGTAGTCCCGGCTAATGCAATCCTGGATTCAACGTTCAAGTCCCAACACAAATGGTTCATTCAATATGGACGACTGCATGTAATCACTGTTTTCGTATACATGGACAGCTCCGACAAAAGTTCAGGCATAAAAAATGGAAAAATGGAGCCGACATAGCATAATAAAGTTTTTTTTTAAAAATTGCTTGGCGGACTCCGCCACTGCCTATTTTCCTCTGATATGTTTTATTGACTACAATGGAAATGTGAGTTTAAAAATATTTTTTATTAAAGCAATTTTTAAAAAAAAAACTTTATTATGCTATGTCGGCTCCATTTTTCCATTTTTTATGCCTGAACTGTTGTCGGAGCTGTCCATGTATATGAAAACAGTGATTACACGCAGTCGTCCATATTGAATGAACCATTTGTGTTGGGACTTAAAAGTTGAATCCAGGATTGCATTAGCCGGGACTACAAGCCATTATTGACCCCTTAGGCATACGTCTATTTGGGTCACGTCCATCTGGTAAGCTTGTGCTTCTTAAGGTGGTGGGAGCTTCACAGGGTGGAATAACATTTGGTCATAGTAACGTGGGACCTTCGTGGACACTGAAGTTCATTGGGACTTACACTTTGCACGTTTTGATTTCATTATTCAATGGACTTCATCACTTTCATTATTTATATTTTTATATGTTTATATTGATGTTTTTTTTGTACACTTTGTTGTCACTTCTTAGTTTTGGGGTCACATCACAGTATAGTGTGACCTCTTTTGGTTATCTTTCATTGTGATATATACTCATATGTCCAGTTGTATTGATATATAGGTTTTGATTGTCACTATATTCACCATCTGGTTTTTCAACCATATGTTATGATTATCCCCTTATTTGGGGTTACGTTGTGTTTCATTTGTTATAGGTGTTTGCACATATTGGTGTTTTCTGTTCTCTTGTTTCGCTTTAAGAGTCATATATGTACAAGTTTGGCGCTTACACTTTATACCCTTGACAGAGTCATCATATGACTGGTGTGATGGTGATCAGGGACACTAACTGGTGACAGTTTAAAAAAAATAATGATATATTTAAAAAAAAATGTTTTTATGTTTTATTTCATTTTTTTTTTTTACAATTTTTGTTTATATACAGTGACCAGTTCAATACAGTTTTACCATAATAACACTGTATATCATAGCATGGCCTCCCAGGATAACAGGGCTTCCGTTCGGCTGTCATATCACAATAGGCTGGACGGGAGGGGGTTAACATCCCTAAATTACTATTAACCTTATTATTATTATTTTTTTAAGATTTATATAAATATGACAATTTGCACAGTGCTTTACATAAAAAAGGGAGACAGTAAAGGTACAATGCAACAATATACAAGAGGGTTAAGGGGGCCCTGCTCCTAAGAGCTTATAATCTAACAGGGTGAGGCAAGTGGTGCAAAATGTAATAATTGTGAGGGTTGAGCTGATGGAAGAATTAAAAGTTCAGTTAGGTGTAGCCAGAGTTTTTCAGGATCGGCTAAAGGTGGTTAGAGTAGGAGATAGCCGGAGATTTTAAGGTGGAGAGTTCCAGAAGATAGGAGAGGCTCTGGAGAACTCCTGGAGATGAGCATGGTAGAAGGAGACAAGATAGCTACAGAGCATGAGGTATTTGGAGCAGCAGAGAGGATGGTTTGGGTGATATTTTGAGACAAGATTGGTGATATAGCTTGGGACAGAGTTGTGAATGGCTTTGTATGCTGGTAGTATTTTTTTCTGATTGGCAGAGAGCGGTGGTAGACACTGAGTAGTTGGTAAGACGTCTGGCAGCAGAATTCACGATAGACTGAAGGGGGGATAGCCTGTGTAAAGGTAGGCCAAAGAGAAGGGAGTTGCAATAACCAAGGCGAGAGATAACCAGGGAATGATTGAGTAGCTTGGTGATTTCATTTGTTAAAAACAGGCAAGTTTTAAAGATGTTACAGGGGTGAAGTTTACAAGCTTTTGACAGCGATTGGAATTGGGTCTGAAAGGACAGGTTAGAGTCCAGGATTACACCTAGAACCCTGATGTGTAAAAATAAAGATAGGGTGGATGGTATTATGAGAAAATTGCTAGCATCCCAAAAATACAGTATAACATAGAAAAAGAGGCAGGCTAATAAAAATATATAGCCAAAGAAATCCTAACAGTGCTTTAAAAGGGAAGAGAGGAGAAACATCACCCCCAAAAAGCATAAAGGGAAAAGGAGAACAGATGTTTAAGCCCCCCCCCCCAAATGTTGTACACTGGCAGGAGGGGAGGGGCAGATAGTAGTATTATTGATCTTTATGGAAAAGTCAGGAAAGAGGGCACAGACTGGGGGGAACATTACAAGCTTGGTTTTAGAAAAGAATCGTTTTAGGAAGTGGTGTGACATCCACGTTGATATGTCAGCTAGTATGTTACGTATGAGTGTATAGATTTAGGTGTCATCAGCATAGAAATGGACCTGGAAACTGTGGGAGGTTATTAAGTGACAAAGAGAGGAGGTGTAGATAGAGAAGAAAAAGGGTCCAAGAACAGAGCCTTGGGGGACCCCTTCAGAAAGAGGAAGTGGAGAGGAGGAGACAGAGTTGTAGATAACATTATAGAATAGTGGCTATTGGATTTTAGCATTTAATAAATCATTAGCGAGTTTAGTAGGCAGCTTCTGTAGAGTCCTGCGAGCGAAATACAGACTGTAAAGGGTTAAGAAGGTTGTTTTCAGTGAGGTAGGAGCTCAGACGATTGTAGACTAAGTTTTCTAAAATTTTATATGTAAATGGGAAAGGAGATAGGTCCTAAGTTGTTCAGGTGATCTGTGCTTACTTTAGAGGTGAGGGAAACATGCCAGTAGAAAAGATTGGAGATGTGGGTAAGCGAGCATAGGATAGAAGAAGAGGGTTACCGTAGTAGTTGTGAGGGAACAGGATTCAGAGGACAGTTGATTCGGTGGGCATTTGAGAAACATTTGATAACCTCTTCAGTAGTAACCATGGCCAAAAGAGGAAAGTATTGAATGTACTGTTTGACAGGGTATGTTAATTGGGGAAGATATCTGTACAGTGGAGATGTCCTCACAAATTTTTGTTTTTGAAGTGATTGGCAATCTCTTGGGCAGTAAATGAGTCAGTGGGTGGAGGTAATGGAGGACAAATCTCTTGAGATTTCTGGTCAGTTTGTCAAAGTTATAACAGTTGGGGCTTGATTCTGTGTGTAGTTAAATGAGCAAGTGCTATGAATGCTGATAAGAGTTGTAAACAGAGGTGGCCAGGTTAGAACAGGACAGGGGGGGAGATTTTGTTATAGAGGTGGCCAGTAGCAGAATAGAGATGTGAAGGGTTAAAGTGACGAAAATTTCTACACGTAACCATTTTATGCTTGTAGAGATAGTTGATCGAAGAAAAGGACACTGTAAAACTGGTGAGGTTTTAATCAGAGAGAGGAAAGGGGGTGTTGGCAAGGTTGAAAGGAGTGCAGATCTGGGAGAATACAAGGTCAAGGGTATTACCGTTGAAGTGAATGGAAGTGTGCATCCATTGTGTTAAGTCAAAAGATGAGGTTAACAAACAAAATAATAAAAACAGTGTAGCGCTTCAATAATAAATGTGGTCAACATAAATTATAAAAATAAAGACAAAGATCATATGAATATGAATGCCTAAAGGAAAGTCCAACATTGGCCGCACATTCCACTATGTAGCCGGCACGAGGGTAACCGAACCGTCACAGAAGAGGGAAATTGGACTAGGCGAGTGTATTCATGTGAATCTGCTTGACTGTAAACATCAGGAAAAGGTGGATAAAATACTTCTTACCAACTCAGTTGGACTCACACAGTCATATGACAGTTGAGTCTAGAAGGCTTGAGGTCACAGTCTGGGACCAAGGAGTACAAAGAGGGAGGTCTGTTGAGCTGATGGATGAGCTCCAAACGATTGTAGGCCCAATAATGGATCCTTTCAAATGGAACGTCAAGGTTGTTTGTAGTCAAGCTCAGACGTAGCCCGTTGTACTGATGCTCCAATCTCCCCCGAATGGGGAGGGAGATGTTATAGAGGTTTAAGCCGGAGAAACGGAAAAAAAGAAAAAAGAAAAAAGGCTCCACATGGTGCAGGTCAAACGGTATAAAAAATGTTGGTTTATTGAAGTCAAAAAATAATTAATGACTTAGTGATCACATAAACAGTCTAAAATAGAATTAAAAGCAATGTAGGGTGCCAACAGCTCGCCCAACGCGTTTCGACATATGTGTCTTCTACAGAGGCCCTTTTCCACATATACTAAATTGTAGCGCAGTGTTTTCCCCTTAACTGTAAAAGATGAGGTTAAGTTGAGATGTTAAAGTCACCAAGAATAATAGTTATAATAATAGTCCTCTCCACCTAGTTTCCTATGTCCCCTTAATTTTGCAAAGAATTGTGGGAAAATATGACAACATCGTTACAAATGCTCCCAAGTCACACTGCTCACCTGGAATCTCCCACTGTGGCTGCTCTGATACAACCTGTGTTGCAGGCCAACCCTGCTGTTGCTACTCACCCGCCTTGAGTATTACCTCTACAAGAAGTATGTCTGGTTCCGCTCTGCTTCCCCAGCGATTTGGGCAATCCTGTCCAATGCAGAGGGTTTCTTAACTAGGTTGAGATATACATTGAGATGCCAGTTCCCATGGACAGAAGCAAAGTAGGTTTCATGATATTTTTGCTTTCTGAGAGAGCCTTGGCCTGGACAAACCCTCTATGAGAGATGCAAAAACCTGTTTTCTTGAGTTACCCTGAGTTTTTGGCTTCCTTTAAAAGGGTATTTGATGTTCCCGCATGCTCGGCTTCTGCTGCCAAGTGCCTCATGTCCATCAAACAGAGTACGAGAACTGTTGCCGATTACGCCATTGAATTCCGTACTCTGGCAGCAGAGGTTTCTTGGAACAATGAGGCCCTTGTGGCTGTTTTTTCTCATGGTCATTCGGATACCATTAAGGATTAAGGCTCCAGATCCTGCTTGTTGTTCTACTACGCTCATCGCTGGCTCCCTGACATTTTAGCTTGTCTGACTATCCGTTCTGGTTCCTGAATTCTGGCTGTTTTGACTACATTTACTCTGTTTACCTTTTTTATGCTTATTAAAAAAGTGAGATTTAACTGTACTTCTGTTTCAGTTTGATTCATGGTTTCTGACAGTAGGCCACCAAAGCTTGAATATATCTGCATCCTCTACTATCCCTGTTCCTACTCTACTGTATCACAGAGGTTAAACCGAATGAAAAGCATTCCACACAAAAACATTCATTAGTACAGTGAAGATATTTCCACTTTACAGCATAAAGAATGTAATTGGTTATAAAGGCTTTCTCAGTGTTTATACTCTGTTAAACTGAAGTGGCAATTATTTCTTGGTAAGAAGGAGAAAATTAAATTTTGGACTGGTGAGAAGTGAACAGAAAGTGAAAGGAGATCTAAAAGAGAATACAATTAAATTAGAAAAAAGGAAATACAAGAAATACGAAAAATGACAAGTTAATGGACATGAAGATGTCCATGTCATTTAGTTTTCAGTTTTGGTGCAAAAGGTAAAAGTGAAATGTTGAAAATTAATTCAGATTAAAATAGAAATGATTTAAACAGTGAAATCAAGTTTCACATAGCACTAGCCCAGCCCAACCCAATCTATGTTGTGAATATTGTGCAGGTGGCTGATCGGATGCTGGTTGGATGTTGGTTTTCCAGCATCCCCGTTCGACATAAGCCAGTCGTAAGACCCAGCTTAAAATGGAACAATCATTCTCTATGTGATGGGACAAATAGAATTTTTAGTGTAAATAAATAAGAAGTCTAGTGCACTTAACCTCCCTGGCGGTATGTTTATTTCAGATTGTTGGTGCTGAAAGCGGTACAATTATTTTGAATGAAAATTTGGCGTTTTATATTGTAGTCCTGTAATTCTTAGGAATAACTCACTTAAATCTGTCCAAGAATTTAGTAGACATTCCTGGTATGATAAAGTTTGAAAAATGAAATCATAAATTATAATATAATAAATAACTATAAATAATTATACCAAATAATAATATAATAATAATAAACATTATTCAATAATGTAATCAAATCAAAAACACTGAAATTTGCTCAGTTGCAAAACTGTCACTGTCATTACTTTTCAGTATTTGATGACGTATCTCCCCACAAATCACTATTGCTCAATTCTGCGAGTGATTCCAATTTATTATCGCTGTTTTCTAGCTGGTCTAAACCCACTTTTGATGTATAGGGACAGTTTTGGTTGCTATGGACAATCTCCAGTTTCCAGGCAGAAAGAACAGTTTTTATAATATAAAACTGCATGCAGGACACTGGAGAAACCACTACGGACAAAGGGAATGTGAAATAATTACATACAGCAATGTAATCTGTAAGATTACATTATACTGTATGTAATGTGTGTGTTTTACTTTTTGAAATTGGCACCGTTCTCCATCCCCGTGCATCGCAACGCTCGCAGGGAACGGAGCCCCATAATGTGATGGATCGAGTGGAGGATGAGCCGCTCACAGTGTGGAGAGACATCGCTGGATCCAGGGGACAAGGTAAGCATACTCATCCTGGATCCAGTGATGCGATCCTGGCTCGGGGTTAACGCTAATGGTACTGAATTTTCACCCACGAGACAGACTCGGGAATACCACCAGGGGGGGGGGGGGGTTAAAGTGTATTTAAAGCTAAAACTGTTTTTATATGAGTAGGAAATGGTTAGATTAGTATTTTTCCTCCAGGGTTCCATGGAACCCTGGAGTTCATCCAGAGGTTGCTAGGGTTCCTAAGGCAACTAACAATTTCTGACAGATACCAACCACTAGCACTCATTTTTTAGCTATCTGTAGGTATGGGGGTCTCTTCCTATTGACCACAAATGTAATTTATTTATTTATTGTATTCTTCCTATTGAACATTACACTCATTTACCATGAGTTGTATAAATAATAATTATTAGAAGGAGTTCCCTGAAACCTTAGGTATTTAAAGGGTTACTAGAGATGGAAGAAAATTACTGCACTACTAGTGAGAATGGTGTGTAAGTTGCCAACACTATGACTAATTGTAAATGAAAAATGTGATAAAAAGAGCATCGTTATAAATGCAAACATACCCAAGAAATAAATTGAGTAATAAGTGAGCATATACAACGGCAGTTAAACTGTAATGTTTGCGGGAAAACAAAATGTGCATTAATCTTTCAATTCAGTGCTATTAATGGTACCTTAATACAAATAACACCTAAGAATCAAGTGACTTGATATACCGTATATACTCGAGTATAAGCCGAGATTTTCAGCCTCTTTTTTGAGGCTGAAAGTGCCCCCCTCGGCTTATACTCGAGTCATCGCTGTCTGCCCGCTCGATCAGCGTGTCGAGCAGACAGACAGCGGCCATTCTATTCAAAAGCCGCGCCTCCGGCTCCGCCTTCGCCTGTGATAGGCGGAACACTGAATTTCCCAGCAGCCTGTGTTCCGCCTATCACGGACATCGTATCATCCTCGTACTACGGACGAGGATGATACGACGTCTGTGATAGGCGGAACACAGGCTGCTGGGAAATTCAGTGTTCCGCCTATCACAGGCGAAGGCGGCGGCGCAGCTTTTGAACTTTACAATGGCCGCCGACGAAGAGGGCACGGGACGGCACGGCACGGGACGGGACGGGACGGGGGCAAGGCAAGGCATGACACGGGACGGATGCAAGGAGGCAAGGCACGGCACGGGACGGAGGCAAGGAGGCAAGGCACGGGACGGAGGCTCGGGACAAAGGTAGGCTGGACACACACACACACACACACACACACACACACACACACACACACACACACACACACACACACATGGATGGAGACACACACAGGGATGGATGGATGGATGGAGACACACACACACAGGGATGGATGGATGGATGGATGGAGACACACACACACAGGGATGGATGGATGGATGGATGGAGACACACACACACAGGGATGGATGGATGGATGGATGGAGACACACACACACAGGGATGGATGGATGGATGGACACACACACACACACAGGGATGGATGGACGGACACACAGGGATGGACGGACACACAGGGATGGACGGACACACAGGGATGGACGGACACACACACAGGGATGGACAGGCATGTCTCACCCTCGGCTTATACACGAGTCAATAAGTTTGCCAGTTTTTTTGGGGGTAAATTGGGGGCCTCGGCTTATATTCGGGTCGGCCTATACTCGAGTATATACGGTAAATGAAAAAATAAAAAGTAAATTGAAGAGATATATATGAAAAAAACAATATACAAAGTAAAGTGTGACGTCAGTAGATAATTGCCTTGTACTTCTGGTAACAGGGTCACGTGTTCCTGCTAAGCAATTTTGAAGCCAATCTAAAAATATTATTTTAGTTAGTATTTATAAAATAGAACCCAAGTGTAACTTGCTTTATAAATGTATTTCATGTAATCTTTACTGCCAGAAATAAGGATTTCATTCATGCAGTAAATTGTTAGCATTTTAGATGGTTGTTCTTTATATACTGTGCAGAAAATTGCAGCTTTTTCCAGGTGACTTATGTTTTGGACATTTCAGGAATTTACTTCCCCTGATCACCTCAACTGTGTTAATTTATATAGAACAGGTGCAGCACAGCATGTGGGTGAACAGACACCAACCTTGCAAAGACTACCAAGGGTACAAATGAAAATTCTACAATTATACTGGATATTCAATTGCCTTGGGACCAGATTCCATAATGAAACAGATTAAAAAATGAAACGGGACAGATTAGAACATCTGTTATCCGCTGTTTCATGTGGAAGACATGGGAACCCTAACCTATCTATATTTGCTAGATGCAAGTGGAGTTATCTGCCTCCTCCCCCCACCAGTGCCACATTTGGCACCTTTCAGGGGGGAACGGGAACTTGTCTTTGACAGGTACCTGTCCCCCACTTCAGGGAGACTGCACCGCAGTGACATCGCTCCCTCCTCCTCCTTCCACCGAAAGGCCAGTTAGAAAGCAGCATGACCAAAAGGATTTACTGCTGGTTTCCCTTACCATGAATGGTGGCGGCAGCACCCAAGAGCCGATCAGAAAATCGTCTGGGGTGCCGACATTGCGGAATAGATGGACAGGTAAGTGTCCTAATATTAGAAGTCAGCAGCTACAGTATTTGTAGCTGCTGACTTTTAATTTTTTGTTGGGGGTGGAACTCTTCATTAAGCTTTCTGTGTAATCACCAGTGACCCCAAATGGCACCTATCCTGAACACTTATCATCAGAGGTTATACTAACAACCCCCAAATCCCAAGGCCCAGCTCCAAGAAAAAAAATGAAATTTCAATAGTGCATTGTGCATCAATTAGCTTAGTTCTCAGTCTTGATTCCAAACAACTTTTTCTAAACCATCCCTCAGTGTAATGGATCAAAATCAGTTTATTTTATGATCAAAGCTGAGACTGTCCGTGGCTCCTCATCTTCTTGGGCTCTGGTCCCCTTACCTCCCCCATGAGTTCTCCTGCCCAAGAAGCCTGTGAGGACCTGGTTATTGGAAGTGATCCTTCCACCAACAGGCAAAGCCAAAGTCTAAGCAAAAACTTTAACAAAGGAGAGGCTGGGATGGACGTAGTATGCTTGGATTTTGCCAAATTGTTTGACACAGTTCCCCACATACAGCTATTGTGTAAATTAAAGTCTACAGGCTTAGAAGATTCAGTTTGTAAATAGATAGAAAACTGGCTAAAAGACCATATTCATAGAGTACTGATTAATGATTCATACTCTGAATGGTCTAAGGTTATTCGTGGTGTACTGCAAGGTTCAGTGTTGAGACCCTTACTTTTTAACATATTTATAAATGGTACAGAGTCTGGAATGAAAAGTACCACTTCGGTGTTTGCAGATGACACCAAGCCATGCAGTGGAATAATGTCTGTACAGGATGTCTTTAACTTACAAGCCGACCTCAATGCACTGTTTAATTGGGCAACTGCGAGGCAAATGAGGTTTAATGTTAATAAATGTAAAGTTATGCACTTAGGGGTCTTTAAATAAGTATGTATCATACATACTAGGAGGATTACAGCTGGGGGAGTGAATGGTGGAGAAGTATCTGAGTGTTCTGGTGGATCATAAACTTAACATTATAATGCAGTGCCAAGCTGCAGTTTCTAAAGCTAGCAAAATACTTTCTTGTGTTAAAAGAAGTATAGACTCCCACTTTGTTAAAAAAAAAAAAAAAGAAGTATAGACTCCAGAGAGATCAACATCACTTTGCACAAACACCCTGTGCAAATCATCAGTAAGGCCTCATCTGGAATATGCAGTTCACTTTTGTGCACCAGTCCACAAAAAATGATATCAGGGAACTGGAGAAAGTGCAGAGAAGAGCAACCAAACTGATAAGAGGCATGGAGCAGCTCAGTCATGAGGAAACGTTAGAGGAACTGAAGTTATTCTCAGTTGAGAAGAGGGGATTAACCACTTGACCACTGGGCACTTAAACACCCTTAATAACCAGACCAATTTTCAGCTTTCGGTGCTCTCACATTTTGAATGACAATTACTCAGTCATGCAACACTGGACCTATATGAAATTTTTGTCCTTTTTTTCACACAAATAGAGCTTTCTTTTGGTGGTATTTAATCACCGCTCGGTTTTTTTTTTTTGTGCTATAAAAGAAAAAATACAGAAAATTCTGTAAAAAAAATGAATTTTTCTTTGTTTCTGTTAAAAAATTTAGCAGATTAGTAATTTTTTCTTCACAAATTTTGGCCAAAATTTATACTACTGCATATCTTTGGTAAAAATAAGTACAAATTGATGGATATTATTTGGTCTTTGTGAAAGTTATAGAGTCCACAAGCTATGGTGCCAATATCTGAAAATTGATCACACCTGAAGTACTGATGGCCTCTTTGAATTGTTGAGACCCTAACATGCCAGAAAAGTACAAATACCCCCCAAATGACCCCTTTTTGGAAAGAAGACATTCCAAGGTATTTAGTAAGAGGCATGATGAGTTTTTTTAAGTTGTCATTTTTTCCCACAATTCTTTGCAAAATCAAGATTTTTTTTTACTTTTTTTTTTCACAAAATTGTCATATTATCAGTTTATTTCTCACACACAGCATATGCATACCACAAATTACACCCCAAAACACATTCTGCTATTACTCCCGAGTACGGCGATACCACATGTGTGAGACTTTTACACAGTGTGGCCACATACAGAGGCCCAACATGCAGGGAGCACCATCAGGCCTTCTGGAGCGCCCAGGACAATTCTGACATTTCTCTCCTACATGTAAAAATCATCATTTATTTGCTAGAAAATTACATAGAATCCCAAAACATTATATATGTTTTTTTAGCAAACACCCTGGAGAATGCAATGGTGGTCGTTGCAACTTTTTATCTCACACTGTATTTGCGTAGCAATTTTTCGAATGCTTTTTTTTGGAAAAAAAAGTTTTGTGCTTAAAAAAATAAATAAAAAAACACAGTAAAGTTAGCCCAATTTTTGCATAATGTGAAAGATGAAGTTACGCTGCGTAAATAGATACCTAACATGTCACTCTTCAAAATTGCACACACTCTTAGAATGGCGACAAACGTCGCTACTTAAAAATCCCCATAGGCGATGATTTAATTTTTTTTTACTGGTTATATGTTTTGAGTTACAGAGGAGGTCTAGGGCTAGAATTATTGCTCTCGCTCTAACATTCGCAGCGATACCTCACGTGTGGTTTGAACACCGTTTTCATATGTGGGCGGGACTTACGTATGCGTTCGCTTCTGCATGCGAGCACATGGGGACAGGGACGCTTTAAAAAAAAAAAAAAAATGCATTGTTCATTTTACTTTATTTATTTTAATTTGACTTTTTTTTCCCCAAAAATAAATTTTTTGATCACTTTTATTCCTATTACAAGGAATGTAAACATCCCTTGTAATAGGAATATGGCATGACAAGTCCTCTTTACAGTGAGATATGGGATCAATAAGACCCCACATCTCACCTCTGAGCTGGGAAGCCTAAAAAAAAAAAAAAAAGATTCTGGCTTTGATCGTATTGGCGAGTCGGTAGAAGCACCGGAAGGCGGCGGGAGGGGGGATGTCTATGGCTGGGTATTGCAGGGTATCACCGACTATGGCTGGGTATGGCTGGGTATCTCCGAGTATGGCTGGGTATCTCCGAGTATGGCTGGGTATCTCAGAGTATGACTGGATATCTCAGAGTATGGCGTTGCAGAGTATTGCGTTGCAGAGCATTGCAGGGTATTGGCGGGTGTTGCAGAGCATTGCAGAGTGTTGCAGGGTATTGGCGGGTGTTGGAGAGCATTGCAGAGTGTTGCAGGGTATTGGCGGGTGGTGCAGAGCATTGCAGAGTGTTGTAGGGTATTGCAGAGTGTTGCAGGGTATTGCAGGGTGTTGCAGGGTATTGGCGGGTGTTGCAGAGCATTGCAGAGTGTTGTTGCAGGGTATTGCAGAGTGTTGTTGCAGGGTATTGCAGAGTATTGCAGCAGAGTATTGCAGCAGAGTATTGCAGAGTATTGCAGCAGAGTATTGCAGAGTATTGCAGAGTAATGGCAGGGTATGATGGGGTTCATTTTCGGTGAGCAGCGATGTGGGCACTGCAGATGCAGCCCACAGCGCTGCTGACACCGATCTCTTCCCCCTCCGCTGTACCGATCGGTACAGAGAGGGGGAGGGAGGAACCGGCGTCATAACTTGACGTCGGTTTGTTTACAAGCGATCACTCCGTCATTTGACGGAGCGATCACGTGGTAAACGGCCGCGATGAGCGGCCGTTTACCGTGATGTGCCGGGTCCTGTGGACCCGGCGGTCATGGATGCTCTCGAATGCGCGCCCCAGGGGGCGCGCGAGAGCGTAATTCTGGGAGGACGTCATATGACGGCCTCCCAGAGTTAAACAACCGCCCTGTAGCCGTCATTCGGCTATGGGCCGATTGTTAAGTGGTTAAGAGGGATATGTTCAACATGTATAAATACATAGGAGGTCCATATAGTGAACTTGGTGTTGAGTTATTTACTTTCAGGCCATACAGAGGACAGGGGGGCACTCTTTACATCTGAAGGAAAAGAGATTTAACTTCACATAAGGAAAGTCTTGCTCACAGTAAGAGCTGTGAAAATGTGGAATAAACTCCCTCAAATGGTTCTGGCCAGCTCAATAAATAGTTTTTTTTTTTTTTAAAGAACTGGATGTGTTCCTAAATGCACAAAATATAACAGGATATTATTGTTTAGGGGTAATTATAACAAGGGTAGTTGATCCAAGGAATATTTGATTGCCTCTTGGGGGATCAGAAAGTTATTTTTTTCTCTGCAAATTGGATCGTGCTTTGCTGTTTTTTGTGCCTTCCTCTGGATCAACTGTGGGTATAGGAATGTGTGTATGAGATTATATCTTTTTTTTTTTTATTGGAATCCTAAGGGCTTCCTGATTGGCTGGGAGAATTGGGAACATAGAAGCAAATTTTAATTTGCTGTTGTCACACAAGTGGGTGAGCTCAGGATGCAGTGCTTTGCACCCCAAGCCCACCTTTTTTTGAAGCCAATTAGAACCTCAATTGGAATCAATGCGTCTGGCAGCCTGCATGTAGATTAGGGGCCGGGCGCATAGATTAGGGGGGGCAGCACCCGTGTGCCCTGCATTACTGGCCACCACTGGTAGGAAGGGTACATTTAGGGGCCAAATTTAAAGAACATACTGTATGTATAAAGGCACTGGGTGACACTTTTTGGTTAGAAATGTGGTTAGAGCCATCTTGGTTTCTTTTTGATATGAAATACACCACTTAATGCTGCAGAAATGTCTTCATATTTTCAGACTCCAAATGCCAAGGGCAGAAAACTTTTTTTTTCCTTGTGTGATTTCATCAAGGCTTTGAAAGATTTGACCTTTTGTAGGAATACATGTCATTCATTCTATGAAAGTTAGTGATATATTACCACTGGAAAGACTGGTGAGTCTGGGCACGGGTGTAAGACAGGAGTGCCCCAAAGTGTGTAGAGGGGCAAGTGGAGAGATAATTTGCAGGAGTATTTATCATCCACGATCTTTAGAGAGTGCCTGAGAGTGAAGGGAATTGGAAGAGGTTGTCTGTAGTGGGGAGGACATTGCCAACATTAATTGGGAAAGTAGAATAGGCCTTGAGGCTCTGCCAGAGAGGGACATTGGAAAAGGCAAGAAGAAGGGAACATTGTGCTTTTTTACGGTGACAAAGTAGTAGCTGCTCAGATGCAAGATGCCCTGACCATCAATCAGTTTGGTTTTGTAGTGAATCTGGAAAGCAATCCTAGGTCTGTGGGGCCTCCATACAAATTCAAAGGTTTTGTTTTGAAATATGCATATGAGGGGACTGGGATTAAGAATGTGGAAAGAGATTTGGGACATGGCTGGTTTTCCGCTTTAGAAATAGCTTGCCAAAAATCACGTGCTTGTGTGGATAACTTCCTATTGATTACATTGCTCTTGGCTACCTGTCCTAAATTCTTATCTACCCTGAACACATTATGTACAGTACACTGGGTACACTGCAAACACTAAAAGATATAAGGTGCAGAGCGAAGACATTTTGGACCGCAATATCTGGGAATCAGTGGGGTTTTGGGGGAAAATGCTCAGGCATTTAGATGGTTTAATAGACACTGTCACTTTGCCCGGAGCTGATAAGGCGGCAGAGTCTCTTTAAAGATGAATGTGCCCCCCCCATGTATCTTGGTACTTGGTAGTTGGTAACGGGAGATTCTTCTATCTACGCTGTTTAGCATGGATGAAGGAATCTGTTAGATTTCTCTTGTTTATCCTGTAGACTGAATAAAATAAATCTTTGCGTGTATATCTAGCTAGTATATCTAAATGGATTTATGTGTACCTTGGCTGTGAGGTTATCTGCAAGTTTATTTTGATGGAAGCAATTGCATGTTACTATTTGATGCCAATTAGGCATTCCGAGGCTGCAAATTGCAGAGGGTGAGATAAGCAGAACTAGACAATACATTTCATATTAATGAACCTGTATAAAGAACAATTCTGATGTTCCAGGACAGAAGAAAGATGTGTTTGTTTGCAGCTAAGTTGATATTTTATCCCCTGAGCTTTTAACTTTCCAGCTGGTTAATAGTGATAACAAGGCTCTTCCATTGTTTGTTCCACACTTCTGTTCCTCTCCCAGCAGCTCTGTGTGCCAAATAGCTCAGTGCTCTGTAATAGTTATTTGGGGCATTTATCATGAACTGCCTTCTCCATTTACATATATTTCATTGTGTACTGCTGAGGCCATGACCAAAGTGCATTCTGGGTATTAGCTGGATTTCAGTTTACCATTAGTCCTGCTCTGCTTATGTTATATGATCCAGGCCTGGCAGGAGCTGTAGATATCTCAACTGAGTGGTAATACTAAACCTTAAAGTAAATCAGTAAGGACTTCTAATGTTGAATCTGGACAACTGAAAGCCAGTGATGCAACGTTGTACCTACACAGTGCTGTCCATCACTCCAGTTAATTGTGGCAGTCCTGTAAAAATCAGAAGCAGGATGGGAGCAGGGGCGTGCCTAGAGCATTTGGCACCCGAGGCGGATCCTATATCTGGCACCTCCCCAACTCTAAAATGTAAAAACACCCCACTGTCCCTTTTGCATACCCCTGCAACCCCCAATATCTCTTTGTCAATACGGTGTACCCCCTCTCCACAACTGCACCTCTGGACCCCTTTACATTACACAACTCCCGCACCTCTGGAACCCTTTACACTACACAGCCCCCCATAGCTCTGGAACCCTGCCCTTTACACAGCCCCCCACAGCTCTGGACCCCTGCACATTACACAGTCCCCCACAGCTCTGGACCTCTGCACATTACACAGACCATGCACCTCTGGACCCCCTTACTTTACACAGTCCCCTGCACCTCTGGACCTCTTTACATTACACAGCCCCCTGCACCTTTGGACCCCTTTACATTACACAGTCCTCTTTACATTACACAGCCCCCACATCTCTGGACCCCTTTACATTACACAGTCTTTACACCTCTGGACCCCTTCACATTACCCACCCCTGCACATTACACAGCCCTGAAGCTCTGGACTCCTGCACATTACACAGACCCCCGCAGCTCTGGACCCCTGCATGTTACACAGACCCCCTGCAGCTGTAGACCCCTTTACATTACACAGCCTCCCCCAGCTCTGGACCTCTGCAAATTACACAGCTGCCTCAGACACAGTAGTGCTGAACAGAGGACAGGAGCTGCTGGAGTTAATTTTTCATATTAACAAGCTAGTAAATGGTTGCTAGGACTGCCTAGCAACCAGTCACCTGCTGGTTAACTTGGACAGTGAGCGCTGCTCACTGTCTCTCTCACCTGCTGTGAGTGGCATGCCACTAGTTGGGAGTCACTATGATGGTGGGATTGGCAGCTTAAGGTCTCATGCACACTGTAAGCTCTTGGCGTTATTTTCTCCTACAGGAGTTTAGCAGCAGCAAAAATGCATTAAAATGCCACATTTTTTCATAGGCATTAATGTGTGTCACCATGCGTTAATGTGCATTCCTGCGTCTAGCATTTATACATTCTTTTGGCTTTTTTTTCTTCCCATTAGAATGCATTAATGTAGCGTTAACATAAGTTAAGGAGCTTTTGAGGGTTTTTTGTGCTCAAAGGCTCCGCTCCTGAATGCACAAGTAATGTTTTTTTTTTCTGCCTGTAAACTCCCCTGCCACTAAGCTGAAAATGCCTATATGAAGTAGCCATGCCGCTCCAAGCGTGTTGGTGTCTCTAATAACCGCCCTCCCCACTCACAACTCACAACTTCAGATACATACTCTGCAATGGTGTAGAAAATTGAAGAAAACAGCTGAGGTATGATTAAGCATCTATATTGATGTGAAACACGTTAGCCAGTCTGTACCTTTTATCACCATGATGTAAGAAAGTTTGGATCTTCTACACTGTTTTGCCACGAATAAAAGGTGTTATTCGGAGTGCGGCCGTTCAGCTGTTTTCTTTCATTTTCTACTGAAAATGCCTATAGTGTGCATGCACACATAGGCTAACATAGGGGGAGTTTACAGGTAGATGAAAAAAAACTCAAATGCCTGAAGAAGCAGCTGTTTTGAGCTACAGTGTGTATGAGGCCTTAAAGCAACTCTGTCATGAAATACTAATTCAATGTAAAAAAAAATAGCTGTACCTGTACAGAAGAGAGGACTTCTGCAGCCTGTGTCCACCAAGCACTTCTTCAGTGAAATGGAATAAAGTTCACTCCATAAACTTCTTTTCAATCTGACAATTTTGAGAGTGTTGATCTCCTGTGTCACCCACAGCACTTGGTGGTATCTCCTGTCAACCGCAACATGACTAATGTATCCTGTGATGTTATAGGGTTCAGCAAGAGTAACCACTAAGTGCAGTGGACGGACACAGGAGATAAAAATTCTTGAAAGTGTCCATTTCAGAAGAAATTCCATGCAACATTTTTGCTCTTATTGGTACAATGTTTGAAGATGCAGGCTGAGGAATTGAAGTATTTATTCTTTTCTTTACAGGTACACCTGCTAATTATTTAATGTTAAATTTTTGTAACAGAGATGCTTTAATGTAAACTTGTTTCTGAAAATTGGTCACCTTAGGGTTAGTCTACCCAGATAGTCAACAATGAGGAAGCCTAGCATGGGTAGGGTGGGCCTAGCGGCTGTTTACTCTCCTTAAAATAAAAGTTCACTTTCAGTGTAAAAAAACATGATCCCACCCTCCACAGCTTTATAATAATATGTAACCTGGAACCCCATTATACATATGCCTACTAACTTTAGTATAAGTATAGCCTCCTCCACTGTTTACCTCCTCTGGGTTGAAATTGTCTTTAACACTAGCAAGACTCATGCAGTGAACCCTCACGGGGCTGTAATTTGAACTACTGAAGACGCTTGAATTGCTTGGACTTCCAGCCAAGAAAATGACAGATAAAAATGACTGTCCTGAAAACTGCTTCCATGTTTGTGTGTAGGGAGGTTTGCCAATGTTATGAAGGAATCCAGTCACACTGTTTGACATCAGTGAAACACTGCAGCTTTACGGACTGAGCACTTGGCTGCACGCACAGTGTACCTTGAAAGGCATGCTTCAGCCATCCTGGAACAAGCAAACGATCACTCTGCCATTATGGAATTATATGGTGTCTCATTGAACCTGTCACTCATGCAGCTTATGCATCTTCTCAGTAGTCGTAGCGGCTTAGCTAAATAATTTATGTGCAACACTTCTTAATGTCACCCAGTAGGAGAGCACAATTTCTCCTGTTCCTGGGAAGTATTTTGCTGTCACTTCACTCTTTGTAATGGAAAACCCCATCTCATCCCCTTAGCAATTCTCATTTTTCCCCCTCATTGAGCAAACAAATATATCTGAGTATCCATGTGTGGAAAGGTGGATTTTAGAGACTGTTCATCTAAACCTGTGCTTATCTATATACAGTATGTACTATTACAGTTTATGTAAATCTGTGGCAATTAAAATATACAATACCCACTAGTGCCTTAGGAGGAAGGATTTTAACTCCCACTTATGCGGGTTTTGCAAAAGGGGGGGGGGGGGTATCTTCCCACTAACATTGGCAATGGTGAATTCTTTCACCTACTGACTGCAGTATTTTTTTCCTTCCACTGACTGCCAAGGCCTTTGCTTTTTTTAATCTCACTGACTGCTCATGCTGGGAAATTTTGCCCTCCAGTGACCAGTAGGTGGGCCTATGTTGCATACTCCTGAACTTTGTATCTTATACTGTGCTCTCTACTTCTTTTCTCCACATTCTATACAACTATTTGTATGTAGTCCTAACTTCTGCCATTTGTAAGCTATGCTATAAATTACATACTCCTGACTATGGTGATTATTGTCTCAACAGTTATTGGTAGCTATGTAGAGTCCCCAAATATTTAAATGAAGATCCTCTTTAAGGTTGGATCAGGCAAAGAGTTGGCTGTGTCTATATTCTGTGCACAAAAAAGCTTGTGTAATGAAAAATGACAAATTGAAAAAAATATCCTTTGTGCTGTGGTTTATGTTTGCTCCTAACGTTTCCATTTGTACTACTTTCACTTTCACTTTCAGTAATATTTAGTGAGCACAAGGACTGTAGCATACCATTGTGGTGTATACGCAAGTAGTCCCTGACTCTTTTAAAGAGTAACTCCACTTTTTCTTAAGAAAAAACATTGCAAAGATTTTAACAAACTTTGTTGCAGATTGCTACCTTTTGTTATTCTGAAGATATAGCTGTTTGTTTGACTGTGTCCATGGATGTGGTTTTATCGTTATCAGTCAGCTGCTGCACCTGCAGGGCTCTAATGAGGAAATTGGCAAGGGTTGTATGTCAAAATCTGACTTGTAGCTTAGTGCAGACGTCTAGGAAAATCAGTAAGCCAATCACACAAGCAGGATTTTACATATCTTGGGAGTATTCTGTACACCATCTGTGTATAGAATGCCATCAGGTTGCCATATTGCATTGCATTTTACAGAAAATGACAGCCCTGCAGATGGAAAGGGAAAGGTCATTTTTAATAATATTCAATTACATATGACTTGTGTCGCAAATGAATACGCTATATTAATTTTTTTTTGCAATTTTTTTTTTGCAATTTTTTTTCTCCACAAAAGTGGAGTTACACTTTAAAGCTGAACTCCAGCTTGGCCCAAACAAACTATATCCCTGACTAGCATGTGAGGCCACTGACTGCACGGTATAAACCATATGTAGATGAGAGTACCTACTGCATACAACATACAGCACCGTGTTCTGGGTTGGAGATTTCCTGCCTGATACCCAGAACACAGTAGAGTCTATCTGATCAGTGCTCAGCTATTTAGAGCCTTTGGACTTGTGGTCCAACACCAGCATGCACTGCAACACCGTGTCCCTGTCATTGTGACGAGAGAAAGCGACGAGGCAACAGCTCAAGAAGAGAAGAAGAGAAGAACAGAACAGAAGACCAGAAGACATCGGCGACAGAAGACTGGGCCACCGCTTGTAAAAGAGCTAGAAGAAGGCGCGGAGGCCCGGCAAGAAGAACTGAAGAGGGGGACAAGACCCCCCAAGAAGGGGACAAGACCCCTGAAGTCGGAAGAAGAGGGCGGCGGGGAAGAAGAAAGCCGGGCTCCTCCGCTAGTAAAAGAGCTAGTAAAAGAGCAGAAGATAGCGGAGGAGTCCGGCAAGAAGACCCCCGAAGACAGAAGAAGACCCCTGGAGCTGTGCAATAAACTATTTTAACCCTTGTGTGTTGTGTTTTTTACATTTTTTTCACAGGTGAATGGGTAGAGGTACATTGTATCCCATACTCATTCACATAGGGCAGGGGGCCGGGGGCCCCCTTATTAAAGGGGGCTCATGGATTCCAATAAGCCCCCCACCCCCAGGAACCAACAAATGGCCAGGGTTGTTGGGAAGAGGCCCTTGTCCTCATCAACATGGGGACAAGGTGCTTTAAAGTGGGGGGCCGCACGACCCCCCCTTCCCCAAGGCACCCCCCCATGTTGAGGGCACGTGGCCTGGTACGGCTCAGGAGGGGGGGCACTCGCTCGTCCCCACCCCCTTTCCTGGCCGGCTGGGTAGCGTGCTCGGATAAGGGTCTGATATGATTCCCCTTTAAGTCCATACCAGGTGACGGGACCAGCGACGCCTCCTTCGCTGGTCCTGGCTACCTGGAGCCACGCTCAAAATGAATGGACTTTCCTCCGTGTGTGTGGGCGAGTCCATTCATTTCAAAAGTACGGCGGATAGTCCGCCGGACCTGTCCGCCGCAAAAGTGCCGTGTGTGGGCAGGTAGCTCGTTCGGAAAGTCCAGCGATTTGTCCTCCAGACTAAGTCCACCGGATAGTCTGATACGTGTGTACGCGGCACAACACAAACCCACCCATCCATCCATATCGCCATGTCTTTATTTTGTTTTGAAACACTTTGAAAAACAACCCCCCCCCCCCATATTTCCAGTTGCAGGCATCCAGAGTAAGGGCTGATGATTCATGTAGCATTTACTTCCTATCCCTACTTCAGGTGTTCTGTCAAAATAGCTAATTCATCAAGATCTCCAATTAGGTTACTTCTGGCTACTGTAAACCGTCGGTAATTGGAGATTTCGTCAACTTGCTGTTTTGACACAACACCGGCAACCGTATACATTCCGGTACACGGTATTATGAGTGGATATTGTTAGTCCGCTCCAAAACTAACCAACAAAATGGCCCCCTTCACCTTTTTCCTAGTTACCCACTGCTGTGTTAAAGCAACAAAGTATTTGTGTACCAGAGTGTACACGCCTGCCGGTGTTGTGTCAAATTGGTAAGTCATCGAAATCTCCATTTACTGATGGTTTATAGTTACCAGAAGTGAAGTAATTGGAGATCTTGATGAATTGGATATTTTGACAGAGCACAGACATGCAGGTGTTTCATCAGATTAGGCGACCCGTCAGAATTTGTAACAAACGTGACGTTCCGTTGCAGCCAACTTGCTACACCCCACACTCCTCCTCAGTAAGGATACAGTGAGAAGGCACCGGAGTCATGCATTTCACACTTATTTTTAACAGTAAATGGAGCTTATATAGTGAAGTACATGATTTAGAAATCCGTCGGACTGTGTAGATGTTGAATTATAACAACATCACCGTTCTGTCAGATTAGCAAGCCTGTGAGACCAGCAGGCTTGCTGCTACTTTTATAATTCAAAATCTAAATAGGCCGTTGGATTTCTAAATACAGTACTTCACTATATACTGTAAGCTCAGTTTACTGTTAAAAATAAGTATAAAATGCATGACTCCGGTGGATGTAACAAGATGTCTGCTTGCCGCCTTCTCACTGCATCCTTTTTTTTTTTTAACAAGAAGTTCTCACTGTATCCTTACTGTGGAGGAGTGTGGGGTGTAGCAAGATGGTGGCGACAGAACGTCACTTCTTTTACAAATTCTGACGGGCCACCGAATCTGATGAAACACATGCAGGATGGTGTACTTAGCTGGGAGAGCTCCACCTACCCTCCTCCAGATAAAGAATAAACATGCCCATGAAGACTCCTGGGATGTATGACATCATTTTGGCCTAGACCAGAAGCCAGGAAGCAACTAAAGAAATGTAAAAAAAAAATGTAAATCTATTTACTAAGCCTAGCAACATAAGGATTAAAATAGTTAATGTTGAGTTAGAGAGTAATGGTCCACTTTAATATAAACTTTAACTAGATGTAACCCTTTCTCACCACACAAATACAAGTTGGTAAGATTTTTCTCATGCCTTGTCCTAGTAATACGAGAGAAAGTGAAGGAGAAACTCCCCAATAGGGACACAGCAATACAAATCTGACAAAGGTTTTAACATAACCCCGTTCCCCTTTCTATCCACAGTTAAAAAAATACAGATTGGACACTAGTTCTAAAGTAAAGCATGCCACAGCTGAGCACAACCGGGGGATTAGGGATCTCTGTAAATTAAGCCACATTTATTAGCAAGTGCTCAGAACTGTCTGTGTTTCCTAAGCTACAATTTACATGTATACCTTTTGATTCCTATTAATGAATTTAAACGCATTGTTATGGATAACAGAAGATGGTAGTTATTTAGCTCAAATTAACACATGAAACATATTATACATAGAATTGTCATGATTTCCAATGAGCAATTAGCAGTGGCTATCAGAAGCTTTGCCATGCATAGTAACGTATGTAGACGCTCCAAGTGCTTATTAGAAAGGATATCGCTGCAAATGAAGGGTAATGAGTTTATGGTGGTAGGTCCACAATTACCATGCAGCAACCAAACCCAGCTGTGGAGAAAATGCATTCCCAATTCTAGGTCTTTGTAAATGCAGCAACATTCTTGTTTGCATTTACTCTGGCGTGATGGCTTGGCTTGTGCTATTCCCACGGGATGTCTACGGAATCAAATGCAATGTCCCTGTTCTACTGAATATGGGAACATTTGCTGATAAGAATAAAATCTACGTGAAAGATAGAAAGTGTCATTGCATAAACTGAATACAGATGAGAGTTCTCTAACAGGCAATGCCATCAGAATGCCTTGTCTTTTGTTTGTCAGTTACATGGTCATGTAAAGGAAATTAAACAATTTATTCAACAATTATTCGGAAATTTTCTAACCCAATTTATAAACCAGAATAGTTATTTTCAGGATTACATCTTTCCTACCAACAGTTGAATGTTGGCTGATAGCTTGGCTTATGGTGTACATGTGTGTTCAACCAGTAAAGAATCCCTACTAAGTATGGTCTTGTCTCTCCCACCATAACTAGGTAACTGAAGTCTTGTGTTGTGATTGGGGATTGTCTCTGTAGGATAAGAAAATGTCTGTGTTAAGCCAGTTAGGATCGTTGTGCTGAAGATGTTAACAGAAACTGATCTGTACTTTAAGCATGTGGCTCAAGAACAAGAGACACAGAGAACAAAATGATTTAATAGGCATTACTATAGTCTAAAAATAATATAAAGACTTTAAAAATGAATTTATTATAACACTGACAGAAGACTGAACTAGTTTTCACTTCTACAAATCCCCTTATAGATCTTAAACTGCATCACTATTCCTTGTAATTGTCCTCATTTCAACTGGAAAAGTCACTTCCCTCTGTCTTTTGTGTTAACCGCTTCCCGACCGGTGCTCAGCGATTTACGTCGGCAGAATGGCACGGACAGGCAAATGGGCTTACAGGTGAATTTGCCGCCATGCCATCGCATGTGCACGCCGGTCGGGACCTCCGCGGACACGATCACTGTGGGTATACCCGCGATCGTCTCATGGGGAGGAAGAACAGGGAGATGCCGATGTAAACAGCATCTCCCGGTTCTGCCTAGCAACAAGTGACACTAATCTCTGCTCCCTGTGATTGGAGCAGAGATCAGTGATCTGTAAAACAGAGCCACGCCCCCCACAGTTAGCAACACGCCCCTAGGACACACTTAACCCCTACACTGCCACCTTCTTGTTAACCCCTTCACTGCCAGTGTCATTTACACAGGAATCAGTGCATTTGTATAGCACTGAATGCTGTATAAATGACAGTGGTCCCAAAAATGTGTCAAAAATGTCCGATGTGTCTGACATAATGTCGCAGTCACAATAAAAATCGCTGATCACCGCCATTACTAGTAAAAAATAAAAAAAATTAATTAAAATGCCATAAAACTATCCCCTATTTTGTAAACGCTATAAAAGTTGCGCAAACCAATCAATAATCGCTTGTTGCAATTTCTTTTACCAAAAATATGTAGAAGAATACATATTGGCCTCAACTGAGGAAAAAAAAATGTTTTTTTATATTTTTTGGGGGATATTTATTATAGCAAAAAGTAAAAAATAATGTGTTTTTTTTCAAAATTGTCTCACTTTTTTGTTTATAGCGCAAAAAATAAAAACCGCAGAGGTGATAATATACCACCAAAAGAAAGCTCTATTTGTGGGAAAAAAAGGACGTCAATTTTGTTTGTGAGCCATGTCGCATGACCGAGCGCAATTGTCAGTTAAATCGACGCAGTGCCGAATTGCAAAAAGTGCTCTGGTCTTAAGACAGCAAAATGGTCCGGTCTGAATGTGGTTAAAGTGGTTGTAAAGACTCAAGGTTTTTCACCGTAATGCATTCTTTACACTTTGGTGAAAAACCTTCTGTGCTGCAGACTCCCCCCCCACCCACACATTTTTTTACCTGACCCCAATCCAGCAATGTGCAGGAGCCCAGCGGCTCCAGATGCTGTCAATCTCCTTATTGGATAGATTGATAGCAGCAGGATCTATTGGTTCCCGCTGCTGTCAGCCAAAGCTGTGACACGGGAGCTGGGGGCAGGGTCGTGTCCCGCTGTCTGTGTCAATGCACGCAGCAGCGGGTCTTGGGAGTGAGCCCTCATGGGTGCCCCCAGCTGTATATGCCATCCTATGTGATAATAACCATAAGTACAATACAAAAGACAACATGGCTACAAAAGACATGCGGGACATAACAGGACTCACTGCTATTTGAAAGTTTATATTTACTAAAATAATTGCATTCCATGTTCTGTGCTCTGTGGGAGACCAGATATTGTGAATGCAGGTTCCTGGGTTTAATAACACTTTAACACCGCACTCTGTCTGTAACATAGTTCTATCACATGCTCACCTGCAAGTAGATCCCTTAAAGGGTAAGTTCAACTTCACTTTTCTTTTTCTAAATTACAGCTCCCCTATGCACCAACAGAGCATTCATGTACTTTTGCAAAAATATCAAAGCTTTCCTTAAAATTTACAGACACATACCTTACCATCCTTAATCCATGTTTCCAAACATATCTATTGCTTTGGACTTACGTCCTTACAGGCTGTAGGTCATGACACAGGAAGGAGTTGACCAGCTGACCTCATTATCACACAACCTGCATCATCCACCCACCCATTCCCAGCTGCATGTTTTTAAATTAGATTAAATAAATCAGTGATCACCCTTCTCACTAAATACACAATATACAATAAGATTGCGTAGTGTATGGCCATCTTTATACAAGTACATAAGAGGGAGTGGACAGAAACAGTCAGCTGTCAAGCCCCATTCACATCTCTGCATAGTGGGAACTTGCAATCCCAAATGTTTATTTTTATTTATTTTTTAGGGGGGGGGGGGGGGTTGGGAGAGTTGTTTTGGAGCATTTTCACTTATCACACATAGGGTAGTCCATCCACCTGAATGGGCTGCCTTACACATAGAAATCACCACAAAGAAGCTTCAGAACTTTTTTCTAGAATAGAGCTTGGTGCGTTTTTTACTCAAATTTGTGGTGTAGTGCATTTCTGAAATGCAAGGAAATGCACAGATATGAATGGAACCTTGTTCTTGTGTTATAGCACCAATTTCACTTTCAGGACCCATTCACATCTAGCATAGTGGGAGCGAACGTTTTGTGGCTCCTTTTTCCTGTGACACACATAGGGCAGCCTGCTGATTTAAATGTGCTGTGCTATATGTGGTTTATGAGAGATTTTGGCCACAGAACGTTCACTCCCTCTATGCTAGATGTAAATTGGGCCGAAAGTGATATTTGTGCAATAACAGAAGAACAACAAGGCTCCATTCACATCTGTGCATTTCCTTGCAGATTGTCACTTGCCACGTCACCTGCCACCATTTGCAGATTGTCACTTGCCACATCTCCTGCCACCAGATGTGGGTTGTCACTTGCCAGCTGATGTGGATTGTCACTGGCTATGCCAGCCAGTGCCACCAAATGTGTATTGTCGTTGCATTGGTGGCAGGCTGGCAGCACTGGTCCATTTAGTAAGGGCAGGAGAGCGGGGATGCAGGGGGGGCAGTGAGAGATTATGTAATCTCTCTGCTCCCCGCCGCACCTCTGACATTTAAGAGGCCTGCGCTGTGAGGGCGGAAGAGCGCTTTGTGGTGGGCAGTGAGAGATGATGTCATCCCTCTGCTCCCCGCCGCATATTTCTCCCCCATTGAAGTGGTCCGGCTGTGAGGGCAAAAGAGTGGTGACGTGGAGCGGACAGAGATGGTGTTATCTCTGCTCGTCCACCTGCTCGTCTCTCTCCTCCACCTTTAATGCCACCTGCCCCAGCCACGACCCACTGGTTAGGCAGGGACGCAAGAGACTCGGGGCTATGGGCTCCAGATTCGGGGCTCCAGCCTCGATAGCCACCCCCTGGCAACGCCTATGGTGGGAGTAATCCCGCCATCCACCTCAAATGTGTGGATGGTGGAATTACCTCTGGTTGAAAAAAAAAACAATCGTTTATGGCCAGCCTTAGATGGACATGACGTTTCAGATGGACTAGTTATACGATAACCGATAAAGCTCCAGCTAACACTTTAAGAGGAGTCTCACTCATATATTAGAAAATTACAACAAAGGCACCTCTCCAAATGTTTAGTACTGACCATGTACAAAAAGATATTTATAGATATTTGCAGGCTATGTATTCTGTACATACCTTATCTTTCTTTCTTCTGATGGTGGCCATTTTCACAAAGAGCTTCCTGGAACTCTGCCTGCAACTCTGGGGTCTGTCTCCTGGAACATGGGACAATAACTTGCCACAATACAGCTGTGAGGCAAAGGTTACATTGCCAGTGCCTCAATAGATCAGAAAGTGGAAAAACTGTAACAGTAAAAAAAAAAAATAGTTTAACCAATGAATTTAAGAAGAATTCATATCAACATACTATTGTCATTTTTTGAAAAAGGGAGGAAAAGTTCACTTTAAGCAGGTATAGCAGCTGTATTTTTTATTTTTTTGCTTTCTTGCTTATCTTTTTGATACACACATATGTAAGGTTTATGTAACATGCTCTAGAAGTCCACTTATGCTGCTTGCATTTAAAGAGGAAGTAAAGGAAAAAAAACAAAAACACACCCTGTAAGGCAAAGGCATAATGCCTTAAAGGCATAGGATACTAGCTTGTTGTGAATAACTCATCTGAGAATGAAGCCCCCGAAATGGTCCTCCGTCTTCCTCTTCGCCGCTGCCATGTATCCCGGAGCGACTTCCGGGTCTCGCTGCTCCGGCACTGTGATATCGCCGCGATCTGCGGCCTGCCCAGTGTGCCTGCGTGCCGTAGACAGCGGTGGCTGTCTTCGGGTAAATATCTCCTAAACCATACGGTTTAGGAGATATTTCTTGGACCTACAGGTAAGCCTTAATCTAGGCTTACATGTAGGTCAAAGTGGTTTGTAAGGGTTTACAACCACTTTAAACTAATATATTTCATGAAGTGTTATGCCGCGTATACACGACCGGACTTTCCTGCAGAAAAGGTCCAACGGTGTTCCCGACAGAGTTCTGACGGACTTCCGACAGAATGGACTTGCCCTCACATGAACGGACCAAAGTCTGTTCGTTTTGAACATGATGACGTACGACGGGACTAGAAAAGGAAGTTCTAGCCAGTAGCCAATAGCTGCCCTTGCGTCGTATTTGGTCCGTCTGACCAGCATACAGATAAACGGTTTTCCCGACAGAAATTTATTCTGTAGGACAGATTTGAAACATGTTCTATTTCTAGGTCCATCTGAATTTTTGAAGAAAAAAGTCAGATGAAGCCCACACACGATCGTAATATCCGACGAAATGATTCTGTCTGACCTTTTCTGCCGGAAAGTTTGGTCGCGTGTACGCGGCATTAAAGTAGAATTCCAGCCTCAACCTAAATAGCCTTAAAATGACCCCTTCACCTTCCTAACACCTATGCTAACTAGGAAAAATGAGAGTTGCACTACAAACATAAATCTAAGAATATAGAGTCAAAAAATAACATATATAAACCACCTATCGTTCAAATCATATAAATGAATCCTATGTGTATCACAACAGTAGTGAAAAATTATAATAAGGATCAAAAATGTATATAAATCCACAATTAAACTAATTATTGAGATCTAAAAAAATCTCAATAATTAGTTTAATTGTGGATTTATATAAATTTTTGAGCCTTATTATAATTTTTCACTACTGTTATGCTAAAAAATCTCAATAATTAGTTTAATTGTGGATTTATATACATTTTTGATCCTTATTATAATGTTTCACTACTGTTATGATACACGTATGATTCATTTATATGATTTTAACGATAGGTGGTTTATATATGTTATTTTTTTATTCTATATTCTTAGATTTATGTGGGTAGCGCGACTCAATTTTTTTTCCAATTCCTGTTCATGTATTAATGTTATACGTAAGAATTGTAGCTCCCAATTGAATGGTTGGGAGTAAGTTCTCCAGCCGTTTATCTATTTCTTTTTTCTTAGCGCAGTTTCTTTCATCCTTTTCCACCTATGCAGACTAACCATGTAACAAATATATCCTGTGTAGACTTACCAATTTTTAGCCTGCCCTATTCCGTAAATGTGTTAGGGGCATGGCCTGGTGGGGGTCCAGGCTGAGACTGCCATTCACTATCACACAGCAGGCTTTGACTTGATGTAACACACTGGTACACATGAGCTTGAATATTGTCCGGTATCTGGCGGTTCAAAGGAAACCAGCCAACATTCAACAAGTGTGTACAGTAGCCTGTACGGCTCCTGTCGAACAGGCATGCTGAAAAACCAGGAGCCGACCGGCATCTGGTCAGCGCTCATAGGCTAATCAGACTCACCTGCTCTGCTCACAAGTTCTGACTGACAGAAGCTTAAGCCAATGGCTCCCGCTGCCCTCATCTAAGTCTTTGAGAGCAGAGAATGCATTAAAGCGGAGGTCCACCCTAAAGTGGAGCTTCCGCTCATTGGAACCCCCCCCCCCCCTCCGGCACCACAATTGGCACCTTTCAGGGGGGAGGGGGGTGCAGGTACTTGTACAGTACAGGTATCTGCACCCACTTCCGACGTAGGTTCTGCAGAAGGTACGCCCCTTTCCACAAAATCTACGCCCCTTTCCGAAGGTCCCCCACACACACGGATCCCAGAGACAGCGGAGACCATCCTTATTGCACAGTGCGACTCGCGCATGCGCAGTAGGGAACCGGGAAATGAAGCCGAAAGGCTCCACTTCCTGATTCCCATACCCAAAATGGCGGCGGCAGCACCCGAGAGACGATCGAGAGATCGGCTTCGGGTGCCGACATCGCGGGCGCGCTGGGCGGGTAAGTGTCATTATTTTAAAAGTCAGCAGCTGCATTATTTGTAGCTGCTGGCTTTTTAAAAAAAAAAAAAAATGGCGGACTCCCGCTTTAAGGTAAAAAAAACGTTTACCTTTACAACTATTTCAACCTGTCAGTGGTAATAAAGTTATGGCTGATCGATGTATGTGAATCAGGGGTCCTTTAGAGAGCTTTCAATGAAAAATACTCCTTCATTACTGGACTGCTGAGGCACAAAAATAAAAATAAGTTTCAGAATGAAAAACAAATAAATTAGCAATATGGTTGAAAACACAATCTCAGCAGAATATGTTCTCTGGACATTCTCTATAGCAGGGGTCAGCAACCTTTTCCACATTAAGTATCAATTTACAAGCATTAGACAGATAGCGTTTCATAGCATGCTATAAGTGTATAGTTTCTTTTCAATATTTGCACTCAAAGTTCTACTGCTAATTGCAAGTTAAACTTATTTTGATCAGCCCCGATTCATGCACCTTCACATCTCAGGTCAACCCCAAATTCTGAAACATCATGCATTGGCTGGACTACATTGATACTGGGAGAAGGGTCATATCAGTGGCCTCAGAGAGGTGGGTGGGCTATAGGCACAGAAGTGCAGGCCAAGCTTTTTAATTGACAGGCTTGACAGAATGTATGGTCCCTGAACTCCTGCACAACAAACTAGAGTTATGTTCATATTTAAAGCAGAATTAAAACCGCTGACTTCATTTCCCAAAAGAGACCTCAAGTTAGAAATGTTTAATAAATGTCATTACACCCTTAATAAAATATGCAAATGTTGTTTCCTGCAGTGTATTTTTATTTTATTTAATTCTGCCTATTAGTACATGTGCGTTACATTTAAACAATACCGCTGATGATAACTGTCACTGCTGCTAGTGTGCTGATGTCAGCTCTCCAGCAAGCTTTTAAGTCTTAAAATGGTTGGGGTCACAGCTGGTTAGCTAGCTGTTTTGACCCATCCCTTTGGGTCTAGCTGGTCCATTTAGTTAAATACCCCTTTCTGGGTCTAGTTGGTCCATTTTGTTTATTAAACATTTCTGGGTCTAGTTAGACCATTTAGTTTTATATCCCCTTCTGAATCTAATGTCCATTTAGTTTATTACACTTTTCTGGGTCTAGTTGGCCTATTTAGTTCAATATACCCTTCTGGGTCTATGGCAGGTGTATGTGATAGTGTGTCTTTGTAGATCGCCAACTTGGAGTTCCCCAGGGTGCCTCTTCACTAGGGTCCCTGATGGTGGGGATGGATTTGCAGAAATCTGGAAAGCTGGAACCAGGTTGTGGTCTGTATGCCCAGCTGAGGATGCAGAGACCTCTTTTATGCAGAGTACAATGGCAGGAGATAAATAAGCTAAGGCCAGGGCAGGCAAGCACAGACAGTATATGAAGCTGGAGTTGTTACACGAGAAGTTAGATACAGAGTACATGTAGGCAAACAGGAGCTCAGAGAACTGGGAAGTTGCTCAGGCAATGCAGGCTGCACTCAGCATGTGTTATATAGGGAAGCAAACTGGGAGGGGAGCCAGAAAGTGATGAAAGGAAATACTATATAAATCCAGAAAATAGGAGGAGAAACCTATAGGTAAACAAAAAAAGCCAAACAACACATGTGAATGTTATCACAGGACTAGCAGAAGCACCCTATCCTGGAGGTAGGAATTACACAGGTAGTGAAACTGCAGGCTAAATTTTGACAGTCTAATTGGTCCATGTAGTTAAATATAGCCTTATGGATCTAGCTGATCATTTAGTTTAATACACCTTTCTGGGTCTAATTTAATTTAATAAAACCTTCTGGGGCTAGATGGCCCATATAGTTCAACATGTGTTTCTGGGTCTAGTATTTAGGAGAGCTCTCTGAAGCTATGAGAAAAAGCCCAAGACATCCCCTCTTCAAGCCTTTGTATCTGAGGTTTTGCTTCACCCATGGACATTAGATGAAAAACAATAGGACCACCAGTAATAATTTCTAAGGAAAAATTTAAGATTGGAAAATCCTGTTTGATTGCTATCATTCCCCTCTCCATAAAATCCACAGGAACATTCAACTGAGCATTCGTGTTTATGGCAAAGAAGACAAAGGGCTGAAGAGCCAAGCCTGTACTTCCATCCACCTACAATCGTTTGTAGGCACCTTTAGGTACGGTCAAAATCTGATAACAGGTTCAGCTTTTCCATTATAATTTCGTCATTTATAATATAGTACGATTGCTTATCGCTTCAGGTGATGTTTAAACACCAACCAAAACAAATATCTTGAAATGAAAGTGCAATCAGTATAAAGAACAGACGATAGGGAAAAGGACAGTAAATATAAATATTTAGCACTTCTCTCTCAATGAAAGTTGACCTGCTTTCATGTTTATTTAACATTCAGCGGGGTTAAATGATTTGCAAACACACAAAACAAAAAATTATTTGTTTTATCTGCTTTACTGGTTACATTAAACATATAACTAAACAATTATTCTTGGGAAATAGATATTAAAGCTGAATAAATAAAGCATTACAATAGACAGGTTTCATACCGTGAATAAGAAAAGTATTAAGCTCACTTCAGATCTAAAGCTTTAATCTAATTATTTCAGAAAATTCTTTATCCAATAATTTATTCAAACAATGATGTCAAACAGTGAGTCAGAATGAAATGTTGGCTTTGTTATGCTCATGCTTGATAAAAAAAATAAAGGGGATTTCCACCTCTAAATAGGCTTCCATTTTCTGCTTGGGACCAGGGCCGTCCTAATAGAATAATAAATACATCTGTCAGAGTCGGTAGAACGCGTGCGTTCCCGCACATTCGGGTTTTGACAGCCCTTTCATTTTAATTGGCTGCCCATCAAGTGGGAATGTGGCAAAGGTAGTGCAAGCAGTACTTTTTTAACTTTTAACAATTAATGGCACCTGCACATGTCTTGCAAGGGCAGCATGTTCATGTGTAGTTCCGGAAGCACACACTGAACATGCCTTTCCCACACTATGTTCCAGTGTGATTTGACCCTCAAAGCACTCATCATTTAGCCCGCTGTAGCCTTGTTTTTAATAACCTCTAGTTTCTATAGCCCTTTTAAAATGACTTAAACACATGGGATGATTATTGACCAATCCATCAATTAAAAGCAGGCTGGTAGGCGATCTTCATTCAAACCTTCATTCATAGACTCTAAAGCAGCAAAGCAACCCCTAACCATAACATTTCTACAGCAATGCTTTACTGTTGATATGAGGTTGGTATAATTGTTGTCCTTCGTTTGTACCAAGAATACCTACAGTTACTGTGACCAAACAAATAAATTGTTGATTTATTAGCCCACAGTATATTGTTTCAGAAAGCCTGCTCTTTGTTAAAGTGAAACTTCACTCAAAAGGGGAAGTTCCGCTCTTCCTCCACCTCCCCCTTACATTTGGCACTTTTTTTGAAGGGGGAGCAGGTTCCTGATTTTGACAGGTACCTGCTCCTCCACTTCTGGTCAGTAACCCATCTCCTTCCCCTGCAGTCTTCTGGGACACATCACAGGTCCCAGGACACTGCAAGACCAATCACAAAGCGCAGGACACCTCACTCATGACAAATAGGAAGCCATCTGTGAAGCTGCACAGAGCTACCATTTACAGTATAAAGCACAGTCCCCAGATTGCCCCAATAATAAAGAGTACCTGTCTTCAGCCCATCAGAGTACCTCTCTCCAGCCCATCAGAGTACCTGTCTTCAACCCAGAGTAACGAGTACCTATCTGCAGCCCATCAGAGTACCCGAGTACCTGTCTCCAGCCCATCAGAGTGCCCGAGTTCCAGTCTCCAGCCCAGAGTACCCGAGTACCTATCTGCAGCCCATCAGAGTACCCAAGTACCTGTCTTCAGGCCATCAGAGTACCCGTCTCCAGGTCATCAGAGTAACTGTGTACCTATCTCCAGCCCATCAGAGTATCTGAGTACCTATCTGCAGCCCATCAGAGTACCCAAGTACCTGTCTCCAGCCCATCAGAGTACCCGAGTACCTGTCTCCAGCCCATCAGAGTAATTAAGTACTTGTCTCCAGCCCATCAGAGTTCCGAGTACCTATCTGCAGCCCATCAGAGTACCTGAGTACCTGTTGCAAGCCCCTTTAGAGTACCTGAGTACCTGTCTTCAGCCCATCAGAGTATCTGAGTACCTATTTGCGGCCCATCAGAGTACCTGAGTACCTGTCTCCAGCCCATCAGAGTAATTAAGTACCTGTCTTCAGCCCATCAGAGTTCCAGAGTACCTATCTGCAGCCCATCAGAGTACCTGAATACCTGTCTCCAGATTCATCAGAGTACCTGAGTACCTATTTGCAGCCCATTAGAGTACCTGAGTACCTGTCTCCAGCTCACCAGAGTACCCAAGTACCTATCTGCAGCCCATCCAAGTACCCAAGTAAATATCTGAAGCCCATCAGAGTACCCAAGTACCTATCTGCAACCCATTAGAATACCAGAGTACCTATCTGAAGCTCATTAGAGTACCTAAGTACATGTCTTCAGCCCATGCCTCATAGAATATAAGTTGGGGTGTTTGCTTTCCAAAAAGGGGTAATTTTGTGGGCATTTCCATTGTCCTGGTGCTCCGGGGTCTTCAAAGGTGTGATAGGTAGTCAGGAAATAGATGTGTAATTTATGCTCCTAGAATGCCTGGAGGTGCTTCTTGGATGTTGGGCCTCTCTGTGTGGTCAGGCTGTGGAAAAGTCTCACACATGTGGTATCGCCATACTCAGCAGGAGTAGCAGAATGTATTTTGGGGTGTACTTTTTGCTGTGTACATGCTGCGTGTTAGAAATATCTTATAAATTGACAAGTTTTCATTTTCTCTCCACATTTTTTGAATATACGTTGGGGTGTTTGCTTTCCAAAATGGGGTAATTTTGTGGGTAATTCCACTGTCCTGGTGCATCAGGGCCTTTCGTGATAGGTAGTCATAAATTTAGATGTGTAATTTATGCTCCTAGAATGCCTGATAGTACTCCATGCATTTTGGGCTTCTGTATGTAGCCAGGCTGTGAAAAAGTCTCACACATGTGGTGTCGTCATACATGGGAGGAGTAGCAGAGTGTATTTTGGGGTCTATCTGAAAGTAACTGTAAGTATGCATATGCTGTGTGTGAGAAATAACTTGTTAATGTGACAATTTTGTGTGAAAAAAAATTACTTATTTGCTAAATTTTATAATTATAATGGTAATATTTTATAATGGAAACAAAATTTTTTTTTTTTTTTTTTTTAAAGTTTATAAAAACATATGAAAGTTCTACTTCTACTGGACAGGGAGGGGGGTAAAAGTACCCTGTATTGAAGTGTTTAAAGGAGCAGTGATTTTAATTATGGCTAAAATGAAACAGTAAAAATGAATAATTCCTTTAAATAAAGTGCCTGGGAGGTCCCCTTAGTCTGCCTGTAAAGTGGCACATCTGTACTGTGTATAGAACCTGCTTCAGCATAACTGAAAAAAAAATGACATTTAAATAGATTTTCCCTGCAAGCTTTATTTATTTTGTAAACAATGGCTTGGGGAGCCAGTCTGTATGACAAGGCCACAATTTAGTGCACCCAGAAAAAGATTAGAGATTTTTTGGATAAATTCTGGTGTCTCTGGCAGACTTTGGATGGAAATATTATTATCAATACAGTGCAGTACAAATCACTCGTTGACAGCCCTCTACTGCATGTTCAGCCAATGCAGCATTGCCAAAGTTGAGTTCCACCTGGTGGGCATGTCACAAATCAGGCGGTTTATGGGCAGGTGGAATTCCCACTGATTTCAGCCAAATGTACACTGGCTATGTATGACTGCCTGAAATGGCAACAGACTCTTCTGGCCTGCCTTAGAAGATCTTGCAAACCTGGGTACCTGTTTAAGAATTGCTGCACCACCAAATTGAGGACATGTGCCAGGCATTGCCACAGCAACTTTCCCTGTCGAAGGGAGTACAGAAGGCTTGTGCCATTATCACACACCACCATTCCTGGCTCAAGCTTCCATGGCGTCAACCACCTCTGGGCCTGCTCCTGCAGAGCTGAAATGCTCCAGTGTGGCTTTTGTCCCCTAGACAGACAGACCAGCTGAAGCACTGCATGGCATCAGCCTGATTTGTTGAATGTCCCCTTGAACGCTTAGGGGGTAATATAGTGGTTCATAGGACAAGTCAGCAGAGGAGGGCATTAAGGAGAAGGAGGAGGGGGTGGAGCTGATAGATCTCACATCATCACCACCATCTGTATGGAGACGTGGCAGCAAAACAAGCTCCAGCACAAAGCCCTGTCCTTCATTCTTCCTAGTTGCAAGCAGAGTTACCCTGTGTGCTGTAAACAAAATACATTGTCCCTGACCATGCTCACTGGACCACGTGTCAGCAGTAATGTAGACCTTGCCCCTGACTGCCTTGTCCATTGATGCCAAGCATTGCCTTCCTGTCAGAAACCATGAAATCAGACCAAGACAAACGTACAGTTAAATCACACTTGTTTAATAATAAAAGTAAAAAGAACAAACGTAGTCAAAACATAGCCAAAGTTCAGTAACTGAAACGAATAGTCAGCCAAGCCAGAAGTCAGGTATCAATGTAGTGGAACAGCAAGCAGGATCTGGAGCCAGATGGGATGTCAGCAAAGCCAGTCTTTAAACAGGAACGCAGGAGTTAGTTTCTTGAGATGTGACCAAGGCGAAGGCAGAGCTCCTCTGCACTAGACGGCTTAAGTAGGAAGGACTGAGGAGCAGGATCATCAACAGCTAAGTAACTGTGGAGAGATGGGGGCTGGCAATTAGCCGACAGCCCTGGAATGGCTTTACGTGCAAAGAAATAGCGACTGGCAACCCTTCATTGAAAATCCACGGAAGGGGGCAGAATCCACCAGACAGAAAGTCAGGAGTTGTAAAGCCAGCAATTTGAACAAGCTGGAATTTAGACGCTGGGCACGTGGATGCCAGAGAGTGTATTTTTTTTTTTTCCGCTACAACAGCTGGGGCAGAGAAAATTGCCTCCTATACTCTACAGCTGGTGGTGTGCTGTTGTCAATGGTGGCTGCTGAAAGGTGAGTTGTGAGCAGGAGAAGAATTGTGTCCATTGTGTTTGACTTTTAGGTGCTCTTGCCAACACGCTGAATGGTGGGAGGAGTTTAAATGCCTTGTCAAGCATGAGGTACCCAAATGGTTTGTGTTTTTGCAACGCTTGATCTGCTTGCGGCAGATATTGCAAATTGCAACAGTGGGATCAGCTGTACATGTGCTAAAAAAGGCCCACACAACTGAGCTGTGAGAAGTGAGCCAGGAGATAACAGCTCCACATTCTGATGGAATAGAGTGGCTGCTCTCTACTCTTACTTGATGGCTGCCTCTGGAGGACATCATGCCTCATTTGGGTTGTGCCCCCCCCCCCCCACTTTCCTCCTCTGCTCTATTTGCCACCCTAGTCATGTCATTGACCTCATCATCATCACACACATCATCATCACACCCTTCATCCTCACTATCAGTGGACCAGCTTGGTAACATGTTGTAGCTGGGGGAACTTGACTGACAATTTGTTGTTTATCAGTGTTCTCCCCTCTCTGTTACTCATGTTACTCCTTTCCTTTACCTCAGAACCGACATCACGATCAAGTAATGTCTGTGCATCCTCAGGAAGCAAGTGGCTGACACTGTTCAAATAATTCAGCTGACTCCTCCATGCATGATGCTGGGGCTTTGGTAGGAGTAGCTGTGGACAAGGAAGCAGAATAAGCCACTTTAGCAGTTGGGGTGGACTTCGCACTAGTGCCAGTTTGGGTCATAGAGAAGGATGAGTATGGTTTAGTAAGCCAGTTCACCACCTCCTCTGCATGCTGTGGCTGGATAGCACTGGCAACATCACTAAACAGAGACAAATGTGCCCTGCCTGAGGACGGACTTGTCCACCATTGTCTGTGGACACAGACCCTGCTTGCCCCCTCATAGTGGCATGGGAATGTCTGCCTTTCCTCGTTGTCCTCCCAGACATGATGGGAGTGACTTGTTACCCAGATTTAATAGAAACTGGGAAATGTGTGATTAAATGCACATTTTTTTCACTATTGAATGAAGTTGTTTGATGTACTTTAAATTGAGGACTGACGCTGACAGAAATGTAAAAACTATATAGAAAAGGGGATAATAAAGTAGTTATTCCTGCGCTGCCTTTATTGGGTGGTGGGCCGTAAAATTGCTGCGTACACCGGAATGGATCAGACCGTATCCAGCAGATTGTAACGGGGGGGTAGTTGGTAGACACCAACTACCCCCCTATATAGAAAAGGGGGGAACACCAGCATCGCTGTCAAAAAAACTGTGGTTGACAATTTAAAACAAGGGGGCAGGCAGGGGAAAAAATAAAACACAAAGCAACCAAACAATAAATAAAAATAAAGAGTATACAGCACTAAATGTTATTTAATATTGTGTTAAACACTGCACTACACTAACGCACTACACTAACACTACACTATACTGACACACTATACTTACACACTGTACTAACACTACACTAACACTCTACACCTGCAGTCAGGTGCAAGGCTTCATCCATTTAGGGCCCTGGAATTCACTGTAAAGCGTTCAGTGCATTGCACTTTGATGTTCAGGCCAAATTTTGCTCAGCCTGAACCATTCGCCCAACACAAGATATCAGTCACAGGCTGTGTGCTGAAGCCCTCCTCCTTGTCACCTTTTTATATCTTGTGTTGGAAACACCTGTCAGAAGTGACTCATGCTGAAAGCGGAGGAACTAGGCCAGTGATGGCGAACCTTGGCACCCCAGATGTTTTGGAACTACATTTCCCATGATGCTCATGTACTCTGCAGGGTAGTTGAGCATTGCGGGAAATGTAGTTCCAAAACATCTGGGGTGCCAAGGTTCACCATCACTGAACTAGACAGTACAGGGGGATGACACTTGGTGCTTTGGATAGGTATGTACACAGTATAGAAAGATATGCTTTGTTCATATTTCATGTTTGAGGTTTAAAACCACTTTAATTAATACAGATTCTACTTGCATACTCTCTTGAAATGTTCTTATCACTGACACCTCATTAACACTTGATATCAATTTCATGGATTTAAAAGGGGTTGTACTTCATTTTCTGTTGTGATAGTTCTGAATTTGTGTTCATTTAGATATGATAATGAATGCAGCATGGCACTTTTATGTGTCATTTGTTCAATTGTATCAAGTGTATCACCTTTGTCATTAGGCACTGTTTGTATGAAGATTTAAAGTTTGCCTGTTCAAACACATTGAAAAACTCAACAATTTTCTTTGATTTACTTTTTCATATGACTACCATGCAAACCCGCAGCTTTGTTTTTTCAAATATAGCCTTTAAAAATACACACACCATGGGTTTTTTCAAGTCTTTTTCCAGTGCCAATAGGGTAATACAAGATACATGCTTTGTTTGACTAATTGCTATCTCCACTTGGATTTTGTAATCTCTGGGAATTTTTCCTAGGCTTGTGAAAGACATCCTTGTACATAGTAAGAATATTAAAATGACTGGCTTCAAATGACTGAGTAATTTAAAATTATTCTACAGACAATGCTGTGTAATGCCCTGTACACACGGTACGATGGAAAATGTGCGATCAGATCGCGTTATCGGAAAATCCGAACGTATGTGGGCTCCATCTGACTTTTTCCGTTGGAATTTCCGACACACAAAGTTTGAGAGCAGGAGTCAAAGGGGACAAAGTGCCACTCAGGCTCAGAATAAATTAAGAGATCACAGCTATTGGGTACTGGCCCGTTTATAGTCCTGACGTACGTGTTGTACATCACCTCGTTAAGAATGATCAGATTTTCCAACAACTTTGTCCAACCGTGTGTATGCAAGACAAGTTTGAGCCAACATCCGTCGGAAACAATCAGATGGATTTTGTTGTCGGAATGTGTGTACAGGGAATACGTTTTATATCTAGAGTGTTTACTATGTGTTTTTTGCCATTAAAATATTTCATTATGCTTGTATCTGTAACTGAGATTGCTTTCTGAATGCTTTTTGCTGTTATACTTTTAAATGTATCAACTCCCTTGAAACATAATCATTTGTGCACCTGTGCCCATTCTAATTGTATTTGCTTGACTTTTTTTTCTATAGTTTCTATAAAGAATTAGTCAAATCAATAATTTTTGGTTCAATATAGAAAGACAGATTTTTGGCTAGCAGTGGTAACCATTTCAGTAATAAGCCATTTGATGGCCACCTATCGCATGCCCTCTCCATTTCGAGGTTGTCCCTTTTCCCCTTTAATCTTTGTTCTTACACTGGAACCGTTACTAAAATGTATTAGAGCAAATCTGGACATAAAAGGAATAGAGGTGAATCAGTGCACCTACAAAGTATGAGCTTTCACGGACGATATATTCCTCTTCCTGACAGATCCACTGACAACTATTCCAAACCTACTTCAAGTACTCAACCATTTTAAACTATTATCAAACCTCCAAATCAACTTTTCAAAGTCAAATGCTTTAAATATTACCCTACCCCCTGAGATATGCAAACAATGCCAAAATAACTTCTCATTTAAATTGAACAGTCACAAAATTTCATATTTGGGCATCCAACGAACCACCTCCCTATTGGATCTATACTCTGAAAATCACCTGTCTTTCTTACAAAATATAATACATGACTTAAAAAAATGGTCCGCATGACTCTTTTCCTGGTTTGGCAGAGCTGCCATCATTGAGATGAACATCCTAACAAGGGCGTTATATCTACTCCAGATTGTCCCGATCAAACTCCCGCCTGCCTTCTTCACGGCATATCGAAGAGCATGCATGGATTTTATTTGTAGTACATTACGACCCAGACTGAGCTATTCAAGACTCAGCATCCTTAAACTCAAAGGCGGCTTAGGCCTCCCTGATATAAGAAAATATCAACAAGCCAGCCGCTTAACTAGAATCATTGATTGGAATATCTACTCCAGAGTTAAAGATTGGGTCCAATTGGAAGGCTCAGTATCATCTATCCCACTGGCCCAAGCCCCCTGGTTGGCTCCAAAGCCCATCACTTTAGCCTATAATTCCTAATCCACCCAACACTTACCTCCTTTAAGAACACCTGTAACAAACACAAAATGTAATCTACCATAGGTCCAATGACCCCACTTAAGCTCAACCCTGACTTTTCCCCTGGGATTACAAGCATTCTTCTTGAGAGACTTGGCCACACCCAAACGTAACAGCAGAACACTTCTTCGAGGGAGGCCACCTTCTCTCCTACACCAACTTAGCTTCTAAAATGACAAATGGTACATTTCCCTTTTGGATATATGCATAAGTTAGACACTTTCTCGAAGCCCCTGCATTCAGACCGGATTGGTCGATACAACTCACCAACGTCGAAGGAATGTGTTTAAAAACAGAACCCCAGAGACATCTCATATCTTACACTTATGCCCTACTATTTTCAGGTCAGAGCCCCAAAAACATTTGGGCCAACTGTAAATGGAAACAAGATCTCTCAATAAATCTCTCGGAAACTGGGAAACCATTTACACACATATCCATAAGGGAACAGTGAATATTTACGCACAAGAAAATGCATTCAAACTACTCTCAAGATGGTACAGAACACCCCTGAAACTTCACCACATATAACCAGCACTCTCTCTGCACTGTTGGAGATGTGGAACAGAGACTGGGTCACTATTACACATCTGGTGGACATGTCCTAAACTCCAACCTTTTTGGAAGGAAGTCAGATAACCACCTACACCCTAGACTACACACCAGTCCAATTTTTTCTACACCACCCCTCAATACCGAAACATAAATACTTCTGCTCTACACCATATTTGTAAAACCACAGAAATGGAGGAACTAATTCATCAGGCGAAAGACACGCCTTCTAAATTTACCCAGATATGGTCATGTTGGTTGCATTCCACCACAACGGACGAATACAAACGGGTCCTTACATAAAAAAAACTCGACCTGTGGCAGGTCAAATGAGACACAAACAACCTTAACCCTTCCTTGCCACCCCCCCCCCCCCTTTCTATGTTCAGACCTCCCTTTCTTTCACCCATATAGTCCATTGAGGACTGGTTACACTATCACTATAGACATACCTTTAACTTACACATGTAATTGAAAAAATGTCCACCTATCTGTTTTTTAAGATTCCTGCTCCCACTGGAAAAAGTTTACTATAATATGTTTACTAATGTATGACTTATGTGATTCACTAAACTACTGTATTACTATGTATCTTTGATCTTCATAGCGGTTGCGTCGGCATTTGCTAATTTCCTGTCTTCTTGTTTTTACGCTATCAATAAAAACTTTTACAAAAAAAAAGCCAATTGAATCAGCTTAGATGTTTTTTTGTGTACATCTTTGGACTGGCACATTTTACCCGAGTAGCTGATTTTTTTAACGGTTCGTGCAACTCCAAACTTTTCCAGAATAATTTTGGCATTTGTGGGTTCTTCCACATTTGCAAAAATTTTTTTAACAATTTTTGTTTTGTCTCAGTCTAGTTTTGACTGTCTGTGAGTAGTGTATGCTTTATTACTTTTTTTGGTATTTTATTAGATTTAGCAATGAATTTTTTTTTGTCAGCAACCTCATGGCTCATGGCTGTTGTGACAGTGCTAGGCCCTGCCCATGTGTTAATAAACGTAAAAAGCACACACAAAACTAGAGTGAGGGGCTCTGGAATGTTTGTGCTGAGTAGATAAAGGGGGTTTTACAGCTTTCCCAGGTTTTGTTATTCCTAATTTTGGTTCCAAAGTTCAGAGGCTTCAAAAAGTCTTGGGAGAGACAAAGCCCCTAACCCTGTGCCTCAATCTTACTGGAGACCAACAAGGTGGATGTGTAGGTGTGTACAGCCTTTATAATCTAAGGCCTGACAGAAGTTCAGGGCTCCATCCCCCCCAGGAGTCCATGAGACTGCAAGGGAGCAGCCAGAAGTCTATATGTCTCCACAGTACAGGAGGAGTCTGTAGTAGAGCAGACAAGATTCTTCTACCTAGGCCAAGGAGTGGGCCAGGTTGGCAGGTAGCTGAGTGTGCAGAGAGATCTGCGAGAGTTGCAGAGGTTGCACATAAGCACAGGCAGTGCTGGGAGGTGATCTAAGGGACCATATCAGGCCTATGCTTGATGCCTATTCAGTAGCATTGTGAAAGCAAGCCAGGAGGCTTGAGGTCATTTTCTTTTATATTTTGTAGTGGTTGAAACCCCCTGCATGTCAACTGCTTTGTTAAACTTTTTTTCTTTCGTTTTGAATAAAAGTGAGCCACCATGCTCTGAAAGTGCATTTCCTGACTGCTGTGGACTCATTTAAAACCACTTAAGGACCGAGCTGTTTTTTCAGACTTGGTGTTTACAAGTTAAAAACAAGTTTTTTTTGCTAGAAAATTACTTAGAACCCCCAAATATTATATATATTTTTTTCGAACACCCTAGAGAATAAAATAGTGGTCATTACAATACTTTTTGTCACACCGTATTTGCGCAGCAGTCTTACAAGCACACTTTTTTTGGAAAAAAATCATTTTTTGAATTAAAAAATAAGACAACAGTAAAGTTAGCCCAATTTTTTTTATATTGTAAAAAATAATGTTACGCCGAGTAAATTGATACCCAACATGTCATGCTTCAAAATTGCGCCCGCTCGTGGAATGGCGTCAAACATTTATCTTTAAAAAATCTCCATAGGCGATGTTTAAAAAAATTCTGCAGGTTGCATGTTTTGAGTTACAGAGGAGGTCTTGGGCTATAATTATTGCTTGCGATCTAACGATCGCGGTGATACCTCACATGTGTGGTTTGAACACCATTTTCATATGCGGGCGTTGCTCACGTATGTGTTTGCTTCTGTGCATGAGCTCGTTGGGACAGGGCGCTTTAAAAAAATAAAAAATCTTATTTATTTAACTTTATTTTATTAATTTTAAACTTTTTTTTTTTTTTTTTAAATTGGGTGACTTTTATTCCTATTACAAGGAATGTAAACATCCCTTGTAATAGAAAAAAAGCCTGACAGGTCCTCTTAAATATAAGATCTGGGGTCAAAAAGACCTCAGATCTCATATTTGGACTTAAATGCAATACAAAAAAAAAAAATGTGTCATTTGAAAAAAATGACAAAAAAAAATGTCCCTTTAAGAGGTATGGGCAGAAGTGAGATTTTGATGTCGCTTCCACCCTGCTATGGTATGGAGACGGGTGGGGACCATTTTGCCGTCGTATCCATATCCAGCTAGGAAGAGGACCCGATCACCTCTGCCACTACTGACGGTTGCGGTAAGCGGTGAAGGGCACGGGAGAGCAGCAGGAGGGGGGCCCTCGTCCACCACCGATAACAGTGATCTTGCAGGGAATCCGCAGCAGAGACCACCATTATCGTAAACCAGACCGCTCACTGAAGAGATAGATATCTCGGTTATGGCAGCAGCTGCCATCTTTAAAGTGCCAAAGTGGGCTGTCCGAAAGTGGTTAAAAGCTCTACACCATTTAGATTCCCCTACTTTATACTGTCTGTTAGGGAATTCCTGTGAGACGTCTGGCTTCAAGAAATGGGCATGCACGTGGCATTCTCCTCAGAATGGTAGCCAGACATGCACATGCACGCGTGGTGCATACTGGCGCCAGACATACTTTTTAACCGTTTCAGCCCCAGAAGATTTTACGACCTTCCTGACCAGAGCACTTTTTGCAATTCGACACTGTGTCGTTTTAACTGACAATTGCGTGGTCGTGCAACGTTACACCCAAATAAAATCGATGTCCTTTTTTCCCCACAAATAGAGCTTTCTTTTGATTGTATTTGATCAAATCTGTAGTTTTTATCTTTTGCGCTATAAACAAAAAAGCGCATCAATTTTGAAAAAAAGCTTTATTTTTTACTTTTTGCTAAAATAAATATCCCCCCAAAAATATATAAAAAATTATTTTCTTCCTCAGTTTAGACCGATATGTATTATTCTACATATTTTTGGTAAAAGAAAATCGCAATAAGCGTATGTTGATTGGTTTGTGCAAAAGTTATAGCGTCTACAAAATAGGAGATAGTTTTATGGCATTTTTATTATTATTATTTTTTTTACTAGTAATGGTGGTGATCTGCGATTTTTTTATCGGGACTGCAACATTATAACGGACATATCGGACAATTTCAACAAATTTTTGAGACCACTGGCATTAATACAGTGATCAATGCTATAAAATGCATTGATTACTGTAAAAATGTCACTGGCAGTGAAGGGGTTAATCACTAGGGGGCAATCAAGTGGTTAATGTGTTCCCTAGTGTGTGTTCTAAATGAAGGGGGAGGGGACCGTATGAACAGGCGATCTGTCTCCTCTCCCCTCAAAGCACCGGAAACTGTGTGTTTACACACACAGATCCCGGTTCTCCGTGTGTCACGGGAGCCTGGGCACTAGTATCGGCTCGGGGGGTGAGTGGGGGCGTGCGCGCAACTCCGGCGGTGCGCGAGTGCCCCTAGTGGCCACAGGGAAAAGCGACATTGCATAGCATTGTTTCACCCAGGCGTGTCATTCTGCCACAGTACAACTGTGGCGGCTGTTCGGCAAGTGGTTAAGGATGCTCTTGCCCATGCTCAGGTGGTGACTTGTCTTCTGCTGGTCTCTGTGTCCTCCAGTGTGTTCCCTTGTTGCTCATCGGGCTTGCTCCTGACCTGATCTTGGATGCTGCTCTTGACTTGCCACCAGTTCTGGACCCAACTTTTATTTCTGATTTGGCCTTGGCTCATGATTTGGTACCTCACTGCCTGCCTGTTGATAACCCTGGCTAATCCTGTGACCACACTTCTGTCTCTGCTCTTGGCTTCACAACCTGTTCAAGTGCCTGCCTGCCTGGCTTTCTGCTGTTAAAATCTTTGCATACCACTAATGCAGCGTACACACGATTGGAATTCTCGTTGGAAAAAGCTCTGAGGGTTTTCCCGGCAGAATTCCGATGGAATTCGGCTCAAGCTATCTTGCCTACACACGGCCAAATCAAATTCCGATCATTTATAACGCGGTGACGTACAACACGTACGACATGACTAGAAAAAGGAAGTTCAATAGCCAGTAGCCAATAGCTTCTGTCTCGTAGTTGAATCTGAGCATGTGTGATTTTTAGCATGTTGGAATTGCATACACAACGATCGGAATTACCGATAGAAAGTTTTTCCGTCGGGAAAATTGAGAACATGCTATAAATTTTTGGCTGGCGAAAATTCGGACAGCTAAATTCCGATGGAGCATACACACGGTCAAAGTTTTCTATGAAAAGCTCTCATCTGTCTTTTTCTGGCCGGAATTCCGATCATGTGTAAGTGTTTCTGTTTCATGTCTACTCAGAGCTCTGACTAGCAACCCATCTTGGGCCTTCAGCACAAGTGGAGTGCCCCTTTAACCTTGGCTGGACTACTAAGTATGGCTACTGTTCCTGACCTGATGGTCCACCAGCCTCTTTTGGATCACATCTCCTGCTGCAAGTTCTCCTATGAACATCTGCTGGCACTCGTGTTCCTCCTGTTCCTCGGCACCCTCTGTTTCACTCTCAGTGGGGCCTGGGCTGGAGATACAAGAGAGGCCTACCTCATCTTTTCAGTCTCCTCTCAGGTACATGACACTGTCAGATGTTCTGCTTAGATTCAAATGGATCTTGCACCTAAATACAGCATCTGCTTATTATATAGTATCTTGTGCCCATGTCAAAATTCTGCAATCCAATTTAAAAACATGTGTGAAGAAAAGTTTAAAAAACATCCTATATACCTGGCTTCCTTAAAGTAGGGGATGATGTCACAATTCTTCCTGTGAGATCCTGGGAACATTGAGTATTCCAAATCTCATGAAAAGGCACATCGGGACAGTGCAAAAGCATCTTCTTGTGAGAAATGGGATACTCGGTGCTCCCAGGATCTTGACGGAAAGAATATGGGGTTGACTGCTATTTACCGTATATACTCGAGTATAAGCCGAGATTTTCAGCCTCTTTTTTGAGGCTGAAAGTGCCCCCCTCGGCTTATACTCGAGTCATCGCTGTCTGCCTGCTCGATCAGCGTGTCGAGCAGACAGACAGCGGCCATTCTATAATTCAAAAGCCGCGCCTCCGGCTCCGCCTTCGCCTGTGATAGGCGGAACACTGAATTTCCCAGCAGCCTGTGTTCCGCCTATCACGGACATCGTCTCATCCTCGTACTACGGACGAGGATGAGACGATGTCCGTGATAGGCGGAACACAGGCTGCTGGGAAATTCAGTGTTCCGCCTATCACAGGCGAAGGCGGAGGCGCGGCTTTTGAATTTTACAATGGCCGCCGAGGCGCCGACGAAGAGCGGCGATCCTGGCAAGGCACGGGACGGAGGCAAGGCAAGGCAAGGCACGGCACGGCACGGGACGGGACGGAGGCAAGGCACGACACGGGACGGAGGCAAGGCACGGCACGGGACGGAGGCAAGGAGGCAAGGCACGGGACGGAGGCTCGGGACACAGGTAGGCTGGACACACACACACACACACACACACACACACACACACACACATGGACACACACACACACAGGGATGGATGGATGGAGACACACACACACAGGGATGGATGGATGGATGGAGACACACACACACAGGGATGGATGGATGGATGGAGACACACACACACAGGGATGGATGGATGGATGGAGACACACACACACAGGGATGGATGGATGGATGGATGGAGACACACACACACAGGGATGGATGGATGGATGGACACACACACACACAGGGATGGATGGATGGATGGACACACACACACACAGGGATGGATGGATGGATGGACACACACACACACAGGGATGGATGGACGGACACACAGGGATGGACGGACACACAGGGATGGACGGACACACAGGGATGGACGGACACACACACAGGGATGGACAGGCATGTCTCACCCTCGGCTTATACACGAGTCAATAAGTTTGCCAGTTTTTTTGGGGGTAAATTGGGGGCCTCGGCTTATATTCGGGTCGGCCTATACTCGAGTATATACGGTAATAGACACACCTTGCACTTGAAAGCAAGAGCCACTGAAGATCAGCACCTTGAATTATTGTCTTCTCTTGTATTTTGGGGTTGTTTTGAAATCAAATTCTATAACAAATCATTTTATTAGCATCAATGAAAGCACAACCTTTGGTTAAAAGTTTCAGATTTGTCACAGATATAGGGTGCACCATTCTCTTTGGAATACTTATAGAGTTTGTATCTGACAAAAACTGGTTTTGCTTTTAAAGTGGTGCTCCAGGATCCCCCTAAAAAAAATTAAAGTCAGCAACTACAAATACAGCTACAAAGGACACTTACATGCCCTTGGATCTATTGAATACCTCACCCAAGCCAATACTTCAATCCACTTCGGGTGCATCAGAAGTAAGGAAAACAGGAAGTGAAGCCTTGCAGCTTCACAGACGGTTTTCTACTGTGCATGCGCGAGTCGTGCTGCATCTTGTGAATGTTCCTGAGTGTTCTGGGACCTGTGATATGTGACTGGAGGGAAAGGAGGGGGCCGGACTTCTGTCTCAGTTTGCCACAGAGATTTGAGCCAGAAGTGGAAGCAGGTACCTGTCAAAAAAACAGTTCTGCCTCTTCCCCCCCCAAAAAAGTGGCAAATGTGTCAGTGGAGGGTGCAAACAAGCTGAGCTTCCCCCTTTGGGTGGAGCTCCGCTTTAAAGTCACATAATCATTGAATTGTACTGCCTTATGAATATAAATATGTACTGTATATAAATATATATGTATACAGTAAACGTTGTGTGTGTTTATATATATATATATATATATATATATATACAGTGGGGAAAATAATTATTTGATCCCTTGCAGATTTTGTAATTTTGCCCACTTGCAAAGAAATGAAGGGTCTATAATTGTTATCATAGGTGTATTTTAAAACGATAGAGACAGAATATCAATCAAAAATCCAGAAAAAACATGGTACAAATGTTATAAATTGAGTTCAGTGAGTAAAATAAGTATTTGATCCCCTACTAACTTCGGTCTTGAGCTCCATCCAAGATTTCACCTCATGAGGTAAGGATGATCATGAGAAAAATGGATCAGCCCAGAACTACATGGTAGGAGCTTGTGAATGATCTCAAGGCAGTTGGAACCACAGTCACTGAACAAACCATTGTTAACACAATGCGCCACCATGGATTGAAATCCTGCAGCACCCGCAAGGTCCCCCTCCTCAAAAAGGCACATGTACAGGCCCATATGAAGTTTGCCAATGAACATCTAAATGATTCAGAGAAACATTCTGAGAAAGTTCAGTGGTCAGATGAGACCAAAATTGAGCTCTTTGGCAATAACTTGACTAGAAGTATTTGGAGGAAGAAAAATGCTGACTATGACCCTAAGCACTCCATCCCTACAGTCAAGCATGGAGGTGAAAACATTTCGCTTTGGGGTTGTTTCTCTGCTAAAGTTACAGGCTGACTTTGCCGCATTGAGGGGCCAATGGATGGGGCCGTGTATTGTAAAATTTTGGATGAGAACCTTCGCTCAGCCAAAACACTAAAGATGTGTTGTGGATGGGCCTTCCAGCATGATAATGACCCAAAACATACTGCCAAGGCAACAAAGGAATGGCTCAAGAAGAAGCACATTAACCACTTGCCTACTGGGCACTTAAACCCCCCTCCTGCCCAGACCAATTTTCAGCTTTCGGTGCTCTCACACTTTGAATGCCAATTACTCAGTCATGTAACACTGTACCCAAATACATTTTTTGTCCTTTTTTCATACAAATAGAAGTTTCATTTGGGGGTATTTGATCACCTCTGGGTTTTTTATTTTTTTGTGCTATAAATTAAAAAAGACCGAAAATTTTGAAAAAAAATGCATTTTTCTTGATTTCTGTCATAAAATTCATTTTGCAAATTGTAATTTTTTTCATGTATATGTAAGGGCTCCTGCGCTGTATGTGGAAATGAAAAAAAAAACAATCTAACTAGCTGGGTGCTGGGAACACTTTATGAGTTGCACTCTCATATAGATGTAAATTTAGTGATAAAATTGGTGCTGCGCTCCCACGAATACAATAAAAAAATAGGAAAAAATATATCCCACAAAATAAAAACCTAATTTGGATAATGTAAAGCAAAGGAATCTTATCATAAACTTTCAAATAAAGTGCTCAAATGCATAGTAATGAATAAATAGAAATATCATACAGGTAGCGTAATAAACCACAAAATAATTGATGTGTAAACTGCAAAAATTCCACTCGTGCTGTGTAACCAGCAAAATTTCACTCGTGCTGTGGTAAAGCCAGTGATCAAACAAACGAAAGTGCTGAGGTGCATATAATATTGCTAATAACAAACAATATTAATTTAGAAAATGGGGTAGTCCAATGGTGAGTGATATAGTGAAAATAACATGAACAGTCCAATATCCAATGGCGGATCATTAAGGATGCATGCACTGTATTGTCACCATTTGAGGAGGTCACAAGGATGGTGAGCAGTGACAGTGCATTCATCAGTGACACAATCCCTGTTGTGTTCCTGCTGGAGAAGATTCTGCATGGCTTTATTGACAGGGCACTGTAGGCAGAGCAGCAGGAGGAAGAGGAGGACTTCCGTTCCTCTCAAGGCCCACTTTATAAAGACACCATCATTTCTATGTCACAGAACACACAGGAGGAGAGAGGGGAGGAGGATGAGGATTATGGCACTTTCATAGGCTTCAAAGAAGAGGAAGACATGCATCAATCTTTAATCGATGGCTTTCCAACCCTAGAACCCTTGGTAGTAGTACTTGACTGGGAGGAGGAAGTTCCAGGTGCTGTCATCCTGCGTGTGCTTCTCAAGCCTCGGCAGATTTGAGGCGCATGGGCACCTTAAGCTTCAAAGCCTGCAAAATGACCCAAGAATATGTGTCAATAAGGAGAAGGATGATTACTGGTTGGCAACCCTCCTTGACCACCGTTATAGGGGGAAGGTCTCAGAAGTCATCCCGTTCCCACAAAGAGTGCAGAAGCTAAAATCTCTTCAGGACACGTTAAAGAGGATTTTATTGAATGTTTTTCCTCACTCCAGTATGTTACAGTGTCGTGGAAAGCATAGTTTTGAGTCTTCTGTTGATCAAGAAAGGAGCATTGTAGAAGGCATCTGCCTAAGTGAGGCATTTTGGATTTTTTTTAGTCCTCGCCGCCCAGGGCTATCAGCTCCCACATCCCATTGGCAGCGTCTGCATCACATGGGGGATGTTTACCTCAGGGCCAAAACAAAGATGGAGAGCTTTCCAGCTGACAATCCTCTGACTTACTGGGTCATGAGAATAGACCACTGGCCAGAACTTGCCAGTACGCTGTTGGGTTGTGGGGCTGCCATGCATCCAGCATGCTTTCAGAACGAGCATTTAGTGCTGCAGGAGGTTTTGTTACTAATCATAGACCACATCTGTCCACAGACTCTGTGGACCATTTGACTTTTATAAAAAATGAATCAGTCCTGGATTACCAGCTATAATGCCCCTGATGCCAATGTTACTGATTAAGTGTTTTTAGGATGTGGAATCTCTGCAGGACTTTGAGGCTGCCTAGCTTTGAGGGTATTCAATCATTTCATCGTAAAGAATGTTTTTGGTATAGGTTCCATGGGCACAATTAACACCCACAGACCAATTTTCTGCACCTGTTTGACAGGTGCATATCATTGCAATTATTTACAGCAAGGCCAATTCTTGCTTTCATCAAGAATACCTCTATAGCAGGGATTTGCAATTAGTGGACCTCCAGCTGTTGCAAGCCCCAATATGCCTCTGGCTCTGGGTGTGATGCTTGTGGCTTTTGGAGTCTTGCTATGCCTCATGGGACTTGTAGTTCTGCTGGAGCAGCTGGAGGTCCGGTAATTGCATATCCCTGCTCTATAGGGTTATGGTGGGAAGGTGCCACCGACAGCCAAAGACCATTTTTTCGCACCCGTTACTTCTATCCAAATTCAAAGTGACACCAGAATATATCCAAAAAATCTCTAATCTTGTTCCCAGTGCACTACATTGTGGCCTCATCATACACAGTGGCTACCCAGCTGCTGCTGAGCAAAATAAAGACAGCTTGGAGGGAAAATGTTCTTTTTTTGGCTTTATAAATCCAATTATTGCTGCAGCAGATTCTAGACATGATACATCTCTCCCACTTTACAGGTACACTACATTGGAAGGAATTTTTCATTTTTATGCTTTCACTTTAAAAATCTAAAAATCACTGCTCATTTAAAAATGATGTTTTTCACAAACGTTTTTTTATTGATACATGTCCCCTGGGGCTGGACCCGCACCCCTATAACCATTGTATGGCCAATTACTTACATAAAAGCCTTCAAAATGGGCACTTTTGATTTTTGCCGTTTGGGTCCCATTGATTTTAATGGGGTTCGTTATTCGGGTCCGAACTTTTGCAGTGTTCGAAAGTTCTGGTGCGAACCGAACAGGGGTCTGTTCGGCCCATCCCTACTCCTGAGATGTGTGCAAACCTGATAACCAACTACAAGAAATGTCGTCCCTCTGTATTTGCTAGCAAGGGTTTCTCCACCAGGTATTGAATCATTATTTGCTTGGGGATCAAATACTGTTTTAGTCACTGATTTTCAACTCAATTTATATAACATTTGTATCATGTGTTTGTTTGTTTTTTTGATTTTTGTTTGATATTCTCTCTCTATAATTTAAAATTCACCTATGATAACAATAATAGACCCTTAATTTATTTGTAAATGGGCAAACTTACAAAATCTGCAGGGACAAAATAATTATTTTCTGCCCTGTGTACTGTATTTACCCATGCATTTACATATGTCCTTGCCTTTTTTCCAACTCATAACAGTAAATCAAAATGCATTTCTTCTTTTTCTTGAAGTCAATCTCTGAAGAAAAAAAATCTTATTTATTTAACTTTATTTTATTAATTTTAAACTTTTTTTTTTTTTTTTTAAATTGGGTGACTTTTATTCCTATTACAAGGAATGTAAACATCCCTTGTAATAGAAAAAAAGCCTGACAGGTCCTCTTAAATATAAGATCTGGGGTCAAAAAGACCTCAGATCTCATATTTGGACTTAAATGCAATACAAAAAAAAAAAATGTGTCATTTGAAAAAAATGACAAAAAAAAATGTCCCTTTAAGAGGTATGGGCAGAAGTGAGATTTTGATGTCGCTTCCACCCTGCTATGGTATGGAGACGGGTGGGGACCATTTTGCCGTCGTATCCATATCCAGCTAGGAAGAGGACCCGATCACCTCTGCCACTACTGACGGTTGCGGTAAGCGGTGAAGGGCACGGGAGAGCAGCAGGAGGGGGGCCCTCGTCCACCACCGATAACAGTGATCTTGCAGGGAATCCGCAGCAGAGACCACCATTATCGTAAACCAGACCGCTCACTGAAGAGATAGATATCTCGGTTATGGCAGCAGCTGCCATCTTTAAAGTGCCAAAGTGGGCTGTCCGAAAGTGGTTAAAAGCTCTACACCATTTAGATTCCCCTACTTTATACTGTCTGTTAGGGAATTCCTGTGAGACGTCTGGCTTCAAGAAATGGGCATGCACGTGGCATTCTCCTCAGAATGGTAGCCAGACATGCACATGCACGCGTGGTGCATACTGGCGCCAGACATACTTTTTAACCGTTTCAGCCCCAGAAGATTTTACGACCTTCCTGACCAGAGCACTTTTTGCAATTCGACACTGTGTCGTTTTAACTGACAATTGCGTGGTCGTGCAACGTTACACCCAAATAAAATCGATGTCCTTTTTTCCCCACAAATAGAGCTTTCTTTTGATTGTATTTGATCAAATCTGTAGTTTTTATCTTTTGCGCTATAAACAAAAAAGCGCATCAATTTTGAAAAAAAGCTTTATTTTTTACTTTTTGCTAAAATAAATATCCCCCCAAAAATATATAAAAAATTATTTTCTTCCTCAGTTTAGACCGATATGTATTATTCTACATATTTTTGGTAAAAGAAAATCGCAATAAGCGTATGTTGATTGGTTTGTGCAAAAGTTATAGCGTCTACAAAATAGGAGATAGTTTTATGGCATTTTTATTATTATTATTTTTTTTACTAGTAATGGTGGTGATCTGCGATTTTTTTATCGGGACTGCAACATTATAACGGACATATCGGACAATTTCAACAAATTTTTGAGACCACTGGCATTAATACAGTGATCAATGCTATAAAATGCATTGATTACTGTAAAAATGTCACTGGCAGTGAAGGGGTTAATCACTAGGGGGCAATCAAGTGGTTAATGTGTTCCCTAGTGTGTGTTCTAAATGAAGGGGGAGGGGACCGTATGAACAGGCGATCTGTCTCCTCTCCCCTCAAAGCACCGGAAACTGTGTGTTTACACACACAGATCCCGGTTCTCCGTGTGTCACGGGAGCCTGGGCACTAGTATCGGCTCGGGGGGTGAGTGGGGGCGTGCGCGCAACTCCGGCGGTGCGCGAGTGCCCCTAGTGGCCACAGGGAAAAGCGACATTGCATAGCATTGTTTCACCCAGGCGTGTCATTCTGCCACAGTACAACTGTGGCGGCTGTTCGGCAAGTGGTTAAGGATGCTCTTGCCCATGCTCAGGTGGTGACTTGTCTTCTGCTGGTCTCTGTGTCCTCCAGTGTGTTCCCTTGTTGCTCATCGGGCTTGCTCCTGACCTGATCTTGGATGCTGCTCTTGACTTGCCACCAGTTCTGGACCCAACTTTTATTTCTGATTTGGCCTTGGCTCATGATTTGGTACCTCACTGCCTGCCTGTTGATAACCCTGGCTAATCCTGTGACCACACTTCTGTCTCTGCTCTTGGCTTCACAACCTGTTCAAGTGCCTGCCTGCCTGGCTTTCTGCTGTTAAAATCTTTGCATACCACTAATGCAGCGTACACACGATTGGAATTCTCGTTGGAAAAAGCTCTGAGGGTTTTCCCGGCAGAATTCCGATGGAATTCGGCTCAAGCTATCTTGCCTACACACGGCCAAATCAAATTCCGATCATTTATAACGCGGTGACGTACAACACGTACGACATGACTAGAAAAAGGAAGTTCAATAGCCAGTAGCCAATAGCTTCTGTCTCGTAGTTGAATCTGAGCATGTGTGATTTTTAGCATGTTGGAATTGCATACACAACGATCGGAATTACCGATAGAAAGTTTTTCCGTCGGGAAAATTGAGAACATGCTATAAATTTTTGGCTGGCGAAAATTCGGACAGCTAAATTCCGATGGAGCATACACACGGTCAAAGTTTTCTATGAAAAGCTCTCATCTGTCTTTTTCTGGCCGGAATTCCGATCATGTGTAAGTGTTTCTGTTTCATGTCTACTCAGAGCTCTGACTAGCAACCCATCTTGGGCCTTCAGCACAAGTGGAGTGCCCCTTTAACCTTGGCTGGACTACTAAGTATGGCTACTGTTCCTGACCTGATGGTCCACCAGCCTCTTTTGGATCACATCTCCTGCTGCAAGTTCTCCTATGAACATCTGCTGGCACTCGTGTTCCTCCTGTTCCTCGGCACCCTCTGTTTCACTCTCAGTGGGGCCTGGGCTGGAGATACAAGAGAGGCCTACCTCATCTTTTCAGTCTCCTCTCAGGTACATGACACTGTCAGATGTTCTGCTTAGATTCAAATGGATCTTGCACCTAAATACAGCATCTGCTTATTATATAGTATCTTGTGCCCATGTCAAAATTCTGCAATCCAATTTAAAAACATGTGTGAAGAAAAGTTTAAAAAACATCCTATATACCTGGCTTCCTTAAAGTAGGGGATGATGTCACAATTCTTCCTGTGAGATCCTGGGAACATTGAGTATTCCAAATCTCATGAAAAGGCACATCGGGACAGTGCAAAAGCATCTTCTTGTGAGAAATGGGATACTCGGTGCTCCCAGGATCTTGACGGAAAGAATATGGGGTTGACTGCTATTTACCGTATATACTCGAGTATAAGCCGAGATTTTCAGCCTCTTTTTTGAGGCTGAAAGTGCCCCCCTCGGCTTATACTCGAGTCATCGCTGTCTGCCTGCTCGATCAGCGTGTCGAGCAGACAGACAGCGGCCATTCTATAATTCAAAAGCCGCGCCTCCGGCTCCGCCTTCGCCTGTGATAGGTGGAACACTGAATTTCCCAGCAGCCTGTGTTCCGCCTATCACGGACATCGTCTCATCCTCGTACTACGGACGAGGATGAGACGATGTCCGTGATAGGCGGAACACAGGCTGCTGGGAAATTCAGTGTTCCGCCTATCACAGGCGAAGGCGGAGGCGCGGCTTTTGAATTTTACAATGGCCGCCGAGGCGCCGACGAAGAGCGGCGATCCTGGCAAGGCACGGGACGGAGGCAAGGCAAGGCACGGCACGGCACGGGACGGGACGGAGGCAAGGCACGACACGGGACGGAGGCAAGGCACGGCACGGGACGGAGGCAAGGAGGCAAGGCACGGGACGGAGGCTCGGGACACAGGTAGGCTGGACACACACACACACACACACACACACACACACACACACACACATGGACACACACACACACAGGGATGGATGGATGGAGACACACACACACAGGGATGGATGGATGGATGGAGACACACACACACAGGGATGGATGGATGGATGGAGATACACACACACAGGGATGGATGGATGGATGGAGACACACACAGGGATGGATGGATGGATGGATGGAGACACACACACACAGGGATGGATGGATGGATGGACACACACACACACAGGGATGGATGGATGGATGGACACACACACACACATGGATGGATGGATGGATGGACACACACACACACAGGGATGGATGGACGGACACACAGGGATGGACGGACACACAGGGATGGACGGACACACAGGGATGGACGGACACACACACAGGGATGGACAGGCATGTCTCACCCTCGGCTTATACACGAGTCAATAAGTTTGCCAGTTTTTTTGGGGGTAAATTGGGGGCCTCGGCTTATATTCGGGTCGGCCTATACTCGAGTATATACGGTAATAGACACACCTTGCACTTGAAAGCAAGAGCCACTGAAGATCAGCACCTTGAATTATTGTCTTCTCTTGTATTTTGGGGTTGTTTTGAAATCAAATTCTATAACAAATCATTTTATTAGCATCAATGAAAGCACAACCTTTGGTTAAAAGTTTCAGATTTGTCACAGATATAGGGTGCACCATTCTCTTTGGAATACTTATAGAGTTTGTATCTGACAAAAACTGGTTTTGCTTTTAAAGTGGTGCTCCAGGATCCCCCTAAAAAAAATTAAAGTCAGCAACTACAAATACAGCTACAAAGGACACTTACATGCCCTTGGATCTATTGAATACCTCACCCAAGCCAATACTTCAATCCACTTCGGGTGCATCAGAAGTAAGGAAAACAGGAAGTGAAGCCTTGCAGCTTCACAGACGGTTTTCTACTGTGCATGCGCGAGTCGTGCTGCATCTTGTGAATGTTCCTGAGTGTTCTGGGACCTGTGATATGTGACTGGAGGGAAAGGAGGGGGCCGGACTTCTGTCTCAGTTTGCCACAGAGATTTGAGCCAGAAGTGGAAGCAGGTACCTGTCAAAAAAACAGTTCTGCCTCTTCCCCCCCCAAAAAAGTGGCAAATGTGTCAGTGGAGGGTGCAAACAAGCTGAGCTTCCCCCTTTGGGTGGAGCTCCGCTTTAAAGTCACATAATCATTGAATTGTACTGCCTTATGAATATAAATATGTACTGTATATAAATATATATGTATACAGTAAACGTTGTGTGTGTTTATATATATATATATATATATATATATATATACAGTGGGGAAAATAATTATTTGATCCCTTGCAGATTTTGTAATTTTGCCCACTTGCAAAGAAATGAAGGGTCTATAATTGTTATCATAGGTGTATTTTAAAACGATAGAGACAGAATATCAATCAAAAATCCAGAAAAAACATGGTACAAATGTTATAAATTGAGTTCAGTGAGTAAAATAAGTATTTGATCCCCTACTAACTTCGGTCTTGAGCTCCATCCAAGATTTCACCTCATGAGGTAAGGATGATCATGAGAAAAATGGATCAGCCCAGAACTACATGGTAGGAGCTTGTGAATGATCTCAAGGCAGTTGGAACCACAGTCACTGAACAAACCATTGTTAACACAATGCGCCACCATGGATTGAAATCCTGCAGCACCCGCAAGGTCCCCCTCCTCAAAAAGGCACATGTACAGGCCCATATGAAGTTTGCCAATGAACATCTAAATGATTCAGAGAAACATTCTGAGAAAGTTCAGTGGTCAGATGAGACCAAAATTGAGCTCTTTGGCAATAACTTGACTAGAAGTATTTGGAGGAAGAAAAATGCTGACTATGACCCTAAGCACTCCATCCCTACAGTCAAGCATGGAGGTGAAAACATTTCGCTTTGGGGTTGTTTCTCTGCTAAAGTTACAGGCTGACTTTGCCGCATTGAGGGGCCAATGGATGGGGCCGTGTATTGTAAAATTTTGGATGAGAACCTTCGCTCAGCCAAAACACTAAAGATGTGTTGTGGATGGGCCTTCCAGCATGATAATGACCCAAAACATACTGCCAAGGCAACAAAGGAATGGCTCAAGAAGAAGCACATTAACCACTTGCCTACTGGGCACTTAAACCCCCCTCCTGCCCAGACCAATTTTCAGCTTTCGGTGCTCTCACACTTTGAATGCCAATTACTCAGTCATGTAACACTGTACCCAAATACATTTTTTGTCCTTTTTTCATACAAATAGAAGTTTCATTTGGGGGTATTTGATCACCTCTGGGTTTTTTATTTTTTTGTGCTATAAATTAAAAAAGACCGAAAATTTTGAAAAAAAATGCATTTTTCTTGATTTCTGTCATAAAATTCATTTTGCAAATTGTAATTTTTTTCATGTATATGTAAGGGCTCCTGCGCTGTATGTGGAAATGAAAAAAAAACAATCTAACTAGCTGGGTGCTGGGAACACTTTATGAGTTGCACTCTCATATAGATGTAAATTTAGTGATAAAATTGGTGCTGCGCTCCCACGAATACAATAAAAAAATAGGAAAAAATATATCCCACAAAATAAAAAAATAATTTGGATAATGTAAAGCAAAGGAATCTTATCATAAACTTTCAAATAAAGTGCTCAAATGCATAGTAATGAATAAATAGAAATATCATACAGGTAGCGTAATAAACCACAAAATAATTGATGTGTAAACTGCAAAAATTCCACTCGTGCTGTGTAACCAGCAAAATTTCACTCGTGCTGTGGTAAAGCCAGTGATCAAACAAACGAAAGTGCTGAGGTGCATATAATATTGCTAATAACAAACAATATTAATTTAGAAAATGGGGTAGTCCAATGGTGAGTGATATAGTGAAAATAACATGAACAGTCCAATATCCAATGGCGGATCATTAAGGATGCATGCACTGTATTGTCACCATTTGAGGAGGTCACAAGGATGGTGAGCAGTGACAGTGCATTCATCAGTGACACAATCCCTGTTGTGTTCCTGCTGGAGAAGATTCTGCATGGCTTTATTGACAGGGCACTGTAGGCAGAGCAGCAGGAGGAAGAGGAGGACTTCCGTTCCTCTCAAGGCCCACTTTATAAAGACACCATCATTTCTATGTCACAGAACACACAGGAGGAGAGAGGGGAGGAGGATGAGGATTATGGCACTTTCATAGGCTTCAAAGAAGAGGAAGACATGCATCAATCTTTAATCGATGGCTTTCCAACCCTAGAACCCTTGGTAGTAGTACTTGACTGGGAGGAGGAAGTTCCAGGTGCTGTCATCCTGCGTGTGCTTCTCAAGCCTCGGCAGATTTGAGGCGCATGGGCACCTTAAGCTTCAAAGCCTGCAAAATGACCCAAGAATATGTGTCAATAAGGAGAAGGATGATTACTGGTTGGCAACCCTCCTTGACCACCGTTATAGGGGGAAGGTCTCAGAAGTCATCCCGTTCCCACAAAGAGTGCAGAAGCTAAAATCTCTTCAGGACACGTTAAAGAGGATTTTATTGAATGTTTTTCCTCACTCCAGTATGTTACAGTGTCGTGGAAAGCATAGTTTTGAGTCTTCTGTTGATCAAGAAAGGAGCATTGTAGAAGGCATCTGCCTAAGTGAGGCATTTTGGATTTTTTTTAGTCCTCGCCGCCCAGGGCTATCAGCTCCCACATCCCATTGGCAGTGTCTGCATCACATGGGGGATGTTTACCTCAGGGCCAAAACAAAGATGGAGAGCTTTCCAGCTGACAATCCTCTGACTTACTGGGTCATGAGAATAGACCACTGGCCAGAACTTGCCAGTACGCTGTTGGGTTGTGGGGCTGCCATGCATCCAGCATGCTTTCAGAACGAGCATTTAGTGCTGCAGGAGGTTTTGTTACTAATCATAGACCACATCTGTCCACAGACTCTGTGGACCATTTGACTTTTATAAAAAATGAATCAGTCCTGGATTACCAGCTATAATGCCCCTGATGCCAATGTTACTGATTAAGTGTTTTTAGGATGTGGAATCTCTGCAGGACTTTGAGGCTGCCTAGCTTTGAGGGTATTCAATCATTTCATCGTAAAGAATGTTTTTGGTATAGGTTCCATGGGCACAATTAACACCCACAGACCAATTTTCTGCACCTGTTTGACAGGTGCATATCATTGCAATTATTTACAGCAAGGCCAATTCTTGCTTTCATCAAGAATACCTCTATAGCAGGGATTTGCAATTAGTGGACCTCCAGCTGTTGCAAGCCCCAATATGCCTCTGGCTCTGGGTGTGATGCTTGTGGCTTTTGGAGTCTTGCTATGCCTCATGGGACTTGTAGTTCTGCTGGAGCAGCTGGAGGTCCGGTAATTGCATATCCCTGCTCTATAGGGTTATGGTGGGAAGGTGCCACCGACAGCCAAAGACCATTTTTTCGCACCCGTTACTTCTATCCAAATTCAAAGTGACACCAGAATATATCCAAAAAATCTCTAATCTTGTTCCCAGTGCACTACATTGTGGCCTCATCATACACAGTGGCTACCCAGCTGCTGCTGAGCAAAATAAAGACAGCTTGGAGGGAAAATGTTCTTTTTTTGGCTTTATAAATCCAATTATTGCTGCAGCAGATTCTAGACATGATACATCTCTCCCACTTTACAGGTACACTACATTGGAAGGAATTTTTCATTTTTATGCTTTCACTTTAAAAATCTAAAAATCACTGCTCATTTAAAAATGATGTTTTTCACAAACGTTTTTTTATTGATACATGTCCCCTGGGGCTGGACCCGCACCCCTATAACCATTGTATGGCCAATTACTTACATAAAAGCCTTCAAAATGGGCACTTTTGATTTTTGCCGTTTGGGTCCCATTGATTTTAATGGGGTTCGTTATTCGGGTCCGAACTTTTGCAGTGTTCGAAAGTTCTGGTGCGAACCGAACAGGGGTCTGTTCGGCCCATCCCTACTCCTGAGATGTGTGCAAACCTGATAACCAACTACAAGAAATGTCGTCCCTCTGTATTTGCTAGCAAGGGTTTCTCCACCAGGTATTGAATCATTATTTGCTTGGGGATCAAATACTGTTTTAGTCACTGATTTTCAACTCAATTTATATAACATTTGTATCATGTGTTTGTTTGTTTTTTTGATTTTTGTTTGATATTCTCTCTCTATAATTTAAAATTCACCTATGATAACAATAATAGACCCTTAATTTATTTGTAAATGGGCAAACTTACAAAATCTGCAGGGACAAAATAATTATTTTCTGCCCTGTGTACTGTATTTACCCATGCATTTACATATGTCCTTGCCTTTTTTCCAACTCATAACAGTAAATCAAAATGCATTTCTTCTTTTTCTTGAAGTCAATCTCTGAAGAAAAGTTCACAATGGTAACCAGGAAGACTGCCATTTATGTTCATAAGGTTCTGTTCATATAGCCTGTATAAGTGTGAGAACATCAATAAAAATGGGCAGCCATAGACAATGTCTAACAAAGAATGACTGCCTATGAGTCATCTTCCCACATTATATTTTCTACAAAGAAAGCAAATGAATAATTTCTTGGGTTTCAAAAGTAATGTAAACTTATAAAGTACACATTATTACTAATTGTGATTGTACTAATCTTTAGAAGCCTTTGTCAGGATGTTGGTATAAGCATAGTAACTGATTTCTTTAACCACTTTCAGACCGGACCATTTTGCTGGCTTAAGACCAGACCTCTTTTTGCGATTCGGCACTGTGTCGCTTTAGCTGACAATTGCGCGGTCATGCAAAGTGGCTCCCAAACAAAATTGAAGTTTTTTTTCCCCACAAATAAAGCTTTCTTTTGGTGGTATTTGATCACCCCTGCAGTTTTTATTTTTTGCGATATAAACAAAAATAGAGCGACAATTTTGAAAAAAACTCATACTTTTTTACTTTTTGTTATAATAAATATCCCCCAAAAATATATAAAAAAAACATTTTTTCCCTCAGTTTAGGCTGATACGAATTCTTCTACATATTTTTGGTAAAAAAAAAAAATCACAATAAGTGATTATTGATTTGTTTGCGCAAAAGTTATAGCGTTTACAAAATAGGGGATAGTTTTATGGCATTTTTATTAATAATTTTTTTTTACTAGTAATGGCAGCGATCAGTGATTTTTATTGTGACTGCGACATTGTGGCGGACATATCGGAAATTTTTTAGACATTTTTGGGACCTTTGTCATTTATACAGCAATCAATGCTATACAAATACATTGATTCCTGTGTAAATGACACTGGCAGTGAAAGGGTTAACCAGGGGGTGGCAGTGTAGGGGTTAAGTGTTCCTAGGGACGTGTTACTAAGTGTGGGGGGCTGGACTTTGGAGTCACTGAATCACATGGAGCAGAGATCAGCATCACTTGTTGCTAGGCAGAATGGGTTGATGCTGTTTACAATGGCATCTCCCCATTCAGCCGCCCCTAGTGACGATTGCGGGTGTCCCCACGGCGATCGAGTCCGCGGGACCCGTGACCGGACTCACGGGGGTCCCGACCGGCGCGCGAGCGCGCCGCCGGCAAAGCGCACACGATGGCAGGGCAGCATTTAAAAATGGACGTACCTGTATGCCAATATGCCTACCCGTGCCATTCTGCCGACGTACATTGGCGTGCGCCAGTCGGGAACTGGTTAAGGAGGGGGTATACTAGTGAATGTTCAAACTGGATCTGGCATGCAGAAACACATTAGCAGCAGCAGTACACAGAGTAATTAAATGGAAGAACATTTATCACCCATGTTATAGATTTTTAGATTTGCTGCTACTTTAGTTTGGCAGCACTTGCTAATAGACTTATTGGAAGAATCAACCTTTTGTAATTGAGAAACATTATAAAATATTTCAAACCCTGTTTGATAAGTAATACTGTATTATTGATTATTTATTATAATCACTATATTACTGAATCAAACATATTGTATATAATAATAAAGACCACCTTAAACTTAAAACAATTACAGAGATATTGTGCAAGTGTGTTAGAATGACTTTATTTGGAGAAATATCAATGTTTCCTAGAATGTAATCAAGTGCTACAGAAGAGAAAAGAAGTAATTAACAAAATAATACATGATTAAATTAAAAGTGAAAAACCATTAGGATAAAGAAATGTGATTAGCAAGTATCAAGTGAGTCACCAGTGCATGATATACTCAAAGGTGTTGATTTACATAAGGCAAATAGACTATTCACTTTGCCAGGGAAATTGCACTTTGCAAGGGACTTTGCCATGAGTTTAGTAAATTTGGTGAATCTTTACTGACTTCCATAATGTAATCATGTACTAAAATGTTTTTTTTTTGTTATTTTCCTTGCACAAGATTAGGTATTCTATGCATAGTTAACTTTACCACACTCTCCAAACTCTGGGGCAAATTCCTTTGTATTTGAACAGCCTATTAGCGTAGAGCAAATCAGCCCCAATATCTCTATCTCACCTCACCTTCTACAACCCAAATTCCTTGGGACATTGTATAGAATCTACATAAAAACATAATGTGAGGATTTGCAAATCTCATAAACCCATGTTTTATTCACAACAGAAAAGAGAAAACCTCTCAAATGCTTAAGTTGAGAAAAAGTACCATTGTAAGAAAAAAATAAGGCAATATTGAAACTGATGTCAGCAACAAGTCTCAAAAAAAGGTGGGACAGGGTAACAAAAAGCTGTTTGATACTAACAAGGAAGAGCTGAAAGAACATTTTGCAAGTAATTACTGTAGGATAATTAGAGACTCAGCGTGTCTCAGAGGTAAGGATGGGCAGAAGTTCATCAATCTTTGAAAGGATGCATTTAAAAATTGTCAATCAATTTAAGAATAAATGTCCTCGGCAAAAAATTGCAAAGACTTTAAAGGAGAAGTCCAGCCACAGCTCACAGGAGTGCAATTAGTTTTGCACTCTTGTGACCCATCTTCAGCAGAGAGCAGGCTGAAGTCCGCTCTCTGCTGACATCGACAATGTCAGTCCAGACACCGCATCCTGACAATGGGAGTCTGGACCCGCCAGGTACCTGGACTGACACCCATCTCAGCCTCTCAGCGAGCTGCTGAGAGCCTGAGATGGCCACTCCACCCCCTTCACAGCCCAGCGCTCCAATGAGCGAGTGTCAGGGCTGGGGCTCAGCCCTTCCTTCTCAGAGCAGGCCGCTCAGCTGTTGATTAATTGCCAACTCCAGTCTTTCCACAGTGACTCACCTGATGATGATATCCTGCTTGTCAAGTCCTGCTGCATTTGGCCAAAATGCAATATTGGATGCCCACGACCTTCGGGACTCTCAGGTGACACTGCATTAAAAAAACAAAAACATGATTCTGTGATGGACATCAGTAAACGGGCTGAGGAATACTTCCAAAAATCACTGTGTGTGAACAAAGTTTGCCATGCTATCCAAAAATGCAAGTTAAAGCGGGATTTCACTGTGGAAAAAAAATTAAAAGCCAACAGCTACAAATACTGCAGCTGCTGACTTTTAATAAATGGACACTCACCTGTCCCGGGGTCCAGCGATGCCGGCAGCTGAGGCCGATCGCTCTCGGCTGCTGCCGCCACCATTCTAGGTGAGGGAATCAGGAAGTGAAGCGCTGTGGCTTCACTTCCCGGTTCCCTACTGCGCATGCGTGAGTCGCGCAGCGCAATAGGAATTGTCCGCGCTGTCTCTGGGACCCGTGTGTGTCCCAGCAGACAGCGGGCAGGGTCAAGAAGAGGCATAGACTCCCGTGGAAGTCTATGCCCGGAGGTGGGTGTAAATACCTGTCTTTGACAGGTATCTGCACCCCCCTCCCCCCTGAAAGGTGCCAATTGTGACACCGGAGGGGGGGAGGGTTCCGATCAGCGGAAGTTCCACTTTAGGGTGGAACCCCGCTTTAAAGAAAGAAAGAAGAAGCCATATCTGAACATGATCCAGAAACGCTGCCATCTTCTCTGGGCCAAAGCTCACTAAAAATGGTATGTTACAAAATGGAAAACTGTTCGGTGGTCTGATGAATCAAAATTTGACATTCTTTTGACAACCATGGGCGCTGTCAACATGTTATCAGCACTCAGTTCAATAGCACCTGAGGGTATGGGGGTGCATGTGCATAGTATGGTAGTATTAATGCGTATGGAAAAGGCAGTTTGCACATCTGGAAAGGCAACAGCAAGTGTTGCACATTTCAAAGGTAAAAAAGCTGTCTAAAGGTATCAGAAGGGTATTCACTTGGGCTTGGGGTATTGCAATGACACAGATGGTGAGCAATGATGTCTCACCTTCCTATGATCTCCCTGTTTCTTCTTTTTTTTTTTTTTTAACTAAAGCTAGGATTTTCATAAAAGCACATACAGATGTGATCTCATCACTGAGTTTAATTAGACATTTTAAAACACTAATCTGCTTCGGAAAATTTCCTGGACCAGTAGTTACAATATAAAAGCCCTGTCTCACTATGCTCAAAAAGATATAATGTTTTTGCTTATTTTTTCTGTTCCTGGGAGAGATTTTATTGCTTCTCATAAAGTAACAAGCAGGCAGAAAATGAAGAGGAAACTCCTTAGGGACATATGATCAAGCACTATGGTTGTTTCCCTGGGATGCTACTACATTTCCCCTATTTTACTGCCACCGATCGTGGGTAAAGGAGGACATGACAATCCAGACTGGATGACATGATTTTTTGCGCTCCCAAAAACCATCTGTCCTGGATTATATACTGGAGAGTAGGGTCTCAACTACCTAGAAGTTTTTTGGCTGGAGACTTCATATAAGGTGTGATTGGCAAACGGTAATGGAATTTTCAGGAGTTTGGGTTCAACGCACAATGGTTAACAATGCATTGAGCCCCCTTAAATGTACAATAAAGTTAAAATAAAGGTGAACTAACCCTTTCAGATAGCTAAGATGGCAAAAATTGATGCTGTAGATGGAGCGTGGATCAAGAATAAAGACTTTGCCTCTGGAGTTCAGGAACACTAGATAAAAGAGCTATTTTATCCAGCAGGCCTCAAGCTAGTTAATTTCAGTCTGGATGGTCGTAGATTTCTGATATTGAAGTTTCTTTTATCTGTAGTATTTATGACAGCCTCTGATATTAGAAAATAGTTCTGTTTTCCCTAAAAGTTCAGTTTGATTTTAACCACTGGCCTACTGAGCAGTTTCACCCCCTTCCTGCCCAGGCCAAATTTTCAGCTTTCAGTGCTGTGGCACTTTGAAAGACAGTTGCGCGGTCATGCAACATTGTAACCAAATTAAATATTTTTCTTTTTTTTAGACAGACAGAGATTTCTTTTGGTGGTATTTATTCACCACTGTGTTTTTTTATTTTTTACTAAACAAATGAAAAAAGACCAAAAAGTAAAAAAATATATATATATATTTTCTTCTTTCCTGTTTTAAAATTTAGCAAATAAGTAATTTTTCTTCTTCACTGATGTGCACTGATGAGGATGCAGTGATGGACACTGATCAAGGGCATTGATAGGCTGCACTGATGGGCACAGAATATTGGACAGTGACGGCGCTAAGGAAAGGAAATGGCGATAACTGATGCTGATGCCGATTGGACACAGCTGATCTCATTGTAAAGGGTCTGTGATTGGCCCTTTACCTCGATCTGTGATCAGGTGTGTTCAGATGCAGCACTCCGGGGAAGTGCAGGGGTGGAGTTCTACGAGGATGTCGATAGACGCCCACCTAGAAACTGGAAAACCGTGCTGTAGCGCGGTTGGAAAGTCGTTAAGCAAACTATATACATCTGAAGATAATAAAGCACTTTTTTACAACTCCCAAAATTTACCTAAAGACGAAAAACTTTTTTTTTGGATAGAGGGGAGAGGGATTAATACTCCTTTCAAATTGTATTCTTGTCTGTGTGCCGTCAGAGATTGGGGTTGTCACCAGATAAGGTAAGAAGGAAACCCAATGTGGACAATAGTTGTCAGTGACAACATGGGATTCCCCCACTTTGGTGGAATTTCATCTCACTTCCTGTTTGGCTATATGGCAGGAAGGGAAATTTCCCTGCTATTTTCAGCTAGTGAACTAGCCAGTAAATCTGTTGTTTTTCAATAGAACACATTCTCCAACAGAATGTATCAGTTAAAGAGGTGAGGCAAACCTTTTACCACTGGCAGGGGTGCTTACAATGATCAGATTTTATTTATTTATGTAAAACCTTTATCCCAAAATAAACAATACTGTTTGCTGTAACTACATATAAAGTATTATCTGGAGTTTGGCTTCAATTTGTGTATTTAAACCCGCTAGTACATTTAGCTAGGGCCAGGACAAGTGGTGGGCAGGAGAGGCGGCTGCCCTGGGCACTGTGGTATTAGGAGATTTGGGGGAAGAGGATTTGTATTGAGAAGGGGCATTTGGGGGGCTGTGGGAGTTAATAATTTTTCTAGGAGGGCAAATTTTGGAAGTGGTGCACTAGGAGTGGTGATTTGGAGGGATTTGTGTTGGGAGGGGCGGTTTGGGGGGCTTGTGCCATGAAAGTATAATGGTAGAGGGGATTTTTGGGGGCGGGGGAATTGTGCTAGGATGGGGGATTGGAGTAGGGGAATTTGTGTTAGAAGGGGGGGGTTTGGAGTGGGGGGAGTCAATTTGAGCTTAGAGGGGAAATTGGAGGGGTAGAGGATTTGTGCTAGGAGGAGGACCTTTTTATTTGGGGGTCGGGGGGTTGTGCTGGGGGCATATACGGAGAGAGGGGATTTGAGTTGAGGAGGCTAAAAATTTGGTCTGTAAGGGGGAATTTTTGCAGGGGTAGATTTGTTCTGAGAGGAGTGGGGATTTATGCTTAGGGGATGAGCATGCAGATTAGTACCCAATTTTGTTTTTTGGAGGGAGGGGATTTTTTCGCTGACACATAATGCTCATACATCTTAGGGAAGTGTAATTTGTCATGTATCGTCCTGGGCTCTAGATGACCTTGTCCTGGTACTGCATTTAGTACTTAAGATGATGCCACTGCCCATGCAGTGACAGTGTCTCCTTAGATACAGTACAATATTACATCTTCAGGTAACTATTTTCATTCTGTAAATTGACTTAGCTTCCATATTCATTTGTTTTAAGAAAGAAAAAAATTGGTTGAAAATGGAAGCAATATCAGGCTGTTTAGTTAGTGTTGCTCTGATTCCACTGATCTTGCATGTGTGATATGATGAAAATGAATAAATTGACCAAGTAGGTTTGCATATGTGTTTCCTTGCAGGTGTCAAACAATATGTATGCCAACTAGAATTATAAGGCATTGAATTGCAGCCAAGGATAAAAGACAGGCTTAATAAACATAGCTGTGTGCGTGTTCTCTGCTCTTGTTATTCGTGTATAATTTATAAAACAAATTAATCATCGAATCTGTTAACAAGTTCATAATTTTGGCATCAGTTATTTTAAAAATGATGCAAAAACACAAATAATTATTTTCAGCAATTAAATGAGCACACACCTTTATTGTTGGGTTCAGTCGTAAGTACATTTTTTAAATAGATTTGTCAGTTGAGCATTGCTTTTTTTCTGTAGCTTTTAAGGGGATTAGTCCAGATTTTCTTTTACTACAGTCTAATAAACTACATATTCCCTTCTTCTTCCTCCCAGTCTTATTTTTTTATGTAATTAAAATTTGAAGTGTACCTTCATTTTCTTATCTGTTATGGATATGCAGTCATGGTGTTTGTTTGTTCCTGTTTTCTGGTGAGTCTGCAATTTGATAAAATGTTTTGGTTTATTTTAATTTTCATTGTGGTCAACATTTGTTTGGCACATGACTATAAGGTTTTGTAGTCTTTTGTTTGTATTTTTCGAATACTGTTTTGTTGTAATGGAAATAGTTTCTGCTTTAAATTTTGTATTGCACTTGCAATAGAACAACATGTAAAAAACAATTAAAGCACACTGGATAGTGCAGGAAAAAAAAAAAAACATGTATTAATAATAAAATAAATAAAAGGAATTGAAGCGAGCTGGTTAGTGCAGGGGGAAAAAAATGTTTATTGATAATAAAATAAATAAAAATAATTGAAGCACACTGCAGGTCAAAAACATTTATTCATAATAAAATAAATAGAAAGTATTGCACGCATAAGGGCTGTGAAGGTCCGGTTCAGGAGGGCGCTCCCTTGTCCCCCTCTTTTCTGACCTGCTGGGCTGCATGCTCAGATAAGGGTCTGGTATGGCTTTTGGGATTGAACCTATGCAGATTTTTTCTGTAGTTCCCCCTTAAAATCCACACCAGACCCGAAGAGCCTGGAATGGATTGGATTCAGGTGGGGGGAGGGGACACCCACACCACTTTTTTTAAAATTTTTGTATTGCCGGAAATTTAAATTTAATTTTTCTTTAGAAATGTCAGTCTAGCTACAGCAGGGTCTATACACAGTACCGATGCGCCACTTTAAAGGCATACTAAGGGAACATCCATCTATTATATTTAATGGAATTTTTCATTTTTATTGTTTAATTTTAGGCATCATTATAAATCACTGCTCCTGTAAAAAACGATCATTTTAAAAATAATTTTTTTGCATTGATACATGTCCCCCAGGGCAATACCCGGGCCCCCATACCCTTTTTATGTACATAACTTGTAAATGCGATTTTCGAGAGTTCTGATGCGAACAGAACGGGGCGGGGGGGGGGGGGGCGGGGTGTTCCGCCTAACTCTATTCTTTACTGGGACAGCCCTACAACCTGGATATTTGTGAGCTGAAGCCACCACCATTCAACTAAACAAATGGCCAATGCAGTTATATCACCATTACTTTATGAAGAAACCTCACAACATAGATGTGGTCACTAACATGTTCTGAGGCTTTTCCTCAGAGTGGCAGCGACGTCTGATCTGTATTTATCATCCTCACTCAGAAGCAGCTTCCACCCATACCCAAGACTGATTGGGCCAGACTCACTCAGCCCAAACTCTGAAAATGCTCCAAAACTCCACCAGCCCCAAAAATCAAAAGGTGGACCAGCCAATAGATTAATTGAAACCCATCCTGCCCACACCAAACCATGGGTGGTTTGGCAACGTAATGACAGCACAGATTCATCAAGCCACACTGTGTCAGCCCAGCGGAATAGAAAACCAACATATAAATAAAAAAACACAGGGCATGTATCTTAATGTCTTTTATAGATCATATGTATATAAGGTGTTCAATGTAAAGATCCTGACATTTTATAAGGTCTCCCTGAATATCTCTTTTAATCTCTTTTATGGGAAAAGCCCATAAAATAGTTTCTGTACTAAATACAAATACATGCAATTATAGTTGTATTGACTTGCATGAGGTGTCTCTGTGTCTCTTTGAAACAGTATATATATATATATATATATATATATATATATATATATATACAGTGGCGGCCCGTCCATAGGGGGCGCCCGGGCGCCGCCCCCCTGCTGTAGTCACACAAAAAAAATGAATAAAAAAAAGAAAACTTTTTTTTAAATGGCCCCTTTAAGAAAAGATGGAAAAAAAAAAAGAAATGTCCTTTAACTAAGTGCAATGTGTCCAGGCGCTGGACACAATGCACTATGGAAAGTGCCACGTCAATGCAATCACGAGATTGCAGAAGTGGCGCTTCATTGGCGGGGTTTGGAGATGATTAGTGGCGCAATCGATCGCGCCACCAGCATCCGCCCAGCCGAGTGCTTTGTTCTCCATGTGAGAACAAAGTTACTTCTGGCGGGCTACAAAAACATGGCCGCTGTGAGGACTAATCCTGGTGTGTTCAATGGTCCCTCCCCTCTCCAATTAGCACATGAAAACAAGGAAGTAATGGACTGGCTGCCGCTGCAGTGCTTGGTAAGATTATTCCTATCTTCTGACAAAGTGGAGTGTATAGGCTTTACTGAGCAGACCCTAGTAATAGTTGATAATTTTTTATCAGATAACAGCTACCATCTCATCAGCACTGAAAAAATGAAATGAACGGGTGTCCTGCTTCACAGAGTGAGACATGTGCCTGGCAGGAGAGGGGGGTGGAGGACTGCTGAGTGCTAATCAGAGCAATGCTTCTCCTGTTCACCACTAAATTCCTCTCTCATCTGTCTTGTCCTATCTATCTATCTATCTATCTATCTATCTATCTATCTATCTATCTATCTATCTATCTATCTATCTATCTGTCTGACTATCTATGCCACCATCCATCCTTCTATCTATCCCACTATCTATCTTTCTGTCTGTCTGTCTGTCTATCTATCTATCCCACCATCCATCCTTCTATCTATCCCACTATCTATCTGTCTGTCTGTCTGTCTATCTATCTATCTCACCATCCATCCATCCATCTATCCCACCATCCATCCATCCATCCATCTATCCCACCATCCATCCATCCATCCATCCATCCATCCATCCATCCATCTATCCCACCATTCATCCATCTATCCCACCATCCATCCATCCATCTATCCCACCATCCATCCATCTATCCCACCATCCATCCATTCATCCATCCATCCATCTATCCCACCATCCATCCATCTATCCCACCATCCATCTATCTATCTATCTAAATCTATCTCTCCGACCCAATACCTGTCTGTTTGTCTGTCTATCCCACCCAATATCTATCTATCTATCTATCTATCTATCTATCTATCTATCTATCTATCTATCTATCTATCTATCTATCTATAAATCTATCTATCTATCTATCTATCTATCTATCTATCTATCTATCTATCTATCTATCTATCTATCTATCCCACTATCCATCCATCCATCCATCCATCTATCTATCTATCCCATCATCCATCCATCTATCTATATATATCTCCCACCCAATATCTGTCTGTTTGTCTGTCTGTCTATTATCTATCTATCTATCTATCTATCTATCTATCTATCCCACCATCCATCCATCTATCTATCCCTCTATCTATCCCACCATCCATCCATCTATCTATCCTTCTATGTGTCTATTTATCTAAGTAAACAAAGCATGAACAAACTCTGGACAGCCGCACTCCGGATCAGGTGAAAAGTAAAAAGTGCCTTTATTTCTTGAAACTGAAAAACCTCACATCACGCAAATGACAACAACAAAGGGAAAAATAAAAAACAAAACTGACGCGTTTCACGCTGAAATTAGCGCTAAGCGCTAATTTCAGCGTGAAACGCGTCAGTAATTTTTTTTTTTTTTCCCTTTGTTGTGGTCATTTGCGTGATGTGAGGTTTTTCAGTTTGAAGAAATAAAGGCACTTTTTACTTTTCACCTGATCCGGAGTGCGGCTGTCCAGAGTTTGTTCATGTTTTGATTACTTGGCTTGTGCAATTAGCCTGCACCTGGGACCTCTACCTCCCTGGAGAACGAGCAATTTCTTGGTGGACTGACCTGGAGCGGTGGTTTCCTATTCCCTTTGTCCTTTTATCTATCTATTTATCTGTCTGTCTATTTATCTATGTGTCTGTTTGTCTGCCTATTTATCTATGTGTCTGTCTGTCTGTCTATTTATCTATGTGTCTGTCTGTCTGTCTATTTATCTATGTATGTATCTATGTATGTATCTATGTATCTAAAAGGAGCAGAACTGTGTTATGAATTTGAAGACTGATGTTTCCACAGTGCTTACAGCTACAGGGGTCAGTCAGGGCTTGTTTTAAAGTAACTTTACTGCTTGGTTAGACTCTGTGTGTAAATACTTTAAGCATATTTATGGTCAAAATTGTAATCATATATTCAACTCCACATTGTAGTTAAATTATTTTTAACTTATTAAGTTAAAATAAATTGATCATTGATTGCATCACATATATCCGTATTGTTTTGCATCAATTCTGCAACAAAATTTGTCTCTCTGGAACTGATATTTGATCAGTTTCCATTACGGTTCCAGGTTCTCCAAAAAGCTTTTATGCCTATAAGATTCCATCACTGTCAGAAGCAAGAGAGATGCTTCTGACAGTTCTGTCATTCGTAAACACCTTTCCACCGCATACATGACTCTGGCGCAAGCTCTGGCATTTGTGGCACTACTGCAAGACAAATTTCTAAAGGGTATCTCTGACACACTTTATGATTTCCAGAAGGAACTTTTAAGTGAACATACAGTAAACCTTTAATTAAAGCGGTTCTTCACCCTAAAGGGGAAGTTCCGCTAATCTGATCCCTCCCCCCCTCCGGTGCCACAATCGGCACCTTTCAGGGGGGAGGGGGGTGCAGACGCCCCCCCCCGTTGTGTTCTGGGAAACACACAGTTCCCAGGACACAGCGGGGGATCTGAGGAGACACGCAGCGCGACTCGCGCATGCGCAGTAGGGAACCGGGCAGTAAAGCCGTCATGCTTCACTTCCCGATTCCCTGACAGAGGATGGCGGCGGTGGCAGCAGCGAGACGAACGATCGCTCGTCATCTGCCGCCGACATCGCTGGACCCTGGGACAGGTAAGTGTGATTTTATTAAAAGTTGCAATATTAGTAGCTGCTGGCTTTTAATATTTTTTTTTTTAGGTGCAGAACCACTTTAAACTAGGCAGGAATAATTTCTCTCACCATGACAAAAAATCAATAAAAAGAGTGAACAGAAAATGTATAGAGCTGTTTAACATACTGCAAATTAATGTTCCATTAAACTGTGCTGAATTATGGAAATTGTAAATTATAGTGAAACAGCAATACGAAGTACAGAGGAAATGACCAGCAGCAGTAATTCTGACTATTCCGCTATAACAATGAGATAATTGTCAGCTTTGCACATTGTCAACACGGCCCCCGAGTCTAGGTCGTTTATTTAAATAATCCAAAATGGGTGGTATAAATAATGCATTAATCTATAAGCTGCTAATTAGATAATAAAAGCTGAGCTCCAGGCATGAATAAAAGACAAATGAATACAGCTCTGCAATCATTTATACATCAATAAAGGTTTTTTTTTTGGTTTTTTTTATACACGCAATATAAGTACCTGAAGTTACCCTGGTATCAGCCTCTTGCAGTCTCTGTTTAGCAGAGATGAAGTGTGAGAGGAAGTATCCAGTCAGTTCATGTGCTGACAGGGAGCATGCTGATAGGAGGAGAAAAAGGCATGACAGAGATTAGCTCCTCACTGTCATTCTTTTCTTTTCACTGTCCAGTCACTGGCTGGGGGAATTTTCAGTACAACCTGGGCTCAATAGAAGTGGGTTGAGGTTGGCTATCAGACCGAGGACATCTACTGGCAGAAAAAATACTGCAGGAGAAATCTCTGAACAGAAGGTGAATATTGCAACAAAAATGGGTTTTTGTCATTTTAGTTTTTATTGGGCTGTTCGTTTTATATTATTTTTGTAAGGAGTTCTGCTTTAGAACCATGGTTCTTTTTGGTTACTTATGAACTGTGCATGAATTGTCTAAAATCTATCCTTTTTGATTAAAATATAATAAGACATAAAAAGTCTTGGGACAGATTTATAAATAATCAGCTACAAACACCCTTTGCAAGTCCATATTTGTTAGCTGTCTACATATGGTTTAGCATTATCAATAGGCAGACATTGCACGTGCACTTCTGTGTACTTCAAAACACATAGACTTATTAGGAAAGTTAGAGTTTAAATACTAAACTAACCCATTCAGAATTCAATCTGGTCAGAAAAGTATAAAATGGATTATGATTAGTTGCTCTAGGTTTTTGGCTCAGAGATATTAGAATAAGTTCACCTTTAGGAACATGCAGGGGAGGGCTGGCAGCCTTAGACCTGGGGGGCAAGTCCAGTCAAGTGGCCCATTGAACCACTTCATCAGCTAGGTGAGTCCACTGGTGGGGGGGAGGGTGTTAGATAAGTCCGCTGGTGGGGGGGAGGGTGTTAGATAAGTCCGCTGGTGGGTGGGTGGGGGGAGGGTGTTTGATAAGTCCGCTGGTGGGGGGATGTTAGATAAGTCCGCTAGTGGGGGGGAGGGTGTTAGATAAGTCCGCTGGTGGGTGGGGAGGGTGTTAGACAAGTCTGCTGGTGGGTGGGGGGAGGGTGTTAGATAAGTCCGCTGGTGGGTGGGGGGAGCATGTTAGATAAGTCCACTGGTGGGGGAAGGGTGTTAGATAAGTCTGCTGGTGGGTGGGGAGGGTGTTAGATAAGTCCACTGGTGGGGAGGGAGGGTGTTAGATAAGTCCGCTGGTGGGTCTAGGGAGGGTGTTAGATAAGTCCGCTGGTGTGGTGGGTGGGGGGAGCATGTTAGATAAGTCTACTGGTGGGGGGAGGGTGTTAGATAAGTCCTCTGGTTGGGGGGGAGGGTGTTAGATAAGTCCTCTGGTTGGGGGGAGGGTGTTACATAAGTCCTTTGGTTGGGGGGAAGGGTGTTAGATAAGTCCACTGGTGGGGGGAAGGGTGTTAGATAAGTCCGCTGGTTGGGGGGGAGGGTGTTAGATAAGTCCTCTTGTTGGGGGGGAGGGTGTTAGATAAGTCCGCTGGTGGTTGGGGAAAGCATGTTAGATAAGTCCACTGGTGGGGGGGAGGGTGTTAGATAAGTCCGCTGGTGGGTGGGGGAAGCATGTTAGATAAGTCCACTGGTGGGGGGAGGGTGTTAGATAAGTCCTCTGGTTGGGGGGGAAGGGTGTTAGATAAGTCCGCTGGTTGGGGGGAGGGTGTTAGATAAGTCCTCTGGGTGGGGGGGAGAGTGTTAGATAAGTCAGCTGGTTGGGGGGAGGGTATTAGATAAGTCCTCTGGTTGGGGGGGAAGGGTGTTAGATAAGTCCGCTGGTTGGGGGGGAGGGTATTAGATAAGTCCGCTGGTGGGTGGGGAGGGTGTTAGATAAGTCCGCTGGTTGGGGGGCTGTTAGATAAGTCCGCTGGTTGGGGGAGGAGGGTGTTAGATAAGTCCACTGTGGGGGGGGCTGTTAGATAAGTCCGCTGGTTGGGGGGTGTTAGATAAGTCCGCTGGTTGGAGGGGTGTTAGATAAGTCCGCTGGTTGGGGGGGAGGGTGTTAGATAAGTCCGCTGGTTGGGGGGGAGGCTGTTAGATAAGTCTGCTGGTTGGGGGGGTGTTAGATAAGTCCGCTGTGGGGGGGCTGTTAGATAAGTCTGCTGGTTGGGGGGGTGTTAGATAAGTCTGCTGGTGGGGGGAGGGTGTTAAGTCCTCTGGTGGGGGGAGGGTGTTAAGTCCAATGTTGGGGGGAGGGTGTTAAGTCCGCTGGTGGGGGGAGGGTGTTAAGTCCTCTGGTGGGGGGGGTGTTAAGTCCTCTGGTGGTGGGGAGGGTGTTAAGTCCACTGGTGGGGGGGAGGGTGTTTAGTCCACTGTTGGGGGGGAAGGTGTTAAGTCCGCGTGTGGGGGGGAGGTGCTAGAAAAAAAAACACACGCTGCCACTGCCAAAATTTTAAATTGTCATGATGACTATGCATTATTAATTAAATTTACAACTGAAGCGGATTTTCCCATTCTATTCCATTTTGTGAAGGTTATCACAGATGCCTTACATCAGGCTGGGGAGCGTTGATTCAGTGAGGACTGGAGACACTGAGCCAGGACCTTGCCACTCTTTGGGGGGGGGGGGGGGCTGATGATCCTGAAGCAGGTCTCGTCTTCTCTGCTCTGCAGACTGCAGCTAGCCACTCCTCCCCATAAGCCCAGCAGGTCACGTGCGACGTGACGTTCTTAACGCCAGGTGTCCCCTCCCTTGACGTGCCACACACCTGGCCTGCCTCTGAGACTCCTAGGAGGTGGGAGTTGTAGTCTGATGCGCTCACACCTCCAGGAGCTTTAACGCAGCCGGACTACAACTCCCACAATGCAGCGCAGGCTGGGCAGCAGCATCGAGCCAGCCAATCGGCTGCGGCTGGCATTAAGATCACTGTGTGACCCAGGCTGCCCGTCACAGCATGAAAAAAAAAAAAGAGAAATGAACAAACAGCCAGCGGCCGTTTTAAACATAATGTAGGCGCCGGCCTGTGGGGAAATTTCCACCCTGCCCCTAGGCCCAGCCCGCCCCTGGGAACATGTTACATGTTCTACCCATTTCTAGGGTGGACCATGTAACATGCTTCCTCTGCTGCAGCCGCTACCCGCTGCCCTCTCTCCCTGTGACAGCAGTCCAGGGAAAAGTACCCTGTACCAGCTGTCACTGTGAATGAATAAATGATAAGTACCAACATTCTCTGCAGATGTTAGCTTGTAGTTCTCAATGAACACGGCACTGTTGAGCGCTGTGGTAGTTCATTGAGTCTTCCTGCCAGTGTGAAACTGCCTGCCTGTATGATGTACGGCCAGACAGCTGCAGGAGACCTGCATGGCATCATCGGTCTGCTTTTCACTGTTGCGATGCTTTCCAGACAATTAAAAAAAAAATACCTGCTATAAAAATGTTTTTTTTTTTTTTTTTAAATGAATGTATCCTTTTAAGAACTTGTACTGTACCTTATTGTATAAAATTGAGGATGTAAAAAAGCCAAAGGATCAGCATGACAACCAGACAACTTTCATCTTTCAGAAAAAGTGGGCAGTGGCAGCCTCTGCATATTTCTCAGGACCAGTTTCCTTTAAGATATATTTTGGATATGCACAACTATATTTGGGCTCTCTGTAGCATGGATCAGCCTACAATATTTAGATATAAAAGTCGGTTTCTCTTTTCCGACAGAGAAGTGTTACATGTATTTTTATTGCACCAAGCATTCAATCAGATGTTGTTTTTCTAGCCGGCTAATTGGTTAATTTGAACAGCATTTGCCTTTTCCTTTCAAACACTGAAAATAACTAAATATAACATGAGAAAGACTTTACAAACTGAAGATGAGATTAAAGGGGTTGTAAACCCTTTATCCACCCTATGCATTAAGGTGATGACGTTTTATAGAATGCCAATATGGAGAAACTGTTAGATTTCCCTACACAAATTAATATCAACCAATTTGGGCTAAAATTTACTGGTACTTGTGATTTATATCATATCAGTTTTTTTTTAGACCTGGTATTAACTAAGGCAGATGGGTATATTACTACAAGAACATTCTTCAAGGAGACCAACAGGAACATTTACATCCCTACGGCTAGTTGCCACCATCCTAAGTGGTTGGGAGCAATTCCAAAGGGATAATTAATGCACATTCATCGTAATTGTGCCAAAATAGAGGATTATGTAGAACAGTCTGAATTGCTGATCAATAGGTTTAAAGAAAAAGGCTATCGAGACACTACGTTGGTGCCTGTTCAAACACAGGTATTAAATATGAATCGACAGGATCTGTTAATTGATGAACCAAAACAATCCAATCTGAATAGGAACAATATGGCATTCTTGACAGAATTTATTAGAGATTATAGATCCTTGTAAAAGACTGTTAGAAAGCATTGGCATATCCCTTTGAGGGATAAGATGTTGGTAGATCTTCTCCCAAAACAGCCTACTTTAATTTATCACCAGGCTCCTATTTTGAGAAACAGAATCTCACCTAATATTTATAATCCTCCAAAGAGGGTGAACACTTTCCTGGATTCAACCGTTTTTTTTCCACTGCAAGAGGTGTAAGGCTTGTAGGACAAATAAGGTAACAAAGAAAAATAGTTCTTTGCCTCCTTAAACACTGGAGACAATATGATATAGACAAGTTCATCTCCTGTGATTCTACCTTTGTCACCTACCTGATCTCCTGTCCATGCTGGCTCCAGTACATGGGGTGCACGACTAGGAAGTTGGGAATTAGCACTATTGAACACCTCAACAACATTAAGATTGGGTTTCCAAAACACAGTCTGTCTAACATTTTCAGAATCCACCACAATCAGGATCCTAATGTGGCTTCTTTTTGTGGAATTGAGGTAATATGAAACAAAAGATCTCAAAAAAGGAAACGGAATGGATTTATAAACCGAAGACTTACATCCTGCTGGTATCATTGTAGACATTGACTTAAATTGCTATATTTCCAAATACTAAGTTGTGTAATGGTGTTTCAATTCATTTCTACCCTTTCTTTATGCTTTTTAATTATAGCAATTTTTTCCGATATACATACTACATATACCCACAAGATGGCGTCTCTTGGTAATGAGTAATTACTCTTCTCTTGATATCATGTTTTTATTTAGAGCCATTTCAGATAGTTATAATATGTCCATCCACAAGATGGCGTTTTTTACAATGAGGTGTACCCCTTTCACACCACACCGCCCATAGCGGCGCATTTCGGCCGCTAGCGGTGTGCTTTTACCCCCCGCTAGCGGCCGGGAAAGGCTTAAAACTGCCGGCAATATGCCGCAATAACAGCGTTTTGCCGGCGGTATTACAGCGCTGCCCCATTGATTTCAATGGGGAGCAGCGGTGGAGGAGCGGTAAACACACAGCTCCTTCACCGCTCCAAAGAAGCTGCTGGCAGGACATTTCCCTAACGTCCTGCCAGCGCACCGCTGTAGTCACACTACAAACAATGGTGCAGCTTTTTTAGGGCGGATAGCAATAATTTATGCATCCATAAGATGGTGTCCCTACAATAGGCAAGTTGGTCCTTTTTGATGTAGTGATTGAATACACCACCAAATGGTGCACTTGTTACAGCATTCTTTGATGTAGTAACCGAGCCACCATTAGAGGGTGCACTTACGATATCATTTTTTTTACTGATTTAAATACACTTTCTATAGATTTTATATTATATACTTTTTGATTTAATATAAGTGCTGAAATTTAGTAAATTTGGTTCTTGAACCACGTACTAACTTTTTGGTACAATATTTAAAACGATTACTAAGGATGGAAGTGGATTGGACATCCAATTTGTGGAAATGACGCAGCCGACCACATGACTCCTGATGGCGTCAGACGTTACTGACTAAACGCATCGGGTCGTTGGAACGCAGGTGGAATGCAAACGGCATACCTGTACGCTTTTTGATTCAGGCAAAGTGTTTTTACTATGTTTTATGCCGATTCCTCTTATGAAATAAAAGGATTTTTTATACTATGCAATGAGGAGACTCTTCTTCTTGTTATCTTTTAAACATATGACCAGTCGTTGGAGCATATTGAGCCGTGGACCTCTCCCTTTAGAAGGCACACTTTCATTGGTATCTGACCGCCCGGTAATGGGTGTTAATCTTTTCTGATTGATCATTGGACCATATCGGGCTGTGGACCAGTCTCCTTTCATTAGGCATACTTCCATTGGTATCTGCGCCTGGCTTGACTACCTGTTATGGGTGTCAACTTCCTCTGAGGGGTAGATTGTTTGCCTGGTGGCAGTGGAAGATGTTTTCTCACCGAGATCGCAGGGATTCTCTTCACTCACATTGATACATCCCTGTTGGTGGTTCACGGACACTTAATTTAAATTTTTTGGGAAATTATATGGACATTTATTTTAGTATTTTAACATATATGTCTCTTATGAAGTTTACTTATGATTTTTCTGCAATTTTTTGTATGTATATTTGAGTACTTCAATGCGATCAGTATGATCAGAGAGCAGTATGAAAGTTATTTGATTTCTTTAACATAATTTGACCCCGATCCTGAGGGAGAAGGGCAGTGGAGGGAGGAGAGGGTCAAACAAGGATGCCATGGAAGCAACTGACATCCTCCTTATCAACTGATCATGCCATTGGTCATTAGTACGCCGACAGCTAGAAGGTTGTAATGTTTCACAATGAAAACCTGTGGCTTTGTGTAACTAAAAAGCAGGCGTCATCCATTCGCTGGCTTGTATACAGTTTTTGGGTCATTTTTTGGTGTTTTGCCAATGCACCCTGGTTGAAAAAGGCTGCCCTGGAAGATGAATAAAAACAATATATATATTTTTTTTTTGCATTGGTACGTGTTCCCCATGACAGTGTCCAGCTTTTGAAAGCCTTTACAGTCGTGTCCCTAAAAGTGCTAAAAATGTCAGGAACCTAGTAGGATTTGGGTTGGGCAAGTTACAAACAGGATTTCCTGAACCCTCAAGGCAGATTTGCTTGTACTTATTTAAGGCCCAGTGTTATGACCCAAGCATGTTCATAGTCTCTATACTCTAATCTTTTGTGTGGATGGGGAAACCATTCATTTTTTTTTTTTGGTCAGCCCTCTGGCTTATCATCGTCTATAGCCAGCCTTAGAAGGTATCTTATGAAGAATGACACAAAGTGTCCCACAATTTGAGCACTACTTACATGGCTCTGAACACAATTGGGTGCACGTTCCCACTGCTACCAATGACGTGAGTCATACCCTATCATGGCTCAGTGGGCCATGATTTTTGTATGGTTATGCTATTGTTCCCATGTACGCAGATCCATTTGCTAGGAACGTTAATGTAATCGCCACGAGGTGTTCAGTCTCTTGGTGAGGCATAAACGATCATCCCTAAAAGAGCAAACAGATCTGCCACGTCCACAGGAAGGTTTCCGCAGCCAATGGTCTTCCGCCAATGTCTATATGTGTGAATACGATTGCATGAGCATATTGCAGCAAAACTGTCACTGGGGGGACATCTGACAACATCAATAAAAATGTCCACAACAATGGGCACAGTGGCTGCAATTGATGGCAATTGATGGCATGGTGAGGCTGCAATTGATGGGTTTTTTTTTTTCAGAATTTGTTTTTATCACCATCTGCCACTGATCTGTGGACTAAAATATAAACACCATTCTCATAATCTTACATTGTAAAATGTTGTCATAATTAAATATGTTTTAGCTATTTATTTATTTTTGCGGTAATTGAGTTTCCCTTTTAAACAAACCATGTGAGGTCTTGTAAAAGGATATATTTCAGATGGCCCGGTTCACCTAACTCTTCTTTGTTCCTGCGCTGCAGAATATTTCTATGGCATTTGGCAATTATAGGAATGTCATTTGGGCCTGAGGGGTGAGAACGCACACACATCCAACACTTGCAGAAGTGTTGAATGACAAAGCGGCTGCAGTACTGGAATAGAGGAGGTTGGAAAAGTGAGTACATGCTGTCTTCTATTGCAGAGGAGTGCTAAATTTAACTCTTTAGGGACCTGACAGGGCTTCTGATATATAGTTGATTCACTAGACTTCACTGTCATAACCTCCAATGAATAAATCCAATCAATACACATTTCACATGGAATTTGTGTCACAGCTTCTCTAAGGTGAAAACAATACTATAAAAAGGATAAATTGTATCCTTTACAGCTTAACAGATAGCTCATATCTTGCTCTGGAAGCAAAACGAGTTTGAAGGAAAAGATTTTTTTAGATGTACTGAGTTCTACGCTCCTTAAAAAGTACAAAAGCCTCTATTAAACGTCTCTATTATTCTGGCTCTCCTACTGTTAGGGTTATGGCAAGGTGAAATGGAATCACGTATTTGGTGTAGGAATTGAAAAGACCTGTTTTTGCTTCTACAGTGTGCCTGACCTGGCTGCTGTGTTTTCACAAATGCAATCTTTCTGTTGTCTGACGTGTTTCTTTTGCACAAATCATATATACATTATATTACCAAATGTACTGGGGCACCTGCCTTTACATGCACAGGAACTTTAATGGCATCCCAGTCTTATGCCCCGTACACAAGGTCGGATTTTCTGATGTAAAATGTTCGATGGGAGCTTTTTGTCGGGAATTCCGACCGTATGTAGGCTCCATTGGACATTTTCCATCGGAATTTCTGTCACACAAAATTTGAGATCTGGATCTAAAATTTTCTGTCCAAAAAATCCAATGTTGGAAATTCCGATCGTGTGTACACAATGCCGACACACAAGGTTCCACTCATGCTCGGAATCAAGCAGAAGAGCCGCACTGGCTATTGAACTTAATTTTTCTGGGCTTGTCGTACATGTTGTACGTCACCGTGTTCTTGACGGTCGCAATTTCCGACCAACTTTGTGTGACCGTGTGTATGCAAGACAAGTTTGAGCCAGCATCCGTCAGAAAAAATCCATGGATTTTGTTGTCGGAATGTCCGATCGTGTGTACGTAGCATTAGTCTGTAGGGTTCAATATTGAGTTGGCCCACCCTCTGCAGCTATAACAGCTTCAACTCTTCTGGGAAGGCTGTCCACATGGTTTAGGAGTGTGTCTATGGGAATGTTTGACCATTCTTCTAGAAGCACATTTGTGAGGTCAGGCACTGATGTGGACGAGAAGGCCTGGCTCGCAGTGTCTGTGTCACGTACATGGTGGAGACTGAGCTGTAGAGAGGGCTTCTCTTGCACCTCCTGTCTAGCACCCCTGGTAGAGATGATGGGGTGAAAGACACGACACAGAGTGGCACAAGGGCCAATGTAGCAGGGGGCTCAGGACGGGTCTTGGCAGGAACCCGATAGCTGCAGTTTACCGGATGGGCACCGAGGACTGGACTTCCATGTTGCTGGATCAGCAGGCAGAGTTGTGGTCAGAACATAAGCCAGGAGGTCATCAAAGCTGAGCAGAGCAGGTACAGGAACATGAGACAGAATCAAGGACAGGATACAGGCTGGGTTCGGAACACAGTCGGACAGCGCAGTAGGTCACAAGAAGGCAGGCAGAAGTCAACGGGAAGGTTCAGGTAAAAGCCGGGTCAAACACAGGAATGCTGGAATAGATCAGATACTGGTAACAGTTACTAGCTGAAAGACCACTCAGCAAGGCTCATGTGTCAGTGTTCCATTTAAATAAACTACTTGGCGCCCAGAGGTGCGCATGTGCACACGTGTGAACGCATGCACATTGGCGCAAATATGTGTGTGCTCGCATTGCGCTCATCTGTGTGCGCCCATGCATGCACACATACACACCAGTGTGCCCGTGCTTGTGTGCAGGTGCACGTCTATTAGCCAAACTTCCCTTACAGTCTGCTTTAATTCATCCCAAAGGTGTTCTATCAGGTTGAGGTCAGGACTTTGTGCAGGCTAGTCAAGTTTCTCCACCCCAAACTCACTCATCCATGTGTTTATGGACCTTGTTTGTGCACTGGTCCAAATCATTTGGTGGTGGGGGGATTATGGCGTGGGGTTGTTTTTCAGGGGGGAGATTTAGTCCAGCCTTCAAGGGAGATTTACTAAAACTGGAGTACTCTGGTGCAGCTGTGCATAGAAACCAATCAGCTTCTAACTTCAGCTTGTTCAATTAAGCCTTGTCAATAAAACCTGGAAGCTGAATAATTTCTATGCAGAGCTGCACCAGATTTTGTAACATGCAGTTTTAGTAAATAACCCCCTATGCGACAACCATGGCACATTTAGGGCTCATGCACACTCAAAGAAGCTAAAAAAAAGCTGCTGCTACAGGCTTTTGAGCTCTTTCGAGCTCTCATTTTTTTCTGCCCGGAAACTCCCCTCCATGTTAGCCAATATGTCTATGCACACTATGGCTTTTTCATGCTTTTACAGGCATATGCTCCTACGGGCAGAAAAAAAAAACCATAGTGGAGGAGTGAGTTTAGCCACAGAGTGACAGGAAGTGTGTTATTCACTGGATCACTAGGTGAAAAATAAAATTGAAAACGAATGCAGCCACCACATGTAAGGACTTGCAAGCTGCAATATAATAAATATTTGTTTTTGGGTTTAGATGTGCTTTGATTTGAAGTCATTACTCTACTAAACATAAAACATGAGATATAGAGGATTTCAGTTTAGCAGCTAAACTTTTCTTTTTCTTACAGGTACAGGCCATCAATTTGTGTACGCTTTACATATGCTTTACACTTATATTATACATCAGCCCCTCCCTCAAGGAGCTTACAATCTAAGGTTTATTCTAAGCCTATGTGGAGGGGGGTTGTGTGCCTTTCCTCCAATCAGCTGTCTCCCAGTGTAAGTCAAGACTACATTGCTACTGCTGAATGAGGACATGAAAATTCTAAACCGATGTAAGAATTCTAAAGAATATAAGAAGCAGAAGAAAGCAGATAAACAAGTAAAACTTATGTAGGGAGATTTGTTTAATCCCTGTGTATCATCTGAGGCTGTTCACTTCACTGGGTATATGTGAGGGTTTACATCCACTTTAACATCTGCTCATTCTGTTGCAGGGTAATATTAATTCAAAATGGGATACTAGTGCTTGGCAATGAAAAAAACAAACCTGCACTTTAAAAAAAAAAAAAAAAAACACCATTCACACATCAAGTGCTTTTTACACACACCTACAGTATCTCACAAAAGTGAGTATGCCCCTCACATTTTTGTAAATATTTTATTCTATCTTTTCGTGTGACAACACTGAGGAAATTACACTTTGCTACAATGTAAAGTAGTGAGTGTACAGCTTGTATAACAGTGTAAATTTGCTGTCCCCTCAAAATAACACACAGCCTTTATTATTGTCTAATCCGCTGGCAGCAAAAGTGAGTAGACCCCTAAGTAAAAATGTCCAAATTGGGTCAAAAGTGTCAATATTTTGTGTGGCCACCATTATTTTCCAACACTACCCTAACTCTCTTGGGCATGAAGTTTGCGAGAGCTTCACAGGTTGCCACTGGAGTCCTCTTCCACGCCTCCATGATGACATCACAGAGCTGGTGGATGTTAGAGACCTTGTTCTCCTCCATCTTCTGTTTGAGGATGCCCCACAGATGCTCAATAGGGTTTAGGTCTGGAGACATACTTGGCCAGTCCATCACCTTTACCCTCAGCTTCTTTAGCAAGGCAGTGGTCATCTTGGAGGTGTTTTTGGGGTCATTATCATGTTGAAATACCGCCCTGCAGCCCAATCTCCAAAGGGAGGGGATCATACTCTGCTTCAGTATGTCACAGTACATGTTGGCATTCATGGTCCCTTAATAAATTGTAGCTCCCCAGTGCCAGCAGCACTCATGCAGCTCCAGACCATGACACTCTCACCACCATGCTTGACTGCTAGCAAGACACACTTGTCTTTGTACTCCTCACCTGGTTGCTGCCACACACGTTTGACACCATCTGAACCAAATAAGTTTATCCTGGTCTCATCAGACCACAGGAGATGGTTCCAGTAATCCATGTCCTTAGTCTGCTTGTCTTCAGCAAACTGTTTACGGGCTTTCTTGTGCATCATCTTTAGAAGAGGCTTCCTTCTGGAATGACAGGCATGTAGACCAGTTTGATGCACTGTGCGGCATATGGTCTGAGCACTGACAGGCTGACCCACCCACCCCTTCAACCTCTGCTGCAATGCTGGCAGCACTAATATGTCTATTTCCCAAAGACAAGCTCTGGATATGATGCTGAGCACGTGCACTCAACTTCTTTGGTCGACCATGGTGAGACCTGTTCTGAGTGGAACCTGTCCAGTTAAACAGCTGTATGGTCTTGGTCACCATGCTGCTGCTCAGTTTCAGAGTCTTGACAATCTTCTTATAGCCTAGGCCATCTTTATGTAGAGCAACATTTTTTTTTTCAGAGCCTCAGAGTTATTTGCCATGAGGTGCCATATTGAACTTCAAATGACCATTATGAGAGAGTGATAACACCAAATTTAACACACCTGCTCCTCATTAACACCTGAGACCTTGTAAAATTAATGAGTCACATGACACAAGTGAGGAAAAATGGCTAATTGGGCCCGATTTGGACATTTTCACTTAGGGGTATACTCACTTTGGTTGCCAGTGGTTTAGACATTGATTGCTGTGTGTTGAGTTATTTTGAGGGGACAACAAATGTACACTATTATACAAGCTGTACACTCACTACTTTACATTGTAGCAACGTGTCATTTTTTTCAGTGTTACATAGTAGATGAGGTTGAAAAAAGACACAAGTCGATCAAGTCCAACCTATGTGTGTGATTATATGTCAGTATTACATTGTATATCCCTGTATGTTGCGGTTGTTCAGGTGCTTATCTAATAGTTTCTTGAAGCTATAAACGCTGAGACCACCGCCTGTGCAAGGGAATTCCACATCCATGCCGCTCTTATAGTAAAGAACCCTCTACATAGTTTAAGGTTAAACCTCTTTTCTTCTAATTTTAATGAGTCTTGTTAAACTCCCTTTTGCGAAAAAGTTTTATCCCTATTGTGGGGTCACCAGTATGGTATTTGTATATTGAAATCATATCCCCTCTCAAGTGTCTCTTCTCCAGAGAGAATAAGTTCAGTGCTCGCAACCTTTCCTCGTAACTAATATCCTCCAGACCCTTTATCATCTTTGTTGCCCTTCTTTGTACTCGCTCCATTTCCAGTACATTGTTCCTGAGGACTGGTGCCCAAAACTGGACAGCATATTCCAGGTGTGGCAGGACCAGAGTCTTGTAGAGTGGCAGAATTATCATTTTATCTCTGGAGTTGATCCCCCCCCTTTTTTTTTTTTTTTTTTATTCTTTATTTACGGATTGCAGGTAATACAGACACAAACTGTAGAAGACACAAATCACTCAGTTTTCCAATATGACAAAAATACACAGTTAATACTTCGTGGGGGACCGGAGGAAACCTATCAAATTATGGCAGCAGCAGCCCCAAGCATGTCTAGACCACCACATTATCCCACTCCAATGATCCAGCACCCCAGTGCCCACTTTATGAGCCAGGGCAGTCCCCGGGGCGATCCCCCTCTAGGCCTAATCTGGGGGGCCTCCATCATCGGTCACCTCCATTCTATAAATCATGGAGCTCAGCCGGGATCACCTCGAGGGCCGCCAACCCCTGGCTGGGAAACTGAGAGAACAGAATGGAAAAGTCCTTGCAATCACCATTTATTTTAATTATACTTGGGGGTTAGGGGATAGGAAAAAAGAGGGGGGGAGCAAATGGGCAGGAGAAGGGGATAGGGGTAGAAAGAAAGAAAGACAGAGCGGGCTAACAGTACCATGAGGCAGACGGGGGTCAATTGATCCCCTTTTTAATGCATGCCAATATTCTGTTTGCTTTGTTAGCAGCAGCCTGTGATCTACTAGGACCCCCAGGTCCTTTTCCATCCTAGATTCCCCCAGAGGTTCTTCCCCAGTGTATAGATTGCATTCCTATTTTTGCCACCCAAATGCATTTTTTTTTACATTGTCACATGAAAAGATATAATAAAATATTTACAAAAATGTGAGGGGTGTATTCACTTTTGTGAGATACTATATGTATGTCATCTCCATTACACGGAGAACAGGGAGATTAGTAGTTTACCCAAGAAAGATAACATTGTTTTTGCTTTCGGTTCATTTCATAGGAAGGGACAAGGACACTGCAGTCTGGCAAGATCAACAAGTATTTTCTGTACTTGCTGAACATGTTCTTAGCTTGAAAAAAATGCAGCCACTATACCTAAGGACTGGTAAGCTGCAATATATTACAGTTCTGCTCTTGGGTTTACTGTAGTTGTCCTTTAAAAACTGTTTACATCTCCTACCATTCCTTTGAGTATTATGTTCCCACTTAACTAAAGTGTGCACTTAAATGGGCCTATCATTAAAAATTACACTTCAAATGATTCAGCAGAGTACATGTAAACATTGCCAAATTACATTACTATTTTAAGTAAAGTACCTTGCCCTGAATTAAAAAAAAATTTAATATTAAGTCTAGATAGACTAGGTCACATGACCTCTGACTACCAGGAGCAATGTGGGTTGCTGACTTTATTTGACAGAAGAGGATCAACAAGGCACAACCATGAAGCAGAGTTTGATATATACAGTATATAATATAGCTCCCCTCTTGTGCACACATAGTTAAAACAATTTAATAGAAACAAATTGTTATTAGAAAACAATGTTTAAAGACATTAACCGTCCTGGCAGTATTCCCGAGTGTAGCTCAGAGTGAATTTTCACTACAATTAGTGGTAACCCACGAGCCACACTTGGGATTGCTTCGCAGGATCCATGTACAGTGTACTTACCTTGTTCCCAGGATCCTGTGAGATGTCGTCTACCCCCCCCCCCCCCACTGTTTACTCCGCCGGATGTATTACTAATCTGGGCTCTGCTTTCTGAGAGTGGTGCGATGCACGGGGCAAAGTCTGGCGGCAAATTGAAAAAGTGAAAAATAGAAAAATACAGAACAGTACACTGTAATCTGTAAGATTACATTACTGTATCAAATCATTTCACCTCCCTTTTTGACCCTAGTGCTTTGTCCAGTGCCCCGCATGCAGTTTAATATTATATATACTGTTCTTTCTAACTGGAAACTTGAGAATGTCCATGGCAACCAAAAAGTGTCCCTTTACATCAAAAGCGGTTTTAGACCGCTAGAAAACAACAACAGTAAATTAGAATCACTTGCAGAATTGAACGATAGTGATTTGTGGGGAAATTTGTCACCAGACACTGAAAGTAACGACGGCGACAATTCTGCACCTGAGAAAATTTCAGTGTTTTTGATTTGATTACATTATTGAATAAAATGTATTATTATTATATTATTATTTGTTATAATTATTTATAGTTATTTATTATATTATAATTTATGATTTCCTGTTTCAAGCGTTATCATACCCGGGCTGTCTACTAGACTCTTGTTTGGACAGATTTAAGTGTGTTATTTATTACTAAAAATTACAGGCATATAATATAAAACACCAAATTTCCATGCAAAACAATGTACCGCTTTGAGATTCAAAAACTGGACATAATTATACCACTAGGGAGGTTAACACATATTTATAAATCAGATAAACAAGAAAGCATTCACTGCAGGGGAATTTGCCAGTATCACCAGTGAATGGTTGTTGAAAGTCACATTCACTGATTTAGAAATTTGCCCAAATGCATAGTACATACAGTAGTTGCATTTGCTAGGAATTATTATTTTTTAAACTGAACTCCGGACTAGAAAAAAAATATTGTTGGAATAGGGTTCCCAACACTTCAAGGGTTAAATGTTTGTTATGTCTAGGTGTCACAGTCAGGGGTCAGGCTCGGAGACCTGTAGCTATAGCCATAGAGAGGCTCCCACTGACCAGCTAGATACATGTTTAAGCAGGTTGCAACCCGGGCTATGGGGTCTAACCAGTGTTCACCAGAGCTCCTGATGGCCGGCATGCATTTCTCTGCATGTTAGTACCAGGTTGTGGGCGAGTGAGGGTCCAGAAGCAGATATAGCAGGTAGGGTTTTGGCAGAAGCATAGTCAATAAACAAGACAAAGGTCGGTAATGTGTAGTGGAGTTAAGGACGCTGCAGATACACAAAGGAGCAAGATATCTTACATAAGCTTTAACAGGTACCTGTTCCCAGATTAAATGTGTATCTTTTTTGACACAAATAGAGATTTCTTTTGGTGGCATTTGATCCCTATTGGGTTTTTTATTTTATTTTATTTTTTTATATAAAAGAAAAGACAGACAGTTTTAAAAAACTGTGCTGCTATAAAAACATATCTCAGTCTCTTAATAGATTTTGGGCAAAATGTACTCTGCTTTGGTAAAAAAAAAAAAAAATCCCAATAAATGTCTATTGATAGGTTTGTATGAAAGTTATAGCATTTATGAATTATGTTGACTGTACTGAAATTTGTATTTATTTATTTTTTATACTAGTAATGGCGACAATCGGCGACTTATAACAGGACTGCAGAGGTCAATCTGACTCTAACTAATGCTGGGGGGAACTAACTGCCACTGACATCACCAGTGCCATTATTACGGTGATCAGTGCTAATAATATGCACTGTTACTGTACAAATGACACTGGGCAGGAAGGGGGATTAACATCTAGGGCGATCAAGGGGTTAAATATGTACTGAACAGGTTTGTGTGTGTAAATCTGGTGGCATCTGATGATCGGAATGTGCTGTGACGAATCACAGCGCAGCTGAAAGGGTGCGCGCACCCCCTACCTGTAAATGCAGAATAACTTATATATACGTGATTCTGTGCAGAGTGGCCACCCAGTAGCAGTAAAGCTACAATGCCGTGGTTGCTAAGTGTACGTTTTTTCTGATTGAGATGTGTTTTTTTTTTACTTTGGATTGTATTTCATCATCTGTACAGTATTTTGCTTATGTTTGCATCTCCATTTTTTAAAAGGGTTACATTGGGATGACTAGCTGCTGTGTTTTTTTAAGCACTTTGGGAGTGTTTAAACTTCTTCCCTTCTGGTAGCTGCTATCCCTACGACTAATGCCACGTACACATGACTGGTTTTTACGTCGGAATAAACTCTGACGGTTTTTCCGACAGCGTTCTGATGGGATTTCGCTCAAGCTGTCTTGCCTACACCAAATTCCGACCATCAAGAACATGGTGATGTACAACACGTATGACAGGGACTAAAAAAAAGGAAGTGCAGTGGCCAGTAGCCAATAGCTTCCATCTCGTAGTTGTATCTGAGCATGCGTGAGTTTTTGCGCATCGGAATTGCATACACACGATCAAAATTTCCGAAACGTTTTATGTCGGAAAAATTGAGAACATGCTCTCAATCTTTTGCTGGCGGAAATTGGACCAGCAAAATTCAGGTGGAGCATACACACGGCCGCATTTTCTGATGAAAAGCTCTCATCAGTCTTTTGGTGGCCAAAATTACGACAGTGTGTACGCGTGAGTGTGTACTCATGAGTCCTGTGATGGGTTAAACCCATCATGGTTTTGCGGCTTTGGACAGAAATCGTAGTGTATGCTGTCAGTGGAATAAACAGAGCTGGAACAAGTTGTCATCAGTGTTCATCTTATTTTATTGGTTAATATTATTGGCTATTAGTATGTATGTTATATTCATAAAGTGCAAAGTTCATAAATTGATCACCAAAGTGGTCCTGTGCAAACAATTCATGCATGCCAGTGTTGGATAGATCAATCTGGCTCAATGCTCAGACATTCACCGTTGTGACACCTTCATAATAAATCAGATGGGGGCTTACCAGACCACCAGTGATCTTCCTTACTCAGGAAGATCATTCAGCGCTTACTGGGATCTCTGATCATTAGATGGAAATCCGTAATTGTTCCCCCGCCAGTCTCACTGCGTTCCTCTGGTGACAAGATGATCCAGCTCACCGTCTCAGATGGGATGGATGGATGAATCCTTAGAGTTAAAATGGGTAAAAAACAGGGAGACTCCTCATAGTGTAATATGGTCTCAACTGTTTTATTTTAAAATCAGTGCACTTACATATAAAACAAAAAATGTTGCTGGCTGTAAATTTCTCCACTATAGCCAGTGCTATGAAACGTTGGGTGGGACTTTGCGTGTGCCTCAGTGGAGTGTGAATATTAATTTATAACATATTTTTTTTTTATATATACAAATTCTTTATTTAGCATCCTTAGACGGGAGATAATTAAAACATGACAATCTGAATAAACATACAATTTACTGTTAAGTTGACCCATGTTGTGCAAATCCTGGGAATATCGAAAGTGTGGCTTACACGTTTTCACGGGAACCCCACTTTGACAGGGCCGTTTAGAACAGCACAAACAGCATGTAAATATTACAGATGTCCTAGAAATACAAAATTGTGAAATTAGCTAAATCATACAATAATATTAGATACGATCTTAAAAGTATATATGTAAATAACATATTAAAATGTAATACAATGTTGTATATTGTTGTATAATTACCCGTTGGTACAGAATACTAATGTAGCATAGTGATATTCTTTTTTAACAGAAGTGCAGTTACACATTATGTTTATTAATGTCCAGCAGTGTCCTATAAACACAGCAATACTTAATAAATAAATAAATAAAAAAGAGGGAGGACACCAAACCCACTTAGTGGATGTTCGAATTTCAAATACAAGGATTAACCGGTTCCCAACCAGCACACGCCGATGTACGTCGGCAGAATGGCATGGGCAGGCAAATAGGCGTACCTGTATGTCCCTTTAAATTTGCCGCCTTGCCGGCGGTGCGCTCGCGTGCTGGTCGGAACCCCCGTGAGTCCAGTCGCAGGTCCCGTGGACTCGATCGCCGCGGGCATACCCGCGATCGTCTCACAGGGCGGCTGAACGAGGAAATGCCGTTGTAAACAGCATCTCCCCGTTCTGCCTAGCAACTAGTGACGCTGATCTCTGCTCCATGTGATCAGTGTCATTTACACAGGAATCACTGCATTTATATAGCAGCGATTGCTTGCTGTATAAATGACAATGGTCCCATAAATGTGTAAAAAATGTCTGATGTGTCCGCCATAATGTCGCAGTCACAATAAAAATCACTGATCACTGCCATTACTAGTAAAAAAAAAAAAAATATTAATAAAAATGCCAAAAAAAATCCCTTATTTTGTAAACGCTATAACTTTTGCGCAAACCAATCAATAATCGCTTATTGCGATTTTCTTTACCAAAAATATGTAGAAGAGTACTTATCGGCCTAAATTGAGGGAAAAAATTTTTTTTTATATATTTTTGGGGGATATTTATTATTACAAAAAGTAAAAAATAATGAGTTTTTTTCAAAATTTTCGCTCTATTTTTGTTTATAGCACAAAAAATTAAAACCGCAGGGGTGATCAAATACCACCAAAAGAAAGCTCTATTTGTGGGAAAAAAAGGACATCAATTTTGTTTGGGAGCCATGTCGCATGACAGCGCAATTGTCAGTTAAAGCGACGCAGTGCCGAATTGCCAAAAGTGGTCTGGTCTTTGACCAGCAAAATGGTTTGTGGGCTACTACATAGAGACACTTATAGCTTACCTTCAGGTAGTGTGCGCGGCCAGTCACAGTGAGCCTGGAGAGCCTGTGGGGATGCCTCGCCAAGCGAAAGAAACAGGACGGACCCCTCTGTATCTGAGATAATATAGTGTGGTATGGTAATGCAATATGATAAATGGAAAAATAAGCCCTCGCGCCACTATGTGATGAATGTGACTAAAGTGAATAAATGTCTAAACTACTAATACATAAATGGAAAAGAATAAAATAAATAAATATATCAAATGTAAACAACTGAGTGATATAAAGTGCATGTGCTAATAAATAGTGCAAAAAATGCAGCAAGACGAAATAGTGAACACAAACTATCAAATGAATAATAATGAAAAAAGAGTCCTGCGCAAATCGTGCCACTCATATAATCAAAAAACTCAAAATAATGCTAAGTGAAAAAATCAACGTATAAAATGTGATAAAAATAGTCCATAAAAAAGCACAAAAATAAGAGAAAAATAAATGGAAGGAGGACCAATGATGCAAAGTCCACTAATCCGAGCTCCCAGAACTCTCACCTTAAGATAGAGTAAACAAGCTGATCAAAAAAGAACCCCAGGAGTCTCTCATTTCATTCACCATATTCAGCCATCAAGGAAATCCAGATGAGGGATAATGCAATATGATAGTGAGACCGTGAGTGTGAGTGAAAATATGAAGGGGACGGATTGTGAACTGTGGGGAGCTAAAGGATAGAAAGGGTGGGAATGATGGGAAATGACGAGGAAGACAGAAGGAGAATGAGGGGGCAGTGGGGAAGGCAAAAGGAAGGGAAGGGGAAAGGGGGGAGAGGGGAGAAGGAAGGAAGAAGAAAAGAAAAAAAAAGGGAAAAAAAAGTAAAATGATGAGGGGGATGGAGTGGTATGTTAAGTCCTTTATAACTGGGGAGAAAATGGGGTTAATTCAAATAATATGCTCTTTTTGCAAGGGAATTTGACCCAGAACAGCATGTTTGCTTGTATATGATTGGATGATGGAAACCAACTTTACTACCTAAACTCTGGGGAAAATTCCTTTGCAAAATGAACAACCTATTGGCCTTTAGCAGGTCAACCCCAATATATGTACTTCAACCGTGAGGTGACGGTAGGCATTTTAGGACAAAATGGACAATATATCCCCAGGTTCATATTCAAACAGGCTATGCTGTAATTACGGGATTATAAATCTCTAGGACATGCTGTATTACTTTGATACGACTTGTTGTAGTACTTTGATACTGTGATGACTAGCAGTACATCCCATTTGTAAATATTTGCACAGGGCTGTAACACTGATTGTATTTTACTTTTGCTCCAGTAATTATTGCAAACAGAAATGACATAGACAAACACTTGGACATAACACTGAACAATGCAACTGAATGCGTGATCTGCTAACAGCTGAGGGCCATTAAAACAATTTGTTTTTGGACAGTGTCAAGTACTTGGGCTATAGAAGGATTACTTGCTGGTTTTACAAATACAGTACATAATAAACTAAGACACATGTCTATCTATCTGAGTAACTTCAGCTCAGAGTAATAATAATATTGGCTTTAGTTAGAAATTTTTCTGCGTTTTTTTTTTTTTTTTAAGAGATTTAGAGGGAACCTGTACTTTGTCCATGCAGGGGAAATGAACAGGCTTGCTGGATAACCAGCCCCTTTGATTATGGTTCTGATTTTTCATTTGCTACCTCAACAGCTATTTCCTTGCTGGATTTAATTGCCCATATATCTTACTATGGGGAGGATACTGGCTCCTCTTTCTCCCATGAAGCAGCATAGGCCAGCTGAGTGAGCAGTCACCGTATTATAAAACAAAACTACATAGCCTATTAGCTGCCGTAAAATATGACCTCTTTGTATTGCTCTTAAGAACCTATAATATTACAGACTGGTTTCTGAATTTTTAAAGTGGTTCCAAAGCCTAAACATTTTTTACCTTAACCACCTCACCACCGGAAGATTTACCCCCCTTCTTGACCAGGCCATTTTTTGTGATACAGCACTGCATTACGTTAACTGATAATTGCGTGTTTGTGCGACGCTGTATCCAAATAAAATGTATGTCCTTTTATCCCACAAGTAGAGCTTTCTTTTGGTGGTATTTGATTACCTCTGTGGTTTTTATTTTTTGCGATATCAACAAAGAGCTACTGACAATTTTAAAAAACAAAAACAAAAAAAAAAACATTTTTACTTTTTGCTCTAAAACATAGCCAATAAATTTATTTTTTCAAATATCCCAAAAAACAAACAAACAATTGTCTTCATCAATTTAGGCCAATATGTATTTTGCTAAATGCTTTTGGTAAAAAAAATCCAAATAAGCGTATATTGATTGTTTTGCTCAAAAGTTATCGTGTCTAAAAACTATGAGATATTTTTATTTCCTTTTTTTTATTTTTCATTAGTAATGGCGGCGATCAGAGACTTATAGCGTGTCTGCGCTATTGCAGAGGACGAATCGGACACCTAACTGACACTTTTGGGAACCAGTGACACTAATACAGTGATCAGTGTTAAAAATGTGCACCGCCACTACACTAATGACACTGGCTGGGAGGGGGTTAACATCAGGGACGATTAAAGGGTTAAATCTATGCCTAGCTAATGTTTCAGTGTACTGGGGGAGGTGCTTTTACTAGTATAAGGCATGGATCAGTGTGCCTGCTTTACAGGAACACGGGATCCATGCTTTCTGTACTGACAGAATGGCAATCTGCCTTGTTTACAAAGGCAGATCACCATTCTGCCTGTATACAGAATGGTCAGTGGTGTGCCAGTGGACATTGGGTCCATGGGACCCACAGATCAGCTCCTACTGTGTAAAATCACAGCGGGAGCGAGCCGCCAGTGGTGCACACTCGCACCCTATACCCGGAAGTGCATGATCATAGAAATATATGTGATCCTGCCCTGTAGCAATAAATCTGCTATGGGAAGGTCGGGAGGTCGGCAGGTGGTTAATGCATTTCTTGCATTGAGGTAAAAAAACTTCAGGCATCAGCATCCCCCCTCACTCCTCCCCCATTTTTACTTACCCAAGCCCTCATTCGATCCAGTGCTGTGCACGTCTGCAGCTTTGCTCTCCCCTCATTTCCAGGTCATGCTGGCTTCGCTAGGGCACCCAGTTCTGTCAGTCAAAGCCAGCGACGAGGGAGTGGGGGCAAGGCTGAGTCCCGCTGTCTGTGGCAATGGATGCAGCAGTGGGGCTCAGGAGTGAGCAGACATGAGTGCCCCCATGGGAAGCGGCTTCCCATGGGGCCACTGGACATAGAGAAGGGGCCAGGAGCGCTGGCGGGAGACCCGGGAAGAGGAGGTTCACGGCAGCTCTGTGCAAATCCATTTCATAGAGCAGGTAAGTATAGACATGTTTGTTATTCACAAAAAAAAAATACCTTTTTATAATCGCTTTAAGTGAGTCTTGGCAGAGATGGTGAGAATTAAAGTAATTACATATTCTTAATAGAAATGTGCAGAACGGAAACATTTGTTTCATTTTGAATAGATCCGTTATGTTACTAATTTTGTTTTATTGATTCATTTTGGAATTTATTTTTGTTTTATTTAATTTTGTTTTGTTTATAAATGTTCTAACTAACTTGACATTTTTGAAACTATTCGGATTTGGATCAGTTTGAAAAATGATTGACAGATTCAAATTCTGTGTGAAGAATAGCTGGTTGTTAAGGAGTAGACCAGGAGGCTGACAGCCGCCTCCTTAACCACTTAACCACTTCACCCTCGGAGGATTTAGCAGCTCAATGACCAGAGGAATCTTACAATTTGGCACTGCGCTGCTTTAACTGGTAATTGCGCAGTCATGTACTTAAAAAAAAATTGTGTTCTTTTTTCCCTAAAAATAGAGCTTTCTTTTGATGGTATTTGATTGCCTCTGCGATTTTTATTTTTTGCAATATAAACGCAATAAGACCGAACATTTTGAAAAAAAAAATTCTCTACATTTGTTCTAAAAAAATTTTAATAAACAAAATTTTTGTCAGAAATTTAGATCAAAATGTATTCAGCCACATGTCTTTGGTAAAAAAAAATGTCAATAAGCGTATATTTAATAATAATAAATAAAATAAATAATATATAAATAATAATAATAAATAAATAATAAATGTCAATAAGCGCAAAAGTTATAGCGTCTACAAACTAGGGTACATTTTCTGGAATTTACGCACCTTTTAGTTTATGACTGCCTATCTTATTTCTTTAGGTGCTAAAATGGCCCCTCAAATGACCACATTTTGGAAAGTAGACACCCCAAGGAAATTGCTGAGAGGCATGTTAAGCCCATTGAATATTTTATTTTTTGTCACAAGTGATTGAAAAATGACAAAAAAAAGAATTACAAAAAGTTGTCACTAAATTATATATTACTCAAAAATGCCATGGTTATATGTGGAATTACACCCCAAAATCCATTCTACTGCTTCTCTTGAGTACGGGGATACCACATGTGTGAGACTTTTTGGGAGCCTCGCCCCGTACAGGACCCCTGAAATCCAATTACCACCTTCAGGATTTATAATGCCGCGTACACACGTAGCCAACTATCCGGTGGACTTAGTCTGACGGACTTCCCGCCGGACTGTCCGCCGGACTTTCCGAACGGGCTACTTGCCCACACACGGCACTTTTTCAGCGGACTAATACGGCGTACTAAGTCCGCCGGACTATCCACTGTACTTTTGAAATGGACTGGCCCACACACGCGGGGGAAAGTCCACTCATTTTGAGCGCGTCTCCAGGTAGCCGGGGCCAGCGAAGGAGGCGTGGTTGGCCCCGCCACCTGGTATGGACTTAAAGGGGAATCCCTATGCCGAAAAATCGGCGTGGGGGTCCCCCCCTAGGTCCACATCAGACCCTTATCCGAGCACGCTACCCGGCCGGCCAGGAAAGGGGGTGGGGACGAGCGAGCACCCCCCCTGAGCCGTGCCAGGCCGTGTGCCCTCAACATGGGGGGTGCCTTGGGGAAAGGGGGGCCGCGCGGCCCCCCCGCCCCAAAGCACCTTGTCCCCATGTTGATGAGGACAAGGGCCTCTTCCCGACAACCCTGGCCATTGGTTGTCGGGGTCTGCGGGCACACAACACACAAGGATTAAAATAGTTTATTGCACAGCTCCGGGGTCTTCCGTCTTCGGGGGTCTTCTCGCCGGACTCCTCCGCTATCTTCTGCTAGCTCTTTTGCTAGCGGAGGAGCCTGGCTTTCTTCTTCGCCGCCGCTGCCCTCTTCTTCCGACTTCGGGGGTCCTGTCCCCCTCTTCGGTTTTTCTTGCCAGGCCACCGCGCCTTCTTCTAGCTCTTTTACAGGCGGTGGCCCGGTCTTCTGTCGCCGCTGTCGCCGTCTTCTGTTCTTCTCTTCAGATGTTGCCTCGTCGCATCCTCCACTCACAATGGCAGGGACGCTGCGCGCGGCGACTTATATAGGGACATCACCGGATGATGTCCCCGCCTATTACGATGTCACAGTCCCAGCATCCTTTGGGACTGTGAGAGTCCTGCGAGAAGACCCCCGAAGACGGAAGACCCCCGGAGCTGTGCAATAAACTATTTTAACCCTTGTGTGTTGTGTTTTATTTTTACTTTTTTCCACAGGTGAATGTGTAGGGGTACATTGAACCTCATACTCATTCGCATAAAGGGGGCCCCCGGATTCCGATAAGCCCCCCGCCCGCAGACCCTGACAACCAAAGGCCAGGGTTGTTGGGAAGAGGCCCTTGTCCTCATCAACATGGGGACAAGGTGCTTTGGGCCAGGGGGGCCCCCCCATGTTGAGGGCACACGGCCTGGCACGGCTCAGGAGGGGGGGGGGCGCTCGCTCGTCACCACCCCCTTTCCTGGCCGGCCGGGTAGCGTGCTCGAATAAGGGTCGGTGTAGGGATTTTCGGCGTAGGGATTCCCCTTTAAGTCCATACTGGGTGGCGGGCCAGCGACGCCTCCTTCGCTGGCCCCGGCTACGTGGAGACGTGCTCAAAATGAGTGGACTTTTCTCCGGGCAGGAAAAGTCCGTTCATTTCAAAAGTACGGCGGACTAGCACACACACGGCCGTACTGTCTGCCAAAATGCGAGTCCGGCGGTAAGATTGGAGTGCAAAACTACTTTCTAAGTCCTCCCTACTTTTTACCTTTTGGGTAAAAAAAGTCCGCCGGAGGCTACACACGGGCGGATTGTCCGGCGGACTTGAGTTTGCCGGACTTTTCCACCGGATTGTTTGATCGTGTGTACACGGCATAAGGGCATACATTTTTGATTTCACTCCTCACTACCTATCATAGTTTTGAAGGCCATAATATGCCAAGATAGCACAACCCCCCCCCATGACCCCATTTTGCAAAGTAGACACCCCAAGCTATTTGATGAGAGGCATGTAGAGTATATGGAATATTTTATATTTTGCCATAAGTTGCAGGAAAATCATTTTTTTTTTTTTTTGCACAAAGTTGTCACTAAATGATCTATTGCTCAAACATGCCATGGGCATATGTGAAATTTCACCCCAAAATACATTCTGCTGCTTCTCGTGAGTGTGGGGATACCACATGTGTGAGATTTTTTGGGAGCCTAGCCGTGTACAGGACCCCGAAAACCAAGCACCGCCTTCAGGCTTTCTAAAGCCTCATACATACGATTGGACTTTGTACAAAGTTTCCCGTGGATTTTTGTACAAAGGGTGTCGGCCGTGAACTTGTATTGCATACACACGGCAGGAATTTTTCAGCCAACTTTCACCAAATCACGTGGTTTTTCTGCTCTTTAAGGCCCATACACACAATCAGACTTTTTGACAACAAACATGCAAATTAGCTGTTTTAAGGCAACATTCGACCGTGTGTACGCTCCATCGGACAAACTTTTTCCAAGATCAGTGTGATATAATGCTTTGCCAATTTCCCAATGGCACCATAGAGATGATTGGAGCCATTCTAGTCTCTGATCAGCTCTATGGTCAGCTGGCTGAACCACCTGCTGTATTCTCGGGTTCCCTGTTGGGACAGGAGAGCCTGAGAAAACCATGAAAGATGGCGGGGGGGGGAACGTTCCCTTCCACTGCTTACAAAAACAGTCTAGAAGCATGCTAGCACTGTGATGTCATAAGGTGTGACATCACCCGGTGACCACACCCCATGCCTATATAAGTGGTCGCGCACCGCTCACACGGCATTACAGTGGGAGAGAGTGTCATGTCAACATCGGAAGAAGAGAAGAGGGAAGAAGGAAGAAGGCAGCAGAAGACCGGGCCACTGCTAGCAAAAGAGCTGGAAGACGATAGCGGAGGAGCCGGCAGAAGATCCGGAGAGTGGGAGAAGAGGCCGGAGAGTGCAGAGAAGAACCGAAGAGCGTGGAGAAGAACTGGAGAGCGAGGAGTCGGAAAAAGACCCCCAAAGTAGGAAGAAGACCCCCGGAGCTGCCTAATAAATTACTTTGAAAACCTTTGTAGTGTATTTTTTTATTGACACTTTTTTCCCAGGTGAATGGATAGGGGTACGATGTACCCCATACTCATTCACATAGGGTGGGGGGGCTGGGATCTGAGGGCCCCCTTATTAAAGGGGCTCCCGGATTCCGATAAGCCCCCCACCCGCAGACGCAGACCCCGACAACCAGCGGCCAGGGTTGTCGGGAAGAGGCCCTTGTCCTCATAAACATGGGGACAAGGTGCTTTAGGGTGGGGGGGCAGGGCGCCCCCCTTCCCCAAAGCACCCACCCCCCCATTTTAAGGGCATGCAGTCTGGTATGGTTCGGGGGGGGGGGGGGCGCTCGCCCGTCCCCACCTCCTTTCCTGACTGCGCGCTCAGATAGGTGTCTGGTATGGATTTAAGGGGGGACCCCATGCCATTTTGCCATTTTTTCGGTGTAGGGGGTTCCCCTTAAAATCCATACCAGATCTAAGGGCTTGGTATGCTCTTGTAGGGGAACCCATGCCTGTTTTTTATTTAAAATTTGGCATGGAGTTCTCCTTCAAGATTCATACCAAACACAGTGCCTGGTATTGGCGGGAATCCAAGTCGGATCCCCGCACCAGTGTGAACCCGGCCTCATTGTCAGCAATGCTTGTTGCTCATTGGGAAAGGATGTGAGCCAGCTCTGCATTGGCTCCCGTGACAGGGCTCGCAGGGAGTCAATCTCGCCGATAAAAGTGGCGAGATTGACACAATATCATGGTCACCTACTGTATGCTCTTTTTTTTAACTGTGGTGGTGAAATCACCTCCGACAGCGCTGGAGTCACAGCTTTATGTATCGTGGGAGCAAACGCTGTTGCTTTTAAGATAATTAAACCCGTGCTGCAGCTGAATGGTGTACCTGCTAAGCAAATGATGGCTAACAATAAAACAAACATTACAGTATAACATACCATACCTGCAAAGCAAATACAATAAAACATAGTAAAAATAGAACAGAGAGCAAACAGTAGAGCGGACAGTAGAGCGCTAACATAACAGAGAGAACAATAGAGAGAAGAAAAATACAAGCACAACTATTTTTGGATTTTTTATTTTATATTTTTTGTTGTGTTTTTGTGTGTTTTTTTTTTTCACTTTTTCACTTTTATAAAAACTATAAAAAAACTGTAAACTGAACGTTGCAGATTAGGGTCTCTCAAAATGTGATGGCCATCACATCTTTTGAGACTCGAGACCCTGTGTTAGTGTGCATAGGACTGTGTGGTGCTGTACCCTATGCTAATACTCAACTAGTGTATGGTAGCGTTTGAAACATTCACCAATGCAGAGGCCAGGTTGGTCAGGACAGGAGAGACAATAAACAGCGAATGTCAAGCCTAAATCCACCTTTACTGCAGAAATGATATCTTCTTTGGGGTGTGATCGACATGTTTGCGTGAAGCGAGGACAGAACGAAAACATTCCGTGAATCCCTCCACTTCACTTCTAACAAATTATTATTTCAGGCAGGCTCTCTCCCCCATCTAAGTTGGGATTCTACAAGCCATTGGGGGAAGCCCCGGCGATTAGATCGCATGGTGCCACATGCGCCAATTCCATAATCCAAAAAAAGTGACATGCTCATGTAATAATTGTCCACATACAAGTGGTACCCCTTTCCGAATAAGAGTGACACCAAGTCCCACACTATATTACCAGCACTCTCTATGTAGTCTGGGCAGTTCTCCAGCTCTACGTGACTTTCTTTTCGCTCGTAAACCATAAAATTATATGTATAGCCTGTTGCCCTGTCACAGAGCTTATACATCTTGAGCCCGTATCTGGCACGCTTGCTGGAAAGATACTGTTTGGCAGACAAGCGCCCAGAAAACTTAATCAGGGACTCATCAACGCAGACAACTTGATCAGGAGTGACCACTTGCCGACCGGCTCCTGTAAATATAGGTCGGCACTTTGAAGATGGATATCTGAGTAATGGCAGCAGCTGCTGCCACAACCGAGATATCCATCTTTCCAGGAGCTGGTAGTGTTTACGATAATGGTGATCTCTGTGGTGGATACACCGCAAGATCACCGTTATCAGCAGTGGAAGAGGGCCCCCCTACCACCACTCACCTGCGCCTTCCGCCACTTACCGAAGCTGTCGGCAGTGGCGGAGGCGATAGGGTCCTATCAGTGCCTGGGTATGGAGACGAGTGGCCATAGCAGGGCGGAAGCAACGTTAAAACATCACTTCCGCCCATAGCAGGCACATTTTTTCAAATTTTTTCAAATGTCAATTTATTTATTTTTTTATTGCATTTTAATCCAAATATGAGATCCGAGGACTTTTTGACCCCAGATTTCATATTTAAGAGGACCTGCCATGCTTTTTTTTTTATTACAAGGGTAGTTTACATTACTTGTAATAGGAATAAAAGGGATCCAGATTTTTTTTTTTTAAAACAGTCAAAAAATATATATAATTAAGTAAAATAAATAAGAAAAAAAATGTTTTTAAAGTGATATGTTCCAACGAGCTTGCGCACAGAAGCGAACGCATACATGAGTAGCACCCGCATATGAAAATGGTGGTTGAACCACACATGTGAGGTATTGCCGTGATCGTTAGAGTCAGAGCAATAATTCTAGCCCTAGACCTCCTCTGTATTTCAAAACATGCAACCTGTAGAATTTTTTAAATGTCGCCTATGGAGATTTTTAAGGGCTAAAAATTTGATGCCATTCCACAAGTGGGCGCAATTTTGAAATGAAATGTTGGGTATCAATTTACTGGGCGTAATATTATCTTTCACAATATAAAAAAAATTGGGCTAACTTTATTGTTGTCTTATTTTTTTATTCAAAAAAGTGAATTTTTTCCCAAAAAAGTGCGCTTGTAAGACCGCTGCGCAAATACGGTGTAGAAAAAAGTATTGCAATGACCGCCATTTTATTGTTTGGGGGTTGTTTGGGGGTTCTAAGTAATTTTCGAGCAAAAAAAATTGTTTTAAACACCAAAATCTCAAAAGAGGCTAATTCTTAAGTGGGTAAACAAGGCTGCAAAACGTTGGTTCAAGGGGGCTGAATTTTGTAGAGCCGATCAAATCCAGGGTCACCCCAAGGACGACAGAGTTCATTGGCATTGAAGTGCATGAACTGCAAGATCTGCTCGTATTGTGTCCTGGTCATGGAGGCAGGGAACAAGGGCATATGATGAATTGGGCCAGTTTACCAATATGACTGCAACTCACTCTTTTTAGTTATGCCCATGAGGAGGGATAGGCCCAGAAAGGTCTTAATTTCGGCAACCGTAATTGGTTTCCAATCTCTGGCAAGGGTCAGCTGGGGATTAGAGGCAATGAATTGACCAGCATACAAATTGCTTTGGTTTACAGTAGATCTATAGAGATCTTCGGTGAAAAACAGCAAATAAAAAATTACATAAAATGAACTGTTTCCACCATCAACTGGCTCCCAATTAGGATTGACGAATGCAGCAGGAAGGGCACTGTGGGCTTGACAGCCCTTTGTTTGTCTTCTTGGTGGCAGCGGGACACTACTCGTGCTTGCCACCTTCGCCAGCTTGAACTGCACCTATGGGACTCACCACGTCACCAAGTGTTACTGCAGTGCTGGATGTACGACCAGGATGTACTAGACCGCTGGTGCTTGCCAGTTCACCAGAAGGAACAGAGACGCTAGTATTGGTTCTCTGCACCATACGAGGGACCTGCGGTTCTTGCACCTCAGTGACAGCAGAAGAATGGGTTCTGATACACCTGACCTTGGCAGGGACTAGAACTCAGTAGTGCACATCGTGTGCATGGTTTTATTGTATAGAGGGTAAGATTATTTATGATTTGGTAAAGTTGGAACTGGTTTATGATTAACAACTAACTTAATTATGTTAAATGGTAAACAAATTGTGTGGTTCCTTTGAATCCACCATAATTCAGGCACAACTTCTGGGAATAGATTTCTAGTTCAGGTCTTCCCAGGTTTCTTCTCTTCTCCTACCTGTCACTTTTCCTTTTTTATTTGTCTGATTATGAGGGTAATTTTAATTCCTTGCCCCACCTCTTTATGAAACTACTTTCTCAGCTTATTTTCTTTGCTTCTTGCATTGTAAAGGAATGTATTCAGTTGATGTTAAATATCACAGATCCCCATGATATTTACCATGTAATACATTTATCTGTTGTTGTGTCTTAATTATTCGTTTTGCAGGGAGTCTCTTCTCATAGAATAATGTTGTATGACATTTTGCTACATGTGGCATGATATTAATTATTCATTAAAAAAAATTGAACAATAAAAAGATACAGTAGAAACAAACTCTGGATGGCTACAAAGATCTGGTGAATAAAGCAATATTGCCAGTATTTCAGCTTGAGAGCACTAGAAGCTCAACTACAATAGAAGTCCTTGGTTATGTAACAACACTAATGGTAACACTTGCTGACCAGGCCTTTTCTGGAATGTTTTGTATGACAGTTTAAAGCGGGAGTCTGCCGTTTTTTTTTTTAAAAGCCAGCAGCTACAAATACTGCAGCTGCTAACTTTTAAAATAATGACACTTACCCGCCCAGCGCGCCCGCGATGTCGGCACCCGAAGCCGATCTCTTGATCGTCTCTAGGGTGCTGCCGCCGCCATCTTGGGTATGGGAATCAGGAAGTGGAGCCTTGCGGCTTCATTTCCCGGTTCCCTACTGCACATGCGCGAGTCGCGCTGCGCAATAAGGATGGTCCCCGCTGTCTCTGGGATCCGTGTGTTTCCCAGCAGACAGCGGGGGACCTTCGGAAAGGGGTGTAGATTCTGCTGAAAGGGGCGTAGCTTCTGCAGAATCTACGCCGGAAGTGGGTGCAGATACCTGTACTGTACAGGTACCTGCACCCCCCTCCCCCCTGAAAGGTGCCAATTGTGGCGCCGGGGGGGGGGGAAGGGTTCCAATGAGCGGAAGCTCCACTTTAGGGTGGACCTCCACTTTAAATCAGTATTTTTTGCTGGAAATATACTTAGAACAGAGACTCAAATGGCGATCATTGCAATATTATATGTCACACAGTATTTGCGCAGTGGTCTTTCAAACACAATTATCTGGGAAAAAATACACTTTAACCACTTGCCAACCAGCCGCCACTGTTATGCTGCGGTAGAGCAGCTCTATTGCGTGAATCGTCGTACCGGTATGGCGATTCGTGTAATAGATGCAGTGGGCATGTGCATGGCCCCCGGGGCCACGATGTCCACCAGCCACCCGCGGTTGCTCCACAGACAGGCAGGAGGAGATCCCCATTCTGTCAGGGGATTTCAGTGTGATTGTCTGTTCCTAGTGATTAAGAACAATGATCTCTCTGTACTAGCAGTCAGTCCACTCCCCCCACAGTTAAAAAACACCTCCCTAGGACACAGTCAACCCTTGATCGCACCATAGTGTTAACCCCTTCCCTGTCCATGTCATTTATACAGTAATCAGTGCATTTTTATAGCACCGATCGCTGTATGAATGTCACTGGTCCCACAAAAGTGTCAAAAGTGTCCGATCTGTCCGCCGCAATGTCGCAATCCCGCTAAAAATCACTGATCACCGCCATAAATCTACTTGCGATTGAGGAATGGTGAGCAAAAAACAAAATGCGTTGTCTCTGGTCCTTTAAAAAGGCCCGATTCACCCCAGCCCTGAGTTTCGAGACAGTCAAGAACCGACTGAATGATGTTATGGTCAATGAAAAATTGTCTTCTGTTCTTACTGACACTCATACTAAGTTCCTACGTGTCTGGCAGCCCTGGATCGCATATCATTATTCTCCTAGATTTGATGTCGCTCTATTGTCCATGTAAGGACCGGTGGTGCACACCCTGCGAACCTATTCTCTTCCCCCCATCCCCTCTCTCTTCTTCATCCCCCTTTCCACCCCCCCCTTTTTTTTTGACCCTCACTACTTCTCCCCTGCTTCTCATTCTTCAACCTCTCTTAATCTACTCTTGATTCTTAGTATATCTTCCTCTCTTCTTCTTTCTTTTGTCTTACCATTTAACAGTGGATGATTACCATGGGCTGTCAATGCATTATACGACACGCTTCTGTTGCAGTCATGTGAACACCCGGGTTCACCCGGACACAGTATATGTTGGCATCACTTGGGCAACAGCCTGCTTTACTCATTATTATATTGTAACACACCTGAACTGTAATTTGTATAAAGCCTATTGTATTGGAATGTAAACTTGTTAATTAATAATAATAAAAACTTTTGTAAAAGAAAAAGGCCCGATTCAGGTCGTTGTCCCACTTCAGTAGAAAGGGAGGTATATAGCTGTCTTGGGGCTCAATCAGCATCCTGTACATTAAGGACAGTAGATGGTGGAGAGGGGCAGAATCTAGTTATAACCTCTCAAACTCAGATGTGGAGTAGCTAGCAGAGGGCACGAAATGCGAGGTGGTGAGAAAGTGTCTAATCTGTTTTGCTCGCCATCTGTCTAGAGGGAGAGGGATGGAGCGATTTAAAAGAAAAATGTCTTATTTATTTTACTTTTTATTTTTTATTTTTACACTGTCCCTTTATTTTTATTTTTTTATCACTTTTATTACTCTTATAAGGAGTATAAGAATCCCTTGTAATTGAAATAAGCATTACAGATGCTCTTTACTGAGAGGTATGGTTCAAAAAGACCACAAAGCTCTCTTTTACTGTTAAAAGCAAAAGAGTAAAAAAAAAAAAAAAAGTTGTTTACTATGGCCCAGGAACCAGAAGTGACATCATAACGTTGGTCCTGACTTCCAAGGACATAAAGATGACTTGACCTCACTCTTCTCCATACCTAGCTACCACCAGCATCGGATCGCTCTTGGGCTTTACCGATTGGTCAGGTAAGCCCAGTAATAAAAGCGATCCCATCGCGAGTCTACCCGTGGGACCACTTTTATCTGAAAGAGAATCACATATAGTAAAAAAAAAAATACCAGGATGATGCCTTAACCTACTGCTGATACTTGCAAACATTGATGGGGGCTATTACTAAGTTTGGTGAGTTCTCAGGATTTATCATGAATTGGTCCAGATCCATCCGAATGCCCCTTGACCCCTTGACAGAACACCTGCCATCCAGTGCTAGTCAGATTGCCACTGGTAACTCCTTCCGATACCTTGGTGTGATGGTGTTCCCCAATCCTTCTGATTACCTTCAATTGAATTTGGGTCCATTACTAGATAGGCAAAGTGTCTCAGTTGGTGTAAGCTCCCCCTCTCGGTAGTGGGTAGGGTGAATTTGATAAAGATTATTTGGGCCTGACAGCTCTTGTACATGTTTCACAACTCCCCATGTGGGTATCTAATAAGTGGTTTAAGCGTATTGACTCCCAATTCCATGATCTTATCTGGAGATGGAAAAAAGCTTGGATTAGCCTGTATACTTTGCAGTTCACAAAGGACATGGGAGGACTAGCAGTTCCTCACTCTAGAATGTACTTTTTGGCATCCCAAATACAACAGTGTGCTGACTGGGGGCATGATGATAACTTTGATCCTACAGTACAATTGGTGACTTTGTCTAGCCCTAGTTTAAAAGCTGTTTCCCATATAGAGATGGATCTGCCGAGTTCTTTTTGTCCATAGGAAAGTATGGAGAGAACCTCCAGAGGCATTATCTGTTAAGGGCCCTCTGTGGAATAATCCAAAATACCCTGAATTGAACAAATTAGAAGGATTTTCTACATGGAGGCAAAAAGGGGTTTTTTTTTTTTCACAGCTGTATACTGGTGATGTGTTGAAGGCAATTACTCAGTTGTGCACAGAATTTGGGCTATCTTCCATGTGCTTTTATCAATACCTTCAGCTCAGATATCTGAGGTGTATCTAGCAATCTTGTCTTCCATTCAGGATCATGCTTCTCTGAAATGCAGGGCTAGATGGGTGACTGGCATTGGGTATATAGATGGGAATCAGTGGGATATGGCTTAGTTTCTCTCTCGGCCTCCCATAAGCTTTCACAATTGTTCATCTTGCACAGAGACTATTGAAAACCTGAGAGATTATATGAATGGGTGCCCAAAGTGTTAGGTGCATCAGGGTGACTTTATTCATATGATCTGGCGATGCCCAAAATGTAAATGCTATTGGGCTGACATACTGCAGCTTATCTCTGATCTATCCCAGGTGCCTATACCTTCAATTCCTTTGGTGTGCCTTCCAGGAACCATTGGTGTTTAAATGTTTCCAGTGGGTGTATATATCATGATAACTAAGTTACTGTACCTGGCTAGAAAGCTTATAGCCCGCCACTGGATACCATCTACCGTGCCTACCAAAAAAAAATGGGTTACCTATGTGAATTCCCTTCTTCTCAGGGAACAACTGGTCTACCATCATAGGAATGCTGCATCAAAGTTTAATCTTATCTGGCAGCTTTGGCTGGATAACTAGTATTACCCCACCACAGCTAATGATGAATAGACTTCTACAACTCTACCCCAACAAGAGTCACAAAAGGTTCTCTCTTCTTTTTGCTATTTTCTGTTTAATGGGTACTCACTTCATTGCATTTGATAGATGTAAAGAATGTCTTTTTTCTGACTTACTATATCCCATAAACTAGTGTTGAGTTTCCTAGTTGTATGTTATGTATGGTGGTTTCATGACAGAAAGTGATTGGGATACTTTTTACTATGCACAATGTGACTGGCTACTGTCTAATCCTTATAAGTGATAGATGCATTGTATCATTTGATATGTTCCCTATATATGTTTGGATGTATGGTCACTTTGTGTTATAACACATTATAAAAAAAGTTTTGATTAAAAAAAAAAAAGTTCCAGGGTTATGGCAGCCAGCTGCTGCTATAACCCCGGTTTTTAACATCAAACGAATGATGTATGTTTACTATAGGCCATCAGACTTGTTCACACCATTAGCAACATCCTGTTTGCAGCTGCTGGTGTGAACTCTGAAGTAAATGTCCTACCGCAGCTTCTGGTGTGCCATGTGTCCAATTTGTTCAGGTCACACTTCTGCAGAACAGTGTTGTGAGCTGAACATGTAAGAAATAAATCAATTTGTCTTCACTGTGCGTTAGGACTGCATTGGACCAGGCTGCCCACTAGAGCATATTTGCCTATAGTGTGAGAAAGACCTAAAGACAAATTGAACTTTTGATTTGATTTATAACGATGCCAGTTTGAAAGACCCTTTCTCTCTGTGTGAAAGCAGTGGTCTCTCTGTAGAGGTTCCTCCTGCTGAGTTAGAGATTGAGCTCTCCAATCAGCAAAGTTCATACTCCCTGCTGATTGCAGATTTATAGGTTTGACATAGCCGGAAGCGTATCAGACTTCTGCAGGAAGTTGAGGAAGGTGTAAAAATAGCGCTGGACCCCTAAGTTTATTCTTTTGGTTATGCTATTTTGATATTGAAAATAATCTGGCTACAGGCAAGGTGTCTTCTACACCCCAGAGGACCTCTACGGTCTCCTTTCCTTTCTTTGTCTTCTCTTCCTTCTAATTCCCCCTTCCCCCTATTCCTTCTTGGATTCGCACTTCCCTTTCCTTGTGTTGCTTCCACTTGTGGTTACACATTATGTATGCTCATGGCCCGTGCTGGAGGGTGGTGGCAAACTATGCATTGTAATGTACCCCCTTCGGGGGGGGGGGGGTTCTGAGTGGGATTGCTGTTTGTTCTATGAGAATCCCCATTTTCTTTTATGTTGAATTACTAATCTATATGGCATCCCTTTGTGTCGGAAATAACTGGTAGTATTATATACAGTTATGTTTTGATATGCTCCATCTGTGTTGTGGACCCTATTGTAAAAAAATAAAAAATAAAATATTGAAACAGAAAGTGAAAGAAAGTAAAAGAAAATCCCAAATGTTGGGTTGACATCAGAAAAGTAATAGAGGAGAACTCTTCTAATGAAGACACTAGTTCTGGTGACACTGCGGGATTCCCTCACTTTGAAGGGATTTGCTCTCCCTTCCTGTTTTGACTAGGGGGCAGGAAGTGAAGGGAAATCTCCCCAATGGGACACAGATGACAAAAAAAAAAAAGCTGACAAGGTTTATAGCCCTCCCTTGCTTCATCCAAAATAAAAAAAAGTATCTTTAGTTACATTTTAACTTGCCACACACATTGATAACATTCACCTTATAGATTTTCTGTTGTGCTTAATGGGAAAATTTGACCACTGGTATTTTTTTTCATTTTGTATGTACCTTACAAAACACTCATATGGCTTTGTCTGGAATGATGGTTGTGAACAAACAGAAATTAGGTTCCAAGTAGTTCATTTTCTAAGACACAATAAAACATGGCTCTTAAATTGCTTTGTCACTCCTGTGCTTTCACTATTTCTTAGTAACTCTCAGACAAGACAATAGAAAGAGCCGTATGAGTGGAATTTTCCTTACAGTTGCAGAAAAAAATAAACTTGTCATTGTTTTCTTTCCTCGACGTTGCAGGTCACAACGGTAAACCCATTTTTTTCCCCAGTGCATTTTCATTATGTTTTGTCAATACCAAAAACGCCCTCCCTTACAGACATATTTGATACTGCAGCACATATAAAGGCCAGACTTCTATCTATCTTCAAAATGTAAAGCCATGGGGGGTTATTTACTAAAGGAAAATCCACTTTGCACTGCAAATGCACTTGAAAGTAAAGTCGCTGTAGATCCGAGGGGGACATTCAAGGAAAATAAAAAAACAGCACTTTAGCTTCCACATGATAGGATGATAAAATCAGCAGAGCTTCCACTCATTTCAGATATATCCCTTAGATTTAGAGCGACTGCACTTCCAAGTACACTTGCAGTGAAAAGTGGATTTACCTTTAGTAAATAACCCCCCATGTGTTCATTTACACTTTGTATTTAAAACATTTCTAACCTTCTAATAATAATCTGAATGATCCTGAAGTTTGTAAACTTACTTTGTGAAGATCCCTACATACATACTTAATTTCTGTAACAAAATTCACTATGTCCTGTGAGTAGGCACTTCTGTGTCATACGTTTCACAGAACCTGCCTTTCTGAACTACAGAGGAGGAGTTTCAGGGGGCGAAATCAGTACCGGAATCTCTGCTTGCAGGCAGCAAGGTACCATGGGGCTAGGTGTGGGCAGGGAATGTGCTAGGTGTGCCTGGGCACACCCTAATCACTACGTGTGGTGCAGATTCCCCCTACTGCCTGGGCTTCCCCTGTGTCGGCGCCCCGCCCTGTAGTGTACAATGCTTCAGTTGGTGAATGAAAAGGAAGCCGCTCAGCACAGAGCACTTCCCATTCATTCACTGTTCACTGTTCATTCACTGTAATGCAATAGGCTGCGCACACCTATGACCATGGAATATGTAGTCCTTAGAAATTAAAAGTAAACCAAGTAAAGGAGAAGCTTGCAACGCATGAAGGGAATCCAGGACATTGTGGAAAGAGATGGCAAACAGACAGGCAGCACTCACAAAATGAAAGGAGATTTTCAAGCAAACTTGAATTGTCAAATATAACTATTGTTTGTATTGCTATTACAATGCTGATGCTTTAAAATCAGAGTATATGCTTTGACCATGGAACTCCTTTAAGTGTACTTTTAAAAAAAAACTCTGTACAAATGTAAAAATGAATGATAAAAGTTTTTGAATCTCTGAAGTCGGGATTACCCAGGGCTTTTTGCAGCCGGAATGTGCCAGGATAGAGTTCTGCAACCTCCGGTACTAGACCCTTGCTAGACACTGTTCACTGCTGTCACTTCCACACATGGAAGCTTAGGTTCTGTGTGTAAACATGACAGGCTCATTTCTTCCTGAGCTTTACACCCTGTACATGGTGCACTGAACCCTGCACTTTTTACGTAGTGCACTCCTGAGCCTTGTACCCTGTGCATGGCACACTCCTGAACCCTGCACCCTGTACATAGCACACTCCTGAGTCTTGCTCCCTGTACATAGTGTACTCCTGAAATCTGTGATCTTCATACTTCATTACTGTTTAGTTAGTGAATCTCTACGGGGGGGGGGGGGGTACCATGTGATCCAGTGCAGGCAAACACTCTGTGTTTGAGGTTTGCATTTGGGGCATGGTTAGGAAACTATTAACACTTGCAGAAGATCGCACACCAATTGCATTTGGAACGTGGTTCGGGAAACACAATAAATCAAAGGCAGCTGCAGAAAGTACTTAGAAAAACTGAGGTTAATGTCACTTTAAGCTGTTATTCACTACAGCAAGCAGACTGTGTGGTAGAGTCAGTAAAGTTGCCCACATTCGTTTTAAAATTATAATTTTTTTTACTTATTTATTTTACATTTTATTTTTACAGTGCCCCTTTTAAAACAAATGTGTCACTTGTATTCTCATTACAAGGAATGTAAACATCAAGTGTACAATAAATAAGCATGACATGGCCTCTTTATTGTGAGATCTGGGGTCAAAAAGATCTAAAATTTACACTTAAAAAAAAAACAAAAAAGTCATTTTCCCTTAGAGAGATGAACAAAATCACCCCTTTAAGGCCAGAATGCGTAAGTGACATCAGACATTGGTTTGATTCTCCAAGGCTATAGAGCCGAGTGGGGGGTATTTTGCCCTCACTCGGCTTCCTATCCTATCCTTTACGTTTTAAAATGCCCAATGAGCTGGTATTAGTAGAACATTATGCTGATTATTCCAATTTAAAGTATCCCTATTTACTCACTATTTCTGAAATACATTTTCAACTGAAAAGGATCAAACCCAATTGTTGGTTTCCTGACTGTAACAAGTGGCAAATATTTGTTGAAAATTAACTTTGATTTGTTTCTCTGTAGACAAGTTATCCCTTAACAGTAACAAATATGTTGTGGGTACAAATATAAATTATCCTTGTTAATATGTTATTAAGTCTGAAAGCTGAGCCATGTATTGTAACAGAGGATGGCTAAACACTGCTAATGTGTGTATATAAACAGAGTGGAAGAATGTCATCATATGTTCCATTTGTCTTTGTATTTGCAGTGAGATATTTACTTGAAGGAACCCAAGTGCCTAATATTTTTCTTCCCCTAGTTATACAATACTAGTAGATAATCAGTTACATTTTGTGGGCTTCAGAAGCAGACTTCCTAATGTCCTAAGGACCACCAGAGGTGTAACTAAGGAAGGGGGCCCCTTATCCACAGAATTATGAATAAATCCCTAGAAACATTCCAAAGAAGCTTAGTCTATGCCTCCTTTTGTATATTTTAACTATCTTTTTTAGTTCTCTTCTGCTTTTGCATCTTATATTTTGCAAGGCAGTAACAATACAGATAAAATATTATTCCTGTTAGAATCAGTTTATTTGTCAACCAGAAATACAGACATCAGATGCATTTGTAAATATTTATTTCTAATGTAATATTGCACCCCTATCAGTTTCGTACTCTGGTAACTGCCCCTGCTGCCTTCCCTGAGTGATGCCCCTTCAGCCACAGGGCTAGATTTCCCATTTGGCAATGTAGGCATGTACCTACAGGCACCCTTCCTAGAGGGGCGCCTCTCTGTATATATATATTTTTTTAACCCTTTAGCTGCCAAGTTTGTACGTAATTTCACTAATAATCTGGTGGCTGCAGCTGCCAGAATTGTGTGTAAAACTGGCAGGCAGACTCCTGCCTGTCAGGTGGATACATTTGTGCTCTGTGCTACTACTCAATTACTTCCTCACACCCCCAGTACCAGCACCCTTGCCATGTATTCAGGACTCTGCTTGACTATCTTCGGGGAGGAGAAACAGCAGCACATGTCCTCTGTCCTCCTCTTCTTGCTGCGACTCGGAAAGCAACGTTTATATCCGCCACCTTTTTCTCCTGATTGGCTGAGTGGCTGTGGCTCATTGGCCCCCGCTGCTGTCTTAGCCAATGAGAAAGGAGAGTCCCCAGAGAGCTGAAGCTGTCATGCACATCGGTGGATAGAGATGAGGCTCAGATAAGTACTGAGGGGGCTGCTGCACAGAGTATATTTTTTTCACCTTCATGCATTCTATTTTATAAAAAAAAATTGAGTCTTTACAACCACTTTAAAGTGATATTAAAGGCAATTTTTAAGCAACAAACATGTTATACTTACCTGCTCTATGCAATAGTTTTGCACAGAGCAGCCCCGATTCTCTCCTCTTGGGTCCCCTACCAGTGCTCTTGTCCCCTCCCTCCTGCTGAGTGCCCCCAGAGCAAACAGGGGGCACCCAAGCAGTCTTGACTCCGAGCCACTGCTCTGTGTGACCATTTACATACTGTCTCTCCTCATTGGCTCACTGGCTGTGATTGACAGCAGTGAGAGCCAATGGCTCCCACTGCTGTCTCAGCCAATGAGGAGGGAGAGTCCCCAGAGAGCCAAGGCTCTCGTGCACATTGCTGGACCTAGATAAGGCACAGGTAAGTATTGGGGGAGGGGGGCTGGAGGAGGGGGAATCTAAACACAGAAGGTTTTTATCTTCATGCATAGAATGCATGAAGGTAAGATACTTTGAGGCTTTACAACCACTTTACTTTTCCTCTGCAGAACCTTGGACACACTAAGATAAAAGTGCCAACTTTCTGTATTAGAAGTCTGGTGCCCTTTTAATTAGCATCAGAGCTAATTTGCACTGCCCTAACTTCAAGGGCTTGATTTACTAAGACCCCTTTCACACCAGGGCGTTTTGCAGGCGATATAGCATTAGAAATAGTGCCTGCAATCCACCCTAAAAAAGCAGCACCATTGGTTGTAGTGTGAAAGACCCCCGAGAGCTTTCACACTACAGCGGTGTGCTGGCAAGACGTCAGGGAAAAGTCCTGCCAGCAGGTTCTTTGGAGCGGTGAAAGAGCGGTGTGTTTACCGCTGCTCCCCATTGAAATCAATGGGGCAGCTCTGTAAAACCGCCGGCAAAACTCCGCTATTGCAGCGTATTGCCGGAAGTTTTAACCCTTTTTCGGCCGCTAGTGGGGGTAAAAGCGCCCGCTAGTGGCCGAAATGCGCCGCAAATAGCGACGTTTTACCTCCCACGCTATGGGCGGTGTGGTGCGAAAGGGGTCTAAAGGCAATAAAGCTACTCATGTGGCAGGCTTAGTGAATGTGGTGAAAAATCACTTTGAAAAGAACACTCTCTTGCCCATAGTTGGATGATGGAAGCAGCAGAACTTTGCCTCATTCAACAATGTGTTTCAACCTGTGGGGCCCTAATCGTGAATGTAACTAAGGGCACACAGGTCGAAATGCGTTACTGTTTTAGATGAGATCTAATAAACTTTGCTGAAGGATTTGTGACTGCGTGCTAGCCTTTTTTTATTGATTGACTAATTGATCTGTATTTCCAAAATACGAACTACAGTTGTTCTGGCTAATGGGTTTGCTTTCAGTGTTCATTCCCACTTGTGCATATATCAACATGTTTTTTTTGTATTGAGGTGAGTTGTGTTCAGACAGCTTATCCATTTTCAATGGACTGTCAACTTTCCTCAGTGCATATAAAATACAGCTGCACTATTTTTACCAAACAATGCACCACAGTGCATGCGCAATATTCATATCTGTGTATTGCGGTTCACTAGAGCACAAGTGCATTTTGACTCGCTGTATATGTGCATTGAATCGTCACTCAAAATGATAGGCAGCGCACTGCAACACATATATACATGTTCATTAGACATGTGCATTCATTTTCATCCATATGCATTTTCGTCTGAAATTCTTGTATTTTCATTATCAGTTTAACAAATGATAACTAACATGCAGAATCCGAAAACTGAAAGATCCAACGTAAACAAATGCTTTATTTTCCTTTTCGTTGTGACAACAGTTCGATATAGATAGGAGATTCGACATGACGCTGACAGCGCTGATAGCGATTTGTGTAAATCGAACCTGTGGTCGAATGTGCCTAACCTTAGCCATTCTTAGTCCAAGATTATTCTACATAGAGAGAAAAGATATGACATAGAGAGAAAAGATTTGACATAGACAGAAAAGATTCAACATTATAGAGACAATAGCAAGAAAGGTCGAATGTGCCTAACCTAACTCTATTAGTCCAAGATTATTCGACATAGAGAGAAAAGATTTGACAGGAAGATTCGACGAAGCAGTTGCTGCGAGTGGACATTTATGGTCAAATGTTCCACCCATAGGCTATATAAGAATTCTAATGTCGGTTGACTAGTAATAATAATTAATATATATAATTATTACTAGTGTCATACAACATTAGAATTCTCCTATAGCTTGTAGGCGGAACATTCGACCAGAAATGTACGATTGTGGCGTCGTACAGTTTAGCTGCTCTGTCGAATCTTCTTAGAACATTCGACAGACACCATGAGCCTTCAATGAAAGATTCGACCTTAAAGCGGGAGTCCGCCGGGACTCCGCGTTTTTTTTTTTTTTAAAAGCCAGCAGCTACAAATACTGCAGCTGCTGACTTTTAAAATAGTGACACTTACCTGTCCAGCGCGCCCGCGATGTCGGCACCCGAAGCCGATCTCTAGATCGTCTCTCGGGTGCTGCCGCCGCCATCTTGGGTATGGGAATCAGGAAATGGAGCCTTTTCGGCTTCATTTCCCGGTTCCCTACTGCGCATGCGCGAGTCGCGCTGCGCAATAAGGATGGTCCCCGCTGCCTCTGGGATCTGTGTGTTTCCCAGCAGGCAGCGGGGCACTTGCGGAAAGGGACGGGCACTTGCGGAAAGGGGCGTAATATACGCCCCTTTCCGCAGAGAGCTATCCCGGAAGTGGGTGCAGATACCTGTACTGTACAGGTATCTGCACCCCCCTCCCCCCTGAAAGGTGCCAATTGTGGCGCCGGAGGGGGGAAGGGTTCCGATGAGTGGAAGGTCCACTTTAGGATGGACCTCCGCTTTAATTATTTCGGATTTTCGGACAAATGCATTTTTTAACAAAACAAAATAAATAAAAATGAATTCCGGGAGTAACTAAATTTATTTTTTGGACGAAATTTCGAAACAAAATATTTCAGTGTGCAGATGTCTACTGTTCATTATTGTGCATTGTTGTACCATGCAATAAAATGTGCGTATTGCCATCCCTTACCACAATGCAATAATGTAAATGCAGCCTAAGTAAGTGTAATAAGTTGCCTTTGAGCAATAGTAATCCACATTACATGTTCTGTTTATCCCACTAATAAAAATAACAGTTGGAAACAACATGAGCTTTTCATTTCTTCGAATCAAATTATCTATGCTTGTTTCAAAATGATGAGAAGCAATTAAAATAATGACAAGTTCAAGTTAACCTCAGAGGTAGCATTGATTACAGCATTGTATTTTAAAGGCAGTGATTGCATAGGCTTTAAATGTAAATTATTTTTAGAAAAAAACAAAAACACAAAAATAAAATAGAAATGAAAGCTGCTCCATTGCAAAAGTTGGTGGCTTTTCCTTGTTGTTCACCTGTGGTCATACTGTGCAATTCATTCAGTGTTTCTAAACCCAAAAACAAAAAATTAATATGTTGTCAGAGTCCTTAGATGTGGTGGCTGTTTTTAGTTTTCCCTTTACAGACGTATTTTCATTAGTTTCCTGTAGTAATCCAGTGAGTAACACATTTCCTGTCCCTTGGTGGTTACACTCAGTTTTATACTGTATCTTTGGAGGCAGCTATGATTGCCGACCAGGCAGGACTTCAAACCTCTCTCCTTGTTCATCTCATTAGCTGGGTTGGGGTTGGGTGGTAGATGCGATTAGTATTTTACACAAGAAAGGAAAGATTGCATGAAAAGTCGTTATGCAGGCTTTCTTTTAAATCAATCAACATTGGATATGGGTGCAGGTCTCATCATAGACCGCAGAGCTGTGGTCAATTCTCAGCCTCCCTCTCATGCAAGCTATTCACTACTAACTCCCTCCAGGCTTTGTACTGTGAATGGCTAAGAGAAGAGAAATGTCAGAGACAAGATTGCAATCAGGGCAGCCATCAGACATTTTTGGGCCCCTTACACAGCTTTAGGCCGGGGCCCCCCGAGCCTGACCACCAACATTCCCCAGGGCTTGCCCATGGGCCATCCCACTAAATCCACACACCAGCCACCTCACCTGTATGCACTCAGCCCCCTCCCCCCCTCAGTCCTGTATATATGCCAGCCCCCCACACACCTGTATATATGTCAGCGCCCCCCACCTGTGTATATATATGTCAGCCCCCTTCACATCTGTATATATGTCAACCCCCCCACCTGTGTGTGTGTGTGTGTATATATATATATATATATATATATATATATATATATATATATGTGTGTGTGTCAGTCTCACACATACCCAAATCTGTAAACAAACAAGCCTCTGGCCCCTCCCTGTACACAAACAGCCCCCTCCCTTTCCTTCACAACCTCTACTAAAGGAAATCTTCCTACCTAGTTCCAGCTTGTTTTTACAAAGCTGACATGTTGCTGACACAGAGGAGCACAGCACAGGCAGCTCACACGAGGAGTGCATATGCACATAGTAGCCAGAGGTGGCAGTAAAGAGCTCGATGGCTATGCTCAATGACACAGAGAGCAGCAGAAGCTGCAAGATCGTTTCTATAGTGCACAATGCGGCTCCCTCGGGTCCCGGGGCCCCTTACAGTTGTATCAGCTGTACCCCCCTGATGGCAGCCCTGATTGCAATACTGGGGTGTGAGATCTGCAGAACTAACATCCGAGCAGCCCAGAACTAAAAGGGAGGTTGATTGATGGATTTCAATAAAATGTGGGGTTGCTTTTGATGCAAATGAACATATAACTGCTATAACCCTGCTAAGTCAGCTGAGGTCTGAGTTGGGCTTTATGGCTTATCAAGACCCGGGCATATTGCTATCCATTAAGTTGTGTGCTTTTAGGAACATGTTCAACTATTTTCTGAAGCAATCTATGGAGCTGGCTAGAATCAAATCCTAGGGAACTTTATTCCACATATTCCTAGCCTTTATAGTACAAAATAACTCAACTTCCTTTCTTCCAATGTCTGTGTGTTTTCATATTTGTGTATGTGTTATGTATTTATGCATGTGTTAAAATATTCACCTTCCTTTTTCCCCAGCAGAAGGTGTCAGTTATATTTCACCTATTATGGGGAAGTGTATTCTGTTTTATCAAGCTTTAACAGTATAAAAAAACGAAAAGAAAAAAAAAATCTGCCCATATGTACAAAGTAAACCTCTGTTCTTCCATTCTTCCAGGGTGTGTGTGTTTTCATTTTTGTGTGAGGTTGTATGAATGTGTCTCTCTTTGTCTAAGTTGGTGAAGTAAAATTAGAAAAATATATACTATTTTTCAGAAATAAAAAGCTGATAATTGGCATGTGCTTATGTATTCACCCCCTTTCTTATGAAGCCCATAAAAAGCTCTGGTGCAACCAATTACCTTCAGAAGTCACATAATTAGTGAAATTATGTCCACCTATGTGCAATCTAAGTGTCACATGATTTGTCATTACATATACACACCTTGTTAAAAGGCCCCAGAGGCTGCAACACCTAAGCAAGCAGCACCACTAACCAAACACTGCCATGAAGACCAAGGAACTCTCCAAACAAGTAAGGGACAATGTTGTTGAGAAGTACAAGTAGGGGTTAGGTTATAAAAAAATCCAAATCTTTGATGATCCCTAGGAGCACCATCAAATCTATCATAATCAAATGGAAAAAACATGGCACAACAGCAAAGCTGCCAAGAGACGGCCGCACACCAAAACTCATGGACCAGGCAAGGAGGGCTTTAATCAGCGAGGCAGCACAGAGACCTAAGGTAACCCTGGAGGAGCTGCAGAGTTCCGCAGGAGAGACTGGAGTATCTTTACATAGGATGACAATAAGCCGTGCATTTCATAGAGTTGGACTTTATGGCAGAGTGGCCAGAAGAAAGTCATTACTTTCTGCAAAAAAAAAAAAAAAATGGCACGTTTTGAGTTTGCAAAGGTTCTCTGGTCTGATGAAACTAAAATTGAACTTTTTGACCATCAAAGAAAATGCTATGTCTGGTGCAAACCCAACACATCACATCACCCAAAGAATACCATGCCCACAGTGAAATTTGGTGGTGGCAGCATCATGTTGTGGGGATGTTTTTAAGCAGTCAGGACTGGGAAACTGGTCAGGAGTGAGGGAAAAGTGGATGGTGCAAAATATAGGGATATTCTTGAGCAAAACCTGTCCTTCCAGCAGGACAAACACACTGCTAAAGAAACACTTGAGTGGTTTAAGAGGAAACATGTAAGCATGTTGGAATGGCCTAGTCAAAGCCCAGATCTCAATCCAATAGAAAATACGTGGTCAGACTTAAACATTGCTGTTCACAAGCGCAAACCATCCAACTTGAAGGAGCTGGAGCAGTTTTGCAAGGAGGAATGGGCCAAGATCCCAGTGGTAAGATGTAGCAAGCTCATAGAGACTTATCCAAAGCGACGTGGAGCTGTAATAGCCGCAAAAGGTGGCTCTACAAAGTATTGACTTTAGGGAGGGGTGAATAGTTATGCACATTGATTTTTTCTGTTATTTTGTCCTATTTGTTGTCTGCTTCACAATAAACATCTTCATACAATCCATGTTAATTCCAGGTTGTGAGGCAACAAAACACAAAAAATGCCAAGGGGGTGAAGATGGGTGGTGTTGGAACTTGCCCATGGGCACTTGCTAGGAAGTTAATTAGGTGTTGAGAAAACCACTGGTTTCACTGGCCAGGGATACAGAAAGATATTGAGAATTATTGTCAATCCTGTCCTGTGCCTCAGATGTTAGCCCCACTACCCCACTTCCAAAGTCATTTAGTCCCATTGCCTATTATTGAAGTGCCCTTTGAGAGGATTGCCATGGACATTGTGGGTCCACTTCCCAAGTCTGCCCAGGGTCATCAGCATATCCTTGTAATGGATTATACTACCTGTTACCCAGAGGCAGTTCACTTATGCACCGCATCTGCTAAGAACATTGCCAAAGAGCTGTTCATGGTGTTCAGTCATGTTGGAATCCCTAAGGAGGTCCTTACAGACCAGGGCACCCCATTATTGTCACGAATAAGTAGGGAGCTGTGCAAGTTATTTAAGGTGATGCTGTTGCGAACTTTTGTGTATCACCCTCAAACTGATGGCTTGATGAAACGCTTCAATAAAACATTAAAGAGCATGTTAAAAAAGGTTGTTGACAAGGCTGGGAAAAACTGGGACTTCCTGATTCCATACTTGATGTTTGCCATCAGGGAGGTTTCCCAGTCCTCTACGGGGTACTCCCCATTTTAGTTGCTTTATGGGATACACCCTCAGAGACTCTTAGACTCTTAGACATAGCCAAGGAAACCTGGGAGGGGGAGTAGACACCCCACAAAAGTGTCATTGAGCATATCGCTCTAATGCAGGACAGGATTGCAGCAATCATGCCTATGGTAAAAGAACACTTACTGCAGGTCCAAGCAGCCCAACAGAGAATGTACAACAGGGGGGGTGCAACTCCGTGTTTTCTCACCTGGTGACAGGGTCCTGGTGTTGGTTCCCATTATTGAAAGCAAGTTCCTGGCAGGTAATTGAAAGAGTTGGGGAGGTCAGTTACAAAGTATATCAACCAGGTAAAAGGAAGCCTGAACAGAATTACCACATAAACCTGTTAAAGCCCTAGAAGGATAGACTGGCAATAACTGCACGGTCCCTCCCGGTAACGCCTAAGGGTGCTGCATCCCCTCTGATCACTGAGGTCATGATTCCAGGCACCCTGTCGTATTCCCTAAAACAGGAAGCTAGAGAGTTCCTTATAAGGAATAGAGAGACATTTTCAGAGTTACCTGGCACGACTTCAGCAGTTCAGCATGATATACCCTGTTTCCTCCGAAAATAAAACCTAGCGTGATTGTCGGTGATGGCTGCAATATAAGCCCTACCGCCCAAATAAGCCCTAGTTAAAGTCATTGTAGGTCTTATTTTCAAGGTAGGGCTTATTTTTGGGGAAACAGGGTAGGGCTTATTTGGAGGGTAGGGCTTATATTGCAGCCATCACGGACAATCACACTAGGTCTTATTTTCAGGGAAATGGGTAGTTACTGAACCTGGGATCCGTGTGAAGTTCTAACCCTACTGAATTCCTGAAGCTGGAAGAAAGGACATCAATGATGAAGTTAAAAGGATGTTGGAGTTAGATGACATTGAGGAGTCCAATAGTGACTGGTCTAGCCCCATCGTGTTAGTCCCAAAACTGTATGGCACGTGGAGGCTCTGTAATGACTTCAGAAAGCTTAATGCAGTGAGAACGTTTGACATATTCTCAATGCCCAGACGAACTTATAGACCGACTTGGCAAGGCCTGCTATCTTGACAAAAGGTTATTGACAAAAACCCCTAACTGGTAGCTCCAAAGAGAAGACTGCATTTGTGACCCCGGAGGGTTCTTTTCAGTATAAACAAAATGCCTTTTGGGTTGCAAAATGCCCCTGCGACATTTCAGAGTGCCATGGACAGGACCCTAAGACCCCACCTACGGTATGCAGCAGCCTATCTATACAATATAGTGGTACATAGCATTGACTGGGAGTTTCACTTGCCCCATGTCCAGTCTGTCCTTGATTCCCTCTTCAAAGAAGGTTTTACGGCAAATCCAAAAAAATGTGCCATTGGTTTAGAGGAAGCCAGATATTTAGGCTACGCTATTGACTGTGGTGTCATAAAACCTCAAGTGAATAAAATAGAAGCCATCCAAGAGTGTCCACGTCCTGCAAACAAGAAGCAGGTCAGGGCCTCTCTTGGGTATTATAGAAGGTTTATCCCAAATTTTGCAATTATAGCTGCCACCACTTCAGAATTGACCCCCATTCCTCCAGAGCACTTTTTGTGATTCGGCACTACCGCTTTAACTGACAATTGCGTGGTCGTGCGACATTGCCCCAAAACAAAATTTACATGCTTTTTTCTCACAAATAGAGCTTTCTTTTGGTGGTTGATCACCCCTGCGGTTTTTATTTTTTGTGCTATAAAGAAAAAAAGATTGTCAATTTTGAAAAAAACACATTATTTTTTACTTTTTGCTATAATAAATATCCGCAATAAGCGATTATTGATTGGTTTGCACAAAAGTTATAGTGTTTACAAAATAGGGGATAGTTTTATGTAATTTTTACATTTTTTTAAATGGCGGCGATCAGCGATTTTTATCATGACTGCGACATTATGGCAGACACATCAGACATTTTGGGACCATTGTCATTTATACAGCAATCAGTGCTATACAAATTCACTGATTCCTGTGTAATTGACACTGGCAGTGAAGGGGTTAACCACTAGGTGGCAATGTAGGCGTTAAGTGTGTCCTAGGGGCGTGTTTATAACTGTGGGGGGGCATTGCTGTGTATGACATGTCACTGATCTCTGCTCCGATCACACGGAGCATAGATCAGTGACACTGTCACTAGGCAGAATGGGGAGATGCTTGTTTACATTTGCATCTCACCGTTCTTCCTCCCTGTGAGGCGATCGCGGGTATACCCACGGCGATTGAGTCCGTGGGACCCGTGACCCGACGCAATCAGGTACGTGATTCTGTCTGTACGAGCCCTTCTGCTGACGTATATTGGTGTGAGGCGGTCGGTAAGTGGTTAATAAAGGGAACGACTCCTTAATGGTGAAATGGTCCCCAGTAGGAGAGGAATCATTTCAAGTCTTGAAGAAGGCTCTTTGTAAACAGCCAGTGTTGTACTTCCCCGATTTCTCTAAAGATTTTTGGGTTCAGAGGGATGCATCTGAGGTAGGTATCAGGGCAGTATTGTCACAGGTACATAATAGGGAAGAACACCCTGTGGTGTACCTAAGCAGAAAGCTCAATGACCATGAGAGAATGTATGCAGTCATTGAAAAGGAATGTTTAGCCATAAATTGGGCCATCAACGCTATTTGTTAGGGTGCCAGTTTGAGTTAATAACTGACCATGCTCCCCTAAAATGGATGACTCAAAAGAAGGAGACTGATCGACGGGAGATCCGGTTGTTTTGGGCTCTACAGGATTACTCCTTTACTGTAAAACACAGGCCAGGTGTTGAGATGGGGAATGTAGATGCTCTGTCCGTGTTCACTCCTGTTGGGCCACAGGTGTTCCAACCCTGGGGTTCAAACAAGGGGGGGGGGATATGTAGCAGAGCATCCCAGATAGAGCCAGAAAAAGTCCTGTTCCGGGTTTATACATCTCCCAGGCTCCACTCAAACACATTCAGGGATCTCTGAGCCATGATCCAGTTCGGATCTTGGTCCTCTTCCCCCGGGCCAATTTAAACTCACCTGTGACAGACAGCCTTCGCTCTCTGGCTGTGAAACACAGACAACACTGGTCTGTGAGGGCAAAAAGGTTGGTAAAAAGCTGTTAATCTGTGGAAGCTGAAAAGCTGTAGGCTTTCTCGGCCTGGTAGTTAGGGCCTGTATATATTGTGTAGCTAGTGCCGAGACACAGCTAGGTTTTTGTTTGGCTATTTTTGTTTTTCTGAAACATTGTACAGCACCTGTATATAGACATGTATATATCACCAATAAACACCATACTGTTTGTCACTACCTCACTGGATTTGGTATCTGTGCCTGAAAAACTGCTTATCCCAGGGAGCTTTGTACCTGCTACCTGTCCCATAGGTTAAAATATATATACTGTATATATACATACAGTGGTAGCCACTACAATCTATGTGTGAGATAAATGTCCAGGTGCTCACCCGCAAATTAATCCATACAAATCAAAAAGAGGTATAGAGGCACTCATGGGTCTTGCAGAGGAGATAGATCAAAGCAGCAGCATTTTATCATTAATGTTTCGATAGACCTCAGTCAATCTTTTTTCAAGAAGGATGGGCTGAGCTCCATCAAAACGTTGACAATAAAATGCTGCTGCTTTTACATAGTTACATAGTTAGTAAGGTTGAATATAGACAACAGTCCATCCAGTTCCACCTGTGTAGGTGTGTGTGTGTGTAGAAAAGTAATTTCCCATATCCCCATATATTGTGTTTGTTAAGATGCACGTCCAAACTATCCATACTTCCTGTCGACACCACCGATTATGGAAGAGGTTCCACATCCTAACCGTCCTGACAATGAAAACGCCCTACGCAGTTTAAAGTTAAACCACTTTTTTTTTCAGTCTCCTCGTGTGGCCCCATGTCCTCTTATACTCCCTGGGACTGAAAAGTTTTATACTTACAATGGAATCCCCATTGAGATGTTTGTATATCGCTATCAAATCTTCTTTCAAGCGTCTCTTCTTCAGGGAGAATAAATGTAATGCTTGTAGTCGTTCCTCTTAACTGAGGTCCTCCAGACCCCATATTAATTTAGTTGCCCTTCTCTGGACTCTCTCCAGATTTAGCACATCCTTTCTGAGGATTGGTGACCCAAACTGGACATAAAATACTCCAGATACTCAAGATGCTTTGATCTATCTTCTATGCAAGGCCCTTACGGGCCTCTATACCTCTTTTGGATACCTCTTTTGGATTTATATTGACTCCATTATGGGTGAGCCCCTGAACATTTATCTAACACATATTTCACACAAGGACAAAATATTATATATTCAAGCTTACAGGGCTTACATGTATTAGCTTCATTATTTATTTTTTTCAAGCTAACAACATGTTATGTTCAGCAAATACAGATGATCTTGCCAGAAATGCTGTGTCCTTGTCACTTGCTGTGAGCTGCACCAAAGAATATCTTTTTAACCTAGATATCTTCTGTAAACTACCCTGCCCAAATGTAATGGAGATGAAGCGAAAAGGACATGTTTGTAGTCCACATCAGGAGAGCAGCCTAGGGGAACAACTATGAGTCCTTCCAGAGATACAGTGAAGGAGTGACATAGCCACCAAGGGACTGAAAGTGTGTTAGCTGCAGGATTGCAGGTGAAAACAAAGCAAAAAAAGAATGAAATGAAAGTGTGAATGGAAAGGATACATGCAAATCAGGTTTTTGAGTATTCCAAACAGCAGGTGAGGAGTCTGAAAGTTCTCTTTACCAGTGTACCCTGCAACCCTGCAAATTTGCATTTTTTTAAAGCAATATTTTTGACACTTTGAATTTCAGAACTGGTGCCTATTTATTTAACAAGCAGAAATGAAACATTATAAGAAGAATTTTATATGCGTCCAGAAAAGTACTAGTGTGTGACCTTACTGACTGAAAAGTCAAGTGTTGAGCTTACAACACCCTTTTTTATTCTTTAGAAGTAAATAAATGCCTTAATTATTAACAAATATTGCAAAAAGTATGGCGAATGCTTAAAACGTTGTTATGACCAATTTATTTTCTACGGTACAAAAGATGAATCTACCATAATGTAGTTTTTTCCAGACCAATGAAATCACCATCCAAAAATGATTTAGATTTTGTTTTACTAATGCTAAAGCTGATTTAATAGAACTTTCTAAAATTTGGTTTGATGCATTATTGTTGGCTTGTCCCATTGCTATCCTGCCTATTATTGTGATTTATTTTGCCATTAAGAAGAAAATTAGAAGCCAATACCCAGTAGCATGTTTTATTACAGTCACAGTTGACGCCATTAGGATACACATTTTGTCCATTTCATAAGCTGTATTTTGTCCATTGTTTGTTATCTCTCACAGTTACACAAAAATAACAACAGTAATAGCCAAAATAAAATTGAATTTTTTATTCCCCACCCCGGAGAATCAGAGTGTAGTTATAAGGTTAAGTGTCTTATTTGTGTTTGTAGCTATGATTAGCCCCCCTGGGGGCTGAAACAGGTAAGCTACTTGTTTTCTGGAGTTTTTACTTCTGACTACTGTATATTAAATAAACTGATTTTATGCTGTGAAGGATATGAGTCGCCGATTGCATCTGTTTAAAATCTGACATAAAACTGAACCTTCTGTTGGGGAAGAAAGAAGGAAATTAGTTTAGAGACAGGAAAAGAAAAATAGTACGTGTGTGTATATATATATATATATATATATATATATATATATATATATATATATATGTGTGTGTGTGTGCTTTTAATTTTATCTGAGATTTGGTTTGGAATTATTCTGACAATATATATATTTTTTTTTTTTAGGTACACAGCTATTGTAAAACCCATGGATATCCAAGCCAATAATGCTTTGACTAAGATCTGCATCAAAGCTGCACTTATCTGGTTATTATCTATGACTTTGGCCATTCCGGAAGCTGTTTTCTCGGATTTGCTCCCGTTTTATGACAAAGAAATTAACAAAACATTTGTCACCTGTGCCCCCTACCCACATTCCAATGGACTGCACCCAAGAATCCATTCGATGACTTCCTTTTTAATCTTCTATATCATCCCTCTGTCCATTATTTCAGTATATTACTATTTTATTGCTCGAAATCTGATTCGAAGTGCATACAACATGCCAGTGGAAGGAAATGTGCACGTTAGAAGACAGGTATGTTTTACAAAAAGCAAAAGTGTTATGACTGATAACATGTTTTATAAACAGATTGGCCTGATATCTTAGATGAGATCAAAATGCATGTATTACTTTTTAATCAGAACATGGATTATAGAACCACGACACAATGTAAAATAAGCAGTATGCCTAAGCGCTATATAAATCCTGTATAATAATAATAATAATAATTAAAAAAATTTATATAATGCAGAATTATTTAAATTATGTAATTTTATAAAAATAAATGATGCAAAGCTGAATTACATATAATTGCACTCAGGTGTGATAATATCTGTATCCTGTGAGCAAACATCTTAATATAGCCAGCTAGGTAAAAGAGTTTACCATATTTGTTCAGTACTTGTATACACTGACTACCCTCCTTCATTGAATTTCAACATGCTACTATCTGTATGTATTAATGCCTGTGTTGCAGTACAACTTATGACCCTGCAATGATCATACAAAGTGGTCTATGGAAACCCTGGGGTATTGCTTAGCTTGCCCCAATAAAAGTATAGTTGTTGGCTTTCATTAATGCTGTCCTTCTAAAATGCCATTTGTCATACCAGTTCTTTGATTTTAGTCCTTTTTGACTGAGTTGAAACACATATGGAGTCGGTGAAGTCAGAATTTATTATTTACATGCTTGTTATGGTTGAGGTCAACGCGACAGCCACGCAAGTAGCGATTTCAGGATAGTAATGGCAGCCTCCATTTTTCTCTTAGCTAGGGGTTCCCAACTTTTTGAATTAATTCATGATTATTAAGGTAGAAAACAGCATCAGGAAAAGGGAATAGTTGTATGACAACTAAATAGATCCCTTGGTTAAGTTCTACAGAAACAGTCAGCTTTAGATTAAATATGATCTACAGCAGAGTAAGTTGTTCATGTCTAGATTTCAATTCCTACTCTATTCAGCTGTCATGAAGGCATCTAAAATATTAAGCTGCTTTCACACACTGATCAGCTGCAAAAACGCGGCAAAATTGTATCGCAGTTTTTTAAGAACACGTGACTCAAAAACTGCACCCATCAAGGGTGAATTTTTTACGCATTTTTCCATGTTTTTGCCACTTTTTTGCATTGCTTGCAATGGGAAGGTGTGTTTTTGGTGTGTTTTTTTTTTGATCTCCCCTAATATGCTGCAAAAAATGCTGCAAGCAGGATTTTATTCACTGCAACAAAAGCGCACCACCCCAGTGTGAGCACATTCATTGATTTTAAAGGGAAGCATTTTACTTTGGCTTTTCATGCACTTTTTTAATGCAACATCACTTTAAAAACTCTTCCGTGTGAAATAAGCCATAGTATCATCAGGACTTTTTCAGAGAATATGTGCAGTTACTCACCTCCATCCACTTCAAGTCACCCTTATCTCGGCCTCCTATCCACCCCCAAACAACATCTAGCAACAATAGACCCCCCCCCCCCCCCCCCAGCATCAATAGATCCACCAGCTGCAAGCATCAATAGACCATCCAACGGCCACCAAAAATAGACCAGAAATGTGTCCTGCCCTGGGTATCATACATCTGTCATAAAAAATTAACTCTCAGGAAACTGCTAAGTGCACATCTGTGAATACATTGTGATGTTTTTTTCTGCCAAAGTATTTGTATTTCTGTCCATCTTCTAATGAGATTTACAATGTTCTAACACACATCACAGCTCTGTCTGACAGGGCAGGAGACTTGATTTTTCTTTGCTGTAGTTAAGTAAACCTTACAGTTCTTGTCCCCAGGGTCCTCTTTAATATTGATTGGACTCTGGGCAAACATTTTCCTGTCCCCCCCCCCCCCCCCCCCCAATGCAATTTCGCTCTCCACCTGCTCCGAGTCATACAATACATTCAGCTCAATACTGCTCACATCTTTACCACTAACTAACTGGTTGCTAGAGGTTGCTGCACATTATTGCTGCTCACTGATTGATTGCTAAAGGTTACAGCACATCATCTCCTCACTGCCTGCACACAATGGACTGGGGAGGTGAGGGGGCCCATCAATAAATAGAAAACTCCTAGGAATCCTAGGACAGGGATCAGTGGCAATGCTGGGGGGGGGGGGTGATCAATGGCAATGCTGGGGGTTGATGAGATCAGTGACAGTGGTGGGAAGATGGGATTAGTTAGGAGGCAGTGGACTGTGGCAAATTCTGAATCATGTAGCTGGAAATCTTTGCCAAGTATATAATGGGGGACTTACACTGACCACCTATGTGAGGGGGGATTTTCACTGACCACCATGTAACGGGTGTTTTTTTGCAACCCACCAATATAAAGAGGGATTTCTACACTGACACCAATGTAATAGAAACATTTATACCAACCACCAATGTAAGGAAGCATATACAATGACCTCCATGTAAGGGAGAATTTACACTGACAACCATTGTTGAGGAGATTTGTACTGACCACAAGTGTAAGGGCAATTCTGCACTTACCACCAATGTAAAGGGAAATGTACAATAGTCAACAAAGTAATGAAGAATTTACAGCCAATGTAATGGGGGATTTTACATCCACAACCAATAAAGGGGGATTTCTACACTGGCCACCAATGTAAGGAAGGATTTACACTCACCACCAATTTAAAGGGGGCTTCTACACGGACCACCAATGTAAGGAAGGATTCTAAACTGACCACAAATGCAAGTTTGGATTTTTGTACCGATTACCAATATAAAGAGGAGTTTCTATACTGGCCACCAATGCAATAGGGATTGACACTGACTACCAATATAATGAGGATTTACGCTGACCGCTAATGTAATAGGAACATTCACAGTAACCATCAAAGTAAGGAGGGATTTACATAATGTATGACAGACACTGATCACATTGTTTTTTCCTCTATTGTTCTTCATGATAAACCTTTAATAAATATATTGAATAGGAAAGAATTGTACACCAAGCCCCGATGTAATCAGAAGATTTATATTGACCACCAAGGTAACTGCGACATTTAGCCTGTGTTCACATTTGTGTGTGTCGAGAACACATGCAAAATCGCTTTTCTGACACCACAGAAACATGTTTCCCTTTACTGCTAAACAGCAATGCCATTAATTGTTAATGATACCCTCACGCATCCGCTGAGAATATTCACATGCACCAAAGTTCACTGTGCTGTGGCACCATGTTTTTTTGACAAAGGGTTCAACCTCCAATTTTCTTACCTTTGTAGAACTGGCTGATGTTAGGTCTAATGACCACAGTTGTAAGCAGGACTTTCATGTATGCCCCCTTACCTCCCCAGTGGGCAGCATTCAGCAGAAGTGATGGTGGATACGACCTCAGGGGGGGATGATATACATATGAATGCCACCTCTATTTACATATTAATGCTGCAGTCCGCAGCTATTTACATATTAATGCAGTCGCTATTTACATGTCAATGTAGGTTATTTACATGTAAACACAGGGTCTGCAGGTGAGTCATCTGTACATGGCAATAGGACAGAGCTGGGCAGCATTACATTAGCAGAACTTCACACTGAGATATCAGGACACAACACAAGACTAAAACTTCAAGGGACAAGGAAATATAAACTGGGATCGTTGGCAAGTATGAGGCAGTTGCTTAGGGCCTCACAACAATGATGGGGCCCAGGGCAACTGCCCCTTTTACCCTGTCTTTAAAGATGGCAGTGCTCTTCCCTTTTACTAAGACAAACAAAGAGAGGGCACACGGACCTAGCGCATTACCATTACACAATTTTATTGAAGATATAAAAAAAGTAAGTTATATACTCACAAACGCATGACAACAAGCATATAAGAATGCAAATGAGACTGCCTCCAGGTTCACAGCAATCAACTGATAACACGGAAAGGCCTTCAGCAGCCAAAATGACTTACACGTTTTGAAAAACTAGCCCTTTTCCTGTTTGTCCTCTATCATGTACAAGAAAGTATACCCACAGTGGGTATACTTGAGATATGCAAGATATATTTGCGCTATACCTGTAAGCTGGATAAGCTGAGATTCCACCATGTCCTTAAAGTAGATGTAAAGGCAGAAGATTTTTTACTAAGATAAGATTCCCCCTTATACTAATCTGAGCCCAATCTCGATCCAGTGATGTGCAGGAGAGTCGAGGCTCTCTTGACTCTCTCTCTCCTTATTGGCTCATGCACAACAATGGGAGCCATTGGCTCCTGCTGCTGTCAATCACAGCCAGTGAGTAGAACGCAGGGGGCGGGGCCAAGCGGCTTGCATATGGATTGCAATGGGGGCATTCGGGCAGAAGCCAGAAGCACCGACGGAGGACGCGAGAAGAGGAGGATTGGGGCTACTCTGTGCAAGACCATTACAAACAGCAGGTAAGTAAAACATGCTTGTTTTTAATTTAAAGAAAATAAAAAAACAATGTTTTACAACTACTTTAAGCACCACACTCAAGCACAGGAGGTTTTTCTTCGGATTAGGTCTTGTCACTTCCCTGGCCTGCAGCTGGAGAATTAGCAAACTGAAAAAAAAATAAGGAGGTTTAGCAGACTGAAGAGTTCAGCTTTTTGTCTCTCTCCTAGCAGCAGCATGTCCCTTTAACCCCTTGTCACTGGCTGTACACAAATTTGCGGCCTCTCTTAGAGCCAAAGGGCCACATATTTGCGTTAAGTGCCCCCAATACACCTGTGCCGAGAGTGCGTGCACTGCTCGTGCCTGGAACAGTTAACGTCACTTTACCAAAATTTTTCAGAGCACATAAATGCCGTGACAGCCAATCATGGTGGTCACATGATCTTAAGCCACGCCCTGCCTCCTTAGAGTTCATGTTTAAGTATGCTGTATGGAAAGTTTTTTGTTTTAATCTCAAAACATCTTACTGTTTTATATCTGTCTTGTGCTACTCTTGACTGTCAAAAGGTTTCTTTGTAAATTCTCCTTTGCATTAATATAAGTCCAAGGTTAAGGTTACAAAGCAGTATTGAATCACTTAATATATCAGAATTGTCACTAATCCTTATGTGATATGAGAAAGAGAGTTTGATAATGTAGTTAGTTTCCTCGGACAAGACTTTGTTCCCAGTGTGTGTTATTCACATTGTATTTCTCTATCTACAGTATGGTAAAAACTTTAAGGCCGCGTACACACGCGGGGACTGTTCGCCCAACTTTGTCCGTCAAACAGTTTCAGCAAACAGTCCGCTCAAAATTAACATGGACGGACTTGCCCACACACGACGAACGAACAGTTTGCTGAAACCGTGCGCAATGACGTGAACGGCACGTATGACGGGACGGAAAATACAACGTCCTATACACTGCATTATAACTTTCGGCGTGTAAATCCTTTCTGAGCATGCGCGGAACTTAGTTTGACGAACAAGCCTACACACGAGGGGACTGTTCGCTGAAACAAAGTTTCAGCGGACAGTTTTACGGAATTTCCGAAAAACCTTGTTCAGCGGACTGTTCGCTGAAACTGTCCGCTGAAAGCCCACACACGAGCGGACTGTCCGCCGAAACACTGTTCAGCGGACAAAGTTGGGCGAACAGTCCCCGCGTGTGTACGCGGCCTGACTCAGTGTTCATACAAAGCACTAGGGAGAAGCAGAGAGTATAAAATTAAGTGTTTATATTCATACACATTTATATAAAAGGATAATTTCTTGTGATGAATATTATAAACCCCTTCTGTTTAGATGGATCAGATCAGAGGGTAGTTGGGTGTAAATTGTGAGTCTATTTACTCCCAGCCACCCATACAGCAGAGTGGGCTCTGTCCATGTCTGCTCTGCAGAAACTGACAGGACATGGATGTGTCATCTGCCCACTCTGCTCCGATCAGTGGGGGATCTGTAAACTGATCCAATGCTGATTGGAATGGAATCTACCTTGTGTATAAGCAGCCTCATTCACCTTTCTGTATCAGGACAACAGTAAGAAGATAGGGCAACAGTAATAAGATAAGGCAACTGAACTCCAACCTCTCCCCAACATAGAAGGACATGGCTATATAGTCCTCAAAGATAGATTAGACAATGTAACTTATAACAGTCAAAATAGGCAGAAAGCACAGGAAACGATGAGCTAATACCGCGTCCACGCGATCGGAATTTTGGTCGGAAAAAGCTCTGATGGTTTTCCCGACGGAATTCCGATGGGATTTCGCTCAAGCTGTCTTGCATACACATGGTCACACCAAATTATGACCGTCAAGAATGCGGTGATGTACAAAACGTACGACGGGATAAAAAGAAGGAAGTTCAAAAGCCAGTAGCCAATAGCTTCCGTAGTTGAAGCTGAGCATGCGTGAGTTTTTGAGAGTCGGAATTAACCCTCTGTGTAGTGTCAGCTTACACAGGGTTTTTTTTACAGTAAAACTTTTTGAAAGTTTCCCAAAAAAAAACATTCACATAAATATCACCACATCTTAGGTACAGAATAGATAAGTATAATGAAAATAGCTGCATACAGAGTCCTCAGAGGGTGTGATACAGTAGTGGTTATTACAAAGGTAGTCATTGACAATCAATGACAGATTTCTGACAGGAGATCTCCATATCATAAAACACAAGATGGGGAAGAATATGTAGGCAATAGATGTATGTACAAAGGAGTCTTGCTGTGGGAGCATTTTGTGGGCTTTGGGTGTGATAAGGGGACAGTTAAGAAAAGGATAAGGGATAGGTGGAGGTTCAGGTAAGGGGAGGGGGAGGTGCTTACACAGGGTTTGTGTGTCTCTCACCTTGCTGACATCCTTTCCACAGTAGTCTAAACACTACTTTGTGAGAAGAGATGATATGCTCCTCCACACTTAGAAGCATTGGGCATAAACCAAGCAATCAAACAGAGCATCAGAGTGATAGGAGAGTATAGTGAAAGGTTTATTCTCACGCTTAGTGAGAAATGTTATATAGTTGGTAAGCTTGAATAAAGACACCAGTCCATCCATTTCAATCTGAGTGAGTGTGTATGAGAATACTGTTTTCCATATCCCTATACATTTTACTCTCTACGAAACACATCTAAAGATTTTCTTAAACGTATCTACACTGTTTGCTGACACCACCATCTGTGGAATTCCACATTCTCACCATCCTAACAGTAAAGAACCTCTGACGCTGTTTTACCACTTTCTGCCCACGCTATAGCTGAAAGACAGCATGGGCTTCCTTTGCCAGGAGGGTGTACATGGACATAATCCTGTGATTGTGCTGCTCATACACACCATGCAGCACACTCTGTGATCGCTGGGTCCTTTTGACTCAGCTGATCACAAATCGAGGTAAAGGGCAATTACAGAGGCCCTTTACCATGTGATCAGCTGTCGGCCAATGACAGCTGATTACAGGATCTTAACACAAGCCATGTTTTGGCTTTTTTTTTAAACCGGCTTATGTTAAAGGGACATAGGCACTGATAATCAGGGGGTGCCTATGCACAAAACATCAATTGTGATACTCACAATACATTTTTCTGCGCACACCAGAGCGTGAGCAATACTTTTAGCACCAAAGCTTCTGTGTAGCTCTAAACTGATTATCTTTAGGGGCTTTTATGATGTCACCTATGGAAAATATAGGGTACAGAAGCTTGTCGCTATTTCACAGATGCACTCAATGTTGGGTATCTATCTACTCAGCGCAACCTCATCTTTTATAGTTTAACAAAAAATACGGTGACTTTTTGCGCTTGTGTGCCCTAAAGTTAACGTTAGTGTATTTTGCATTTCCTAGACCTTTGCGCCAATATTGTGTAACATAAAAAATTGGAATTACCACCATTTTATTCTCTACAGTGTCTGCTTTCAGAAAATATATGATGTTTTCTGGGTTTTATGCAATCTTCAGGGCTAAAATGACATTTTAAATGTGTGCAAAAAATCAAAACCGGCTTCTGTAATTTTACAAAGACATAGCTTTAATTTGATATCATACTAATGCACCTAATCGCATACTTTACTACTGTAGGTTAAAAAAAGTAAGACGGGGAATAAAAATTCATTAAAATTTCCTTGAATTCAAAACCATCACCCACTGCATCTTACAATATGATCTGTGCATCTCTAAAATCTGGAATGGTTATTGTCTGGTAAGGGACACTGAACAAACAGAAGGAGACGGGAAGTTATTAATCCTTTAATGAAAAACTGAAAGTGTGATATGGGCCAGATCAGGTCATGTCTGGTGCCCTCTGCAGGTCTGGGTTCAGAATTAAATCAGCCTTTTGATCCGCAGAACATCTCTATTACATTATGCTGCTCTGCTCTGGCACGTCTTACTTGCTCTATCTGTCTTTCAGACATGGACTAGAGTGGCCATGAAATGTGAAGCAAAAAAGTAAAAACATTAAAGTGGATTAAATAGCTTCTGGTATTGAAATACCCTTTATGCATTTAAAGACCAGTCATCCCAAAACAGATTTTTCAGTTTCTGACAGATGCAATGGATTGAGCCACCACTTCCAAATCGGTTCTATACTAGAGTGGGTTGCCTGAGTAAATAAAGTTAACTGCTTTCCTGGGTATCATAATACAGTGGATATAAAAAGTCTACACACCCCTGATAAAATGTCAGGTTTCTGTGATGTAAAAAAATGAGACAAAGATAAATCATTTCACTTTTTCCACTTTTAATGTGAGCTATAAATTGTACAACTCAGTTGAACAACAAACTGAAATATTTTAGGTGGAGGGAAGTAAAACTAAAATAATATGGTTGCATAAGTGTGCACACCCTTAACTAATACTTTATTGAAGCACCTTTTGATTTTCAGCTTGGCACATCTTGACTTGGCAATATTTGCCCACGCTTCTTTGCAAAAACACTCCAAATCTGTCAGATTGCAAGGGCATCTCCTGTGCACAGCCCTCTTCAGATCACCCCGCAGATTGTCAATCAGATTCAGGTCTGGGCTCTGGCTAGGCCATTCTAAAACTTGAATCTTCTTCTAGTGAAGCCATTCCTTTGTTGATTTGGATGTATGCTTTGAGTCATTGTCAGGCTGAAAGATGAAGTTCCTATTCATTTTCAGCTTTCTATCAGAAGCCTGAAGGTTTTGTGCCAATATTGAGTGGTATTTTGAACTGTTCATAATTCCCTTCCAGCTGAAGAAAAACAGCCCCAAAGCTTGATGTTTCCACCACTGTTCTTTTTGTGTGCAGGGGTTTTTTCACGCCAAAAATATCTTTTAGAATTATGGCCAAAAAGTTCAACCTTGGTTTCATCAGATCATAACACATGTTCCCAAATGCTTTTGGGAGACTTCAGATGTGTTTTTGAAAAATTTAACCGGGCTTGAATGTTTTTCTTCCTAAGAAAACGCTTCCATCTTGCCACTCTACCTCATAGCCCAGACATTTGAAGAATACGGGAGATTGTTGTTATATATACCACAGTACTTCCCAGATATTGCTGCAGCTCCTTTAATGTTGCTGTATGCCCCTTGGCAGTCTCCCTGACCAGTTTTCTTCTCGTCTTTTCATCAATGTCCAGCTCTCGATAATGTGACTGTTGTGCCATATTTTCTCCACTTGATGGTGACTGTCTTCACTGTGTTCCATGGTATATGTAATGCATTGGAAATGATTTTGTACCCTTCTCTTGACTGATACCTTTCAACAATGAGATCCTTCTGAGGATTTGGGAGCTCTCTGCTGATCATGGCTTTTGCTGTAGGATGCGACTAAGAAAATGGCAGGAAAGACCTACAAAAAATGGCTGAACTTTATTTGGGGTTAATCAGAGGCACTGTCAGGTCACCTGAGACCAAGTGACAGATGCACTCCGTAGGAATCGGAAGTGCACCACTAAGATAGTGGACCCTAGGTCTGACTACTGCGAATTGTACCCTGGGAGGTTCAGAAAGCAGGTCTACTGGACCATTAACACAGATCCCAGTTGGAGCTAGAGCATAGATTCACCAGGGCGCAGAGTCTAAGAGCCAGCAGGTGTTCACCAGAGCCTCTAGTGGTGAGGATGGACTGCGCTGCAGTCTTGCTCCAGGCTGCAGACCCTAGGGTCTTATAGCTCACAATCACAGTAAACTACAGGAGAAGGAAACAGCAGGCTGGAACAACAAGGATAGTAAAGGGATAAGGCAGAGGTCAGGACAACTAGCAGACAGGAACAACAGAGTACATGCCAAAGGTTCAGGGTCGGGGACATGCCAAAAGGTCAGGGTCACGAGCAGACGGGTATAGTTGAGAACACGCCAAGGTCAGTAACAGAGACAAACGTAGAGCACACGGCAAGCAGGAAACAGGAAGCCAAACACACAGTGAATACACAATGGTTGATCAGCACCGCTGGCTTGCAGTGCACAGGTTAATACCCTGTTTCCACAAAAATAAGACCTAGCGTGATTATATACAGTGGTGTGAAAAAGTGTTTGCCCCCTTCCTCATTTCCTGTTCCTTTGCATGTTTGTCACACTTAAGTGTTTCGGAACATCAAACCAATTTAAACAATAGTCAAGGACAACACAAGTAAACACAAAATGCAATTTGTAAATGAAGGTGTTTATTATTAAAGGTGAAAAAAAATCCAAACCATCATGGTCCTGTGTGAAAAAGTGATTGCCCCCCTTGTTAAAACATACTATAACTGTGGTTGTCCACACCTGAGTTCAATTTCTCTAGCCACACCCAGGCCTGATTATTGCCACACCTGTTCACAATCAAGGCATCACTTAAATAGGAGCTGCTTGACACAGAAAGGTCCACCAGAAGATCCTTAAAAGCTACACATCATGCCGAGACCCAAAGAAATTCAGGAACAATTGAGAAAGAAAGTAATTGAGATCTATCAGTCTGGAAAGGGTTATAAAGCCATTTCCAAAGCTTTGGGAATCCAGCGAACCACAGTGAGAGCCATTATCCACAAATGGCGAAGACATGGAACAGTGGTGAACCTTCCCAGGAGTGGCCGGCCGCCCAAAATTACCCCAAGAGCGCAGCGACGACTCATCCAAGAGGTCACAAAAGACTCCACAACAACGTCCAAGGAACTGCAGGCCTCACTTGCCTCAGTTAAGGTCAGCGTTCATGCCTCCACCATCAGGAAAAGACTGGGCAAAAATGGCCTGCATGGCAGAGTTCCAAGGAGAAAACCACTGCTGAGCAAAAAGAACATCAAAGCTCGTCTCAATTTCTCCACAACACATCTTGATGATCCCCAAGACTTTTGGGACAACATTCTGTGGACCGATGAGACAAAAGTGGAACTCTTTGGAAGGTGTGTGTCCAAGTATATCTGGCGTAGAAGGAACACTGCATTTCATAAAACGAACATTATACCAACAGTAAAATATGGTGGTGGTAGTGTGATGGTCTGGGGCTGTTTTGCTGCTTCAGGACCTGGAAGACTTGCCGTGATAAAAGGAACTATGAATTCTGCTGTCTACCAAGAGATCCTGAAGGAGAATGTCCGACCATCTGTTCGTGCACTCAAGCTGAAACGAACTTGGGTTCTGCAGCAGGACAATGATCCTAAACACACCAGCAAGTCCACCACCGAATGGCTGAAGAAAAACAAAATGAAGACTTTGGAGTGGCCTAGCCAAAGTCCTGACCTGAATCCTATTGAGATGTTGTGGTATGACCTTAAAAAGGCCGTTCATGCTCGAAAACCCTCTAATGTAACTGAATTAGGACAATTCTGCAAAGATGAGTGGGCCAAAATTCCTCCAGGACGCTGTAAAAGCCTCATTGCACGTTATCGCAAACGCTTGGTTGCAGTTGTTGCTGCTAAGGGTGGCCCAACCAGTTATTAGGTTTAGGGGGCAATCACTTTTTCACACAGGGCCATGATGGTTTGGATTTTTTTTCACCTTTAATAATAAACACCTTCATTTACAAATTGCATTTTGTGTTTACTTGTGTTGTCCTTGACTATTGTTTAAATTGGTTTGATGTTCCGAAACACTTAAGTGTGACAAACATGCAAAGGAACAGGAAATGAGGAAGGGGGCAAACACTTTTTCACACCACTGTAGATAGATATATGTATAGATATATATACACAGTATCTCACAAAAGTGAGTGCACCCCTCACATTTTTGTAAATATTTTATTACATCTTTTCATGTGACAAGAATGAATAAATGACTACAATGTACAATGACCACCCCTTCAACCTCTGCAGCAATTATGGTAACACTCTGTTGGAATCAGACAGGAATTATTGTTATACATCTACACAGCTGTTTGTACAGCCGAACTCAGCCATAGTGATTGCCAGGCAGTTTCACACGTTTAAAAACAAGGAATGTGACACAACTTGAATAGCAGAATGAGTTTCTATTCAGCCCACCTGGAATGTACGGAACTTCAAAGAGGATATGGCGCCGGCTTGTCTGCAAGAACAGAGGGACAGTTGGTGGGGCGTCCGAGATCAGGCCACGAGATAGCAATCCAGTCGGAGCAGTTGCAATTATGGGCAAACACTGCCCCCAGAGGCCAAGTATGGCAGGACTGGTAGCCTGGGGGAGGAGACGCCCCAGAGACGCTGATTGGTCTATGGGAAAGAGTAGGATGGGCTATGGGGTGTGGTATGGCTGAAGTATGTTTGACAAAAAGGGTTGTGTCCTGAGCTCTCTCTCTCTGTCCCTCTTTATTCCATCAGAAGACCCAGTCACGAGGATCGATAAGTATAAGGCTTAGATTGCACTGTGATTGTATGCTATGTATTATTGTAACTTCTATTAATACCTTATGCACGCTGTATTATTTCCTTGGGAAATAAATAAGATTTAATTGACCTTAGACCGTGTATTGATTTCATAGCCAAGGGTGATAGCAATTCTGGTATTACCAATAACATGTGCTTAGCATATTGAGTGATAGCTAAACTATAGGGACTAAACAAAGGAATACGTAACTGATAATAATAGCACTAGACTAAATTGATCAGTTACTTCATTTTGATCAGTTACTTCACACTCATACCTCTATTTCCCAAAGACAACCTCTGGATATGATGCTGAGCATGTGCACTCAACTTCTTTGGTCGACCATGGCGAGGCCTGTTCTAAGTGGAACCTTTCCTGTTAAACGGAGGTATGGTTTTGGCCACCAGGCTGCACCTGCCAGTTTCAGAGTCTTACCAGACATACCTTAAATGTTTCCACTAGGGTATTATGCAACACCCCTATATATACTCTCAAAGAAAAATGGGGTGGGGGGATTAGCAAACAGTATAGTAGCCCCCCCCAGACTACCAGGGTCCTCCAAATCTCCCCTATTAAGTGTGACTATAATGATGATATGTATATATACAGGTGTGTGTAAATTCCCCGTAGTAGTGTGGCCTATTTTGGGAGAGTTTAAACAATATCAGATGTGTAATAATGCAAAAGTGTAAGTTGTGCACAAAAAATACATGTGCTATAATATGTGTTAGTGCATATGATAACCAAATATCCCAAAAATAATAAATAATAAAATCCAATAAAAATCAAGTGAACTAATCAAATAATCAGAGAACCGGTCAATCAGCAACAAAAACACAGGTGAAATACACACACCCCTAACTAGAGCATACTATATGTGACATAAAAATGATATGTAATGTGACCAAACTGTACAGTGACTTGCGTGCATATTGAGATATTTGGTTATCATATGCACTAACACATATTATCGCACATGTATTTTTTTGTGCACAGCTTTCACTTTTTCATAATTACACATCTGATATTGTTTAAACTCTCCCAAAATAGGCCACAGAATTAACAGACACCTATATATATATGTATGTATATATATATATATATATATATATATATATATATATATATATATATATATATATATCATCATTATAGTCACTCTTAATAGGGGAGAGTTGGAGGACACTGGGTAGTCTGGGGGGACTACTACACTGTTTGCTACCCCCCCATTTTTCTTTGAGAGTATATATAGGGGTGTTACATAATACCCTAGTGGAAACATTTAAGATATGTCTGGTGGGAATTAATATATATGCCCATATTATAGGTAGCAACACTGACCCCATGGCAGCAACCGTGACTGTTGACCTAAGCGCGGCTTTGTGCATTATTAAAAAATTGTTTCAGGGTCTTGGCAATCTTCTTATAGCCTAAGCCATATTTATCTAGAACAACAATTCTTTTTTTCATCAGAGAGTTCTTTGCTATGAGCTACCATGTTGAACTACCAGTGACCAGTATGAGAGAGTGAGAGAGATAACACCAAATTTAACACACCTGCTCCCCATTCACAAATGAGACCTTGTAACACTAACAACTCATTTTCACTTAGGGGTGTACTCACTTTTGTTACCAGCAGTTTAGGCACATTAAGGCTATGTGTTGAGTTATTTTGAGGGGATGGCAAATTGACACTGTTATACACTGTTATACACTGTTATACAAGATGTACACTCACTACTTTACATTGAAGCAAAGTGTAATTTCTTCAGTGTTGTCACATGAAAAGATATAATAAAATATTTACAAAAATGTGAGGGGTGTACTCACTTGAGAGATACTGTATATATATATATATATATATATATATATATATATATATATATATATATATATATATAAATAATGACCCTGATCAAAAGTTTACATACCCCAGTTCTTAATACCGTGCTGCCCCCTTTACCATCAATGACAGCTTGAAGTCTTTTGTGGTATTTGTGGATGAGGTTCTTTATCTTCTCAGATGGTAAAGCTGCCCACTCTTGGCAAAAAGCCTCCAGTTCCTGTAAATTCTTGGACTGTCTTGCATGAACTGCACATTTGATTGAGATCTCCCCAGAGTGGCTCAATGATATTCAGGTCAGGAGACTGAGATGGCCACTCCAAAACGTTCACTTCATTCTGCTGTAGCCAATGACAGGTCGACTTGGCCTTGTATTTTTTGATAACATAATGCATTAATCTTGCCATCAGTTTTGACCAAATTTCCTGTATCTTGTAGCTCACACATCCCCAAAACTTCACCTCACCTCTGTGCTTCACAATAGGAATGGTGTACCTTTCATCATAGGCCTTGTTGACTCCTCTCCAAATGTAGTGTTTATGTTCGTGGCCAGAAAGCTACATTTTAGTCTCATCACTCCAAATGACTTTGTGCCAGAAGGTTTGAGGCTTGTCTCTGTGCTGTTTGGATAATTGTAGGCGGTATACTTTGTGGTATTTGCGTAGTAAAGGCTTTCTTCTGGCAACTCGACCATGCAGCCCATCTTTCTCCAAGAGCCTCCTTATTGTGCATCTTGAAATATATGCCTTTTCTGTATTATACAGTTCAACTACCTTTTCCCGCAGATTCTTTGACAATTCTTTGGCTTTCCCCATGACTCAGAATCCAGAAACGTCAGTGCAGCACTTGATGAAAGATGCAAGGGTCTGTTAGGAGTCCAGAAACTCACTGACCTTTTATACACACACACTAATTACAAGCAAACAGATCACAGGTGAGGGTGGTTACCTTTAATAGCCATTCAGACCATTTGTGTCAACTTTTGTGCATGTTATCAGGCCAAAATCACCAGGGTATGTAAACTTTTGATCAGGGTCATTTGGGTAGTTTCTGTTGTGATTGTGATTTAAAAAGAGTAAACACAGTTGATTGATAATAAATGGCTTCAGCCAAATACTAACCACGAGTGAAAGACATTTTTTTGTGTTATCATTTTATATTCTCTGAAAAATGGCCAAGAAATCATTTTCCAGGGTATGTAAACTTATGAGCACAACTGAGCTGCATGATTCTAGGAAAAATGAGAATCACGATTTTTTTTCTTAGAGTAAAGATCATGATTCTCATGACGTAACATCATCTTTTACATTATACAAAATAATTGGACTAACTTTACTGTTTCATTTTTTTTTAATTCATTAAAGTGTATTTTTTCCCCAAAAATTACATTTGAAAGACTGCTGCGCAAATACAGTGTGACTTAAAATATTGCAACAACCACCATTTTATTCTCTAGGGTCTCTGCTAAATATATATATATATATAGTCTTTAAGTGAGTAAACTTCCCTTTTTTACAGACTGAAGTTCATTCCTTTGATCTAAAGAACATAACGTTACAATGTTTATAGTTAGCTCAGCGCTGAGGAATGTGGTGTAACTTGGCAGACTGCCTATTTATTTTATTTTTTTTGACAGCTGTCGGCTTGAACAGAGAACTCTGCATATGCTGTGTTAAAGTGGAAGTAAACCCACTTTTTTAACTTTTACCTACAGGAAAGCCTATAATAAGGCTTACCTGTAGGTAAAAAAAATATCTCCTAAACCTGTACGGTTTAGGAGATATTCCCCTCGGTATGCGCCGCTGACTGCAGCGGCGCATGCGCACAAGGGGGTTCTCTCCGCGAAAATCCGGCAGCGCTCGTCCGGCCGGATTTAAATCTCCCGCGCGCATGCGCGGGAGTGACGATATCGCGGCTCCGGCCACTCACAGCGCCGGAGCCGCGATACCCGGAAGAGACGCCGAGGGAGCATGTCGGCTTCCTCGGCGTGGATCGGGCGAGATGTCGGGGCCTCGTTCTAAGGTAAGTATTTCATAATGAGCTAGTATGCGGTGCATACTAGCTCATTATGCCTTTTGCTTTGCAGGTTTTTAAAAAAAAAAAAAAAAAAATGCGGGTTTACTACCGCTTTAAGATCACGATGCTGAAAGAATCGCAATCTCGATTCCTAACAATTAATTGTGCAGCTCTAATGTGATGTGTATATATATATATATATATATATATATATATATATATATATATATATATATATAAAATATTTCCCCATAAATGTAGGCCAATTTGTATTTATTGTATTGTAATAATAATATTATTGTATGCATTTATTGTTTTTACATATTGTGACTAAAGCAATACATTTATGAATATATATATATATTCATAAATGTATTGCTTTAGTCACAATATGTAAAAACAATAAATGCATACAATAATATTATTATTACAATACAATAAATACAAATTGGCCTACATTTATGGGGAAATATTATTTATTTGCAAGCTTTTATAACAGAAACAAAGAAAAAAAAAAGTTTTTTTTCAAAATGTATGGCCTTTTTTTATTTAGCAAAAAAAAGTTACCCTTTAAGTTTGAAAATATAGCAAAGTGAGTGCATAATTTTAGCCTACATAAAAATTTCATTTTTTTAAGTTAATGGGAGGTTTGATACATTTCTGTTCCAATTGGCATGAAGTGAAACCTCTCTGTCTGTCTCTTGAATAGCAGGAAATATCAGCTACTTGACTTTGAGTTGGTGGAAGTCTGCATCAGTGTAGGAAAATAATACAAACAGTACAATTTGGCAAATGACAGACATCTGGTGACTCGTTCCAAATCTGGGCTTTACTGAGTCATAGAACATTTATAAACAGAGAAGAATGGAGAAGGCCCAAAACATAACACATAGACAAGAATGCAACATTTAATATTATACATGCAATAGGTTTTGCAGCAGTCATATGAAATTGCATGAACAAACTCTTATTTTAAACTATTGACAAAACAACAATCCCCTCCAGGTAAACCATGTAAAGTCAGGGTTAGAATGCACTGGGGAGGTAGAGGGGCATTGGACCACTTCTAATTAAGACATAAAATCGCATTAAAAACGCTGCGCTATCAAAGGTATAAGCATAAAGCATCTGAACTGGTAAAAATATATCCTCTACACCGTGGTAATAATAATGTATAAAATATATGATGAAAAATATATAAAATAACAAGTGCTTAATAGCCAAATGTAAAGTGACAATGTGCATTCATATAGTGATGAAAAATATTAAAGCAAATAAGTCAGTGGAAATCTAACTAGATCCAAATACTGGAATTATAAAAAAAAGTGCTTAAGTGCACTGTGCAAAGTTCAAATTGATCCAATTTACAGGTGCTCCACACTCCATGCGTTTCAGTATGCTGTGAAAGTGATGCGATAATCAGACGCTATGTTTCCAGGTGCTCTCCCCCATGTAATGAAGGTTTAAGTTGTGTGACCTTGCTGTTAAGCTTGGTCAATACATGCTTTAGAACCACTACAGGGTTCAACAGTGCGTCCGGGATCCTGGATCAATTGCCAATGTGCCTCAGTAAATCAATGAAAGTGTAGTATGCTGATGCAATTTATTGAAACAAAAATAAACAGGTCCCACACAGGGTACTCACAATATGCAGGGATTGGCTGGGAGCATTGTTGGCTCTATATTTCAATTTTCTTTTCTTCTTTATGTTGTGTTTGTTGCTCCCCTTTTGACCTACTACAGTCCCAATTTATTGTCTTTTCTGATATGTGCCCTGTCAGATATGTGCCCTATTACACACGTTACACACTGTTTCTGGTTTGTCATGTATAATAGCTATGATATATATATATATACCGCCACCGTTTTTCATCCGAGGTCCTCAGGTGCCTAGAGAGCTTCATGGCTTGTTTTTCGGATATCCTGCTCCTGGTGGTCAGTGATTTTAACAACTACCTAAATCACATGTTGGACAAATTACCTGCCCCTGCCCACACCTCCTTGGTAAGAGGGGGATCTACACCTTTTGCTCACTTACTTGGGGAACTAAGACTGAAAGATGTGTAGAGACTTAGGCATCCGCACATGGGGGACTGTCTAGGATAGACCTAGGTTTAGGTAATAATGCGCAACTTCCACTGGTTATAGCCTCAGATTATGATGGTAGACATGTATCTGATCACTCCCAGTTTTTTCAGGATAACATAAACACTGCTCAGTTGAGTGTTGTCTGGGATACTGCTGAGGCCTATATGAGGGGTCAGTTTATCAAACTAATAACCCATATCAAAACTGATACCAAAGCTTAGCAAACAATGGTATGCAGGGAGGTTACAGAGACTGAGGATGGATATATCGCTAACCCTACGGCGGACACAAAGAGTGCTTGGTTGGAGGCGCAATCCAGCTAGCTGAAAACAAATGTTTTTTCCTACAGCAAACTAATTTAGAGGAGGGGATCTTTAGATCATTTTACGCTGATCTCTATACTTTTAAAGTCCAGCCTTCTGATGTGGAGGTTGAGGGATTTCTGGATGGCCGCATGCTGCCTTCGCTTGCCAGCATCGGATGCTGTCTTGCGCAATGCCCCATCAACGGAGAAAGAACTTGTGTTAGCTCTAGCACAATCTCACAATAATAAATCCCCCAGGGTCGGATGGCCTCCCATCCGAGGTCTACAAGCAATATGCAGGCACATTTCTATCCATACTACTAAAGGTCTATAATGAGGCATTTCAAAAGGGAGCTCTGCCCACCTCTATGAAGGAGGAGATCATTGTTGTGCTATTAAAACCGGGGAAAGATGCTACCCTACCAGATTCCTACCGATCTATCTCCTTGCTCACAACCGATGTCAAACTATTGGCCCGGGTGTTGGCAACCAGACTGGCTCAGGTAATACAAAAATTGGTGCACAAGGACCAGTCTGGATTCATCCCCACTAGATCCACAGTCCAGAATCTTCAGAGGCTTTTCCTAAACTTGCAATTACCTGGGGATAATCCTGGTAAGCGAGCCATCTTTTCAATGGACGCAGCTAAGGCCTTCGACAGCGTCGATTGGCCTTACCTGCTAGGATTAGGGTAAACTGGCAGGGGTGTCCTTTGTCACCCCTGCTATTTGGCCTAGCTTTGGAACCCCTCGCATCATGGATATGCGAAGAGGCCAATATAAATGGTTCAGATGCAGTACAGGCACTGATGTGGTGTCAATTTACGCTGATGATACCTTACTGTACTGGATGATACCCAGAATACTTTGCAGACTGTCATGACCCTTATTGAGGCATTTGGTGCATTATCAGGCTTTTCCATTAACTGGGACAAGTCAGTACTGATGCCTTTAGATCCTATAACCGCCCCTCCCTGAATGTTCAGAAATGGTACAAGTGGTATCCCCTTTCACTATCTGGGCATTCAGGTTACCCCCCGACCCATCTCAATATATTGAACTTAATCTAATTTCCCACCTCCGTAAATTCTGTGAGAAATGTACTATTTGGTGTAAACTGCCATTATCAGCAGTGAGGAGGATCAACCTCATCAAAATGGTCTGGGTACCACAATTGTTATATGTATTCAATAACTCCCCAGTCTGGGTTCGCCGCCAGTGGTTTGCCAGGTTAGACTCCCAATTTAGGGAACTGATTTGGCATAAAAAGTTAGCTAGTATTAGTTTGTCAACATTACATAATAGCAAAGATTATTCGTAGACTTCTGATCCCACCAGGTGATGATGTCTCTGCCCTTGTGTGTTTGGAGGCGGGACTTGTGCACTTAAATCCTAGGGCCCCCACAGTGACCCTATTAAAGACTTTATGGTCATATGTTAAACGGATGCTAGGAACACATACTCCATTATGGTGAAATCTGAACTGTACTAAGCTATTATAACTCAGGGGGTTTAGAGATTGGGAAAGTGCAGGACTATGCTTTATATCACACCTTTATAATGGACCAACCCTCAAATCCTTTATGGAGGTACAAGCAGAGTTTGCCATCCCACGTAACCATTTCTTCAGATACTTAACTGAGACATGCCCTACAGATGCAATCAAGATGTGCTCAACTTAACTGACCATACCTTAATACAGGGGATTCTTATGGAAGGAGATAAAAAGGGAATTATTTCCAGAAGTTATAATATCCTCCTTAATGCTATACAGGATCCCTCCAAACTACCATGCAGACGGGGTTGGGAAAGGGATGCAGGTTCCCATAGATGGGGAGACATGGGATCTCTACCTGACCTCTGTCTCTTTAGTGTCTGTAGTTGCCTCTCAAAAATGATCTTATTTATATCTGCTACACAGGGTATACAGAACACCTGTAAAACTTCATAAATTGGGGACTCGCGATACCCCCCTATGCCCAAAATGCAAGCAAGATCAGGGCGACCTCATTCTTATGTTTTGGAAGTGCCCTAAGATTTTTCCCTACTGGAAGGAGGTCCTTGATGTGATCTCTCAGGTATTCATGTTTAATATTCCACGAAACCCGGTTTTGTGCCTGTTGGATACCCTGGATGAGGAGTCCTTAACGACACAAGTTCATACTGCTGTTTTGCGGCTGCTATATGTTGCACGTAAACTGATTGCACAATTTTAGATTGTTACCAGGGTGCCCACCAGGCGGAAATGGGTAGAGCATGTCAATAAACTATTGCTACGGGAAAAGTTGCCGTACCAACATAGAAATGTTTCACCTAAATTCTACTCAATGTGGCATGCCTGGTTGGATGTCCTGGGTTTGACTCCACATCAGCTAATTAGGGACAGGCTCCTACAGGGGTAAAGGATGTAAAAAGTCCAGAATAGTGGCTGACTGGGTCCTACACTACACAAGATCCCTTGTGGCATTGACAAATTTGGTGGGTAGTGATTGTATTTTTTTCTTGGTTTACCCTCAGGGCTCTGAGGATCTGGATAGGTTAAACTGTTAGTTTTCTTTTTGGATGCACTATGTCTTCATATATATATGTCAATCTTTGTAAGTCTGGTGTACATGGTTCTGTATGCACTATATTGACCGGCAGTATATCATTGAGAACTTTTCTTTACTCTCTTATGTTTTAATACCAATGCTATGTTCCTTTTCTCTACTATGTACTGAATGGCATATATTCTGTATTGTGGATGACAAAAATAAATATTTTTTTTCTGATTTAAAAAAAAGGAACTAGTAAGCTGCAACATAATAAATGTTCTGCTTTGGCTTTAATACTGCTTTAAAGTGAATGTAAACCCGATTCATGAAATGGGAGCTGGGCACTTTTATCTGCAGTGTTTTCTTATCTCTCTTCAAAGCACTATGTCCCGTAGCTGTCTCCTGCTCCGTTCTTCTGTTATCAGCCTGATAACTCCTGACAAGTTCTCCGTCGCATATGATAAAACCAGCTGAAGTTTTGTGTTGAGGAGGATGCTATAAGTAGATTAGCAGAGCCCTGAATGATTCAAGGGACAGAGCTGAAAGTCTCTTACCTATGAGGAGAGGGGTGTGTGCCTTTCCTCCAATCAACTGTCTTGGCTGTATGCCCAGGCTTCACTGCAGTGCTGGAACAGGAAGAGAAAATCTCATATGATCAGAACTTTCTAAACAGTATATAAAGCTGAAGACAGATATACTTGTAAAACTTATGTAGGGAGATTTGTTTCATCTCTGTGTATCATCTGAGGCTGTTCACTTCACTGGGTATATGTGAGAGTTTACTTCCACTTTAACCACTTGTTAACTGGGCACTTAAACACCCCTCCTGTCCAGACCAATTTTCAGCTTTCAGCACTGTTGCACTGTGAATGACAATTGCACGGTCATACAACACAGTACCCAAATTACATTTTTATCATTTTATTCCCACAATTACAGCTTTCTTTTGGTGGTATTTTATCACTTCTGTGGTTTTTACCATTTGTTAAAAAAAATTGAAAAAGACCAAATAAAAAAAAAAAAAATTATATTGTTTTATATTGTTTTATATTTTGTTTTGATGTACGCTAATGAGGCGGTAGTGATGGGCACCGATAGGTGTTAGTGATGGGCACTGATGGGTGGGTGGCAGTGATGGGCACTGATTTCTTACACTGATAGGCAGCACTGCTAGGTGGCACTGATTGGCACCACTGGTGGGCATTGATAGGTGGCACTTATGGGCATTGATAGGTGGCACTGGTGGGTACTATGGGCACTGGCAGGTGACAATGACAGGTGACACTGGTAGGGGGTACTGAATGGCACAGAGGAGGCATCTTTGCCTCCTTCCTCTTCGGGACTGATGTCCCTTTAACATAAGCCGGTGGTCAGCGTGAGGAGAAAAAAAAATCAATCACAGAGCTTTTGTTTACATCATGTGATCAGCTGTCATTGGCTGACAGATGATCACATGGTAAGAGGCTGGGATCGGGATTGGTGATCAGCCGAGTGTCCATGACCAGAGGAGGACGTCCTATGACGCCCTCCCGGAAATTGAGGTCTTCGCTGTAGCCGCCATTCGGATATGGCCCGGACCTCAACTGGTTAAAGAGGAATTGCAGTCTGCTCACATAATTTGTAATAAAAACATCTTAGCAATTCTGAAGCTTTCCTCCAACCACTTTGCACATTATTTTATATATACCATGATTCTATACTTGCAAAATAAATTGCTAGGCAAAGCAATAATCCAACCACACAGACAGTATGTGATATTTTTTGATATTTTGTACATAGTCTACAGAAAACACACTGTTTCTACAGGTGCAAGAAATCAAAATTAGCATTTTTTTAAACAATTTAAAAATCTTAGCTGTTTGCAGATTGCAATATAAAACTATTCTTACTAACATTATTAATATTAAAAAAAAGGATTGTATAGATGTTAGAAATGTTATATATTTTGAAGTCATAGCAAAGTTTTCTGTGTTGATATGGGACTTATTCTAGATTTCTGCAGTGATGTAATTCTAAAGAAAATTGTACCATAATTGCTAAAACTATAATGTAAGGTGGAAGGGAGAGGTGATATTTCGATGGGTGGATACTGCAATTATCAAAAATATAAATAGTTGCCAAGTGTCCTGAAAATGTTGGGAAAACCTTGTGATGTTCTGCAGTGTCTTTGTACAGCACATAGGAGTCTCCCTACAGTTCTGGTATTTCAGTAATCAAATGTGGGCTCAGCTCGCCCATCGCCAAAACAGATTGCCCCGCACCCTAAAAAACTAAGCTGCTTTGGATGAACCAGTGAGATTGCAGAAGTGACATCACTTCCTCATTCTTGTTACAGGGTACCAGAGTGTATAGTGAGTAGTACTTAGTGCTTACTATTTCTGACATTTAATGTGTTTACAGAGCGCAACAGAATCTCATACTGTTCCAGTGTATTTGAAAAGCCGACTGCATTATTTATTATATTTGATAATGTCAGAGTGATATTTTCTTGCTAAAACTGTGAATATCTTTTGTTCAGCGATGTTCAGCATTTCATTCACATAAAGTGTTTTCTTAGTTTGGTAGAAAGGTTTGTGTACCTTATGTCAGTTGACATGGTGTCATTTTCTAGATAAAGGTATGTTTGCTTAGCATGCAAAAGCATGTTTTAGACACTATAATCTTTATTATGTTTTACAATACAGATACTAAAGTGTAAACTATTACAGGATAAAGAAAGCCATTAAGAGAAAACATCACAAAACCGGAAAGATGTGGTGGTCATTTTAAGCGCATGTAAATAAGAGTGTCAATTGTAGAGTCAGCTCTTCTGTGGTATGTCCCTGAATTCTGGTACTCTACAGTCTGCAGACATACCAAATTAGGGTTCTCCAAAAGAAGGATGCAGTGACAACCACCTGGTTCCATCGTGAGAAAAGAGGCGTAAAAATAAAACGATTCAGAAGATCCAATATAGAAATAAAAAAAGAAGGAAAAAAGAATCAAGGTGATTTAGGAAGGGGACACCTGGTGGGGCAAGGGGAAGTCCCTCCTTTGATTATAGGTTAAAGTAGAACTATAGGCAAAGCTTTTTTTTCAGTTAGAATAAAATAAGGGAGGGTTATAAACCCTTTCAGTTTTTTATTTGCCACCTGTAGTAATCCCTCAGGGGCTCCCACAGATCACCACAGATTCCCCACTGGAATATTTCACCTCCTATCAATGATCTGGGGACAACCCAAAATTTGGGATTTTCTTCTATTTTCACTTTCAATGATAATGGTAAACAGGAAAAATAGATAGGGTAAATCTCCTTAACAGGGGCACAGACAGCAATAATTACCTAATAGGTGTTCTAATCCCTTTGCGCAAAAAAAAAGTTTGTTTTTAGTTTCACTTTAACTACTTGCCGCCAGCCTATCATCAAATGACGGCGGAGCTGTGCGGCCCTCATTCTGGGGCAACATCATATGACGGTGCCCAGTATAGCAGGGTGTGTGGCGCTCGTGAGTGTACCATGTTCCTGGAACAAGGCGCGACCCCGATTTCAGCAAAGAGCTGCAGGTCTTTGCCCGTGTTATCGGCTGTGACCAATCACAGCCAATCACATGTAAACAAGAAAGTGCCGTTTATCATCTCTCCTCCCCTCACACTGACAGAGTGTGAGGGGAGGAGAGCCGATCAGTGGCATCTCCTCACAGGGAAGATGTGAAAAGTGATGATCAGTGCCCTGATTACAATGCAGCCCTAGCAGTGCCCATTAGTGACACCAGTTTGTGCCCATCAGTAACACCAGTCTGTGCCCAACAGTGAGGCCAATCTGTGCCCATCAGTCATGCCAATCAGTGCTGCCTCTCAGTGCCCATCAATGCCTGCCATCAGTGCCGCCCAAAATGCCATCCATCCGTGCCACCTATCAATGCCATCATCCATCAGTGCCACCTATCAGAACCCACCAGTGCTGCCTGTTAATGCTCATGAGTGCTGCATATCAATGCCACCTATTAGTGCCCATCAGTGCTGCATATTAGTGCTTCCTCATCAGTGCTACATCATCAGTTCACGTAAGTGCTGCATCATCCGTGACCATCAATGCCGCCTCATCAGTGCAGCCTATCAGTGCCCATCAGTACAAATCAGTGAAGGAAAAAAATTACTTATTTACAAAATTTTCTGACAGAAACTAAGAAAAACGATTTTTTCACATTTTTTTTTCATTTTTTAGCAAAAAATTTAAAACCCAACAATGATTAAATACCATCAAAAGAAAGCTCTCTTTGTGTAAAGAAAACGATTAACTATCCACTCGGGTACAGTGCGAGAACAGTGGAGTTTGTCTCCATAGAAGAAAAGCTGTCACCACTTACAGCGAGCTGAGAGCAAGAATGCAAGGTTCAAATCCAGCTTGTAGTAAAATACATGCAGTTATACATCTAAATGAAAGCTGCAGAAAATCACCCAGGTCTGCTTTACCAAAATGAGGACCCATATGTAAGCAGCATTTATTCCTCAACTAAAGGGTGCAAATCAGAGGAAATGATCTGTAGTTCATGACAACCATGTTTTCTCATTTCAACTAAAAAATGAAAGATTAGAAATAGTAAGCGGTTGCTTCAGTTTGGGTACTTAATTAGTAAATCAAACTGATTTTTATTTTACTTTCTTTTCAGAATTTTAATTTATGTATCTGACTTCAGGCTGAGTTCATACTCAGGGGTCTTATCTGCTTTTAGAGACAACAGTCTTCCTTTTAAGCTACAGATATGAGCGTGTGCAGCTTAAAAGCAAGTCTTAAAGTTAAATTCCATATCCTCATTAAAAAAATTATAAGCTTTCTTTTGTAATCTTCCATTATAATTCTTCCAATTTAATGCGATGGTAAAAGCTCTTCCCTTTACTATAGCAGTTGTGGGTTTCCTACCAATGTCTGTGACCAGCCAAGAGCAGTTTGTAATAGATCAAAGCTCTTTCAATCTTTTCACTAAAAGCATTGCTTGTGCATCAAATAAAAAGATGATCTTATTTTTACAGTTCAATCTTTAAAAAAAGTAGCCATATCTTCAGTAGAAAAACCTGTCACTTGCCAGCATAATGAAGGGAAGGGCAAGCAGAGGTCTCCCTTCAAAGGTCTGACACATCCTGTGCTAAACCTGTCTTTGTCAGCGAAGCTCATGCTCCCAGTACCGACACGGGACAGCGAATGGCATGTTGAACCCCTACAGAGAGACCACTGCTTCCACATAGAAAGCAAGTGTCCTCCTCTGCAGCTTGCTGGCAAGGGACAGTTGTTTTAACTCAGCCTGTGGCTGCTTTCGGAAGACAATGAATGTTAAGGCAAAAAAAATAATAATAATATAGCCTATACAAGTGTTACACAAGTCATATTGTAATTACATTGTATTAAAAACGACTTTTCATTTTCAATTTGCAGTGCTGTAATTTTCTGTAAAATGCAATGCTTTTTGACAACCTGGAGGTGTTATGTACACAGATGGTACCCCAGAAATGTCAAGTCTAGCCTATGTGCCTATGCTTACTGATTTCCCCAAAGTCTGCACTAAGATATAAGTCCAATTTTTGTCATCCCCTGCAACAAAAAATTGAATTTTCTGTGAGATACTCTCAAAGAGAAATCATGTCTAAAGAGATCCAGACCCTTCCACTTTCCTAATTAGAACCTAGCAAGTGCAGCAGCTGATTGAACATTTTAAAGTTATTCCCATTCTCATTCACTTTGCACATGGACCCAGACAAACGGTTATTTCTTCAGAATAATAAAAGATAGGAATTGGTTGCAATGTTTTTAAATCCTTGCAATGTGCATTGATCACCCAGACAGGAATGTTTTTTATTGTTTTTTTAAAAGGGGAGTTTGTCTTTAACCACATTTTTGCTGCACTAGCAATGTTCAATAGTTAACAGATTTAAGTTGAAAGTTTATTTGTTAGTTAATGTAAAATAATAGAAACGCTAAGAAAAATACAGTTAGAATTATAGGGCTCTAAGCAGTTTCTGTTTTGTATCTTGTAGGTTACTTTGCAGTAAATCAAGGAAGCAGAATCCCTGCAATATATTAACATGATTTCTCAAAGAAGAATGCTGTATATACCAACAATGTACAATTGTAGGAAAGCAATACACAGCATACAGAGTATTGCAACAATGCATACAATGTACATATGCATGGACTATATATCTTTCCTTGCAAATAAGCATTGAAAATATATGTGGCAGGAATACACCAAAGAGTCCCTTAGCTTGGCTTTTGATGTAGCTCTAGTGTCATCCCCAGGTGAAGATCCTTTTTTGGTCTTGTGAAGCCCCCTCTAACACAGACCTTCCTTGTACTCAGTTCTTTCTAGTGTTATGAAGTTGTCTTCCTGCTATCCAGGTATTCTTCCAGAACTATTCTTTTTACATTCAGCAAATGGCTGTGTTATTTCCTTTCTTGCCTCCATTTTCTACCAACATCACTTCCTGGTTTACTAGCCTGCATTAACAAGTCAACAAGTTAATTAGCTATGGAATAGAGGAAGCCCAGCTTCTGAGCTACACTGTATTATTCCATATATTTATGCTTTAAAAAAATCACAAAATAGCTATGGCAACACATTTCTGACTTAAGCAAATTGCAATAATATCTATAAAAATAGATAAGAATGTGGAACTCCTGGGTATTCACTAGTGCATATAACAAAGGATTCAGAAGGACAATGCATCCTCTGAACATCACACAGGGGGCAGCAGTGAGCTGCTCTAGGATGAAATTGTTTGCAGTCTTTTCATTAGGTTTGATTAGGGACACGGTATTAACTTTTCCAAGTGAACACAGATTTACCTTTTTTTCACAAAGCTAAGAGGATGTTTTCTGTTAGTTTTGTAACTGAAATCTATATTATGTGTAGACCTTGAGCAGAGTCATTCAGCCTTCTCTGTTACATATACAGAAGGAAAAAAAAAATAGTCAAAATGCTGTGATCTAAGGAATCTATATTGTGATTCTCTGACAAAACTCTGGAAAGGTAATTTTGAAATAAAAATGAGAAACATTTGAAAGAAGATCATCTTTCTCACTGTTTAATATGTGGGAGGAGAGAAGAATAGGCGTGAATCATTAGCAAATCCTGGAATTTAATCTCATACAATTAGAAAAGCAAAACTCCCTTTTATATACTGCTTTACACTTTGAAAATAGCTATCTATCTATCACGATTATCACTACAATCTCGAGCACTGCTTGTCTTCCAGATTGAATTAAACTCAACATTACCCAACCCATATCCTGTATACCCAGACTGTCAGTGACACGCTCCTTTGAGGTGCATCATCTTGGCTTGCAGTACTCATAGACTGAGTAGTACTAACACATAGTTATGTAAGCACCACTAAGTCTAGGAAGAAGGACCACCCACTGCACCAACTGAGGAATAGGGGAAGGACCCATGATATTACTGAACTAGCCTAAAGACTGCATGGCTGGTGTATTGCAGACTTACCGGCTGCCGTGACCAACTTAATCCTAACTCACCAACTTTAATACAAATAAGAAACCAGACTTTTATGGGTTTTAAATGGCCATAGCAGCCTTCTATTAAACAAATGAAAAACATCAACCATAATATATCATCCTAACTAACTGACTCTTAAAGCAGGTATTTGGAGGCGAGCATGGTATACCAAATCTGCTGTATCAAGCTACCTTTTAATTTCCACGGCCCCCAGCCCCAAATACCCCGGCTCAAGAACAATTTTTAACACCTTACCAACCTGATACAGTCCCAATACAATTCTCGTCTTAATGACGTCACTTAATTCGGGAAGGTACCCATACCAAAGATGAGCCCCTCCCACCATACTCCACATACAATTTTGACCATGCCCACCTTCAAAAACCATGAGACCTCTGCTGCTGCTCTGACACCAACCAAACCCCGCCCCCCTCACATTACCAAATAACTGGACAACAACGCAACCACCCTACCCAATACAACATTCCAACCACGAACTTAAGGGAGGGAGGGAAAATTCTCTTGCACTGCCTGGCTCCAACTGAACCTATACTACACCCCACTGCCTACACCCTCCTTGACTCCACCCTACCTCGACCTACTCTGCCCTACCATGCCTTACTCTACATCAATGTCTGGGGACCTTAATATTTAATTAATTATTTTTTTAAATCTGCCCAACTACAGCCTACCCTGTCCCCCCAGTCATGCAGGCCCTCCACTCTAATGCTGCGCATCCCATTACAGGCCTGGTTCTGGAACAAAGGTATGTATGGAGTGATTTTTTTATAAATAAATCTGGGAGGGGAGGTCAAGGGGTATTAGAGGCAGCTGAAATTCCACTTAATGCTAAAAAGCACTTACAACAGCACAGTAAGCCAAGACATAGAGTACCTTTACCATGGGCTACTTAAAGAATGCAACTTTAAGGTTTTGCAATGGCCCATTCAAGTTTTGTCTTTAACATTGGTCACAACCTGCCACCGTGGCTGAGTGCCATTGCCATTTTAAAATAGTGTTGAAACAAATAAATGTTACTGCTTAATTATTTGAAAATGGCACAAGTATTAACCAACAACCAGTCACACTGATAGCATAACCAGGGGCAGGGAGTATTGTGTGGTAGAGATGAGCACTTCGGATTGTCCAGTCAGACTAGCAACATTTTTTCATAGTTTCGTTTTCAGAATTTGGCCAAATAATAAGAAACAGAATCCAAAAAACATTATTACACAAGCTAGTCATACAAAAGTCTTTAAATAAATATTTGTAATTTAAGATTTTTTTGTTAAACTTTTAACAGCCAACAGTGTGAAATGTGCTATGAGACCTAACATTGTGAAAAGCTTAACACACATATCCTTTTGACATCCCAGGACACTCCACTGATCCCCGCTGAGCAGGTGGATGAAATGCATTAAGATGAATAAAAACTGCCTTTTTTCACACAAATAAAGCTTTCTTTTGGTAGTATTTAATCACTAGTTTTTTTTGTGCTATAAATTAAAAAAAACGTAAGTTTTGTGAAAAAAAATGCTTTTTTTCTTTGTTTCGTCATAAAATTTAGCTAATTAATAATTTTTCTTCATAAATTTTGGTCAACATTTATACTGCTACATATCTTTGGTAAAAATAACCCAAATTAGTGTATATTTTTTTGGATTTGTGAAAGTTATAAAGTCTACAAACTATGGTGCCAATCACTGAAAATTGATCACATCTGATCAGGCCTTCGATACATCAGCTGTATCTCATTTCTTGAGACACTGAGGTCTGGTTCACACTGAGGCAGCACGACTTGCAGCGAGACTGCCTCAGGCAACCTGGACGCGACCGCTGCGGTGACTTGCAAAATGATTTCTGTATAGAAGTCAATGCAAGTCACCTCAATTCACCCCCAAAGTTGTACAGGAACCTTTTTCTAATTTGGAGCGACTTGTGTCGATCCGATTAGAATGGTTCCATTGTACAGAACAGGACTCTACTTGTCAGACGGCTTAGTCGCCTGACAAGTCGTCCCAGTATGAACCAACCCTAACAAGTCAGGAAAGTACAAATAACCCCCAAATTACCCCTTTTTAGAAAGTAGACATTCCAACGTATTAAGTAAGTAGCATGGTGAGTTTTTTTTTTGTTGTAATTTTTTTTCCCACAATCCTTTGCAAAATGAATATTTTTTTTTTCCTTTTTTACAAAATTGTAATATTATCAGGTTATTTCTCACAGACAACATATGCATACAACATATTACACCCTAAAATATATTCTGCTACTCTTCCCGAGTATGGCGATACCACATGTGTGAGACTTTTACACAGCCTGACCACATACAAAGGCCCAAAATTCAAGTAGCACGTTCAGGCTTTCTATGAGCATAAATGACACATCTCATTTCTCAACCACCTATTACATTTTTGAAGGCCCTGGAGCACCAGGACAATGGAATTACCAACAAAATTACCCCATTTTGGAAAGCAAACATCCAACATATAATCTATGAGGCATAATGAGTCTTTTGAATGGTTAATTTTTTATTTTTTTGGGAAAATGTGGAAACAAAATGAAAACGCATTTTTTTTTTACACAAAGTTGTCAATTTATAAGATATTTCTAATACATAGCATGTATATAGCAAAAATGACACCCCGAAATACATTCTGCTACTCTTCCTCAGTATGGCGATACCACATGTGTGAGACTTTTACATAGCCTGGCCACATACAGAGGCCCTTAATTGAAGTAATACCTTCAGGCCTTCTAAGAGCATAAATTACACATCTCATTTCATTCCTACCTATCACACTTTTGAAGGTCCTTGAGCACCAGCCCAGTGGAATTACCCAAAAAAGGACCCCATTTTGGAAAGCAAATACCCCAACGTATATTCTATGAGGCATGGGCTGCAGATAGGTACTTGGTACTCTGATGGGCTGCAGATAGGCCCTCGGGTACTCTGATGGGCTGGAGACAGGAACTCGGGTAACTTGATAAGCTTCAGATAGGTACTGGGGTACTCTGATGGGTTGGTGACAGGTATTCGGTTACTCTGATAGGCTGATGACAGGTATTCGGTTACTCTGATGGGCTGATGACAGGTACTCGGTTACTCTGATGGGCTGGTGACAGGTACTCGGGTACTCTGATGGGCTGGTGACCGGTACTAAGGTACTCTAATAGGCCGGTGACAGGTACTCGGGTACTTATATGGACTGTGACAGGTACTCATATGGACTGTGACAGGTACTCATATGGACTGTGACAGGTACTCAGGTACTCTGATGGACTGGGTACTCAGATGGACTGTGACAGGTACTCGGGTACTCAGATGGACTGTGACAGTTACTCGGGTACTCTGATGGACTGTGACAGATACTTTGATGGGTGGTGACAGGTCCTCTTTATTGGGGGAGCAATCAGTGTGATTGGTGTACACTGTAGGCGGTAAAGAGATGTTACCGCAATCTCCTCCTCACACGCGATCGGTGTGTGAGGAGGAGAACCCAGTAACAGCTCATTACCGCAGTTTGTTGATATTTATTGATCGGCTGTGAAAGGATCACAGCCGATCACGTGGTAAACAGCTGCCAGCCAATGGCTGTTTACCAGCATCGGTGACGAGCAGTGTTCCTGTGAACATGCCGCCACAACGTGCATGCACAGCATTCTCTTGATCGCGTGCATGCGCCATGCAAAGTGGGGCAGTACCACCTGTGATCGGCCGTGTCTACATCACGGCCGATCACATGGTAAACAGCCATGCCCAATGGGTATTCACCCCTCTCGGTGGTGAGCGGTATCTCTGTGACCTGCTGCCACCAAAGGAACAGGGATGCACGAGCAGGATCGCACGCATTCACTGTTTAAATGGAGGGACATCATATGACACCCTCCCAGAATGAGAGACGCACTGCCTGGCCTTCATATGACAGCCAGCGGGCGGCTAGCAGTTAAATGTAAGGAAACACTTTTCTACTGCCCACCAATGGGGAAGCTTCAATGACCACCAATGTAAAGGGACACTTCACCTATGTGAGGGGAAACTACATTGACCACAAATTAAAGTGGAGTGCCTATATGGTATGGATAGATTTTGAGGGGGAACCCCATGCCATTTTGAAAAAAAATTGGGCTTGGGAGTTTCCCTTAACCACTACAATACAGGGCACTTTTGCCCCGTTCCTTCCCAGCCCAATTTTTAGCTTTCATCGCTCTCGCACTTTCAATGACAATTGCGCGGTCATGCTACACTGTACCCAAATTAAATTTTTATCATTTTGTTCACACAAATAGAGCTTTATTTTGGTGGTATTTATTCACAAATCCGGTTTTTATTTTTTGCGATATAAGCGCAAAAAAAATGAAATTTGGAAAAAAAACAATATTTTCTTTTTTCTATTTTAAAAGAAATCCAATAAAATCAAATTTTGTCATAAATTTAAGCCAAAATGTATTCTGCTACATGTTTTTGGTAAAAAAAATTCCGTTAAGTGTATGGTTTGTGTGATCACGGACATATGTACGCAAATGATCATGTACATATGTGTGCAGGTGATCACGTACATATGTGTGCAGATAATCATTGGAACATGTGATTTTAGTGGGACATATGTGGGGGACATGTCTTTTTATTATTTGGGGACATGTCTTTTTATTATTTGGGGACATGTGTGTTTTTGGGACATGTGTGGTGACATGTGTATTGTGGTGACATGTGTATTTACACTGTAGGTTTATACTAGACTGGTGATCAGTTAGTAAAAAGCTGTAAAAACAGCTCATACTCACTGATCACCAGCCGGCTGCAGCGATCTGCTCTCCTCTCCTCAGCGACGACTTCCGTGTGAGGAGAGGATAGCTGATTGCCGAGCAACCAGCTGTTTGTTTACATCACATGACGGCCTGATTGGACACGGCCGTAATGTGATCAGGAGGGCCAATCACAGAGCCCTCCTGCCGATCCAAGATGCGCCGTGTCCGGGTGACACGAGCACATCGGGATTGCTCCGCTGCGCGGGCACGCGCGCGTGCGATCCCCCTCCTTCTGAAGGACGTTCCTGAACGTCCAGTCAGAAGGAGGCAGCTCCCACCCGGCCGTATATGTACATTGGCCGGGTGGGAAGTGGTTAAAATCTGTACCCTTCCATGTGCTCATTACTGCAAAGGACAGTTATAGGCGGGGCAGTGGGCGTTTGTTTGAACTGAGGGATTGGGGGGACCCTCACTCCATTTTTCACAGTTTTTTATCACCAGCAATGTTTTTATTTAAATTCAGCTGTCAGCGGGGAACCCACTGGCAGGTGATGAGTCATCCCCTGTTAAAGAGGAAGTAAACCCTGATGAGTTTACTTCCTCTTTCATTCCCTGCAAAGGCAAAGCATAATGGACCACTATGCATCACATAGTAGTCCATTATGTGTCACTTACCTGACACAGGAGCCAGCAAAGTCATCGCTGTCCCCTGTAGTCCGGCACATCCATCTTCTCGGTGGCGTCTCGCAGCTCCGCCGCTGTCATTCGGCGAAGCCGCGATGACGTCACTCCCGCGCATGCGCACGGGAGCTGACAGGCTCTGCAGCTCCGTCGTTGAAAATGCCGCGCTCAGTGCGCCTGCGCGCCGCTGTCTACGTATAGGTTTAGGAGATATTTCTTGGACCTACAGGTGAGTCTTAATCCACCTGTAGGTCAAAGTGTGTTGTAAGGGTTTACAACCACTTTAAGGATGTGGTGGCTAGCATCCCAGCCCACTCTTTAACAATCAGCTAATATTAAAGACACCAGTGGTCGCTAGATCCAAAAATTTTCATCTGAACTGAAATGCTGAACAGTTGCTTAGTAAGTTCACAGTGAAAACTGAGCTGAAATTCGCACCAGACTTGTGTGAACTGAGCCGCCTCTGCCTGGGGGCAGCACCACGCCCCTGAAAAATGCCGCCCAAGGCAAACACCTTGTTTGCCTCGCAATAGATGTGCTCTTGCCTAAGTGGGCACCTGTCCCACTAATCATCAACGTAAGGAGTACTTTTCTTACTAACCACTAGTGCAAGGGGGAACCTCTTCCACTGACCACCAATGAAAGAGGAAGCCTTTTTACTGTCTGCATATTATCTATGGCCAATTTGTTTATTTTATGATAATTGCTGATTATATGTGATTATTTGTGATTATTTTGTTAATAAAGATAAGGCCTATTTGTCAAATACACTAGGTATATTACTAGGTTAAGTGTAAAGGGGTTATTCCTGCGCCTAATCAGGAAAAAAGATCTAGTTTTTGTACCGCTGCATACACTGGAAATGGGGTACTTGAACCCCTATTACAGGATAACAAAATATAGGAGGTAGTGTTGCGCAATACTGGGTTGGGAGATATTAGCCTGAAAAATCAGTAGATTCTATAAGCATCACAATAATTGGGAAAAGGTGTACTATCGCCCAGACTAAAAGGGTGATATATAGGAGGCCAGAGTTGGCAGAATAGTATGAAATGATAGTGCTGAACTGTGAATAGGTCCGTGTGAGTATCTCCTACATCACAATGTGAATAACATAATACATAAAACAGTCAGCAAAATAAATAGTGATTCTTGATGCGATTAGCAAAAATCGCATAAAAAGTGCCAGTGCTAAACGGTGAATAAATCTATGGAAATATCTCCTACAATATATAAATATCTGCTATATCACCCTTTTAGTCTGGGCAATAGTACACCTATTCCCAATTATTGTGATGCTTATAGAATCTACTGATTTTTCAGGCTAATATCTCCCAACCCAGTATTGCGCAACACTACCTCCAATATATTACTAGGTTGCCCCATTTCCCAAGTCCACTATAGTTTTATTTTCCTGTTCATGCAGTAACTGCCAGAAGTAGAACCAGACATTGTCCTCCTCAAGGTCTGTGCTCATGCGAGTTCACAGATGCCATTATGCATCGTAAGGAACATTATAAGAGACAGTGTGGACCATTTTGGCCATTATCTACAGACTTCTCATACTAATAAGTCCATATTACCCATTAGAATATTGTTCTCTAGTATTTATCTCACCTGTTTTTGGAAATGCCAAAGACTGTCGTGCATGAAAATCCCTGGAGGTTAGCAGTTTTTGAGATGCTGCAATTACAACATTTAAGACAGCTCATAGATGATTAATTATTTAATTCAACCGGTAGGTTTAGCAAAAAAAATGGCTTGATTCCCCCATCCAGACATTTAATGTGGAAGGAGGAATCCTCCTGCTGTGCCTTTGTATTCTGGCAATAAGGAGACAGGCGGTCCCCGGGTTGCAAACAAGATAGAGTCTGTAGGTTTGTTCTTAAGTTGAATCTGTTTGTAAGTTGGAACAGGTTCATTTTTTAAGTGTAGCTCCAGCTAAAAAAATATTTTAAAGCTTTTTGGATAGCATAGAGAATGGTTAACACCCCTGTAATGTTTGTTTTGCTGTATGTGCCCCTGTTCAGAAGATTTCCCTTCACTTTCTGTCCCAATGACAATTGGATTTTGATAATTTGGGGTTCTTATGGAAACAAGCCTTGGTGATATAGCATCAGAGGAGACACCTTTTCCCCATAATTATTCTTAGAGAGTGATTTTCCATTCCTAGGGGTAGATTTCCTCTCACTTCCTGTTGCCTCCCTCCATTTGTAAGTAGGAGTCGTTTTGTAAGTCGGATGTTTGTAACTAGGGGATCACCTGTACACTGATCGGCACTGCTGGCTAATGGCTATAGCCTGTGGTGCTGATCAATCAATAATTTTCCAACCACCATGCTCATACCTGGATCAAAATTCAGACAGTCCCTGCTGAACTGACCAAATTTCAATCCAAATGTGGCTGGCTTAACTTTGACAACCAAACCGCAATAAAAATATTTTCAATAACAATTGTTTTTTTTCTTCGTTTATATTTCGTGGAACAACTGAGCCCTCCTGACCATTAATACGCATTTGTACCTAAAATAGTGGTCACTGAGTGTATGTAATTAGGTATATCCAAAGGAGTCTATTTATCACCAAAGATTCATACAACCTTTACCCAAGATCCCACAATTTTCTAATTTAATCCTTAAATAAAACATTGATAAATAGATTACGAAATGTGGCTTGACATTATCTACTGTATACTGTGGTGATATGTATAATTTATTGTTTAACTACAGTATTACCAAAAGGGAATTGTTATATATTACCACCATTTCTTCAGTTCAGCTCTTCAGCTACAGTGATACTCTATTAGTTTGCTGTACCAGTGGCTAATTGACAGAAACAGGTAATGCTCATGCATTGTTTATGCATGAAAATCTTTCGCTATAAAACCTCATATAATTATCATATAATTACATCATTATACTGCAAAGTGTTCTAGTAATAGAATGCTGCACGTTGGCATTGTTCTTTGTTTTAGCATATTTAAACATTGAAGTCTAAATTGTGCTAAATCCTGTTTAACTTCTTCTTCTTATTTACATACCATGGAAGAATTGGGATAATTGGTTGTGTAGGAGTTAGGCTGGTCCAGCAAAACTCTTATAAAAATACACCATGCTTTGTGTTAGATACTAAACAATGATCAAGATAGTGCATTGAAAGTCCATTACATAATTGACTTGAAATCAATTCATATAAGTCCCATTCTGCTCTTCTTAGTAAAGTACTCACCAAATTTGACCATCTATTTCTAGCGCGCCCTATTGTGCCTCTAGGGATGATCCCTTGGGTGATAATACTGCTTATGGGCACTATGCAATAGACCACGCCAGAAATAGGTGGTCAAACTTAGCAGTGAGTGTACATCTATGTGGGTCACTTTGAGCACAAGTGAAGTGGAGCACTGATTTTTCTTGTCTAAAAATGTACAAGCACTTTACTAAGTATATGAATTGATTTCAAGTCAATTATGTAATGGACATTGAATGCACTTGATCATTGTTTAGTGTCTAACACAAAGAGCTGTGTATTTTTATATTATTGGTTTGTATTGCAGCTAGCATACATTAACACTGCAATTAGTGATAATAATTAATTAAATTTCTTTCTGATATATTTTATATCACATTTTCTTTGGTGCTAAGTTTATTTTTTTTTATTTTTTGCCCCAGCAAAAAGCTTGTGAACGATTTAGCAAAGAATTACACTTTACTGACCACGCACAGACCTGAACTGAAACTGAAGATCTGATTTGAAAAATACAAGCAAAAAAGTTTTATAGTTTACCGTTAACATATTAAGAGAAATAAAAATGAAATATATTGTAAGATGAGTTTTAGTTGGAAGTCTTTTAACAGTAGCAGTGGGCGTGGCTTAAAAATTACAACATACACTGAGGGGTTAATTGATAATGGAGAGGAGGCATTGCTATCCATTGTCAACTGGATACCACTCAACAACACGTTCTACAATTTTTTGATCCATTCATGAAATGCAGGCTGTCGTGTGGAGCATGTCGTGTGTCATAGTAAATGTGCGGTGCATTTTGGCTTTATTTAAACAGAGGTAAGGCTGTGGTAGCCATTCTACTGCTTTTTAAATGGACCCCTAAATGTCATGGATTAATGCACATTGTTGTAAGCCAGTCTGTTTATTTTGAATTGGCTGCCAACACATTACAATAGACATTTTAACACATCTGTAGCTTTCTTGTACCTTATCTGTGGTGCAGTACAGTGTTAAGATCAGGGGTCAGCAACCAGTAGATTGCAATCTACCAGTAGATCACGGGCAGGTGACTGGTAGATCGCTGTGTGGGCTTGCTGACCCACAATCCTAGAGCAGCAAGCAGAATGCAATTCAGAGGGACTGCTTGTAAAGTTGGAGTTGTAGTAGGGAGCAAGAGCCACATAAGCTGATGTCTTCTCTGTAGTTCCGCCTCCTGTCCCATACAGAGTGATACCAACTGCACTCCACCTCTTATCCTGGCTAGCTGTCTCCAGAGTGGTGCCAGCAGCAGGAAAGAAGAGATCTTCAGGTCAGTGTGAAGCATAATAGTATAGGGCTGCTTTCACACTGATACGCTGCGTTTTACCCACATCGTGGGTGCAATGCAATGTACCTGCAGCTTTCCTTTGAGTTTGCTGTGCTTAGCCAAAAACGTGTATTATATCTTGTGGGTTTGGTGCAATTTCTGAAAGCGCACCACACCTGTAGGATATAACAGAAGTAACAGTGCAGGTAAACTGCAGCACATCAATGTGAAAGCAGCCTTATGGGGGTTTTACCACCCCCAACTATACGTGTGAATGAGCACTAAGGGTGCCGCTGCCAAGTGCAACAAAGAGCTCATTCACAAGTGCAACAGGCACTGCTGCTCCCCTGAAAAGCGATCCAAGTGTGTTTGACAGGTAGTGAGGAGGCGATATGTTGCCTCCTCACTGCTGATTTAAACCCATGATTGGCGTGCAATGCACATGATTGTGACATGGTAGTACAGACATTAGAGGTTTAAATAAGGTGTGAGGGGGCGACACTGTGCCCGGTGATCTTTGACTTTTCCCATTTTGTTCAGGTAAGATCTCCACCACTTTAAGGTTGCGTACCCCTGGTTTCGATTATTCACATCCTATATGTATTGTGGTGCTCTGGTAGGGCATATATGCACCAGTGCATTGCAGTAACGTGTGTTTCATGGGTTGGTACACTGTGTGTGTCATTGATTGAGAATGTCTCTCCAACATACCTTCCAAACACATTTGCACTGCAGCACATCGCAACATGCAGTAATGCACTACCATGTGCTGAGGTACACTGTGCTAGTGTAACTTGTTGGACAGATTTTTGGTCTATTGTGGTGCATTAGGTAGCCCTTTTAAAGTAATGTGCTGCCTTAATGCAAACGCATGTTACCATGAGATATAATGTGCTGCAATGGACTGCCATTGTGTGAATGGGCCCTAAGGTACAGTATGTTGGTACATACTGTAGAAATAAAACACATTTTATCCCACATTACTGCAATATGTAAATATTCATCCGGTTACCCTCTGCTTCATATTCAGCATACTGAAAGTGATGAAAATGTCCACTATATTGTATTCCCTGTTGAATCACTAACACCATTATTTAGTGGTTTATAGTGATATGGACAACATGAAGAATTGTTTCTGCACTGGTTAGTTGCCACATTTGTTAGATACATGCTTTGTCAATTAAGGCAAGGAAAAAAGTTTTTTAGTCCCAATTACTGATTTTATGCCACAGATAAAAAATTGTCTCATTTAATTTTACTGAGATTTATTCAACAGATAGTCAGCCTCCTCTAATCTTTGCGCAATTATCTTTGTTTTATTGGGTGAATGCGTTTCTTCAGCTCACATTGAATAATACACTTAGGTGTAATAGAATACGTTGCTAGCTACTAACCTAATTTCCTCTGCTGACAAAAGCTGGTGTGCTTTGATAAATCTTAAAACAGGTTGTTTAGAAATAAATATCAATGAAACAGTACAGATTTTTTAACTAAGCTTTTTTTCTTATAAATAATGCTGACATTGAAACATATGAACCAATATGTTATTTGTGGCATCTGCTCCCAGGCCTCTGTTCAGCTATGTGTGCTGGGTGACCTTCATTTTTTATTTTTATTTATTTATTTATTTATTTATTTTGTTCTGGTAATTTTTCATCTGACATTTAAACAAGACCTTTATTATAAATTTTCACTTTATTGTAGGCTCTGCATCCTTCATCCTAAATAAATATATAAACTATGGGGCAGCTAGTAGAGGTCATAAATATAATAGCCTGATAAACAGACCTTTGATATCAATTTTAGCATTATTGTAGGCTCTGCATTTTCTCCATTAATAAATATCTAAATAACAGGACGACCTATGAAAGTCCATAATATAATAGAGTCAGCCCAATCAGTTTTTATTATGCATCTGCTTCTGTCAATAACTTGGTAATAAAAGGTTGCATAGCTTTCAAGTGTCAGTAATTCTGGTCTGACATATTTGAAGACACATTTGAAGGGAATATACAGTTACATGAGAATGAACAGTTATTGGTTTTAACATAAACAGCCAAAAAAAACTGAATAACTTCCCTGAAAACAATGACGCTCTTTTAACCAGTTCCAACCTATAGTGCTTGTTCTGCTACAGAGCAGCTGCGCTGTGCAGGATATATATATACATATATACATATATATACATACAGTACAGACCAAAAGTTTGGACACACCTTCTCATTCAAAGAGTTTTCTTTATTTTCATGACTATGAAAATTGTAGATTCACACTGAAGGCATCAAAACTATGAATTAACACATTATTAAAGGGGGCTCCTGGATTCCGATAAGCCCCCCGCCCGCAGACCCCGACAACCAACGGCCAGGGTTGTCGGGAAGAGGCCCTTGTCCTCATCAACATGGGGACAAGGTGCTTTGGGGTGGGGGGGCCGCACGCCCCCCCCCCTCCCCCAAGGCACCCCCCCATGTTGAGGGCACGCGGCCTGGTACGGCTCAGGAGGGGGGCCGCCCGCTCGTCCCCACCCCCTTTCCTGGCCGGCCGGGTAGCGTGCTCGGATAAGGGTCTGGTGTGGATCTGGGGGGACCCCCACGCCGTTTTTTTGGTGTAGGGGGTTCCCCTTGGAATCCATACCAGACCTAAGGGCCTGGTATGCTCTCGGAGGGGGGAACCCACGCCATTTTTTTTTCAGATTACATAGGGGGCGTGGTTTATGAGAAGTGGAAGGGGCCACAATGATGGGCGGGGTCATGGTGGGCGGGGTCTGGCGCCCCCCATCCAAAAACTTCACCAGCCGCCACTGCTCTGGGATCTCCTTCAAGACTGTTGGAAAGCCATTTCAGGTGACTACCTCTTGAAGCTCATCAACAGAATGCCAAGAGTGTGCGGAGCAGTAATCAAAGCAAAAGGTGACTACTTTGAAGAACCTAGAATATAAGACATATTTTCAGTTGTTTCACACTTTTTTGTTCAGTATATAATTGGACGTGTGTTAATTCATAGTTTTGATGCCTTCAGTGTGAATCTACAATTTTCATAGTCATGAAAATAAAGAAAACTCTTTGAATGAGAAGGTGTGTCCAAACTTTTGGTCTGTACTATATATATATATGTAGCACACTACTCCCTTGTGAGCTGCAAAGTGTGTTCATCACCTTTGTGTTAACTTGTTCTGTTCCTCCAATGCAAAAGTCCACAAGCAGCAGTCTTTTGCAAAACTTTATAAAGCTTTATTGCTTGAACTTTAATGTAAGTAGAAGATAAGAGTTGCCTCTAATGATCTGTTTCCTGATTCTGATACCCTGTGCTTTCCTTTGATAAACTGAGCAGCATCCCTCTGAATGACGCTGTGGGTTATGGATGTTAAAAGTCCCAGGCCTCACTGCCTACCTTGACTCCTGCGATCCTGCTCAGTGTCAGTTCTGGAAAGTGTCCCTCACTAGGACCTTGGACACAAGCGAGTTTGACGGATAAGCACCGCTGGGTTGCACTCCCTTTGCTCTCTCCCATCGACAGTCCATGATTGCCACAGAAGGTCGATCCCAGTTTCCTATATATATACAATATATATATATATATATATATATATATATATTTATGGTGTGGAGCCCTCTGACCGATACGGTTAAGGATGACAAACAAGGTTAACATAAACTCGCTTACTTGAAATGGACCTGAAAGTGTGCCCTGGTCTGACGTACGGTATACCAAAATAAGGGGGCATACCTTAGATAGAAAGTGGGTGATAAATGAAATGAATATGAATGGAGTGAAATGAGTACTCTCATGAGGAGTATGATGCTTGAGAAATGCCCTGAAAAAGGGGATGGGTGAGTGGGTATCGCGCACCGGAATCGACGAGGAAGACAGGCGAACGGGCTGGTTATATACTCCACCGGGCTCCTCCCATAATTTCAGGCCACCATACTGGCCTTTCTATTTATGGTGTGGAGCCCTCTGACCGATACGGTTAAGGATGACAAACAAGGTTAACATAAACTCGCTTACTTGAAATGGACCTGAAAGTGTGCCCTGGTCTGACGTACGGTATACCAAAATAAGGGGGCAAAAACATTCAGGTAGGGGTTGCATTTTATTGATCCAAGTTTGTTTACTGGGTGAGCTCGACAAAGGCCTGGGTCATCTCCGCTTGCGGAATGGGTATGTAGCGGGCGAAACAGGTGGACCTCCATCTGCCCAACTTCTTGACAATGTGAGTAGGACAGAGGTGAAGGATACCCGGGAGTATCCTGACACGTTCCACCGGGCAGCGTTCAGAGGTTTAGTGAGAAATGGCAGAAGAGGACTAACTCCTGGTTGATCAGCCAAAAAAGGGGCCGACAGGCGCGTGAGAATGGCGACCGGGTACCAGCGGTTGTTGGACTTATAGAGGTGTATGTCCGAACCCGAGCCAAGCTGCTGCGTCTTGGAGACTGCTAAGTGTAAGACGAAATGGTCTTCGTATCGGACCAGGTGGTGCTCGCACAGCATGCGTGCTGTGAGGCTACAACAAGTAAAACTCGCTTGGCCGTAAGAAGCCGTAGAAGGCCAGGTGTATGGCTGCTTGTAAATGACACTAATGTGGAGACCGAAAAGGTGAAGTGGCCAGGAAATCTGACATATTTCTAAACGTCTCCTGTAACAGGCAGTCGTTTTGGTGCCGGCCATCGGCTGGCGCTTTCTGGATACCGCGCATAACAGCCTGAACGGCGTGGTAAAATAGGAAGGGTACGGTAGGGCCCTGGAGGGACGTGAAATGTTGTACACCGGTCAGGTATAGCCGGATCGTATTAAAGGATAACGCCAACTGCGAGTGGCAGTAGGCAATGAAGGCTATGACTTGCTTGACACGGGACGTCTCTGTACTGTGATACGTGATGAAGTTGGTTAAAGGCCCTCCAGGCTGATTGATAGGCTTTGAGGGTGTTGCGGGAAAGGGAGTGATCAAATGAGTTGGGTAGCCGCTAGGAGGTGAGGGGCTAATCCAGGGTCAGTTGAGACCAGTCCGAGATAGCTGCTGATGTTAGTCCGGCTCCGGGTACCTGAACGAAAACGAGACAAGGTTAAAAGCGGGAGAGGGCGTCCGCTGCCTGATTGACTTTACCGGGGATAAAGGAAGAATGTATGTTGAACTGAAACAACAACAAGAGCTGGACCAGTCGACGTAGGAAGGACATAACCAACAGAGAGGGCGCCTTGGCGCAGCCAGGAATTGCCAGTAACTGGGGAGGCCAGGGAGCTGCGAGCCAGAGGTGGCCAAAAAAACAGCCGCAAGCCCGTGGAGGCCGCTGTGTCGGTCATCACCTGGGGAGAAAGGGAAGACACGGAGGGAATGAACAGGGAGACGTCATTCCCAGACGATAGGTATTCCTCCCGCATAGCAAGGACTGCTATTGCCGCGGGAACCCGGCTGAGGACTTGCTCTGGATCCTGTGAGAGGGACAGTAAGACCAATAGGCGTGACACAAAGGCGCGACCCCTGAGGGATGGTGTGCATAGCGACGCTCGACATGCCGTGAAGGGACTGTAGGTGTCTTTCGGATGACTAAACTGGGGAATATGCGAGGATTTATATGTCCGTAAAGATGGCAGTTGTAATGGGCGAGCATTGGCCGATGGCTATGGGCTGATGCCTCTGGACGCCTCGTAGTGGGGATCTTGCTGTATGGGCCGTAGCAACAGATGGCTCTCCGAGCATTGTAAGGATAAGAAATGTTGAACGCTGGCTAGAAATAGCCTGGGCGTGCTACAGGAAGAAGCCAGTCGCGTGTGTCAACACGATCCTGGTGCGGACGGAAGTAGAACTCAACTGTCCTAAGGAAGAGACGGATAGACAGACAACAGTGAATGGTTTGTAAGAAAGCCACGGGAGACGAGAGGCCAATTAAGTGCTGCTGAAAATGACGTGTAGCCAGTTTGTGTGCCACTGAGAACGTGCTTGCCAATGAATGATTGCAAGAAGTTATGCTAAGTCACGAGCCTTGGCGTGACTAAAGTTGTGTTTAAACATGTGCTTGCGACAATTGCCCGGGAGTTTGTCACTGGAGATGTATACGTAGTGACTGTGAGCCATTCGTGTTACCGCATGTGCACTGCGAAGACTACAGGAGTTGTGCTTGAATGCATGTTTGGATGCGTGCTTGCGATGATTGCAAGATGTTACCCAGGATGCGTGCTTGCCATGACTGCAAGATGTTATGCTAGGATGCGTGCCTGCAACTAATGCAAGGAGTTGTGCCAGGACTCGTGCCTGCAACGACTGCAAGGAATTATGGTAGGCTTCATGGGTAGCCAGGCCGGAAAAGACAGAAGTCCATCCGGTCCAACCAAATCAAAATAAATAAGGTATCACACAACCCGACACCCAATTCTACGCCCGCAGCTGATCCAGAGGAAGGCAAAAAACCCCCAACAGAGCATAGGCCAATTTGCTACAGCCGGGGAAAATTCCTTCCTGACCCCTCGAGAGGCAATCGGATTTTTCCCTGGATCAACTATACCTATAAATATAAGTACCCCGTAATACAACGTACATTTAGGAAGGTATCCAGGTCTTCCCTAAAGCAATCTATTGAGCAAGCCAGAAGTGCCTGCCAGCAATGATTGCAACAAGTTGTGCCTGGACACCTGCTTGCAACGATTGCAAGAGGTCTATGCTCAAATGCGTGCTTGCCATGATTGCAAGAGAACTATGCTCGAATGCGTGCTTGTAATGAGTGCAAGAGGTCTATGCTCGAATGCGTGCTTGCAATGATCGCCAGAGGTCTATGCTCGAATGCCTGCATGCAACGATTGCAAGAGGTCTATGCTTGAATGCATGCTTGTAATGAGTGTAAGAGGTCTATGCTCGAATGCGTAATTGTAATGACCGCGAGAGGTCTATGCTCGAATGTGTGCTTGCAGCGATTGCAAGAGGTCTATGCCCGAATGCGTGCTTGTAATGAATGCAAAAAAAGGTCTATGCTCGAATGCGTGCTTGCAACGATTGCAAGAGGTCTATGCTCGAATGCGTGCTTGTAATGACCGCGAGAGGTCTATGCTCGAATGCGTGCTTGCAGCGATTGCAAGAGGTCTATGCCCGAATGCGTGCTTGTAATGAATGCAAAAGGTCTATGCTCGAATGCATGCTCGCAACGATTGCAAGAGGTCTATGCTCGAATGCGTGCTTGTAATGACCGCGAGAGGTCTATGCTCGAATGCGTGCTTGCAGCGATTGCAAGAGGTCTATGCCCGAATGCGTGCTTGCAACGATTGCAAGAGGTCTATGCTCGAATGCGTGCTAGTAATAAGTGCAAGAGGTCTATGCTCGAATGCGTGCTTGTAACGATTGCGAGAAGTCTATGTCTGGATGCATGCTTGCAACGATTGCAAGAAGTCTACTCTTGGATGTGCGTTTGCAACGATTGCAAGAAGTCTGCGCTTGTATGTGGAGAAAACAGCGAGACACGCCTAAACTAAGCTGTGTTTCCCTTTTGAAGGCAATCTAAAATGAAATGAGGCCGAGGAGCAAGGCCCCCCGGCAGGCATCCAAACATTGAAGAATCAACTGGACCCAAGCCGGGAAGCGGTATGTGACAGTGAAATGAGAGAACCTGCCATGACAGAGATCCGGATCGCCATGCCACAACTTGCGACCGAGCACGAAACGGATTCTGGAGCATGTACTGAAATGAGGCCATTCCTGGGGCACGCCGAGACGAATTTGGTACACCGATGTGACTATTCGTACCGGAACGTGATAGGTGAAATGAAATGAAAAACCCATGACAAAGACAAGAATCAGAGGACGAGCCCATGAACCAAACAGATGAATCCTGTCTTTGGAGCATGTACTGAAATGAGGCGTAGCAGCTGGGCACACCAGAACGAATCGGTGCATAAGGAATGCGACAGGATTCGAATTGGCGCGTAATAAGTGACAGAAATGATATGCCATGACAGAGACAAGATTCAACGACTGGACTGATGGTTACAACAAAGAATCCGTCTCTGGAGCATGTACTGAAATGAGGCGTAGCAGCTGGGCACACCGGGACGAATCGGTGCATAAATAAACGCAACAGGATTCGAATCGGAGCGTAATAAGTGACAGAAATGATATCCCATGACAGAGACAAGATTCAACGACTGGACTGATGGTAGCAAAAAGAACCCGTCTCTGGAGCATGTACTGAAATGAGGCGTAGCAGCTGGGCACACCAGAACGAATCGGTGCATAAAAAATGCGACAGGATTTGAATTGGAGTGTAATGAGTGACAGAAATGATGTCCCATGACAGAGACAGGATTCAACGACTGGACTGTAGGTTACAAAGAATCCGTCTCTGGAGCATGTACCGAAATGAGGCGTAGCAGCTGGGCACACCAGGACGAATCGGTGCATAGAGGAATGCGACAGGATTCGAATTGGAGCGTAATAAGTGACAGAAATGGTATGCCATGACAGAGACGAGAATCAGGGACCGTGCGTGAACCTGCGAGTGATTCAGTCTCTGGAGCATGTACAGAAATGAGGCCGAACCCTGGGGCACTTCAAAGCGAATCGGTGCACCAGAGGTGCGACAAGATTCGCGCCGGAGCGCGACTAGTGACAGAAATGATTTGAAACGGTAGAAATGACTGGGAGTGAAATGATTTGACATGAGATAAAATAAGATACATAACATAACTGCATGAATGAAGAGACATATATTCGAACTGGAGCAGACAAAGCGAAACGTGCGGACTGCTTGCCTTGTCGTAACAAGCAGTCGGCTGTGAGTCGAACGATTCGACCGATACTAATAGAAATGCTCGGGCAGACGAATGGTTTCGAATGCCGTACCTGCGAATGAATCGCCTGACGTGGCGTAATCGAACGTGTCGAAAAGTGATAACGACTACATCGAAAATAGAAAATAGTGACATGCGTACGAGGGCCACAGTAAAACATTCGATTTAAAAGAAGCGAGCGGGTCGAGAGTACAGGGAATGTTGATGGTACATCGAAATACATATCTGAAAAGGGGATGCCGAAGCCAAACCTGCGACAGCCGGCCCAACGTGAAACGACAAATTCGATGGGTACGACGACACTCCGACGGCGAAACCCACGGACGCTGATGTACGGGAAGACGAGTTGTCAAGACGGAAACGAATAACGCGGGAACTCACGAACAGGCTCACTGCCTCTGGTCTGGATAGTCGGCCCTTGATGTCTGACGTATCAGATATCGCGCACCGGAACCGACGAGGAAGACAGGCGAACAGGCTGGTTATATACTCCACCGGGCTCCTCCCATAATTTCAGGCCACCATACTGGCCTTTCTATATATATATGTTGTATGTGATCTTACACTTCCAGGTATCGGGCACGAGTGCGTGCTGCTGGCAGCTCACTCTCACTGTGATTCTACACAGCGGGTGCTGATCAGCAGGTCCGGGGGCAGCCACTGATCATTCTGTACACAGGCAGAATGCCAATTTGTAAACAATGCAGATCACTGTTCTGCCAGTAAGGAAGGCATTGATACTGTTTTCCTGCAAAGTGCTATAGGGCTGACCACATTATAGCCCCTTTCCTGCTACATGGCAGCCACGCTGCGCAGGATCATGTATATATACATGATCCTGCACTTCCGGGTATCGGGTGTGAGTGTGCACCACTGGCAGCTTATTTTGGGTGCAATTCTACACAGCAGGAGCTTATCAGCGGGTCTGATGGGCCGACCTCCCTGGCTCCCGCTGATCGTAAACAAGGCAGATTGCCATTCTGTCTTTAAAGTGTTACTAAACCCAGTAATATGAAAATAGTTCATCTCCCTCCCCCCACAGCGCCCACAGCTTATACATTTTCTTTTTACATTAAAATATTGCCACTATATAACTTTTTGGATGATCTGTATAACATGATCAGTGATAAAATGCACAGTTTCTCTAGTTCTGAGGGTTCAGGTAGGAGGAGATTTCCACTGCAGCCTGTATACACACCCACATGTGTCATGTCAATATAATGTGACCTGGGAACAAGTAATTGTTCTCTCCAGCATAAAGGACACAACAGAGAATGTGCAGATTGGCTACCCTGCCTGTGTTAGCTGGCTTTCCCCAGATAGACAGTACAGGAGGGGGAGGATACATGATAAAACAGCCTTTTTACACAATGCAGAGGATTAACTCCTGCTGCATATACAGACAGATTTTACTGTTGTGGGTTTAGTAACACTCTAAGGAAGGTGTTTATCCTGTGTTCCTGCAAAGCAGAGACACAGATCTATGCCTTCCTCTAGTCAAAGCACCTCCCCCACAGTAGTAAAACATTATCTAGGAACACAATTAACCCTTTGATCATCCCGGATGTTAACCCCTTCCCAGACAGTGTTTTTAGTACAGTAACAGTGCATATTTTTAGCACTGATCACTGTAATAATGTCACTGGTCCCCAAAAAAGTGTCAGTGTCCAATTTGTCCACCGCAATATCGCAGTACTGATATAAGTCACTGATCGCTGCATTACTAAAAATAAATAAATACAAATTCCATAAATACTGTATATCCCATAGTTTGTAGATGCTATAACTTTTGTGCAAACCAATTAATATACGCTTATTGGGATTCTTTTTACCAAAAACATGCAGCAGAAGATATATTGGCCTAAATTGATGACAAGATGTTTTACATTTATTTTATCGGACCTGTATTATAGCAGAAAGTAAAAAAAAAAAATTTCTTTGTTTTGTTTTTTAAATTATAATCTTTTTTTGTTTATAGCGCAAAAAATAAAAAAGGCAGATGTGATCAAATACCACTAGATAAAGCTTTATTTGTGGGAAAAAAGGACATAAAGTTTATTTGGGTACAGCCCTGCACAACCTCACAATTGTCAGTTAGTTAAGTAATGTGTACCAATGTATGTTGTACCTGACGGTCCAAACAATTTTTTTTTTTTGCCGACTTCCTTCTACTTTAACCACTTCCTGCCCGTCTTATAGCAAAATGACAGTCAGGCTGTGTTTTATTATTCTAACTGGAAGTCATATGACATTCTTCAGAACAAGCTGCTCGTGAGCGCCCCTGATCGTGGCTTCTCTGAGTCTATGATGTAGGTTCTTTACCATGTGATGAGCTGTGTCCAATTATAGCTGATCACAGTTTACATAGGAAGTACCAGTTATCGGCATTCCTCTACTCATGCTGACAGTGCATGAGCAGAGGAGAGACGATAAGCTGCTTTCCTCACAGGGGGGATCTGCACTGATAATCAGTGCAATGATTATCAGTGAAACCCCATCAGTGATGCCTGTCAGTGCCCACCAGTGATCCCTGCCAGTGCCCTTCAGTAATGCCCACCAGTGATTTCCATAAGTGCCCACCAGTGATGCAAATCAGTGCCCATCAGTGATGCCAATCAGTGCCTATTAATGTTGCCTTTCAGTGCCCATCAGTGATGCCTGTCAGTACCTCTTCATCAGTGCCATCTATCAGTGCCCATCAGTGGCGCCTATCAGTGCATATCAATGCAGCCTATCAGTGCTTGTCAGTGCAGCCTCATCAGCGCATATCATTTTCTGTAATTTTTCATTTATTTAACAAAAAAATAAAAAAGTGGTGATTAAATACCACCAAAATAAACCAAAAGAAAGCTCTATCTGTCTCAAAAAAATGACAAAAATTTCATATGAGTACAGCATTGCATGACCGTGCAATTGTCATTCAAATTGTGACAACGCTAAAAGATGAAAATTGGCTTGGGCATGAAGGGGGTGAAAGTACCCTGTATTGAAGTGTAGGGATGGCCTCGCGGTTTGCCCGGCGGACGGTTTGCGGTGAATTTTGCATGTTCGCGATTTGCCAAACCAGCGGACTATTGGCGCTGTTCGCCCGGCTGACATATGCGTTTACAGTGTGAAAGAACTTTGACCCATGATGACACATGCACCATGGGGTACAGGACAGCCAATTAAGACATTTCAGCACATGGACAATTGGACATTCCCCCTACCTTATAAATAGACCTGATCTGGTGGCCATTTTATATTCTGTCTCATGTCAGTGTAGGGACAGGACGCTGTGTGGAGCAGGGAGAGACTGTAGTGACACAAATCACTAGCTATTGGGTCCACAAAAGTCCTTTTAAGGACTGGTATAGGTGTAGTACAGTATATAGAGTTCAGTGCACTGCTGTGCTGGTGATTGCAGCTGTCTTTTGTCAGTGTAGGGACAGGACGCTGTGTGGAGCAGGGACAGTCAGTTTAATCACTAGCTAGCTATTACTACTAGGTCCACAAAGGTCCTTTTAAGGACTGGTATAGGTGTACAGTATATAGGGTGCTGGTGCACTGCTGCTGACTGCTGCCTGATTCTGCAGCTGTCTTTTATCAGTGTAGGGACTGAGGGACAGTCTGCAAATCACTAGCTACTAGGTCCACAAAGGTCCTTTTAAGGACTGGTATAGGTGTACAATATATAGGGTTGTGGTGCACTGCTGTGCTGCAGATTACTGCTCATTTCTGCAGCTGTCTTTTATCAGTGTAGGGACTGAGGGACAGTCTGCAAATCACTAGCTACTAGGTCCACAAAGGTCCTTTTAAGGACTGGTATAGGTGTACAATATATAGGGTTGTGGCACACTGCTGTGCTGCAGATTACTGCTCGTTTCTGCAGCAGTCTTTTATCAGTGTAGGGACTGAGGGACAGCCTGCAAATCACTAGCTACTAGGTCCACAAAGGTCCTTTTAAGGACTGGTATAGGTGTACAATATATAGGGTTGTGGTGCACTGCTGCTGACTGCTGCCCGATTCTGCAGCTGTCTTTTATCAGTGTAGGGACTGAGGGACAGTCTGCAAATCACTAGCTACTACGTCCACAAAGGTCCTTTTAAGGACTAGTATAGGTGTACAATATATAGGGTTGTGGTGCACTGCTGTGCTGCAGATTACTGCTAGTTTCTGCAGCTGTCTTTTATCAGTGTAGGGGCTTAGGGACAGTCTGCAAATCACTAGCTACTAGGTCCACAAAGGTCCTTTTAAGGACTGGTATAGGTGTACTATTTGGTGTGCAGTATATAGGTGTGTAATACACGTATAAAATACTTGCACGTATAGAAAGCATAGTATAGTGCATTTCCACTGTGCAGCATTGTGACTGCTGACCGGTTCTGCAGCGATACTACAAAGAGTGACAAACAGAATAAAAAAAAAGTATTATAACTGGTGTGATAGACCAGTGGCCCCCAAAAACAACAGATTGAAGCAGGGTGTTATATACCTTCTTCCACATACATACTGCACTTCTCTAGAGACTTTTGTCACAGAGTCATTTAAAAAATGACAGGCAGAAGAAGAGGCAGGCCCTTCCGCAGGGGTGGTAGGGGTAGGGCAGGAGCAACAGGCTTGAGCCAAAGTGGCAAATTGCAGAAGGTGTGTGTGATTACGTCAAAGGATGCACCAGACTTGGTTGAGTGGCTCACTCGGCATTAGCCCTTGTGCACACGGTCGGAGATTCCGACAACCAAATCCGTCGGATTTTGTCCGACGGATCTTGTCCGAAACTGTTGCATACACACGGTCGGACAAAGTTGTCGGAAATTCCAATCTTTCAGAACGTGATGACGTAATTTCGTTACAATGGGACTACGTTCAGGCTAGTAGCCAATAGCTTTGATGTAGGAATTTGATCTGAGCATGCGTGGCACTTTGTCCGATCGGAATTCTCTACACATGATTGGAGTATGTCCGATCGGAGCATTTTGTCGGAAAATATTTTCCGGCAAGTTGGAAAAGTTGGTCCGACGGATATTCAGACGGAAACAGTCCGATGCAGACCACACACAGTCGGAATACCCGTCAAAACGCTCCGATCGGACACATTCCGTCGGAATCTCCGATCGTGTGTACAAGGGCTATCTCTTCTGAACCCTCCTCATCCTCTCAATATGCACCCTCTTCTTCACTCTCTGCTGTGTGCACCCCCAAAGACACTACCACCAACACAACCACCACCACCATATACCTTCCGCTTGAGTCACAGGAATTATTTTCCGATCCATATCAAGACATTTCCAATGCGCAGCCACTCTTGGCATTGGATCAGGAAGAGGAGGTAGCAACAACCGCCACTCAGCAGTCTGACGACAGTACCCAGATCAGCCCAAGGAGGAGGTTGGTCCCCGGTGTTGCTGCCGACTAGGAGATCTCTAATTATAGTGGTGGGGAAGGTGACATTGATGATGACGTGTCTAGTAATGTCACGTGGGTTCCCACAAGAGAGGAAGAGGAGGGGAGTTCAGAGGGAGATATGGACCAGCAGATAGGGAGGAGAAGAAGGAAGAACTTAAATTGCACAGGAGGGACAAAGCAGACTGCTAATGTATCAGGAGGGAGGCATCAACCATGGACGGTCACATCTGGCGCTCCCAGGATGCATGGCTCCGCAGTGTGCAATCTTTGCAGTCAACGCATAAGTCGCGGTAAGCCCAACAGTCACCTAGGGACGACTGCCTTAAGAAGGCACATGAGCTGCCATCACCAAGCCCAGTGGGAGCAACAGAATACACAAAGCCACACTTCAGGCTCTCACCATCCAGCCTCGTCTTCTACTACTCCTTCTCCTCTCTCCTCACAATTGTCCTCCACTCCACCTTCCATCATGCCATCCTCACGTTTTTCTGGAAAAAGGCAGGCTTCCGTGGGCCAAATGTTTGAGCGTAAAAAAATTATGACGCTGGATCACCCTCTTGCCCAACGGTTGACAGCTGGCTTGGCAGAACTGATAGCCCGCCAACTACTGCCATATAAACTGGTGGACTCGGAGGCCTTTTGAAAATTTGTGGCCATTGGAACACCACAATGGAAGGTCCCAAGAAGGAAGTATTTCTCACAGAAGGGCATCCCAGAGCTATATGGCCATGTTCAGCGGCAAGTGAATGTATCTCTAGCACACAGTGTCGGTGCCAAGATACATCTGACCACATACACATGGTCTAGCAAACATGGGCAGGGAAGGTATATCACTTTTACTGCCTACTGGGTGAACCTTCTGACGGCCGTCAAGCATGTAACCCGTGGCACCCGTGTAGATTTGGTTTTACCGCCACGGATTGCATGCAGGCCTGGCTCTTCTTCTCTTCCTCCTACTCCATCCTCCTCCCTCTCCTCCTTGGCTGACTCCTCCTTTTCCGCTGCTAGTGTCTCTTCTGCTGCGCCGCCCAAGCTCCCCAGAACCTATTCGACATGCCAGGTGACACGTTGCCATGCTGTGCTGCGTCTGTTGTGCCTGGAAGCCAAGAGCCACACTGGCCCGGCACTCCTTTCAGCTTTGCGTTCACTGGCAGATCAGTGGCTAACACCGCTCAATTTGTCAGTTGGTAAAGTGGTGTGTGACAACGGTTGCCAATCTGCTTAGCGCATTGAAAACAGGGCAAAATTATGCACGTGCCATGCATGGCACACATCTTAAACTTGGCCGTGCAGCGATTCGTTGTCAAATACCCTGGGGTCCAGGACATCTTGCGGCAGGCAAGGAAAATTTCCGCCCATTTCAGAAGATCTTACACGGCCACGGCTCGCCTTGCTGACATTCAGCGGCGACACAATCTGCCAGTCAGACTTCTTATTTGCGATTGCCCAACGCGATGGAACTCAACCTTCTATATGCTTGATAGGCTGCTCCAGCAGAAACGTGCAGTTAACGTCTACCTGTACGAACTCTGTGGCAGAACAGGTTCTGGGAGCTTGTTTTTTTTTCACCGCGCCAGTGGCTGCTCATGTGCGACGCATGCAGACTTCTGTGGCCATTTGATGAGATCACCAAACTGGTTAGTCGCAGCCATGGCGCCATCAGAGACATGGTACCTTATGCCTTCTTTATGGAGCGTGCATTGCATTGTGTCATTAATCAAGCCGTGGAGGAGCAGGAAGATGAGGAAGTCGCAATGCTGGATGAATTCCCAGGGGGGCTACTCTATCTGAGACAAGTCAACAACAGGAGTCTGAAGAGGAGTCAGAGGAGGATGGTGCAGTTGCGGATGAGGAGGAGCAAGAAGAGCATGCTTTAAACCTTTCTGGGATCCCTGTTGTTGAGCGTGGATGGGGAGAGGAGAACGAGGAGGACGACCTTATGCTGGATGATGAGCAAGAGCCAGGCCACCACACCGCTTCCAGTTTAGTGAAAATGGGGGCCTTCATGCTCCAGTGTTTTAACAGGGACCCCGTATAAAAAGCATAAGGGTCAAGGACCAGTACTGGGTGGCAACATACTTAGACCCCCGATACAAACACAAAATGGCGGAAATGTTACCACTGTCACAGAGGTCTGTCAGAATGGAGCTCTTCTAGGCCTTGCTTCGAGAAATGCTGCATTCTGCTTTTGCGTGCGCTGGCAGAGGAGGAATTCCCACTCCCAGAGAAAGAGTTGTGGGTACCAATCCAACAGCGCCTGCAAGAAGAGGGCGGTTTGAAGATGTGTTGGTGACTTCTGATATGAGGTCATTCTTTCAGCCGACCCATCGACAGGTGTCATCCGGATCCAGCATCAGGGAACGCCTAGACCAACAGGTGTCTGACTACATTGGGTTAACGGCCAATGTGGACGCTCTGAGGAGTGATGAACCCCTGGACTACTGGGTGGGCAGGCTTGACCTCTGGCCAGAGCTTGCCCAATTTGCAATGGAACTGTTGGCTTGCCCCTCATCCAGTGTCCTGTCCGAAAGGACGTTCAGCGCAGCAGGGGGGATCGTGACCGATAAGCGCACTCGCCTAGCTAACAACAGTGTTGACTACCTGACATTTATAAAAATGAATGAGGCATGGATCTTGGAGGAATTCAACACATGTGACCAGTAGACCATGTATATGCATAACTCTATAAACAATTTAGTTAATCAAGCACACGGACCTTTTTTCTACCTTTGGCTCACTTCCTTGTACAAAAAAAGCACACCATACTAAATGCCCGTACCCTCCTGTTTGAAGAGGTTGAGCGGTGTCATATTTTTGGGTCCCGCAGCGAGTTGCTGGTATCAGTGCTGCTGTCAGTGCTCTCTATCTCGGTGCTGGTGTCAGTGCTCTCTCTCTATCTCGGTGCTGGTGGGGTCTCAGTGCTCTCTATCTCAGTGCTGGTGTCAGTGCTCTCTATCATGGTGCTTGTGTCAGTGCTCTCTATCACGGTGCTGGTGTGGTCTCAGTGCTCTTTATCTCGGTGCTGGTGTCAGTGCTCTCTATCTCGGTGCTGGTGTCAGTGCTCTCTATCTCGGTGCTGGTGTCAGTGCTCTCTAACACGGCGCTGGTGTCAGTGCTCTCTATCACTGTGCTGGTGTGGTGTCAGTGCTCTCTATCTGGGTGCTTATGTCAGTGCTCTCTATCTCGGTGCTGGTGTCAGTGCTCTCTATCTCGGTGCTGGTGTGGTCTCAGTGTTCTCTATCACAGTGCTGGTGTCAGTGCTCTCTATCTCGGTGCTGGTGTCAGTGCTTTCTACCACGGTGCTGGTGTCAGTGCTCTCTATCTCGGTGCTGGTGTCAGTGCTCTCTATCTCGGTGTTGGTGTGGTCTCAGTGCTCTCTATCACGGTGCTGGAGTCAGTGCTCTCTATCTCGGTGCTGGTGTCAGTCCTCTCTATCTCGGTGCTGGTGTCAGTCCTCTCTATCTCGGTGCTGGTGTCAGTGCTCTCTATCACGGTGCTGGTGTCAGTGCTCTCTATCTCGGTGCTGGTGTCAGTGCTCTCTATCTCGGTGCTGGTGTCAGTGATCTCTATCTCTGTGCTGGTGTGGTCTCAGTGCTCTCTATCACGGTGTTGGTGTGGTCTCAGTGCTCTCTATCACGGTGCTGGTGTCAGTGCTCTCTATCTCGGTGCTGGTGCCAGTGCTCTCTATCACAGTGCTGGTGTCAGTGCTCTCTATCACAGTGCTGGCGTCAGTGCTCTCTCTCTTTCTTGGTGCTGGTGTCAGTGCTCTCTATCTCGGTGCTGGTGTCAGTGCTCTCTATCACGGTGCTGGTGTCAGTGCTTTCTATCACTGTGCTGGTGTCATTGCTCTCTCTCTATCTTGGTGCTGGTGTCAGTGCTCTCTATCACAGTGCTGGTGTCAGTGCTCTCTATCACAGTGCTGGTGATCATCTCCTGCACCCTGTTCATAACCTACCCTGACCTTTCCTCTCCTCCATTGCCTTCATGCACTCCTGAGTCCTGAATTGTCAAAATTTCACAGATAAAAAAAGAATACTTGTCGTTGTCGATCCCAGATTCACTTCATACTTTTGTTATGTCAGTGGCCATGTGGTGGGACTATGTGTGCACAACTAGTAAGTATTTTGTGGCTGAAAATATGACATGTAGGTTTTTAAGGTTTGCCTGCCATTGAAGTCAATGGGGCCGCCGCAAACTTTGCGGTTTGCAAACTTTTAGCCGCGTTCGCGGTTCGCGTTTGCGAAGCGTCCCGTCGGAAGTTCGTCCATCTCTATTGAAGTGGTTAAGTTATGCACAGCATGGCAAAACCTTAGTTTATGTGGAGAAAAAAATATAGCAATTATAATGTTGATTAAAATCATTGCACAATTTCAGATGATTTTGTTAATTTAACTAGGTATTAGTGTAATTATTATCCCTGTGTTGTATGTTTACTTTATCTTGTAATCATGGACTCACATGTTGTGGCTGTAGCTGTCAGTGTAATGGCGGATCAGTTCCCCTGTGTCAATGTATTCATTTACATTGCTTATCCCTATCCACAGGGGCAGGCAAGTTCTAGTTCTGATTCACACAGCATCCAATCATTGCCTCACTATTTCCTCTGTGTTGCATCACAAATGTGGGAATGCTAATGTGATGAAAACACATCTCTTCCTGCATGCTGATTTCTGTGTTAATTGTTCTGCCTGTTGGTGACTGTGTCAGATCTAGTCACTATTTAGCTCTCACCTGCACCAGTGCTAGACTTAGAGACCCATGGGATTGTGGGATATGAAATTTCTTCACCTGAAATGTCAGTTCTCAGACTCCAGACAGAGGTCATGCATTAACCTGTGCAGCTTTGTGCTGCAGGCCTCATATTTGAATGCAAACAGAAACTTCTTACACCGGAATGTTAAGATTTACCCTACTATTAGCTGTGCATGCAGAGCAACAAATGGCGTCATAAAAATGACATAATCAATGCACATCTTATTCAGGTAAGAAACATATGGTGCAGGTGGGAATTTTTATAATTCCTTTAAATACATGTCCTGGGCTCATTACAATGTTGATTTAAAGGTCTCGATGCACTGGCCCTTTAAAGTGATTGTAAACGATCACCTTGTTAAACAACCAATTCAGATTAATGAAAGACAATACATTTGTCTGTAGATATATATATATATATATATATATATATATATATATATATATAAAAACATAAATACCTTTTTTCCTTTTTTCCCTTTATAAGTGATCACATTCCCTCTGTTCTCATATTAGAGCAAAGGAAGGGGAAGCAACAGCACATTGATCTTCCTAGTGAATGGCTGTGCAGGACAGTTCTATTCATTGGAGGAAAACAGGCTACGTTCCCAGCAAAGCTACAGAACTGATCAGGGTGTGTTCTCCTACTTAGCGTGGTCAGTTTTTAATAGGAAAGCAGAGGGACTGTCAGAAACACCAGGGATTTCACACAAAGGATGCAATATAAAGATAACAGGATACATTTTCAAGCAAGTACATGTTACAGCTGGCACACATCAGGAAAAAGAAATGTTGGGTTTACATACTCTTTAGAAGAAATTGGTGGGTGATATTTCTTACAGCCAACGTTCCTAGCTTTACTGAAACAAACATAAAAAACCCCCAAAATGGGACTTTTAAGGCAGATATGAGAATCATGTGTATTTAAATAAAAGACTAGTGTGCCAAATTTATTGCAAAAGATCCACAGAGTATACAAACACACACACAAAATACGGTATGAATGTTATTACATAAACACGGCTAAAAGTCGTAAAGCCCTATGTGTCCATAATACATAAAAACATTTTTGTAGTATGCCTGTCGTGGCTTGAATTTTTGTAGAGACATTAGGACAAAACTCAGCACGTTTCAGTAAAACTCCTTCAGGGGTTAAAGGGGGGGTTTGTGATGTATAATAGATCAACAATAACAAATAAAGGTTGAATATAAATGGTTGCAAGCATAGAGCTGCTAACATACACTGCTCTTCCACCCCGGACTCGGATGTGGATACATCCCAGGGGCCAACGCACATCCACTGGGGCTGCCATGTGTAAGACAGAGCAGCCACCCACTCCCATCTAGATGTCAGCCAGACATCTCTTACTCTTTAAGGCAGTTTTACTGGTATAAAATATTTCCATATATTGAATATTGAAAGACTGATTTCAATGTCAGGGGTTAAAGTGACTGTAAAGTCTCATTATAAAAAAAAAATAACAAACATGTTATACGTACCTGCTCTATTGCAGTGGATTTGCACAGAGCAGCCCAGATCCTTCTCTTCTAGGGTATCTCTTCAGTGCTCCTTGCCCCTCCCTCCTGTTGCGTGCCCCCACAGCAAGCAGCTTGCTATGGGGGCAGCCAAGCTGCAGCTCCGTGTGTCCATTCAGACACAGAGCTGTGGCTCAGTCCTGCCCCCTCTCTCTACTGATTGGCTAACTGACTTTGATTGACAGCAGCAGGAGACAGACACTGCTGTGTCTAGGCCAATCAGGAGGGAGAGTCCCAGATGGCCGAGGGACCGGTGGACATTGCTGGATAGAGATGGAGCTCAAGTAAGGCACCCTTTCACACGGGGCTGTCTGTATTTAGCATCTGTTTGCTCAGCAGGGATCGATCCGTTGAGCGGATGACAAGTCCACCTCTGCACTCTGTGCAGCGAAGGAGCTGTCAGAGAGTCCGCTCTCCCCTATGATGATTAAGAACCGCCTGTCCATTTTCATCCAATCCGATATGCCAGACGGATGGAATATAGGGTTTCCATCCGTCTGGATTTTGCAGAGCGGATCGGATCGGATGTCAGCGGACATGTCACCGCTGACATCTGTCGCTCCATAGAGCTGTATGGAGCGACCGTTCAGATCTGCCTAAAACACTGACAGGCGGATCTGAACGGTCCGCACGTGTGAAAGGGGCTTTAGTATTAGAGGGGCTGAGGGGGGCTTCTGCACACAGAAGGCTTGAGATCAAATGCATTAAGATCAAAACCGTCTGCCTTTACAACCCCTTTTAAGCATCTTTCAAGTGACATCTGTAACCGTGGGAATTCAAGCTTAAATGAGAATTTAAGTTAACAGAAGCTTTATCTTCCAAAGCAGTTGTAAGTCCAGGCCTTCCACCCAATTTCATAATCAGACTAATAATAAATGTTGCTCACAATTTTTTTTGATTATTTTGCTGACCTTTCTTACTATATAATGATTCATGTTTGTTAGAAAATGCTTTCATTTAACTTTATGTGAATATCTTGTGGCATTTTTATTAATATTCTCTCTCTTTTTTTTTTAGATTGAATCCCGAAAACGGCTTGCAAAAACAGTCTTGGTGTTTGTTGGACTATTTGCATTCTGCTGGCTGCCGATACATGTCATCTATATATACCGCTCCTACCATTATTCAGAAGTGGACACTTCCGTCCTGCACTACATCACCAGCATCTGTGCTCGGGTGTTAGCTTTTACAAATTCCTGTGTAAATCCATTTGCCCTGTACTTGCTCAGCAAGAGTTTCAGGAAACAGTTCAACAACCAATTGTTCTGCTGTAGGCCTCGGCTCATTGTTAGATCGCAGAGCATGGGAAGGAGCACCACCAGAATGACCTCTCTGAAGAGTACCAACCACTCAGTGGCCAGCTTCAGTCTGATTAATGGCAAACATATCTGTCACGAAGGCTGTGTATAAGGTCCATATGCTGTCCTTTCCTGAACATTTGTACACTTCCACCTCCTTACTTTGTATTTCTGTATGTGTAAATAAGAGAAGTATTATGAATATCCACACAGGGTTTTTGTGTGATACAGGGAAATTTAGCAGATGTTGACAGTTGGTAACTCCAACAATGTAGTTTTACAACAATCTGGTCACTTGAATAATGTTATCTAAGTGACAGGAGAACCTTAAAGCTCATATACCTAATTTTATCTTTCAGGCCATCCCATTGAGCTCCCAGACACCAGGGTACACTTTATGCAATGGCAGATTTCCAAAGTTTCCTTTGGGCCTCTCCCATTAGTAGGGAGGCCTATGTTGTGGGGTGTGGCACAACTCCGATACTCGAGCAGGGGTATTTGCATGCACAATGCAGTAACGGATTAAATGGAGTAAGATTGATGTTTTTATGTTATCTTAATTTTTTTTAAAGGGAAAATAACTTCAAAACATAAAAGATGTTTATACCATTTACAAATTAATAAGTAGAATGTACAAGCTCTTGACATAACCTCAAATGATTCATATTGTGTTAAGATTACCCAAAATGGGAATATGCTAGAAAATAATTCACCCCTAACTTCCTTAACGTGAACTCCATTTGGTAAAAAGATAGAGATTCGTAAAGTCTGGGACCTGTAGCAGAATGAAAGGAAAGCTGTCAAAATAACTATAAGAGGCATGCTATCCTTCTGAAAATGACAGCTATTTGACTTTGCTGAATCACTGACCTAAGTCAAGTATACGGTTCAGATGTTCTCAGTTCAATTGCAGCATGATTGCACATTGTTTTGGGTAGCGACACAGAAGGTGGTAAGAATTTGAGACAGCAAAGTAAATAACTTTTTTTTAAATATAGCTAGCATTGACTGCCCATATATTTCACTCTTTTGTGCAACGTTCGTATCAGAACTACTTCTCTCATACGGGTCTGTGAAAATGTAAAAGTTGCTTGAAGCAGGTTAACTGCAAGTGCCTTGCATTTTGAATGATCTTAAAAGCATCTCAAACTGATGTCAAAAGGAAGCTCATCAATAGAGCCCACAGGAAAATACCCATATGAATGACGTAACATTCTTTGAATGCGGTGTTGCAGCTCACAATCATAAAGAAAAAAAAAAACAGAAGCTGACCCTTAATATGTTTATTTTGATATTTGGGTGTTGTGCACTGGAATTCTTCTTTAGGACCTGTGGTGACCCCAGGGATTCTGACTGGGAAGAACGCCTTCTCTAAAGTTTTGGCTCATACTAAAGCTGTAACATTTCCAATGTGGCCTATGCAGCCATGCTGTCACTCTGGCAATTCATATTTTTTTAGGGACCATCAAGCAGGAGATGGGTGACATAATTGCTTGACACTACTACTTATGTCTATTTGGTTACCTTTTGACCAATAAATGTATGGTGGTAAGCTGAGGAGGGGGGGGGGTCAACTCTTCTTTATTATCCCTAAGACCATATCAGGACAACTGTCCTGTTGTTATGTAGGCATTTGATAGTGGATCTGGCAGAGGTTTTAAATATACTGGCGCAAAAAGAAGTCAGTTGGCCAATTCCCTTCTTAGATTAGCAATGTCGCCAGGCATTCCTGCACTATTCTCCTCCTCCTCGTCCCCTTTATGGTGCCCTTAACAAAAATGATGTTGAGCTCAGTGTTTTTGGAGCATTCCATATTATGGTAAAGCCATATGAATGTTGAACCGCCTGACAAGGTTTAGGCACTTTCAGTTATTTCACAATTGCTAGCACTGTCCACAATATCAGTAACCGTTCTCTCCCTTTAAATACAGGGGAGCACTGATAAGCTCCTAAGGCTGTTTGAGATGTATCTGTAAAAGCTTTGAATTATTGTTTTAGTTATTATTTCCAAGCCAGTAAACGTTAATGAAATGTAATCAATGCATATGGGATTAATAATTTAAGCAAATAGCTATTCTCTGAGTACATCAGTTTAATCTAGATACAATTCATCTTCCACTCATCTAATTTTAGCAGCATTCATTTTGATTGGCTGCAATGAGTAATAATGATTGAAATAGATAAATCACTGATTTACTTATGTTTGATTGATCTGAATGTTTTCATGTAGATCTGCCTGGTATGTGGAGACTTGTGCACTTTTGGAATGCAGACAATCATGTGCTCTGATTTGCATGATTCTCTGAATGTAAACATAAACATACATGTATCTAGGTCAATCATAAACATCTCAGGTTGTCCAGATCTTAAATCGGTTTGCTCATCACTTTACAAAATAGTGCACTTTGCATATTTTGATTGATTTTTTGCACTGCATTAATAAATAAGCATAGCACACGTTTATTTAAAGCTGAATTCCATGAACTTGGTTCTTTTGTAAAAAATTAAGGCACACTATAAGTTAAGCCCAGTGAGATGCATGACACCTAGTGGGCTTATCTCTATTATTTATATCTGACAGCTTTATGGTACTTCCAGAAGACAGCTATTGTTTTAGTTCTGGAAGGCTGACACTGATCCTTCTAAGCTATGCATCTTGAACAGGAGAGTTGGTGCAGCTGTTATGAAGCAAACGCCATGGTATTATGTGAACACCGTTGCAAAATACAAAGGCTTCTGTGAATGAACAGCAGAGGGGAAGTTTCTCTCTCCTCAGATCCCAGAGTGTCTCTCTGGCAGCATCATAAACCTGTCAAATGCAAATAGTTGAGATAAGCTCAGGAGATATCATGCAGCTCCTTGGACTTAACTCATAGTGTGCCTTCACTTACTAAAAAAGATCATTAAGATATTAAATCTGTGGTCTGCTAGAATGGTGACAATTGTAGTTGAACATTAGTTGGAGAGTCACTGATTGCCAACTTCTCTATAATGAAATCAAGTTCTGGGATATTTGCTGCTATGAAGAGGGAAGATGATTAAATTATTAAGTTGGTTACAGGAACAGTAAAACTAAAAACAATTTGTCCATGTGAAAAAGCGATAAATGCACAACTTTCCATGCAGGACTTGAAAGACTGAACACTGCAATCCACATTAGTGGGTCTGCTGTGTTTAGGAAAATATGGATTCTCAGGATCAGGATTGTATACCAAATAAATTCTGTCCTTATACGTTCTAGTATATTGAGTTTGAATAAGCTTTTTTTTTAACACTGGTCCTTTAGACCTCATAAATGTAGGTGTGAAAAGTAAACATTTGTGCTGTGTAGCTCTATAGACATAGATCACCAGCAAATGTTACCATCATAAACTAAACTCATTCACTCACCTTCAATTCTTGTTAACTCCACATGTTAGCCTGTTCTGCAGTATATTAGCTGGGGCAGTGACCATTTTTTTTTTAAATAATCAGTACTCGTACACTTACCATGATATGCCAACTTCGCTCGAACCTAATGTTTCTGTTTTGCATGCTTTCTGCAAAGTAAGATTGGATAATGACTTCTAATATATGTCAGAGATTCATACTTTGGAAAACTTCAACCAGGATATCCAGATCCAGCCAACTGCTCTTCTACTATGAAGCCACATAATGGTAATTCTATCCCAAAATGGATTTTCCTCAATTTTCATAAAAAACATAGTTGTAGTACCTTCTTTATTACTTAATAGAAAGAAGCACAAAAGAAAACCATCACAATTAAATCCAGCTATTGTAGTCTTCAACACATGCAAAAAGCCAGTGGGTTATTTATAATGCAATGGTCCTCTCCTAAAACTGAAATATAATTTTTGAGTAGAGTTAGCCTTTTAAGAAACAATTATTCATTTAAATACAGATGATTCTCCCATCTACCCCAATATAGATATGTTCATAGTTCAACCCTCCCAGAGATCACTCACTGCCTTAGATGTCCTTTGAAGCAGTATGTAAGCTGTTGATGTTGGCAACACAATACAGTATTTATTTTGGTGCCCAAAATGAGCACAAATAAATCAGTACCCCTAAGTGTTCTTACCTTTGACCTGTCACTAACTGATTTTTTTTTTTTTTTTAGTTTTGACTACAGTGTGTAAAGGTTGTAATTTATGTCATTTTTTTTGTGTTGCCTTGGGCCTTGTTGAGAAGATTTACTCTTGCTTCCTGTGATTGTGGCAAAATCTTCACTAGACAAAAGTGAGGGAAAATCTGCATTGGGCACATAGATAGTAATACAAACGGGGATGATAATGATTTGATCATGATGAGGATTCTTGCCTTCCCATACTGTGTCCCTGCTGGAGATTTCATCACTTTTCTATTCCTGGTGAAAGCAAAGGTAAATCTCCGCAATTGAGCCCCAGACGTCAGTAAAACAAACCTAACCCTTCCCCAATTATTACAAAATGTAATAAGGCTTGGTTGAACTGACACTTTAATGCTTCCAGAACCCTATTACTTCATCTAAGGTCTAAATGAACCTGTAACTCTCAGCTTGCACCCTAACACTTAAGACGCGTACATACGGATTTCTGACGGGAAATGTTCGATGTCAGCTTGTTGTCGGAAAGTTCGACCATGTTTATATTCAATTGAACATTTGCTGTTGGAATTTCAGCACACAAATGTTTGAGAGCAGGTTCTCAAATTTTCCGACAACAAGACTTGTCAGAAAGTCTGATCGTGTGTACCCAAGTCTGTCACACAAAAGTTCATACATGCTCTGAATCAAGCAGAAGGAGCCGCACTGGCTATTGAACTTCCTTTTTCTCAGCTCGTCGTATGTGTTGTACGTCACCGCATTCTCACGTTCTAAATTTTTTCCCAACATTTGTGTGGCCGTGTGTATGCAAGACAAGTTTGAGCCAACATCCTTTGGAAAAAAATCCACGGTTTTGTTGTTGGAAAATCCGATCAAGTGTACGGGGCATAAGGGTTCTATGTATCAAAATGTTGCTGTAAGAATGTGACAAGCATTTGCACAGCCCCAAAAAACTTGCCATATTTTGTATATTATAATTATCTCCTATGATGGTAAGCTCCATCTAATGCCCATAATGTATTTTTCCTAATTGGGGCATTTAAAAGAAAATGCATTATGACCGCTTATGCTTATGATCAGAGAAGACTTTTTTACAGAAATGACTGCAAGTTTCATTGGGCTGTGTGACTGTTTCTCATATTTGTACATCAAAGTTTTTATATTTTGAACCCCTAATTTTAACCCTTACACCAATCTTTAAATGTAACCTCTAACAATAAAGTGGACCTATTAGTATCTTTACAGTTCACAAGACAAGAGGAGTTTCACGTACCTGGTCAGAGTCTGAAGTGACGAGCTCAGCCTCTCTTGTATCTCCAGCCCAAGTCCCGCTGGGAGTGGGAACAGAGAGAACCAAGGGACAGGAGCAACAGCAGTGCTTGCAGATGTAGCCCTGAAAGCTTGTAGCAGAGGATGCGGCTCTTGGAAGGAAGGAAGTCACAGCAGGTCTCAGGATCGTAGTAGCAGTTACTCGGGTGGTAGTGCTGAGCCAAACAGGAGACAGAAGTGAAGTCACTAGGATAGCCGGGTTCGGTAACAGGCGGGCAGCTGGGTACCAAGACATCAGGCTCAGGAGCAAGGTCAGTAGAAAGCTGGGATCAGGAACCAGTAATCAGGAGTGTAGGAGAGTCCAAAAGCAGGGTCAAGGAAAGCCAAGGTTCAGCAACGGGTAACAAGCAAGTAATAGTAGGATTCAGGTAAGAGGAACAACTGAAGGTCAGCCAGCATCTGTCAGAGGTCAATGCGCTCCTTAAATAGGCCGTCTGGTGCCAAAGGGAAGTGCACACACATTTCTTTGTGCATGCCCATTGGTGCATCTGCGATTTGCTGAATTCTTTGTGCGTGCATGCGTGCGCAAGCATGCCCGAAGCACAATGATAGTTCTCTTGCAAGGACTTTGCCTAGGAGAATGATGTCATCAGTCAGCTCCTCAAGTAATTACTTTGAGTGTAACACTCATTTACACTTGTGTTGGCTCTCTGAAGAATTGTCCATGGTGGATTGCTTTTCATCAGGTGTTTGGCAAGTGGTGAGGAGGTGCTATGACACCTCCTCACCACATGTTTTAACCCCTAAAAGCCTGCACCATGGTTGCGGGGTGGTTGCAGTGTGGCCCCATTCACTGGACATTGCAGTACTGTCCACTGGTCCCAACAGGGGCAGTTTTTGCAAAGAATCGTGGCCTGACTTACAGGGAAATGGATTTAGCCTGCAGTGTAGATCCTGAGCAAAGATAACATTGATGGCATTGTCAGGAGGAGTTGTTTGATCTGTTTAGGAGGTAATAAAGACTTACAAGTATTACACTTTGACTTAGCATGTACACACAGGAATATCTAAAGGTAGCTCCACTACCTTTATCAACATCACTCTTCCCTTGTACACATAAGTAACTATCATAAACTCAAAAAGCATACCATTTAACCAAAATCTTTTAAACCCTAAACTTAACCCTTAACACTTGCACAAAGCAAACTCTACCATATTGCTATTACTGACCATACAATATCAATTTTCAGGTAATTACAGCTACTTACAATCAGTTTTTAAGTGCTAATAGCCTAGAAAGAACAAAGGCAGCCTACCATTAACTAGATTGACTAGAACACTTGGATTGGTTTTACAGATTTAATAGACTGAAAGAATAACTGCAACTGAATAGAAATTGCACAACAGAAGAAGCCTTGTCAAGCAATCTGGTAGAACAAACATCCAATTTTCTACCATGTTCAGTTTCTCTAACTTAATTGCTCAACATTCAATTGAATATAGTGTATTATGCATTATTTAAGTGAAAAATATAATAAAAACTGAGATCAGACTGATACATGTACGACCAACATAATGCTAAATAAACTCCAACAGTAAACTTATCCTATTGGGCACTCGAAGCATTGGCACAAAAAGTCATTAATGTTGTGCCAAGATCTAGTAGAGATCTCAGCAGCACTGAAGATAGATGATCTGCGCTTGAAGAAGTGTGACCGCCTCTTGAAGTAAAGACTGACTGTGCTAACTATGACACTTACCAAGTTTGTTACTGATAGATGGCAGACAAATATCTGGAAGGAGTAATTTTGTAAAGTATTGCATGCAATGATATCATTCACATTCAATATTTCATTATTAAACTTTTTTTATTTAAAAGATAAAAGATGTCAAATATGTAAAAAGATATATTATAAGAATTTTCTTTCAAAACTGCTAAGTTATACAGAGTATTGTTTACTGACACTATCTGAAGCCATTTTTGAACATTAGCTTGTGCAATCAAAAGCTAAATTAATGTAAATTATTTGAATGTGATAAAAGAGTGCCTGCACACCTGTTAAATGTTAGGAGTTAAGATTTAGCCTGTCAATTCACAAGGATGTAGTGTCCTCGCCATTTGATAATAGATCACACTTATAAATATTGATTGTTTTAGCACGCACAATGGCTTATGCAATGTATAGACAGCGGGTGCATGTAAAGTATATGTAAACCCAGTAAATAAATGTCATATATGATTTAACATATTCAATTAATAAAAAATAAAAGTTATTTTCAATAGTTGTAAATAACAATTGCAAGTATGGCTTTTTTACATACAGTAGTTACATTGTCCAAGCTTGGATCAATGTAACTGTGCATATACCATACCTGTGGGGTCCCTCTAGAAGCTGGAAATCACTGTAGTAGACACTGCTACTCCTGTGATCTCCACTAGCTCCCAGGTCATTACCGTGCCTCCCCACCTCATCCAATCAGAGAACTCTTTGTATGTATTGAGAAAATGCAATGCATCCTCTGAATAGTGCCTGTGCCGAGTGGCTGACCTCCTGTGTTCACAATGCAGCAGAGCAGCCACTCCAAAAGCTAGTGGAGATTACTGTAGTATTGGTGAACTATTACACTGATTTCCAGCTTCTAGAGCACATGTATCAAGCACAAGGCCCCCGAGCCAAATACAGCCCCCAGGCCATTTCATGTGGCCCTTGCACCTCTCCTGCAGCTGTGTCGCCCCCTTGTCTCTGCATCCACCTTGTTTCAGCAGTCGGCAACAGAGAGAAGGACAGAATGTCTCTTACAGATCCTGCACCTCTCTGTGCAGCACCCCTACCTCTCTGCCACCCCCCCCCCCCCTCCATCTCAGCATTTCGCTGACTCCGGCCCTTCTCTGGTCCGCCTGCAGACCCTGCACTTTCTGCTTCCCAGCTCCATCTCCAGCTTCTTCCTGGCAGCAGCACAAGATAAGGGGGGTGCACTGTGATGTAAGGGTAGGGTGGGGAACTCTTAACATCTGACGTAAGGGGGGGTGCCATGGACATTTAGTCTAACAGATACAACCAGCCCTTTGAGGGCAACCATAATGCTGATGCGGCCATGATAAAAAATTGAATATGACACCCCTGTTCTAGAGGGATCCCTCAGGGATGGTATATGTGTAGGTACATTGGCCCAAGCCGAACCAATGTAGCTATATAAAAATGCCATACTTCTGGATTTTTTCCTTTAAACTCAATCTTGCCTTAAAATTATACCTGGTGATCCTGCAATGAAGATGCTTGTTTAGACATTTCCTGTAAAAAGGTGACAACATTCCTTTCCTGTTTACCCAATTGTTCTTCTGTGTTGTCACTCTAGTAGAGGGTACAAGTGGCTGTGCTGGCACGTTACACAGATATGTTCTGCTGTTGTCGCCATCAGGAAACCTGTTATGGATATATTGCAGTTGCTGGAGTACATGTAGACAGGAAGTGACTGAATAGAGTCTGCAGAAAATCACCACAGAGATGCAACAAAGGATGAAAAAACAGGCAAAAACAATATTTTACTTACAAAATGGAAATTGTTTATGATAATGCATTAGCAAAACGAAATGCCATCATCCAGTTAGGGTTTACATATACTATAAAGAGGCAAGGTACAGTATTTTACCAAGGCAAACAAACTCTGTTTACCATATAGGAACATGTAGCGTGATATTTTTCAAATATAAAATACCGTAAGTATATGTTTTGTACAGATGAAGAGTTTAAAAACAAGCATGCTGTTAAGTTGTTTATTTTCATAAGGCATGAAGGAGATGTGTAATGCCAGTATTAAATACCTTTGTGAGAACAATCATTTAGATTACAAGAGCACAATGCTTCAGTGGAAAAGGAAACAGAATTGCTTTTCATCATCTGTAAAACCATACATTACAAGAAAGAGAATTGCTTAAGTAACATGTAATATTATATAAGAAAAGGCAATGAAATAACAATCGTTGTGAAGCTCATTCATTTCCTCACGTTTGAGCATATGGGCTCAGCAAATACCCATTTTTGCTCAATGGCAAAAGTTCCAGGACAGCAGCACTTTTACTATAAATGCCTCCTTGTCATGTCTCTCTGCAGCCGGGGGAACACAGTACTGATAAGCTGTTCAGAACTGGGGTGATCATCTATCTCTAAAGGTAACTCATACTGTTGCTTTTTTTTTGTAAAGAATGCAAGAAAAAAGAGCAAATATAGGGCATTTATAGTAAAACTGCAGTTACATATACACCTATCAGCCATAACATTATGAGGACTCACCTAATATTGAGTATGTCCCCCTTTTGTCACCAAAACAGCCCTGGCCCATCAAGGCATGGATTTCTGAAGGTATGCTGTGGTATATGGCACCAAGCCATTCTTTAAATCCTGTAAGCTTAGAGGTGTGATCTCCATTGAGCGGAATTGTTTTACCAGAACATCCCACAGATGTTCAATTGGATTGAAATCTGGAGAATTTGGAGGCCACTTCAACACCATGAACTCTTTGTGGGTTTCCTAAACCATTCTTGCATTGTGGCAGGGCACATTATCCTGCTGAAAGAGGCCACTGCCATCAGCGAATACTGTTTCCTTCAAGGGGTATACTTGGTTAGCAACAATGTTTAGGTAGATGGTACATGGCAGGACCAAGATTTCCCAGCAGAACATTGCCCAAACCATCATAATGCCTCTTCCAGCTTGCCTTCTTCCCATACTGTATCTTAGTTCCATCTCTTCCCCAGCTAAGCGATGTACCTGGCCATCCACATGATGTACAGTAGAAGAAAACATAATTCATCAGGTCAGGTCACCTTTTTACATTGCTCCATAGTCCAGTTATGATGCTCACATGCCAATTGTAGGCAGCTCTGGCTGTGGACATGGATTAGCTTGGGAACTCTAACTGATCTGTGGCTACGTCGTCCTATAAGCAACAAACTGTGTTGCCCATTTTTTATGCTTTCAGCACATCAACTTTAGGGACAACATGTTTACTTGCTACCTAATATATCCCACTCACTTTCAGATGCCATTGTAATAAAATAATGTTATTCACTTAACCTGTCAATGGTCATAAAGTTATGGCTGATTGCTGTATATTATACTATACCAGTGATGGTGAATACTTAACTACACTGCAGAGTGCATGAACATCATGGAAAATGCAGTTCCAAAACATCTGGGGTGTCAAGGTTCGCCATCAAGGTTCTATACCCTAACCCTGGTTCTTCCTGCAAATCGTATACTCTCTTTTCCAGTAACATTTCACCCATCAATCTACCTAGCTACTTGGTAAATACTTCAGAGCTGAGACCACACATGTGCAGTACACTCTGTATTTAATTACTAGTATATGGTAACGATTGGAGTAGGGACTCTCTCTCTCTCTATAGGATTGAATAGAGAGTTACTGTGCATGCCTGGGCCTAGATTTAGACAAGCAGCTTGGAAGACTCGCAGGCAATATATATAGGTGAGAGGTGATTATAAGTGGTGGACCAGTTACACTTTAAAGGACAACTGGAGGGGAGAAAGATTAAAGCACAATTTTGCCAAGGGTACAGTTGTCCTTTAAATATACAGTTAATTTATCTATGACTGCAGCTTTGACCAATTAAAAAAAAAAATTATTTACAGGGAAAATGTGCTGCTTACTAAGAGTATTTAAACCCATGCTGAAGTTAGAGAAATAAACATCCAGTTAGGTACTAACAGCATCCATTTTTATAGTCTAACTCCACTTTCCTGTTACAGTAGTTGTATAGGATGTGTAAGTATGACTGTGCAATCAGTTAGACCTAGTGAACTCAGAAATCAGCACTTAAAGTGTAACACCAATCAGATTCTAACTAAGGCTAAACATATTCCCACCCCTATTCTAAGACTATTCAATCTGCCCTATTCTAAAGCCACTCCGGTCCAGTCACATGATCGGGTCCCAACGCCGGTTTCAGTGTAAAGGGGGTACAGCTGACAAAGGCTGTCCCATAGTAATCCTATGGTGGCATCATCACACAGGCTCTGAAGCTGTTGTCGCTGCCTCTCCTCTACACTGAGACCCAATAATGTGACCAGACCAGAGGTAAGTATAGACATCTTTTTTTTACAAGGTAAACAGAATAGGCTTGAAATGGGGGTAGGAGTAGGTTTAAGCTGGCCATAGATGGTTCGAATCTCAGCCCATTGTGCAGTGACTGGCTGAGATTCAAACCATGTATGGGCAAGCTAAATGTACCTAAGTCGAGAGATCAATTAACTTGAGTACAACCAGCCTGTTGGATTTTTCATGTGATTATTGCTGTAGGAAAGAAAATTGCTCAATTTTCCAGTCAGCACAGTCAGTGTTGATGGGGCAATCCCTCCTGTAAAGCCATTATGTTCTCCCGGCAGGGGGAGCCACCCCGTAAATTGCTCCACAAATCACAAGAAGCAGGACACAGGCCTATAAAAAAAATTAAAAGATGTAAGACGTCAATTGCCCTGTTTATCACTATACATCATTGCACACCAATTATAGAATTAAATAGTGTGATTGAAAACTTTTTCATTTTTAAATGATTTTCTTTGAAAATAAATGACTTACAATATTAAATAAAAAGATATAAGACTTCAGCTGAGCTTTAAACCTGTTTATCATTAACCACTTCAACCCCGGAGCATTTGGCTGACCAAAGACCAGAGCACTTTTTGTGTTTCAGCCCTGCGTCGATTTGACTGACAATTGCACGGTCGTGTGACGTGGCTCCCAAACAAAATTGATGCCCTTTTTTTCCCACAAATAGAGCTTTCTTTTGATCGCCTCTGCAGTTTTTATTTTTTGCGCTATAAACAAAAAAAAAGAGCGACAATTTTGAAAAAACTCATTATTTTTCCACTTTTTTGCTATAAAAAATATCCCCAAAAAATATATAAAAAATTTTTTTTTCCCAGTTTAGGCTGATACGTATTCTTCTACATATTTTTGGTAAAGAAAATCGCAATAAGCGTTTATTGATTGGTTTGCGCAAAAGTGATAGCGTCTACAAATAGGGGATCGTTTTATGGCATTTTTTGTAATTTTTGTCTTTGTTTTCTTTTTATCGTGATTGTGACATTATGGCGGACACATTGGACACTTTTGGCGCTATTTTGGGACCATTCCCATTTATACAGTGATCAGTGCAATTAAAAATGCATTGATTACTGTGTAAATGTGACTGGCAGTGAAGGGGTTAACCAGGAGGGGGCGCTGCAGGGGTTAAGTGTGTCCTAAGGAGTGATTCTAACTGTGGGGGGGAGGGGCTGTGTGTGACACTACACTGATCACCACTCTCGATTACAGGGAGTGGTTATCAGTGACAGTGTCACTAGGCAGAACGGGGAAATGCTTGTTTACATTAGCACGAGACGATCGTGGGTGTCCCTGCGGGCATTCGCAGGACCCACGTTTGGACTCATGGAGCTCACAGCGAACACTTGCGCACTTGTGCACACCTGCTAGCCAAGCCTCGCGAGATCATGTACAATAATGTGATTTCGCACAGCAGAGCCAACCTGTCACAGTAAAACTCTGGCGGCTGTGTGGTTAAAAGAGAAGTGCGGGATAGTTAAAAAACAAACATACATACTCACCTAGATGGCTGCATCCGCTGTTTTCCCTATTGGCTATACACCAAGAACTGAGCGATTAAACACGACTGATCACTTGGCTGTCAGTCACTGCTCTGAGCTCTGACTCTCCAGCACTCACTGGCATGGTGGGTGTGGGAACAGCTGGGTCTGGAATGGCTCTGCAGATTGTCTTCTGAATTTGGGTCACAGGAGTGCAGAACTAAGCACACTCTTCCGACCCACAGGAGAAGTATAGCCAACACGTTGACCACATTTCTGCTTTAAATATCAACATGCCATTATGGAATACTTATTAAACAGACTGTTAGTAAACTTTTTCATTTTTAAATAATTTTCTATTAAAACAAAATACTTAAAAAAAAAACTGAATTGTCTGAGCATATTTTATGAAAACTCAGCAATGAGTTTTTGAGATTGCAGTCAACAACAATGCATGTGATGCCAGTTCACAACAAAAAATTGTATCTGAGTGCTTTTTTGGCCGATTAATGCCCTGTACACACTATCGGACTTTACAACGGAAAATTTGCGATCAGATATTGTTGTCAGAAAATCCGACAGTGTGTGGGCTCCATCGACACACAAAGTTTGAGAGCAGAATCTAAAATGTTCCCACAACAAAATCCGATTGTTTAAATTCCGATCATGTGTAGACAATTCCGACAAACAAAGTGCCACGCATGCTCAGAATAAATTACGAGATGAAAGCTATTGGCTACTGCCCTCTTTATAGTCCCATCGTACGTCTTCTACGTCACCGCGTTCTGAATGATTGGATTTTCCGACAACTTTGTGCGACCGCGTGTATGTAAGACAAGTTTGGGCCGAAATCCATGGGAAAAAATCTGACAGATTTTGGAGTCGGAATGTCCGACCGTGTGTACAGGGCATAACAGGTATTTTTCTGTACTTGCAGGGTCTTTAAAGCATTAAAACAAGAGAAAAGGCACGTTTTTCTTCTTAATTATTATTTTGTTCAGACTTACGCTTTAAAATGATTAAAATCAGGGATGCATTCTTGAATTTGATGGTGTCTTTGTAAATGAGTGGCAGTCAAATTACTACTGTAGCTAGCTAATATATTCTTCCCTATAATTGGGTTCAAATAAAGGTCTGTACATAGTCCAGGGAAAGTATTCATAGTAAATATTATCAAAAATATATATATTTTCACTGCCTTCTCTTACCAGAAATGCAAAGTGACTTTGCAATCTTTAAAAAAAACATTAAAGTAAAAATGTGCATATTCTGCCTGAGTACATTGCCCCTACTTCAAATATAACTTTTCATAAAGTACAAACAAAGCAATTTTTGTCAGAAATGTCTTAGAGTTTATTAAATATATTTAATGAAGTGAGTAAATACTATTTCTTTCTATGTATATTGTATAAAGAGCATATAGAATGAACTTTAAATGATTTACTTGTATAAAATATATGCTTCTTTAATGTGAAACTAAGAGATGTTAATGTTATTGTTGTCAATTTGTAAATGGATTTATTTTTACCCAACATGTGAATGGACAATAAAGCTAAGCTCCTGTGGCCATTGACTATGCCCCCTATGCCTGCATGTTGAGGGGGTTGGTGAAGATTGTTGAATGCTTTTTTCCATTACATTTATATATACATTTTTTTGTTGTTCATTGACACTGGCTACAAATGTTCTCAACTGTTATATAAAATTCAAAATTGCTATGTGAAAGTATCTTGTGAGTCAATATTTTAATACAGGATATGTTCAAGTAGATGGCCATAAAATCAATACAGTATACACCTTTATGGAACATTGAAGTTGAATTCTAGAAAGATAAAATGACAATCAATACAGCAGTGTATTCCTTAAAAAGAAAGATGAGTTGTGTTTTAAAATGCAGTTAGTGTGAGTACCTGAATTGTTCTTATTATCTACAGTGGTGTGAAAAAGTGTTTGCCCCCTTCCTCATTTCCTGTTCCTTTGCATGTTTGTCACACTTAAGTGTTTCGGAACATCAAACCAATTTAAACAATAGTCAAGGACAACACAAGTAAACACAAAATGCAATTTGTAAATGAAGGTGTTTATTATTAAAGGTGAAAAAAAATCCAAACCATCATGGCCCTGTGTGAAAAAGTGTTGCCCCCTAAACCTAATAACTGGTTGGGCCACCCTTAGCAGCAACAACTGCAACCAAGCGTTTGCGATAACGTGCAATGAGGCTTTTACAGCGTCCTGGAGGAATTTTGGCCCACTCATCTTTGCAGAATTGTCCTAATTCAGTTACATTAGAGGGTTTTCGAGCATGAACGGTCTTTTTAAGGTCATACCACAACATCTCAATAGGATTCAGGTCAGGACTTTGGCTAGGCCACTCCAAAGTCTTCATTTTGTTTTTCTTCAGCCATTCGGTGGTGGACTTGCTGGTGTGTTTAGGATCATTGTCCTGCTGCAGAACCCAAGTTCGTTTCAGCTTGAGTACACGAACAGATGGTCGGACATTCTCCTTCAGGATCTCTTGGTAGACAGCAGAATTCATAGTTCCTTTTATCACGGCAAGTCTTCCAGGTCCTGAAGCAGCAAAACAGCCCCAGACCATCACACTACCACCACCATATTTTACTGTTGGTATAATGTTCTTTTTATGAAATGCAGTGTTCCTTCTACGCCAGATATACTTGGACACACACCTTCCAAAGAGTTCCACTTTTGTCTCATCGGTCCACAGAATGTTGTCCCAAAAGTCTTGGGGATCATCAAGATGTGTTGTGGAGAAATTGAGACGAGCTTTGATGTTCTTTTTGCTCAGCAGTGGTTTTCTCCTTGGAACTCTGCCATGCAGGCCATTTTTGCCCAGTCTTTTCCTGATGGTGGAGGCATGAACGCTGACCTTAACTGAGGCAAGTGAGGCCTGCAGTTCCTTGGACGTTGTTGTGGGGTCTTTTGTGACCTCTTGGATGAGTCGTCGCTGCGCTCTTGGGTTAATTTTGGGCGGCCGGCCACTCCTAGGAAGGTTCACCACTGTTCCATGTCTTCGCCATTTGTGGATAATGGCTCTCACTGTGGTTCGCTGGATTCCCAAAGCTTTGGAAATGGATTTATAACCCTTTCCAGACTGATAGATCTCAATTACTTTCTTTCTCAATTGTTCCTGAATTTCTTTGGGTCTCGGCATGATGTGTAGCTTTTAAGGATCTTCTGGTGGACCTTACTGTGTCAAGCAACTCCTATTTAAGTGATGCCTTGATTGTGAACAGGTGTGGCAATAATCAGGCCTGGGTGTGGCTAGAGAAATTGAACTCAGGTGTAGACAACCACAGTTATAGTATGTTTTAACAAGGGGGGCAATCACTTTTTCACACAGGGCCATGATGGTTTGGATTTTTTTTCACCTTTAATAATAAACACCTTAATTTACAAATTGCATTTTGTGTTTACTTGTGTTGTCCTTGACTATTGTTTAAATTGGTTTGATGTTCCGAAACACTTAAGTGTGACAAACATGCAAAGGAACAGGAAATGAGGAAGGGGTCAAACACTTTTTCACACCACTGTACCTTCTGTATTCCTGTATTCTCTAATTAAGCCTAACTGCACCAAACTTACATTTTTTAAGTAAGTCTCAAATATGCTGGAAAAAAACACGATTTCTGGCTGCAATTTCTCCTTTCATATGATGCAGTCCCGTGCAGTACCCCTTCTAGGTCACAAAATGTTTTTAGTATTCCAGGTTAAATGATGCACATGACCCAAAAGACTATTTACTCTGCTGGGAATGCACATAATTGTGGCCCCATTTGCTAAAGAGGTATCACCATAGCCCCTTTCTTTCACAGTGTATTGGTGCTGAGAGTTGGATTGACATCATTACCCCAGTACGGCACTCTGCCACAGTGAAAACAGCTTGGCCCGGAAAAGAGAACAAGATGTGAAAACAGCTTAAAATACAGACAGCAGGGGCCACAAGATTTGAAGGGTGGGTGATTAAGTGGGGGGGGAGGGAGCATGAAGCCCAAAGTTAGACATTTAAGTGTAAGTAAAACCAAAACAATTATTCCTTTTTTTTGTGTTGTAAAAGGTTTAGAACCTACTGTACAAAAAAAGTTTCAACCACCCCAAACTATAACTGGCCTTTGCAGCAAGGTGCACGTGGAAGGGTAGTACACATCACAAACAAAAGATTTCCCAGCACACTTACCAGCCAGCTTCCAAAACAACCAAATTGGCCCTGTCTTAACCACTTGCCGACTGGGCCTTAGTTGAATGATGGCTACAGCGCGGTCGGATAACTCTGGGAGGGCGTACTATGACGTCCTCCCAAAATCATGCTCCCACATGCCCTTTGGGGTGCGCACCTGGGAATCTCCTTGACCGTTGGGTCTCCCAGACCCAGCATGTCACTGATCGGGGTAAAGGGCCAATGACAGCAGCTCTTTACCACGTGATCACTTGTAAACAAACCAGAGATTGTCCGTCCATGCATGGCTCCTCCATCCCCATTCATGATTCATCATCCCCATACATGGCTCATTCATGCTCATCCATCCTCATTCATGGCTCATTCATGTTCATCCGTGCCACATCATTGATCATCCATGCCACATCCGTGCAACCTTAGTGATCATTCGTGCCACATCCGTGCAACCTTAGTGATCATTCGTGCCACATCAGTGATCATCTGTGCCCCATCAGTGATCCTTGCCACATCCATGTCACATCAGTGATCACCCGTGCTATATCCATGCCACATCAGTGGTCATTCGTGCCACATCCATGCCACATCAGTGATCATCTGTGCCACATCCATGCCACATCAGTGCTCATCCATTACACATCAGTACTCATCTGTGCCACATCCATGCCACATCAGTGATCATCTGTGCCACATCCATGCCACATCAGTGCTCATCTGTGCCACATTAGTACTCATCTTTGCCACATCCATGCCACATCAGTGCTCATCTGTACCACATCTATGCCACATCAGTGCTCATCCATGCCACATTAGTGCTCAACCATACCACATTCATGCCACATAAGTGCTCATCCATGTCACATCCATGCTCATCCATGCCACATCAGTGCTCATTCGTGCCACATACATGCCACATCAGTGCTCATCCATGCCACATCAGGGCTCATCCATGCCACATTAATGACACATCAGTGCCAAATCTATACCACATCAGTTCTCATCCATGCCAAATCCATGCCCCATCAGTGCTCATCAGTGCCACATTCATGACACTACTATGCTCTTCAATGCCACTACAGTGCCCATCAATGCCTCACAAAAGTGTAATAGGTAGTCAAATTTCATTTGAAATGTATGACCCTAGAACACCTGCTGGTGCTCACTGCATGTTGGGCCTCTGTATGTGTCCATGCCACATCAGTGATCATCTGTGCCACATCCATGCCACATCAGTGCTCATCCATTCCCCATCAGTACTCATCTGTGCCACATCCATGCCACATCAGTGATCATCTGTGCCACATCCATGCCACATCAGTGCTCATCTGTACCACATCCATGCCACATCAGTGCTCATCCATGCCACATTAATGCTCAACCATACCACATTCATGCCACATAAGTGCTCATCCATGCCACATCCATGCTCATCTATGCCACATCAGTGCTCATTCGTGCCACATACATGCCACATCAGTGCTCATCCATGCCACATCAGGGCTCATCCATGCCACATTAATGACACATCAGTGCCAAATCCATACCACATCAGCTCTCATCCATGCCAAATCCATGCCACATCAGTGCTCATCAGTGCCACATTCATGACACTACTATGCTCTTCAATGCCACTACAGTGCCCATCAATGCCTCACAAAAGTGTAATAGGTAGTCAAATTTGATTTGAAATTTATGTCCCTAGAACACCTGCTGGTGCTCACTGAATGTTGGGCCTCTGTATGTGTCCAGGCTGTAGAAAAGCCTCACACATGTGGTATCGCCATACTCGGGAAGAGTAGTAGAATGTATTTTGGACTGTAATTTTTTTCTATATACATGCTGTTGGAAATATCTTATAAATAGAGAACTTTGTGTAAAAAAAATGTGTTTTCATTTTCTTTCCACATATTCCAAAAACTTGTAGAAATAAATTACATGTTCAAAAGACTCATAATGCCTCAGATTATACATTGAGGTGTTTACTTTCCAAAATGGGGTATTTTTTGGGCGTTTTCCATTTTCCTCGTGCCCCAGGACCTTCAAAAGTGTAAGAGGTAGTCTAGAAATGATATGTGTAATTTATTCTCCTAGAACACCTGACGGTGCTTCCTTCATGTTGGTCTTCTGTATGTGGCCAGGCTATTTATATGTGGTATCGCCATACTCAGAAGGAGTAGCAGAATGTAATGGGAAAAAAGAAAACCCACTGCCCCAGGTGAGATAAGAAAGCCTAATGATCTAGCAGGTGCTTGCCTCCGCACACAATGAAATTAGAAGAAAGGGACACACACCATTTTAGATCAAAATCCTCTTTATTTGGACATCTCAAAAATTACATGATTTAGAATGTTGGATAGATGCGTTTCGCACACTTCACGTGCGCTTAGTCATTACCAGTAGCAGAATGTGTTTTGGGGTGTAATTTGTGGTATTCTTATGCTGTGTGATGTGAAATAACCCGTTAACAGGACAATTTTGTGAAAAACAAAATTTTCATTTTGCAAAGAATTATGGGAAAAAATTACAACTTCAAAAAACTCACCATGCCTCTTACTAAATACCTTGGACTGTCTAATTTCTAAAAAGATGTAATTTCGGGGGTATTTGGACTTTCCTGGCTTGTTAGGGTCTCAAGAAATGAGAGTATATCAGGTGAGATCAATTTTCAATGATTGGCCCCATAGCTTGTAGACTCTATAACTTCCCCAAAAACAAAATAATTTACACTGATTTAGATTATTTTTACCAAAGATATGTAGCAGTATAAATTTTGGTCAAATATGAAGAAAAATTGCTAATTTGCTAAATTTTTTAACAAAAAGGGTGATCAAAAAGCTCTTTTTATGTGAAAAAAGGACAGAAATTTCACGTGGGTACAGTGTACAGTGGGTATACAGTGGTACGGTGTTGCATGACTGAGTAATTGTAATTCAAAATGTGAGAGCACCGAAAGCTGAAAACTGGTCTGGTTAGGAAGGGGGTTTAAGAAGTGCCCAGTGGGCAAGTGGTTTACATTTAAAACAGGATTTTGTTTGCACACATTTGAAAATATATCTAGAGAAGGTTTAGAGCCCCTGTCAAGTTTTTACTGTTATCTGGGGCTCCATTAGGGATATAATGGTTTTATCAGGCCAGAAGTGAGGGATATTTGTAACAGAGACAGCAATACATAGCTGTAGTCTACAAGACCACAGATTAATCACTGCTCCATTAGTGTCTCCCCTGTGCAAACAGCTAGTTACCCATCTCTCCTGATTGGGAAGAGCTACCGGAAACCATTACAAATCCAGGTCAGGTCCCCCCCGCCCCTGGGTTCTTTGGGTCCAGCTAGTTCACCAGTGGTCCTCCTGGCTGACTCTTAACTCTTGAATTCTCTATAGCCAGTGACAACCCCCTCCTGAAGTACTCACATTCCCTTCAGACAAGTGCCATCTAATTGTGTTGAAGAAGTTATCAGAGTTTACACATAACTGTAGTTAACTTTGTTACTGGCAGGTTCTTTCTCAACAGCATGGACATCAGTTACTTTCAACTTCAACATTCAGGTAACATTTTTAGCAGCACTGACAAAAGGACCAATCTCTCTCTGTAGGTTGCTTTATCCACCAGAAACTGTCCCTTCTCAGCTCCGTTGGGGAAGCATTCTTAAAGACCCCAGGGGAGTATGGTCAGCAGTGCCATACTCCCTCTCATCTCTCTTCGCATCTTCACAGAGGGGGTGCCAAGGAAGAAAAGGCAACTAAATTCTAATGAAAAGAGGCTTACCATGTTCAGAAAACAGTATTGTATGTCATTTCAGTGCAGTGCTGTCTTATAAATAGGCCCATTGTGTTCTAAGAACATTATATTCTGCATTACAAAATGTAGAACTACTAATACCACAAAAGCTGCCTGCCTTGCTGTCAGAAACCACAATTTAATTTCATTTGTGGAATTTTTGACAGTGTGCTATTTTTTGCTGGAACTGAATGAGTAAAAATGGTATGAGATACTTGGAAAGAGAAAGAGGGGGGGTTGAGACTTTAAATGAAGCACCTCATGGTGCTTCCATCCCGGTAATGAATAAAGACTAAGGGGTAATTGGGACTTTAGCTGACGCAATTGGATAGTGGAGGTAGATTTTAAATATATGATGTTTAATTGATGACATTAAGCTAAAAACATAAAAAGTGTTTATACATTTCAATAATATAGATAGCACATGCACAAGGCATAAACATGATGAGACACACGATCAGAGTGATAATTATATAGATAATATGGCATACAGATGCCATGGCAACATGCCCAAGGCTGGCACATGTGCCCACATGGTATGTATATGTCTATTAGCTGGTATATAAACAATATCATAGAATATTAGTAGTAAATGAATCAATCCGTATAGGATGTAGCTGTGACATCAAGTATAGCTCGAAGCGTTTCCTGGATTTTTTCCACTCGTCAGGAGCAGATGCACCAGAGATTCTTATAAGGTATATATATGTAAAGATGTAATATACCATATTTAGAGTAAAATTGTACAAGATATTATACATCTATAGACGGCTCACCAACCACACTGACCAACCCAAACAGCGGATGCAGTGAATGGTGACCGGCACAGGGTAGACTCCACCACGGGAGCTGAGGCAGCATAATATGGGGATGCAACATCAGGCAAAAAAGAAGAGTGCAGAGTAGTGTAGAGTATGAACAAAAATCTCCATATGGCATAAAATGGTGTATAATCCATGAAGCAGGAATATCTGGGAACAAAATATTATATTAGATATGTGTATCGTTTATAACAATAGTATGTTGTAGATAAGTAATTTTTAATAGTGAACCCAGCATAGCTTCACAGAGAGTGATGACAGGAGTGTGGATAGTGCCAAAAAATATTTATTCAAGAGCCTGTGTCATAGAGTAGTTGACAAAAACATAAGTGTATATGCGTATAAGAGCATGGAAGAACCCACAGGAAAGGCAAAATGTAAAAGTGAAAAACTGTAAAAATGGAAACAAAACCGCCAAAAAGGAAAAGAAAAACGTACCCCAATGTCGCATCAAAGCACTACCTGCAGATGGATATAGCAGGTGTGCAGTAACCCCCAGAAGGAGACCAGCAGTGTAGACAGCCTGCTCTGAATGAGGATGTGTATATATCCAATGCCACATGGTGGACCAACGGGGGAGAAGGGACCCCACCTGGGCTGAGTAGACACTCAGTAACCGACGCGGAAACTCCTCCATGTTGACACAAGATGTTACAGCTGGGTGCCGGCGCCATGATGTCATCACGGACGTCACATGCATGGCGTACCCGCCGCCAGATACCTACTCTGTGCCGGTCACCATGCACTGCATCCGCTGTTTGGGTTGGTGAGTGTGGTTGGTGAGCCGTCTATAGACGTATAATATCTTGTACAATTTTACTCTAAAATATGGTATATTACATCTCTACATATATATATATATATATATATATATATATATATATATATATATATATATACCTTATAGGAATCTCTGGTGCATCTGCTACTGACGAGTGGAAAAAATGCGTCAAGTTATACTTGATGTCACAGCTACATCCTATACGGATTGATCCTCATTCATTTACTACTAATATACCAGCTAATAAACATATACATACCATGTGGGCACATATGCCAGCCTTGGGCATGTTGCCGTGGCATCTGTATGCCATATTATCTATATAATTATCACTCTGATCATGTGTCGCTATGTTTGTACCATTTTACTCATCATGTTTATGCCTTGTGCACACGCTATGTATATATATCAAATGTTTAAACACTTTTTATGTTTTTAGATTAATGTCATCAATTAAACATCATGTATTTAAAATCTACCTCCACTATCCAATTGCTTCATCTAAAGTCCCAATTACCCCTTATGCTGCGTACACACGATCAGACTATCCGGCGGATTTAGTCCGGCGGACAACCTGCCGGACTTTGCAGCAGAGGTCCGCCGGACTTTCCCAAACAGACCTGCCCACACACGACTGGACTTTTTCCGGACTTTTGAAATGAAATGGACTTGCCCACACACAGAGTGAAGTCCATTCATTTTGAACGTGGCTCCAGGTAGATGGAACTAGCGAAGGAAGTGACTGTCGCCGCCTCCATCTGCGAGATTAACACCTCACTAGCCCTCGTCACCTGGTATGGATTTGAAGGGGAAGCCCTACTCTGAAAAAACGGCGTGGAAGTCACCCCAAAGTCCATAGCAGACCCTTATCCGAGCACACAGCCCGGCCGGTCAGGAAAAGTGGTGGGGACGAGCGAGCGCCCCCCCTCTTGATCCGCACCAGACCGTGTTCCCTCAACATGGGGGGTGCTTTTGGAAAGGGGGGCTCTGCGCCCCCCCCCACCCCAAAGCACCTTGTCCCCATGTTGATGAGGACAAGGGCCTCTTCCTGACAACCCTAGCTGTTGGTTGTCAGGGTCTACAGGTGGGGGGCTTATCAGAATCCGGAGCCCCCTTTAATAAGGGGGCCCCGAGATTCCGGTCCCCCACCCCTACCCATTTACCTGGCGAAAAAGTTTATTAGACAGCTCCGGGGGTCTTCTCTTCTTCCGTCTTCAGGGGTCTTGTCGCCAGACTCCTCCGCTATCTTCTGCTAGCTCTTTTATTAGCGGAGGAGCCCAGCTTTCTCCTTCGTCACCGCCACCATCTGGGGGTCTTCTTCCGACTTTGGGGGTCTTGTTCCGCTCTTCAGCTCTTCGGTTCTTCTTGCCGGGCCTCCGCTTTCTTCTTCCAGCTTCTTCCAGCATTGGCCCTGTCTTCTGTCGCTGTCACTTTCATCGCAGTCACCGCCGCATTCTGCTTCTTCTTCCTTCTTCCGATGTGGACACGACGCTCTCTCCATTCGTAATGCTGGGGACGCGTTGTGTGGTGACTTATATAGGGACAAGGGGCGGGGTCACCGGGTGATGTCACCCGGTGATGCTGTCCCTTATGATGTCACAGTTCCGGCATCCTCCGGGACTGTGACAGCATAAGGGGCGGGGTCACCATGTGACATTACCCGGTGACCCCACCCTTGCCCCTATATAAGTCGCCGCACAACGCGTCCCCAGCATTACGGCCAGAGAGAGCACCGTATCAACATCAGAAGAAGGAAGAACAAGAAGAGAACAAGAAGAAGCAGAAGGCGGCAGCATTGACATAAGACTGGGCCAACGCTAGTAAAAGAGCTGGAAGAAGAAAGCGGAGGCCCGGCAAGAAGAACCGAAGAGCGTGACAAGACCCCCGAAGAGCGGGACAAGACATTTGAAGTCGGAAGAAGACTTCCGGACGGCAGCGGTGACGAAGGAGAAAGCCGTGCTCCTCCGCTAGTAAAAGAGCTAGCAGAAGATAGCGGAGGAGTCCGGCGAGAAGACCCCAGAAGACCGGAAGAAGAGAAGACCCCTGAAGCTGTCTGATAAAGTATTTTAAAAACCTGTGTTGTGTTTTTTTTTATGTACACTTTTTTCCCCAGGTAAATGGATAGGAGTACAACGTATCCCATACGCATTCACATGCGGTGGGGGGCCGGAATCTGGGGGCCCCCTTATTAAAGGGGGCTCCCGGATTCTGATAAGCCTCCCGTCCACAGACCCCGACAACCAATGGCCAGAGTTGTCGGGAAGAAGCTCTTGTCCTCATTAACATGGGGACAAGGTGCTTTGGGGTGGGGGAGCCGCAGGGCCCCCCTTCCCCAAAGCACCCCCCATGTTGAGGGAATGCGGCCTGGTATGGTTCGGGGGGGTGCGCTCGCTTGTCCCCACCCTCTTTCCTGACCGGCCGGGCTGCGTGCTCGAATAAGGGTCTGCTATGGACTTTGGGGGACTCCCACGCCATTTTTTCAGCGTAGGGCTTCCCCTTTAAATCCATACCAGGTGACGGGGCTAGCAAGGTTTTAATCTAGCCGATGGAGGCAGTGACATTCACTTCCTTCGCTAGTTCTGTCTACCTGGAGCCATGTTCAAAATGAACAGACTTTTCTCTGTGTGTGGGCAAGTCTGTTCATTTCAAAAGTCCGGCAGACTAGCACACAGACGGGCAGATTGTCCGCCGGATGGCCGAGTCCAGCGGACAATTTTGAGTCAAAACTTCTTTCTTTTTTAAGTCCGCCGGACTTTTGGGAACAAAAAGTCTGCCAGAGCCCACACATGGGCAGATTTTCCAGAGGACTCTGGTCTGCCGGACCAAGTACCCCGGATAATCCGATCATGTGTACGCGGCATTAGTCTTTATGAGATACTGGTAAATGTATGATTTCAAAGATGCGAAACATATAGGGATAGTAACAGCAAACTGACATGTGGATGTGGTTGCCTGTGTGGACTCCATATTCTGCAGATTAAGTGAAGATTTCAAAAATTAAAACAGAGCATTGCTAGACCTGGCTGCAGTAGATAATGACAATTTTTTATGTATGAAAAGTGTAAATCCCAAACTTTACCAGGAACACAATTGGAGATCAATTTTTTTTTTTTTATTAGTAAAAATCATACAAACATATAGCCTATTAATAAAAACATATTTACACAAAAATAAACAACTAAACAAAAACAAGCGTGCTTACATCAGCAAGCAAAAGAAACAGTTTCCTGACAAGATAACATATTAAGAAACATATTTTAGTGACAACAAAAAAGAGACTACAAACCCCGAACCTCAACTTAAACACAATCCAGGCTAAGAAACCAGTTTGAGATTTAATCGCCATCAGGATGCGATTCCAAAACCCTCCTTTAACACCTCCCCCCACATCATTCACCCCAACTTCCACATCATTCACCTTGCATTCTGCTCCAGCCAGTCTCATTCCCTTACTACCTCCCCCCTTCCATCATCCAATCCATCCCTCACTCCACCCCTCGGTGTCTGAGGATCTCCAGCCGCACTTCTGCCACGCCAAGGAGGAGGAGTTGGCTCCATAATACATTCTGGTCCAGCCACCTCCACTGCCTTCACTACACTAGGGGAAACAATAGGTGCAGACGCAGACTTGACAACCACACTCTCTGAAACTGACTGGAGAACCACAGACTGGGGGGACACTGACACCACAGATGGCCTCACAGACACAGATTCTGATGGGACAGAGACACTAGGATCTCTTCTCTATCCAGATGGAAGAATTCCTCCACTAGCTCAGGCTTATTGTGCAAAGCCTTAGGGCAATGGCTATAAGGGTGACCAACCTTATCATATAGGTTACATTTAATGATGTTACAGTCCCTTGCCAGATGCCCCAGTTCCTGACACAAAGAGCACTTCTGTTCTGGACATTTAGATGAGAAATGTCCCTTGACTCCACATTTATGGCATGGTTTAAGTAGGAGATCAATTGTAAAGTCCACACACGCTTTATTGGTTCATAACATAACCATGACCATTAGTGCTCTCATAACAGATCAGAATGTGGTTTTCCTCGGCCCAAGCAGCATGAGAAAAGGAGTCTTGTGTAACCATTGAGGTGCTATATGCTCCAGATTTTAAGTGGTGAAAGGAACATGTGCAACAATTACCCCGGAAAAGCCACTGATTAAATAGATCCTCCTCTTCCTCTCTGTGATGACCTATCCCAGCTGTACCCAGTCTCACTGACACACCTGTAGATGTAAAAATGGCTTTATTTAAAGGGTAAAAGCCCTGTAGGAAAGCAAGGGATCAAGTAACAGTAGTATAACACAATAAAGTGGTGGATACAGTACACAAATGCAACAAACTAAATATGTACAACAATGGTAAAAGACAGCAGAATAATAATGTAACCTGGCTATGGCCTAATCTAAACCCCTGATCAGTGGAGTACAGTTAGTTGGCGTTAGGGCCCTGGATCTCCCATTGGAGCACTTACGCACAACTTTAATTAATGTAATGTAGTGTACAGTGCATTGAAAAAGTATTCATATCCCTTGAAATTTTCCACATTTTTGCCAAATTACAGTACAGCCAAAAACGTAAATGTATTTTATTGGGACACAAAGTGGCACATAATTGTGAAGTGGAAGGAAGGAAAATGATAAATGGTTTTCAACATTTTTTACAAATATGTGAAAAGGGTGGTGTGCATTTGTATTCAGTCCCCCTCAGGCAATAGTTTGTAGAACCAACTTTTGCTGCAATTACAGCTGCAAGTCTTTTTGGGTATATCTCTACCAGCTGTGCACATCTAGAGAGTGACATTTTTGCCCATTCTTCTTTACAAAATAGCTCAAGCTGTGAATAGCAATTTTCAAGTCTTGCCACTTATTATCAATTGGATTTAGGTCTGGACTTTGACTGGGCCATTCTAAGCCCTTGTACACACGGTCAGAGAATCTGTCGGAATGTGTCCTATCGGACCGTTTTGTCGGATAATCCGACTGTGTGTGGTATGCATCGGACTGTTTCCGTCGGAATATCCGTCGGACCAAATTTTCCAACTTGCTGGAAATATTTTCAGACAAACTGGTCCAATCGGACATACTCCGATCACGTGTAGAGAATTCCGATCGGACAAAGTGCCACGCATGCTCAGATCAAATTCCTACATCAAAGCTATTGGCTACTAGCCTGAACACAGTCCTATCGTAATGAAATTACGTCATCACATTCTGAAAGATCGGATTTTCCGACAACTTTGTCCGACCGTGTGTATGCAACAGTTTCGGACACTATCCGTCAGACAAAATCCGTCGGACAAAATCCGACGGATTTGGTTGTTGAAATGTCCGACCGTGTGTACAAGGACTTACACATGAATATGCTTTGATCTAAACTACCGTATATACTCGAGTATAAGCCGAGATTTTCAGCCTCTTTTTTGAGGCTGAAAGTGCCCCCCTCGGCTTATACTCGAGTCATCGCTGTCTGCCCGCTCGATCAGCGTGTCGAGCAGACAGACAGCGGCCATTCTATGATTCAAAAGCCGCGCCTCCGGCTCCGCCTTCGCCTGTGATAGGCGGAACACTGAATTTCCCAGCAGCCTGTGTTCCGCCTATCACGGACGTCGTATCATCCTCGTACTACGGACGAGGATGATACGACGTCCGTGATAGGCGGAACACAGGCTGCTGGGAAATTCAGTGTTCCGCCTATCACAGGCGAAGGAGGAGGCGCGGCTTTTGAATTTTACAATGGCCGCCGACGAAGAGGGCACGGGACGGAGGCAAGGCAAGGCACGGCACGGGACGGGACGGGACGGGACGGGACGAAGGCAAGGCACGACACGGGACGGAGGCTCGGGACAAAGGCTCGGGACACAGGTAGGCTGGACACACACACACACACACACACACACACACACACACACACACACACACACACACACACACACACACACGGATGGAGACACACACACACGGATGGATGGATGGATGGATGGAGACACACACACACACAGGGATGGATGGATACACACACACACAGGGATGGATGGATGGATGGAGACACACACACACAGGGATGGATGGATGGATGGATGGAGACACACACACACAGGGATGGATGGATGGATGGATGGAGACACACACACACAGGGATGGATGGATGGATGGACACACACACACACAGGGATGGATGGACGGACACACAGGGATGGACGGACACACAGGGATGGACGGACACACAGGGATGGACGGACACACACACAGGGATGGACAGGCATGTCTCACCCTCGGCTTATACACGAGTCAATAAGTTTGCCAGTTTTTTTGGGGGTAAATTGGGGGCCTCGGCTTATATTCGGGTCGGCCTATACTCGAGTATATACGGTATCCCATTTTAGCTCTGGCTGTATGTTTAGGGTCATTGTCCTGCTGAAAGGTGAACCCCTGCCCCAGTCTCAAGTCTTCTGCAGACTCTAAATGGTGCGTACACATGACCAGACTTTTCGACTGACTTTTGGCAGAGTTCCGATGGACTTTCCAAATGAATGGACTTGGCCACACACAATCACACAAAAGTCTGATGGATTCGAACGTTATGATGTATGACCAGACTAGAATAAGGAAGTTCATAGCCAGTAGCCAATAGCTGCCCTAGCGTTGTTTTGGGCCATCGGACTAGCATACAGACAAACAGATTCCTCCATAGGAACTGGTTCCGGTGGAAAAATTTGAAACGTTCTATTTCTAAAGTCCATCAGATTATTGGACAGCAAAGGTCAGCACGATCGAATTGTCCGATGGATTCATTCCATTGGACCTTTGCTGACGAAAAGTCCGGTCGTGTGTACGCGGCATAACAGGTTTGCCCTGTATTTGGCTCTATCGATTTTCCCATCAACTCTGACCAGCTTCCCTGTCCCTGCTGGAGAATATCTTTCCCACAACATGATGCTGCCACCACCATGTTTCACGGTGGGAATAGTGTGTTCAGGGTTATGTGCAGTGTTAGTTTTCTGCCATATGTTGCATTTTGCTTTTAGGCCAAAAAGTTAACTTTAATACTCTGTACACACAATCGGACATTCTGACGACAAAATACGTCAGATTTTTTCAGACGGATTTTGGCCCAAACTTGTCTTGTATACACACGGTCGCACAAAGTTGTCAGAATTAGTGACGTAGAACACGTACGACGGGACTATAAACGGGCCAATAGCTTTTGTCTCCTAATTTATTCTGAGCATGCGTGGCACTTTGTCTGTCAGAATTGTCTGCACACAATCGGAATTTAAATGATCGGATTTTGTTGTGGGAAAATTTTAGTTCCTGCTCTCAAACTTTGTGTGTCAGAAATTCCGACGGAAAAAGTCCAATGGAGCCTACACATGATCGGATTTTCCAACAACAAGATCCAATTGCACATTTTCCATCGGAAAGTCCGACCATGTGCACAGGGCATAAGTCTCATCTGACCAGAGCACCTTCTTCCACGTTTGCTGTGTCCCCTACATGGCTTCTCGCAAACTACAAACATGATTTCTTATGGCTTTCAACAATGGCTTTCTTCTTGCCACTCCTCCATAAATGCCAGTATAGCGATACCCTCACTTAAGAGGGCCGCAAGTTTGGTTTGGGTCCTGAGCACAGCTCCGCCAACCCCCCGGCAATCTGCACTACCCACTCTGGCACAGTTAGTATCTAGCAATACACATTAAATCACTTATACTCTAAATATGTGTGTGTGCGTGGGTGGATAACTCAAGCTCATAGACAATCTTTGAAAGTATATAACTGACTTTACTTGTTGTTTTTATAAAAGGAATAACATGAATCAAACATTTGGATTGCAACACATAAGCAGGTCCCTGCAGTAACCAGTAATAAAGATAAACAGAGTAATCAGCATAAGAAAGTATTGCTATGCAACTCTAACGCTGCCCTTTTTCAGCTACTTCCCCGCATGGGTAAACTAACACCCAGCACTATCTACCTATGCAGTCAGGCCTGACTGATCTAGATGGAAGTCCAGTGAAACAATATTCGCTAGCAATCTTTCGGTGGTGCACTTGAAGAACAACTTTGTAATCCAAACGAATAATAAAGATAAAGTGTCTGTCTTTAAACAGCTCTCACCACCCGGACAAGTTCAAGTCCGATTCGTCTAGGAACAGGAATCCACCGACCTCCGAATCTTCAATCCTTCTGGTGTACTGCAGCAAGGATGAGAAGATGTCTCTCAGGTACAGCTAGGCTGGCAGAGGGCTCTTTGGAAAAGAGCACAAGGCCCAGGCTTCAGGCCTTGTGCCTCCAGCAGTCCAGCACAGACCTCCTCTTGCTAGGAGAAAGGGGGGTGTCCAAATAGGAAGAACTAGGCCTCTCCCCCTCCTTATATATCCTCCCCCATGAGTCTCTGAGGCATAACTCCAAACATCCTGGGAACCAGCGGGGTTCTGGGAACAGTAGTTTTATAGTCCTTAAAGAGACCCCGCTACACCAGATTTGTGGGTTGCATAACTAATAGTTGTCCTATAGACAGATTCTCCCACCTGAGCTGTGGATCTCTGCAGCTACTATGGGCCTCTTGGTTGCTTTTCTGATTAATTCTCTCCTTATCCGGCCTGTCAGTTTAGCTGGACGGCCATATCTTGGTAGGTTTGCAGTTGTGCCATACTCTTTCCATTTTCGGATGATGGATTGAACAGTGCTTCGTGAGATGTTCAAAGCTTGGGATATTTTTTTTATAACCTAACCCTGCTTCAACCACTTCTGGACCAGGCCTATTTCTGGCACTTGTTGTTTAAAAGTTAAAAACAGTATTTTTTTCTAAAAATTACTTAGAAACCCCCAAACAGGATATATATTTTTAGCAAAGGCTCTGGAGATTAAGATAGCACTTTTTTGTGGGAAAAAATACACTTCACTGGATCCCCTTTTTTTTTTTTTTTTTGTATATTGTGAAAGATGATGTTACACTGGGAAAAGGTTATGGCTTAAAATTGCTCACACTCGTGGATTGGCGACAAACTACAGTACTTACAAATCTCCATAGGCGACGTCTTAAAAATGTTTAAGGCCTCTTTCACACACATATGTCCATTTTCACAGACTCCGCCTGCTCAGCAGTGTTCTCTCTGTTGATCTCCGCTGAGCCGGCGAATCGTCTCTGCTCACGGTGCAGGGATGGACCTGTCAGAGCTCCGTTCTCCTCTATGGGGGATCAGATGAAAATGTATTCGCTTTTCCATTTTCATCTGATCCTATCTGCCAGACAGATGGAAAATAGGGTTTCCATCTGTCTGGATTCAGCGGATCAGAGCGGAGCAGAGCAGGCATGTCACTGCCTACATCCATCGCTCCATAGACCTGCATGGCGCGTCTGTTCATGTCCGCCTAAAAAACTGGCAGGCAGACCTGAATGGACTGCATGTGTGTAATAGACACTGACAGGTACTCTTTATGGAGGGATCTGGGGTCTAAAAGACCCCAAATCCCTCCTTTGCACTTAAAAGTATTCAAAACAGCAAAATTAGCATTTTGGAATACTGTGGATTTCTTCAAATCTTCGCCATTCGCCAGGGCCAGGGCCACCATCAGGGGGGTACAGGCAGTACTCCTGTAAGGGGCCCGAGCGTCCCAAGGGACCCCCCTCTGGCTATAGAGAGGAAGAAGGGAGCATGCATAAGTCTGATGAGCTGCCGCCTTTCTTTCACTAGCACCCCCCCGGCGCCCGCTATAGAGAAGAAGGGAGGGAGGTTACGAGTCTGAGCCACCATCACCACCTTTCACTAGCAGCCCCCCCACAGGTGATTGAGGCCAGCACTCGCTCTGCTTCTTTCCCTGCTGGGGTGGAGCCTGCTCACTGCTGCTGCTAGGTTAGCTCTGCTTGCCTTTATCAAGCCCCTGGGGCATTATTCCTCCCACTGACACCAACAGGGAGGCAATATTCCCCCCACTGATACCGATGATGGGGCACTATTCCTCCCACTGACACCAATGATGAGACACTATTTCTCCCACTGACAGCAATGATGTGGCACTATTCCTTCCACTGATACCAATGATGGGGCACTATTCTTCCTACGGATATTATTGATGGGGCACTATTACTCCAACTGACACCGATGAGGGGGCACTATTTCTCCCACTGATAGCACTGATGGGACGGGAGACCTGGACGGAACATTGGAAAGTGATGCTGAGGCACATTGGCTGATATCACCAGAAAGCCGACCACCATCTCTAAAAAACTGTACCGGTTTGAAGCCTGCAGCTGCAGGCTTTACCCTGGCACAACCACTTCCTCAAACGGATGTACAGGTATGTCATTTTGCGTGAAAAGGTTAAACTTATCCACATCTTTATCCCTGACCTATCTGGTGTGTTCCTTGGTCTTCATGAGGTTCTTTGTTCACTAAGGTTCTCTAAGCCCTTGTACACACGGTCGGACATTCAGATGGACAATGTCCGATAGGACCCTGTTGTCGAATAATCCGACAGGGTGTGGGCTTCATCGGACTGTTTCCGTCGGAATATGCGACGGACCAAGTTTTCCAGCTGGGCTATAAAATTTTCCGACAACATGATCCGATCGGACTTTGTCCGATCATGTGTAGAGAATTCCGATTCGACAAAGTGTCATGCATGCTCAGATCAAATTCCTAGACCAAAGCTATTTGCTAATAGCCTGAACATAGTCCCGTCCTAACGAAATAACGTCATCCTGTTAAGTATGATCGGATTTTCTGACAACTTTGTCCAACTGTGTGTATGCAACAGTTTCGGACAAAATCCGACGGATTTGGTTGCCGGAATGTCCGACCGTGTGTACAATGGCTAACAAACCTCAGAGGGCTTCACAGAACAGCTGTATTCATACTGAGATTAAATTACACACAGGTGGACTCTAGTATGGACTCAAGTATATGCCACACTTTTCAGGATATTTATTTGTAAAACATATTGAAAACCGTTTATCATTTTCCTTCCAGTTCACAATTATGTGCCACTTTGTGTTGGTTTATCACATAAGATCCAAATAAAATACATTTACGTGTTTGGTTGTAACATGACCAAATGTGGAAAATGTCACGGGGTATGAATACATTTTCAAGGCACTATATACAATGTCTTCCAAGGTAACACCAAGTTAGCAAAAAAAAAAAAAAACTCTCTTAATCATATATGTAACAATTCTGACATAGAAAATTATTCAATATCCCTTCATAACATTAAACCTTGAACTTCTATCAGTGCAAAGGAGAATTTATCAAGAATCCTTTGCCAGGCAAGAGAATCAAAAGACAGGAATAAATCTGTAAGATATTATCTTGAGATTGGAAAAATGTTTACATCTGCATTCCATAGATATTACTTTTCACAGCATAAACAATTTAAATGAATGCAGCTCTATAATAATTAATACATAATTAAATGTAATTTTAAATGCAAACAGGGCACCCTTCATACTCTGACACCCAAAGGCATGGGCCTACCATGCCAAATAACACAGTAAATCCAGCCCTAGAGCCTAATCTAAGTGTGTGCTGCAGATGTACCTACAATATATTTTTTATATCTTTTTTTGGAAGAAATAACGACACGCATTTTCTCATGGCTACAACATCGTCTTGCTATTTTTTCCTATGTTTTTTTTTTCTTGATATGCTGCTATTTGTTGTTTTCAATGCACAAAGAACATAAGAATTTTCAAAAGAAAAAATTCCACAACCTGTGACCATTATACCATAAAATAAAACATGCCCATGCCCTGGAATCGGACGGCATGGTATTATCCCACAACTTAAAAAAACAATTATGAGAAAGATTTGGCTTTTGGTAAAAAAAAAATAGAATATAATTTTTGGCAAGCCAGCAACAACAACATTGAAATCCATAAGGGTATACTAATCTTTTAAAACAACCCCACAAATGAAATGCATAGCAATTGCATATTTCAGTAACAAAATATCTGCAGTGTGCAAAGAGGTGAAGGTTATTTGTTTGCAATTTCAAGATCAGAGCATTTAAGGACAAAGTTATTTTTTCTGTACGTTTCATGCTGCAGATTGTAATTTTAAATTGAAATGGAAGTCACGCCATCTCACTTCTCACTGCAGTACATTAGGCATTGGTTCATAGAAAATAGTTTCTACAGAATTTATATATACATATATATATATATATATATATATATATATATATATATATATATATATCTGTTCAAGATTGCAATGACAGATGCAATTTACAGTGTGGGATTGCAGAGAAAGAAGCACTTTTTATCTGAATAGAAAATTGTGGGCGCATAATCCAAAATCTATTATCCCCTTGCCGCCAAGCATACGTAGATGTGTGTACTCGACTTTCAGGGGTTATACCGGGATGATTCCCCTCAGCTGCAGGCATCATCCCGGTACTTTTTTTAGAGCCAGCGATCGGCTTTCTAGCGTTAACAACCGATGAGGCTAAAAGCCGCTCGAGGGGACGCCTCCCTCTCCTGCCACCTCTCGCCACTCTTATCGGGGCTCCCGTTCAACAATCCGCCGCTTCTGACAGCTAGGCACAGACTGAAATGAAGCCATAAGCGGCTTCATTCCAGTCTCCTTGACATAAACAGGGAAGCAACGTCACTTCCTGTTTACTCGGCTGCCGGTTTAAAAAAAATATACAGTATTCAGAATTGCCGAAAACAGCGATCTGAATACTTTGAAGTGTAAAGGAGAGATTGGAGGCCTTTTAGACCCCCGTTCCCTCCATAAAGAGTACCTGTCACCACCTATTATTGTCACAAGGGATGTTTACATTCCTTGTGACAGCAATAAAAGTGATCAAAAAAATTTTTTTTTCAAAAAACTATTTATTAATTTTAAAATATTTTTTTTTAAAGCGTCCCCGTCGCCGCGAGCTCGTGCAGCAAAGAAAACACACGCAGAAGTCGCGCCGCATATGTAAACAGTGTTCAAATCACACATGTGAGGTATCGCCGTGATCTTTAGAGCGAGAGCAATAATTCTAGCACTAGACCTCCTCTGTAACTCTAACCTGGTAACCATAAAAAAATTATAAAAAATTATAAATGCAATTATAAAGCGTGACATGTTTGGTATCTAATTACTCAGCAAAACATCATCTTTCACATTATACAAAAAAATTGGGCTAACGTCACAGTTTAGTTTTTTTAAAATTCATGAAAGTGTCCCTTTTCCCAAACACTGCTGCACAAATATGTGACATAAAATATTGCAACAATCACCATTTTATTCTCTAGATTCTCTGCTAATATATATATATATATATATATGTAGCAGCCATAACCCTTGCAGGGTGGCCTTGACTTCTTGGGCTTACCAGTTAACTCCTCTTGGCCTGCTTTTCCACGTCTAGGGGTTCCCAGGGTTGATACCCAACAACTTGAACGCTGACACAAATAAAGTCCTTTTGAAAGGTTTTATTTTGCAATAATAACATCCAATAACACAGTCTCTTGTGGGAACAGAGGGCACAGGTGAAGAACTCAGGCAACTTGAACTGCAGGTCTAGCAAAGTGTCTAATTCCACCCAGAGAGTAGCCACTCGCAGCTGGGTACTTCAAGGCTGAACCGATCTCTAGCCAGAGATCATGGCAGTTAGCACGTTGACTGAAATACTTGAAACAATCCAATGAACGTGTACAAGTTGTAACTAAGGGTGAACAGAAACCCTTTTCCACAGTACCTGGAATGTTCTCTGTCTCCTCAATGGTACTGGAAAAACGTGAATTCGTTAATTTCCTTCCCAACTCAGTAACCAGGCACTTCCCAGGATGCCACTTGCCGGCCCTCCTCCGAAGAGTCCTGCCCGGTCACTTCCACGAGCTGTGGCGCCTCTCCAAGCCGAGAGCACACCTGGACACCTTGAATCCTCTCTCAGTTACTGCGCCTCAGACCAGCAGGTTCCGAGACTCGGGAACAGACGGATCCCTACCCCAGACCAGACAGGTCTATTAGGGGCCTCTAACAGGAAAATGTTACCGGATGTCGAACACCCCATGACTGGGACCCCTCATGGGGCTACCCCGGTCCTGGAACCAGAACAGACCACACGAGCCTCACAAACTCCTCTCTTCTAAACACGTGACCCACACACCTTAAGTACCCCTTCCCAGACTCCCCAGCGGGGCCTGGCACTCCCACTGATTGGTTCCGTGACGGTTGATACTCAAAACGTCCAACTAGGCCTGGTTCTGGCCTGTCATGTGCACCTCACTGCTCACATGACCAGGCAGAACTTCAAACACAGCCCGGCCAGACTGATGTCATGGCCAACCTACATAATTAACCCTCAGAACCCCTACTGTTCTGAAGCAAAAACTAAATGGGGTTCTGAGGGTTAATTATGTAGGTTGGCCATGACATCAGTCCAAAATGTCATCCGCTACATATATATAATGTTTGGGGGTTCTAAGTAATTTTCTAGCAAAAAATACAGATTTTAACTTGTAAACACCAAATGTCTGAAATGGGCTTAGTCATGAAAGGGTTATAAATTAAAAAAATAGGCACATTATGTTCTAATCATGCTAAAAGAAAAAATTTGTTTAGTTTGTGCTGTGAAGGTGTAGAAATTGGTGCCCTCTAGTGTCTGAGCCTGTAAATGCCTGTTTGTACTTCCTGCCCATGGCATTTTTTTTGGAAGCCCCAGAAGGATGAACTGAAGAGAGAGAAAATCTCAGCTACATATCCTTTCCATCAGTGGTGGTCTGTCCATGCAGGACACAGAGGCCCCCTCATCCATGCGCCTGGACCATAATCTACATGTAGGGAGCTGGATGCATGGATTTCTTTCCAGCACAATCCAGTGTCAAGCAGTGAAGGTATCCCTGAGCCCAAGTGTAGGCGGTCACACCCCCTTTTATTCTGACACTTCCAACCCTGAATCAACAACTAGGCCTAGTAAAGAACACAGCCCTAGCTAAATTTGCCTGTCTCTATATCCTACACTGTCAGAAAAATATTATTTAGCACCTACCAAAGGTAGAGGGTGCTACACATGTGATTAGTGCCTAATGCCGCATACACACGACCGGACTTTCCATCAGAATAAACTCTGACTGTCTTTTCGACGGAGATACGCTGAAACAGACTTGCCTACACACGATCACACCAAAGTCTGTTCATTTAGAACACGATGACGTACAACGGGATTAGAAAAGGAAGTTCAATAGCTAGTAGTCAATAACTGCCCTTGCGTTGTATTTGGTCCTTCAGAATAGCATACAGACGAACGGTTTTCCCGTAAGGAATTGATTCCGTCAGAAAGATTTAAAACATGTTCTATTTGTAGGTCCGTTAGAATTTAAAAAGTTAGTTGAAGCCCACACATGATTGGAATATCCAATGAAATTATTCAAGATCCTGTTCCCATCCGGCCCTGTAGCGCATGGGAAAGTTCAACAGAAATCTATCTAACAACACCCTTTATGCAACAGAGGTAAGAACTTTTGTTAACCTTGCTTGCACGATCTTGTCAAAAACAGGGGTGGGGGAAAGAGTATCTCAGCAGATGAAAACTGGCAGAGCAGCTTCTTTAATAAGGTTTAAAATTAAATATTAAAAATGCTCAATTCCAAAAATGACTAAATTGTACCCCATATACTCCTTATGTCTCAAATATTTGAGGAGGAGAATAAAGAATTCGTGCTAATGCTAATGTTTGGGACTTCTCTCTACTTTAACATTGCTCATGAGAATGTGAACCATGCTTCGATGGTGAAGGGCATAATTTCTACCCCACAACAGATTCCTACCTTGAAATTACTTTACTGTATTACTGTTTCTGTTTTGTGTTTAGAGGTTCATTGGGCCCATTTTTTTAGGCCTTGTATGTTTAAAAAAAATGTGGGAATGTAAAATCCATAGCAGGCACTTACTGTACTAAACATAACACATTTGAAAAAATCCCACAGTGTAAATCCATTGGCTGTAACATTATCCAGTTATGTACATCTACATCAATCATGATAATCGACCCCCCACTGAACGAAAGAAACAAAATACCCTGCTCATTGACCCGATGAGCTCCCAATAGGCTATCAACATGACATTTCCTGGCCTGGCAGCTGAATGTAAGCAAAGGGCGGGGAATCCTGGGTGAGGTCACTGACCAAATATGACCATGGCCATGCCCAGATAAAGTCCTTTTTATATACAAACAACAACAACAAAAAAACATTAAAACAATACAATCAAATTATCCAAGCAGAATCATATAAACAAAAACAGACATTACATAACCAAAAAAAAAAGATGAAGAAAAAAAAAGAGATAAAAACCTCCAACCCCCCTCCACCCTATTTCTTGGAGTATAGGGGGGAAAAAAAGAATAAAATAAAAAATGAAAGAACCTTTAATACCTAGAAACACTGAAGGTGGCCACAGAATACAGGTTTGCTGGAGAAGAAAAGAAAAGACAAACCCCCAAAAAACTATATTTACCCATAGGTACCTATCTTGCGATGGTTACCTACAGCCCAATATCTGATATTGCAGAATTCTCCCCTTAACTCTTCAAAGGACTTACATAGTTACATAGTTAGTCAGGTTGAAAAAAGACACATCCAGTTCAACCAAAAAAAATAATAATAATAATATCATACAATCCCATATACCCAATTCTATACCCACAGTTGATCCAGAGGAAGATGAAAAACCCCAGCAGAGCATGATCCAATTTGCTAAAGCAGGGGAAAAAATTCCTTCCTGATTCCCTGAGAGGCAATCGGATTTTCCCTGGGTCAACTTTACCTATAAATGTTAGTACCCAGTTATATTATGTACATTTAGGAAATAATCCAGGCCTTTCTTAAAGCAATCTACTGAACTGGCTAGAACCACCTCTGCAGGGAGTCTATTCCACATTTTCACAGCACTTACTGTGAAGAAACCTTTCCATATTTGGAGATGAAATCTCTTTTCCTCTAGACATAAAGAGTGCCCCCAGGTCCTCTTTGTTGACTGTAAAGTGAATAACTCAACACCAAGTTCTCTATATGGACCCCTTATATATTTGTACATGTTGATCATATCCCCCCTTAATCTCCTCTTATCAAGAGTGAATAAATTCAGTTCCTCTAATCTTTCCTCATAGCTGAGCTCATCCATGCCTCTCATCCGTTTGGTTGCCCTTCTCTGCACTTTCTCCAGTTCCCCAATATCCTTTTTGAGAACTGGTGCCCAAAACTGAACTACATATTCCAGATGAGGTCTTACTAATGATTTGAACAGGGGCAAAATGATATCTCTCTCTGGAGTCCATACCTCTTTTAATACAAGAAAGGACTTTGCTCACTTTGGAAACCGCAGCTTGGCATTGTATGCTATTATTGAGCTTATGATCTACCAAAACCGCCAGATCCTTCTCCACTATGGTTCCCCCCCAGTTGCACTCCCCTAGTATGTATGATGCATGCTCATTCTTAGCCCCCAAGTGCATAACTTTACATTTATCAACATGAAACCTCATCTGCCATATAGTCGCCCAATTAGACAGAGCATTAAGGTAGGCTTGTAAATTGGAGACATCCTGTAAGGACAATATTCCACTGCATAGCTTGGTGTCATCAGCAAAGATGGAAATGTTACGTTTGATCCCAGACCCAATATAATTTATAAAGATATTAAAAAGTAAGGGTCCCAGCACTGAACCTTGGGGTACACCACTGATAACCTTAGACCATTCAGAGTAAGAATCATTAACCATGACTCTCTGAATTATGTCTTTTAGCCAGTTTTCTATCCATTTACAAACTGATATTTCCAAACCTGTAGACTTTACCTTACACATGAGCCGTATGTGCGAAACTGTATCGAACGCTTTTGCAAAATCCAAGTATACCACGTCCACCGCCACCCATATGTCCAAGGTTTTACTTACCTCCTCAGAAAAAGAAATCAGGTTTGTCTGTCAACTTCTGTCTTTCATGAATCCATGCTGTCTGTTGCTTAAAATATTTTTTTCCTGCAAGAACTCATCTATGTGGTCTTTTATTAATCTCTCCAGTATCTTCCCAACTATAAAAGGTAAACTAACAGGTCTATGCCTAACAGGTCTTAAGTAAACCGTTCTCCTACAGTTGAGCTAAAGTTGTTATTCCTGCTTTTCCCCACCTCTGAAAACCTCTGAGTCTATCATTATTCCATATTGAGGTATATCTAGTGGGGTATGGAATGCCCATATTTTTTTGTCTGTATCCCATATTTTACACATTAGCTTACAGATGGGCATATGAAACACCCCTTTTTACCCCATCCAAAACATAGAGTGGTGACCGACCCTTAAATGCATAGGAAAATAATCATCGAGCAGGAAGGGGTAATTGTTCAAGCTCCCATCCAGCAAAGTGCTGTAATTGTGATGCAAAGAAATACATCCTTGGGTTAGGAACTGCCAGTCCACCCACATTTTTGGGATGTTGAAGAGTCTCCAATTTAATACAAGGGGTTTTATTCTGCAATATTAAACTTCTAAATATACTATTAATCTTAGTAAAAATCTGTAAAGGTATCCAGATTGGACCATTATGTAAGAGATACAGAAGCCGGGGAATTCATATCATCTTTATTAGATTAATATGGCCTATTAAGGAGAGAGGGAGTTTATTCCAGATTTTTCTTTGGTCTTGGAATCTAGCGAGTAATGGAAGTATGTTATCTACAAAATATGACTGAGGGGAATCAGAAATAACTATCCCTAAGTATTTTATAGAAGACATAACCCTGAGCTGAGAAAGTGAGGATGGTAGTAGGTCCTGGGGAAGATATAAGGGCATCAACACGGACTTCTCCCAATTTATGCCTAAACCGGAAAACCTGCCAAACTCCTTACCATATTTCATTACTGCCGGTAAAGATAACTGATATTAGAAAAAGAAGAAGATCATCTGCATATAATGATACCTTCCTCCCTATCTCACCTAATCAGACCAGTAACATCAGATAAGGCCCGCATAAGACAAGCCAAGTGCTCTATAGCTAGGGCAAAGAACAGGGGGGACAATGGGCACCCCTGCCTAGTGCCCTGGCAAAGTCTGACACTAGAAGATTGGAGGCTGTTAACTCTAACTGATGCCTTAGGAGCTGCATATAGCAACTGTACCCATTGGAAAAAATTCGAACTAAGCTCAATTTTTTCCAGAATGGCCCATAGGTAAGGCCATTCAATACCATTGAAAGCCTTTAGTGCATCCAGTGCCAGAAAGGCCCGATTTGGATGGTCCAGGGCCAGAACCTGCATATTTAAGTATGCACGTCTAATATTAACTGCTGTTGACATATTGGGCATAAATCCTACCTGAGTAATATGTTTAACCACCTCAATACAGGGCACTTACACCCTCTTCCTGCCCAAGCCATTTTTCAGCTTTCAGTGCTGTCACACTTTGAATGACAATTGCGCAGTCATGCTACACTGTAACCATGTGAAATTGTTATTATTTTCTTCACACAAATAGAGATTTCTTTTGGGGGTATTTAATCACTCCTGGGTTTTTTTTCCAAAAAAAAAAGACCACACATTTAAAAAAAGAAAAGTTTCTGTCAGTAAATTTTGTAAAAAAGTAATTTTTCTCCTTCATTGTTGGGCACTGATGAGGCAGCACTAATGGGCACTGATAGGCTGCATTGATGGGCACTAATGAGGTGGCACCGATGAGGTAGCACTTATGAGAAATGATAAGGTGGCACTGATGAGGAGGCATGAATATGCAACACTTATGGGCACTGATAGGTGGCACTGATATGTTGCACTAATGAGCACTGATAGGTGGCACTGGAGGGCACTGGGCACAGCTAGGCGGCACTGGTGGGCACAGATAGGCAGCACTGGTGGGCACAGATAGGCGGCACTGATGAGAGGAACTGATGGACATTCGTGTGATATTGATGGGCAGCAATGATGAGCATTGATGGGCACTAGTGATGGGCATTGATGGGCAGCATTGATAACCAGCACTGACTGGCATTACTAATGGCCACTGATTGCTGGCACTTGTGGGCACTGAATCCTGGCACTTGTGAGCACTGATTGCTGGCACTTGTGGGCACAGATTGGTGGCAATTGTGGGCACTGGTTGACACTGATTGCTGGCAGTGGTGGGCACTAATGATCAGTGCCTTGATTACATCCCTAGATGTCCTCGGTGAGGAGATGCCGCTGGTTGACTCTCCTCTCCTCACACTCTGTCAGATTGAGGCGAGGAGCGCGGATTACTGGCATCTCTGTATTTACCTTTGACTGGCTGTGATTGGACACAGCCGATCACATGGTTAAAGAGCCGCAGCCGCGGCTCATTACACAGATCGGGGTCACGCCATGTTTTAGCAACATATGATGTCCACCCAGAACGAGAGCCATCAAATGATGGCTGGGCGGGCGGCAAGTCTAACCTTATTTAATCTGGTAGTGAATACTTTGACAAGAATGTTAACATCTGTAGACAGTAGGGGAATTGGTCTATAGGATTCGGGATGTACGGTAACAAATTTTTACCCTTTTTAGGTATAACTATTATAATGGAGTGACCCATACAGTCTGGAAGCTGACCTATATGGAATGCCTCATTTAGTGAATTAAGAAGGGCAGTAAGCATCTCCTTTTTATATTTTTAATAGACCTGTGAAGAAAGACTGTCAGTCCCTCGAGCTTTGGAATTAGAAAAGCTAGCCAATTCCAATAGAGGAATAAGATAATAAAATAAGGTTCTAGTATGATTTTTTGTGTAAACCCCACTTTTTTTTTTTTATGGCGTAATTGTTTTTTTATGGTGCATCATAACAACTAATGACTGTGAATCCAACAATGTCCTGCCAGCCAATTACATCATAGGTTACTTGGATGCAGGTGGCTGTTCCGCATGTTCCTTAGTTGCTAGGATGCAGGCGGCTGCTACCTATACAAAACACCCCATTAGAAGCTGCCTAGCCAAAGAGACAATGAAGGCAAGGCTGATATCATCACAATACAAAAACATAGGGGAAACTTGCCTTTTGGACAGGAGGCACAGTTATACCATTTTTTTTAAAACTATAAGAAGTGGCCATGAGTTAAAAAAAAGAAAAGGTGATTGAATGTATACAGTATTTCTTTCTGTTTTTGTGTAGTGGTAGAAACCAATACTCTCCTATTTCTGTGTTTCAGTCTCTCCAAAATAATAGTCACTCAGTACCATCTAAACTCATTCATTGTAAAAAAAAAAAAAAAAAAAGAATGTGTAAATATATCTTCGGGCACAGATAAATGGTTAGTTAACAGATATAGATAGTTCATAGTGAAGAATAGATAGATGATAGATAGATTTCACTCCATGTCCAATGAATGTCATCAAATTCTGAGCCATGTTGTCCACCCTGGTGAAGATGGTGAAATTTGTGCCTGTATATAGCTGTATAAGCCAACTTCCCATGCACAGTTTAGCAAAACACTTCCTTCAACCAATATTGTCAATACAGTGTAGACTATTAATATATGTTATTTATTTCCTTACAGTGTAAAGAATGGAATCAAACATTTGCAGTAATTGCTTGCAATAAAACTGAAAGCCAAGAGGAGTTCATGAACATTCTTAAACTGACCAGACCACCAGGTAAATGGTTGAGTTTTTAGGCTAAGCCTAGTATTTGGAATCCTTCTGGGTCCTGGCCATAACCTATGGCCAATAGACAATGGATAGCATTTCTCATGCTGAACAGAAATGTAAAAAAAAATCAGTACATTTAGGTTGTATCCTTAACTATAATGAACAGACAGGGAAAATGTTTAGACTATTATTTTTATATTTAATTGTGATAAAGGCCACTTGTCTGTTGTGGAATTGTTTTCTATGGTATGGTTTATACAACTGCATGAAAAATGTTAATCCGGTAAAAAAAAAAAAAAAAGATTAGTAAGATGAGAAGGAAAATGAAACGTGTGTGATTTTTCGTTTTAATAGTGTTTTAATCTCTCTTTAATAATAGTCCTGAGACCAAAGCATTAATATTTTTGTAGGCTAATGCTGTAAAAGATAATTTGCAAGCAATAGCTGTAGGAAAGAGAAAGCAAATTAATTACTGTCTCTGTGAATTATAAATAAATAATGAGCTATTCATTGAGAAGGCAATAAATGTTTTTGCTAAGTGAAGATCGGGTAGAGAAGAGATAGGGTAACGGCACCAATTTTAGGTACCAAATAATTCTAATGCGACACCTAAAATTAGTAACAACTAATAGCTGTTGATGCAAGTTGGATAAATGTAGTAGAAGATACATAAGGTGAAGAATTTTACATTTAAAATTGCATATTGGATTGGGATCCGGTCTGCACATGGATTATTGATTGGAATGAGATTCCTGAAGGGGCTAAATCACTGAATCGAGGATTTCTCTATATACTCATGTCTTATGGTCATTTTGTAGCCGAGGCTATCTGGTGAGTGCATTTCATTATCAGTTCGGGTAAAGCACCTTTTTAAGTGAGATTTTTGAAGCACACTGCACTTTAGAATTCACGGTGTTGGAGCAAGAAGATTTGAACACAAATGTTTGTCATGGACATTTCAGATTTATCAATATTTTCTGCACTTTATGATCTGGTGAACACGGTGTATTTATTATAATTTGTGTATTGGAGCCTTTATCTATATTTTCCTTTGAAACTATGTAAACTGTTCACGGTTTAGGACATCTAAAGCTGTCAACTGGTTGGGCTCGCTATTATCTTTCTGTGTCATATGTCTTTATGTCAGTTTTAATTAAAGAATTCAGAAAACAATGTTTTTTGTAAGCCAGTGTTACACAATTTCATATATAATTGTTTTAAATAACACAAATATATATATAAACTATTTTTACCCTGTGTTGTGTTTTTTTTGTATTTTTTTTCACAGGTGAATGAATATATATATATATATATATATATATATATATATATATATATGGGGTATGGGGGGAGTATGGGGGAGTATGGGGTACAATGTACCCCTACCCATTCCCCTGTGAAAAAAAATACAAAAAAAATACAACACAGGGTATAAATAGTTTATTGCTCAGCTTCGGGGGTCTTCTCGCCGGACGCCTCCGCTATCTTCTGCTAGCTGTTTTGCTAGCAGAGGAGCCCGGCTCTCTTCCTCGCCGTCGGCCTCTTCTTCCGACTTCGGGGGTCCCTCACAATGACGGGGAGCGGGCACGCGGCGACTTATATAGGGACATCACCGGATGATGTCCCCGCCTATTATGATGTCACAGTCCCAGTATCCTCTGGGACTGTGACACCATAATGGGCAGGGACATCATCCGGTGATGTCCTTATATAAGTCGCCGCGCATCGCGTCGGAGCCATTGTGAGCGAAGGATGCGACGAGTCAACATCTGAAGAGAAGAAGAGAAGGCGCAGTGACCCGGCAGAGGAACCGAAGAGGGGGGCAAGACCCCCGAAGAGAGGGACAAGACCCCCGAAGTCGGAAGAAGAGGCCGACGGCAAGGAAGAAAGTCGGGCTCCTCCGTTAGCAAAAGAGCTAGCAGAAGATAGTGGAGGAGTCCGGCGAGAAGCCCCCCTTCCCCAAGGCACCCCCCATGTTGAGGGCACGCAGCCTGGTACGGCTCAGGAGGGGGGCCACTCGTTCGTCCCCCCCTTTCCTGGCCGGCCGGGTAGCGTGCTCGGACAAGGGTCTGATGTGGACCTGGGGGGAACCCCGCGCCGATTCTTCTTCATTTCAAAAGTACGGCGGACTGGCATACACACGACCGGATTGTCCGCCGAAATGCGAGTCCGGCGGGAAGATTGGAGTGCAAAACTACTTTCTAAGTCCGCCGTACTTTCGGGTCAAAAAAGTATGCCGGAGGCTACACACGGGGGGATTGTCCGGCGGACTTGAGTTTGCCGGACTTTTCCACCCGATTGTTTGATCGTGTGTACACGGCATAAAATGCACTGATTCCTGGGTAAATGACACTGACAGTGAAGGAGTTAACCACTAGGGGGCGGGGAGGGGTTAAGTGTGTGTGTGTGTTTTTTGTTCTGTAGGGGGCGTGGCTTGGCATCTGACGTCACTGATCGTCTTTCCCTATAACAGGGAACAGACGATCAGTGACAGGCTCAGTAGGAAGCACGAGGAGAAGTTTGTTTACACAGACCTCTCTTCATTCTTCAGCTCTGTGACCCGATCGCGGGACACCAGCGGTGATCGGGTCCTCTGGTCCCGCGGCCACGGTCATGGAGCTCAGGACCGGGTAGTGAGTGCGCCGCCGCCGGCGTGCTCGCGACCCACGGCTGGGCACTTAAAGAGCAACGTACCGGTACGTGCTTATGCCCAGCCGTGCCATTCTGCCGATGTAAATGTGCAGGAGGCGGTTCTTAAGCAGTTAAGGGAATCCCTTGGAGACCCCCAGGTCTCCAGAACTAATGTCCCCATTGCAAGATTTCTCCTCTATTACCTATTTGGGGGCAACCCGACATGAGGGATTTTCTTTTACTTTCACTTTCTTACAGGAGCACAGACAGCAATAAAAACTGAAAACTGATAAGGGTTCTAATCGCTCTCCAAAACAAAACAAAAATAAAATCCTTTAAATACTTTAATCTTCTTTGGTTAGCAATGGGCTGTGGTGGTTACTGACAGCTAATGGTTATTAACATTAAACCTTACTGGAACTCACTGCAGCAACTGGATCATAGCAACACTGCAAAACCATGCCAGAACAAATGTAATATCCACCACCATTTTAAAATGACACCTCCAGTGACTTATATGGCCACGTGACCACAAAGCTTTATCTAGTCTCTGTGTCCTGTAGAGGGCCGACAACGCTGCTGATTAGTCTGCCCTCTGATCTGCATCTGCTAATCTAATAGAGCAGTGATCTCAATATGCCAGTGTTCATAGCTGTAAAGGCATTGTTAGCTGATAGAGTTTATGCCCATTAGCCACATCAACCGTATTAGCCACAGATAAAGGGGAGTGAGGGTTTTATTGTCACTTGACTACATAGAAAAACTTAAAAGGAAAATATTTACATGGTGATTTATTCAAAAATGTATGCAAGAAATAGCACAATGAGGAAGAGAAAGGTGGATTTCTTAATTCTTTTTCTTTTCGATGACTGTTATAGGCTTAGGAATATCATTAGCACTCACAAAAACAGAGAAAAGCAAATGTATGCAAAAAGGAAGTTATGGTCCATAATGGCCAATAAGAATTTTTGACTATTTTTAAAAAAAAACGAAAGGTGAACATTAATAGCTAATGGTAGCAGCTCAGAATTTGTGCTGATTTTCTTTTCTCCAGGTTTCCGGAATCAGTCCCTAAGTGTTTAATACAGGATTACTGTTTTTGGGGGTTAGCTCATTCATTTCTAGTGATGCAAGTCAATGCAGGACAACAACACACCACACTGCAAATATGTGAATATACTGGATATGTGCTGTGTAAAATAATGACAAGATATGTTTTATGATTTGTGGAAGCTTGTTAAGGGCTGACAGGGAATGAACTAGAGAAGAGGCAAACAAATACTCATAGATGCACCAAAAGCATATGTCAACATGTATGAATAATGGACACACATAGGTTCTAAAAGTTAGATTGCAAGTAACCTTATAAAATTCTCAGATCTTCAGTTTTCAGGTCTCTTCCAACCCTTGTTGAAGTCCAAAAGCTCGCTTCTTCACAGCCAGCAAAGTAGAGAATGCAGCGCTCCCCCAAACTAAAGAAATACAATAGGGGATTATGCACTCCAGTGACATTATAGGAAAATAGTATTGCATGACACATATTAACACATACAGTACATTAGAGGCAGAAGCATCATTTTTACAGCAACAATGTCACTGTCTGAGCCATATACTTGTGTCTCAAATGCTCACCCACCCAGATACTGTAGCTTATAGCATGGGGGGGGGGGGGGGGTTAACAACAGAGCCTGACAATCCAGAAAGCAGTGAGCAGGACTACGTAGGTGTGTCCAGGTGCTGCTTTACAAGCTGTAGGACTGTGAATCAGCAGCAACAATACTGATAGCCATGCCCCCTGCAATATTGTTTCATCCCTCTTTTACAAGCAGGTACAGACTACATGCAATACTGCTCTGAATTCAGGTGCAGTGTAGCATCGTTGTCATACACCCACAGGAAGCTACTTTAGGTGAACTTTGTTTGCAGGATCAGCAAGTATTTGTGGGACTTTTTAAGGTAGACTAAAGCCCTGTACACACAGGCAGAATGCCAGGAGACATTTGCCATTTAAAACAAAAATGGCTGACATTCTGTCCGTGTGTATGTTGGTCTGTCCAACAGAAGGCGGTCATTCAGTCGGCTTCTGTCGGACGTGCATGCTGGAAAACCAGCAGCCGACCAACTCCCAATCAGCGCTCTCAGCCAGTAGCAGAGAACGTTGATCGGAGTGTTCTGGTGGGGGGGCCACCCCCTGTCAGAACACAACAGCTGAGCGGGGAAGATTGCTGGACTAACCTTGCATGGTTAGTGCCTCTGACCAGAAATTACAGAATGGCACGGGCAGGCATATTGGCGTACAGGTACGTCCAATATTCAATGCCGCCCTGCCATCGGGAGCGCGCCGCTGGCCGTACCCCCGTAAGTCCGGTCGCAGGACCCGCGGACTCGATCGCCACGGGCATCCCCGCGATCGTCTCACGGAGCGGCCGAATGGAGGAAATGCTGTGTAAACAACATTTCTCCATTCTGCCTAGCAACTAGTGACGCTGATCTCTGCTCCATGTGATTGGAGCAGAGATCAGTGTTCACTAAATGAAAGCCCAACCCCCCCCACAGTTAGTAACACACCCCTAGGAACACTTAACCCCTACACTGCCACCCACTGGTTAACCCCTTCACTGCCAGTGTCATTTACACAGGAATCACTGCATTTATATAGCAGTGATTATGTATAAATGACAATGGTCCCAAAAATGTGTCAAAAATGTCCGATGGGTCGCCCACAATGTCGCAGTCACAATAAAAATCGCTGATCACCGCCATTACTAGTAAAAAAAAAATAATAAAAAATGATTAATAAAAATGCTATAAAACTATCCCTATTTTGTAAACGCTATAACTTTTGCGCAAACCAATCAATAATTGCTTATTGCGATTTTTTTTACCAAAAATATGTAGAAGAATACGTATCGGCCTAAACTGAGGGAAAAAAATGTTTTTTTTATATATTTTTGGGGGATATTTATTATAACAAAAAGTAAAAAATAATGCGTTTTTTTCAAAATTGTCGCTCTATTTTTGTTTATAGCGCAAAAAATAAAAACCGCAGGGGTGATCAAATACCACCAAAAGAAAGCTCTATTTGTGGGGAAAAAAGGACGTCAATTTTGTTTGGGAGCCATGTCGCACGACCGCGCAATTGTCAGTTAAAGCGGCGCAGTGCCGAATCGCAAAAAGTGGTCTGGTCTTTGACCAGCAAAATGGTCCGGTCTGCAAGTGGTTAAGAGAAAACTGTAAATGCAGATGTACTTATAATGAAGTGCTACAGCACATATTTTAAAAGAGGAAGCCATAATTCCACTTTAATTATTCACTGTCTTGAAGGATTTCCTTTATGTGGTAACAGTAGTAGGAAGAGTGACTACCAGGGATAAGGGCAGCGTTTTCATTGAAATTGATTTGCTTTGAAGTTATTGATTTCGTCATCTGCAAAATCTGCAAAATTTCAAGCTCTACATATCACTCATCGTACCATTTTATTTTTTTGTGGAAAAAAAAACTGTTTTCTTTATTTATAGGGTGTGTTTTTGGAGGGTGTATTTAGGGTAATTTAGTTTATTTTTATTTTTTTGTGATTTTATTTTATTTTTTGTGTCTGATTATTTATGTACTGTTTCTTTAAATGTTTATTGTTTTACTTTTCTTTATTACCTTTATTTTCTTTTTTGTGGATATCTAAATTGTGCCTGTTCACACCTGAGCATAGGAACACTTGAAGCTCAAAGATTGTAGCATAAGCATCTTTTAAGCTGCAACCTTCAAGTGTATTTGGCTCCAATAGACTTCAATAGAAGTTCCTGAAAAACACATGAACATGAATGAAAAAAATACTTAAGCCTCAGAAGCCTGTAAAAATGTACAAAAAAATGCACGTGCAAACCCTCAAAAAAGTAAGCCTGCAAAATGACCAAAGACTCTCAGCTTATATGTGAATCCATCCTTAGAGCAGATGACCTTAGAGGCATCTGGCTATATTTCCTCTTCCTATCTCTAATCAAAGTCATTTCTAATGCCGCGTACACGCAAGCAAAATGTCCGACAGAAAAAGTCCGACTGGAGCTTTTCATCGTATATTCCGATCGTGTGTATGCTCCATCTGACTTTTACTTCAAAAATTTTGGTGGACCTAGAAATGGAAAATGTTCTAAATATTTTGCCACGGAACCAGTTCCTATCGGGAAAACCAGTCATCTGTATGTTGTTCCGACATACCAAAAATTACTCATGCTCTGAAGAAAGTATGAGACGGAAGTGCTCGGTGTGGTAAAACTAGCATTCATAATGGAGCTAGCTCATTCCTCACGCTGCAAATTCTGTGATCTTTTAATGCAGCGCATTCTTTTCTTCTTTATAATGCTCGAACAGCCTTTCTCAACCTTTTCACCACAGAGGAACCCTTGAAATAGTTCTCTGGTCTTGGGGAACCCCTGCTAAAAATTTGAAATCTACAACTCATGGTACATTAGTGTGATGGTCAGTGGGACGAATGGTCCTTACACTTGTGGTCATTGGAAACAATTACCTCCTTACAGATAGCTAAAAAGATCAATGTGTGAGTGGGAACTTATCTCAGAGGCAGAAATTGCCCAATGCTGAAGGAACCCCTAACAACCTCTGGAGGAACCCTAGTTGAGAATCACTGTGCTAGGGGGCGTGACCGGAAGTGCTGGGGAGAGGACGCATCTCGGCTGAGCTCCGCCGGCCGAGAATTAATCCTCATCCATCCGCCGTTCCTAGGCAAGGTTCAGGCCGGCGGGCACCTCAGCCTACTCCCCAAGGGTCCCGGGAACGTTTTTATCCCGGTATTACTGCTCCGGTCCGGCCGGGGCCCCGCGATTAGGCCCGAGGCCTGCCGCACTGCCTGGATGCCGGCCGCCATCTTGCGGCCTACAGGGACGCCGGAGCCTCCGCGCTCGCGTACCGCGGTGACACGCACCCACCCATCGGGTGTCGGAGGAGCCCCCCTGAGGCCTGGGAGTGGAATTCGGTGGAGAGGACCGGTGTTGGCAGCCCGCACACTACCACTGAGGACACACTGCAGACTGAGGTAGGCGGTGGCCATCTTGGTACACCCAGTCCACCATTACAGGCCCCTCACACTTCCTAAGGCACTTTCTGCTCCCCCCCTGTACTGCATCCCATCCACCCAGTATATAGAGGCCCTGGAGGGCCTGGAGATGGACATGTGATAACATACACCTTAACTGGGAGTGCATACGCGGTAGCAGGGAAAATGGCAACGTAATTCCCTAGCACCGCGCCGTCGGAACATTACACTTGGCTGATAAGGCATATTCATCTAGCATTTCTTGTCACATCTGCCCCAACTACTGCATGCGCTTTTGGGCTACCGGCGGGTATGTATAATACACCCCGGAACCGTCCCCGCAACAGATCACAGCAGAAATCCTCTCCGGTCCGTGGGAAGGCGAAAGGGAAGGGTAAGATGGCGCCCGAACCGCCGGAACCTGACGACACCACACAGCACTCTGACGATAGCCTGTCACAGTTTCCCTCTAACCTAGCCAGCCCTGTGGACACTAACTCTGATGCTTTGCTACAGAAATTCCGCACCATAGTACGGGACGAGATCACCTCGGCCTCTCGTAAACTGTCTGCTGAACTGGTGAAGGGTCTTAAGGAGCTAGGCCACCGCACTAATCAGTTGGAGGAATGGATGGACCTAACAACCACGGTACTGGAGGGTCATGAGGAAGAGGTGGAGAAACTGAATGCGGAACTTGTAACACTCCAGGACAAACTTGAGGACTCAGAAAATAGGGCCCGCAGAGGAAATTTGCGTATTCGCGGCCTCCCAGAGACCATTACGGATCTCCAGGGTACAGCTACAGCGTTCTTTCAGGAGCTTGCGCCTGATATTCCCACGGAACGCCTGGAATTCGATCGGATCCATAGGTCCCTCGCTCCCCAACCAACTGAGGGCCCCCCTAGAGATGTGATTATAAAATTTCACTTCTACAGAACCAAGGAACGACTTCTCCAGGCGGCCAGGGAATTACCGGACATTACATTCCAGGGAAACTCCCTCCAATTGTTCGCAGATCTTTCCCCGGTCACTATCGCTAAACGGCGGAATATGAAGCCCTATCTGCAAATCCTGCAAGCCAGAAACATCCGCTACCGGTGGGGGTTCCCCTTTAAACTCTCCTTTTATCATTTGGGCCGTCAGTTTCATGCCTCATCTTTGCCGGATCTGAGGCGGCAATTCCAGGAGCTACAGTTTGACCTCCCTCCTTCTCAACCCAAAGCAGCAGTGGCCCGACCGGGTCCCTCTCGGGCCCCACCGAGATCCTCACAATCCTCACAGCACGGATCCCAAGCCCTCCGCACTCTCAAGGCTCAGAGGTTTCATGAAGCCTCTACAGACGGACATCGCTAGAAAAATGTTGTCCCTTCCTTTTGCAAGTTTGTGCTTTGTTTTTGTTTTTTTTCCCTGCCTTTGTACAGCAGAGAGACCTCAGCCTCTTGAACAAGCTGCGACTAACGCCACCAGGAGACTGGAGCGAGACACCTCCGACCCACGATACTGAGGAGTGGTAAGCTGGTCGGTATTTGATTACAGTCAGACTGCTGGTTTTCAACTTTGGACGGTAATGATCCACCTTGCCAGCTGCTGATGACTGGCAGGGAACCTGTTTTGGTCCTTTTATTTATTTTTTTATTTTTTTGGACAAATGATGCACTTTTGGTATTGACTGCCGCCCCCCCCCCCCCCAATCGCATAGGCTTTTTCAAATCCCCATTCCCTTTTATACCCCCTTCTTTTTTTTTTTTTTTCTCCCCCCCCCCCTCGCCCCTCATGGCCCTGATCTCTGTATACTGAGGCATTGTTTGGGTTCCACTTAGCTGACACCGGGTTCATGTTGATTATTTATGGACAGGGGGGTCACCACATGTATTGACCTGTTTTTTTTTGGGGGGGGGGGGGAGGCGGATGGTGAAATTTTTCTCTTTTTGTCTTAAGTTATTGTTTTCAGTTTTTTACTAGTTCTTGGGGTTTACATCTATATGCCATTGTTGACATGTTCTTATATTCATGGTTATGGTTTCAGTTAAGCCAAGTGGTCTCCGACGGACCACTGCACCCTCATGATGTGGTACTTGATCCGAACTAACGTTCGAATCAACACCCGACCAGGTAGTGGGATGGTTAACCCACGACTCATAGCAACCTTAATGTTACAGAGTTATTTGTTCACAGCATTGCATGACTCTACTACCTTTCCTGATGTGATACATTACTTCTTTCTTGCCTCTCTATCTTCACTGCTTCTATCCCTTTTTTTCCCCTCTGGGTTCGCAGGGCGTGTGCTCTGGTTCAAGGTTGATGGCCATTCAGTGCTGTCCCAATGACGATTAACTGGTTGTCCCTGAATGTTCAGGGCATGAACTCACCCCATAAGAGGGTGAAGATTTTTAAATATCTGCGCAAGCAACAAATTGACATTGCTTGTTTACAGGAGACACATTTTTCCGAGACCTCTCATCCTAAGTACTTCGATGCTCAGTTCCCTCAGGTATTTTTTGCAAATGCTCCCACTAAACAAAGGGGGGTTCTCGTGGCTTTTCGAAAATCTGTTCCATTTAGTTGCACTAAACAGATTGCAGATCCTAACGGACGGTACCTTTTGCTCCAAGGCACCATTCATGACACCGAGGTTACCATACTTACGTACTATGCCCCGAATGTAAATCCGGGGCCTTTCTTGACCCATGTCTGCGCCCTGCTTATGTCCCACTGCAGGGGCACCCTCCTTCTTTCAGGTGACTCTAATCTTATATTAAATCCCAAACTAGATAAGCATCCGCCCGAGAGAAATGAACAATCGGCAGGGGCTAAGAAATTTACGTCCTCCTTACTGGCGCTGGACTTGGTCGACCTGTGGAGGGAGTGTCATCCACAGGGCAGGGACTACACCCATTACTCTCACCCCCATCAGGTTCACTCACGGATAGACCATATGTTTATGCTCAGACGTCATCTTCCGTTGGTGGCATCGGCTTCAATTTTGGCTGTCCTTTGGTCGGATCATGATCCAGTGTTAGTAGTCTGTCACTCTATCCTAGATAGGCCTCGGTTTTCTCCCTGGGTGATGAATGATTCCCTTCTTTCACATGCGGGGGTGACAGCATATATTGTTAAGGCTTCGGAGGACTACTTTCGTGAAAATTTGGGCTCGGTGCAGTCTCCGGTGGTCCTTTGGGAGGCTTATAAAGCGGTGTTGCGGGGTCGGATAATTGGTCTGGCTTCAGCCCGTAAGAGGGCTAGAGAAGCAAAGCAGAAAGAGCTTGAGTCCCGATTGGTGTCTCTATCAGAGAACTTTAAACAATCCCCCACTCCGGGCAACCGTAAGTTGCTGGAATTAGCTAGATCGGAGCTTGATCTGTGTCTCACGGAGGGCGCTGAGCGTGTATTGCGCTGGTCCCGCCAGAGGTGGTATGTGAGAGCAAATAGGCCAAACCGTATGTTAGCTAACAGACTCCGAACCTTTGCTCCTAGATTGAACCCGATAACCCTACGGGATCGACACAATGTCCTATCGGGAAACCCAAAGCATGTCCTGGAGGAATTCGCGTTTCGCCTTGCGAAGCTATACGAGGCACCAGGGGGGAGTGTGGCTCGGGGCACGGCGGACTTCCTGGAAAGTCTTTCGCTCCCATCCTTAACGGAGGCTCACGTTACCCTCATGGACAGGGATATTCAGCTCTCCGAAGTTCTACAAGTAATAAAGGAACTCAAGGTGGGAAAACGTCCTGGGCCTGACGGGTATACTGCGCTTTTCTATAGGAAGCTGGCATCGGTGATAGCTCCCCACCTGGTGGCAATGTACAATTCGGTGAAAAACGGCTATCCTCTCACCCCTGATCTTCTGACAGCAAACGTGGTGATGATTCCTAAACCGGATCGTGACCACTCATCTTGGGCCAATTTCAGGCCTATCTCACTCATTAATGTAGATATGAAACTCTTGACAAAAATCCTGGCGAATCGATTAAACTCTTTTCTTCCCCGGTTAATAAAAAAAGATCAGGTGGGCTTTGTACCTCAGAGACAGGCGGGAGATGCAATACGACGTATAGTTCAACTCCAACATATAGCCCAGACTCGCTCTCTGGAATCCATGCTTCTCTCCCTTGATATAAATAAGGCCTTTGACTCCTTATCCTGGCCCTATCTCATGTCTGCCCTACGGCATTATGGATTCGGGACTTCCTTTATGGCTTGGATGTCTGCCCTATATGATTCCCCTCGAGCAAAAGTTAAATATTATGGATTTGAATCCCCCATGTTTAATGTCAGCAGGGGAACCCGTCAGGGGTGTCCACTGTCTCCCCTTCTTTTTGTGTTGGCACTGGAACCTCTGGCGGAGGCAATAAGAGCTCATCCAGATATCAAGGGCATAGAAATAGCAGGTTGCCCCCACAAGATTTCCTTATTTGCAGACGACATTCTTCTTTCTGTCACCTCTCCTAGAACTTCCCTGCCAAATTTACACGCATTGTTGCAAACCTTTGCGTCTCTCTCAGGACTCCAGATTAACTCATCTAAGTCGAAGGCATTGTCGACTAACCTCTCTGCGGAGTTACTGAGGGACTTGCAATCGGCCTTTCCTTACCAGTGGGTCTCCTCCTTGCCTTATTTGGGAATCCATCTCACATCGACATATCAGGCTTTATATCAGGCGAATTATCCACCATTATTCACGAAATTAACGGATATGTTGTCGGCGTGGTCCTCTTTGCCTCTTTCGTGGTTTGGGAGAATAACGGCCGTCAGAATGGCGTACCTTCCGAAGCTACTTTACTATTTTAGGGTCCTCCCCGTCCCGATTCCCTCCCACGTCCTCAATACCCACCAGCGTAGGATCCTGCAATTTATCTGGGGATCGTCTCGCCCCCGTATTAATAAACAAATCCTGTTCGCCAGCAGACGTGATGGGGGCCTCTCGGTCCCGAATATAAGAGACTACTATGTAGCTGCCACCATTGCTCCTCTCTCTCACCTCCATGAGACGTATCAACTCCCGCTATGGGCGGCTATTGATCTGCTTGAGACTGACCCCATCCCAATCTCTTCATTACCATGGCTCCCACCTGTACATCGCCCTAAGATAACGGGGCCTTGTATGATTCATACGCTGAGAGTTTGGGACTCGGTGAAGTACTCGGCGGGGCTGGCTTCCCCCCATCTCCCACTGTTGCGTCTTTTGCGTTGCCCGCTTTTCCCTCCGGGTCTTGATCACCCAGCGCAATTCAAGTGGTGGACCATTAATGGATTTGGCGACGTACATTCCTTGCTTACTCCCACTAGGATCTTAACATATGATGTTCTGCGCTCGTCGCATGACCTGCCGCTACGAGAATATTACAGATATCTGCAGATCCGTCATTTCCTCCAGAGTCTCCTTAAATCGCGGGACGCCCCTTACAGGTTGACACCGTTTGAGAGCATCTGCAGATCCAGGCCCCATTCTCCTGGTCTGATATCTATGATTTACTCAGCTCTGATCTCTAAGAGGAGACCTCCAGTGCGGACTTATCATTTGCAATGGGAGAGGGAGTTTGGGAGGAAGCTGGATCCGGAGGACTGGCGGGCAATGACCCTAGCCATATCCAACTGCTCACGCAACGTAGTAATTCTGGAAAATGCATATAAGGTGTTATACCGGTGGTATTATACCCCGGCGCGCCTGGCTCGCTTTGCCCCATCCTATTCCCCTCTTTGTTTCAGGGAATGTGCACAAGAGGGCACTATGGCCCATATTTGGTGGACGTGCCCGCGGGTGTGCAGACTATGGGTCAGGGTGTATGCATTGCTCCGTAGCCTGCTTCGAGTAAATATTAAAAGGGATCCGTTTGAGGCGCTCCTTGGCAAACCAATCATTGCGCTATTGCGCCCAGAGCGCCAATTGGCGCAACATCTTTTTACTGCAGCTAAATTGACAATAGCCAGAGCATGGAGAACCCCAGCCCTGAGCTTCGAGGCAGTTAAGAATCGGCTAAATGAGGTTATGGTCAACGAAAAATTGTCTTCTGTTCTTTCTGACACTCATGCCAAGTTTCTACGTGTCTGGCAGCCCTGGATCGCGTATCATTATTCTCCTAGATTCGATGTCGCTATATTGTCATTGTAAGAATTGGCTGTGCATACCCTGTGAGCCCAATCTCTTCCCCCCCTCCCCTCTCTCTTCCTCAACCCCCCCTTTTTTTCTTCTCTTTCTTTCTTTGCTCTTTCCAATTTACAGTAGATGGTTACTATGGGCTGTCAAAGTATTGAACGACAAGCTTCTGTTGCAGTCATGTGAACACCCGGGTCCACCCGGACACAGAAAATGTTGGCATCGTTTGGGCAACAGCCTGCTTTACTTAATATTATACTGTGAAACACCTGAACTGTGATTTGTATGAAAGCCTATTGTATTCGAATGCACTTAATAATAATAAAAACTTTTGTAAAAGAGAATCACTGTGCTAGAAGAATGAAGTTGTTTTGCTGCTCATATTCACACAGAGATCTCACAAAATTATTTCTTCATTATTTCTCCTGATCATATGAATAATATTGTATTTTTTTTTAAATCACGATCTCCATAATGTTTACAATTATTTTTTATAGTTATCTTTTTTTTTATTATTTCATCAAGATCTCCTTTTTTTGGATTATTGAAAAAAAATTTTCTAGTGATCTCCATATATAATTTTATTTTTTGTGTGTCAAGTTACCACAATAACATTATTACCTTGTATTTTTTTTGAACCTCAAGGAGCTTGGTGTCCCTTGTTAATCTGACATTGTCTTTTAGAAATGCACCTGCCTACTCACAAACAAACTGTCCTATTTGAATAAAAACACATAGGCAAGTATTTTCAGAAAATAAAATCTATTTATTCTGGGTAAAAAAAATAAAGAGGAAGGCAAAGCTGGAGAAACTTTTGGAATTTGCAAAGTCTTTTGGCCCCCGGGTAACACATCAAGTCTGTGGAAAAGAAAATTGGTTGCTTGAGAAGTCCACATAATTTGGAGCACAATCTGGTCCAGGAATCCCAGAGATTAGGACCAGCAGCAGATGACATATCTGTCCCCAGGCTGTGGTACTACACCAGCCTGCGTCTTCTGTCAGACCAGACTGAACCCAGGTCATCACTTTCTTCTCTTCGCTGCAGCCTTCCCTCCACACTTCCCTGCAGCCTTCCCTGCAGCCTTCCTTGGAGGCTGTGCCTCTGGTGGTGGACTTGTGGCAGGAGCAGGAGGAGGATGGGCCTGCTCATATATGTGGCCATTCTCAGTCAGCTGACCCCTCAACCCCTTCTGAAGGGCTTCAACAATAATTCCCTCACAGAGGAGATGTTGGCCCTCCTCCAATTTTAGCAATCTTGTGGCTAGATAGCAGCAACAGGCGTTTTCAGCATTGGGGGGGGGGGCTCCTGAGGACATCACTTGCTTCCCTAATGAGGCCCAGTGCTGCCTCCTCCATCATCATCCCCTTCCTGTGCCTTTTGGTTGTAAGACAGAGGGGAGGCACCTGAGATTGGGTGAGGTTTCTACTGGGCCCAGTCACCTCCTGGCTGCAACTGGGTATGGCCTCCTCCCTGCTGCCACTGGCCACGCCCTCCTCCTGTCTACCACTGGGCATGGCCTCCTCCTGGCTGCCACTGGGCACGCCCTCCTCCTGGCTGCCATTTTCCAGACCCTCCTCCTGGCTGAGCTCATCCTGTATATTAAAAAGGGACATAGTTTCAGTTTTTGGTTCATCAATCACACACAATTTTCAGCTCATGACTTGCAAATTGAATGTTAAGAAATACAAAAGACTATCATTCTGACCCCAGCATTTTTCATTCTTGTCCCAAACATTTTTGGCCCCTATTCTCTATTTATATGTATACATCACTTTTTTTTTAATCATTAATTTTTTATCAATTATAAAATCGATTTAACATCATTAATATTAGAACAATAACTATGTCTAAAAATAATATACCTGGCTCCAGCTAGGCACATCCACTTCTTCCAGGATGGAAGGCCCAGGTTTTTCCTCATCAGCCTCTGTTGGGATTGAAGGAAAGGTGGAGGGAAGGCTGCAGGGAAGGGTAGAAAGTGATTTCCTGGCTTCAATCTGGTCACCCAGAAACCGCAATTTGTTGAAGTACCACAGTCTGGGGACATACACTTTTGCTGCTGATGCTCCTGATCCGAGTGATTTCTGGATCTTATTATGCTCCTTCTTATACATGTTCCTCAAGATCCCAATTTTCTTTTCCAAGAACACGATGGTTGCATCGGAGACCCGCGTCTTCACAAATTCCAGAAGTTTCTCCAACGTTGACCTCCTAGCTTGTTTATTAAAATATAAGCTGTGTTTCACCTCCCACAAATTCCTCATCTCCCTGTACTTGTCAATGAAACTGGCCAAAAATTCAGGGTCCTTAAAGTGTTTCATATTTTCTGTAAGACAATACACAAGACAAAAACACTGTCAGCCTAAACTCTCATAATCTTATCCCAATATAGGCCTCAATCTTGAAGCAGTATAGGCCACTGATGTACCAAAGTTAAGATTTTACCTTCGTTAGAACGTTCGTCCTCCTTCCTCAGCACACCAAACGTACTTAAGACACACGCCTGTTACTTTATATACACTGCGCATGTGTCGCCCACATCGCGACATTGCATCGGAGTAACGAGGAGTAGGAAAGCCCGGAAGGCCGAAACATCCCTATCCCAGAGGCGATGATTTAAGGCTACAAATATGGCCTTTCTTGACATGGTGGAGATGGTGGACATCTTGAGGAGGAATGACTATGATGGCAAGAATGGATCATACACCAACCTGAATGTGAGAAAGGACAAATTTATGATGAAAGTTGTGAAGAGTCTGCACACAAATTTTGGGCTACGACGAACAAAGGAGCAAATAAGGAAATGCTGTTCAGACCTGAAACTGAAGGAGCTGGATCAGTACAGAAGGATCAAGAAAGTGCTTAGAAAAAGGAAGTAGTTGTGTGTTTTGATTCTTATTATTACTTGCATGCTGTGTCATGTGATTTTCTTTACTGTAGGACATTTTAAAATGGAAAATTTCAGGTTAGTGGGCACAGTAATAGGAAACATTGTTTGCTCATTAAATACAATGTTTTGGGCAGATACAGGTTAAATACAATTGGTCATGCCTAAATATCTGTGTGCTAAAGTATACCTTTTGTTTCATTCTCATAGGGGACCAAAAACTTGGAGGACACCACTCAGCAGAGGACACAAGGAACCCTCCACCCGACAAAGAAGGGGAACTCCCAAAACACCACACCTCGAGGATCTGGGGGAAGGAGAGGTGGAGGAAGTGGGTGAACTTGTCACCACAACTAGTGAGTGTCTGACACCCCAGCTTCAGGTAATATATGTATGCCTGCATATTTATAATACATGTTTTTCCCCAAATTTTTAGGTGATTTGCTGTTTGTGGAAGAGCAAGCTCCAAAATTCACAAGTGCAAGTGTACAACTCCTAATCCAGGACATTATGGCATGGAATCGTGAAATCAACATCATAAGAAATAAACAAAATTTTCCTGAACAACAAATGAAGAACATGATTGATGTGTTGGGGAGTATTTAAAAATGCAACCATTTTAATTATTGTTCTGCCATCAGGGGATTTCAATGTATGCGTTTTGTGAGTACAACCCCTTCCTTCAAAATGAAGTAGGTGTGAGGAAGGGGTTGCACCCCCAAAACACGTACATTGATTCCCCATGATGGCAGATAGCACATTTTGACATTAGGTATGGGATCAGGAGGTAAATACCCATTTTGACTCCCAAATTGTGTGCATCTTCAAAATTTGGCTTTTACAGGGGTGACATCACCCCATCTGATAAAGGCAATATCCAGACATTTAGGACATACTATAATGTCTGATATTGCCTTCTGGTTTTCTATGTTGAACTTTGTAAGTTCCAGAGTTTTGTATGTTATATGTTATTAAACATGCCTATTTTGAACAAAAAAACAAAAACAAAAAATTTGAAAAAGACAAAAAATTATTTTTTTACCCAAAAATTTGAAAATGCACATGTGCGAATGTGCACGGAGTAAAATATTTGCTCAACAACAATGTGTGGCCTCTTATTTCAATGGTCAATATCAGTAATTTAGTGGTTACAGTGGCAATGGAGTTTATTTACTAAAGGCAAATCCACTTGGCACTACAAGTGCACTAGGAGAACCTAGGAGACAGCCAAAAACAAACACAAGCAATGAAGAAAAATCAAGATTTTATCAGATAATTTTTTTTATTAAAAATATATTTAGACATTGTCTGGCATAGCAATGGCCCCTACCCATAAAATAATTTACATATTTCTGCTGAACTTCATGGGCGCTTTGGGGGGCCAAGCCAGTATGGCCAGTATCCAGGCCCGTCAAGGGATTAATAGGCAGTCCAGCCTCAGGTCCAACTGAGGCAATATAATTTTGGCCATTTTTCCTTAACCACTTTCTCACAGGGCCCTTAAACCCCCTCCTATCCAGACCAATTTTCAGCTTTTGGCGCTGTCGCACTTTGAATAACAATTGTGCGGTCATACAAAACTGTACCCAAATTACATTTTTATCATTTTTTTCCATAAATAGAGATTTCTTTTGGTGGCATTTGATAACCTCTGCGGTTTTAATTTTTTTGTTCTAAAATTTTTAAAACAGGTAATTTTTGTCCGTCATTGATGTACGCTGACGAGGCGGCACTGATGGGCACTGATGGGTGGCAGTGATGGGCACTGATAGGAGGCAGTGATGGGCACTGATAGGTTACACTGATAGGCAGCAATTCTAAGTGCCACTGATTGGCACCATTTGTGGGCATTGATAAGTGGCACTTGTGGGCATTGATACAGTAGGTGGCACTTGTTGGTCTTGATAGGTGCCACTTGTGGACACTGTCAGGATGGCATAAATGAGACATAATTGCCTCTTCCTCTTAGGGACTGATGTCCCTTTCAGATTAGACAGTGATCAGCTTTTTTTTCTCCTCTGCTGTCAGCGTGACTTGCCACATAACCTGCTATAAGATGCCATAACCCCAGTATCCTCTTCTTCAGCGGGCCGTCCGTTACAACATAAAAGTGGTCCCTGTGGCGGATTCGCCCGAGATCACTTTTATCTGTGGCGGGAGAGGGGCCCCCCCTTCCGCCGTGATCTTGTGCCTTCCGCCGCATACCAGAGCTGTCGGCAGCGAGGGGGGCAATCACGTCCTGCTGCTTGTTCAGTATGGAGGCGAGTGAGGGAAAGATGGCCCACACCCATCTCCATACAATTGCTGGGCAGAAGCGACGTCAAAACGTCACTTCCATCCATAGCTCTTAAAGGGACAATTTTTTTAAACGATTTTTTTAATTACAATTTTTTTTATTGCATTTTAGTCTAAATATGAGATCTGAGGACTTTTTGACCTCAGATCTCATATTTAAGAGGACCTGCCATGTTATTTTTCTATTACAAGGGATGTTTATATATTTTTTTTAAACAGTGTATAAAATAAAAATGAAAAGGTAAAATAAATAATAAAACATTTTTTTTTTTAAAAGCACCCGTCCCGCCGTGCTCACGTGCAGAAGCGAACTCCATACGTGAGTAGCGCCCACATATGAAAACTATGTTCAAACCACATATGTGAGGTATTTCCGTGATCGGTAGATTGAGAGCAATACTTTTAGCCCTAGACCTCATCTGTAACCCAAAATATGCAACCTATAGAATATTTTAAACGTCACCTATGGAGATTTTTAAGAGTAAATGTTTGTCGCCATTCCATGAGCAGGTGCAATTTTGAAGCATGACATGTTGGGTATCACTTTACTCGGCGTAACATTATCTTTCACAATATAAAAAAAATTGGGCTAATTTTACTGCTGTCTTATTTTTTGATTCAAAAAAGTGAATTCTTTCCAAAAAAAGTGCGCCTGTAAAACCGCTGCGTAAATACGGTGTGAAAAAAAGTATTGCAACAACTGCCATTTTATTCTCTAAAAAAAATATATATAATGTTTGGGGGTTCTAAGTAATTTTCTAGCAAAAAAAAACTGTTTTAAACATGTAAACACCTAAATCTCAAAACGAGGCTGATCCTTAAGTGGTTAATATGATCTTGTAATAGCCTCTTAATTCTGCCCATATATTGCTGTCCACATGGGCATTGTAGCCCATACACAACTCCCTATGTGGAGCAAGATGTAAAATCTGGAATTTTCTATTGCTTTTTATTAACTTGTTATTTTAAGAATCCTATTCCCTTCACATTATCCTTCAGTTTGCATTAGCTATAACAACGGCTACATGCGTAAAAGCCTATTCCATTGAAAAAAGTTATTAATTTCTGTGTTGAAGTTTCAACTACAATTTTTTTACCATCTTATCTCTAATTATGGTGGCCCTTCTGTGTACAAGAAGGGAAATAACAAGTAAATGGCTCCCCTAGTGTAAAACCTCCTTTTATTTTGACAATAAAAAAGATTGTTTAAGATGCACTAACATGGTTCCAGTGAAATAATACGCCTGTCACAGTGTAAAAGAAGCCAGAGTGATCCCATCCATCAACCAAGCTGATTGGATGCTCCATGATGTACTTCTGCCTGCAGCCTGAACTCTGATCCAAGGGCTGCTGCAGGAGTTGGGACAGAGACACGCAATAGTTGAAGTCTATGAATGTGCGGTGAGGTGGCTGTGAATGCTGGACCATGTGCTGAGGGGGATCCCTGCCTGGGATGCCTGAAGAAGGAGGCTACACCCTCGGAAACTAGTTGCAGTACATGGACTTGTACTTCATGACCCCCTCGGCACATTGGTCCTACTTTCACAGCCACTCCCGGTTTTTCACCGCACCTTTATAAACTTCAGTGACTGAATGTCTCTCTCCCAACTCTTGCAGCAGCCCTTGGCTCAGAGCCCAGACTGCAGGCAGAAGTACATCAAGGAGTAGCCATTCAGCTTGGTTGATGGGTGGGTTCACTTTGGCTTCTTTTACACTGTGACAGGCATGGTGTTTCACTGGAACCATGTGAGTGCATCAATCAAAATCTTCTTTATTGTGTCAAAATAAAAGGAGGATTTACGCTGGAGGGGTGCTTCCCTTGTTTTTTTCCCTTCTTATCTTCCATAATAGATTGCATCCCAGACCTTGTTGGTAATCATTTTGAGAGAGCACCTGTACCTAGTAAACCTCACCAATTTAATGGATGATTAGGTTGAAGAGCACAGCATTAGAATCCTTTCCTTTTGTGGTGATGTTTGACCCTTCTATATACAAATTTTGGTTTGTCTGGAATGACAAATGGGCCAATGAGCAGAACAGTGGCTAATTGGTTAGTACTTACACCTAACTCTAGGGTTGTCAGTAGGGATGCGCCTGATGTTCGAGTCGAATGCAAGTTCGACTTATACATCGGGTGTTTGCCCATTTGCTGAACAGCGAACATTATGTCAAAACGAAAAGCCTGCAGTCAACGGGAGCCTCCCATGGAGGTGGAGTTGCTGCTTTTTTTTTCTATTTTCGGTTCATCGGACAGCTTGATTGAAGATGGAGTCACATTGCAGGGCATTTTAATTTATTTATTTTTTTTAAAAGAACTGTCTCTTGTCATTTTTACTTTTTTTACACTTCTTTGGTGAATGAGTAGGGATACAATGTACCCAATACCCATTCACATAGGGGGGATTCTGGGATCTGGGGGTCCCCTTGTTAAAGGGGGCTTCCTGATTCTGATAAGCCCCCTGCCTGCAGACCTCCACAACCCTTGTCCCCATCAATGTGAAAACAAGGTGCTTTGGGGGCCCCAAAGCACCCTCCCCATTTTGAGGGCAAGTGGCCTGGTCTGGTTCAGGATGGGGATGCTCTCTCACCCCTCATTTTCCTGCAGTCTGCCAGGTTTGGTGCTTGGTTAAGGGTGTTGTATGGATTTTGGGGGGACCCCACGCCATTTTTTTTACATTTTGGCAAGGGGTTTCCCTTAAAATCTATACCAGACCTTAAGGGCCGGGTATGGATTTTGGGGGACCCCCACACAATTTTTTTTTTAATTTTGGTGCGGGACTCTATTCATACCAGACCAAAAGGGCCTGGTAATGGATTGGGGGAAACCCATTCCATTTTTTTCAATGATTTTTATCTATATTGCCGGGATCCAACAAATCATTACAGCCGCGAGCAGCTTTAAATTCAATTCTTTACTTTAAAAATGTCATTTTGCTGCGATACTGTTCTAAACACGGGAAAGATGCTCTAATTTACAGGCATACTATGGATACCCCCCAGGCATGATATTTAAAGGAATATTTCATTTTTATTGTTTCACTTTAAGCATTCTTTAAAACACTGCTCCTGAAAAAACATCAGTTTTTAAACCTTTTTTCGCATTGATACATGTCCCCTGGGGCAGGACCCAGGTCCCCAAACACTTTTTATGGCAATAACTTGCATATAAGCCTTTAAAATTAGCTTCGTTTTTCACGTGTTCGTAGAATTTCTTTTCCTGTTTCGCAAGTGCTGCTGCGAACCGAACCAGGGTGTTCGAGTCATCCCTAGTTGTAAGTTTGAATCCCAATCATGGCACTACCTGCCTGGACTTTGCATGTTCTCCCTGTGCCTGAGAGGGTTTCTTCCCACACTCCAAAGACATGCTGGTAGGTTAAATGGCTCCTGAATAAACTGGCCATAGTATACGTATGAATGTGAATTAGGGACCTCAAACTGTAAGCTCGTTGATGGCAGGGAATGTATAATAAATATGTAAAGTTCTGCAGCAATTGATAGCACTATATTAATACCTGAAATAAATAATTATCCCTTCTATTTGTATACTGTGTGTTGTAATCTAATACTATAACAGTCTTGAACTCTTGCTTATTATCATTTGGGTTTTTATCCCAACTAAAAATATATATGTGGTTTATTGATGACCTGCTTGTTGTATAGGAAGGGATTATGAGAGTTTATAAGAGTTTATTTGTGCAATGAATAATAATAGGAGAAACATAAAACTCAAGTGGAAAACCAATAAAGAAAGGATACATTTGTTGGATTTTGAGGTGAGGAAACAAGGTACAAAGACATACTTTAAAAGTACTGCTAACAATGGATACATAGCATGTGACAGTTGCCGTTATAGACCATGGTTAGTCAGTATGCCAAGACGACATTTCATGCAATTGGAGATAAATTGTACTGAACAGGTAAATTCAATCAGAGCAATCAGAGAGCTTGGGCCAAATGTTCACAGATAAAGGATGTGATGGGGAATTTGTTAAAGAAGAAATGAATAACGTGAGAGGGATGAAAAGGGAAGATCCGGACAGCTATAGTATTGGATTACAACACACTGTATAAAAAATAGAAAGCATATTTAAACGACATTGTCCCATTTTGAGGAAAGATAAATATTTATCATCACTCATTCCAGAAGTGCAAAGAATAACGTGAGGAGGATTCTTCAAATCACAAGTTACTAAAACACAATACAAAATTCAACATTTTATATATTGCTCCACAAAGGGAGTTGTGTCTGGGCTACAATGCCCATATGGACAGCAGTACATGGTCAGGACAGAAAGGCCATTACAAGATTATAGTAAGGAGCATCTGTAAAAAAAATATTAGTATTGGTTGAAAAAAAATGATTTTTTTGTTATATTATTGTTTAATACATTTTTACAGAAACTTTCATAATAGAAATGTATTAAGGTTTACAAGAAGAAGAAAAAATACACAATTAACAACTTGAAAATATACAATAAAGCTCATAGATGCCATAAGTATATTTAAGGATCTACCCATGGAAACAAACATAGTATAATATACATTAGGGATTCAGCATTAATAACCATAATTTAATATGACTTTTGAGACAGATTCTGGGAACATAGATAACAGATCTATTTGGAGAGTTTAAAGCACTGTCTCTGAGGCTTTTATATTTTAAAAACACTTTCCCAAAATGGTAAATTATAATAAGTATCCAGGTGGCTTGATGTTCTGACTACATTGAAGGGGTAACAATAAAATGAAGGCACTCGTTAAAATGAAATTGGAATGGATATACTAGGTAAAAACCATGAGGATTAAATAAGGATTTCAAATTTAAATGCTTTCTTCAATGATTTTTTAATTCTATTGAGATGGTATGTATTAGAATTTATAGGTGGCAACACATTTTCTTAGTTGATATTCTTTATATTTTTTCAGAATGTTTTTATGTGAATGTTATATTGATATGGTAAGTTTTAGGTTCTGTGTTGATATGTTTATATAGCATTTTAAATGGGTATGATTATGCATTTAATATAATAGGGTTTTAAGGAAAAACATTTTTTATTTATAATATTTATTATTAGGATATAACAGGAAAATCCCAGGTGGTATAGTGTAAGTAAACCATATATTCCATAGGGCAGGATGTTATTAAGTGAGTGTAATCGATTGGAATAACAGTAAGGATGTGTATAATAACGTTTAAAATAATAGAACTGAGTAAAGAATTGTTTATACTTCATTGGCCAAGATCCATTACATAATGGCCCTAGTTAATTTGTGTAGAAAGTAATGAAGGTCTCTGAAAATATGGCATCTGTATCAGGGTTATGGGAGGGAATGCTTGCATACTTCTATGGCCAAGATTCATGACAAAATGACAAAATGGCACCAATTGAAAAGAGGTAATTGAGGACTCCAAAAAGATGGCGCCTGGACTGGGACTATAAGGGCAGTCAAGTTACCAAAACATGACCCCCCTGAGGAAGTCACATGTCCCTGTGGCGAAGTGTGTTGAGGCTAGGCTTGGATGACATAACACCAAATCTCAGAATGCAGAAAGTGTAGTATTAGAGAACTGGAGTTTTGCGCATGTTACATGCTGTTTATGTGGGTGCACTACAAGTGCACAATAAAATGTGAGTTTTGTTCTTTTAAGTGGATGATAATAAAAGTGTTTTTAATGGGTAAACGCTATTTACTATTTATTTTCCTTATAATACTATGATCGGGAGGAAAGTAAGATAAGTACGTAGTGCATTTTGCTGGAAGAGAAAAGATCTAATTTAAAACGCACGTTATTTGACCTTGCATTTTAATGTGGATCATATTAATAAGTAGAGAGCACATTTGCTGTTTGGTGGAACTCTGGAGGTAGAGGAGGATATTTCACACAGCACATTTATTTTTAAAATAAGAAGAGACATGAAGAGACTGGTTTACATGGGACACTGTTTTATGTATGCATTGAATATTGTTTACATTTGAAATTTCGACTTTGATTTATGGTTATAAGTAGGGCTGCACCATTTTAATTTGTTTGAGCTTTGTATGCACATAGGAGAAAATCATAAGGTGTAAGCAGCTGCGAACGTTGTTTGATTTCATTTATTTGCAAGTGTATTTATATAGCGGCGCAAACAGCTTTGTTTTATTTATCTATCCTAAAAATACTGATACTTTCCATAATAAGTGCACAGAGGTAATACCCTTGGACCAGTTCTATTTTATTTCATGCCTAATTCTTTGTATAGAATTACCAGCTGAGATTTGTTTTCAGGGAAAAGCACACAGGCCATCTCTAATGCATGTGCAGTTGCAGATTATTATTCACCTCCTTTGGAGCCTTCAAGGCTGCTCAGTATTTTGCTTCCGAAAGACACTTACACATTGAAAATTCTGCATCTTGACTAGAAATGTTTATGTTGCTTAGTTTCCCATTTCATCTAAACAGCTCATTTAATTTATGTTATCTGTGTCTGAATCTAAGAAAATAGAGATTTAGGAGACATTTCACATGAATACTCCTCTATGGCACATTAAACTCTTAGCCCCTGTTCACACCTATGTGAATTAGATGCCGCTTACACCGCATTCAATTCGCAGGACATTTTAAAATACATTCATTTGAATGCATCTGGTTCGCATATGTGCGTTGCATTCGTGCTGCGCATTGCACAAAAAGATTTGTGCATTTCTGGGGATTACGGTGCGAATTACAAGCCCATTATCTTCCATGGGAACGCATCTGATTCGCAGATGCATTCCATTCTGATCACAAATTCCCTCCTTCTCCTCACTACACCTCCACCCTCCCCAGACCCCCCCGCTCACTGATCCGGAGCTAAAACGCAGAAGAACCTGATTTTTATCCTCACAGTGAAACCGGATCTTCAATTCGCACATGTGTGAACCCAGGCTAAGTTAACCTTTGTTCACCTTTTTTTTTTGTTTTCTAAATTTCAGCACCCAGTCCCATATGTATCCATATGTTGCAAAAATAAAATAGCTTTCCATTAATTCTACACTGGTTTACATTACTCTCTTCATAGCTGTTTAGCACACTGCTTGATTACTTCTGCCTCACTTCCTGGACAGACTTTAGGTTATGACACAGGAAGGAATTGACCAGCTGAGAGTAGATGATGCAGGGTGTGTGATAATAAGAAAAAAATTTCATTTAAAGTGATACTAAAGTCTCAGTTTTTTTTTTCTTTTCTTTAAAAATAAAAATCCTGTCATAGTTTCCTGCACTGTGCAGTGGCTTTGCACAGAGAAGCCCAGACCCTCCGCTTCTTGGGTCCCTCGTCCATGCCCCTGGCCCCTCCCTCCTGCCGAGTGCACCCACAGCAAGGAGCTACAGTTTTTAATGCTGCCAGGGCTGTAGTTGGGGGTGATGTGCTCATATAAGCCTAAGAATACTCTTTGCACTGTTTGATGATTGCTAACTAGCAATCATAGACAGCTCTAGACATTTTTTGAAGGTGCTCTGCAAGTGCTAGGGGTATAAAAGTCCCTAATCCTCAAACTTAAGGCCCAACTCTGGACAACTAAAATTATCCCTTGCAGTGGGGCTGTGTCCACATTGCAAGGAACAATTGCTTGTTTACTATTAGGAGAACAATAAAGAGATTAACGTATGTGATCCTTAGCTCTTCCCCACTGCTAGACTGGTCCTCAGTGCATCTTTTCCCCCACAATTCACTAGTCTAGGGTCCATTAAGAAGGTTGATAGCCCTTTACTAGATGTGAAGGCATCCAGGGGCAGTCCATCATTGGGATTGGTGAACAGTGGGAAGCTGACTGCTTGGCATCAGTCTCCAGTAGAAGACGAATGTCTGACATCCGTGGTCAGTAGAATTACATTTGCCTAGAATTCAATATATAAAAAGGGGGAAAATAAAGGGCAGGGGGGCATTGGGACTTTATATGAAACACACTTACTCGGGTAGGATGGGACATTGAATATAATTGAGAAAAATATTATATAATAAAAGCAATGGGCATAATGCAATAATTAGTATATATTTAATAAGATTGCAAAAATATGATACAAAATAAATAGACATGATTAATGTGTCATACTGTAATAAAATTAATAACAGGAACATGCGTAAACATAATTAATACAAATATTATAATAGAATTCATAATATAGTAAGCTATGTACAACATGATTATAGTTAGTATCAAAAATATACTTACAGTAACAGACGTAATAAAAATATTTTAATAATTCAATGGCTCAGCCAAATAAAACCCATGGTAAAAGGCATGGTAACTGTGACAAGGGATTAAATATTAAAGCTCTACGCATTTCGTGGAATAGTATCCACTCCTCAGGAGCAGCTATATGGGAATATCTAAAATGAAAAATAAATAATTAATAAATAATGATAAATTAATACAGGAAGAGAGGGATCAAAAAATATGGTACTACCCCCTCTTATCTGTGGGTATAAATGGAATTATGTATAAACCGTATAAGTTATAAATATATTTGATGGTAAACACCGGGGGGTGAAGAAACCATCCCACTGGGAGCTGAGGCGGCGACAAGGCGGTAGCAGGGCGGAATCAGCCAGGGAATGATGAAGTGAAGTGCGTGAGAAGGATCCCCCTTATACAACTGGGATGTTCAATATGAAGCCAAGGAGTGTAACTAAAGAAATAAATGAAATTGTGTATGGTGAGCAGGGTAAGTATATATATACAGTGGTGTGAAAAAGTGTTTGCCCCCTTCCTCATTTCCTGTTCCTTTACATGTTTGTCACACTTAAGTGTTTCGGAACATCAAACCAATTTAAACAATAGTCAAGGACAACACAAGTAAACACAAAATGCAATTTGTAAATGAAGGTGTTTATTATTAAAGGTGAAAAAAAATCCAAACCATCATGGCCCTGTGTGAAAAAGTGATTGCCCCCTAAACCTAATAACTGGTTGGGCCACCCTTAGCAGCAACAACTGCAACCAAGCGTTTGCGATAACGTGCAATGAGGCTTTTACAGTGTCCTGGAGGAATTTTGGCCCACTCATCTTTGCAGAATTGTCCTAATTCAGTTACATTAGAGGGTTTTCGAGCATGAACGGCCTTTTTAAGGTCATACCACAACATTTCAATAGGATTCAGGTCAGGACTTTGGCTAGGCCACTCCAAAGTCTTCATTTTGTTTTTCTTCAGCCATTCGGTGGTGGACTTGCTGGTGTGTTTAGGATCATTGTCCTGCTGCAGAACCCAAGTTCGTTTCAGCTTGAGTACACGAACAGATGGTCGGACATTCTCCTTCAGGATCTCTTGGTAGACAGCAGAATTCATAGTTCCTTTTATCACGGCAAGTCTTCCAGGTCCTGAAGCAGCAAAACAGCCCCAGACCATCACACTACCACCACCATATTTTACTGTTGGTATAATGTTCTTTTTATGAAATGCAGTGTTCCTTCTACGCCAGATATACTTGGACACACACCTTCCAAAGAGTTCCACTTTTGTCTCATCGGTCCACAGAATGTTGTCCCAAAATTCTTGGGGATCATCAAGATGTGTTGTGGAGAAATTGAGACGAGCTTTGATGTTCTTTTTGCTCAGCAGTGGTTTTCTCCTTGGAACTCTGCCATGCAGGCCATTTTTGCCCAGTCTTTTCCTGATGGTGGAGGCATGAACGCTGACCTTAACTGAGGCAAGTGAGGCCTGCAGTTCCTTGGACGTTGTTGTGGGGTCTTTTGTGACCTCTTGGATGAGTCGTCGCTGCGCTCTTGGGGTAATTTTGGGCGGCCGGCCACTACTGGGAAGGTTCACCACTGTTCCATGTCTTCGCCATTTGTGGATAATGGCTCTCACTGTGGTTCGCTGGATTCCCAAAGCTTTGGAAATGGCTTTATAACCCTTTCCAGACTGATAGATCTCAATTACTTTCTTTCTCAATTGTTCCTGAATTTCTTTGGGTCTCGGCATGATGTATAGCTTTTAAGGATCTTCTGGTGGACCTTACTGTGTCAAGCAGCTCCTATTTAAGTGATGCCTTGATTGTGAACAGGTGTGGCAATAATCAGGCCTGGGTGTGGCTAGAGAAATTGAACTCAGGTGTGGACAACCACAGTTATAGTATGTTTTAACAAGGGGGGCAATCACTTTTTCACACAGGGCCATGATGGTTTTGATTTTTTTTCACCTTTAATAATAAACACCTTCATTTACAAATTGCATTTTGTGTTTACTTGTGTTGTCCTTGACTATTGTTTAAATTGGTTTGATGTTCCGAAACACTTAAGTGTGACAAACATGCAAAGGAACAGGAAATGAGAAAGGGGGCAAACACTTTTTCACACCACTGTATATGAACTAACAAAGACAATTAGTTGCTAAAAAATAAGCATGGGAAGGAATTGAAAAGACAGATTGAGGACACCCTAAGGGGGATAACGTAAAACAAGGGGATATTAAAAAATGAATCCACCAAGCAACAAATAGCAAACCAAAAAGTGAATTTACCTATGGCTTGAATTAGCCAATGTGAAATAGAATGCAGTGGAGGAATCCAAATGTGGTATGCCTGTAGGCATGAAGTCCAGCCCGCCAGTCCCACAGTGTCCCACCAACGTCACGCTAAACCGTGCACTGAGAGAGGATGCGACCCCACATGGACAAGGAACCGCCCATATGTAGGCGCTAGGACCTCCGTCAGTATAGCACGTGGCTTGTAGGAAACCACGCCAGCGCATGGCATCAGAATGATGTCAGCCATGAGCGCGTGCGGAGCGTGGCACCGATGCGCAGTGAGTACACGCCCCCAGCCCCGCAATCAACAAGATCGAGGGAGTGGGAGAATGACGCAGTGCGCATCGCAGCTCCCGGAAATAGATGAGATCAACCCCCTAGCGCTGACCACACAATAATGTTATCAACAAAACAAGATATCCCCATATTGCAAATATCTTGTATTGGCACTCGATGCATGTCAAAAGTAAACCATGAAGTGAAATAGAAGGTGAGTGTGTGTTTCCATCCCTATGGTCTCATATAAAGTCCCACCTGTCTTTGTTCTTTTCTATGCCTAGAATTCAACTTTAAGTTTTGTAATCAGTTGCTAAAAACACAAAAAAAATGGCAGAATGCATGCTTGAATACAGAATTTTTTAGTGTTCATGTGTCTTTATATAATTCCTTGGTGGGTAATTTTATTTTGGTGGGATTTTTCCTAATTCTAGTAATTGGATGCAGGAGAGTGGTCATCCGGCTTTGCACTACTCTAGAATGTTGCATAGCCCCCATATGAAATGATGCCAAGTAGCAGCTCTGAGGAATTAATGTAATAATAAAAATAACAGTCCATTACATTACCTAGTTCAGCAGGATTGTAATGAATGCTATAAATTGCCAAATGGGTTTCTAACTACTTCAATCTATTTACACCGAATTTGTAAGGTTACATTCATTAACTATGTTCAAACATAGCATCCGTGTACATTGCATTAAAAAGCTGTTAAACTGACTTAGAAATAAAAAATGTCAGATACTAGAAGTCATGGATGGTAGAAGAAATTTAGACTAAAATGTGCTTAACACTTGGATGGTGCTAATCTATAGGATAATGTATCATCATTTATCAACATTACACAGAGGAGATGCTACTGTATATATGATGTCTAATATGACTACAGCAATTGCCCATGTTACTAAGAGACCTTGTCTATGGACGAGCAAGAAATAGCCCGAACCTACTGATAACATATTTGATTGTCTGCTGTTCCCTTGGGTCTCATGCAGTGCATTCATTTTGTGACAATAACGGTTCTTGTGTTCTGTTTTTCTTTTTTATTATAAAATCTTAGATTATACAGTCTACATTTGGTAACGGCTCACATACATGATCCTGATGGAAGTTTAGAATGCTGTACTTTATTTGGATCTTATAACATTATACACCATTGATAAACTAACACAATTTAGTATGGGTTAGCAAAATGTTTTAGAAATTGACATGTGCATTTAAAAAAAATTAAAATGATAAAACAAGCCCCTCTTCGAGATGATCTTCCTACATCATATATTAACGATTCCCCCCATAACTGTGCTGGAAACCCCTAGTGCAACGCTTTTCGTTGCCAAAATTTAGGGAAACTACTGGCAAATATTAAGCCTAAGAACAGTCCACTGGTGCATACTTAGTGAAAAAAAAATCTGCTTTACTCTCTCATGCAGATCCAGTTATTTCCCGTATGGATGTCCCTGCCTTTCCTCTTCAACAGAATACAGAAAATGGACTAGATTATGCATAGTACTCAAAACCGGACCTGAGACACAGAGCGTATGCGCGAGAGCTCCGTAATGACCGCTTGAGCCAAGAGCTCCGCTCCACCCCGGACCACCGATCAGCATTGCGCTGCCCACAGCCACCGGAGAGCACACTCCTCCGCACCTCCAAGCGTGGGAATGGACAGAGAACACCCTCGGATTCCGGGGCCCCCTGCCAGATGGGATTTGGGGCCACACTTTGAGCGTTCAGTGGAGAGAGGGTGTACCAAGATGGCCGCCACCACCTCAGCTATACAGACACACGCAGCCTACACTGAGAAACCGCTAGACCAGAGGCAAGTGTTAACCCCTGCCACCCTGACTTACTCTCAGGTGGCACAGGGCGGCCCCCAACGTCTCCAGAGGTCCTCAAGCGAACCCCGCTCGCCTCAGGCCCCATCCCCGGCCTCCACTAAGTCCCTATTGGGCCGCCACATGGAGGAATTTCCCCTATCACCTGAGGGACACCCCACTCCGCATCCCCAGGGACCTACGTCTCCCTCTTTCTCCCTGACGGACATTTCTGCACTCCAAGCCAATCTTTATTCCAAATTCTCCAAATTACTGGAAAAAGGCCTGGCAAATACTGTGACCCAAATTACAAATAACATTAAATTGGACTTTGCCAACCTAGGCACTAGGATTGAGGCCATCGAAAATAAAATGGACAGCACGGTCTCCAGGACCAACCAAAATGAAGCCCATATTAAAACTCTACAGGACCAGCTAGACGTGGCCATCGCAAGGATTGATGACCTTGAGAACAGGTCTAGGAGGTAAAATTTTCGTATTCGCGGCCTCCCGGAGTCCATTACTGACATTCCCCCCACTGTACGTGACATTATCTCTCAGCTGGCCCCGCAAGTCCCACCGCAATACCTGGAGCTGGACAGGGCGCACCGAGCCCTGGGGCCCCCCAGAAAGGATGGCTCTCCTCTAAACATAATTGTCAAACCTCTATGCAATCAAAGAAGAGGTCATGCGACAATCGAGAGCTCAGCCAGAATTACAATATCAAGGTCACCGCATACAAATCTTCGCAGACCTAGCTCCCTCCACTATACAAAAAAGGAGGTCACTTAAGCCATTGCTGCTGGTGCTCAACAAGCAGGAAATTCAATACCGCTGGACTTTCCCATTTGCGGCGAAGTTCTCCCTCCACGGGAAATCTACTTCTACTTACCTTTCTCCCCCTCGAGGGTGGATTTCTACGGGCGGTAGCCCTTTCGGTTGACGGAGCTGGTGGCTCCCCACATCTAACTTGTTCTTTTTTTTCCTTTTTCCTTTTTTGTTGCACCCCCAGTTGGCAGCTCCTCTGTGGTTACACAAAGTATTCCCCCTTTTTTTTGTAAATTAACATCAACCCGAGGACAGCTAGGTCATGTAGGTTATGGAACATGAAAAGCTCTGTGGCCCGTTTCTTTCGCCAGATGTGTCTCCTACGGTTCCCCAGGCCCGCCCGGGCCCGCCTGTCAGGACTCGGTTCTCGGCCAGCTTTGGTTTTCACCGAACACAAAGGACTTAATGTTTTACTGTTTTTGTCACGGTCCCTACCATGTATTTTGGACAGCCAGGTGTGGTCACGCCCCAAGTGGCTCTGGGTGGTATTGGACTCATGACTGCCAGTAGTTGTTACCTTACCTCTGAGCCACACCTCAGTTCTATTCTGCCTGCTTTCCAGCCATGTCTAGTTTTGCATACAGTGGTGTGAAAAAGTGTTTGCCCCCTTCCTCATTTCCTGTTCCTTTGCTCGTTTGTCACACTTAAGTGTTTCGGAACATCAAACCAATTTAAACAATAGTCAAGGACAACACAAGTAAACACAAAATGCAATTTGTAAATGAAGGTGTTTATTATTAAAGGTGAAAAAAAATCCAAACCATCATGGCCCTGTGTGAAAAAGTGATTGCCCCCTAAACCTAATAACTGGTTGGGCCACCCTTAGCAGCAACAACTGCAACCAAGCGTTTGCGATAACGTGCAATGAGGCTTTTACAGCGTCCTGGAGGAATTTTGGCCCACTCATCTTTGCAGAATTGTCCTAATTCAGTTACATTAGAGGGTTTTCGAGCATGAACGGCCTTTTTAAGGTCATACCACAACATCTCAATAGGATTCAGGTCAGGACTTTGGCTAGGCCACTCCAAAGTCTTCATTTTGTTTTTCTTCAGCCATTCGGTGGTGGACTTGCTGGTGTGTTTAGGATCATTGTCCTGCTGCAGAACCCAAGTTCGTTTCAGCTTGAGTACACGAACAGATGGTCGGACATTCTCCTTCAGGATCTCTTGGTAGACAGCAGAATTCATAGTTCCTTTTATCACAGCAAGTCTTCCAGGTCCTGAAGCAGCAAAACAGCCCCAGACCATCACACTACCACCACCATATTTTACTGTTGGTATAATGTTCTTTTTATGAAATGCAGTGTTCCTTCTACGCCAGATATACTTGGACACACACCTTCCAAAGAGTTCCACTTTTGTCTCATCGGTCCACAGAATGTTGTCCCAAAATTCTTGGGGATCATCAAGATGTGTTGTGGAGAAATTGAGACGAGCTTTGATGTTCTTTTTGCTCAGCAGTGGTTTTCTCCTTGGAACTCTGCCATGCAGGCCATTTTTGCCCAATCTTTTCCTGATGGTGGAGGCATGAACGCTGACCTTAACTGAGGCAAGTGAGGCCTGCAGTTCCTTGGACGTTGTTGTGGGGTCTTTTGTGACCTCTTGGATGAGTCGTCGCTGCGCTCTTGGGGTAATTTTGGGCGGCGGGCCACTCCTGGGAAGGTTCACCACTGTTCCATGTCTTCGCCATTTGTGGATAATGGCTCTCACTGTGGTTCGCTGGATTCCCAAAGCTTTGGAAATGGCTTTATAACCCTTTCCAGACTGATAGATCTCAATTACTTTCTTTCTCAATTGTTCCTGAATTTCTTTGGGTCTCGGAATGATGTGTAGCTTTTAAGGATCTTCTGGTGGACCTTACTGTGTCAAGCAGCTCCTATTTAAGTGATGCCTTGATTGTAAACAGGTGTGGCAATAATCAGGCCTGGGTGTGGCTAGAGAAGTTGAACTCAGGTGTGAACAACCACAGTTATAGTATGTTTTAACAAGGGGGGCAATCACTTTTTCACACAGGGCCATGATGGCTTGGATTTTTTTTCACCTTTAATAATAAACACCTTCATTTACAAATTGCATTTTGTGTTTACTTGTGTTGTCCTTGACTATTGTTTAAATTGGTTTGATGTTCCGAAACACTTAAGTGTGACAAACATGCAAAGGAACAGGAAATGAGGAAGGGGGCAAACACTTTTTCACACCACTGTAAGTACTGTGGGCAATTCTGTTTGTATCTGTCACTCTTGGATCAGCTGTGGCAGGTTACCTAATTATCTGGGTATAAAGCATTGCTTTACTCTAAGGACTTGGTCAGTTCATTGTCTCTTGTTCCTGTGTTCCTGTTTACAGTGTTCCAAGACTGACCCCGGCTACCGACCCTGGCTTGTATATCGTTTATTCTGTCTTCTGGAATCCCTGACTTTACCTGGACAATCCTTTGGCAAATTCCTGTCAAGCTCCCGTGCACAGATTCACAGCCCAGGTAGCTTATCTGTTTGTTACTGTGGGCTGTGTCTATTTGCAAGGGTTAGCATACATCTCTGCAACATGGACTCCAATCTAAGTAAGTCCTTACATAATGAACTGACCACCATGGAGTCCGCAGAGATGTACAGGATGTTCACCTCCCTTGCTCTACAAGTCTCCAGCTTGGGCCAGACCGTTGCTGAGCTGCAGCAAGAAGTCCGCTTGTTTAGAGGCACAGTACACCCAACCCTGGAACCTGCATGTCCAGAACTGTTTGTTTTGATGCCTGAGAAGTTTGATGGTAATCGTGCATCCTTCTTTTGTTTTAAGATGGATTGTGAGCTGTTGTTTGCCCTTAAGCCTAGGACCTATGCCACCGACTTTATTAAGATTCGTGCTTCCATTAACCTGCTCACTGGACAATGCAAAACATGGGCTCATCATCTTTTACAGGAAAGAAGTCCAGTCTTGGATAGCTGGGAAGCATTTATGTTTGCTCTGGACTCTTACATTCCTGTTTCTAAGAAAACGAGAGTTCCCAAGTCTGCTCTTTGCTCACGTGGCCTGCGGGCATCCAGGGACAGGAGTACCCGTTACAGATACGACTCCATGCCATCACAGTATGTTCCAAGTCATGAAGCTGAAGTCCTTACCCCACAAAGCCTAGACGCTCCTAAGGTCACACGCACACCTTCCCTGGGAGACGTGGAACCCATGGAGATAGGGGCCATCCGGCCCAAGCTATCTCAAGGTGAAAGAGAGCGGAGGAGAGACTGTGGTCTTTGTTTTTACTGTGGGGGGAGAGGGCATCTTATCTCTCTCTGTCCAATTCCCCCACCTCGGCCAAAGGTTCTCCAAGTGGGTACTTCTAGGATCCTTCCTGATGTCCCAGAATCTCTGCCTGCTATCCAGCTCGAAGTGTCGGTGCCTGTTTCCCCAGTTCCTGTGTCGGTGTCCCCAGTTGCAGTTCCTGTGTCGGTGTCCCCGGTTGCAGTTCCTGTGTCGGTGTCCCCGGTTGCAGTTCCTGTGTCGGTGTCCCCGGTTGCAGTTCCTGTGTCGGTGTCCCCGGTTGCAGTTCCTGTTTCGGTGACCCCGCTTGAAGTTCCTGTGTTGGTGACCCCGCTTGGAGTTCCTGTGTCGGTGACCCCGCTTGAAGTTGCTGTGTCGGTGACCCCGCTTGAAGTTCCTGTGCCGGTGACCCCGCTTGAAGTTCCTGTGCCGGTGACCCCGCTACCTCCTGACTGTACGTATGCCTCAAATGGCACCATAGTCCGTAAGCAGGACCTGAAGACTTTCGAAAGAGCCTTGTGAGCGACGAAAGTCTCCCCAACTGGAACTTCTAAAACTAAGAAAGCCCAAAGGAAATAGGATGTTCCATGCTCTGAGGGCATTCCTAAGGGGAGGGAACTGTCACGGTCTCTACCGTGTATTTTGGACAGCCAGGTGTGGTCACCTCTGGGGCTCCCCTCGCTCCCCCAGCACTTGGGGGGGGTAGGGGGGATCCGGGTAGGCTGGGAGGTGGGGGCCCACAGGCCGGAGGGGGTGGGGGGGAGGTTTAACCCATGGATTCCCCATCCTGAGGGGGCTATTGCCCTCCTCCGCTCTCCTCACTTACTCTTTCCCTCTCCTATATGGGAGGCCGGTTTTTGGGTCGGACCCCTGCAGTGAATGGTGGAAGTGGTTTATTCCAGAGGGTTCCAGCATAGGTGAAAAATGGGGTACAACAGTTATTAAGCAACATCGTTTTTGTTCAATTTTGGTGCTAAGGTTATGTTTTATGTTTAGTTATTTGTCAGGGTCCGGGGTGGTCCCAATGCACTCTCACCCATCTCCTAGAGGCAGTTTTTGTCTCTACGACATGGGTATTTGGGAGACCCCTAGGGGCACTCAATTTGTTCGGGATGGTGTGCGGTGGGTTTCCCCACTCCTGCGCACCATCGGTCTTCTCAGAAGACGTGTCTCATGGTTTTGTGTTTCCCTCCCCTTCCTTCCCTCACTTTCTTCCCTCTTTTCTCTTCAAGCATGTATCTGGGCGAGTAGCTTCTCCAGATCCGAGGACTCCTTCTCTCAACATAAGCAGTGTTTTCACCGACCCAGGCGGCGTCCGTCGAGGGGTAAGTGGATGTGTACAGGTGAGCGCACCCCCTCCCTGCTCAATGGCTAACACACCCCCCACTAATAGAGACCTCAGGCTGGCTTCACACAATGTTCAGGGACTGAACCTCCCCAGGTAACAGAGAGTTGCCCTAGAGCGCTACCGAGCTTTAAGGATAGATGTAGTCCTCTTGCAGGAAACGCACTTCCCAACTCGATACAGACCCAAGTTCATCCACTCTTCATATCCCACATTCTTTATGGCAAATGCACCCAACAAAACTAGGGGAGTAGCTATCCTCTTCTCCAAAAACTGCAACTTCACTCATACATCAGACTATAGGGATCCTGTGGGTAGATATATACTCATCAAGGGGACGTTTGAAGGAATATTTTACTCCATAGTTTCATACTATGCTCCCAACAAGGGACAAGCCAAATTCTTTCAAACCCTCCTTTCAGCACTGGGGCCGCTCTTGGAAGGCAAAATCATTATGGGAGGTGACTCGAATGTCACATTTGACCAGGGCCTTGATAAGACAAAACCCCCTAAGGATCAACTAACTAGACCCACCAATATGAGCAGTAAATTAGCGAAAATTCTACACTCCTATGGGTTAGTTGACATCTGCAGGGACTATACCCACTACTCATCCCTACATCAATCGTATGCGAGGATCGAACATATCCTTGTTCCTCCATCGTTAGTCCCCCTAACCCTTAAAGCATCAATAATAGATTCACCCTGGTCGGACCATTCCATGGTCCTTCTTTCCCTTCGCAATGTTATCACCAACACAGCTTGCGCCCATTGGCGCCTTAATGAATCTCTCCTCAGCAATCCTGTGCATGCCAAGTGTATAGCTGACACTATTAGGAGTATTTCTCCATTAACATGACCGACGGCATCTCTCCGGAAACTCTGTGGTCTGCTCACAAGGTCACAGTCAGAGGAGAACTGATCAAACTCTCTTCCCGTCTTAAAAAAGAACGCCTTTTAGACATCCGCAATTTGGAATCCAAATTTGCAGACCTGAAAACCGCCCATAAAAAATGACCCTCAAAGGCTCTAGCTGACCAACTCGACGAGACCAGACTAGAACTTAACCTTAAGTTAACTGCGACGGCGGAGAAACACCTTAGATGGAGCGGAGCTAAATACTACCTCCACAAAGACAAAATAGGCTCTATGTTAGCATCCAAACTCACACCAAAATCCAATACACACTCCTTCCCCAAAATAAGGATCGATGGACAACCCCCCACTGCCAACCTGAATAAAATCCTGAGTGCCTTCCATGATTTCTATGCCAAATTGTATAGTCAAACATCGACGGCAAAATCGCTGTCATCCTTTTTTCAGAATCTCCGTTTACTGACCATATCCCAAACTCATAAGGATCTTATGGAGGACCCCTTCTCAGCAGAAGAGGTTCTGGCGGTTATCAAAGGTCTGAAAACAGGATCAGCTCCTGGGCCAGGGGGCCTCTTGACCCCATACTATAAGACCTTTGAGGACGTACTGGCTCCACATATGGTTACATTTTTCAACTACAAAACGGAGGGTTCCCCTTTAGACCCATACCTCAACACAGCCTACATTACTGTAATTCCCAAACCTAAAAAAAATCATGAAGAAGTAGAAAATTTCAGGTCCATTTCACTCATCAACAATGACCTTAAAATTCTAACCAAAATCTTAGCCAATTGCCTTGCATCCTTTATCAAAAGCTATATCCACAAAGACCAAGTGGGTTTCATCCCAGGCAGACAAGGCCCTGACCAGATTAGATTGGAGAGCAGTCGACATAGTCTCCATTCTCCAATCCAGCTGGGCTGGTAATCACAAACAGGAGGGGATGCTTTTGTCCCTGGACCTCCATAAAGCTTTTGACGCTATTGACTGGACATACATCTCCACCCTACTTAACACCTGGGGCTTCAGACCTCACTTTAAGGGGATCGTGGGGTCCTTATACTCCAACCCGAAAGCAATGATCCAAATTCAAGGCCAGCACTCTGACCTGCTGAGTATAGCCAGGGGTACCAGACAGGGGTGCCCCCTCTCCCCCTTAATCTTCGCAATGGCAATTGAAACCTTGGCCATTGCCATTCGCTCAAATCCCAACATCCAAGGAGTGACGGACGGGAAACAACCCACAAATGCGGCTTATTCGCTGATGATCTTCTTCTTTTCCTGACTTCCCGACCACCTCCCTCACAAACTTATGCAAACTTCTTAAAGAGTTCTCAGTCATCTCAGGACTCAAAGTGAACTACTCTAAATCCCATGATCTCAACATTTCACTTCGGCCAGACACTAAGTTGGCTCTACAGAATGCTTTCCAGTTTAAATGGAGTGACTCCTAAATAGAGTATTTGGGAATTAGTCTAACTGCCAAGATAGAGCAGCTGTATGAGGCCAACTACCCTCCATTTATGGCAAACTTGAGGCGGACCTAGGACATTGGGCGAAAGGAGAATTATCCTGCTTAGGCAGGGTTCACTCTATAAAAATGACTATGCTCCCGAGACTTCTCTACCTGTTCAGAGCCCTGCCCATTAACATTAAACTAGACCACTTAAGGTCATTCCAAACTAAAGTAAACAAATTTATATGGGGGAAAGGGTCACAGGGTGCCTCAAAGTACGATGTACAACACCAGATCTCAGGGGGGCCTGGGACTACCTCGACTTCTCTGGTACTATCAGGCAGCAAGAATTGCACAGCTTTCCACTGTGTACAGCAGACGTGAAAAACCAGACTGTGTTCATCTGGAAAGGCAGGATGTCCTGACCTTCACACTTGACTTCCTGCTCTGGTCCTCCCCCAGGCTTCGACCCCCAATTCTCTCCCCAATCCTTGTGCAATCACTGCAGTTATGGGATAAGCTGAAAGCCTGTCCTAACCTGACATCGCCCCTAAAGCCGTTGGCACACATGTTTAACAACCCAGACTTCCCCCCGGGCCAGGATATCAAAGCCTTTAGATGGTGGCTTGACAAGGGTCTATATCGAATTGAGCACTTCTTCAATGCAATGGGCCCAATCACCTTGGGATATTGTGTGAGCCAGCTTGAGATGCCACCCTCAGAATGTTTCAGATTCTATCAGATCCGCCATTTACTACTTAAAATTTGGACGGAAAAGCCGGCTCCTCCCGGCTTCACACTGTACGAGTTGTGGTGCTGGCAAGCAACAGAGCAGAGAGGGGCGGTCTCGGTTGTATATCAGGCACTTGTCCACCACCCGACCAAGACCTCAAGTATGACCGCTTGGGTGAACGACTTGGCAATTAGCATGTCAGTAGAGCGATGGCAGAATCCTCCTTTTCCAGAGGCTACAAAGGCATCAGAAATATTTCACTGATAGAGGCCAATCTCAAGGTCCTTACCAGGTGGTACTTGACCCCTGCGAGACTCTCCATAATGTATCCCGCTGCTGATCCCAGATGCTTCCGAGGTTTCCAATTTGTAGGCTCCATGGATCACATCTGGTGGGAATGCCCCAGAATAAGGACTTTTTGGAAAAAAAATGTTGCCCTAATACGAAAAATCACACACCTCCCTCTTTCAAGAAGCCCTGCTATCACCCTTCTTAATCTGTAGATTCCGTCTCCTACACCAAATTTGATGACCTCCATCCAGATGGGGGGGGGGGGCAGGTCACTGAGAGGCTCTCACCCTGCACAGTATGCTCCCAGTTGGGGTGCAGGTGAGGCCCGGTAGGTGATTGACATAGCGAATTCCATGAATGAGGTGTGTGGGCAGATCTAGAGGAGCTAGTCCAGAGCATTAGAATCTTGGTATTCTGTTGTCCTTTAAACCTTTTATTTGATTTTCGGCTATGTACCATCTCTCCAACACCTGTAACAATGTATCTGTTTTATATTTTACGTTCTCTGTAAAATCAATAAAAATCTTTGAAAGTAAAACCGGACCTGAGAAATGTTATGCAACTATTGCTGTTGTCTTGCAGGTAGACAGGAAAAAAACATATTATGCTTCCTTTCTTCAGCCCCTGCATTCATTCAGGTCTTCGCTGACCTCATCAATGTCTTCAATCATCATCAGTTTTATTCATGAGTTCTTTGTTATTCTCTGGTACTATGAATAAGTCTTCTTTTTCTTTCTTTCTGCATAACGTATCCATTTTTCTATTAATCTACATTCATAAAAGGCTTCTTTAACATCATCAATATATCTTTCCCTGGGTATACCACTACCTCTTTTCCTCATCTATTCTTTCTGCACTACCTATCCATCTTACTCTAATAATCTTTGTGCCCCTTACATATTTGGTTTGGTCTATAAGCCCTTGTACACACGGTCGGACATTCCGATCACCAAATCTGTTGGATATTTTCCGATGGATAGTCCGGAACTGGTGTTGCATACACACGGTCATACACAAGTTGCCGGAATTTCCGGTCGGGAAGAACGCGGTGACGTAAACCGTGTATGACGGGACTAGAAAAGGGAAGTTCAGCACCACGTGCAGCACCTTTTGGGCTCCTTCTGCTGATCTCATGTTTATCGTGTGTTAGTAGAAGTTTGGTTAGAGACGATTTGTGCTTTTCAGATTCGTGCTTCAGATCGTTATTGCGGACTATATCTTGGTATAATACGCTTTGGTTTTCAATGCTTATTGTCTACTCGTTTCTGGTTTTCAGTTCGTTCTTTCAGGCCTTGCTGTTTATCGGTGCTTTCTGTTTTGTGTACATACTCATCGTAGAGTTCATGCTGTGCAGGGGCTTGGTGTTGGGCTTTTAGCTTTGACACAAGCCCAGTCCATGAACAGGGCAAGGATGAGTTCATGGAGCAAGAATTTGTTGCTCCAGTGTGACCAATTCTCGCACATGCCTTTGCTTTGCGAGATCCGGGAGAATAATCCTGATAATTTTTCGGAATTATCTCCGGATGACAGACCACGTTTTTCACCGTCTGCTGGCTTTGCTGTCCCCTTATATCCGCAGGCAGGATATCTGCATGTGGCAAGCAATCACTCCGGAGCAGAGTCTCATCGCCACGTTGCGATACTTGGCGACAGGGAGAAGTCTTCAGGACCTCAAGTTCTAGGCAGGCATCTCCCCCCAGGCTCTGGGAATCATTATTTCAGAGATCTGTTCTGCCATAATTCAGGTCCTGCAGAAGGACTATATTAAGGTAAGTTTTATCCTTTAATATCAAATTCTATGTATTTAATGTTTGCTAATGTATTGTATTTCTTTCCTCATTCCCTAATTACCATGATTGCAATATGCTGTAATTGATATGATGTGCCCCTTTGTCCTCATGCACGCTGGAAGCTTTTAAAGTTCCTTTTTTGTCCTTCATGCATATTTGCCTTCACTAACCGCACCAGCATGCTCTTCTGGTCCCAAAAACCTATAGCCTAGTCACTTAGCAATGTATTTTGTCAGCTCCATAGTATTAAAAAAAAAAAATCCGTGCTTTTAAACTCTTATCGAGGAGTTTTTTTCTGCTAGCAGTCTGTTGTTTTTAAATATGTTTATTTTTTTGTTTTTATTTTTATTTAGTTTTTTGGTGATACGTTTTGGAAATCTGCCGTAAGTGACCAGCCAAGTCCAAGAAGTAGGAGACACCAGTAGGATTGGAATAATCCTTGGCACCTGGACATCGGTATTGGGCTCTGTGATCAGATGTGCCTTCTCTGACCTCCCCTAAAAAGGGGGTCACTGGGGATCTGGTAAGCCTCCATATTACGATTGGGGATTATAGGTGATGGGTTCTACGTGGTTAAAATGATCAAGTCACATTGTGTTTTTTATGCACATGATTTTGTTGATTAATTTCTTTCACATATATGAACACTTTATTTATAGATGAACTTTATTCATGTTGATTTTTTTTTTTTTTTCATTTTTATATGGGCACACGACATATTTTCACGGATTTTGCACTGTATAGTTTTGTTATTGATTTTCATATATTTGATTGATATAATATTTTGTAGTATATCTGCACTTTAATTTGAGCAGTCACTTTAACATCTGCTATTGAATTTCATATATTTGACTGATACTTGATTTCTGTAGTATATTTGCACTTTAAATAAAGCAGTCACTTTAATATCTATTATTATTTAAGCGTTGCACTTTTTTTCTTTTTCTACAGCTCCATAGTATTGCTTTCCCCTAAACACCCCTTAAAATGTGCACAAATGCTATGTGTGTGCTTAAATTCATGCAGAGTGCCAGAATTTTTTTTTGGGCCAAACTCATTAGGAACCCCCTCCCCCAACTGCTAGTTCATCTGATAGCAATCCTCTACCTGGTGACTTTGCCAAACTCAATACACACTATACCTACCTCTTTTGTGGTCAGATTTATGGATGAATTCAAATTCACCAAAGCATGTAGTGCAAGGGCCTGCCTCAATGCTTTCAAAGGCTACGTTCAAAGGCCCCTTAAATCTTCTCCAGGATGTTTCTGGCTTTCCTCGTCCTCCTCCTCGTTAGTGGAATTATTAGTGCGTACCTGCTGTGTCTCTGCCATGTGCTCTCCTCACTGCACCAAAAGAGAAGGGGCAGGGAATAGACTAGAAAGAACGTCAGGGGCGGGCGGAGTTTCACGCATGCACACTGTATATAAAATGCAACACACGTGCGTCGTATGGACAATCTGTGAATGGAGGAAAGAGGAACCGAAGCACCGATCGTTCGAACAAAGGTACAATTTGAACTTGGTACATCAGTAGCCTATACTGCTTCTAGATTGAGGCTTATATTGGGACAAGATTAGGAGACTTTAGCCTGACATTTTTAGGGTTTGTCTTTTGTTGTGTCTTGCAGAGAAGATGGATCCCTTCAAGGAACCACATTTTCTGGAGCTAATCATTGATATGCTCAGGGAGCTGCCCTGCCTGTGGCAGATGAACAACCCCCTTTATAAGGACCTAAGAAAGAGGAAGGCAGCGCTGGAGAGACTGCTTGGTTTGGTGAAGATCATGCTCCCCACGGCAGACATGACCTATGTGATGGCCAAAATTGGTTCCCTGAGGAGTACATATCTGAGGGAGCGCAAGAAGTTCCAGGAGTCCATGAGATCAGGAGATCCAGATGATATTTATGTCCCCTGGATGTTGTACTATGATGTGCATTTTCTGGCAGACCAGAGGGAACCCAGGCCAGCACTCTACAGTCTTCCTTCAAGGCTTCCTTCATCCCCAGCTGAGGCTTCCAATGTCCAACCTGGGCCTTCCAGGCAGCAATATGTGGAGGAGCCAAGCTTGAGACAAGTATAGCATTGTTCAACATATTTCTTGTTGTACATTTAATGATGTTAACTAGATGTTATTATTGATCAGTAAGTTGTGATTTAACAAAGTGGTTTACATATCAATAGAGCAACAAAAAAGAGGAGGTCCCCTGGGGGTGGACTTTTAAGGCACGTACAAATTATAATAGTATACAAATTATTTTATTACTTAAAACCAACAAAAGGTAATTGAATATACAGTATACATTAAAAAGTACACCAACAGGTATATATATACAACCATTATTGATGCTATGTCGTATCATTCATTTGAACAGAAACACCCTACGCGCTTCGGAGCTTGGAAAAGCGTGTCCTTCTTCAGGGGTGTGTGGATACAATGTTTCTGTAGAATAATACTGTTAACATATATGACAATAGCCGCTGGGCACCATTTGATAAAAGAACAAACAATTGTACAGGACCATATGGGTATATTTGACTCCGCCAATGCTGGAGGTATATGCCCCAGTCTCTATTCAATAAAGTGTTGTAGAGATCCTGCAGGAGTGGTGTGAAAACAGGTCTGCAGTCCCCTATTGGGGGGAAGAAGATTTTTTTCATATGAACTGGGACTTTTATAGTTGTTTTACCCAGAATAACACTTCACCATATGGAGTTGTGGGAGAGGATGAGAGGTCCGTCCAGCCGGCGTCCTGCCAATAAGGTCTGCAGCTGCAGACCTTATTGGCAAGACGCCGGCTGGACGGGCTTACCATTGAGAAGCTGCTTAACCACTTCAGCCCCGGAAGAATTTACTCCCTTCCTGACCAGAGCACTTTTTGCAATTCGGCACCGTGTCGCTTTAACTGACAATTGCGCGGTTGCGCGACGTGGCTCCCAAACAAAATTAACTTCCTTTTTTTCCACAAATAGAGCTTTCTTTTAGTGGTATTCGATCATCTCTGTGGTTTTTATTTTTTGGGCTATAAACAAAAAAAAGCGACAATTTTGAAAAAAGCATTATTTTTTACTTTTTGCTATAATAAATAGCCCCAAAAAATATTAAAAAAAGCATTTTTGTCCCTCAGTTTATGCCGATACATATTCTTCTACATATTTTTGGTAAAAAAAATGCAATAAGTGTTCATTGATTGGTTTGCGCAAAAGTTCTAGCATCTACAAAATAGGGGATAGTTTTATGGCATTTTTATTGATAATTTGTTTTTACTAGTAATGGCGGTGATCAGCAATTTTTATTGTGACTGCAACATTATGATGGACACATGGGACAATTTTGACACATTTTTGGGACCACTGGCATTGATACAGCGATCAATGCTAAAAAATTGCATTGATTACTGTAAAAATGTCACTGGCAGTGAAGGGGTTAACCATAAGGTGGCACTGTAGGGGTTGTGTGTCCTAGGGAGTGATTCTAACTGTGGGAGGGCTGTGTGTGACACGTCATTGATCAGTGCTCCCAATTACACAGATCGCTGATCAGTGACAGTGTCACTAGGCAGAATGGGGAGATGCTTGTTTACATTAGCATCTCCTCCTTCTTCCTCACCATGAGACGGTCACGGGTATGCCTGTGGACTATCGAGTTCATGGGATCCGCGATCATGGTCACAGAGCTTCCGGCGGGCACACGCCTGCAAGCCGCCTCTTAAAGGGCAATGTACAGGTATGTTAATCTGCCTGTACGTGTCCTTCTGCCACAGTATATCTGCGTGAGGCGGTCGGGAAGCGGTTACAGAATATAAAAAAAGAAGGGCATCATCTTGAACATAATGGCCAGAATACTATCAGGCCCAAAAGACCCCCCTTTTGCCTTGGACTCTGGCAGTACCACACAACCATTGGAAAAATGTCTGTTTTCCTTTTACTGCCTAGTCCTCTTCCACATTTTTTTTCCTTGTGTCACATCATGGCAGAATTTCACTTTAATTCACAGCCCAATTTATTTGCGCGTGTATTTATTTTTGGATGCCAGGATAACCCATTTATTGTAGCTCATTGGATGCCTGAGACAGAAATTATGTCATGTGAATGTGAAAAAAATACAAGTAAGCAGCTACAAATACTGCAGTTGAAGACTTTTAAAATAAGGACACTTACCTGTTCATGGCGCCCGTGATGTCCTCACCCAAAGCCGACCCATCCCTCAGCTCTGGTTGGAGGTGGGCATTGGCAGTAAGGGAGTCAGAAAGTGAAGCCTTGCGACTTCATAGCCTGGTTCCCTACTGAGCATGTGTGAGTCTAAGTGGTCCCTGCTGTCTTCTGGGACCTGTGTGTCTCCCAGAAAACAGTAGGGGTATGGAAAAGGGGCCAGATGGGGCAGATATTGCGGTGATATTTGCCTGAAGTGGGAGCAAATACCTGTATTAGACAGGTGTCTGTTCCCCCCTCCCCCCTAAAAGGTGCCAAATGTGACACTCGAGCGGGGAGGAACACGGACAGCGGAAATTCGATTTTTGGGTGGAACTCCGATATAACAAATAGTGCACCCAAAAGAATGTTTCTATCATCTTGATCCCAGCTACTGGGGAGGTATGCCCTGTTTTCTTTTCAATTCCAGCGTGTTTTTTTGGCTAAAATAGATTTTGCATTGCTGGGTAGACATGTGCAATTAGTTTTGTTACAAATCTTTTTTATTATTAATTTCGACAAAATTTGTTAACTTGGAAATATCCAAATGAACAAAAACCCGTTTAACAAATTTTTCCAAATATTCATAAATCTGAATATTCGAAAATTTGTAAATTTGTATATTTGAAAATTTGTAAATTCGAAAATTCTGAAAATCGGAAATTCAAAATGCGAAAATCTGGAAATTCAAAAATATGGAAATCAGAAAATTTTTAAATTCGAAAATAAGAACGAAAATCTGAAAATTAAAAAACCCGAAAATTAGAAAATCTGAAATAATAACTAACTAATAATAACTTAACTATTACTAACTATTAAATTATAGGTATTAGAATTTCCTTTCAAATTTGGCTGTTAGTGAACGTTACGAATACGAATTTATCCGAAGTTACAAATTATCCAAAATAACGACTTCTGTATCTAAAACGAAGGGAAAGTAACAAATTAATAGTAATAAATAACAATAATAATAATGCTAATAATAATAAATGTTATTATTATTATTATTATTATTATTATTATTATTAATAATAATAATTCATTCTGTTCCCTTTGTTTAGATGCAGCATTTGTTAGTTCGGATAATTTGTAACTTTGGATAAATTTGTATTCGCTACAATACCAATAATTTAATAGTTATTTATTATTAGTTAGTTAGTTAATAGTTAGTTATTATTTTACATTTTTGCATTTTCATTCTTTCAAATTTTCAGATTTTCTTAGTTTTGGATTTTTCGATTTTTGGATTTTCGAGTTTCTGAATTTTCGAATTTCCGAATTCTCGAATTTCCGAATTTCGATCATAACGAATGACCCAAAAAAAAACCCCGAAAAAAACCCCAGATAAAATGAAAACGAAATTTTTTTTTTTTTTAGCAGTGCACATGTCTATTGCTGGGACAATGGAAATAGTCTGTGTTAGCTACTGGGAGGGGGTGTACCTTTGGGGTGTGTTACCTTTTATAAATTGGGTTATATATTCATACTACTCACCTGTTTGTTCTGCATATCACCTTAATAAAGGAGACCTCTGTGTCTGAAAAACATAACGTTTTAGTACTGGAACTTGGTGTACTGTCTATTTTTACATTTAGGTTTTTATTGCTGTCCGGGCCTACTTTTGGAAGAGCTTTCCTAACCTCCTGCTTTATTTAAAATACAGGAAGCAAGGAAAGTCATTACTTACATAGCAATAGAACCTGTTTTAAACTTTGCCCTTGCTCCAAAAAAAAAAAATACTACCCTGTTTCCCCGAAAATAAGACCTAGCGTGATTGCCAGTGATGGCTGCAATATAAGCCCTACCCCCAAATAAGCCCTATTTAAAGTCCTTGTAGGTCTTATTTTCAAGGTAGGGCTTATTTTCAGGGAAACAGGGTAGGGCTTATTTGGGGAGGGGGGGGGGGGGTAGAGCTTATATGACAACCATCACCGGCAATCAAGCTAGGTCTTATTTTCGGGGAAACAGGGTAATATATTTCTCTTACATTTCAATTATTGTTCATTTATGTGTTTTCACAAATTTGACACTCCTTGTTTTATTAATTTGTGCACTTATATAATTATCACCTGACACTTTACATTTTTTTCAGCCCTTTACCCACCTGTTCATTATTACTCACTATAAAAAGAACCAATCACCACAGAGCATTTGTAATATTCTAAATCAACATGTGGGGCCTGCCTTCAAAAAATTTACCTCTCAGAAATTGCTTGATGTTTGATTGTTTGCGTGTACAGTATGCACTCCTTGTTATAGAAGAGATGACTGCTTTTCAAAGTCTATAGCAAACAGGTAAGAAGAAGTTGTAATATAACAGGTACTGTCAGTATTACATAAAATAAAATAAAAGTATTTTTATTGACATGTTTTTCCTTTCCAGCTGCCCAGATACAGTATCAGTTATCAAACCTGACCATAGGCATAAAACAAATCAGTATGCATTGGGCTGACATTTTTTATATGATGGTAACAGAATATGATTACATAAGGCTGACTATTATAACAGCCTAAGATTAGAGATTCAGATTCTTAAAAATATCAATTGCCAACCAGGGACAGATTCAGAGTCTAGTCTTGGGAGTAGCACTGCCAGATAATAAGGTTTTTCACAGGCAATTTATCGGGGAAATGGCTGGTGTTAGCGCTTCACTCATCACGGCATGTCATGGTTGATATGGTGCCAGCATGATTGAAGTGTATTATTTATATTATTTATTTATTTTATTTTTTAAATGACATTTCCTTTTATTTTACTCTAAGGCCGCGTACACACGGGCGGACTGTCCGCCCAACTAGGTTCGTCAAACAGTTTGACAAACAGTCCGTTCAAAATTAGCATGAACGGACTTGACCACACACGACGAACGAACAGTCCGCTGAAAACTTGCGCGATGACGTGAACGGCACGTACGACGGGACGAGAAATTCGGCGTCCGATACACTGCAATGCAACCTTTGCCGTGTAAATTCTTTCTGAGCATGCGCGAGACTTAGTTTGCCGAACAAGCCTACACACGAGCGGACTGTCCGCTCAAACCAAGTTTCAGCGGACAGTCTTACGGAAATTCCGAAAAACTTTGTTCGTCAGACTGTCCGCTGAAACTGTCCGCTGAAGCCCAAACACGAACGGACTGTCCGCTGAAACACTGTTCAGCGGACAAAGTTGGACGAACAGTCCGCCCGTGTGTACGAGGCCTAATTGTGTTCCAGTTTAAAAGAGGAATATATATGTGTAAAATAAAAAAAAATCTGAAAAAACTATGTATTCCTGAACCCAGCGCTAAATGGATTATATATACTATCCCTACAGCTGCTGCTATCATAAAACTACGAAATAAAACAACAAATGCCTGATTGAAAATCAAACACTAACAGCGCTAAATATTAACCACATGAAAACTTTCAGTTTTTCATTACTAAGCATAAAACTGCATCAAAAAGGCATAAAATTGCATGCATAAAAAATAAATATTGCTCCTGCTTCATAGACCACAATGAACTACCAATCCATATATTTTTTTATCAGTGTATAACAGTATTCATGCAATAAAAACTATTTATCAGTGTCCATATACATCCATGGGCCAGATAGAAAGGGGTGTAGCCACACAAAGTGTCCAACCAATTCCCGATAGTGAGAGTGTCTCTTCCTTATTCTCTACACCTTCACAGTTCTCACCATGTGCACTATCCCTTAGGTGGCTGCTTACCAGAGGGTCTATGCAATAAGGCTCTATTAGTGCTGTTTCACTGCTTGTATCGGCTCTTCACTCTTCCACTGGTCTCAATGGTCTCATTCACGTCAATAGCATGTAAGGATACACATAAGGCTCCAATAGTGTTATACCTAGTGATGGACAAACTTCTGACGGGACGTTTCAGGAACGCGAACCGCAAACGCGGCCAAAAGTTTGCGAACCGCAAAGCTCGCGGCGGTCCCCATTTACTTTAATGGCGGGCGAACCTTAAAAACCTTCAGGTCATATTTTCAGCCACAAAATACTTACTAGCTGTGCACACATAGTCCCACAACATGGACACTGACATAACAAAATTATTAAGTAAATCTGGGATCGACAACGACAAGCATTCTTTTTTTATCTGTGAAATTTTGACAATTCAGGAGCGCATGAAGGCCATGGAGGAGAGACAAGGTCAGGGCAGGCTATGAAGGGGGTGCAGGAGATGATCAGTGCCACAGTCAGGGCAGCACAGTCCTGTGCCAGTGTCCCAGTGTGCCAACCTGTGCTTGAGCTCCACCCTCTGCCCGGCCCTTACCCCCACCTATGCAGGGCTTCACTGCGGTGGTCTGGAGGTGCCAGTCCAGTGCTGATCCTCAGCCATGGTGCTGGCACTGCCTGCTGATTGGCTTCTCCGCTGCTATCTCCCTCACTGTCTGAAACCAGCACCGCAATAGAGACTGAGCACTGACACCAGCACCGTAATAGGGAGCACTGACACCAGCACCGTGATAGAGAGCACTGACACCAGCACCAAGATAGAGAGCACTGACACCACACCAGCACCGCGATAGAGAGCACTGACACCAGCACCGAGATAGAGACCACTGACACCAGCACCGAGATAGAGAGCACTGACACCAGCACCGTGATAGAGAGCACTGACACCAGCACCGAGATAGAGAGCACTGACACCAGCACCGTGATAGAGAGCACTGACACCAGCACCGTGATAGAGAGCACTGACACCAGCACCATGATAGAGAGCCCTGACACCAGCACCGTGATAGAGAGCACTGACACCAGCACCGAGATAGAGAGCACCGACACCACACCAGCACCGTGAGAGAGAGCACTGACACCAGCACCGAGATAGGGAGCACTGACATCACACCAGCACCATGATAGAGAGCACTGAGACCACACCAGCACCAAAATAGAGAGCACTGACACCACACTAGCACCGTGATAGAGAGCACTGAAACCAGCACCGTGATAGAGAGCACTGACACAAGCACCGTGATAGAGAGCATTGAGACCACACCAGCACAGAGATAGAGAGCACTGACATCACACCAGCACCGTGATAGAGAGCACTGAAACCAGCACCGTGATAGAGAGCACTGACACAAGCACCGTGATAGAGAGCATTGAGACCACACCAGCACAGAGATAGAGAGCACTGAGACCACACCAACACCGAGATAGAGAGCACTGAGACCACACCAGCACCGAGATAGAGGGCACTGAGACCACACCGGCACCGTGATAGAGAGCACTGACACCAGCACCATGATAGAGAGCACTGAGACCACACCAGGACCGAGATAGAGGGCACTGAGACCACACCAGCACTGAGATAGAGAACACTGAGACCACACCAGCACCAAGATAGAAAGCACTGACACCACACCAGCACCGTGATAGAGAGCACTGACACCAGCACCGGGATAGAGAGAGAGCACTGACACCAAAACCGAGATAGAGAGCACTGACAGCAGCACCGTGATAGAGAGCACTGAGACCACACCAGCACCGAGATAGAGAGCACTGACACCAGCACCGAGATAGAGAGCACTGACACCAGCACCATGATAGAGAGCACTGACACAAGCACCGAGATAGAGAGCACTGACACTAGCACCTTGATAGAGAGCACTGACACCAGCACCGTGATAGAGAGCACTGATACCAGCACCGAGATAGAGAGCACTGACACCACACCAGCACCATGAGAGAGAGAGCACTGACACCAGCACTGAGATAGAGCGCACTGACACCAGCACCAAGATAGAGAGCACTGACATCACACCAGCACCGTGAGAGAGAGCACTGACACCAGCACCAAAATAAAGAGCACTGACACCACACCAGCACCATGATAGAGAGCACTGACACCAGCACCAAGATAGAGAGCACTGACACCACACCAGCACCGTGATAAAGAGCACTGACACCAGCACTGAGATAGAGAGCACTGCCACCAGCACTGAGATAGAGAGCACTGACACCACACCAGCACTGTGATAGACAGCACTGAAACCAGTACCGTGATAGAGAGCACTGACACCAACACCGTGATAGAGAGCACTGAGACCACACCAGCACAGAGATAGAGGGCACTTACACCACACCAGCACCGAGATAGAGAGCACTGAGACCACACCAGCACAGAGATAGAGAGCACTAACACCACACCAGCACCGTGATAGAGAGCAATGACACCAGCACCATGATAGAGAGCACTGCGACCACACCAGGACTGAGATAGAGGGCACTGACACCACACCAGCACTGAGATAGAGAGCACTGAGACCACACCAGCACCGAGATAGAGAGCACTGACACCACACCAGCACCGTGATAGAGAGCACTGTCACCAGCACCGTGATAGAGAGCACTGAGACCACACCAGAACCTAGATAGAGGGCACTGAGACCACACCAGCACCGAGGTACAGAGCACTGACACCAGCACCGAGATAGAGAGAGAGCACTGACACCAAAACCGAGATAGAGAGCACTGACAGCAGCACTGATACCAGCAACTTGCTGCGGGGCCCAAAAATATGACATCGCTCGACCTCTTCAAACAGGAGGGTATGGGCATATAGTACGGTGTGCTTTTTTTGTACAAGGAAGTGAGCCAAAGGTAGAAAAAAGGTCCGTGTGCTCGATTAAATAAATAGTTTATAGAGTTATGCATATACATGGTCTACTGGTCACATGTGTTGAATTCCTCTGAGATCCATGCCTCATTCATTTTTATAAATGTCAGGTAGTCAACACTGCCGTGAGCTAGGCGGTTACGATCCCCCCTGCTGCGCTGAACGTCCTTTCGGACAGGACACTGGACGAGGGGCAAGCCAACAGTTCCATTGCAAATTGGGCAAGCTCTGGCCAGAGGTCAAGCCTGCCCACCCAGTAGTCCAGGGATTCATCACTCCTCAGAGCGTCCACATCGGCCATTAACCCAATGTAGTCGGAACACCTGTCGGTCTAGGCGTTCCCTGATGCTGGATCTGGATGAGACCTGTCGATAGGTCGGCTGAAAGAATGACCTCATATCAGAAGTCATCAACACATCTTCAAACCGCCCCCTTCTTACAGGCGCTGTTGGATTGGTACCCGCAACTCTTTCTCTGGGAGTGGGAATTCCTCCTCTGCCAGCGCACGCAAAAGCAGAATGCAGCAGTTGTCGAAGCAAGGTCTGTAAGTGCTCCCTTCTGACAGCCCTCTGTGATTGTGGTAACATTTCTGCCATTTTGTGTTTGTACCCGGGGTCTAAGTACATTGCCACCCAGTACTGGTCCTTGACCCTTATGCTTTTTGTACGGGGTCCCTGTTAAAACATTGGAGAATGAAGGCCCCCATTTGCACTAAACTGGAAGCGGTGTAGTGGCCTGGCTCCTGCTCATCATCCAGGATAATGTCATCCTCCTCGTTCTCCTCTCCCCATCCACGCACAACAACAGGGATCCCAGAAAGGTTTAAAGCATGCTCTTCTTGTTCCTCCTCATCCGCTCCGTCACCATCCTCCTTTGACTCCTCTTCAGACTCCTGTTGTTGACTTTCCTCAGATAGAGTAGCCCCCCCCCCCCGGGAATTCATCCAGCATTGCAACTTCCTCATCTTCCTGCTCCTGCTCCTCCATGGCTTGATCAATGACATGACGCAATGCACCCTCCATAAAGAAGGCATAAGGTACGATGTCACTGATGGCGCCATGGCTGCGACTGACCAGTTTGGTGATCTCATCAAATGGCCGCAGAAGTCTGCATGCGTCGCGCATGAGCAGCCACTGGCGTGGTGAAAAAAAAACAAGCTCCCCAGAACCTGTTCTGCCGCAGAATTCGCACAGGTAGTCGTTAACTGCATGTTTCTGCTGGAGCAGCCTATCAAGCATATAGAAGGTTGAGTTCCATCGCATCGGGCAATCGCAAACAAGACATCTGACCGGCAGATTGTGTCACCGCTGAATGTCAGCAAGGCGAGCCATGGCCGTGTAAGATCTTCTGAAATGGGCCGAGATTTTCCTTGCCTGCCGCAAGATGTCCTGGACCCCAGGGTATTTGACAACGAATCGCTGCATGACCAAGTTTAAGACGTGTGCCATGCATGGCACGTGCGTAATTTTGCCATGTTTCAATGTGCTAAGCAGATTGGCACCGTTGTCACACACCACTTTACCAACTGTCAAATTGAGCGGTGTTAGCCACTGATCTGCCTGTGAATGCAAATCTGAAAGGAGTCCAGCCAGTGTGGCTCTTGGCTTCCAGGCACAACAGACGCAGCACAGCATGGCAACGTCTCACCTGGCATGTCGAATAGGTTCTGGGAGCTTGGGCGGCGCAGCGGAAGAGACGCTAGCAGCGGAAAAGGAGGAGTCAGCCGAGGAGGAGAGGGAGGAGGATGGAGTAGGAGGAGGAGAAGAGGCAGGCCTGCATGCAATCCGTGGTAAAACCAAATCTACACGGGTGCCACGGTCTACATGCTTGACGGCCGTCAGAAGGTTCACCCAGTGGTCAGGAAAAGTGATATACCTTCCTTGCTCATGTTTGCTAGACCACGTGTCTGTCGTCAGATGTATCTTGGCACCGACACTGTGTGCCAGAGATACATTCACTTGCCGCTGAACATGGCCATATAGCTCTGGGATGCCCTTCTGTGAGAAATACTTCCTTCCTGGGACCTTCCATTGTGGTGTTCCAATGGCCACAAATTTTCGAAAGGCCTCCGAGTTCACCAGTTTATATGGCAGTAGTTGGCGGGCTATCAGTTCTGACAAGCCAGCCCTCAACCGTTGGGCAAGAGGGTTATCCGGCATCATCATTTTTTTACGCTCGAACATTTGGCCCACGGAAGCCTGCCTTTTTCCAGAAAAACGTGAGGATGGCATGATGGAAGGTGGAGTGGAGGACAATTGTGAGGAGAGAGGAGAAGGAGAAGTAGAAGACGAGGCTGGACGGTGAGAGCCTGGAGTGTGGCTTTGTGTGTTCCGTTGCTCCCACTGGGCTCGGTGATGGCAGCTCATGTGCCTTCTTAAGGTGGTTGTCCCTAGGTGAGTATCGGGCTTACCGCGACTTATGTGTTGACTGCAAAGGCTGCAGATGACAACACTATTGTCAGCAGTGGACACGTTAAAAAAAAACACACTGCGGAGCCATGTGCCCGTGTCCTGGGAGCGCCAGATGTGACCGTACATGGTTGATGGCTCGCTCCTGATACATTAGCAGTCTGCTTTGTCCCTCCTGTGCAATCTAAGTTCTCCCTGCTTCTCCTCCCTATCTACTGGTCCACATCTCCCTCTGAACTCCCCTCCTCTTCCTCTCTTGTGGGCACCCACGTGACATCACTAGACATGTCATCATCGACATCACCTCCCCCACCGCTATAATTAGAGATCTCAGAGTAGGTAGCAACACCGGGTACTAACCTCCTCCTTGGGATGATCTGGGTACTGTCGTCAGACTGTGAGCCCACTTTGGCCCAAGTCTGTTGCTCCTGCCCTACCCCTACCACCCCTGTGGAAGGGACTGCCTTTTCCTCTGCCTGTAATTTTTTAAATGACCCTGTGACAAAAGTCTCTAGAGAAGTGCAGTATGTATGTGGAAAGTATATTATACGTGTACAAGCCTATATACTGTACACCTATAAAGGACCTTTGTGGACCTAGTAGCAAGTGATTTGCAGACTGTCCCTGCTCAGAACACCAAACTGTCCCTCAGTCCCTACACTGATAAAAGACAGCTGCAGAATCTGGCAGCACTCAGCAGCACAGCAGTCAGCAGTGCATCATAATATACTTTCTATATTTGAAAGAAAGTATATTATACGTGTACAACCTTATATACTGTACACCTATATCAGTCCTTAAAAGGACTTTAGTGGACCTAATAGTAATAGCTAGTGATTAAACTGACTGTCCCTGCTCCACACAGCGTCCTGTCCCTACACTGACAAAAGACAGCTGCAGAATCGGTCAGCAGTGCACTCCGCAATCACCAGCATAGCAGCCAGCAGCAGTGCACCAGAACCCTATATACTGCACACCTATATCAGTCCTTAAAAGGACCTTTGGGGACCTAATAGTAATAGCTAGTGATTAAACTGACTGTCCCTGCTTCACACAGCGTCCTGTCCCTACACTGACAAAAGACAGCTGCAGAATCGGTCAGCAGTGCACTCAGCAATCACCAGCACAGCACTCAGCAGCAGGGCACCAGAATCCTATATATGGTACACCTATACCAGTCCTTAAAAGGACTTTTGTGGACCTAATAGCTAGCGATTTGTGTGACTACAGTCTGTCCCTGTTCCACACAGCAACCTCTCCCTACACTGACAAAAGGCAGAATGTAAAATGGCCACCAGATCAGGTCTATTTATAAAGTAGGGGGAATGTCCAATTGTCCATATGCTGAAATGTCTCAATTGGCTGTCCTGTACCCCATGATGGATTTGTCATGGGTCAAATTTCTTCACAATGTAAACAAATATGGCCGCCACGAACAGCGCCAGAAGTCTGCCGGTTTTCGCGAGCGAACAAAATTCGCCGCAAACCGACAGCTGGCCATCTCTAGTTATACCCTTTATTAATCAAAACCAGTGGGGCACTGGTTTTGATTAATAAAGGGTATAACACTATTGGAGCCTTATGTGTATCCTTACATGCTATTGATGTGAATGAGACCATTGAGATCAGTGGAGGAGTGAAAAGCCGATACAAGCAGTGAAACAGCCCTAATAGAGGAGCCTTATTACATAGACCCTCTGGTAAGCAGCCACCTAAGGGATAGTGCACATGGTGTGAACGGTGAAGGTGTAGAAGATAAGGAAGAGACACTCTCACTATCGGGAATTGGTTGGACACTTTGTGTGGCTATACCCCTTTCTATCTGGCCCATGGATGTGTATGGACACTGATAAATAGTTTTTATTGCATGAATACTGTTATACACTGATAAAAAAAATATATTAGCTGGAGCACGTAGGTGCCAAGCGCTATATGGATTGGTAGTTCATTGTGGTGTATGAAGCAGGAGCAATATTTATTTTTTATGCATGCGATTTTATGCGTTTTTGATGCAGTTTTATGCTTAGTAATGAAAAACAGAAATTTCATGTGGTTAATATTTAGCGCTGCTAGTGTTTGATTTTCAATCAGGAATTTGTTGTTTTATATAGGAATATATATATATATATATATATATATATATATATATATATATATATATATATATATATATATGTTTATTCTTTATTAAATATTTAAAAATGTTGACAAAAACATTAATAATTTTTGTTATACATTCTGATGTTATCTCACATAGTTTAACACAAAATAGGAGTAAAGAGAGAGCATCTTACAAAAGGCAAAGAGTCGCATTGATTGGTCGCAACTATGGCGATCCGTCCCTAAACTCACCCCTCTCCCTATTTAATTAATTTATTATCCTCCTCCCTCCACCCTCCCTCCCTTAACAGTAACCACAAAGTTATCTTCCTATTATATCTTTATATTTTCCTTCCATCCAAGATCTCCACATCCTTTCAAATTCCTTTAAGTTGCGTCTCTTTATATAAGCGGCTCTCTCTTTAGGAAGGGTTTCGTTTACTGAGTCTATCCAGTTTCTTACTGTAGGAGGCTCTTTTGATTGCCATCTCCATGTTATCATTTTCCTGGCTTGAAATTTACACAAGATAGCTACCGTAGTACTCTTCTTTTCTCCCTGCTCTTGCCTATATCCCAGTATACATACCTTAACTTCCTTTTCCATCCTAATTTCAAATGTTTCTTTCAAAATATTAATCACTCCTTCCCAGTACCGGTACAACTTGGGGCATCTCCACATCATGTGGAGGCGGTCCCCGGAGTCCCGGCATTTAGGGCATTTATCGTTCCGGTCTTTTACCGAACTTAAATAAACCACTGGGAGTATAGTATGTTCTGTTCAATAGCATTCGATGTGATATCTTCTGTGACTTTGAAAATGATATGGAAGGGCTCAGCTCCAAAATTCTCTTCCACTGGTCTTGGGGTATTACTCCTATATCCTGTTCCCATTTTAATATAACTGAGTCTAATTTCTCATCCCCATTGACCTCTCTATTTATCTGCCTATATATTTCTGAAATTAGGCCTTTGGTAGTGCCCGTCCGGAGTATACCTTGGGCTAGGGGGAATTCTCTCCATTCTAGAGGCTGATGCCTAAATTGGGCTTCTAAAGCATGAGTTATCTGCTTAAATTCTCTTTTCAGCTCTGCAAATTTTTTAAAGATATCGCCCACATAAAGTTGGCTCATCCTTTTGATTCCCTGCTTTTCCCATACGTTATAATTTCCTGCAGGTTACTATTATTCCATTATTCCATTAATAACTAGAATAATATTCCATTATTATTCTAGTTAACATTTTTACTGTAGGATATTTATAACAAAAGGAGTCGGCTTCCAAGCCTCTGTTATTGAATTGTGCAGGGCTCCTCTTAACAAGATTTTCCCATTAGGTGTACCTCCATTTTGATCTCCACACCCCATTAACTGCTGCAATTGTGAGGATAAGTAATCATATTCAGGGTTAGGCAATGAAAATCCCCCTTCCCCCACTGGAAGCTGTAATGTACGTAGACGCAGCCTAGCTTGTCTCCCTTTCCATATCAATTCCCTAAAAAGGCTAGGTATCCACACTGGGGCATTGTGTAATACATACATCAATTAGGGCAGCCAAATCATTTTTATCAGGCTACATCTACCTGCCACCAATAGTGGCAGGCGTTTCCAAATATCAATTTTTTTCTTAACTTTATCCAGGAGTGGGACAAGATTCTTAATTATAAATTGGTTAGGGTCTTTTGCCAATTGGGGTTTCTCTAATGTTATTTCCTCTCTAATTATATCTATAGGAAAAAGCTCAGACTTCCCCCAATTTATTTCCAGTCCAGTAAAACTGCCAAACGTCTCCACTATACTCATCGCTAATGAATGACCCACATCTCCCAGGAAGAGCAGGATATCATCCACGTATAGCGCTATTCATTCTTCTCCTGACTTCCTAAGGAAGCCTGTTATATCCGGGCTCTTCCTAATAGATATAGCCAAAGGTTCCATCACGAGAGCAAAGAGCAGCGGAGACACTGGGCACCCCTGTCTTGTTCCCCTTTTCAATTCTATCCTATCTGAAAATTCATTATTAATCTTTAATCTTGCAATGGGCCTACCATAAAGCATTTTGATCCAACCAATCAGTGTGGGGTCAAATCCAAATTTTTCCAACACCCACCAAACATATCCCCACTCTACAGTGTCAAAGGTTTTAGTCACGTCTAGTGATAATATAGCCCTTGATCCCTCATTTTCTATAGGTGTTTGCAAATTTAGGAAAGTTTTTCTAATGTTTGTGCTGGTGGATCTATCAGATATGAACCCCGCCTGATCATAATGGATCAATTTAGGAATAAGTCCATTTAACCTGGCTGCAAGAACTTTAGCTAGGATTTTTGCATCTGCACATAAGAGGGAAATCGGCCTATATGCAGCAACATCCAGTGGGTCCTTCCCTTCTTTATGAATCACTACAATAGATGCCTCCATCATTGATGTAGGCACATGTCCCACCTCAGCTGCTCCCTTTAAAGTTTTTAGTAACTCTGGCAACAAAATGTCTCCATAATACTTGTAGGTTTCAACTGGCAGTCCATTTGGGCCAGGATATTTTTGATTCGCCATAGCGGCAACTGCCTGTTGGAGTTCCACCAGTGTTATTGGAGTTTCTAATTTATCTCTTTCCTCTTGTGTAATTGCTGGTATTTCCAAGTTTCCCAAAAAATTCTCCTTTGTACCCACTCCTCCTTTTTTATTTTGTGCTGAATACAGGCTTTTATAGTATTCTTTAAAGTTGTTCACAATTTTTGTAGGGTTTGAGGTTATCTCTCCTTCTATAGACCTAATTGCAGTGATAGTGGGCGGTGGAGAATTGGATTTCACCAATTGAGCCAACATCTTTCCTATAGTTTCTCCCTCCATAAAGGAAGCCTGTTGCTGTAGAATATATTTAGTCTCCACTCGCTGCATAATTGTCAACTTATATTCTTGCTGTTTATCTAGACAGATTTTTTCCCTCTCTGGTGTTGGATCTATTATATAGTTGTCTTCAGCCGCAACTACTTCCCTTCTAATTCTTTCCTCCCGGCCATCGCGTCATTATACTTGACCACTTTCTGTATTAGGGTACATCTAAGATAGGCTTTTAGGGTGTCCCATAGTATCCCTGTTGTTGCTGTACCTGCATTGAGTTCTATAAACTCTCTAAATTTGGGAAGGGTTCCATCTTCCATTTTTTTTAATAATTCAAACCAATATGGGTTTATTTTCCACTCCTTCTGTATTTTTTCTCCCCCCACTTTCAACATAATTACTATTGGGGAGTGATCAGATATCCCCCTTGGTCAGTATATTATTTTTTCCATAATCTGTAAGGTTCTATCGTTTCTCAGAGCCATGTCTATCCTGCAGAGTGTGGAATGTGAGGCCGAATAGCAAGAGTATTGCTGAACGCCTGGATTCCACACCCTCCAGAGATCTAACAAACTCACCTCCTCTAGAAACTGGCTCAACCGCCTCCTCTCAACAGGTTCTAAAGTATTCTGAATGGGGAATCTATCCAACTTACTATCCAGGACTACATTAAAATCTCCCACGACTAAAATTGGTATATCTTGCTTATCTAGCAAGAATTCATTTAATCTAAGCATCACATCAATTCTGAAGGGGTGAGGGATATAAACATTTGCCACTACAAATGCTCTATTATCAATCAGGCAATAAAGAAAAACATATTGACCTAGTTCATCTAAACCAGCTTGCCTGCAGGAAAAATTCACCCCAGTCCTCACCAGCACTCTCACCCCCCTGCTATAAGAACTATAACCTGAGTGGTATTGACATTGATATATGTTTTTTTTTCCAAAGCAGCAGGGCTTTGTCCCTTGTTAGGTGTGTTTCCTGCAAGCAAGCCAGATCCACTCCATACTTCTCCAGCATAGAAAATACCATTGCTTTTTTACCCACTGTTCGCAACTCTCTTACATTCCATTACCCTATTTTTAGTGTCTTAGATTGCATCTAAATTCAAACAATATGTGGACATTCCTAATAAGTGAATATCTAAATTAATATACAATTCCACCTGAATTCTCACGATAACTCTCTTCCTTATAATTTGTATTTCTCTCTTCCTAGTTAAAAGTGATTTTTTTGTGATCTGCAAGAACCCATTTTCCTATATTTATCCCATACTTCTGACTTTGCTAACTATTTCTTTCTCTCCTGTGTTATTACCCAGAGTGCCTTCATTTAACCTTCTCTCCCCCCCCCCCCCAATTTTAAATCTCAAACTATACTGGTATTCCCACCCCCTTCTTCCTCCCTTATTTCTCCCACCTCCCCCTCCCTTCCCCTCCCCCACCTTCCTAGGTGTCCCCCAAGGGGGGTCACAGTGGCCTTTTCCCATACTCCTAATTGCACATTCCTACTCTCACGTTCATTCCTTTCCATCACCTCTCAAACACTCACTGTGCTAAACCACCCCCTCTCCTCCCCAATTACAAACAGTGTATCCCATGCAGCATGTACTTCCTTTTTTTTTCTTATTATTATTATATCCCATCTCCCCCCCCCCCCCCCCCCCATCAGAGTGTCCGAAACTTCTCTTTATTTTCTTCTAACCAATTTTTAACCCCAGATGGATTTTCAAAAATCTGTGTAGGAGAAGGGCATAGGGCACTTTCAACTTTTGTAGGGAGCGCTTGGCCTGAGTAAACTCTGCCTTTCGTTTCTGAAGATCCCGAGAGAAGTCTGAGTAGAAAGATATTTTAATACCGTTAAACAAAATATTTCCTGCATCTCTAGATTTCCATAACAGTGTCACTTTATCTTTATAATTAAGAAACTTCATCAATAAAGTTATGGGATATCCACCTGCTGGAGGCAGCCTGAACGGTACTTTATGTGCTCTTTCTATACAAAACATAGATGAAAATATCTTTCCCGAAGAGCTCAATCAGCCACTTTTCTAAAAACTCTGTAGGGTTAAGGCCCTCACTTTTTTCAGGCAAACCCACCACCCGAATATTATCTCTTCAATTCCTATTTTCCATTTCCTCTGATTTGGATGCTTGTTTAACCACTTCCCGACCGGCGCATGACGATGTACATCGGCAGAATGGCACAGGCAGGCAAATTGGCATACAGGTACGTCCATTTGAAATTGCCGCCCTGCCATCGCACATGCGTTGGGACCCCCATGAGTCCGGTTGCGGATCCCGTGGACTCGATCGCTGCTGGGATACCCACGATCATCTCACGGGGAGGCTGAACGGGGAGAAGCGGAAGTAAACAGCATCTCCCCGTTCTGCCTAGCAACAAGTGACACTGATCTCTGCTCTCTGTGATTGGAGCAGAGATCAGTGTTCACTAACACACAGCCCAGCCCCCCACAGTTAGTAACACACCCCTAGGACACACTTAACCCCTACACTGCCACCCCCTGGTTAACCCCTTCACTGCCAGTGTAATTTACACAGGAATCAGTGTATTTGTATAGCACTGATTGGTGTATAAATGACAATGGTCCCAAAAATGTGTCAAAAATGTCCAATGTGTCCGCCATAATGTCGCAGTCACAATAAAAATCGCTGATCGCCGCCATTACTAGTAAAAAAACAATTATTAATAAACATGCCATAAAACTATCCCCTATTATGTAAACGCTATAAATTTTGCACAAACCAATCAATAATCGCTTATTGTGATTTTTTACCAAAAATATGTAGAAGAATACATATCGGCCTAAACTGAGGAAAAAAATGTTTTTTTATATATTTTTGGGGATATTTATTAAAGCAAAAAGTAAGAAATAATGCGTTTTTTTTTTCAAAATTGTCGCTCTTTTTTTGTTTATAGGGCAAAAAATAAAAACCGCAGGGATGATCAAATATCACCAAAAGAAAGTTCTATTTGTGGGAAAAAAGGACGTAAATTTTGTTTGGGAGTCACGTCGCAGGACCGCGCAATTGTCAGTTAAGTCCACACAGTGCCGAATCGCAAAAAGTGGTCTGGTCTTAATGGTCCGATCTGAAAGTGGTTAAGTAACTGTCCTTTCATACTTTTCAGCTTCTTTATTAACGGTGATACTTCATCCTCCAGTTGGCTGACCCTTCCTTCCAGAGCTGTAGTTCTTTCTGCCGTTTTTTGAACATCATGTCTAACCATATTTAAATCTTCTTTAATGTCCCTCATTTGCTCACAGAGATCTTTAAGTGAGTCATTGCAGGCTTTCACTGCCACAAGTACATCCATCAGTGTTGGCTGTTTCTCTGAGGGTGTATTGGCCCCGGCTGCACCATCTGTCATTTCTATATTTACTTTTGCATTTTGTTCAGGCAATACCAAATTTCTATTACCCTGTGTTTTTGATGTCTGAGCTCTGGGGGTTAAAGCAGTTGTATGACTCTGCCCTTGGCTTTTTCTGTCCGCTAGGCTTTCTTGCGACTTAGGGTGCAAACCTGAAGGGTCTGGTATGGATATTTGGGGGGAACCCCACGTCATTTTTTTTTATTTGACGTGGGGTTCCCCTTAATCTCTATATCAGACCTGAAGGGCCTGGTAATTGAATTTGGGGGAACCCCACGCTTTTTTTTTATCAATGACTTTCAATGACTGTTCTCTGTATCACAGGTAACCGACAATTCATTATAGCTGCGAGTGCTTTTAAATTACTTTTTTTCCTGCAGAAATGACACTTTGTGCAGGGACAGTTCTAAGCACGGGAAACATGCGCCCATTTACAGACATACTATACACACACCCCAGGTTTCGAAATTTAAAGGAATATTAAACTTCTATTGTTTCACTTTAAGCATTATTAAAATCACTGCTCCCGAAAAAATATCAGTTTGTAAAACTTTTTTTTGCATTGATACATGTCCCCGGGGCAGGACCCAGGTCCCCAAACACTTTTTATGACAATAACTTGCATATAAACCTTTAAAATTAGCACTTTAGATTTCTCCCATAGACTTTTACAGGGTGCTTTTCGAATTCGCCGCGAACACCCCAAATTGTTTGCTGTTCGGTGAACAGGCGAACAGACAATGTTCGAGTTGAACTCAAAGCTCATTCCTAGTAGACAGTGAGAGATGAGGGAATTTATCTGCTGCTGGCGGCTGCACAATGAGGGCAAAACTGTGGTGATGCAGGGCGGGTGGTGAGAGATGATTCCAATCCGGATTCCAATCCGGATGGTAACCAGGTCAAATAGAAAGAATGAATGCTCTTCACAGGGACACAGACAGCAATAGAAATGTAAAATGGATTCCAATGATTTCCTACTTTACACAAAACTAAAAAAAAAGTTTTGGTAATTAACTCAGTTTATTCACTGTTTGTATTTCTTAAATCATGGACCTCCAATTCCATTTCTGAGTCATGAAATAAGATTTCAGTTTCATTTTCTTAGTCTACATTGCTTTAAAAGTTCTTCAAAGTGTTTCATTCTTATCTCTATACATCATGATTCATAGCTGAAACCCTTTCATTACGACATAAATCTCTCTCAACAGATTTTGACTTTCTTTGCTTTCAAACAACTACGGTATTCTCTTGTCTTTTATCCCTCCTGTATTCTTTATTAACCATTAATTTGTTTCAGTAAATCCTTTTACATTCACTTTTGATTTTTAGAGCAGACCTTATTTCTTTCTTCTATTGGCTTTCTATGCTCTTCATCAAAACAGTCTCCCTTCTTTCACAAAGTCAGATAACTACGAACTGTTTTTGCAGATTCTATTACTACTTGTTTCATTTTCTGCCATCATTTTCCTTCTTGTTCATTATCTACATTTTCTGTTTGCATATTCTTAATAATTTCTTCTTGATATTTTTGCTTTATTCTTCCATAAGTAGTCAGCTTCATGAACATCATATTTCTTTGCACTCTCTCTCTCTGTTTCTTATCTTCCTACAAGATATTTTTGTCTGGAATTAAGTGTCAGTGCCATAAAAAGGTTTGAATCGCAATCCACTCCTCTGAGGATGGCGGTATAATTAATATCCAGTATTTTTCTGCCTTCTATTATTTTGATGCCAATCTGGTTTTTACCATCAAGCACTATCCACATTTCACATATTGATACATTAGTTCCAAAATAACTAGTCTTGTATGTTATTTTGGCCACTTTATGTAAACTGCAGGACCCTATTTCAGGTCTATTGTCATGCCTTCAGCAAGTGCTTCTTATATTATTTTGTAAATTGTTGAATATGTATGTGTATAATAAATTGTAATATCACCACCTAGTGGCTCCTTTGCATGCTTATAGTTTTTTAGATGATTTTATGTAGGTAGGCATATTGTTGCTTTAAAACCACCTTAGTTTCCATCATCCTAGTGGACTCTACCATGAGGTCTGAGAGACAGCCCCAAGTAGCCTTCTTCCTTTTTCATTATTGCATCTTCTCCAGAGGACTCTACAGCTGCAATTCTATCTGCAGCCTAACGGATTCATTGCCAGTATGTTTATAACCCCTTTCCCTAGTTAGACTAGTGTGTCAGGTCTGTATATTTTGTATATTGTAAACACTGATTGAATTTTATTTATTGTTTAACTCTAACTTCCCTGCAATAAAAGTAGAGAAAAGGTCCTAGCTCCTGCCTCGATGAGTTGTTAAGGGAGGAGAGTTAGCTGTCTGTCTAATTATAACTCAGCCACTTGTAATGAGGGCAGAATATCTATGCATACCTTGTTTTCACAATTTACCTTTCATAACACCTAATAGCATTGTAATATCATACTTTACATACTTTACTAGCTTTTCATTTGTTTGAACTCATAACAAACAGCTGTATTGACAGTTAAAATACATAAAAGGGAGCTGGTTTGCTCCCCAACAAATGTATTTCTGTCAATCCAGTCCTAATATACAAAATCCCTACCAGACAGCAAAGATAGGCTGGTGACTTGACTTTTCTCTTCAGCCTGTAACTGGACAGTGAACAAGTAGCATTATACTAGAGTCATCCCTCTGCTTCCTCCCCCCGTCAGCATATGTGCATGAAGGGTACTTGATAGGCTACTAGTGTAATCTACCTGTCTGATTAATTTTATAGAGTTAACTGTAGGAGACTAAAGTCAAGACAGATGGAGGTATTTATTTTTTATTTATTTTTTAAACACAATTTTATTTGAATAAAGTACAAAAATACAGAGGAACAAACATTTCCAACAACTGGTTGAATAAAATACCAGCGAAGTTTCAGAGTAAACAGAGTACACATTGCATAAAAACATATTGAAATTCACATGACCATACAGGCTTGAGCAATAATCCAGCTAAGTGCTTGCCAGGTTGGTAAGTAGAGTGAGAGCAGCCTGGTATGGTTTGCAACGTATTACTCTAGAGGCTACCGCCCCAGGGTCTATAAAGAGGTTGGTTTGAGGGGGGGTATAGGGACTATTAATATGGAAAGGTGGTTCGGCCCTCGTGAAATTACGGAGCTGGCGGTGAGTCATTTTTAGTGTCTTACTTAGCGGGTCGCAGCAGGGGAGTCCCAGGTGGGAATCCGCCTATGATGATGAAGGGTATGTGTTGTTGGGAGCACATGGTGTTAAGGGTAAAATGGCATGTGTGCACGTCTAGTCTGGGATGTTATGTTACCAGAATAGGTCGGGGGAAGGGGACGGGGGGGAGGGAGAGGGAAAAAGAAGGGGAAAAAAAACAAAAAAGGGAGGGGGGAGGGGTGGGGGGGCCATAGCAAGGGGGGGAGGGGTCCCCTTTCCCATGACCCCCCTCGAAGCAGAGCAATAGGTATGTATCTGAAATTCTTACTCTTCTCTCGGTTTCTGTAGCTTCAAGTTCAATACTATATGTGTAGATTAGGCCCTATGGGTCAAAGGTATGAAATCTGTGATTCTGAGGCCTTTACTTGTATGCATCCATGTAATCTGTGGTGGTCTGGAAGTGTTTCCAACAGGCCCATTTCGTGCTAAATTTCGAGGGGGTGTCTCTGGATATATGGATCAGCTCTTCCATTTCGGCTGTTTTGTTGATTCTGGTAAACCATTCTTTAATGGAGGGAACTCTGGGCGATCCCCAGTGAATGGGGATACACTGTTTTGCCACATTGAGCATATGCATCGCCAGGGAGTCATGATAGACTCGTCTCTGTAAAGGTGAGAGATGGAGAAGGCATTGGGAGGGGGTGGGCTCTATGTTGTAGGCGGTAATTTTGGAAGTGATTCTACATACTTCTCTCCAATAGTTTTGTAGAGGGGTACAGGGCCACCAAATGTGTACTGGCGTACCCTTGTCTTGATGACACCTCCAGCAAATGTCAGTGGTATTAGGAGCGAATTTGTGTAAGAGTGATGGGGTGCGATACCATCTCGATTGGATCTTGTAGCAGTTCTCCTGAGTGCTAACATTTAAGGAGCCTTTATGGACGGTATGGAAAATGGAGCTCCATTGTTCGTCGGTTATTGACAGGGAGAGATCTTCCTCCCAGCGTTTGCATGCTAAGGTGGAACCGGGGAGTTCTTCGTCGAATAACAGGGTGTGGGTGAGAGCTATCATGTGCCTTTGAGGGGTTGACTGGGTGCATAGCTTCTCAAAAGGAGACAGTGGTCTAGAGCATTGGAAGTCTCTGTTTAAAGATTTCAGGTAGTACGCAATTAAAAGGTAAGTCCAAGGGGGGATAGGTGGTCTAGCTAAGGTGTTGGCAAGGACTGGGGCGGGAATGAGTTTTCCTTTGTCATACAGTTGACAGGCATTTAATCTGTCTTGTGTCCAGTTATCCGATAAAAATTCGGAAGACATGCCAGGTGGGAAGTCTGGGTTGCATTTGATCTGGGTAAGGGGCCCAGGAATCTATGAAATTTTTGTGCGGGAGCAAATCTGCTAAAAGCATTTTAGAGTAGGGTGTAAGAGAGGGTGCAGAGTGGTGGAAGTAGGGATGTGGGTAGGTCATATCCAGGGTAGAGAGGCGAGTGGCAAAGATGAAAAGGATGCTTCTAACGAAACCCATTCTTTACAGGGGTCACGGACGTTCCGTCCACAATCTTAGTCAGGTGGACCGCTCTGTAGTAGTTGAGTATATCTGGGAAGCCCAGGCCTCCCAGATTCTTTGGGCGAGAAAGAGTCTTGAGTGAGATTCTAGGTTTCCGATTCCCCCAGAGGAACCTGGAGCAGATGTTGTTGTACGTTGCAAAGAAAGATTGGGGGACCTGTATGGGCCAGATGGAGGTATTAACCACTTGCCACCCTGGTAAATTTTGAAAATGTTCCCATACTGTACATGCTAAAACCAGATTTTTTTTGTTAGAAAAGTACTTACAACATAGAAAAACAACCCCCAATCATTATACATTTTCTTAAATCAGAGGCCTTAAAAAATAAAATAGTGATTGTTGCAATTTTTTTTATGAAGCATGTGCACAGCCATTTATCAAACAGAATTTTTAATGAAAAAATACACTTAAAGCCTTTACAGGTTAATAGTTTAGAGTTAATCATGAGCTCTGGCACAAGAATTATTGCTCTCACTCTGACGTTTGTAGCAATACCTCACATGTGTGTTGTAATCACTGTTTACATATGCGTTTGGGACCTATGTGCGCATTTGTATTTGCACATGAGCACAGGGGGACCGAGGTGCTTTAAATTTTTTATTTTTAAATTTCTTTTAAATATTTTTTCACTTTTTTTTTTCATTCAACTTTATTGCTATCACAAGGGATGAGCAACATCCCTTGTGATAGCCTGGGCAGTGAGAGATACTCATTATTGAGAGATCAGGGATCTATTAGACCCCTGATCCCTCTTTTGTCCTCCAGAGCAGCTGATCAAACACAGATCAGTTTAATTGGCTAATTCCCTGGCTGGTCCAGATTCACTTGTCACATCTGTTCCTTCTTTCCTCTGTAGATAGCTGGCCTGAATGCTTGTAGCGGTTCTTTCCCTTCCAAAACCTGTCGGTGATCAGGTGGCTGTAGAGCTGTTCAGATCACTTTTATCAAAAAGTGATTGCTGGCTAAAAAAATGTGATATCAGGATCAAGGTTGCAGCTGCAGTCATGATTCTGGTATAACCACTTGTTCCCAAGTCCATATACCTCCTAGGAAAGGCAAGTGATTAATGCTATTTAGTCATAAATATATAACTTTATTCTTCATTGACATGTTCTAATAACTGCCTGAAGTTTAGCTATATTCTCCATAAATATCCTGTTCTAAATGTATTTTTTATGTCCATTATATTATAGAATACTGTACAATTATTAAAATCTGTTATATCACTTCTTTTCAATCATACATTTTGAATAGCTAAGCTATTACACGTTTTGCACCTCCAGAATGCTTTCTTTAACTAAACAAGAAAGCCAGCTCTATGTAGGCTTGACATTTCAAGGTTGTTAGTCTCATATGTTTAGTCTTTGTTTTCCTTCTTGGTCAATATACAGTATGTGATGTAGCTACTTATTTTAGTCTTTGCAAAATACTTTTTTTTATTAAAGCAATGGTTTGCCTAATGGGGTAAAAGCACTTTTTCAATAATGTAATAAACAACAACAACAAAAAAAACTAATTTAAATGGCAAAAATCCCACAAATTTTCAAGGTGGAGCATAATCAACAATGATTCCAGCATAAGTATATAGCAGTCATACTAATCCAGACTGTAGTGAGTGATGCTCAAAAAAGTTCACTATACTCAAGAAAGTGAATATAGTGATATTGAAAGTGTATCATAATAGAGTAGGGAAGAGTCTGTACCTTTACCAAGGTATTATTGCTGCCTAGTTTCTGAACAGGACATCGGGAGCATGCCCTGGACGGCAGGTATATTCCATCACTATTTGAGTTGTGATGCTTTTGAGAGGGACACTTTGAATACATTGTTGAGTACTCAGGGGTTCTCACCCATGCGGGGGGAGAAGTTCCAGGGTAGTCTGCACAAAGCAGAGAGGACTGTTGTTTAGTACTCTCTGGATTGCTAAATCCTTATTATCCTACAATCCATGGGAGACGGACTGCTGGTGAAGGAGCCAAAACACAGACCCCTCACTACTAGGGAACCGGTTACCTTATCAGGTACCATACCCTACAACTGTTTGCTTTAGCTTGAACCATTACTTGGTTACCCGTAGCAACTACACTTTCTTCCTTGTCATGGCGAGTTAACCATTTGTAGCAGTGTTAATTCATACCCTATAGTGCCATTACAGGCACAGATTTTTTAGAATGCACAATAACCAACATGTAACCCTTTGAATAACTTCAGACCTCATCTCACAATGGTTAAAATAACTCTACTTTAAAAAGGCCTCGTGGCAGTACAACATGAATAATGTCCTTTCCCTAATCCTAGCTAAAATAGCGTAGTGGCCCAGGAATACCGCCATAAGGTAAAAATCCACATAGGCATTGTCCATGACTTAGATGCTGTCCATGGCTCCCAGTGTCTTTATATCTTCTTCCCAGTGGGGCTTTACAGCAGATGGCCGATTACCACTGCAATCACTACTCCTACTGAACTCTCTGATCCTAGCAGTCCTGTTCTTTATATAACACAGGTGGGCCCGCCATAATCAAAAAGCCCAAAAACTAGGCCAAGAGTTCTTAACCCCTTCCCTAGCCTGGGCTGGCTGCTGGGAACTAACTAAAAGCACTACAAGGTGGACACCTGTGTACAGGATGGACTGAGCTTAGGACTGAGCAACAGTGGCTGAGTTGTGAAAACATGCCTGTGTTTGCAAAAAAAAGAAAAGCTGTTTGCTTTTACCAACACATCTAGCTGATGACCCCGGTCTACCTTATATCACACCTCAAAGATATAAACATATAAAAAGATGATAGGCTGGATAATGCAACACAAGAGGCAATGCACCCAATATGGTTGCAAAGTTCAGTAAAGACTTCTACTAGAAAATAAATATACAAGATTTAATCTCTGCACAGTGCATGTCCTAGCTGGTCTGCACAAACTGTCTTGAGTTCTAATAACATTTTTGGGACTGATTAAGGAATGTTTACTTCTTCCTCCAGAGGTCTTGTGGATGGAGAAAGTCAGTCTAAAAGTATTATTAATCTACAGGCCTCAAAAAAAGATTGATGATTCATAATGTGACAGTAAAACATGTACTATATTGATGTTCAGAAAATATAAAGTACTCATAGCATATATAGAACAACATGACATTTCTGGTAAATTTCTACAAAAGAAGCAGAGAACACATAAAATCAGAGCATTGCATGAGTCCACAGATTAAGAAGCCAAACTGTCTGCTGAAGATCTCTTCCGTATTGATCTTCCTCAAGTTTATCATGTTCCTATCGTTAAACCTGAAAACCCGAGTCACAAGTGGAAACTTCTCAAGTTTCTTTAGAGCCCTGCTTTTGTCACAGTAGAGATTATGGATTTACAGAAGGCTGCCTCTGATTTCACAATGAAGTATAGCAAATATCTGGCAGCTGTAGAACTTTTTACAGGAACTGAAAGCTTTATTAATTTTGTATAAAATTTATTACCAGACATGAAATTGGCAAAAGCTCTGGATATCCCAGATGATCATTCTTATTTCAGATTCCTATTCAAATAGTGAAAAGCATTACAAATATTTCATTCATTTCTTTTACTATGGCTTAATATTAAACCATATCAAAAATTTGTGTTCTGAAATAGGACACAACAGACTTTCAAATTTTCAAGTGTTGTTTTAATAGAGTTTGGTTTAACAAATCGACAGTAATATGCTTCTTTATAAGTAAGGAAAACTGGACTGTGCGTTACATCAATTCATCTTCTTTATTTTCTACTTAAATACTCTCCTCATAGTATACAAAATGATCACACTTCAGTAGGAAGAAGAAACGTGCAAAAATATAAATATTTTATATGAATCATTCCCATGCTAGTACTTATATTTACTGAACACAGATTAAAGTAAGTCATCTTTATTTCCTTTTTGCATTTCGTGGTAAAAAATAAATATGCTTTCACCGAAGAATTCTGCTAACTTAAAGAAAAAGTATAAACATTTTTTCATTTTGGTGTGCACTTCCCATTTTCACATGCTTGCTTTTGTATATTATTATTATTATTATACATTATAATAGATCAAATAATAGTTATAATAATAATAATATTAATAACACGCAGCATGCACATTTCAGTGCACATTCAAAAAAATTACTGCAAACAAGCATGTACTGTATGTTTGTTTTATTGCAGAAAAGACACAGCATTTCTCTTCTGCACTAAAGAGCCTTGGTGCTTGCATTTTTTTTTTCTGTGGTTTAGTTCCATTTGGCTTTTCTGTGAGTTTCTAACAACTTACAAATCACCTGGTAATTGTCAACTTTAGCAGGTTGCGTGCAGCTTCACAACCCGTTACCTACTGCGCATGCACGAATCGTGCTGCACTTTGTGAATGGGCTGGCTGCGGGGGGGAACGAGGAGGGGGCTGAGCTCAGCCGGAAGTGGGAGCGAGTACCTGTCAAAACCAGGTGCCCACTCCCCCCTCATCCCCAAAAGGTGGCAGCGGAGGGGGGAGGGAGGTAGACAAGCAGAGCTTCCACTTTGGGTGGAGAGTCGCTTTAAGTCAAACTTTTACTTTTTTAAATGTGTTTATGTCCTATGTACTTGATATTTGAGACTTCCTGATGGTAAACATAGGAATGAAATATTTCACATAAAAATTAAATGCTTTGTGTGCCAGGGAAGGTGATCTGAAGGGGATAAAATAAGCATAAAGGAAAACCTTTACCTAGGAGGCTGAAAATGTATGTTGCTGGAAGTTATTTCAGAGAAAACTCAGAAATTTAAAAATATTGTTTACAAGGAGCAAGTAATCACTCTTTGAAATATCACTGGTTTCTACCAGAAGGTAATATTGTAATTCTATGAAGAGGTTGTCAGCAGATAATTAGACTTAACTGGATTACATTTAGTTTGCAAAGTTGTGTATCATAATCAGTTGCTATGTTTTTTATTGTCTATAAATTACTATTTTTGCTTTTTTTAAAGTCCTTTTAATAGCAGTGCTGCTGATTCCCGTCCAGATTCTTTCAGTCAATATTGCTCTGGACCAGTTTCTTGATAGTGCCAATGGTGGAATATGCCTGTGCAATGTGTTTTGGCTCAATTCCATATTGTCTCAATCAGGAGCTCATGTATCCACTTAAAAGAACAGGAACTGCCTGAACAAGGACCTTCATGGCAGGATTGCTAGGTATTATTTTTATGGAAGCTGTAGATTACAGTTGAATTCACACTATTTAGTTGCGGTAACATGTGTGTTACTGCAACATGAGGTAAAGCAGCTTCTGCACATTAGTGTGCTGCATTGTCATTCTTTCTGAATGACACTCCAATACAACTTCTAAAGGTGGCTGTGTTGCAGCCATGGGCATAGCATAAGGGGTTGCAGCGGTCACAATCACAACCCTGCCCCTAGCTCCAGGGGCCGCTGCAGCCTCCCTGTCATATTATATCTTCCACAAAATCCAGCTCCAATCTGCCCTAGTGTCCCACAGCCACGCTCCAGTACTGGGCTTCTGCTTTGCTTTCTACAGTCCACACCCCTCTGTTCCCATTGGCTGGCAAGAAGCTGCGAGCCATTTCCTAAAAGGAGAGGAGCACGAGGTGAGAACAGCCCAGGATGTGTCTGTGCTGTGTGCTGGCAACATGGAATGGTAACTGAGCTCTGCGAGGCAAGAGGAGGAGAGTGCCCTCCTGTAGCCATGATGAGACCAATGTCACTGGTGAGGTATGACACTGCTCAGTGTCTCCTAGTCACCAGCTGACCTTCCCCCAACACCTGTCAACACTGACAGAGAAACCTTCAGAAATTGCTAAAACAAATCCCTTATCACCACCTTGAGGGGCCACTGAAGGGGTGCAGGCTCCAGATTTTGTGTCACATGGCTTTGCCCTCCCAGATCTAAGTTGCCCCTCCCCAAGCCCCCTGACCACCCCCTCCACCCTGCATGCTATGCTGATCTCCTTTCCTATTACAGCACTCTATACTGCTCCTCCTCCACAGGCTGAAATCACATTCCTTTACAACAAAGCCAGTTAGCAATAATCTGCACAGGGTGCATCTGCCTACTTCAACCTACACTGCCGTTCCACCCAGAGAATGTTACAGGTCAGAAGGGCAACATAAAAGCCAGATACACCCTGTGAAGGCTGATAGACTGTGTGTAAAGGAATGTGATTTCAGCCCTGTGTAGTGTGTGTGTTTGGGTGGTGGGGTCAGGATCTGTATACAGTGCTGGAATGGGAAAGAAACTCTGCCAAGTGATCTGTCAGGGGTGATCCCTGTCCTCTGATTCTCCAGCGGTAATCCCTGTCCTCTTATTCTCCAGCAGTGATCCCTGTCCTCTGATTCTCCACCGGTGATGCCTGTCCTCTGATTCTCCACCGGTGATCCCTGTGCTCTGATTCTCCACCCGTGATCCCTGTGCTCTGATTCTCCACCGGTGATCCCTGTCCTCTGATTCTCCAGTGATAATACCTGTCCTCTGATGTAAAGAGGAACTTTGGGAACTCAAAACTCTTAAGCCACTTTGAGTATCTTGGCGTGCGGTGGATGTATCTGCATGCACGTTGGAAGTAGTGGGGGAGGCCATGTCAACTTTTGCATCAGGGCTCACAAGCTTCAAGATATGCCAATGGTTGCAACATACAATAAAACATGGTATTGCACTACTGCGCATGATAGTAAGCTGCGCTACTAAAAATGGTGCATGCACCATTGTCTGTAAACTTTGGTGCATTAGAAATTCAAATGAATGGGCTATAAACAAATACTCCTGCAATCACCAATGTATTCAGTGTGACAAATCAAGTAAAGTGCTGCTGCTGAAATCTAGGAGTGTACCATTCACCCCAGCGCATGCTAAAATATTTTAACATTAAATGTGATCCAGTGCCACACCCATATATAAATGATTAGACAATTATATATATTTCTGAATTTACAAGTCCATCAACTGTATAACAAACTCCATATGGTATCCCACCATTCCAAAAAACAAAAACAAAATCCATAATCCAAGAAACAAACAAACTAAAACAATACAAATAACAAAAGAGTCCACATAAATGTGCTTTTCCATTAACATCCACTATCTTCTAAAAACATGCTTGTTCTCAAGTGATCTTCACACTATGTGTGCCCACCACCATTGACTACTCACCTCCTATGTTAACCTAAATTGCTTGTCCCTTTAAGGGCAATATCATAGAAAGGATTTGATCCCCCTCTTGTCTCCTCCTGGTCTGTTTTCTCCCGATGATGCTCAGCAGATGTCACAACTGGAAGCTCAAGAATAAAATATATGGACCATCATAGCGTTTACCATAACAACAACCATATTAAAAAAAACTTCAAAACAAATGAGAATGCACTAGAGGCTAGTTCCCAACAGACAAGTAGTATGTGTACTACTACCTTCAGCTTGTGGATGGACAGTCAGGATCTGTCCCCTTAAGGGCTACAGACTATCTCGCTGGGCAATGTCAGATACCTTCTGAAGTCTAGTTAATGGGACATGTAGTTGGATATCCTATGTTGCCGCCTCTGTCCCTTGGGCGTTATGCCATGGCTTCTTCAGGGGGGAAAAAAATGCAGCACCTATTAACATGCAACATTCTAGGCATTAGCATACCTAAGATGAACACAACTCAGAAATGTAAATTGACCAAAATGTAAATTCGATGTTAAAAACATTGAAAACAACCTTTGAAATTGCATAAATATATTACATCTTATAAGAGACTTTAGCCATTAAAGCGGAGTACCAGCTGCAAAACGTCAGCAGCTACGTACGTCAGAAGCGATGTACTGTAGCTGGTGACTTTTAATAAGGAAACTTATCTATCCAGGAAGCCCCCCCCCCCCCCAGGCTGATTTGTCCACTGGCTTGGGTGCAGTCACCACCATTGCAACTAAGGGAAACCAGTAGTGGAGCCTTCAGGCTTCACAGCCGGTTTCCTATGGCACATGCGCAAGTCATGCAGCGCCTTCTGAATGGCCACCTTATCTTCTGGGACACGCACAGGTCCCAGAAGGCAGCAGGGGATGAGGAGAAGGGCTCGCCACTAGAACAGAAATACACTTTGTACTTTTTAAAAGGCAGGGAAAAAAATATAGGGGTGGAGGGGTGGTCTTTAGTCTAAGACCACCTTGTAAAGTTGGAGTTGGGTGGAACTCCACCTTGACTTGTTAACTACTTTAAAGGGTAACTCCACTTTTCTGGGAAACAGATAGCAAATAAAAATATGAATATAGCATATACAATTTCTACACAAGTCATATTGTTATTTAATGTTCTTAAAAAGGACTTTTTACTTTTTTAATCTGCAGCACTGGGATTTTCTGTCAAATTAAATGCAATATGGAAACACAGGTGGTGTACAGTACACCCCCTTAAATGTAATTTTAATTCTGCACTAAGGTACAATTCAGGTTTTAGGCTTGCAACAAAAATGAATATGTAGTTCCCTCTGGTAGGACCACAATCTGTCATCATCTCTATGTTTACAGAAGTGTGTTTTGTTAAATCCTCTATGGGAGGATTTTAAGGGCAACCAAACAAAGTCATAATCGCAACAAAAAAAAATGTTTTATCTCTAAAAAAATGACATCTTTATTATTTGAATGGTTTATAAATTAAACTCAACAAACAAATTAACAAACCTCATTTCATATAATACTTACAACAACAACACAATTCCTATGGCTTCCCAGTGTGTCAGTTTCACTATATGCTTTCAAGATGGTAATTTTCTCCCAGTCAAGGATCACATATACCCATAAACCAATAGGGCACTATTGATAGGACCTTCATCAAAGAAACAAAATTCTGTATAAAAGAATAGGATCCTTAATAGGTTGCTTATTATTCATAGGAACATTATAAAACAGAACACAAAAGAAGAGGCACAGAGAAACAACAACAATGTTGTAACGGATCCCCGTCGCACTCCGCTTGAGTGCTTCCATCAGTACACTGCTTCCTCCAATATAAGCCTTCAGATATCAGATTTTACAGCCGATTATTGTAACCAAAATCCAGACGAGACTAGCTTAGTTACACAGCTTGAACATGGACTGTTTATTTTGAGATCTCACACAAATATATACACCAGAATGACAATACAAACTGTAACAAGAAACCAAATTAACATGAGCTAGTTAACTAATCGTTTAGACAGCCTAGGTGACTCAGAGGCATGATCTTTCAGGACAGACTTGCCATATTTTAGTTCCGAAGACACAATCAACATTATTATAAATATAAACACAGAACACCTTCTCACAATAGCAGGAGCTGCAGTAGGAGTTGGCCCATCTAAATTTACTATCCCATTTTAAGTAATCCATTAAGTAAACATTATGTCAGTCTCCCTGTGCCCCTAATGGACACAGGCTGACTTAGACATAGGAGGTGCATGGGGAGCTGAAACAATAATTTCCCAACCTCTCCAAGGGATTCTGGGTTCCAATGGGCCCTCCCCTCACATCTCTCCCCTTTCGGCAGCAGACTAACACAGGAGGAGACCTCAGATGGGTTGACCCCGAAGTTAGTCTATAGTTTCAGTCGCCCAATGCCTGTACCCACACAGTACCCCAAACAAATTGTTCCAAACAGAGCATTACTCACCCAGCCAACCTCTGCCTCTCTCCCGTAGAACATACTCGCTGATGGGGGGAAGTGTGGACTGGTCCTTCTCCCTGGAGTCCCTTCTGGAGAGATGACAGGGTGGCTGGACTCACTCTGTCATGCTGTTGGGCTTCTGGGCCGACTGCCCAGCATGCTTGGGGTATACAAGTGGAGACCGTAGTCCCATCCACTTTCACAGGAAATCCATCCTTTGTTAGTGAAGGGCAGAGGCCAGCAGCGCTCTGTCCTGTTGCCAGTGGTTCAGCTGGGCGTAGGAGCTTCACTACATCATCTACCCCAGCTATCTGTTAGGGAGGGAGACTGACTGCCCCGGCTCTCTGGAACTCTGCAGTTGTTAATGGTGTGGGCAGGGTTTGGTAGCACTCTAGCCTGTTGCCAGCACTACTGCTGGTTTTCTGAAAGTAGAGACCACAGGCCCATCCACTGACATCAGATCAAGCTGCAGTTGTGAGGTGCCGACAGCATTCTCTCCTTGGATCCTGATCTGCAACTCGGGAGTGACCGCCACCTCCTCACCCTGGGACACCAGAACTGCTGCAGGTGTGGGGCAGAGGTCTTGGACCCTCTGTCCGGTTGCCAGCACTTCAGCTGGGTTGGTGTCATAATTTTAGGATGCTGTCGGCTGCTGGAACTCCCTTTCTCTGGTATTGTCTCCCAGGTGCACAAATCCTTGTTGGGGAGGAGGAATGGCAGCTTCCCCTCCCTGCATCTCTGCAATCCACTATGAAAGAAGAAACACCACCTCCTCACCTCAGGTCCCCGAAACTGTTATGGGTGTGGAGCAGAGGTCTGCAGTACTCTGTCCTGCTGACAGCACTTCTGCTGGGGGTTTGCTAGGTGGTTCCTCCTCTACAGAAACGTCTATTAAATCCCCACTCTCTGGAATTGCTAAAAGTCCAGAGCATGGGCTGGTGGCCCTTGGGCCCAGGGCCAACAATTTGGCAGAGGACTTATCATTGATAACCTCATCTGATGAAAAGTCAATTAAATCTATTGCGGACACTTCAGTCGAGATTTAAGAGCTGTCTGCTTGCAATTCCTGATAGTCCCAGGTAAAGAGAGCCCAGTCCTGGTGCTGAGCAGAGTCTAGCAGCCATCTGTAGGTGATTTCAAGCTCCCATTCCTGAATGACCAGAAACTCTATATCTTCCAGTGCCCAGTGCACTTCCGAGTTGTTCCCCCATAGGAGGTGCATTGGGGAGCTGAAACAATAATTTCCCAACCTCTCCAAGGGATTCTGGGTTCCACGGGCCCTCCCCTCACAAATGTCATATAGGACTTAAACACATCTATAGGAATGCAGCCACTGCAACCTTTCACGTCAAAATCCTGAAAGAGCATCAGCTGATTAAAATGAATTAGACACTCGTCTTTACCAAGTTCGACATAGAGATTCTGCGTTTCGACACAAAAAATAGAACATCATCCGCAAATGCGGCTACCTTATGTGTCTCTTCCCCGACCTCAATTCCTCCTATATCAGGATTTTTCCTCACTGTCTCCAACAGTGGTTCTAATGTCATCACAAACAATAAAGGTGAGAGTGGACATCCCTGTCTAGTCCCATTGTAAATCCTGAAAGGGTCAGACAAGTTACCGTTTACCCTTACCACTGCCATTGGGCACTCATAAAGTGTCTTTACCCAACTCAGGATTCGGGTACCAAATCCCATTTCCTTCCACAGCTTTTTCTGCGTCTATCGATAAGAGCAGACTGGGCATTCTGCTCTCTTGAACTTTCTGGAGAAGCAATAGTGTCCTCACACCACTGTCCCTTCCCTCTCAGCCCCCACAAACCCCACTTGGTCTGGGTGGACCAGGTTCGGGACAAATTTTTTCATTCTAGTAGCTAGTATTTTTGCAAACAATTTTATGTCAGTATTTAACAATGAGATTGGTCTATAATTTGAGCATATCAAGCCCTCACTTCCTTCTTTCAGTATTGTAGTAATAATTGCTAGGGAGGCTTCCTTACCCAGACCATAGTTTATACCTAGGCCATTGAAATATGCACATAACCTTGGTGACAGTATTTCCCCGAATTTCTTAAGATATTCTATTGTATAGCCATCCGGCCCGGGCTTTTCCCTCCTGTAGTTTCTTTTATTGCTTGTTTTACTTCAAATACTGTTATAGGGGACTCCAATTCCTGTGCTATTTCCTGTGGTAGTCTAGGGACGTTGGCGTTTATTATATATTCTTTAATTTTCTCCCTTCTAATATTCTCTTGTTGTTCTGTCTCCTTTTTCCTAACCCAATATAGTTGCTCATAGTATTCTCTGAAAAGACAATCAAGTAGTATGGAGAATTATCAAACTTTAAAATAAACTCAAAGAAAACAGAAGTGTTAAATGTCAATACGAGCAATGGGGAAGAACAGAATATTAAGAGTGAATTTCCCTTCCTGTGGAAGAAGGAAATTAAATATCTCGGTATAAAATTGGTAGCCTCATTAAGGAAAATCTACGAGATAAATTATATCCCCCTGCTGGATGAAGTAAGAGAAGATACTAAAAAAATAATGATAAAACCATTGTCCTGGTTTGGTCAGATAAATGCCCTTAAGATGATCATACAACCAAAAACATTATACAAGTTACAGATGTTACCGATATATATCCCTCCAGTCTGTTTTAATATTATCAAATCCTTAATAATTAAGCTCATTTGGAAAAATAGGAAACCTAGAATAGCCTTAAAGGTACTACAACTGGGAAAAGAGAGGGGAGGCTTAAAGGTACCGGATTTTAAGAAATAATACGAATCCATAGTGTTAAGACAGGTGGCGGAGTGGCAAAATTAGATAATGAAAAGAGATGGGTGGCAATAGAACACAGTTCAGCAGAGACACGATTCGGAAGAGAAATTTGGATACCCCCAAAACACAGATCACTAGGACCAACAACACTTGCACTTACAAAAAATGTTTTCAGAATATGGGATGGAATTCACAAACATAATAAATGGAAATACAACTCCCCATTAATGATGTTAAAAGAAAATAATTTATTTCCACCGGGGAAGAGCACTATGGGAGGGCACTGGATCAAAAGAGAAGATATTCAATTGAGACACATAATAAAAGAGGGCAAAATAATTACTCTAGAAACATTGTAAAAAGGGAAGGAGTATATGGATATAGATGGATGGCGGTACCTCCAGCTCAGACATTTTGTCTCATCACTGCCTCAACCGTTCAGAAGTGGAGAAGACCTTAATGCTCTAGAACGGATGTGCAAAGGGAAAGTAACAAGGGTAAACATCTCACAGATATATAAGATGCTGGGAGGAATGGATGAGACGGAGGTGCCTACCTATATAAAAGAATGGGAAGAAGAAATAGGACCACAAGGGGAGAAACAGAATATAGAAAAAATTTTGCACCTAATACACGGGACATCTAAAAATATTAGCACAATAGAAATGAATTATAAAAGCCTTGTTAGGTGGTATAGGACACCAGACAGGATGATGAGATAGCAAGAAGACCAAATCCAGGAATTGTTGCAAGGGAGTGCAGCAGACATTTGGTGGGAATGCCCAAAAATTAGAAAGTTCTGGAGAGAAATATTACACCTGATAAAAACAATAACAGGAGCCCAGGTACCAGAAAACCCTTGGACATGTCTCTTCCACGGTACAGATACCCCAACCCAAAAGTATAAAGAGGCCCTCATAGGGCACCTAATAAATGCGGCAAAGAGCCTGATACCAAAAAATTGGAGGCAGGTGGAAGCTCCAAAATTGAAGGAATGGATAGAAAGAGTAGAGGATACGTATAGAATGGAGGGATGGGAAGAAGACGAGGAGAGTGGAAAAAAGAAATTCAGAAAGAAATGGGAACAATGGAAATCGTTTAAATTAACGAAGAAATACAGCGAGGCGGTAGGGCTATAGGGGGGGGGGGGGGTAGGATGTTTTTCTTTGTATACTATGTTTTATATTTTGTGTATATAAAAAAATACTAAATAAAGAATAAAAAAAAAAATGAATTAGACACTCACATTCGGAATCAGGATCCAAAGGCCAAACATCTTTTTGGGCAGAGAAGAGGCAGGGATGGATTTGCAACAATGTTTGTTAAAATCCTTGTACATTGATTACCCAGAAGGTATTGTTTTTTCCCAACAAAGGGGAGCTACTCATTGCAAAAGTGTGAAAACGAAACCCCTGTTTTTAACGCATACAGTTAGACAGGCTAATTTGGTTTATTAGCAGGCTGGTCGGTGTTATGCTTTGCGTCTATCTATTAAAGTTCTTGCAGTGAAACCAAGGAAGCTTAGACTTCTGTAGTGTATCAGTGCCTTTACTAAACGGGAAAAAAATGCACATACAACTGTAGGATGCACAATACAATACAACTGTAAGTTGAGCTGGACATTTATTAGATTTTTTTGCATACATTGCCCTTCCATGTGTTCCTTGCTGTAAAGACCAGTAATAAGTGGGGGCAGTGGCCATTTGTTTGCACTGTTGAAATATTGAGGAGGGGACGCACTGGACACCTTTGCTTCCTTGGTGCTATATGCTTGGTGTCCAGTGCACCCCTGTGTCTTTAATGAGGGGTGGGTTCCCTCCAGGCTCATCTGCCCTATACATTATAATGCATGTACTTCCACTGTGGAGGCTCTCAAAATTTAGAGTTAGGACTACAGTTAGGATTACAGAAAATACTGGGGTGCCTTGACGTGGCTCTGTAGCTTACACATTTATTTGCAATTGTGTGCAAACTAAGCCCCTGCTTTTAATGCCTACTATTTGAAAGGATAATTTGGTTGGTTGCATGCTGGTTGGTAAGTTGAGCTGCCAATTTCTTGTAACTGCTACAGTGGCTTCCATCTGCTTTCCAAGCTTGCGGGCTACAGCCACTTGAAGTAATGGCACGGGTATGCTGTTTCTTCAGAGCGCATCCCCTGGTGACATTACCGGCTGCGGCTCATATTAATTTAACCTACGGGTAAGGTTTATTATAAGTTTACTTATAGGTAAAAATAAAAATACTGCATTTACTACCACTTTAAATCTGACATTTCTGCTATGTTTTAGTCCTCTGGATCAAAGTTTCTACTATACTTGCTAATCTGCCACTGCAATTTAGGTTTACTGGCCCAATCATGTTTTCAAGTTAAACCAAAATAATGTTCTCTCAGTTTGTAGCTCTACATAATTGAAGTGCTGATTTTGCAATTAAAAAAAAATGGTGCATTAATATACAGTACATGCCATGGGATTTAATATAAATTCATAATTCTAAAATGGAATCTGCCATGTTTTCAGTTCATAGTTCAATAAATAAAATTTTCCTGAAAACCGATGAATTACTATCATACATGTTGTGCTTCCAAAAGCCTTTATAAAAAGAATATAACACCAAATAACATTTACACAGTTTTATATTTTTCTCACACTTTCCAGATCCATATATGTCTGACATATGGATCATTAAAGAGCAACTGCTCTGTAATATATAATAATGATATATCATAGGAATAATATACCTCTGAAAATCCCAAATTTAACCTGTTGTGGACATTGGGCATGTGGCATATGCCTCTAAAACTTCATCAACGTGCGCAGGGTGTTTGCAGTGCGCCCTGTCCTCCTCTTCTGCTGCTGCTCTCATCTCTCATATTTGTTGGCCATTTCCCAGCTGTTAAAATTAGTTGCTGAGTAAATACAACAGTTAATACAACAGTTGATGTGAAAAAAAGGCCTTCTGACAGATTTTAGTGAATTAATTAAGCTTCCTGTGCCATTAATATGGTGCAGGAAACTGAAAGAAGCATACCAGAGCATGTCAGCCTGTTTCAGGTCTATTTGGGCTGTCTCTGCAAGTTTCTATTTCAGAGTGAAATAAAAATCTGTGCAGGTCTGCATCTGACTAATAGAGGGAATGTGGCAGTTTTCCACATATAAAACTTCTGCAGATTGCCAGATTGCCACTAGGTGTGATCTTACTTACAGGATGTGAACTTTCAGCAGACTGCTCACAACCCTCTCTTCACCTGTGCATGGATTACACTACACAAGCAGAGTCTGCTCCTCCCTCCCAATTGGGGAAAGGGCTACAGTTCTCCATTCTCTGTGCTGTAAAGCATACAAAGAAGGAAAGCACATGCACCTAGTGCATTAACAAACAACATTTATTTGTATATTAAAAATGATAACTGACAATTAACCATAGGACCACTCACTGCTAAGCAGTACGGACACACATGTGCCGTTCACATCAAGGAGGGAAACTGTGCGCCCCCAACCGTTTTGGGGGTGCACTAGCCCAGCTCTGAGGAAGTGTTTGCTCCCCCAAAACATGTCAGCTCCACACTCCTTGATGTGAATGGCACTGCCTAGCATTGAGTGGTCCTATGGCCAATTGTCAGTTGCATTTATGCGTACCCATTTTTATCCTTTTTAATATACAAATAAATGTTTTTTTGGTAATGCACTAAGTGTGTGTGCCTTTCTTCTTTGTTTGTTTTCTAGTACCATTTTGGATTACCCCATCTGAGGAGGGCTGCATCCGCCTGATCTTGAAAATGCCATTGTCTTTTCTGCATTCTGCAACAGTGGACCTCTGATCGCTGGAAGTGACTGTTATCTTTTGTATATTCTCTGTTCTGTGCCTGTCACAGACAGATAATTGAACTAATTGCTCCTAATTAACAAAGGGGCTTGCACCCAGGGGAGGGCTGGCAGCCTTAGGCCGGGGGGCAAGTCCAGTCAAGTGGCCCATTGAACCACCGAATCAGCTCACTGAGGGCTCCATTCAAAGCAGAAGAACTAAAATGCAATGCGGGCCTATTAGGGGCACCAGGGCGCCGCCCCCTCTCTCCTCTCCACCCCCTATATGCATCTTGCTGCAATTCACCTGCTGCCTGACCCACCACTAAGATGGGGTAAGTGGCAGGCATGCAGCGGGCGGCTGTCCTCCCAGATCAGTCCGCTCCACTGACCGGGGGGGGTCTAGGGGGTGGCTGTGTGTGTCTGTGCTGCTGGCCATGCATGCAGGAAGGGGGGGGGGGATTGGTTGGGCTAGTACACTGGGGGGAGGATGTTAGATAAGTCTGCTGGTGGGGGGAGGGTGTTAGATAAGTCCACTGGTGCGGGGGTAGGATGTTAGATAAGTCCGCTGGTGGGGGGGAGGGTGTTAGATAAGTCTGCTGGTGGGGGGGAGGGTGTTAGATAAGTCTGCTGGTGGGGGGGAGGGTGTTAGATAAGTCCGCTGGTGGGGGGGTGGGTGTTAGATAAGTCTGCTGGTGGGGGGGTGTTAGATAAGTTCGCTGGTGGGGGGGAGGCTGTTAGATAAGTCCGCTGGTGGGGGGGAGGCTGTTAGATAAGTCCACTGGTGGGGGGAAGGGTGTTAGATAAGTCTGCTGGTGGGGCGAGGGTGTTAGATAAGTCCGCTGGTGGGGGGAGGGTGTTAGATAAGTCCGCAGGTGGGTGGGGAGGGTGTTAGATAAGTCCGCTGGTGGGGGGGAGGGTGTTAGATAAGTCCACTGGTAGGGGGGTGTTAGATAAGTCCACTGGTGGGGGGGTGTTAGATAACTCCGCTGGTGGGGGGGTGTTAGATAAGTCCAATGATGGGGGGAGGGTGTTAGATAAGTCTGCTGGTGGGGGGGAGGGTGTTAGATAAGTCTGCTGGTGGGGGGGAGGGTGTTAGATAAGTCCGCTGGTGGGGAGAGGGTGCTAGAAAAAAAAAAAAGCAGTCACTGCCAAAATGTAAAATTGTTATGATGACTATGCTATGCATTATTAATTATTAATTATATTCCTATTCTATTCCATTCTCACAGATGCCTTACTTCAGGCTGGGGAGCGTTCTTTCAGTGAGGACTGGAGACACTAAGCTAGGTCCTTGCCACTCTTTGGGGGGGGGGGGGGTGATGATCCTCAGGCAGGTCTCGTCATTTCTTATTTGCTGTGCAGACTGCAGCTAGCCTCTCCTCGAGTCAGCGCCCATAAGCCCAGCAGGTCACATGCAGCGTGACGGTCTTGACACTGGGTGTCCCCTCCCCTGACGTGCCACACACCTGGCCAGCCTCTGAGACTCCTGGGAGGTGGGAGTTGTAGTTTTCTGTGCTCACACCTCCAGGAGCTTTAGCGCAGCCAGACTACAACTCCCACAATGCAGCGCAGGCTGGGCAGCAGCATCGAGCCAGCCAATCAGCAGCCACCGCAGCTGACGTTATTAACACTGTCTGACCCAGGCCGCCCGTCACAGCCTGAAAAAAAAACAACAGCCAGCGCAGCAGCCGTTTTAAAGATAATGAATAATTGTTGTGGGCTGCTGGCGCTACCTCAGGCTGATGTTAAGTTCAAACCCGCATTAACCATTTATTATCCCTAAAGACTATATATGTGTTGAGACCGTGTTTAATATTATATCCCAATTACTGTGATTATGCAAAAAAAGTTTTTTTCCCTTTATATCCTTAATCCAACCAAATGTGACTACACAACACTTATATTAATCACCATAAGTAAACTCACTGAGTTCATCACTTCTTTCAACAAAGAGCTAAAAAACCACAGACAAGAAACAAAAAATCAAAAATAACCAAGTAATACTTAAACTATTCTGTGATACTGAAAAAAATCCCCATATATGGGAGGTATAACACCTAAACCTCCACTGCACGTGCACAATCCTTGTGTTAGTTGTTATTTATACTGAAAAACCCCCCCGAGGTTTGATAAATAATAAGTTCGTGTGAAACACCAAAAATTATGAAAAATGCAACCTCATTCAAAAATAAAAAAATAAAACAACAATACAAAAAAATTGTGTAAAAATAAATGTGAATAAAAACAATATGTCAAAAGATTATATATATATGTATATATAGTCCACAGAAAAGATCTTCTATCAGGTATTCCCAGATGTACAATTATTCTGCTTCAGGTAACAGGAAGGTGACTTTTGTGATTATGCCTGCTTATTGGTGACTTCCGTGCTCATTCCCCCTCAAGGGTCCCCACTCACCGAATCCACGTACCCCCTAGGGGGTTATACGCCTGTAATCGGTATTCCACTTTATTGAGGATTCCACTGCTTGGCTCTGTCTTCAACAGGTCCTCCCCAGGTTTTTTAGAGGAGATGAAAAAAGGCTCTTTTGTCCATCAGTAGTTCCTCAAAATGAAAAAAATCCGCTCATGGTGTAGTATTTTGATATACTGAACACTTTTAGTTGGGGGAAGGGGAGCAAGCTGCAAAAACCTCTTATGGTTTAAAAAAGGTTTTCTTTATATATATGTATATATAGTGGGAGACTGATAGCCACTTAAAACATGCTTTATTATAAGAAATATTAAATGTTAAAAAACTTTTCCATATGTCAAAAAAAAGGAATTCTGCACGACACTTTGTACAAGAAAGATTTTCCAAAAAAAAATTACAATCTATAACAGTTGTACTGCAGATCTGCAAAGTTGTATATATATAGCAGTCATACAGCTCGAAAAAAAAAAAAAAAAAAAATCAGAAAAAACAGTAAAAATGAAAATATAAAAAATATATAAAAAAAACAACAATACAGTCCTTTTTTATATATAGGCAAAGCAGCGCTGTACTCAGTCATATAAAGCCTATTTCCCCAAAATTACACCTTCCTTCTATGGTGGGGAGCTCTAATCTCAGGCTCTATAAGGCTACTTATATGCTGAATAAAAAATTATTATTTAGCTTCATAAAAGTTTGGCATCCTTGCACAAATGGAAGCTGAGATACAAGAACAACACACCGGTTCGCCAACATACGAGAGTAATCCCCCTGAGCGAGCGGCGTGCGCTCCAGCTGCGCTCCAACGGGTCAGGCGCACCGGAAGTGACGTGGTGTGCGTAATGACGCTGTACGCGTTTCGTCATAGACGTCCTCAGCAGCGATACTACACACACTCACACCCACGTCTTTGAAGATGCCTGTACCTCCCATTACCAGACTCCAACCAATAGCTGGTCTGGGTGGGGCTACAGGTTTGTTTACATTTTTCGTTCCTCATTATACCTAACAGGCCAATCCCTATATATATATATAATGTTTGTACTCATAAACCCTAAAAATAGTAAAGGAACACAACGAGTGGTGGTAAATACTATCTTACTATTCCTTACCATATCCACAATAATATTATAAAAGGGGGAAAGGAGAAACGGACACACGCAACGAAAAGTATCTTATTTTAGCCTTTAGCATGTTAGCTCAATGATATTCGTTTATATTAATCTTATTACGCCAAAGCGAGGGGCATTCCCCTTATTTTGTTTAGAGTTCTTTCATTTACAGTTAGGCTCAAATAATCCCTCAAAGCTATTTACAAACCAGCCAGGGGTTCCCTAACCATAATGTATCCAGACACTTTGACCTTTTTCATCAAAGGGATCCCTCCAAAATGGTATTTTACGGAATTGACTGTATAAAGCAAAATTGGAGAGGAGGTAATATGACCACCCTTATATCTCAGAATGAGACTAGTTGGATATATAGATTGAACACCTTGGCCCCTAAAGGGCTAAATATTGATATAGATCTGAATTGCTTTATAGCAAATCCATAGGTAGTGAGGTGGGATATATTCATGCTTGGGTTGTTCTCAGACTATAAGTGATATAAGGAAGGCATATTTATGCATGCATGTACCCTTCCTTTCTGTGAGGGGGGAGAAAAACCATTCCGTAACAAAGGATGATTCACTAGATAGTATCTGGGTTTGTCCCCCTACATATACACATGTGGTTACATGTGTGCATGGATGTGGACGCGATTTGTTAGTATGTGCTTACACGCGTGTATAGATTCCTTTTATCTATCTGGTTGAAAGAATTTCCAAAGGATTTTTTAATGTTTTGCCATTTAAATTCAATAATGATAAACATCAAGAGAGAGTGATTAAAATCGTCCTTTGGAAACTTTATAACATAACACTGAAAACATAGAATATGTGTAAGGGGCGAGGCCTAATGACAATGGTATGTCAGCAAGCCATTTAGGTAATTATAGTACAATAAAACAAATGTGATTGATTATGGTTACAACAGGGAATTTTATTTCCCCATCTGAGTTTTACAGGGTAATATCTGGGGATGAAGAAGTAGATATAGCCCTGAAGTAGGTAAAAGACTCTAAGTGACCATGTGAGGTGTATACTTAAAATTAACATATCCCTTGTTCGCCATGAGTTTTACAAGGTAATATCTGGGATGAACAACTGGAATTCTTGTGAGAGGTATTGGATGTGGATAAATAAGCTGGTAAAAGATTCCAAGTGACCATGTGGAGTCTATATTTGAAATTAAAATATCCCTTGTTCACCATGAGTCTTACAAGATAACATCTGGGATGAACAACTGGAATTCTTGTGAAAGGTATCCGATGTAGAGAAATAAAAAACAAAAATAGAAATAACTCCTAGCTGGTTTGTAAATAGCTTTGAGGGATTATTTGAGCCTAACTGTAAATGAAAGAACTCTAAACAAAATAAGGGGAATGCCCCTCGCTTTGGCGTAATAAGATTAATATAAACGAATATCATTGAGCTAACATGCTAAAGGCTAAAATAAGATACTTTTCGTTGCGTGTGTCCGTTTCTCCTTTCCCCCTTTTATAATATTATTGTGGATATGGTAAGGAATAGTAAGATAGTATTTACCACCACTCGTTGTGTTCCTTTACTATTTTTAGGGTTTATGAGTACAAACATTATATATATATATAGGGATTGGCCTGTTAGGTATAATGAGGAACGAAAAATGTAAACAAACCTGTAGCCCCACCCAGACCAGCTATTGGTTGGAGTCTGGTAATGGGAGGTACAGGCATCTTCAAAGACGTGGGTGTGAGTGTGTGCAGTATCGCTGCTGAGGACGTCTATGACCAAACGCGTACAGCATCATTACGCACACCACGTCACTTCCGGTGCGCCTGACCTGTTGGAGAGCAGCTGGAGCGCACGCCGCTCGCTCAGGGGGATCACTCTCGTATGTTGGCGAACCGGTGTGTTGTTCTTGTATCTTAGCTTCCATTTGTGCAAGGATGCCAAACTTTTATGAAGCTAAATAATAATTTTTTATTCAGCATATAAGTAGCCTTATAGAGCCTGAGATTAGAGCTCCCCACCATAGAAGGAGGGTGTAATTTTGGGGAAATAGGCTTTATATGACTGAGTACAGCGCTGCTTTGCCTATATATAAAAAAGGACTGTATTGCTGTTTTTTTATATATTTTTTATATTTTCATTTTTACTGTTTTTTCTGATTTTTATTTTTTTTTTATTTTTTTTCGAGCTGTATGACTGCTATATATATACAACTTTGCAGATCTGCAGTACAACTGTTATAGATTGTAATTTTTTTTTGGGAAAATCTTTCTTGTACAAAGTGTCGTGCAGAATTCCTTTTTTTTTTGACATATGGAAAAGTTTTTTAACATTTAATATTTCTTATAATAAAGCATGTTTTAAGTGGCTATCAGTCTCCCACTATATATACATATATATAAAGAAAACCTTTTTTAAACCATAAGAGGTTTTTGCAGCTTGCTCCCCTTCCCCCAACTAAAAGTGTTCAGTATATCAAAATACTACACCATGAGCGGATTTTTTTCATTTTGAGGAACTACTGATGGACAAAAGAGCCTTTTTTCATCTCCTCTAAAAAACCTGGGGAGGACCTGTTGAAGACAGAGCCAAGCAGTGGAATCCTCAATAAAGTGGAATACCGATTACAGGCGTATAACCCCCTAGGGGGTACGTGGATTCGGTGAGTGGGGACCCTTGAGGGGGAATGAGCACGGAAGTCACCAATAAGCAGGCATAATCACAAAAGTCACCTTCCTGTTACCTGAAGCAGAATAATTGTACATCTGGGAATACTTGATAGAAGATCTTTTCTGTGGACTATATATACATATATATATAATCTTTTGACATATAATTATATGTTTTTATTCACATTTATTTTTACACAATTTTTTTGTATTGTTGTTTTATTTTTTTATTTTTGAATGAGGTTGCATTTTTCATAATTTTTGGTGTTTCACACGAACTTATTATTTATCAAACCTCGGGGGGGTTTTTCAGTATAAATAACAACTAACACAAGGATTGTGCACGTGCAGTGGAGGTTTAGGTGTTATACCTCCCATATATGGGGATTTTTTTCAGTATCACAGAATAGTTTAAGTATTACTTGGTTATTTTTGATTTTTTGTTTCTTGTCTGTGGTTTTTTAGCTCTTTGTTGAAAGAAGTGATGAACTCAGTGAGTTTACTTATGGTGATTAATATAAGTGTTGTGTAGTCACATTTGGTTGGATTAAGGATATAAAGGGAAAAAAACTTTTTTTGCATAATCACAGTAATTGGGATATAATATTAAACACTGTCTCAACACATATATAGTCTTTAGGGATAATAAATGGTTAATGCGGGTTTGAACTTAACATCAGCCTGAGGTAGCGCCAGCAGCCCACAACAATTATTCAATTTCCAAACACAGGTTGTTTTAATGCAGCCTGTGTTTTTCAGGTAGGCAGCAACCTCATAAAGTTAATTAAATTTTTATATTTTGCAAAACTGAAGCGACCTAGAAATTAAAGGTATTAAAACTAATATCAGACTACTAAGAGAAAAAGGGTCTGGGGGTACATAAATATTCATATATATCACTGTTTGATTGTGGCCTATTTCATAAGCGCAGCCTTTTTCATATAATTGTTTTAAAGATAATGTAGGCGTCGGCCTGGGGGGAAATTTCCACCCTGCCCCCCGGCCCAGCCCACACCTGCTTGCACCCCTTTTAAGTATCAAGCTTTGAGATAGAGTTCTTCTTATTATTATATATATAAACTATTAGAATATATATAAATCTTCCTTTAGGTTATACTATTTCAGTGCTTTGCAAGAAGGAATTTAGAGAGGATAATGTTTATTGAATATAATAAGGAATATGATGTACAAGTCTACAATTAGATAGAGTTGACAGTCTGGAAGAAGACTGGGAAACTGTACAGTAAGAGTAGGCAGAGCTTTAAATATTGAAAGACAACAGAATAATTTTCATCACCTCAGCAGCAAAGGCTAGACCTGTCATGCAGCTCTGTGTACCTGAGGAGCACTTTTGTGCTTAGGGGAGCAGATGTCATTTCTGGTCTTTTAAAACAGGAACAGTGGCCTTTTATGAACCCCTTGCTGCTCAACTCTAATCACAGCTCAGTCTAAATTTATATTTAGTTGAAGTATTGCCGGAGCTGAAACTAACTTCCTACCTGCAGTAAATGTCTGGGCTAAGTAGACATCCTTCTTGAGAAGATTACACAGATCAATGTGTATTCAGCTAAAGATTTCTTGGTTTCTTTTGGTTTCTAAAACCTAAATGATGCTGGAAACGAGGTACCTTTAGATGTAGTATGTGTTAAGAGTGCCTTTCATTAGGTAGTGTACAGATTGTGTGCTCCCTAACAACACATGGTTTGAACCACGCTTCCTCGTAGACTACACCACAATAGGAGTAGTCTATTTGATGACCTGCGCCTGTGGCACAGTCTATGTGAGTAAAATGAAGCATCCTTTTCATAAATGCATACATGATCATATTTATTATACACCTAAAATGAACACTCTGATGTGTAGACTTGGTGCGTAATTATGATGCCATGGTGATGAAGTTTATGGCACTAGATAGGGTGTTAAAAGACCCCAGGGGAGGAAATTTTGATAGTGCTCCAGCAAGAGACCAAGTGGATACATTTTATTAAAGCTGCAACACCACCTGGTTTAAATGATGTTATACATTTCTCACCATTTCTTTAATGTTTTACTTTGCTTGAGCATCCTTGTAGGGTATCACCTTATTTAGGTGTCCCCACCCCTTACTTCCTTGTGGTCCACCTGTTTTTGGGCTAAATGTATTATTATTATTCTTTGTAGAATTTTTGATACAGAGTTAAAAATCCAGGTGTGCATCTTTTACCTTTTACACAGTGCAGGTCAGTGTCTTACATCATATATAATCTGGGACATCATACATAATTCTGTAACTCTGTTTTATTAGGTGTGGCCAATATAACCAAGATGCTTTACAAGTAGGATTTACAGTATGTATTGCTATAGATGCCATATATATTTGTCTTTCTTCCGTTTAGTGTGGTGCAGTGCTTAGGGGTGTGTGGCAATTTGGGGGGCCACCAATGGGTATCCCTTTGCGCCAGAGCCAAACTAAGGTCTTCTGGTATTAGTGCAGCAACTGTCCGGGGTTGTGCGCATGTCTGCAATTTTGGGGATATGTGCACCTTTGGCGCCCAGGGGTCACTATGGGGGATGTTTCCATCGGTCTGCTGGAGACCATGGAGTGCCCTTTGAGCATGTGTGTGTGCATATGCAGCTATTATTTTGAGGCGGTGGCCATCTTGGAGGTGCCTGGGCGCCTGTCAGAAACCATGAATCAGAGTTAGACAGAAGTACAGTTAAATCACACTTGTTTGAATGTAAGAGATGAGGTTGATTGTTTTATAATAAAAAAAAGGTAAACAGAGTAAACGTATTCAAAACATAGCCAGAATTCAGGAACCGTCAGACAAGCCAAAACGTCAGGGAGCCAGAAGGAATGTCAGCCAAGGACGTTTTTAACAGGAACACAGGAAAGCATCTCTAGAGATGTGACTAAGGCGAAGGCAGAGATCATCTGGACTGGATGGCTTAAGTAGACAGGACTGACGAGCAGGACCATCAACAGGTAAATCACTGTGGAGAGATAGGAGCTGGCAATTAGCCAACAGCTGAGCAGCTAGCTTAGAGAAGGAAGGGCTGGGCCCAACCCTGACATCACTGAAGGATGTTCCGGGTGATTATTCGCCACCAGGGGTCAATCAGTGGGGCCATATTAGCATGGGGCTTGACCCACACTTGTAGGCTCCCTCTACTTAGGCCAGATGTCTGGAGGTGCTGTCAGAAGGCTGTTTGTGTTAGAAGGTAGAAATGTATCTGACTGACAAGACTCCTTGAGTGAGACTGTCAATTCTGGCTTTATAAAAAGGGTTCACTTACTGCTTTCTACTGAAGGGGATTCAATATTGTCCTAGGAGGAACAGATGCTAGAACTACCTTGTAATGAATGATATAAGGCGTACTGACTTCCAGGGTTTTTAACAGCATTGCTATTTTCAAGTCTGGGTCACAATAGAGGAAGGTTGCACTGTGTGATCAATCTAAAATTGGGATCCATCTGCAATATATGAGGGTCTATGTATATATTGTGGTTTAATCTATTGTAGGGAGAGAGCTCTGTGTTGAGGAAGACCTGACCTCAAGCATTGGGAACCCTTAGTACCCCTTGCTCTTAGAAAATTTAGAAACAGTAGGCTCTAATAGAATGCTTTTGGATACTACAGCTGCTAATTTAAGGTAATTGAAAATAGGGGGACATGTCTGTGCCCTTTAAATGAATGTGCCATAATGAATGAGGACTTAGTACTGAATGATTCCTCTTTTTCTAGAATGATGGCAGTTTTCTTTTATTAAATTTCTCCCCACTTGATAACTTTTAGAAGTTTGAAAGGCAACATAATGGTTCTATTAATTAAAGTATATATGGTTTATGGCTTATTGTCCTTTTTGTTTTTGCTATCCTCATATTTCTAGTAACTGGTGTTAGACCTTGAAGGAGGGTTTGCCTATGTATAAGTACCTTCTAAATGGTAGTGTTGTTGGGTATCCCTATACGACTGGATGGGAGGGTGGGGCATGGTCTGGTCACTGCTGGAACCCTGATTGGTCCCTTCTTGTGGCCCTTCCTTGTACCTACCACCCAGCCAGGAATTGCCACTATATTTTATACACCAGGGTGACAAACTGTCCAATAATTATGATTATTTTTGTTTAGATGGCTGTGACTAAGCATACTGGTGGCTCCTGAAGTGGAGAGGTCCATGAAAAGCATGGGGCAACAAGAAATCTGTATTTTCATATATACTGCATTACCCTGTCACTATTTTATTCTATGTTATGTAAATGAACTCTTGAAGAAATATGATGTCATTTATTGAAGAATACCATTTTATGACTTGATTCTACATAAATTATTAGTATTTTATTGTAACATGTGCCTATTTTAGTCAAATTCTTTTTTAATTTCCTATTTTGGTGATGCTGGAAATGAATGTGAAGAATTAAACACAATATGTTAAAATAATAAACTCTTTTTTGTGTCTACAAATTCTTAAAGTGGCACTAAAGGCTGAAGATTTTTTGCCTTCATGCATTCTATGCACTGCTCGAGGAGGAGGAGCCAGGTGCGTAGGCCTGAAAAGAAGAGGATTGGAGCTGTTCTGTGCAAAACCACTGCACAGAGCAGGGTATAGTATAACATATTTGTTATTTTAAAAATAATAATAATGTTTTAATGCCATGTTAAGCATGCTTTTAAGAAAATAGTAAACATGCATATTTTAGTATGAATTTTAATGAACAATTGTAATAAATATAATGGGTAAGAGATGAGGTTGATCTTCAGTATGGATGAGCAGAGTTATTTCACAGCTTGTGCTTGCCTTGAAAACAGATTTCATCATCAAAATTATATTAGATATCAGCAAGTAGCACTTAGACCCACTGTGGCATCCTAATATACCATTTTTTTTTTAAATATGAGAGCTATATGTGCAGCCCTATTAACATTTCTGGCACACTGCCCATGTGCTGGGATAGATGACCCCCACACATGCACCAAAGTGATGTCATCCCGTAGAGGCCAATCAAGACAGCTGAAGACCAGCACCTGGAGTAAGCCAGGTAAAAGATTTCATTGCTGGCAAAGGATCTCATGGGCGTTGAACTAAGCTGAAAAGGTATCTCCACTTTTGTGGGGAAAAAAAAAACAAATAAAGAAAAAAAATCATATAGCGTATACAATTGCAACACGAGTCAATTTGCAATTGTAATTTTCGATAAATGCAATGCAATATGGCTACCTGGAGGTGTTCTGTACACAGAATGTGTACTGACCATTCCCCACAAACATCATTTCCTGCTTGTGTGATTGGCTCACCAATTTTCCCAGAAGTCTGCCTAAGATACAAGTCAGATTTCAGGCTTTCTCTACAATGAAAATGTCATTTTTGGTGAGATACTTCCAATAGGAAATCACATGCAAAAGGATGCAGGCCCAGCAGCTTTCCTCATTACTGCCCTGGTGCTGCCACAGCTGATAATTATGACACCACTCCCCTTAGACCCACTCTGCACAGAGGCACAGAGGAACAAACAGATTGTTTTTTTATCAACAAAAGTGGAGTAAACATTGCTGACTAGTTTTGCTTTAATATCTGAGAGAAGAAATGCTTGTGCGTGACCAAGATCATCTTCTTGCCTCAAGTCAGCAATTGTTTGATCAAATATCACTGGCCTAATACTAAATTGACACCTTTGGTAGTCTATTTAAGATTTCTGCCCCCAGAAACATCAGGTAGTGTGCCAAAGTTAAAATACACTATATTACCAAAAGTATTGGGACACCTGCCTTTACACGGACATGGTAATGGCATCCCGGTCTTAGTCTGTAGAGTTTAATATTGAGTTGGCTCAACCCTCTGCAGTTATTACAGCTTCAACTCTTCTGGAAAGGCTGGCCACAAGATTTAGGAGTGTATCTATGGGAATGTTTGACCATTCTTCCAGAAGCACGTTTGTGAGGTCAGGCACAGATGTGGACAAGGAGGCCTGGCTCGCAGTCTCCACTCTAATGCCCTGTACACGCGGTCAGACATTCCGACAACAAAATCCGTCTGATTTTTTCTGACGAATTTTGGCCCAAACTTATCCTGCATATACATGCACATAGTTGTCAGAAAATCCGATTGATCAGAACGCGGTGACAAAAAACGCGTACGACGGAACTATAAAGACGACAGTAGCCAATGGCTTTTGTCTCGTAATTTATTCTGATCATGCGTGGCACTTTGTCCATCGGAATTGTCTACACACAATCTAAATTTAAATGATCTGATTTTGTTGATTTTAGATCCTGCTCTTAAACTTCGACCGACCGTGTGTACAGGGCATTAATTCTTCTGAAAGGTGTTCTATCTGATTGAGGTCAGAACTCTGTGCAGGTCAAGTTCCTCCACCCCAAACTTTCTCATTCATGTTTTTATGGATCAAACTATCCCCACAAAGTTGGGAGCATGAAATTGTCCAAAATGTCCTGGTATGCTGATGCCTTAAGAGTTCCCGTCACTGAAACTAAAGGGCCAAACCCAACCCCTGAAAAACAAGATTTGTTATTTATTGTTTTAATTCACTTTGATAGTGTACAATGCTTTTGATATGATGATTGTAAATGTACTTTAATCTACAGTACAAAAAAACTTAATTTTTTTTAGTTTTGGATATAGTTGGGAGTGGTTATTATAACAACACCTCTTGTGTTGTGTCTTATCTGCACATAAAATAACGAATCGAAATGCACTGTAGCAATATTGCAACAATATTTTTATGAATGAAGCCTATCTGCACTTCATAGTCGCAGCTTGCACTTACAAAGAAGCCACTGTTTGAGCTTCTGCAGAGCAGGACCTGGTGGTTAAAGTGGCAGCCAGGCCGTTCATTTTGAAAAGCAATGTGAGAAGGAAAGTCTGAGCATACAAGATGCTCCCAAGATCTAGCAATAGCGCGATAGGCAGACATGGCCCCCTGGGATCCTTCACCTCTGAGGGCCACCAGAATCACATCAAAAGGGACATGCCATGCCTACCCTTTTCAACACAAATTTACCCTTCCTTTTGCATGCACACCTTTTCCTGTGCCAGAGACCTATGCAGTGAAATCACAGAGTGCTATTGCTGATTTCTACAATGTGCAGATCCCAAATGCACCCACACGCCATTCTTTTGTTTTTGGGTAACATATGCTTCATGGACTTAACTTTATTTTTAATGCATTTCCTTGAGCTCATCTCATATGGGCAAGCTATTGCTTTGAAACATTTGATGCAATGTAGATTACTTAGAGAATGGTCGCTTCGGGTCACCAATTCCTCTGTGAACTCCATTAAATTCTGTTATGTATTGAATTTCAGAACATTACAATACACTGCAGGAAATTTCCCTCATATAATTCATTACATAATAGCATTTATCTGATGATTTACAAAAGAGCAAAACTTGAATTTTAAAAACTCCTGGCCCTTAAAGCTGAACTCCAGGCACAAAACCTTAATTTAAATATATTGCCCACATGTAATTATTACCTTATACAACTGACAGTCATATCATCACTGTGCTACACATAGCCTGTGCACAGAGCAGAGTTGTTGGAGGGACCCAGTAGGTCCATCTACCACAGGCTGGCTGTATAAAATTACAGGAGGGAGTAGAAACAAGACCAGTCACACTACATAAGGAGAAAAAGCACCAGGAACCAGTCTTTATTACAAGAAATTTCTACTCGAATAAATCCAGAATACATACTGCTATCTTAGCATTACTTCTGCTGCATCTGAACACCTTTTTCCCTCCATGGAAATTCATAGTGAATAGGCAAGTCATAGAACTATAGGCAGTTTTTTTCCATTTAGGATAGAGCGGGGGTCGTTTTTTTTTTTAACTCTTTTTTAACATGTAATATTTATATTTGCTATCTATGATACCTTGGGGAGAATTACTTTCACCTCCTGTCCCATAGTCATACAAAAAGAGAGAGGAAATCCTTGCAAATCAAGGGAATTCTTTGGGGACCCCCAGGTCCCCAGAACTAGTTTGCCCATTGGAAGACTTTTCCTTTTCTGGGGACAACCCAACATTTGGGGTTTAATTTGACTTTCACTTCTAATTAAAAGGGTAAACAAGATAAATACTGAGGATGAAACTGCCTAATGGGGACACAGACAGCAATCTAAACTGACAGGTGTTCTAACCCATCTCCACTCTATCTAAAACTAAAAAAAAGTTCTGCCTTTAGTTATAATTTACCCTTGTTTATCCATCCCTTCTATGTATTGCTAAAAAGGCTCTGTCATGTAGTAATTTGCTTTCTCAGATTCTCAACCATGTTCTCTTAGTCCCTTATCTGTTGATTTTTAGCAATACCCAACATTGACCCACAGAGTGACCAGAAGTGCTCTATGGTGAACGTTTATCAAACAGAGAAGAGCCGAGATCCTGATGATCATGGCTGATCTCTCAGGTGTGCCAGTTTATGAAGCTGAGATGAGGAGTGGAGAACATGCTCTTCACTACTCATCACAGGACACACCCTTCTGTCAATTACTTTTACACAGATGATCAGATTATGAAGGTGAGATCTGAAGATCTCACTGGCCATCTGTAAAATATGCTCTGTTTGGGGTGTCTAGCTTCCAATAAAAGGATGACTAATTCTTAGAATAAGGGTTGGATTTACTTACAATAGGGATATCAATACATTACAGTTATAAATAAGTAGATGGAAGATGGGGTAACGGGAAGAAAGGGGTCTTACAGGTCTTAGCCCTTGTACACACGGTCGGAGATTCCAAAACTGTCCAAAACTGTTGATGTCCAAAACTGTTGTATACACACGGTCGGACAAAGTTGTCGGAAAATCCAACGTGATGACGTTATTTCGTTATGACGGGACTACGTTCACGCTAGTAGCCAATAGCTTTGGTGTAGGAATTTGGTCTGAGCATGCATGGCACTTTGTCCGATCGGAATTCTCTTCACATGATCGGAGTATGTCCGATCGGAGCATTTTGTCTGAAAATTTTACCAACAAGTTGGAAAACTTGGTCCGTCGGATACTCAGACGGAAACAGTCCGATGTAGACCACACACAGTAGGAATATCCGACCAAATGGTCCGATTGGACACATTCCGTCGGAATCTCTGACCATGTGTACAAGGGCTAACACTCATACACACGCATTCTCTCTGAATCTCTCAGGCCAGGGACCCACAGCCCAGGGGGTGTTGGTCATCACGGCCATTGAAGACAGTTAAAAAGTTTGTTTCTCTCTCAGGCTCAACTTCAGTTCCATTGAGCAGTTTATCACACTGCAATTCATCACCCTTCAGGCACCATGCTGGCCAGGTGTGAGGGGGCAGTTGAATATCCTCAAGAGACCTGTTGGTTAGATAATAATGACCTTATGCCATATATATATATATATATATATATATATATATATATATATATATATATATATATATATATTGTGAGGGGGTTCGCTCGGTAGCGGGTGTGTGTGACCCCCTGGATGGGTTCACAACACAAAGTCAGGCACAGCAGACAGCGGTTTAGGTGCAAAAAACTAAAGATCCGGTTTATTTAGGCTACATGCAGTGATACATATAACAGCCAAACAAAATAAAACAAGAAAATAAATCCTGGTCAGCTTGACCTCTAACTACACACGTAGACTCCCTGTCTAACAACTGGGCGCAGCCTTGTGCTGCCCCAGTCCCTGTCTCTATTGTAGGGGTTTGCCACACAGGCGTTAACTCACCGCACAGAACAGATCTCAGACTCCCCAGTCTATACACACAAAACTGGTTCCAGGATGGAGCATCTCCCTATGCATGCTGGGGTTTTTTGTAGAGGTCTTAATGAGCCCACTTACTACAGCTGGGCTCATTAACTCTTCCCCTCTAATTGTAAAAGTCTGCATAAAGCCTGAATCTAGGGCACACATATTTCCCATCCTGGATACAACCAGGTGATTTTACCTGCGTGCTGCCACAATATATATATATATATATATATATATATATATATATAAACAAATCACGAAAACTAAAACAAAAAGAGAATTAACCATAAATAAAAAAAAAAAAAAAGGTAAAAATGAAAAAAAAAACTTTATGAAAAATGAAAAATCTGCCCATTTTCACACAAGAACAACATGACAAGACAGCCACTATAAAACAATGATAAATAGTGATGGACGAACTTCCGACAGGACGTTTCGCGAACGCGGCCGATAGTTTGCAAACTGTAAACTTTGCGGCGGGCCCCATTGACTTCAATGGGAGGCGAACTTTACAAACCTACAGGTCAAATTTGCAGCCACTAAATAATTACTAGCTGTGCACACATAGTCCCACCACATGGCCAATGACATAACACATGTATGAGGTGAATCTGGGATCGACAACTACAAGTATTCTTTTTTTATATGTGAAATTCTGACAATGCAGGACTCAGGAGCGCAAGAAGGCAATGGAGGAGAGGGAAGGTCAGGGTAGGCAAAGAAGAGGGTGCAGGAGATGATCACCAGCACCTTAATATAGAGCACTGACACCTGCACCGTGATAGAGTGATCTGACACCAGCACCGTGATAGAGAGCACTGACATCAGCACCGTGACATAAAACACTGACATCAGCACCGTGATATAGAGCACTGACACCTGCACCGTGATAGAGTGATCTGACACCAGCACCGTGATAGAGAGCACTGACATCAGCAGCGCGACATAAAGCACTGACACCAGCACCGTGATATACAGCACTGACACCTGCACCGTAAGCAGCCCCAGGAGGAAGTCAGCATAGCACAGGGATGGTGGGAGCCCCTCATAATAAGCAGCCCCAGGATGAAGTCAGCATAGCACAGGGATGGTGGGAGCCCCTCATAATAAGCAGCCCCAGGAGGAAGTCAGCACAGCACAGGGATGGTGGGAGCCCCTCATAATAAGCAGCCCCAGGAAGAAGTCAGCACAGCACAGGGATGGTGGGAGCCCCTCATAATAAGCAGCCACAGGAGGAAGTCAGCACATGGATGGTGGGAGCCCCTCATAATAAGCAGCCCCAGGAGGATGTCAGCCTAGCACAGGGATGGTGGGAGCCCCTCATAATAAGCAGCCCCAGGAGGAAGTCAGCATAGCACAGGGATGGTGGGAGCCCCTCATAATAAGCAGCCCCAGGAGGAAGTCAGCATAGCACAGGGATAGTGGGAGCCCCTCATAATAAGCAGCCCCAGGAGGAAGTCAGCACAGCACAGGGATGGTGGGAGATCCCTCATAATAAGCAGCCCCAGGAAGAAGTCAGCACAGCACAGGGATGGTGGGAGCCCCTCGTAATAAGCAGCCACAGGAGGAAGTCATCACAGGGATGGTGGGAGCCCCTCATAATAAGCAGCCCCAGGAGGATGTCAGCCTAGCACAGGGATGGTGGGAGCCCCTCATAATAAGCAGCCCCAGGAGGAAGTCAGCATAGCACAGGGATGGTGGGAGCCCCTCATAATAAGCAGCCCCAGGAGGAAGTCAGCACAGCACAGGGATGGTGGGAGCCCCTCATAATAAGCAGCCCCAGGAAGAAGTCAACACATCACAGGGATGGTGGGAGCCCCTCGTAATAAGCAGCCACAGGAGGAAGTCAGCACAGGGATGGTGGGAGCCCCTCATAATAAGCAGCCCCAGGAGGATGTCAGCGTAGCACAGGGATGGTGGGAGCCCCTCATAATAAGCAGCCCCAGGAGGAAGTCAGCATAGCACAGGGATGGTGGGAGCCCCTCATAATAAGCAGCCCCAGGAGGAAGTCAGCATAGCACAGGGATGGTGGGAGCCCCTCATAATAAGCAGCCCCAGGAGGAAGTCAGCACAGCACAGGGATGGTGGGAGCCCCTCATAATAAGCAGCCCCAGGAAGAAGTCAGCACAGCACAGGGATGGTGGGAGCCCCTCATAATAAGCAGCCACAGGAGGAAGTCAGCACAGGGATGGTGGGAGCCCCTCATAATAAGCAGCCCCAGGAGGATGTCAGCCTAGCACAGGGATAGTGGGAGCCCCTCATAATAAGCAGCCCCAGGAGGAAGTCAGCATAGCACAGGGATGGTGGTAGCCCCTCATAATAAGCAGCCCCAGGAGGAAGTCAGCATAGCACAGGGATGGTGGGAGCCCCTCATAATGAGCATAGCACAGGGATGGTGGGAGCCCCTCATAATAAGCAGCCCCAGGAGGAAGTCAGCATAGCACAGGGATGGTGGGAGCCCCTCATAATAAGCATAGCACAGGGATGGTGGGAGCCCCTCATAATAAGCAGCCCCAGGAGGAAGTCAGCATAGCACAGGGATGGTGGGAGCCCCTCATAATAAGCAGCCACAGGAGGAAGTCAGCATAGCACAGGGATGGTGGGAGCCCCTCATAATAAGCAGCCCCAGGAGGAAGTCAGCATAGCACAGGGATGGTGGAAGCCCCTCATAATGAGCATAGCAAAGGGATGGTGGGAGCTCCTCATAATATGCACAGAAGAGGTACAGCCCCAGGAGGAAGTCAGCACAGCACAGGGATGATGGGAGCCCCTCATAATAAGCAGCCCCAGGAGGAAGTCAAGTATGTGCAAGTATTTTATACGTGTATTACACAACTATATACTGCACACCAAATAGTACACCTATACCAGTCCTTAAGGACCTTTGTGGAACTAGTAGCTAGGGATTAGCAGACTGTACCTCAGTCCCTATACTGATAAAGGACTGCTGCAGAATAGGGCAACAGTCAGCAGTAGTGCACCTCAACCCTATATATTGTGGACCTATACCAGTCCTTAAGGATTAGCAGACTGTACCTCACTCAACCCTATATACTGTAGTACGCTATACCTTACCAGTCCTTATAAGGACCTTTGTGGAACTAGTAGGTTGTGATTAGCAGACTGTACCTCAGTCCCTATACTGATAAAGGACTGCTGCAGAATAGGGCAGCAGTCAGCAGTAGTGCACCTCAACCCTATATATTGTGGACCTATCCCAGTCCTTAAGGATTAGAAGACTGTATCTCACTCAACCCTATATACTGTAGTATGCTATACCTTACCAGTCCTTAGAATGACCTTTGTGGAACTAGTAGGTTGTGATTAGCAGACTGTACCTCAGTCCCTATACTGATAAAGGACTACTGCAGAATAGGGCAGCAGTCAGTAGTAGTGCACCTCAACCCTATATATTGTAGACCTATACCAGTCCTTAAGGATTAGCAGACTGTACCTCACTCAACCCTATATACTGTAGTACGCTATACCTTACCAGTCCTTAGAAGGACCTTTGTGGAACTAGTAGGTTGTGATTAGCAGACTGTACCTCAGTCCCTATAATGATAAAGGACTGCTGCAGAATAGGGCAGCAGTCAGCAGTAGTGCACCTCAACCCTATATATTGTGGACCTATACCAGTCCTTAAGGATTAGCAGACTGTACATCACTCAACCCTATAGACTGTAGTACGCTTTACCTTACCAGTTCTTATAAGGACCTTTGTGGAACTAGTAGGTTGTGATTAGCAGACTGTACCTCAGTCCATATACTGATAATGGACTGCTGCAGAATAGGGCAGCAGTCAGCAGTAGTGCACCTCAACCCTATATTGTGGACCTATACCAGTCCTTAAGGATTAGCAGACTTTACCTCACTCAACCCTATAGACTGTAGTACGCTATACCTTACCAGTTGTTATAAGGACCTTTGTGGAACTAGTAGGTTGTGATTAGCAGACTGTACCTCAGTCCCTATACTGATAAAGGACTGCTGCAGAATAGGGCAGCAGTCAGCAGTAGTGCACCTCAACCCTATATATTGTGGACCTATACCAGTCCTTAAGGATTAGCAGACTGTACCTCACTCAACCCTATAGACTGTAGTACGCTATACCTTACCAGTTCTTATAAGGACCTTTGTGGAACTAGTAGGTTGTGATTAGCAGACTGTACCTCAGTCCATATACTGATAATGGACTGCTGCAGAATAGGGCAGCAGTCAGCAGTAGTGCACCTCAACCCTATATTGTGGACCTATACCAGTCCTTAAGGATTAGCAGACTTTACCTCACTCAACCCTATAGACTGTAGTACGCTATACCTTACCAGTCGTTATAAGGACCTTTGTGGAACTAGTAGGTTGTGATTAGCAGACTGTACCTCAGTCCCTATACTGATAAAGGACTGCTGCAGAATAGGGCAGCAGTCAGCAGTAGTGCACCTCAACCCTATATATTGTGGACCTATACCAGTCCTTAAGGATTAGCAGACTGTACCTCACTCAACCCTATAGACTGTAGTACGCTATACCTTACCAGTCGTTATAAGGACCTTTGTGAAACTAGTAGGTTGTGATTAGCAGACTGTACCTCAGTCCCTATACTGATAAAGGACTGCTGCAGAATAGGGCAGCAGTCAGCAGTAGTGCACCTCAACCCTATATATTGTGGACCTATACCAGTCCTTAAGGATTAGCAGACTGTACCTCACTCAACCCTATAGACTGTACTACGCTATACCTTGCCAGTTCTTATAAGGACCTTTGTGGAACTAGTAGGTTGTGATTAGCAGACTGTACCTCAGTCCCTATACTGATAAAAGACTGCTGCAGCATAAGGGCAGCAGTCAAGTATAATATTCTTTCTATATTTGGAAGAAAGAATTTTATACGTGTACAACCCTATTACCATACTAGTCCTGAAAAGGACCTTTGTGGACCTAATAGTAACAGCTAATGATTAAACTGACTGTCCCTCACTGCTACACACAGCGTCCTGTCTGTCCCTCTGTACACTGACAAAACACAGGCTGCTGCAACAATCACTTGAATAGCAGTGCACTCAAAGCTATATCCTGTACTATACCATACCAGTCCTGAAAAGGACTTTTGTGGACCTAATAGTGACAGCTAATGATTAAACTGACTGTCCCTCTCTGCTACACACAGCGTCCTGTCTGTCCCTCTGTACACTGACAAAACACAGGCTGCTGCAACAATCACTTGAATAGCAGTGCACTCAAAGCTATATCCTGTACTATACCATACCAGTCCTGAAAAGGACTTTTGTGGACCTAATAGTGACAGCTAATGATTAAACTGACTGTCCCTCTCTGCTACACACAGCGTCCTGTCTGTCCCTATCTGCACTGACAAAAGACAATCTGCTGCAACAATGACTTGAATAGCAGTGCCTCAAACCTATATCCTGAACTACACCTATACCATACCAGTCCTTAAAAGGACTTTTGTGTTCCTAATAGCTAGCGATTTGGGTCACTGCAGTCTCTCCCTGCTCCACACAGCAACCTCTCCCTATAGTGACAGTAGAAAGAATGTAAAATGGCCACCGGATCGGGTCTATTTATAAGTTAGGAGGAATATCCAATTGTTCATGTGCTGTAATGTCTCAATTGGCTGTCCTGTACCCCATGATGGATGTGTGACCATAGGTCAAAGTTCTTTTACACAGTAAACACGTAAGTCCGCCGGGCGAACAGCGGCAATAGTCCGCCGATCGGGCGAATCGCGAACAGCCGAAATTCGCCGCGAACCGACCGCCGGGCGAACCGTTCGGCCATCCCTAATGATAAACACTTAACCTTTAATTAAAGACATCCATGGACTTTTCTCATGAGAAGAGTAAAGCCACGTACATACGATTGGATTTTCTGACAGAAATTGTGTGATGACAGGCTATTGGTGGAAAATCCGTCCATTTGTATGCTCCATCGGACAATTGTTGTCGGATTTTCCGCAGACGAATGTTGGATGGCAGGATTTAAAATTGTCTGTTGTCGTATTTCTGAGCGTGTGTACACAAGTCCATCAGACAAAAGTCCAAAGTTCAAAACCGCATGCTCAAAAGCAAGGACGAGCCAGAAGCAGTCGGTCTTGTAAACTAGCATTCATAATGGAGAATTACCATTCTTGACGTGGCAAATTATGAAATCTCCAAATGCAGCACACAATTCTTTTCTTCTTTAGGGCCGGTTCACACAGCGAGGCGATGCGAGGCGACACGACTCGCCTCGCCTCGCTCCCGCAAGTCGCCCCCGTTCTGTACAATGGAACCGTTCTGAGAGGAGCGACTCGAGTCGCTCCGACTCAGAAAAAAGGTTCCTGTACTACTTCTGGGCGACTTCGGGGGCGACTTGCATTGACTTCTATACAGAAGTCCTCTGCAAGTCGCCGCTGAGGTCCCCGCAGGTCGCGGCGAGGCAAGTTGGAGACGCCTCGCCGCGCCTCGCTGTGTGAACCGGCCCTAAATGAAGCTGCTTTGCTGGTGATACTGATGGAGTTATTGCAAACAAATTTTAAAAGTTTTTTTTTTCTAGTAATACCAAGAATAATATTATTATGCTTGTTATTTTTATCTTGGTGCAAGTTACCGCAACACCATTATCCCACAGTTTTTAAGATCAAAGATACAACTATGTTGGTGTCCCTTGTTAATTTTACATTGTATTTTTAAAAATGTAACTGCCTACTCCCAAACTGTTATTTGAAGTAAAACACATAGCCAAGTATTATTCTCCACAATTTTCTTATTGTGCATTAAGAAAAGGAAAACAAATAAAATTAGACATGCTATCTGCCAAAAATATAGAAAATATAACTACGGTAATCAAATCATTATTATTCAACTAAAAAAATAGAATAAAAGCCTCATTCATGTGTCCTGCTTCTTAATATAGGGGGTCAACAATGCCAAGAGTTGGTGAAAGCAGGGGTCCGTCATCCGGAGTTAATTCCGAAAATCCTCTGACTTATTCTCCTGGAGCTCCTACAGCAAAGGCATATGACATAATTGGTCATGTTTAATAAAGCAACCAATTTTTGGTCCAAGAAATCCAACTCCTCCTGTTCCTGGACTGGAATTGGGTCAAAGAAATAACTCCAAGGCCAATTCTAAATAACACCTTATCTCCTCTGATTTTGCAACATGGCTGGTTGATGAACGGCCGTTCAGAAACAAACTGAAAAGTGCGAACTGAAAAGTGTGACATGAAAAGTGCAAATCAACACTCACCAAACTTCTACTAACAGGAAATTAGCAGAAGCAGCATAAAGGGTGGCTCCTGACAATTGAACTTCTTCTTTTTCGGCTTGTAGTATGTCTAGTACCTTGTTTCCCTGAAAATAAGACCTAGCGTGATTGTCGGGGATGGCTGCAATATAAGTCCTACCCCCCAAATAAGCCCTAGTTAAAGCCCTTGTAGGTCTTATTTTCAGGGTAGGGCTTATTTTCGAGGAAACAGGGGAGGGCTTATTTAGGGGGTAGGGCTTATATTACAGCCATCACCGACATTCACGCTAGGTCTTATTTTCGTGGAAACAGGGTACTTCACTACGTTCGTGTTTGTTGGTCAACAATTGTGTACCGTTTGTATGCAAGACAAAATCCAGGCACACGCCTTCGGACAAAAGTCTGAGGTTTTGTCTACGGAAAATCCAATCGTGTGTAAAGCCGCGTACACACGGGCGGACTGTCTGGCCAACTAAGTCCGTCAGACAATCCGACAGATAGTCCGTCCTACTTTTGAATGAACGGACTTGACCACACACGATGAACAGACAGTCCGTTGAAAGCTTGCGCGATGACGTGTACAGCACGTACGACGGGACTAGAAATACGACGTCCAATACACTGCAATGCAACCTTCGACCGTGTAAATCCTTTCTGAGCATGCGCCACACTTAGTCCGTCCAACTTGCCTACTCACGAGCGGATTGTCCGCTGAAACCAAAGTTGGACGGACAATATTACGGAAATTCCGAAATACTTAGTCCGTCAGACTGTCCGCTGAAAAAGTCCGCTGAAGCCCACATACGAGCGGACTGTCCGCTGAAATGTGTTTCAGCGGACTAAGTTGGACAGACAGTCCGCCCGTGTGTACGCGGCCTTAGAGGCTTAAGTGCTCATTTCAATCTGAAAGACAATTAATGGGAAAAACAAAAAACAAAACACCTGTACCTCATCACAACGTTTGTAACTTCATTTGTAACTTTTTAATCCATTAATACTTGACTATTGTTTTGTTTTTTTCATTGTTTGCAATTACTAATTAATGAGCTGGTGGTACCATGTGATAATCGATTATGCATTTACATTAACCTAACTCCGCTCTGCTAAATTTGGCCACTGTTGTTCTCACTTCGAAGGACCTGCAAACAAAACACAAACATTATTATCCAAACTAGATTAACTTCTTCCATGGTCCCTGGAAAAAAGAACACAAAGACAGTTATTACACACAATTATCACAACAATGGACTTTTTAAGTCCCCCAAGTCTTTTCCTAATAATTGTGTTGCTAGGGGAACAATTGCCATATTTTTCTATACTATGCAGGCAGTATTGGTAAACTTTGCCATATTACTCAGGAAAAAATAAAAAAATATGGCATGTTAAAAAACTGCAAGATGCGCGTAAATAATGAGCAATAAAAAAGGGTCAAAATACACATTTAAAAAATGTGCCAAAATGTGTGTAAAAAACTGTGAGTTAAAAAAAAGCGCCAGTGCTTATTATTTTCATGTAATTACACGGTCTTTTTAACTTTGGTTTCACGTTTAAAACTCTGCTGCTCTGTAATCACCACAGGTATCTCAGGAGATCACAGGCAGCCCTCAACCTTCTACAAAGATCTCAAGTGTTCTCAGAGGAAAAACTTCTCTCTTCTCCTTCTGAGAACAAATGTTCTCCGCTTCATAAACAGGGTGCCAGAGGGGAAATTTTTTCTCTGAGAACTGCTGAGAACTGAAATGAGATAAATGATCTTTGTTTGAAGACCCTAGCAATACCTGTGGCTGAGAGAAATGCAATGGTCTGGCTGATTGCCATCTGGCTGCCTTTGGCATTGATTCTCATATACTTGAAACAAGCACATGGATCAAGAAAATCAGAAATCCTAGTCAGCATAGCCATTCCTTGTCAGTGGCTCATAAGGTACTGAAGACAGTGTATTACCATTACAGCCAGAAAACTAGAAATTCAAAAGTGAAGGTCAACAATGGAAGCCTCCATATTCTGTCAGTATTATTCTCTGCTGCAGCATCGCATAAAATTTACTGATAAGCAAAAGCAGGATTGTATGTATGCATGCATTATTAGAGTTCTGTAAATCTAGTAAAAAAAAAAAAAAAACATTTGAAAGATATCTGTGATGTTCTATAGTAAATATTATACTTCCTTTTAATGCAGAAACCCTTTTACTGGCTTTCTTTTTCCACCCAGAAGTCATAAAATTTTCAGGTTGCCCGAGAAACCAATTTTATTGTTCTTTATTCTCTGTTAAGCCACCCATATATATACTGTAGTTAGGGTATATACCAAATGACGTTAATTTGAGAGAATATTGACAGCCAACAATATTTGGAAACTGGACATCTGGCAAAAGTGTAAATGTAAACCAGCACTAATCAGTCTTCTTCAAGTTATATTAACCACTTCAGCCCAGGAAGGATTTGGCTGTTCCTTACCAGAGCACTTTTTGCGATTCGGCACTGCGTCGCTTTAACTGCCAATTGCACGCTCGTGCGACGTTGCACCCAAACAAAATTGACATCCTTTTTTTCCCACAAATAGAGCTTTCTTTTGGTGGTATTTGATCCCCTCTGCGTTTTTTTTTTTTGCACTATAAACAAAAAAAAGAGCGACAATTTAGAAAAAAAAACGCAATATTTTTTACTTTTTGCTATAATAAATATCCCCCAAAAATATATATTAAAAAAATATTTGTTTCCTCAGTTTAGGCCGATATGTATTGTTCTACATATTTTTGGTAAAAAAAATCTAAAAAAATCACAATAAGCATATATTGATTGGTTTGTGCAAAATGTATAGTGTCTACAAAATAGGGGATAGTTTTATGGCATTTTTATTATTATTATTTTTATTAGTAATGGCAGCAATCTGCAATTTTTATCATGACTGCGACATTATGGCAGACACATCAGTCACTTTTGACACTATTTTGGGACCATTATCATTTATACAGTGATCAGTGCTATAAAAATGCACTGATTACGGTGTAAATGACACTGGCAGTGAAGGGGTTAACCACTAGGGGGAGATGAAGGGGTTAAGTGTGTCCTGGGGAGGGATTCTAACTTTGGGGGGATGGGCTTCAAAACACATGACAGCGATCACTGCTCTCGATGACAGAGAGCAGTGATCTCTGTCATGACACTAGGCAGAACAGGAAATACTTTGTTTACAAAGGCATCTCATGTTGTAAAGCGCTGAGCAAACTGTTGGTGCTATATAAAACCTGTATAATAATAATAATGTATAATAATCTCTCCGTTCTACCTCTCCATGACACGATCACAGGCACCGAGTGGACTTTGAGTCCGCGGGACCTTCGGTCACAGAGAACGCAACAGACGTGCACCTGCAGTGCCGCTTCTTAAAGGGAACGTACCTGTATGCCCTTTTGCCCGCCCGTGCCATTCTGCCAACGTATATCGTCATGCAGCGGTTGGGAAGTGGTTAAAGTAAAGTTAAAATACTGTGAGCATTATCATGAGGTTTTGATAAACCATTGGAGACGATTTTCAAGTGGTGGATTCCATCTGTATTGTTGTATGAATGTGTTCCTGTGGGAGTGTGAGCTGGACAATAGGGAAGAGCAGTTTTACAGGATATGTGACACTTGTAGCGCATGCAATGTTTTTGTGTGTAGGTGCCCTTGATGTTTGCATCTACATCTGTATGTACATGTACGTGGGTGTGGGTTGGGTGCAACATTTTTTTTTTGAAGGGGGGGGGGAGTTTAAAGTGCTTGGGTGTAATTTTAATTGTTTAGACTTTTTTTTTTCACAAAAAAATTAGTTCTATCACATTGGGGACAAAAAATCCCCTATGATTTAATGAGATTTAATGAGATATCAGGGGTCTTTTAGACCCCTGATGTCTCACTTGTTCTTCTATGAAGCTAATAGAAAACAGAACAGCAGGACAGCAAAAAAAACGAAGTTATGTTATATACATGACATCCGGTATCCTACTAGGTAGAATACCAAATGAAAATGAAAATAATCAGGAGGCTGTAAAGCTGCCAGATTGCTTTAATCTAAAAGTCTGTGTAAATCCCCCTGCTGCCAACGACATATGGCAGTAAAATGATTAAACTGTACATAAAGTAAAACACTTTTTTTAATGAAATATGGACTATTTTTTTTGTCTGTATGTATCCTATCAAACACAACAGGAAATTACTCCAAAACCAAGTGAAACCCCCTCTTAAGCCACCCATACACGGTTCAAATCTCAACCAGTTCAGCAGAAATAGGCTGAAATTCGAACCGTTAATGGGAAAGCTGAATATACAAAGTTGATTGATCAATAAACTTGGGTACAACCAGCCTGCTGGATTCACTTGTGATTATCTCTAGTGGCTGTGGCACTGTCTTCTCCTGGTGGTGACGGAGACGTAGAAGACAATTGCTGATTCCCCTGTCAACACTGTCCCGAGTTTCAACCTTTTTTGTTTCAGGAGTTGTTTGAGAACCACACGAAGCAGTAAATGCCTATCTTGTTCTAAGGACCTTCGTTTTTATTTCTGTAGAAATATAATTTAAGACAGAATATAAGATTAAGATTAAGAAGATAGAAGCTGTTTTAAAATGCAACTGAGATAAAAAGAATAATTCACAAATGTTCATAATTTATTGTCATTCATTAGTGACTTTGATCTATACCTAACAAGGTGTCTGGAGACCAAAAACAATAGTTACGTAGATCTACAGAGATTTAGTGTCAAATAAATAAGTAACACTAAATGTCACTATGTGATGAAGGTAAAACTGTAGAAATCCTCTCTAAAAGTATTTCTTCTTATAACAGGAATGCAAGGTGCTGCTGTGTATACAGGCGTATTTTAACTAATCAGCTTTACAGCTTGAAGCCCCAGCCTTGGGTGCCCACTGAGCAGCTGGGGAAGTGCTCAGCACACACAATATCAGTTTAATCAATTTATCAAAAATCATTATGGGTCATTCTAAAAAAAAAAAAAAAATGAAAGCACAGGTACTACAATACATAAGCCACAGGATGCAGAACATCAAATTGGAGAGCCTGAGTGGCTTCCAAAAAAAAAAAAAAACGTTGAGATCCAAACAACATCACAGCTGTGCTACTGCCACATATTCCACTGGGTGTTCAGGGACCCATGGATGGAAGATGGTTATGCTGTGTGTTATTAGCCGCTCTTTTCTTGCAATAATCTGTGCTTGGCTAAAAGCTTGGCTGAAAGCTGTTCTGTGTTCTGAAAACATTCTTTCCTGAAAGTCATTTCAATTGCACCTGCACAGCTGTGCCTACTATCTCACCATAGCCAAATTCATTAGGCTTTTCACAGCACTTGTTAGCGTAACAAAAACACTGCAATTGTTGGTGCTTAGATCGTAGAAGGATTTGCATGTTAGAAAGTAAAAAATATAAGTAGCTGAAGGAATTTAGCTAATGGGGCACACAGGTAGACATAATGAAAGCCCAAATAATAATTGGAGCCTCCTAGTGGGTAAACTATCTTACTTTCACCTTGTAGTAGCCAATCAGGGAGGAAATATAATTTCTAACAATGAATTTCTCTTATTTGGCACCTTTGGTCTTTTAAATATTCCATTAAAAGTATTTATATATATATATATATATATATATATATATATATATATATATATATATATACGCTTTATACGGGCAGAAAAACACCTGTTGATCCTACCAAAAATCATCTGTGCTGATAACTTCCTGTTCTCTCCATCTGTACTGACTGTTATAAAATGCCATAGGTCCAAACTGTCTCTAAGCAGCTCTGCATGGTAGCCAATCAGCTTCTAACCTCAGCTTGTTCAATTAAGCTTTGGCAATAAAACCTGGAAGTAAGCCTGATACTGCACTCTCCAGCTTTAGCAAAAAAAAAAAACCTCTAGAGGAATACAGAGCCACAACTCTCTATGTTATGGACAATAGTGGAGGGATGGGGATCTTTAGCCCTATCTTGATTCTGTTGTCTTGATATAAAATGGTGAATGAGGGCTGTCATTTTCATCCTAGGACCAGAAGTGTGTTCCTGGTAGAATTACCAGGCAGAAATAAAGGATACAAAACTAAGGACTGATCAGTGTGATCAGTTTAATATAAATAATCTTGTCAGAATCTTGAAAACCAGGCAGATATATGGCACACATAAGTGTAGCTCTGCAACCATTATTATATCTTTAACAGTATATATTTTTTTTAAATGCAAGCAGTGTTTGAACCTGAATTTGACTTGGTACAGCAAAGTTCATAGGGAGGTAGAAGCAGCACAATAAGCCAATCAGATATGCTGCAGTGCAAGGAGCTATCTAATTCCAAGTACACATTATCGGAATTATGGTCAGAAAAAGGTCTGATGGTTTTCCCAACGGAATTCCTATGGAATTCCACTCAAGCTGTCTTGCCTACGTGCGGTCACACCAAAATTCGGATCGTTTAGAACACGGTGACGTACAACACATACGACGGGACTAGAAAAAGAAAGTTCAATAGCCAGTTGCCAATAGCTTCCATCTTGTAGTTGAATCTGAGCATTTGTAAGTTTTTGCGTGTCAGAATTGCATACACACAATTGGAATTTCCGATAGAAAGTTTTTCCGTTGGGAAAATTGAGAACATGCTCTCAAATTTTTGCTGGCTAAATTCCGATGGAGCCTACACGCGGTCGCATTTTCCATCTTTTGCTGGCCAAAATTCCGATCATGTGTACGTGGCATAAGAAGAACAGTGGGCAAAGTGACAAAGAGATGAGTCACCTGCTTCTATTTTCACCATCCAGTCCCATGGTGAGAGTGGAACATGCAGGTACCTTGCTAGAAAGGGCTCTGTGGAAAAGCTTTGTAAATCTCAAAACGGAATGGACACAGCTGGCATGTATTTAACTACTTTGGGTATTTAGCTGTTTGCCTGAAGTTCCACTTTCAGAATTGTTATTTTTATTAGGGCATATATGCTCAACATATTTACATTGTCCTTCCTGTTTGGTATTATTGCACAGTGATTGTGATTTACTGTTTCTGTTCCCAGGTTGGAGTGGTTACCATTTGTTTGCACAGGTTGTGATTTGGTGCAGTTATGCATGGGATACCTTCAGCTGCCATTGTGCCCTTGCTGGGTGTCCCGTGCGTCCCTAAACTTTTAAGGAGGCATGGGCTTCCCGCAGGCAAACCTGCCCTTAATCTATTCAATTGCCATATCTGTGCTCCAATTTGGGAGACTCTCAAAATTAGGAACACAGTAAAACTGGGGTGCCTTGACGTGGCCACTGCAACTTACACATATGTTTGCAAATGTGTGCTACTAAACCCCTTGCTTTTAATGTGAACTGTTAGACAGGGTCATTTGGTTTGTTGCAGGCTAGTTGGTAAGAGAGCTAAGAACGTTTGCCTGTTTGTTTTATGTGCGTTGTCCTTCCATGTGCTTCTTGCTGCAAAGGCTAGTTACAGGTTGAGGTGGTTGCCATTTGTTTGCAGAGAAACTGGTTGGCCATTGCACAGTGAGCAGAGTGGACCCCAAGCACTGCTCTCCGAGCTGTGGGGCATGGAACCTGATGTTGAGTTGAGGAGCCAAAGGTGAGTTCCACACTTTGCTGATGAAAAATATGCTGTGTGCCTGAAGGACTGTGACCTGAGTGACAGGGCTAAGGAGAGACATGAGTCTGTTAGTGTGTGTCTGCAGCTAGAGACCAATTTACAGTAGTTGGAGTTACAAGCAGAGCCTGGAGTCAGAGGGACTGTGGAACTGTGCGCTGTTTGGGCTAGGAATCTGTCAGAGTCTCAGAGCCACATGTCTGCTGTTGCGTGAACCTGTGTAGAAAGCTCAGAGTTTCAGTGCTGCTGAGAATGACTGTCTGCTGTGGCTGTCTGAGGCTTTTCCTGTGCTACTGCTACAGATCCTTGTGTTACAGTACTTAGAGTTACTGGCTGCAGGGGTCAGAGGGAAGAAACCATGTGCTGATACCACTGCTGCTACTGTAAGAGATTCCCTGGAGTCTGGGAAGGGGGTCCTGAAACTGCTTCTGAGATTTGGTGAGAGACTGTGGCTGCTTCTGGTTCTGTGGGAGCTGAATGTAATTTCTTGCCCTCATTGGAGGTGTTTGGAGTTTCTGTTGGGAGCCGGTTTGAGAGGGGGAACTTTTGCTGACCTTCAAGGAACTGATGTAGACCCAGAGACCAACTACCATAGTGAGAGGCCTTGTGGGCTTTCCCTGTTACCTGTTTATTGGGATGGTACTTTCCCTGGAATTACCTTGGAATATTTCCTTTGGGAGCACCCTTACTTTGTTTGGTAATTCAAAACTTTGTTATAGATCGATCAACCCAGGGCTATTGACCCCAGAGCTGGCAGGGTTAGGTTTAGCACTATTGGACAGTAGGGTAATCAGGGACATTAACTAATGTAGCTAAGCTATTTGATATCATACTACACATTATTTTAATATTACCTTTTGTGATAGTATTACTACTGCTGTTGTGTTGGTAATCCGCTTTCCATCCACTTTCCCACTGCAGGGTTTTACCTGTAAATTAAGCACATTTATATGTTTTCAAATGTCTTGGTGGTCACTCTGGTCCAGGTACTGAGCAAGTCATCACTGATGCAGAGGAGGAGAACGCAAACAATCCAGTGGCTCCCCCTGAGGTAGCTCTACATATGCATGTTTCTTTTATCAGACAATGGATTGTCATTGTATAAAAAGACATAATGATATGTTAGACTTATGTGAAACCTTTTTACAAGCAGTCCTCTATGTAATACTCAGCAGGCTACTAACATGTTGTGTTGTCTCCAGTGTTTTAACTGGGAAACCGCAACTGTGTTTGGCATAGCAGCAAAGGGTCTGTAATTATAAGCTGTAGTTCTTCCACACCATTAGGTTTTGTGAAATACAAGTGCAGCCCCAACTGAGAAAATATGCTGTATGTAACACACATTAATCCACACTGAATTGTATTACAAGGTGCTTATTTTTCAAGAAAATATGTAACATCCATCATGAAAAATGGCCCAAACATGCAGGGGGGTAAATCTCCTGAAGGTCAAGTGGTTTAGTGTATAAAAGTATGCTATGTACAGGTAAGCATTTAGCATTTTACAACGTAGAGTAGGGACTGGTCAGAGAAAGCTCACAGTGATGCAGTATAAGAAATAAGACATTCAGCAGGTGGCCTACTGTATATGTGAAAATCAGTTTGTAAGTGGATAAAAAAAGTGGCTAAAAGACCTTATTGAGAGATTAGTGGTTAATAATTCTTATTCTGAATGGTCTCAGGTTATCAGTTGCCCCCAAGGTTCAGTAAGAGGCATAACTAGAGCCTTCAGGGCCCCGGTGCAAGAAACCTTGAAGGGCCCCTCTGAACTCCCCCTTCATTTCATTGGTCCCGGGGCCCTTTTCTCTCTTCCCGTGGCCTTCCCCGCTGACCCCGGGGGCACTTTACTCCTGTTGCGGGGCCCTTTGTTTGTAAGGGTCCCACAGTCAGACCCATTCATATGTTCTGCAGTGGGCCCCCTTACTACCATCTTGGGCCCACCACACTGTGGCAGAAAACAATAGACATGTCACCAGCACACCAGAGAACTCCATATAAGGGTCCAACACAATGGCAGAACTACCAGGGTTGCAAAGGTCACACTTGAGACTGGGTCCTGGCATTCTGCCACCATAGGCACCCCTAGCCCCTTCTTTATGTCATGCCCCTGCTATTGATAGGGCTGGTCTAGTGTCTCTGTCTCCACGGCAGCGGCGGTAGTCGATCAGGACCCAGTGCTGGTTATATTATGGGGCTGATGGATGCCTGCAGGGGGAGGACTGGCACTAATGCTGGTACAAAGCTGAGCCCCCTGCTACTCACTTAGCAGCAGTACCGCTGCATAGCCTTCTCTGTTATCATGCTAATCGGGATGTGACCCAGGTGATGCTCCCAGTAGGATCTAAAAAACACAGTATTTATCAAGAGTACAATAACATATATATTTATATCAACCATATGTTCAGCAGCCATGTGGGCTCCATGCCAGTAAGATGGAGGTTCTGATCAATAAACTTACTATCACATTTAACATTAGATCTGACTGGGAGCATCACTTGGATCACATACCGATTAGCATGTCAGAGAATGCTATGCAGTGTTACCGCTGCTAAGCGACCTGCAGAGAGCTTAGCTGTCTACAACCAATTGTACTGGTCCTCTTGTGCATGCGCCCATCAGCCTAGTGTGGCAAGTAGCCAGCACTGGGTCCTAATGCGCTGCTGCTGTCATGGACACAGAGACCAGCGCTGTCAATAGCGGTGCCAGGACAATAACCCTGGTTGTTCGCCCACTGGTCCACTGTTGGAGGATTCCCCCATCCACCTGGAATGTGTAGATGGGGGAATCGGATCATATTTTATTTTTTTTCAGTGTAATGACCAAACGAAAAAAAAAAAAAACGATGAATATATGGGCTGCATAAGTGCTAATTGGATCTTGGAAGAACAGAGCAGGGGAGGGAGATAGATAGAGGATTGAAAGGGACAGTTCAGTGATCAAAGTGTAATGCAAAATGCAGTGCTCACTCATTGGAGGGACAAGGCTGGAAGTTCACACAGCTTGGAATGTGTAGCTGCTGACTGCTGTTCTTCATATCTCCCCTCCCCCTCTCCTTCACAGTTGTATGTCGGGATAGGTCAGTGGGCGGGCTGGGCAGACACAGGGGGAGAACAGGGGCGAGAGGAGGAGGAAGGGGAGCGGGAGCTGTATGCATCGCTCATCTCCCGCCCAATGCTGGGAGGGGAAGTGAACTCGCTGGGCTGTGTGAGACGAGAGTCAGAGACACACCGCTCAGCTGCAGTCATTGGCCCCTAAATGTACACACTCATTCTCCTGTCCTACAGTCAGGAGAAATCAGTCTGTTTTCTCAAACTATCACAAGGATAATGGGAGGCTGGAAACACTGCATGGGCCCCACCCACAGTGCAGGAACACCAGGGCCCAGTCACAAATGCGACTTCTGCAACCCTAATTGTTCCACCACTGTCCTTACTTTTTAATATATTTATAAATGATATCGGGTCTGGAATTAAAAGCACCATTTCAGTCTTTGCATATGATACCAAGCTATGCAGTGGGATAACGTTATTACAGGATATCTCCAAACTACAAGCCAACCTCAATAAACTGTTTAAATGGGTGGCAAATGAGGTTTAATGTTGATAAGTGTAAAGTTATGCACTTGGGGGCTAAGAATATGCACACATCATATATACTGGGGTGGGTACAACTGGGGGAATCAATGGTCGAGGAGGATCTGGGTATTCTGGTAGATCATAAGCTCAATATTAGCATTGCAATGCCAAGCTGCGGTTTCCAAAGCAAGCAAAATCCTTTCATGTAATAAGAGAGGTATGGACTCCAGAGAGAGAGATATAATTTTGTCCCTGTACAAATCATTAGAAAGACCTCATCTGGAATATGCAGTTCTGTTTTGGGCACCAAAAATTTTTTGGGGAACTGGAGAAAGTGCAGAGAAGAGCAACCAAATTGATAAGAGGCATGTAGGAGCTCAGCTTTGAGGAAAGAATCTCTTTGAGAAGAGGAGATTAGGGGATATGATCATCATGTACAAATACATAATTGGTCCATATAGTGAACTCTGTGTAGAGTTATTCACCTTAAGGTCATCACAGAGGATAAGGGGGCGCTCTTTACTTCTAGAACAAAAGAGATTTAATCTCCAAATACGAAGAGGGTTTCTTCACAGTAAGCCCTTGTACACACGGTTTGGAGAATCCGTCGGAATGTGTCCTATCGGACCGTGTTGTCGGATAATCCGACTGTGTGTGGTATGCATCGGACTGATTCCGTCGGAATATCCGTCGGAATCTTGTTGGAAATATTTCCCGACCAACTGGGCTGATCGGACATACTCCGATCATGTGTACAGAATTTTGATCGGAGCAAGTGCCACGCATGCTCAGATCAAATTCCTACATCAAAGCTATTGGCTACTAGCCTGAATGTAGTCCCATCGTAACGAAATTATGTCATCACGTTCTGAAAGATCGGATTTTTCGACAACTTTGTCCGACTGTGTGTATGCAACAGTTTTGGACAAGATCCGACGGACAAAATCTGACGGAGAAAATCCGACGGATTTGGTTGTCGAAATCTCCGACCGTGTGTACAGGGGCTTAGAACTGTGAAAATGTGAAATAGACTCCCTTAAGAGCTGGTTCTGGCCAGCTCAGTGGATTGTTTTAAAAAAGGCCTGGATTTTTTCCTAAATGCACATTATATAACTGGATACCAATACTGTATTTATAGGTAAAGCTGATCCAGGGATTAGCCTGTTGGAGTACCAGTAAGGTTTTGTTTCTCCCACTACAGCAAATTGGATCATTTCATTTCTTTTATTAGTATTTTTTTGTTTTTGTTTTTGCCTTCATCTGTATCAGCTGTGGGTATAGGATTGTACATATGGATGTTTTCTGGGTTTTTTGTTGGTTGAACTGGATGGTCTTGCCTCTTTTTTGTAACCAGATTAACTATGTAACTATGTAGCAAAAGTGTACATTGACAATATTCAAGTTTTAGTTGAATGAACCTTGAATCCTTTGTAGCCCCTTTGTCATCTTGTATAACACTGCATTCACCCTTTTACTGTGAGTATCAGTCAACACCAGGCAGCTAGCACATTTGTCACTTTATTCTAATGTTTATTCCAAGAACAGAACCTAAATGATGGGATTTGAAAGGAAAAGCACATTTCAGATTCATAGCAAGTATTTTTATGGGGTTAAAATAAATTTGTAAATAACCTTTAGCACATGAAGTGCATAAATACAACATTCAGTTACATAGAAACAAACTAGCTTTCAGTATTTTTTTTATTTTTATATAATTGACAATTTTTATTAAGGCTTACATATTACAATGCAAAAATACATAGCATAATAATAAGGGGGGGGGGGGGGGGGGGTAGTGGGGTAAAACGAACACAGCAGGGGAGAGGGGAGGGAAGTAAGAAAGCATCAGCAGACTTCCGTAGGTAACGTAGATGCATCCTGCAATTATCAAACGTGAGGCTTTGCTGGTTGACCCACCAGTGTTGAGGCTCAGCTCTAAGAAAGCGTGTGTCCAACACAGTGGTAGTACATATAGACCTATATGCAGGTCCCGATCATCAGTTAAACATACCATCAGGAAGAAAATGTTTCTGTAAATGCATGGGCTGTATTTAAGGAAGGGGGTAGTAATGAAAGAAAAGAAAGAGGAGGGAAAGTGTAGTAGAGAGTAATTCCAACCATCTAGACTCACCACCCGTGGATCCCATGCAGACGAAGACCCCGGTGCGCAGAGGGGGGTGCCCCAGCAGTCAAGGGGGTTCCACCGGGAGATACCATCTCTCCCATATTGCTGTGTGTCTGGCCATGTGGTCTTCTAGTCGGGCCGACATAGACTCTATGAGCTATACATCTTTAATTCTGCCCAAATACCCAAAATAGAGCAGTACTAGGGAGGTCATGCTTGGCTTTAAGTTGATGAAAGGGTAGTAACTATTGGGTCCATCTGTTGTAGGCCGGGAGAGTGACCCAGGATGCGATTGCTCTCAACTGGGTAGCATAGTAATAACGGAGGAGGTTTGGAAAGCCAGACCACCTTTATTCCGGGAGGCATAAAGTATCGAGTGAGCAACTCGGTGCCGTCTGTAGTTCAATGTGAAGTTTAGAAGATCAGTCTGGAGTTTCCTAAGTTGAAGTAGTGGGATAGGGACTGGGGGGGTCATGAAGTAATACAATATTTTAGACAATATGGTCATTTTAATCGAGGCTATACGGTCGAACCAAGATATTGGGTAGTGTCTCCATTTAGACAGAAGGGACCTGATTTGCGCAAATAGGGGTCTAAAATTTGTGTTGCAAAACGATTCGTAGCGGGGGCGAGTTGCACTCCTAGGTACTTAATAACGCGTGTCTTCCAAGTGTATGGGAAGTTAATTGTCAGGGCTTCCGATTTAGCGGAACTTGTTTTGTAACCCGACAGGGATCCAAATTCCTCCAGGAGCCTATGAAGATTAGGAAGGGTCGTGCATGGTCGCGTCAAGGTCAGGAATACATCGTCTGCAAATAGCGAGACTTTAAATTCGCATCCCATAACCCTACTAACGTTGGGGTCTTGTCTGATCTGGGCTGCCAGAGGTTCGATGCACAGGACGAAAAGGAGTGGAGAGAGAGGGCACCCCTGCCTGGTCCCATTCGAGATGGTAAAAGGGGGGGATGCTGCAAAGGGTGTTTTGATAGATGGGGATGGGGTTGCGTAAAGATGTCTGATCGCCCGAAGAAACAGCCCCCTAAAGCCCAGGTGCTCAAGAGTCAAGAACAGAAATGGCCAGCTGAGCCTATCAAAGGCTTTTTCAGTGTCTAAACTCAGTAGGAGGGCCTCTGTTTTTTGCCTGTTAACGATGTCAATTAGGTTAATGATTTTTCTGGTATTGTCCCCCCCCCCCCCCCCGATATGCTGGGACGAAGCCCACCTGGTGATTCTTCTGGTATTTTCCTACGCCCAGGGCTAGACTTACTATTGGGCTTGACTGGGGCCCCGCAGCCCTGCCAAAATACATAGCTGAACCTGTCACTCAGTGGGCCACTGTCAGCTGCTAGGAGCTTTGGAACAGCGAGAGAGACAGGGGTGGGGCTGTGCTGTAAACATTAGGTGGGGCTGAGGAAATGTGTAACAGCGAGGGCTGGAGGAGCAAGTCAGTGTATTGTGCAGCAGACAGAGTGTAACCCTCCCCCTCTCCAGCCCACCACATTTGACTACACAGGTGCTGAATGGGGGTGCTGGGAGGGAGATACACAGTACCTGAAGCTCCAGGAGGACATAGCAGAGGAAGGTATGACTATAGGAAGATCCTGCAGCACTGAGCACACACATCATTCTGGCTGAATGGGAAGAAGATGGTGGGGAGCCCTGCACAGTCACATGTAATGCTGGCTGGACAGTGTCTTCCAGAAATGTGTCTTTAGATGTTACTGATCAGCCCCCCTCCCTCTGTAATCTTTTTTTTCTTTATAGCTGTACACTGTGATCAGATCTCTGGAAGTCCCTGCAGCCCCCCAGCATTCTGTGTCCAGTGACGGGTCACACATGGCTGGCTGTTAACCATTTCAGCTCAGCTATTTAGCCAGAGCTCTGTGTGTACTGGACAGTTTGATGTTTTTGTGAAGGATGTCCTGCTGATTCAGGCTAGAAATTTCACAGACCCATTAACTGTTTACTGTCCTCCACTAATCCTGACCAGATCACTGTTTGTAAGAAAAATTGTATTTTGGAAATTAAATGTGCTGCTGCCTTGTCACTTGGTTGTACTTTTCAAAGAAGGATTACTGACTTGATCTTGCGGAACCAGTTTAAATAGAGTGTCACAGCCCTGCAATACTATATATATGTACACTGAGTTCAACCATATCTGCAGTCTCTGATTATCTCTTGTACCGTGTCTGCAGTCTCTGGTCATCTCTTGTACCGTGTCTGCAGTCTCTGGTCATCTCTTGTACCGTGTCTGCAGTCTCTGGTCATCTCTTGTACCGTGTCTGCAGTCTCTGGTCATCTCTTGTACCGTGCCTGAAGTCTCTGGTCATCTCTTGTACCGTGTCTGCAGTCTCTGGTCATCTCTTGTACCGTGTCTGCAGTCTCTGGTCATCTCTTGTACCATGTCTGCAGTCTCTGGTCATCTCTTGTACCGTGTCTGCAGTCTCTGGTCATCTCTTGTACCGTGTCTGCAGTCTCTGGTCATCTCTTGTACCGTGTCTGCAGTCTCTGGTCATCTCTTGTACCGTGCCTGAAGTCTCTGGTCATCTCTTGTACCGTGTCTGCAGTCTCTGGTCATCTCTTGTACCGTGTCTGCAGTCTCTGGTCATCTCTTGTACCATGTCTGCAGTCTCTGGTCATCTCTTGTACCGTGTCTGCAGTCTCTGGTCATCTCTTGTACCGTGTCTGCAGTTTCTGGTCATCTCCTGTAGTGTGTCTTACACATATACAACTCACATCACTCACACACACAGGCTACATAGGCTGTATGTGAGTGATATGAGGTGTATATGTGTGACATAGGCTGCATATGAGTGACATTATACACAGAAAATGTTCACACATATATTAATGTGTCATGTGGGGGGTCTTGTTGCATCACCTCCCTGAAATTAGTTTTTGCAGGTTGGGATTAGGGATGAGCTCCAGCATGTTCACACACTCTATGTGCAGAGCCCGCCAAGAAGCACAGCACACATCGGGGCAAGGTCTCACTGCCTGTGATTTGCGCAGCGCTGCGCCGACTTCCTGGCGGGCTCTGCATGTGGAGTGTGCGAACGCGCTGGAGCTCATCCCTAGTTGGGATGTCTGTGACTGTGAGCCGAGCCGAGTACACTCGGCTACTCTCGGCTCCACTCGGGACTGCGAGAGGACCTGAGAGCCGCAAAGATACACAGGACTCTGTATCTCTGCGGCGCCATTTTTAAACTTCAAGACTGCAATGACGACAAGGCTGCAAATTACACTGACAAGGCTGCATTGATGGGCATTTAAATGTAAGTTTTTTTTCCCTTAAACTTCCCTCCTAAACTTTGGGTGCGTGTTTTACGGTAATGTATAGAAGATAGGGCCCGAAAGTGACTCAAGTCCTGGGGCCCTGACCATCCTAAGTCCTGCCCTGCCTACGCCTGAGGTCCTGGGACTAAGCCCACCTGGTCCTTATGGACCAGGGAGGGTAGCACCAGGTTCAGATAAAGGGAAAGCAGTTTTTTTAAAAATTATGAAAGCCTGAATTCAGGAGAGCAATGGGTCTGTAGCTCCCACAAACTGTGTGATCCTTATCAGGTTTGGGTATTAATGTCAGATGGGATGCTTGCATATCTCTTAGAATGTGGTCTCTGTTCATAAAGCCATCAAATAAGTGAGTCATGTGGGGGAGTAGGGTGGGTAGGAATGTCTTATAATATTAGCACGGCAAGCCATCAGGGCCTGGCGCCTTACCGTGCCTTAACGTTTGGTAGAAGTTTTAAAGTTTCAGAAATCTCCTCCTCAGTAATTGGTGAGTTGAGGGACTGCAGCGCTTCTGCGGGGAGAGTAGTCACTCCGCTTTTCATTACACCTTCATCGCACCTTGCTGGTGCTGAGCTGTTCCCCTTTCGCTGTTTGTCCTTTATGGTGGTGGTTTTCATCCAGCTCGGGGGCTGCGATGTGTATAGGGGAGTTCTGTTCCTGATCTCTTGCTGACCTCCCCTGTCTTATGACGGGGGTGGCCACCTGCACATCGGCGCCATGTTTTCCACGCCCATACACTGGCGTCTCCCCAATGTAATTGTGGTGTGGGCTGTGTAGGTCATCCTGGATGGTTGGGTGGTTGTTGCATCTGTGCACCACCTTTGATGGTGGACGTCTTATGGACACCCATGCGTCACTGCCTGTACATGACATTGGGGGCGTAACCTTTAAGCCCTTGTGGGTGTAACTAGACGTTCAGCACGGCTGGGATTCTGATTCACAACTTGATGATTGGATAGAGCAGTCACATCTCTAAGAACAAATTGACAACCATTGGATTTTTCACTCTATTGAGGTACAACTTTCTTACTTTCTTGACACCTATTGGGTCTGTTACATTGTCTTTATACACATGTAAAACTTATATCATTTCTATATTGCCCCGTAGTCTCTCTGCCCATGTCAGCTTTATAACTATGTTGGTCTGCATTCATGCATTTACCATATCCATATTTCAGATAGTCTTTCATACCAACATACTCTAATAAGTTTAATTATTTTATTTACATCTCAATGTATATATAAATTACATTTTAGAACCTTATACATTAAGCCCATTTTGCAATTATGATACCCTCTGATATATGTGCATCCTTGCAGACATTTTCAAGACACGATTTAAGGGGCTAAGTGGAGACCGCAGTGAGAAATACCCCTCCCAGACCGTGCTGATCCTCCGGATGTTCCCCTGTTGTGGCCTTTGTTTGTTCCGCCCTCTCAGCTCCCGAGCTGGATGCACTACATGGCTGCCATTTTGATATCCAGCGTTTGGCGATTTATCTCAGGCCTTCGGTAAGTATGAGGTCTGTTTTTGACCTCTCTTGCCAATTATTCCGCCTACCCCCATTTATCAACAACATACATTTATTGATATTATTTACATTGCAGATACAACATTCATGCATCCGCCCCTGAAGAAGCGAGCAGGGTCTCGCAAAATGCATAGGGCTTTATTGATGCTTGTTTTATGCCAGTACATGCTGGGTATTATTGATGTCTGCATTATGTTTCCATATTTCCTGTCCACATGTATGTACATTTTTATTGTGTATGTGTATTTACTGACCCAGCAACTTTTAAGTTTTATTGTTGCTTATGGATGTACAACATTTGTAATAAATCTTTGTATATTTACTTTCATCTGTGTTGTGTACATTGGCTATTATGCCGGGTAACTCACAATCATTGTTGTTGCTGCTCTGTTACATAACATTTTGAAACAAATACATTGATTTTGTCTCAGTGTTTGTTGTGGACATTGGCTAAACCTCTCTCACCTCATTTAAAGTCCCAGGGCTATATTTCTTGTTTTTTGTGCATTATTAGGGATGGAGGTGTCAGAGGGGTCACACCAGACCTTAATCTCCTTACTCCGCTTTTCATCAGGTATGTTCGGGACACGATCTGTAAAATCGTCTGGAGTTGGGGTGTGTGGGATGGAGGGATTATTGTATAGGTCCGAGAAATAGTCGTGTAGTAGTTGAGCTATGCGGTCGGGGGGATAATGGAGGGTCTCCATTGGGTCTCGCAGCGCCTGAGGGGCTGACATGTGGGTTTGCTTTTGGAGTTTATGGGCCAATAGGGTATGGGCTTTGTTACCCTTATCATAGTAGAGCTGGCATAGTTTTTGAAGGGCCTTTTCTACCTTACCTATATCTATGCTCTTAAAGACTGCCCACAGGCGTATCATTTCTCTGAGTAGTCTGATGGAAGATGAGGATGTGAGTCTGGACTGTAGATCTCGGAGTCTCTGTATCATCTGCTGTCTCATTAGTTTCGTGTTTTTTTTCCAGGCCGTCGAGACCGCTATACAGTTACCACCTTATGTGCCTCCCACAGTATTCCAATGGAAGACTCTGGGGCGTTGTTTTCAGTAAAATTTGTTTTTGAGCAGTTTCTAGGTCCATCCTGGCTGCGTCATCCTTCAGGAGGTAGTCATTGAGCCGCCAGTGGCATCTCTTGACCCTAAGGGAGTCTAATTTAAACTGTAGGAGTATCGGGGCGTGGTCTGACCACGACATAGGCAGGATATCTATAGCAGCTAGTGGCCTCAGGGAGGGGGCATTTAAAAAGAAGTAATCTAATCGCGCATGTGTGCTGAATGGATGAGCGTAACGGGAGTATTGATGCTCGGATGGGTGGGCTACTCACCACGCATCGAACAGGGCAAACCTGCGGGTCACCTGACAAAACTTTTGGGATTGTCTGGAGAGAAGGGGAGGGGTAGTTTCTTGACAAGTGAGGTCCTGTGCCAGGCTGGTGAGAAGGGGAGATTGAAGTCCCCTCCCATGACCAGGAAGGTGTGATTAGAGTGGAACAAACAATTGTACACCCTGGTTACAAAGGACATCTGGTCCACATTCAGGGCATAGATATTACAGAATGTTACCTCGGATTGTTGCCATTTGCCTCTAAGGATTAGGAACTGCCCCTGGGTGTCAGAGTAGGAGGATATAGGTGTAAATCGGGAGCCCCTTTTGACTAAGATTGCTACCCCTGCTTTCTTTTTGGTACCAGATGCTAAGTACCCTGTGGGGAAGAATCTAGAAGCACACGCTAGGGAGCCTCTTTTATCAAAGTGTGTTTCTTGAACAAATATACAAATATAACCTCTGCGCCTGAGTCTCCAAAGCTCCCCAGTGCCAGCTGCCGCCTAAAATTTGAGTTAAGGCCATTGACATTATGCGTGTAGCTCTGGATCATGAGAGGGCCGTAGCATGGGCGGATAATGTTGTGCAACTTTATGTAAAGGTGCGTCATACTTATCTGACCCGGGAGTCGGAAAAGATAATGGATGGAGCCAGTGGTGGAATTCAATTCTTGTGTGTGGGTTCAAGGATCCAGGAGAAGCGAGCCGTGGGAGGGGAAAAGAGAGGAGAGATAAGAAGATATAAATCACATATCTAAAGACAAATAATTCAAGACCTTCATTGGGCCGGCCTTTCCGATATACCGCCATCACCCAAAAAGGGGTGGCGGGGTAAAAATAAAAGGAGGAGATAATAAAAAACACAAAAAAAACAAAAACCTGGGAACTTCAAATCACAATAGAAATTGAGGGGGTTAGTGTCAAACACCAAGTGTCTACTGCTATCTAAACTCTAGGACCTGACCAAAAAAAAAAGGACCTTGGTTAGAGGTTAAAAAGCTGGGCGACAATACTAGTTAAGTACCAAATGGGCAAACGTGATTAGTAACTCTTTGCGCAGGGTATACAATCCAAGAGGGGGGAGTCCCACGCCCAAGATGGACAGCTGGGGGGGCAGTCATCCAGGTCAGATCGCCTGGGGTGCGGGGGAAGGAGCCCCAGTGAAAATAGCCGGTACGGGGAGGGCGAGGCCTCACCCCTGCAGGATGGGAACCTCAACCTGGTGAAAAGGTATGTTAAACTTTAAGAACTGACATTTCAACTTGTGTAGTAGCTAGTACTCCCAATAGATTGTTGAATATGGTTTGGAGGACCATTCTCAAATCCTCTGGGCCATTGGATTCAGGGAGGCCCCCGGACCCTAATATTGTTACGGCGATTCCGATTGTCGAGGTCCTCAAGATGACATTGCATGTCGTGGAGTATAAATCGATCATCCGTCTGGTGGAAGTTTGCTTGCAACGCTTTAATCTTGCTGTGGCAGGCCTCTTTAACCTCTGCAATTAGGAGCTTGAAATCATCCTTGGTGGGTAGAGAGTGAAGCTGCTATTGCCAAGAAACCATTTCAGCTGCAGTAGGGATGGATGGAATGCATGTGGGGGCTGATGGTGGGGCCTGACCCGTGAGGGAGAGGCCCTGGGTTCAAACCACTCACTCTGCCCATGAATGGAGTTCTCTGGGAGCTGATGGGGGGCCCGTAAGGCGGCTGGGGGAGGTGAGGAGGACAGATGGTCTGCGGTAGGGCCCTCAGAGCACGAGCCCTGGGAGCGTGGAGGTCTCCGGGGCTTAGGAGAGCACGGGGCAGAGGATGCGGCCTGGTGAGGAGTGGAGGTGGGCCGCAGCTGCGACAGTGATTGTGAGTGGTCTGTTAGAGCTGAGGTGGGATCCCCAGTGCCGGAACGCCGGCAGCGTGCCCTGTAGGGAGAGGGAGTCCGGAGCATGGTCCTTTGGTTGAGGTGGAGAGGGACTCACCCGAATGTTCAGCGGAGCCGCTTCCATCATGGTTCACATGGGAGGACTGAGGCTGGCTGTGCAGGGACAATGGTGCTGAGAAATGTGAGGCAGGTCGACCATCAGCTAGCCCGCCGCTTGGGACACCGCTTGTGAGGTCGGGAGTCAGCTGCAGGTGGTTCGAGGTCCCAGGAGGAGTAGAAGAGGCTGGCTGTGTGGCGTGCTGGGGCACCATGTTCCCTTTCTCCCGCATGTCGTTGTCCGGCGGCAGATTAAAGTAAGATTCTATCGGGGGACCTGGTGGGTGAGGCTTCCCCAAGGTTCCCCCTTGCCTCTGTGTGCTGTTTTGTCCCCGTGTAGAGCCAGTCGGTGGCAGGTTTCAGGAGAGCAAGGGATCAAGCTGCCATCCCGCTCGGCATCCAGCCATGCCCCCTAGCTTTTAGTAATTTATTTCAAACTTGTGTTTCCCAATGGACTTTCTGCTATGAACTGGCATATATTCCAAATGATATCACATTAATTACTAATATAAAGAAATGCTTTGACTCTCATAATTCAAATAGAAAAAAAAATTGTTTCTGCACAAGTGTACAGAAATGTTATGGTTTACTAGCCATGCAAACAACCAGTTTTGTGGTTGAAAAGGGGATGCCTGGGACTGAAATATATACCAACACTTGGTGTGTTCCTCCATCCAGACAAACCGTGGTATTCTCAGTTTTAATTTACATTGTTTCAATTGCATGTCAACTTTTCAGATGTGGCACTGCAGCATAACCAGGCATACTGGATCTCCGTGGTAATCAATTAATTTCACTTGTTGGACTCCAGTCCACCAAATAATGTGTAATAGTTGGAACAGAATATTGGAGTGCCACATCGAAATATGAAGATCCAGAAATTTGTTTTCATTGAAAACGTGATTCACTAAAAACCATCACGTGATAAAAATCTACTACTTTAAGCAACAAATAATGTGGGCAGCAATAATAGACTTAAGTTTTCCAAGGGGCTACTTAAGACAGAGACCCTTTCAAGTCACCCTTGGTAGATTGTCCCAAATTAATCTTGAAAATAACTTTTAATTTACCTTATTTTGTAAGTAAGAATTGGTCAATGAGACGAAGCATTAAGCTTTAGCCTGCAATGAAACATCGCAAAAATATTATTCTTTACATATTAATCTAATAAGCACTCATTATGATTTGAATATTTCCTACCGCTGTACCCTGTACATGATAAACTTGAACCGTGAGAATGTTTCCTCTTTTGCTTAGCATAAGATGTAATTAGTATAAACCAGAACTTTCCTCCAGCTATGTCCCTCAAGGGAATACTTTGAGAATATTATGTCCGGAATTTTACAATTTTAGATCATGCTTTTCATTTTTGGAAAATGAATAACTGCAGAGATTAGGATAAAATGCTGGCAGCTAGATGGTAAAAATATTTAACAGATTATGTTTCCTGCCAGCCAGTGGCTGAAATCATTACAGCATTTCCAATTACTTTTTAAACACAATGGGGGTTATTTACGAAAGGCAAATCCACTTTGCACTGCAAGTGCACTTGGAAGTGCAGTCACTCTAAATCTGAGGGGTAGATCTGAAATGAGTGGAAGCTCTGCTGATTTTATCGACCAATCATGTGCGAGCTAAAATGCTGTTTTTTTATTTTGCTTGCATGTCCCCCTCCGATCTACAGCGACTTCACTTTCAAGTGCATTTGCAGTGCAAAGTGGAGTTGCCTTTAGTAAATAACCCCCAATATCTCAATAACAATATTATACAATGCTTTTCAAGTAAACCATATATTACAATTATTACCATCCATTCTACAATAATAAAATTGAATTATAATAGTTTTGTCATTTCATTGTTTTGAACATTTAATATTTATGAATTCTTCTTTTTTTTCTTTTTTTATTATTATTATAAAAGCACATTTCTTATAGGTTGAATGTATGACACTTTGTTTGAAAACCATGCTCGGTTTTCTACTTATAAAACTTCATACTGAATTTTGGCTTATATCTGCTACCAAAGGGGTGAAGTGTGTTAATCAGCCATTCAAAACAGTGGGGGTTATATACTAAAGGCAAATCGACTTTGCACTACAAGTGCAAAGTGCAAAGTTGCACTTGGAAGTGCAGTCGCTGTAGATCCGAGGGCAAGGAAAAACATTTTTTAGCTTCCCCTCATTTCAGATTTACAGCGACTGCATTTCCAAGTGCACTTTCGGGGGGGGGGGGGGGGGGGGGTTATTTACTAAAGGAAAATCCACTTTGCAAGGAGGACATGCAAGGAAAATAAAAAACAGCATTTTAGCTTGCACATGTTTGGATTTGCCTTTCGTAAATAACCCCCAGTGTGTCTTTCCTTTGAGTCATTCAGTCATTAAAAACAGCTGCTAGCCTTACAGCTTCACCTGCTGGTTGCAGATGGTAAATATAAAATATCCATGTGCAATATCTTATATTTACTTGATTAAAATACAATTTCCTTTTTATTTAAACGCCTTTAAGAAAGTTACACATTAACCTTGGCCCCAGTGTAATGTGTGGCCCCCTAATACAATCTTACTACACATTTAGAAAAGTAAAATAAAAACATGTCAAGTTTTGGAGCCATGTGTAACCTCCCCTACACAACACAGCTCCAAAGGGATCTTGATTTAGAAAAAAAATGTATCTGTCACGTTGCAAAGGGAACCTTGGTTAGCTGGTCTGCCATAATGCGGCATGCCTATAACGATACATGAAACATGTAACATATAGCTTTCCTTCTCTAACTAGATACTCACACAGATATCAGCCTGTGGCCAATTTAGAGGCCCATTGTCACATTCCTATTTTAGTTTATCTTGAGAACAATCAGGTGTCTTTTGGGGTATCTCAAAAGAGAATGTATTCTTTGAATTTATACACATTTTCAAGCTATGTTGATATTAGTCCACACGCCTGTGAGACCTGACAGTTCAGTGGCATCTAAGCCCTTCTCTGAAATCAACTAAGCTAAGAAGGACTTATTCATAGTGGAAATGCCACCATAGACTTTCATTAATTTTGAGTTAACCCCTTCCATGGAGTTGGTGAGCTGCGATTGTGGATGGGTTAAGTACGAACCCGGCGGTGGGGGGTTTCCCGCCCCCCCCCGGAAAAAAGTAGCACCAGCCACCACTTTCCTTATTCCTCCTCACAATGTTACTCCATCATCCTCACCCCCCTCCAGAATCATCCTCATCCCTCTCCAGAATCATCCTCATCCCTCTCCAGAATTATCCTCATCCCTTCCCACAATCATCCTCATCCCTCTCCACAATGTAACTTCATCATCCTCATCCCTCTCCAGAATCATTTTCATCCCCCTCTAGAATCATCCTCATCCCTCTTCACAATGTAATTCCATCATATGCACCCCCCCAGAATCATCCTCATCCATCTCCAGAATCATCTTTATCCCTCTCCACAATGTAACTCCATCATCCTCATTCCTCTCCAGAATCATCTTAATCTCTCTCTACAATGTAACTCCATCATCCTCATTTCCCTCCATAATCAACCTCATCCCTCTCCACTATGTAACTCCAACATCCTCATCCCCCTCCAGGATCATCCCTGTCCCTCTCCACAATGTTACTCCACCATCCTCATCCCCTCCAGAACCATCCTCATTCCTCTCCACAATGTAACTCCATCATCCTCATACCTCTCCAGAATCATCCTCATTCCGCTCCACAATTAACTCCATCATCCTTATCCCCTGTCAGGGTACCAAAAGCAGGAGGACTCTAGGACCTAGCATCTTTCAGGGCAGGAGTAGGGCTCTAGGACTCAGCACCTCCGCCAGCACATCACATGGGCTCTTGGCTGAATTGCTGTTTGATCTTCATCTGTTACCAATGTTCCTGTGTTTCCTGTTTCTGTGATTCTTGATTACCGACCCGGCTTGTTCCAGACCACCTCCTGACCTTGACCTTGGCTTGTTTAACGGATCTCCTTAGCTTGCCATCTGTCTTGACCTCGGCTCCTACCTGACCTTGTCCCCTCTGCTATCCACCTGGCACCAAACCTTGGCTTATACCGTTTACCCTCTGTCTCAGTGACCCTGGTTACCTGCTACATCTCACAGGAGCCACCTGCCTGCAGCCGGCCCACAGGACATCAGCGGTGTTCCTGAGCTTTTTCTGCAAGCAACTCTGCAGCCACCCTGTGCTACTTTGGGCCTGACTCCTCCTGTCTCACCTCCAGGGGAGTCTGGAACTTCACTGGCCTCCAGCATTTTGTACCTGATATCATGATCCCTCTCTGCTTTGTAGCCTAGCCATTATCCTTATCCTCATATTCTCTATGTGCTCTTTCCTCAGTTATCCCTCTATTACCACCATTTATTACATCTTCATCCCACTCACGATCATCCTTATGCTTCCAGCAGGCTCTATCCATAATCTATAATCATTTATCACTCTCATCCCCACCATCATTTTTAACATCATCTTCTTCATCCTCCTCTCTGATTGTCGGACAATCAAAATGCGAGCTTAGCAGCAGATTCCACCTCCAGGATGTTACAAATAGGAGTGAGTGCCCAATCAGCTGCTGGGGGAGAAGGTAGGGGAGGGATAACTATCCTTGCTTTGTGTTCCTCTCTAACTGCAGCCGGCGGCTGCAGTCTGTTCTTTTTGGGTGGCTGGCCCATCCTGGTGTCCTACAAGATGCAATTGTAAAGATGCGATTGTAAACCACTTATCATTTCCCTTCCGCTTTGCAGAGCACACATTGGGTCCCTCTCTTTCTTGGGCTTCTTTAACCTGTTGCCGCCCGCCCACCGTCATATGACGGCGGAGCGATGTGGCTCTTGGTCTGGGCCAACGTCATATGGCGGCAGCCCATTCACACAGAGCATGCATGCGATCGCAGGCGTGCAGCCCTGCACTGTCGGTGGCGGCGTGTCCCCGAGACACAGCGTGTCACCGACAGGGGTGGACAGCCATTGGGCATGGCTGTTCACCATGTGATCGGCCACGATTACATCATGGCCAATCACAAATGGGTATTCCCCTCTTAAGACTGCAAATACACACGATCAGGAGCACGCAGCGCAGTCATGTCGGTGGCAGCGTGTTCCCAGGAACACTGCTCGTCATGGACAAGGGTAAACAGCCAATAGCTGGCAGCTGTTTACCACTTGATCGGCTGTGATCCATTCACAGTCGATCACTAAATGTAAACATAGAATGGTTACTAGCTGTTACCGGCTCTTCTCTCCTCACACAGAGCTTCCAGTGTGAGGAGAAAAGAGCCAGGAGTAGTGAGTTACCAATCTATGTATTGTACTGTACTGCACCAACACAATGAAAAAAAAGAACCTGTCACATCGCCTACCCGCCCCCCCCCATTACAGCTGTCACCCAACAGTCACCACATAAGTGCCCATCAGTGCTTATAAAAGTGCACCCGTCACCCATCAGTGCCCACAAAGTGTACCCATCACCCATCAGGGCCCACAAAGTGCACCTGTCACCCATCAGTGCCCATAAAGTACACCTGTCATCATTAGAGACTGCCATCAGCGGTGCACCTGTCACCCATCAGTGACCGTCGCCAGTGACCGTCATCAGTGACCCATCCGTGACCCTCATCTGTCACCTATCAGTCCCATAAAGTGCACCAGTCACCATCGGAGACTGCCATCAATGACTATCATCCATTAGTGACCAGCACCTCTCACCCATCAGTGACCGTCACAAGTCACCGGTCATTCATCAGTAATGTCACCCGTCACCTGTCACCCATCAGTGACCGTCACCTGTCACCTGTTGCCCATTAGTGACCGTCACCTGTCACCCATCACCTGTCACCTGTCTCCCTTCACACAGTCCATCACAAAAATGTCCAAAAGATTATATACAATTGAGGAGGAATGCCAGATCCTCTCTATGACCGATGAGAACAGCGGGAGTTCTCATCAGATTCAAATACCAATTCCGATTGTGAATCAAATTCAGCATTTGAACCGATCGATAGTAGTGGATCGGCAAATGAATCAGAAGAATGGATCCCTCCTACAAGGGTACGGTGCTCTGGAAACCAGGCAGCCACCAGCAATATACCCCATGATCAAATTCCCAGGCCTGTACCAGCGCTGCCGCTAGCAATAGAACCCAAAACCAAAGGCCCACTACCAGCGCTGCCACCAGTGAAAGACTGGTAGTGGCAGTTACTAGCTGTTACAGTCTCTTTTCTCCTCACACATTGCTTCCAGTGTGAGGAGAGAAGAGCCAGGAGCAGTGAGTTACTGATCTATGTATTGTACTGTACTGCACCAATACAACAACAAAAAAGAACCTGTCACATCACCCCCCCCCCCCCCCGCCTCCCTATTACAGCTGTCACCCAACAGTGACCACATAAGTGCCCATCAGTGCTTATAAAAGTGCACCCATCACCCATCAGTGCCCACAAAGTGCACCTGTCACCCATCAGTGCCTATAAAGTACACCTGTCATCGTTAGAGCCTGCCATCAGTGGTGCACCTGTCACCCATTAGTGACCATCGCTGGTGACCGTCATCAGTGACCGTCATCAGTGATCCATCCGTGACCCTCATCTGTCACCTATCAGTCCCATACAGTGCACCAGTTACCATCAGAGACTGCCATCAGTGACTGTCATCCATCAGTGACAGGCACCTCTCACCCATCAGTAACCGTTACAAGTCACCTGTTATTCATCAGTAACGTCACCTGTCACCCATCAGTGACTGTCACCCATCACCTGTTGGCCATTAGTGACCGTCACCTGTCACCCATCACCTGTTGCCCCTCAGTGACCGTTACCTGTCACCCGTCACACAGCCCATCACAAAAATGGCAAAAAGATTATATACAAGTGAGGACGCATGCCAGATCCTCTCTATGACTGATGAGAACAGCGGGGAGTTCTCATTAGATTCAAATGCCAATTCCGATTGTGAATCAAATTCAGCATTTGAACCGATCGATAGTAGTAGATCGACAAATGAATCAGAGGAAGAATGGATCCCTCCTAAAAGAGTACGGCGCTCTGGAAACCAGGCAGCCACCAGCGATATACCCCAGGATCAAATTTCCAGGCCTAGTACCAGCGCTGCCGCTAGCGATAGAACCCAAAACCAAAGGCCCGCTGCCACCAGTGGAAGACCACAAAAAATGCCCAGGCCCAGTAAGTACCAGCACTGCCACAGCATCACGCCTAAATGTCAACACAGGAACTTCAAATACCCCAACTACCAGCACTGGAGTGCCACGTCCCCCAAGAGCCAGGGCCGCTATACATCTTCCAGCTGGTCTTGCCAATCCAACATGGCTGCCTTCAGACTCAGGAAGGATCAGCAAGAATTCCCCCTTTCACCGCACAGCCAGGTGTGCATGTCAATACCCCAAACTTAAATCGATTGTTTTTATTTATTTTTGCCCGACACTTTGCTGCAATTCATCATGGACCAGACCAATTTATATGTCCAGCAGCATATTGCCAACAACCCCAATCTATTTGAATGGAAGTATTTGACTCTGGAGTTCAATGTGTTTATGGGCCTCACCATAAACATGGGGCTTACAAACAAAAGTGAAGGATATGCCTACTGGTCCACCAACCCCATCCACCACATGCCCATTTATTCTTCCATAATGTCCAGGTCCAGATACGAGATGTTAATGTGCTTTCTTCATTTCAGTGATAACACCCAGTGTGCTCCCTGCGATCATCCAAATTACGATAAATTATATAAAATTCGCTCACTCATTAATTTATTTTCCCAACGATTTGCAGAACTCTATGTTCCCAATCAGCATATATGTGTAGATGTGTCCCTGGTACCCTTTTCAGGCCGGCTAGGAATAAAGCAATACATTCCTAGAAAAAGGGCCAAATAGTGAAATTTGATAAGCTTTGCGAGAGAGTCACGGAATATCTGTAGGTGTTCCACACATATGAAGCAAGAGATTCCCAGCTCCAGCCCCCTGAGTGCCTGGCCTACATGGGCACAATTGGTAAAATTGTATGGGACCTGGAATACCCACTTCTGAAGAAAGGTTGAAGAAAGGCAGGGTGGATTTCAACGACCAAATGCTTCAGCCCTATTTATCAATAAGGAGGTCCCGTTTCTGGTACAAGAAAGTAGCAATCTAATTAATTTGGCCATTTATAATGCCTACATAATTCACACCAAATCCACGGAAAGCCCTGCCCACTTTCTAAAATTCATCAAAGAAGTTGTCATGTCCCTCATCTACCATCAAAGATCCCCTCCAGAAAATCTTTGCTCTGATGCTGTTAGCTGACTTCATGAATGCCACTTCCCGGAACACATTCCACTATCTGAAGCAGGCAGAAGAAAAAGATGACGAGTATGCAGCAAAAGAGGATTTCGAAGAGATACCAGCTACCATTGTCCTCAGTGTCCTTCCAAACTTGGCCTTTGCATTGGTGAATGCTTCAGACTATATTACACATCCCTAAAATATTAACTCTTTCCCTATTTTCATCATCTGTGCTGACCATTTTCCAATGCTTCCTCAAATAGCCATGCCACTGACTTCCACATGAACTGACCTTGGCCTGTTTTTTGACTATGCTTCTGCCAACCATTTGGACTGCTTCCATGTGAACTCACCCTGGCCTGTTTTATCAACTACGCTTCTGCCTACTGCTTGGACTGCTTCCAGGTGAACTGACCCTGGCCTGTTTTATGGACTATGATTTTACCTACTGCTTGGACTGGTCTGTTGCCCTGCTACTGTAGTACACAGGGGTCTCACATGTGAGGGGCTCTAGAAATGTTTTTCCGGATGGAGAAAACAATTTTTTATTGTCTCCGGGTTTCGTAATTTCTGGATTAGAGTCTGGAGTCTGGAGGCTTCATAGAGATTTGGGTGGGTGAAGCCTCTACACCTGTGCCCCTGTGCACAGGTCTTACCTCATTGTGGCCCTCAGCCTGCTGCTGACTTACTGCCATCATGCCTCTGCCTGCCGCATAAACAGACCACACCTCTGCCTGCTACCTGGACTATGCAAATAATTACCTATAGCAAGAGGCAGTATGTTTATGAAGGGCCAGAGAGTGGTATAATAATGAGTGCAGGCAGGTAATGGTGTACCAGGACCAATTTTATGGCTGTGCTGGCTGTCTCTGCCTGGACGATTTCTATAAAAAAATGCTTTGGCTTGTGCTGACTATAGACAATATTCCTGCCTGCTTCCTGGATAATTACTATTGTTGTTGCTGAGCACATCCCTGCCTGCTGCTGCTGCCTAGACCAATTCTCTCTTTCTCTCTTCTGGTTACACTACTAAACCCACAGGTAATACTTTTTTTTTTTTACCCTTTCCTCAATAGAATTTATTTTGGAGTGTAATTTTTGGTATGTAAATGCTGTGTGTTAGAAATATGAAGGGCCTACAAAAATGGTAGGTTGTCAGGAAATTAGATGTGTAATTTATGCTTGTAGAGCGCTGGAAGTGCTACTTCAATGATGAACCTCTATATGTGGTCAGGCTGTGTAAAAGTCTCACACATGTGGTATTGCCATACTTAGGAGGAGTAGCAGAATGTATTTTGGGGTGTCATTTTTGCTATGTACATGCTATGTGTTGGAAATATCTTAAAAATTGACAACCTTATATAAAAAAAATGTGTTTTCATTTTTTTCCCACATATATAAAAACTTCTGGAAAAAAATGAACCATTTAAAAGACTCACTATGCCTCATAGATTATACGTTCGGATGTCTGCTTTCCAAAATCGGGTCATTTTGTGGGTATTTGTACTTTCCTGGTTTGTTAGTGTCTCAAAAAACGAGATAGGTCTTCAGTACATCAAGTGTGATCAGGTGTGATCAATTTTTAATGATTGGCACCATAGCTTGTACTCTATAACTTTAACAAAGACCAAATAATATACACTAATTAGGGTTATTTTAAGAGCCCGTTCACACAGGGGCAACTCGGGATCCAACTTCAGGTCGCCCCTAGTCACCTCAAGTCACGCTACATGTAAAAATAAATGTAAGTGAATGAGAGCTGTCTTAATGCACACTACTGAAGTCGCTCCAACTTCAGAAAAGGTTCCTGTACTACTTCTATCCAACTTCTAGGCCACTGGTACCCATTGATTTCAATGGAAGTCGCCTCCAAGTCGGATCTCCATCTATATTGAGGCGACAATGTCGCCTCTCACAGAATAATCAGCTCTCGAGAGGGAACCCCACGCCAAATTTATTTTAAAAATCCTGCGTGGGTTCCCCCTCCAGGAGCATACCAGGCCCTTAGGTCTGGTATGGATTTTAAGGGGAATCAGCGTGGGGATCCCCCCAAGATCCATACCAGACCCTTATCTGAGCACGAAGCCTGGCCGGTCAGTAAGGGAGTGGGGACGAGCGAGCTGCCCCCCGGACCATACCAGTCTGCGTGCCCTCAACATGGGGGGGTGGGTGCTTTGGGGAAGGGGGCGCCCTGCGTCCCCCCCGCCCCAAAGCACCTTGTCCCCATGTTGATGAGGACAAGGGCCTCTTCCCGACAACCCTGGCGGTTGGTTGTCGGGGTCTGTGGGCGGAGGGCTTATCGGAATCCGGGAGCCCCCTTTAATAAGGGGGCCCCCAGATCCTGGCCCCCCACCCTATGTGAATGAGTAAGGGGTACATCATACCCCTACCCATTCACCTGGGGAAAAAGTGTCAATAAAAAACACAACACAAGTTTTAAAAGTAATTTATTAATCAGCTCCGGGGGTCTTCTTCCAACGTCAGGGGTCTTCTTCCGACTTCTCCCGGTGTCCAGCCTCTTCTCCCGCTCTCCAGTGTCTTCTCCCGGGCTCCTCCGCTGTCTTCTTGGAGCTCTTTTACTAGCGGAGGAGCCCGGTCTCCTCCGTCCTCTGTCCTTCTTCCCTCTTCCCTCTTCTCTCTTCTTTCTTCTTCCGATGTTGACACGGCGCTATCTTCCACTGTACTGGCTTGTGCGGCGTGCGCGGCGACTTATGTAGGTATGGGGCATGGTCACCGAGTGATGTCACACGGTGACCCCACCCCTATATGACGTCACGCCCCGGGGCATGCTGGGAATGTGACGTCATAAAGGGGCGAGGTCACTTCTCCCCGGACACCGGGAGAAGTCGGAAGAAGACCCCTGACGTCGGAAGAAGACCCCTGGAGCTAATTAATAAATTACTATTAAAACTTGTGTTGGGTTTTTTATTGACACTTTTTCCCGGATTCCGATAAGCCCCCCGCCCGCAGACCCCGACAACCAACGGCCAGGGTTGTCGGGAAGAGGCCCTAGTCCTCATCAACATGGGGACAAGGTGCTTTGAGGTGGAGGCCACAGGGTGCCCCCCTTCCCTAAAGCACCAACCCCCCATGTTGAGGGCACGGGGCCTGGTACGGTCCAGGGGGGGCACTCGCTCGTCCCCATCCCCTTCCTGACTGGCCAGGCTTCGTGCTCAGATAAGGGTCTGGTATGGACCTTGGGGGGACCCCCATGTCGTTATTCGGCGTAGGGGGTTCCCCTTAAAATCCATACCAGCCCTAAGGGCCTGGTATGCTCCTGGAGGGGGAACCCACACCCCTTTTTTTTTGGCGTGGAGTTCCCCTTGAGAGCTCATTCTCTGATTGGCCACGGCCAAAGTCACCTGGCCTGGGGCGACTTAAAGTCGTGTTGTAAGTCACCCCAAGTCGTGTTGACAAGTCGTGTCCAAGTTGCCTCCAAAAGTCACGTTGGAAGTCGTGTTGCCCCTGTGTGACCCGGCTTTTACGGAATATATGTAGCCGTATAAATTTTGGCCAAAATTTATCAAGAAAAATTACTAATTTGCAAAATTTTGTGATAGAAACAAAGAAAAAAGGCATTTTTTTCATCAAATTTTCAGTCTTTTTTTATTTATAGCACAAAAAATAAAAAAAAACTAGTGATTAAATACCACCAAAAGAAAGCTCTATTTGTGTGAAAAAAAGGATGCAAATTTCATTTGGGTACAAAGTTGCATGACTGAGTAATTGTCATTCAAAATGTAGCGCGTTGAAAGCTAAAAATTGGTCTGGCCAGGAAGGGGGTGAAAGTGCCCTGTAGGCAAGTGGTTAAAGAGAGTGTGTGTCCCACTTATTTTTCTGACTAGGGACGTGGATGCCAATAGGCTAGTAAGTAAACACTTTATATACCAATGACATAGCACACAGTATTATGAGTGTGCCACATCATCAAGGCATATACAGTTTATCCTTATTTCAAGTTTACTAATACCATTCAAATAGGAGCCCTTATGCAATGATAACACATCTGCTACATCATAAAAGTAAATCAAATTTACTTATTGACTCATTCACTGACATTCAGATCACAGGTTAGCCAATGATCCCTGGGTTCAGATTCACCAAATTGTGGATTCAAGTGGATTTGCTCATCCTTTAAAGGTATTGTACACTTTCAAAAGTTTTTTTGTTTTAACTAAGTCTTAATGGAACGCATGAAGGGCACACGGGCGCAGCTCCCTCTCTCCTGCCACCCCCTCAGTGCACTATGGATAAATTTGTGCATTGCATGAATCTATCCATGGCTGCTGCTGACACCCCCTATTCAGGCCGCCGGCCCCTTTTCGGGTGCTGAGCGCCTAAATGACAGCAGTGGGGGGTGTTTTTGAAGCACCTAATTAGAGCCTGATTAGGCTCTAATAGGCATCAAAAATGGTGACCTGCGAGCGTCATGCTTGGCGCTCGCAGTTCACTCAGCTGTGTTAGGAAAGTGAATTAATCTTCGTTTTCCTAACACTGGACCGCCTCTCCGGCAATCATGTGCTCGGGTTTGTTACCTGTCACCTGATTGGCTGAAACAATAGGTGCCGCCATTGGATGCCTATCAGGAGGAGAGGATGGGAGTCGGGAGATGAGGATGGCAGGAGACGCTGGCTTGAAGGATCCCACTCATCGCCGTTATCCACTGCCCCACCAAGACAGAGTAAGTGCCAGGCAGATGGTGAGTGGGCGGGGGGGTCACACTGGCGGCATTTAATGGACACACCACTGGCTGCATTTAATGGGCACACTGGTATAAAAAGATATTCCTGTGCCTAATCAGGGTAAAAGGAGAGACCTACTGCTGCACACACTGGAGGGAGATATCTAAACCCAAAAGAGTAAACTAGTAAACAAGAAGTAGTGGTGCGCTATACTGTGACAGGGATGTCCAGCCTCAAGGGGTGGTATGCTGTATAAGAACTTGAATTAAAAATACCGTGATTTTTAATTCAAGTTCTTATACAGCATACCACCCCTTGAGGCTGGACCATCCCTGTCACAGTATAGCGCACCACTACTTCTTGTTTACTAATGGGCACACTGGCAGCATTTTATGGGTGCACTGGCAGCATTTGATGGCACAGTGGCAGCATTTAATGGACACACTGGCAGCATTTGATGGCACAGTGGCAGCATTTGATGGGCACACTGGCAGCATTTGATAGGCAGAGTGGCTGCATTTGATGGCACAGTGGCTGCGTTTGATGGCACAGTGGCTACAATTGATGGCACAGTGGCTGCAATTGATGGCATACTGGCAGAATTTGATGGGCACAGTGGCTGCATTTGATGGCACAGTGGCTGCGTTTGATGGCACAGTGGCAGCATTTGATGTTTTTTTTCCAGAATTTTTCAGTTTGTTTGCGCTCCCCCAAAAATTTTGAGCACCAGCCGCCACTGTGTCATGTATTCACTCACCTCGCTTCTCCCTATTCAGGAAAGGATAGGCAACATCTTATTCCTGGTCATAAATCATGCCTCACCATTTCCTCTGTGTTGCATCACAAATGTGGGAGTGCTAGTGTTATCAAATGCTGCATGGTAATCCCTCTGTTAATTGCTCAGCATTCTTAGTCTGTTTCAGATACAGTTACTGATTAGCTCTCATCTGAAGAGCACTAGATTAAGAGAGCTGGAGAATGTGGGATATGTAGTTTCTCCACAGGAAATGTCAGCACTTGGACATTGGAATTTGAGATTTATTCTACTATATACTCTACTATAGGATGTGCATATAGGACAACAAATAACACCATGAAACGATATAATCAATGAAAATTGCATGCAGGTGAAAAACACAAGGGACAGGTAGTTAGGTTTATAATTCTTTTAAAGTGGTTGTTAACCCACTTCTACTAAATGCTCCCATCCTCTCTGTACCATTATAATAAGTGTCCCTGTGCCTGTGTTATGTAAAAAATCTGCCCGATTGTACCTATGAGCTCCCAATGCTCAGCTGACTGTCAGCTCTCCTCTCTCTCTCTGGCTCACAGCTGCAGTGGGCGGAGACATCACTGACATCAGCCAGGGAGGTGGGGAAGAGAGGAGAGAGAGCCGACAGCAGCTGAGCATCGGGAGCCACACTCATATAGGTACAATCGGACAGATTTTTTACATAACACAGGCACAGGGACACTTATTATAATCGTATAGAGAGGATGGGAGCATTTAGTAGCATATATGAGAGGAGCAGGAGCGGAAGGGGGGGGGGGATTTGTATGAGCCTGCAGGCAGGGAGGGGAGAGGGAGGAGGACACTTGTGACACAGACACAGTAGAGCAGGCTGCGGATGACAGAGGCGCGTACTCTGGCCACGGTGTCAGGGCTCAGCAGCCATGATATATCATGCTCAGCATACGGGGGGGGGCATAGCCAGGCAGGATTAGCCAGTTTTTTAGGTGTTACAGGGAGCCAAATGACAAAGCGCAAAAACATGCTTTAAGGGAACAGGATCAGTTTTTTTGGGGGGGGGGGGGGGGGTTAACAAACGCTTTAAACTTGCTTAGTTAGATGCACATTTATGTGACCACCTTATTTAGCAGTCACTCTTCTCAGCATAACTGATATCAAAACTATGTCCAAAGTCTATACATATAAGAGTTGTGGTTGTGTCAGTCTCATGGTTGGCACTTCAAGACAATGACCATATGCCTTTTTATAGGAATGTTAGGCCGGCCATACATGATGCAAGTTTTTTCCCGCAGCCACGGGAAAGGGAAGAAATTTGCATGATTATTGGTGATAAATAACATGTACTCAGACTGGTCGGGAGTGACGAGTGGGGTACCCCAAGGTTCTGTTTTGGGACCAATTCTGTTAAATGTATTCATAATTGGTATAGAGGATGGGATAAATAGCTCAGTCTCAATTTTTGTAGATGACATAAAGATAAGCAGGGCAATAACTTCACACCAGGATATAGAAATCTTATAGAAAGACCTCAACAAAATAATGGAGTGGGTAACTACACGGCAAATGAGGTTTAAGCAATAGCATGCAATGTCAAGCTGCAGCTACCAAGGCCGGCAGAATATTATCATGCATAAAAAAGGGATATACTTCAGGGATAAAACCGATAATCCTGACACTTTATAAAGCTCTGGTTATGCCACATCTGGAGTATTCCCGATCAGGTCTGGTCAACAGTCCTCAGAAAGGATGTGCTGGAGCTGGAGAGAATCCAAAGAAGGGCAACTAAACTAATAAGGGGACTGGGGGGACCTCAATTATGAGGAAGGACTACAAACATTAAATTTATTCTTATTCTTTATGCTTGAGAGGGGACATAATATCGATCTACAAATACCTCAATGGGCATCCCCACATAGGAAAATAACTATTCAGTCACAGGGAGTGTAAGAGGACACAGGGCCACACAATGAGACTGGAGAAGAAGCGGTTTAACCTTAAACTGCGCAGGTTTTTTTACTGTCAGGGCAATAAGGATGTGGAACTCTCTCCCACAATTGGTGGTGGCTTCTGGGAGTATGGATATTTTTAAAAGACTCTTAGATGTATATCTTAAATAATACAGCATACAGGGATATGGGAAATAATTATAGATGCTGACACATGTACACCAACACAGATTGAACTGGATAGACTATTGTCTTTTCTTGTTCATACATCATGGGACACAGAGCCTTTGATAATTACTAAGCGAGTTAGATTGTCACCATCAGGTGATTGGACACTGGCAACGCTAATTACAAGGCGAGTTTCTCCCCTATATAACCCCTCCCTTATGGAGCATACCTCAGTTTTTTTGCCAGTGTCTAAGGTGGCTGGTCACGTTGAAAATGTCATAAGAAGAGAGCTCTGTTTTATGGTCTCTGCGGGGGGGGCAAGAGCTATACAACCAGATCCATACCTCGGGCCAATAAATATGCCTAAGATGGATGGTACCCAGGCCTCATGAATGAAGAAACAAGGTTTTGCCTGTAATGTCTCTCTTTGAGGACTGGGCTCTGGGATCCAGCACAAATTAAAAGTTGCACAAAAAGTTGTTTCTGGCAGAGTTTTCTACAGGTCCAGGGAAGAGGATCCTGTAAGTAGGAACCCAGAACCCTGAAGGTTGGCACAACATTACCTGCCGTGATGGGTGAAGGTTGGATCTGTCTGTTCTCAGCAGTTTTCTGCGATGGGGATAAGGTAAGTGAAGACAATCCAGGTGTTTACCTTAAAGCGGGGTTCCACCCTAAAGTGGAACTTCGGCTGATCAGAACCCTCCCCCCCTCCCGTGTCACAATTGGCACCTTACAGGGGGGAGGGGGGTGGAGATACCTGTCAAAGACAGGTATTTACACCCACTTCCGGGCATAGACTCCCATGGGAGTCTATGTCATTTCCTGTCCTGCCGCGCTGTCTGCTGGGACACACACGGGTCCCAGTGACAGCGCGGACAATTCCTATTGCGCTGCGCGACTCGCGCATGCGCAGTAGGGAACCGGGAAGTGAAGCCGATTTGCTTCACTTCCTGATTCCCTCACCTAGAATGGTGGTGGCAGCAGCCGAGAGCCGAGCGATCGATCGGCCTCGGCTGCCAGCATCGCTGGAACCCGGGACAGGTGAGTGTCCATTTATTAAAAGTCAGCAGCTGTAGTACTTATAGCTGCTGGCTTTTAATATTTTTTTTGTAGGTGGAATCCCTCTTTAAGGATTATCTTCTATGAGTAGTTTTCATGTCTTACCTGGTTTCGGCCACTAAAGGGAGTAAGAGACATATCTGGTTTTTACTTACATGCCTTCCAGGATACATTGAAGCTGGTCTGTGAAGCCGATTACCTCCTTCTCCGCAGGCTCTGCCACATAAACTGAAAGGGGGATCCCACGTAGCCTTTGGGTCCCACGTAGTCCTTCGGAGTTCTCCTTTCTCCCCCTCACCCCCTGACCACTGCCATGATGGTCCTACGCACGTGGGCACGCTAGATTCGGCAGGCAAGGAGGGGGGACGTGGTTGCGGATGCCATGCATGTGTGGCGTGCACAGAGCATCAGTGCGCAAGCATGAGGTGGCAATGTTTAAAGCCCATACTTCATCATCTGATAATGATGAAGTATCCCTATCCGGGTATGGGGATCAGGAGCAGTCAGACGATTCATGAGGAGAAGCTTTCTTCTTCCTCTCAGGCCCTCAAGGTGCAGGTGCAATATTATACTGAGTTGGTGCATGCCACATACAAATTGCCCTCTGCTGAGGTTGCCATATCCTCTGTTTCCTCCTTGGGATCCCGGAAATCCCCACAGGATGTGTATACCTTCCCAATTCATCCCTTGCTGGAGAAATTGTTGTATGAGGACTTTTGTTCACCCATATAAGATATTTTCTCCTCCTAAGAAGTTTTCCCTTTATTCGGTAGAGGAAACATTAACCAAGAAATGGGGGGTGCCAGCAAGTGATGCAACATTTTTCTGTTTGAATAAAAGCCTGCCCTGCCCTGTGGAGAATGCTCAGGGGTTCAAAGATCCAACTGACAAAAATCTGTAATCTTTATTTAAAGCCTCCTTTTCTATGGCGGATGCTGTGGTCCAACCTGCATGGATTATGTTCAGCATGCATCCCGCCTTACTCTCCTGCTGGCACACATGTGCAAGTCCCTTTGGATTAAGCATTGGGCAGCTGAGGCTTCATGCAAAAGATTTTTGACTGGGTTCCCATTTCATGAGGAACGCTTGTATTTGGGGATGATTTGAACAAATATATCCAGAGGATTACCTGGGGCAAGACCACTTTGTTGCCGGTTAAGAGGAAGAGTAAACGTCCCTCATTTAGACATTCTCTTTCCCCAGCCCCTGGAGCCTCGACCTACAGGCCGTGGCAACGGCCTCCCCAGTCCAATGCTAGGGGAAAGGTCCAAGGCCAGGCCCAAGGACAGAAAAAGTCTTGGGGTCCAAGATCTGTTAAGCAGAACCCCAAAGCCTCCTTATGAAGAGGAGCTCCCGTTCGGCCGTGTGTGGGGGGGGGGGGGGGGAGTCTGCCGCGGTTTGCAGATGCCTGGCAGGAAGAGGTTCAGGACAAATGGGTAACCTCCACTGTGTCACTGGGCTACAAGCTGGAGTTTCGGGAGCTTCCACCATCCTGTTTTCTAAGGTCAAGAGTCTGCAAAGGTCCAGAAAAAGGAGGCCCTTACTTCTGGCCTTAGAATGCCTGTTATCCCAAAGGGTGATTATAGAAGTAGCCCCAGAAGAACAAGGCTCAGGGTTCTACTCAAACCTCTTTAAGGTTCCAAAACCAAACAGGCATGTCAGACTTATTCTAGATCTAAAAGACCTGAATCAGTTCCTAAACATTTGTTCTTTCTGCATGGAGTCAATCCACTCAGTGGTTTCCACCCTTCAGGGAGGAGAATTTCTGGCATTGATAGACATCAAAGATGCATATTTACATGTGCCAATTTTTCCCACTCACCAAAGGTTTCTAAGGTTTGCGGTGTAGCAGCGCCACTTCCAGTTTGTGGCCCTACCTTTCGGTCTTGCTACCGCACCTTGGGTGTTTACGAAGGTTCTAGCTCCTTCCCTGGCAAAGCTAGGACTTGAGGCATAGCAGTAACAGCTTATCTGGACGAGTTGATACTTGTAGAACAGTCCGTAGCATGCTTAGACCGCAATGTGCTCAGCACGGTGAAGTATTTAGAGTATCTAGGCTGGGTCTTCAATCTAGAAAAATCCTCCTTACAGCCCATAAAAAGGCTGGAATATTTGAACATGGTCATAGACACAGTCCAAAGCAGAGTATTCTTACCCAAGTCAAAAGCCAAAGCCATAAAGGATTTGGTCCGAGTAGTCAAAACAAGGAAAAATCCTTCCATTCGACTATGTATGAGGTTATTAGGGAAAATGGTAGGCTCATTCGAGGCTGTTTCTTACGATCAATTTTCACTCCAGACCTTTACAGAGCAGCACGTTATCTGCCTGGAACAAGAGTAGAGAGTTCAAGCCTTGGATCTTACAATGTGCCTGTCACCATGGGTATGCCAGAGCCTCAATTAGTGATTACTAACTGAGAATCTATAAAAAGGAAAATCCTTTGTTCCGGTTACTTTGATAGTTGTAACTAGGGATGAGCCGAACACCCCCCGGTTCGGTTCGCACCAGAACTTTCGAACGGACCCCAAATTCGTACGAACGTTAGAACCCCATTGAAGTTTATGGGACTCAAACGTTCGAAATTAAAAGTGTTAATTTTAACGGCTAATATGCAAGATACTGTCCTAAAAAGGGTTTGGGGACCTGGCTCCTGCCCCAGGGGACATGGGTCACTGCAAAAAAAACGTTTAAAAACGGCCGTTTTGGCGGGAGCACTGATTTTAATGACGATTAAAGTGAAAAAAAAGTGAAATATTCCTTTAAATATGGTGCCTGGGGGGTGTCTGTAGTATGCCTGTGAAGTGCCACGTGTTTCCGGTGTTTAGAACAGTCCCTGCACAAAATGACATTTAACGGAAATAACGTCATTTAAAGCTGCTTGCGGTTTTAATGTTATATCTGGTTCCTGCAATATGGTTGAAAATCATTGAGAAAAATGGCATGGGTAGCCCTCCCTGCCCATTACCAGCCCCTTTGGGTCTTGTACACATATTAAGGGGAACCCTGTACCCATATTAAAAAAAGGAAATACGTGTGGCCCCCAGGCCCTATTTACTCAGAACAGCAGTATACCGGTCGGTGCAAACAAGACAGGGACTGTGTAGGTTTGTTGTGTTAAGTTGAATCGGTTTGTAATTTTCAACTGGTACATTTTTAAAGTGTAGCTCCAGTCAAAAAAACTATTTTTAAGCTTTTTGGAAAACATAGGGAAGGGTTATCACCCCAGTATAATTTGTTTTGCCGTCCGTCTTTTTCAGAGCACGCAGACAGCACGCACAATCTCCTAACACTGACTGAGAGCTCTATTTAAAACGAGCAAGATATTTAGCTAGATAGGTGGATATAGCGGTGTATACTGCGTTCAGAGCACGCAGACAGCATGCACAATCTCCTAACACTGACTGAGAGCTCTATTTAAAACGAGCAAGATATTTAGCTAGATAGGTGGATATAGCGGTGTATACTGCGTTCAGAGCACGCAGACAGCATGCACAATCTCCTAACACTGACTGAGAGCTCTATTTAAAACGAGCAAGATATTTAGCTAGATAGGTGGATCTAGTGGTGTATACTGCGTTCAGAGCACGCAGACAGCATGCACAATCTCCTAACACTGACTGAGAGCTCTATTTAAAATGAGCAAGATATTTAGCTAGATAGGTGGATATAGCGGTGTATACTGCGTTCAGAGCACGCAGACAGCATGCACAATCTCCTAACACTGACTGACAGCTCTATTATAAAAGATAGATATATCGCTAGTTATATAGGTGAATATAGCGGTGTATACTGCGGTCAGGGCACGCAGACAACAACCACTACAGAAGAGCAAGAACGAAAAATCGGCCGATAACGATCGGTGTATACTGTGTTGAAGGTACACAGAACACCCATTAACTGCTACAGATGCCAACACACTACACAAGGCTGCCGCGCTGGCGGCCTTATATAGTGTGGGGCATGTACTACACAGCCTGAGCTATGATTGGCCACAGGCATCCTGCCTGTGGCCAATCATGGCTCTCCTCGCTGCCGGCGCTGTGATTGGCCAAGCATGCGGGGTCACAGTGCATGCTTGGCCAAACATGAGCCAGCAATGCACTGCGCCATCGCAGTGCATTTTGGGCCGTGAGCGCCACACGACTTTGGTGCGAACGGCCCTTAACGTTCGGAATTCGCCGAACGGGCAAACAGCCAATGTTCGAGTCGAACGTATGTTCGACTCGAACACGAAGCTTATCCCTAGTTGTAACCACAGATGCCAGCCTTGTAGGCTGGGGAGCAGTTCTGGAAGAAGCCTCTTCCAAGGTAAGATGGTCCAGAGCCGAAGGGTCTTTGCCATCAACATTCTGCAGATTCAAGCAATTTGCCTGGCCCTCGGGGCCTGGACTTACAGGTTGCAAGGCTGTCCTATCTGGATACAGTCAGACAACGTTACAGTGGTGGTCTATATCAATCACCAAGGGGCCACCAGGAGTCTGGATGCCCAGAAGGAGATGAATCACATTTTTTCTTGGGCAGAAAGGCATGTTCCCTGCCTGTCTGTGGTCTTCATTCAAGGGATAGAAAATTGGCAGGTGGATTTTCCTGAGCACCCAGCAGCTGTGCTAGGAGAATGGTCTCTACACGCCAACATATTACGGGACATATTTTGGAAATGGGGTACCTGTTGTAGACCTGTTGGCCTCCAGGTTCAACAATAAACTGGACAACTTTGTGTCAAGAACAAGGGATAGTCTGGCACAAGCGTCAGATGCCTGTACTTTGTGATCTATGCGTTACCTCCAGTTCTGCTTCTCCTGCGATTCCTTCAGAGGGCCAAAAGGGAAGGGATGACAGTAATTCTGGTGGCCCCGGCTTGGCAACCTTGGTATTCAGTGATTGTAAAGATGGCAGTAGGAAGACCTTGGGTTCTCCCGCCAAATCTCACAGGGCTCAATATTCCATCCTGCCTTACGAAGTCTGAATTTGATGGTTTGGCTGTTGAGACCCACATCCTGAAGAGCCGTGGGCTCTCGGGTGCAGTTATATCGACTCTGGTTAATGCTAGGAACCCAGCTTTCAGGCTCATCTATTACAGAATCTGGGTGGTTTCCTGGTGCGAATTCAGGGGGTGGCACCCTAGAAGGTATGCCATTAGCAGGATTCTTGCCTTATTTCAATTAGGTGTAGACAAGAGGCTGGCCTTGAGCACTATCAAGGGCCAGATCTCAGCCTTGTCTGTATTTTTCAAAGACCGCTTGCCTCTCATTCCCTGGACCGGGCCTATATTTAAGGGGCACTATGCTTGAATTTGCCGGTTAAGCCTCCCGTATGCCTGTGGGATTTAAATTTGGTTTTGTCTGTTTTACAGAAACAACGTTTTGAACCATTGCACCATTCTCTTTTGGTTCTTTTGACAACTAAATTGTTTTTTCTTGTAGCCATATCCTCAGCCAGTAGGGTATCGGAATTAGCAGCTCTTTCATGTAAGGAGCCATATTTGATTTTTCATGAAGACGTGGTGGTGTTACATCCTCACCCAACCTTTTTGCCCATGGTGGTTTCAGGATTCCACCTGAATTAAGATGTGGTCCTACCATCCTTTTTTCTAGATCCGCAGTCCGCAGAAGAGAAGTTGTTACACTCTTAAGATGTTGTAAGGGCAGTCAAAATCTATCTGCAGGCAATGGCTCAGATACGAAGGCCCCAAAAAGGGCCAGGCAGCATTAAAGCCCACTATCTCTAGATGGATTCAACAGGTTATTATTCAGGCTTATGGTTTGAAGAAGAAAATTCCCCCTTTTCAGGTTAAAGTGCACTCAACTAGAGCGGTTTGTGCTTCTTGGGCAGTGCATCACCAGGCCTCCATGGCTCAGATCTGCAAGGCTGCAACTTGGTCTTCGGTCCATACATTCACTAGATTCTATCAGGTGGATGTAAGAGGGCATGAGGATGCCACCTTCGGGTGCAGTGTGCTGCAGGCAGCAGTATAGGTCCTCACATCCGATGGGGGTCTGTGTTTCTGATCTGTGTCTCCCTCCCATCAAATTTGGGCATTGCTCTGGGACATTTCACTTAGTAATTATCAAAGGCTCTGTGTCCCGTGATGTATGAACAAGAAAATAGGATTTTTAAAACAGCTTACCTGTAAAAAACCTTTTCTTGGAAGTACATCACGGGACACAGAGCCTTTGATAATTACTAAGTAGGTTAGATAGTCACCTATTTTTTCAGCCTTACCTACTATGTAACTATGTAACCAATCACATCACATCATTCCTTTAGGACACCTGTACACATATGTGTATTTTTAGAGAAAAAGCAATTTCTTTATAATGAGATCATTATCAGTTTAAAAAATCTTTAGCAAGACTCTATTTGTGCAGGTTCAAACGCAATCATTATTGATTTATTGACATGCCTTTAATCAGCTTGTCTTTTTTGTGGAATAAATGGTTTTTGTGACGCAGCCTCTAATGTTATTTTAAATCACAGCTTTACTGATTGTGATTGTTGAAACTCTTTTTCTATCAAGATGGGATAAGATGGAAAATAGAGTGACAGTCACTGGGTATAACCAAGTATCTGTTTTCATTCTTCTTGTGATTAAGACTTCACTGTATCATATAAATGCCAAAAACAAATCAGGCAAACCGTTGATTAGATTGCAGTCTCATGATTTAACCACTTGACCTCTGGAAAGGTTTGCCCGCCTTCATGACCAGAGCTCATTTAACCACTTCATTACCCAGCCATAGTCAAATGACACCCGCAGATGGGATCTCCCCTCCTGGTTGGGCATCAAATGACGTCCTCAACTTCCCGACGCTACTGCAGGCCTCTGGGGGCCCGCAGTGCGGGGATCCGGCGTGTCCCTTGGGACAAACCCCCCCCCCCCCCCCATCTGGGTAATGAGCATCCGGCAGAGCGTAGGGAAACAGCGTGACTGACTGTATCCAATCACAGCTAGTCACTATGCAGAGCGGCCTGCACGCCGCTCTTACGTACCTCTGGGGGCACACAGTGCGGCGATCAGGGTTGAGGCTTTTCCCTTGGACAAAGCCCAGCCCTGATCAGGGTAGAGAGCCAATGAAATTGGCCTCTTTGTGACCGGCTGTGATTGGCTGTGTGTCCCGAGTTTAACAATCCAGTGTGAAGAGGAGATTGCAGTTAACAGTGAGTTATAGTTTACTGTGCTATTACTGTTCCCAGATTGCCCACCCTGAATAAAGTGGACTTGTCATCAGTACCTGTCTGAGCTCATCTGAGTACCTGTCATCAGAGTGACTGTCTGAGCTCATCAGACTACCTGTCATCCATACCTGTCAGAGCTCATCAGTACCTGTTATCAGTACCTGTCTGAGCTCATCAGAGAACCTGTCATCCATCCATCCCATCAGAGTACCTGTCATCTATCCCAACAGAGTACCTGTCATCCGTCCATCCCGTCAGAGTACCTGCCATCCCGTCGGAGTACCTATAATTCCATCAGAGTACCTGTCATCCCATCTGAGTACCTGTCATTCCTTCTGAGTACCTGTCCTGGTATCCCATCAGGAGTGCCTGTCCCATGATCCCATCAGGAGTACCTGTCCCATGATCCCATCAGGAGTACCTGTCTGCAGCCAATTACTACCAAAGTGCAGCCCACTAGTCCCTGATGTTCAGCCCATTTGTCCCTGATATTCAGCCCATTAGTCCCTGATGTGCAGACCATCAGTGTCACCCATCATATAGCCACTATGTCCAGAAAGGTATACACTCCAGAAGAGGCATATCAAATAATGAGTCTGACCGATGAGAGCAACGGGGAGCTCTCACCACCCAGTTACAGTTCTGATTCCAAATCTGGTTCTGAATATGAGCCTGTTGAAGGCAGCATATCAGCATCCAAATCAGAGGAAGAAGTAGTCCATCCAAAAAAAGACGGTCTGAACACCAGGCAGCTACCAGCAGTGATAGATACCCCAATGGCCAATAGGCAAATGACAACTGCGCTAGACCCCAGGAGGAGAGGCCCAGTACAAGCGTTGCTAGACCCAGGAGGAAAGGCCCAGTACAAGTGCGGGAATTGCACACCAAAGAATTAGGGCCCAAACCCAGCTTCCGGATGCCTTGGCAAACTCATTGTGGCTGCCTTCTAGCACAGGGTCAGCCACGACCCCCCCCTTTCACAGCACAGTCAGATGTGCAGGTCAACACTTTTTCCAAATTGATTTTTTAAATGTATTTATTTTCTTACATCAGGGGACACAGAGCCATAGTAGTTAATATGTGGGTTATATCGGACCGACAGGTGATGGACACTGGCACGCCCCTAAGGCGTGTACTCCCCTATATAACCCCTCCCATTACTGGGAGTCCTCCGTTTTTTCAGCAGTGTCTAAGGTGTTGGTCACGAGTAAAGATGTGCCATGCTCCACTGATAGTAATCCTTGCTGGGGCTAGCCATGCTGACCGGATCCGCTCTGAAGTCTTTTCATGGGCTAAATTAATGGTACCTGGGCCTCGTGTCCGAAAAAACAAGGTTTTGCTTGTGAACGCTTCTCTTTGAGAGCTGGGCCCTGAGATCCAGTACTTTTTGGTAGTGAGGCCATAAAGTTTTTACTCGCAGGATGCTGTCGCATGTCCAAGATTGTGGGTAACCTGAGGTTCCCTGGTTCCTGAAGGTTTCCTAAAAGGTCTCGGAGCCCACCCTGAAGGGCGAAGATTGGGTCTATCTCTGATAAAACCCTGCTGTGAGGATAAGGTAAGGGAGATTTTCTCAGGAATTTCTCCTTCCATGTACAATGTTGTCATGCCTATGTGTCACCACTGGGGGCTGTATTGAGCACTCACCGTCCTGACGTTGGAAACAGAAAGGAAGCCTTCACTCTCCTCTCCTCCAGCCGCAACAGATCCTCCGGTAAGAAGGGGGGGTCTGGTCTCCTCCAGTGCCCCCAAATATGTGTCTTTCCCCATTCCGGGACAGGATGCAAAGCAGTTGCCTTTAAAAAAAAAAATAGGTACAGACCGCGGCTGCATCAGCGGAGGATTTACCCCCCGCCATGCTTGCATGTCCACAGGTTGCTGCTCGTGCTGGAAAGTACTTTAGTTTGAAAGGAAGGGGGGGTGGCTAACAGCGTCAGACGCCGGTGTCCTATCATATATGGTCCCCCATCGGATAGTGCGCATGCGCAGTACACAGCACACACAGAATCCAAAAATAGCCGAGGATGAACGGCGCCTGCGCCGTGAGTCCAGGTTCTATCCCCACCATCCAAGTGGACATAGAGTAGGAATATAAAAGAGCCGAGCGCAGCGAGGCCGAGCCTGAAGCGTGGCGGGCGAAGCTCGCCCACGAGGGGCCCTCTAATTTTCCCAACCCTATGTCCGCTTGGATGGTGGGGCTACCACCTCCACTCACAGCGCAGGCGCCGTTCATCTTCGGAGATTTTCCGAAGCTTCTTCTGCGCATGCGCAGTATGGGGCGGACACTATATGATGGCAGGACACTATCTGCCAGAACACCGGCCACACATGGAGGAAGCTGGTTTTAGCGCTTTGTATGTGAAAGCTGCTGTTGGCTGTGGAGGGACAGAGCAGGTGAATGGCTTGGTCAGGTTAGTGAACACAGGCTTATTCCTTTGGCACATTATACTTTACTGAAGCTAGGGTTAATAGCAGCTAATGGCGCTGAACTATACAAACGGGTTTTTTCTTCTACCATTTGTAAATTTAAAAGAAGAAGATTAATGCTATGATGTCTTTCAATAGTGGGACTAAACATAGCAGATTCCCACCTAGTCCTCAGGGCCATTTTGCTGAGGTGCAGGAGGCTGGGGATCAGGTAGATCTTCCCAAATATTGGAAGATACCTATTTATCCTCTTCGGAGGATCCTAATATGGAAGGAGTAGCATCACAAGTCAGGTTGCTTGTGTACTCCCTTACCCAACCCTTTTGCTGCCTGCAGCACAGGCTCTTAAGGTACCTACCTCTAACAGTTTGTGGAGATACCTGAAATTCTGCCTGATCAGCAGGCCCGGCAATGGGCTGGTGTAACTGATGCACTATGTCTCACAGTAGAGGCTATGAAAGGCTCTATTGTTTAACTAGTTGCTGACCGCCGGCCGTCAAATGACGGCCAGGCGGCGCAGCTATTGTGGCGGGAGGCCGTCATATGACGGCCTCCCGTTTAAACAGGGATGCGCGCGATCGTGCGCGCGCATCCCTGTTTCTTCGGTGGCGGCGTGTCACGGAGACACCGCTCGCCACCGAAGGGGGTGAACAGCCATTCGTTATGGCTGTTTACCACGTGATCGGCCGTGATGAAGTCACGGCCGATCACAGATGGTCACACCCCCTACGTGCACGGCGCATGCGCGCGATCGCGAGCGCGCTGCGCGTGCACGTCGGTGGCGGCGTGTTCCCCGGGAACACTGCTCGTCACCGACACTGGTAAACAGCCATTGGCTGGCTGTTTACCCACGTGATCGGCTGTGATCCTTTCACAGCCGATCACTAAAATGTAAACAAACCGCGGTAACGGGATGTTACCGGGTTCTCCTCCTCACACACCGATCGTGTGTGAGGAGGAGATTGCGGTAACATCTCGTTACCGCATACAGTGTACACCAAACATACTGATTGCCCCCCCCCCCAATAAAGAGGACCTGTCACCACCCCTCATAGTACCTGTCAATCACAGTCCATCAGAGTACCTGTCACAGTCCATCAGAGTATTTGAGTACCTGTCCCAGCCCATCAGAGTACCCGAGTACCTGTCCCAGCCCATCAGAGTACCCGAGTACCTGTCCCAGCCCATCAGAGTACCCGAGTACCTGTCCCAGCCCATCAGAGTACCCGAGTACCTGTCCCAGCCCATCAGAGTACCTGTCCCAGCCCATCAGAGTACCTGTCCCAGCCCATCAGAGTACCCGAGTACCTGTCCCAGCCCATCAGAGTACCCGAGTACCTGTCCCAGCCCATCAGAGTACCCGAGTACCTGTCCCAGCCCATCAGAGTACCCGAGTACCTGTCCCAGCCCATCTGAGTACCCGAGTACCTGTCCCAGCCCATCTGAGTACCCGAGTACCTGTCCCAGCCCATCTGAGTACCCGAGTACCTGTCACAGTTCATCTGAGTACCTGAGTACCTGTCCCGGCCCATCAGAGTACCCGAGTACCTGTCACGGCACATCAGAGTACCCGAGTACCTGTCACGGCCCATCAGGGTACCCGAGTACCTGTCACGGCCCATCAGGATACCCGAGTACCTGTCACGGCCCATCAGGGTACCCGAGTACCTGTCACAGTCCATTAGAGTACCGAGTACCTGTCACAGTCCATTAGAGTACCGAGTACCTGTCACAGTCCATTAGAGTACCGAGTACCTGTCACAGTCCATTAGAGTACCGAGTACCTGTCACAGTCCATTAGAGTACCGAGTACCTGTCACCGCCCTTCAGAGTACCCAAATACCAGTCACCAAACCATCAGAGTACCTGTCACCAGGCCATCAGAGTACCTGAGTACTTGTCACCAGGCCATCAGAGTACCCGAGTACCTGTCACCAGGCCATCAGAGTACCCGAGTACCTGTCACCAGGCCATCAGAGTACCCGAGTACCTGTCACCAGGCCATCAGAGTACCCGAGTACCTGTCACCAGGCCATCAGAGTACCCGAGTACCTGTCACCAGGCCATCAGAGTACTCGAGTACCTGTCACCAGGCCATCAGAGTACTCGAGTACCTGTCACCAGGCCATCAGAGTACCCGAGTACCTGTCACCAGGCAATCAGAGTACCCGAGTACCTGTCACCAGGCCATCAGAGTACCCGAGTACCTGTCACCAGGCAATCAGAGTACCCGAGTACCTGTTCCAGTCCATCTGAGTACCCGAGTACCTGTCACAGTCCACCTGAGTACCCGAGTACCTATCTCCAGCCCATCAGAGTACCCGAGTACCTATTTGCAGCCCATGTCTCATAGAATATACGTTGGGGTGTTTACTTTCCAAAATGGGGTCATTTTGTGGGTAATTTCACTGTCCTGGTGGTCCAGGACCTTCAAAAGTGTGATGGGTAGGAATGAAATAAGATGTGTCATTTATGCTCCTAGAACGCCTGAACGTACTACTTCAATGTTTGGCCCATCTATGTGGCCAGGCTGTGTAAAAGTCCTACACATGTGGTATCGCCATACTCGGGAGGAGTAGCAGAATGTATTTTGGGGTGTAATTTTTGCTATATACATGTTATGTGTTAGAAATATCTTATAAATTGACAATTTTGTGTAAAAAAAAATGCTTTTTAATTTTTTTCCACATATTCCAAAAACTTCTGGAAAAAAATGAACCGTTCAAAAGACTCATTATGCCTCACAGATTATACGTTGGGGTGTTTGCTTTCCAAAATGGGGTAATTTTATGGGAAATTCCATTGTGCTGGTACTCCAGGGCCTTCAAAAGTGTAATAGGTGGTTGAGAAATGAGATGCGTAATTTTTGCTCGTAGAACGTCTGAAGGTACTACATCAATGTTGGTGCTCTGTATGTGGCCAGGCTGTGTAAAAGTCTCACACACGTGGTATCGCCGTACTCGGAAAGAGTAGCAGAATGTATTTTGGGGTGTAATTTTTGCTATATACATGCTATGTGTTAGAAATATCTTATAAATTGACAATTTTGTGTAAAAAAAAAATGCTTTTTAATTTTTTTCCACATATTCCAAAAACTTCTGGAAAAAAATGAACCGTTCAAAAGACTCATTATGCCTCACAGATTATACGTTGGGGTGTTTGCTTTCCAAAATGGGGTAATTTTATGGGAAATTCCATTGTGCTGGTACTCCAGGGCCTTCAAAAGTGTAATAGGTGGTTGAGAAATGAGATGCGTAATTTTTGCTCGTAGAACGTCTGAAGGTACTACATCAATGTTGGTGCTCTGTATGTGGCCAGGCTGTGTAAAAGTCTCACACACGTGGTATCGCCGTACTCGGGAAGAGTAGCAGAATGTATTTTGGGGTGTAATTTTTGCTATATACATGCTATGTGTTAGAAATATCTTATAAATTGACAATTTTGTGTAAAAAAAAAATGCTTTTTAATTTTTTTCCACATATTCCAAAAACTTCTGGAAAAAAATGAACTGTTCAAAAGACTCATTATGCCTCACAGATTATACGTTGGGGTGTTAGCTTTCCAAAATGGGGTGATTTTATGGGAAATTCCATTGTCCTGGTACTCCAGGGCCTTCAAAAGTGTAATAGGTGGTTGAGAAATGAGATGCGTCATTTTTGCTCGTAGAACGTCTGAAGGTACTACATCGATGTTGGTGCTCTGTATGTGGCCAGGCTGTGTAAAAGTCTCACACATGTGGTATCGCCGTACTCGGGAAGAGTAGCAGAATGTATTTTGGGGGGTAATTTGTTGTATACATATGCTGTGTGTGAGAAATAACCTGATAATATGACAATTTAGTAAAAAAAAATAAAAAAAAATAAAAAATCTTCATTTTGCAAAGAATTGTGGGAAAAAATGACAACTTAAAAAAACTCACCATGCTACTTACTTAATACCTTGGGATGTCTACTTTGTAAAAAGGGGTCATTTGGGGGGTATTTGTACTTTCCTGACTAGTTAGTGTCTCAAGAAATGAGATACACCTGATGTACTGAAGGCCTGATCAGAAGTGATGAATTTTCAGTGATTGGCACCATAGATTGTAGACTCTATAACTTTCACAAAGACCAAATAATATATACTAATGTGGGTTATTTTTACCAAAGATATGTAGCAGTATAAATTTTGGCCAAAATTTATGAAGAAAAATTACTAATTAGCAAAAATTTATGACAGAAACGAAGAAAAAAGCATTTTTTTCACAAAATTTATGTTTTATTTTATTTATAGCACAAAAAATAAAAAACCCACTAGTGATTAAATACCACTAAAAGAAAGCTCTATTTGTGTGGAAAAAAGGACGCAAGTTTCATATGGATACTGTGTTGGATGACTGAGTAATTGTCATTCAAAGTGTGAAAGCGCTGAAAGCTGAAAATTGGTCTGGTCAGGAAAGGGGTGTAACTGCACTGTACTGAGGTGGTTAAGCCTTATGGCTTATGCTTGGACTAGTGCATTTGCGCAGTTCTGTGGCTAAAATATTGATAAGCCGAAGCACTGTGTAAAAAAGCTCTTAGCCAGTTTGTTTCCTTTCATGGGGTACAGCTATTTAGAGACAATCTGGATAAATACATCCAAAGGACCTTTAATAGGGTAAAGCTCTCTTTACCAGTAAAAAGAGGTTCAAACATTTCTCCTTTTTTTTTTTTTTTTTTTTTTAAATTGTATTTTTTATTGAGAGAATTTTTTTACAGAAAATGAAAAGATACAGAACTGACAATAGACAAAGAAAGTCTGGAGCATACCGTATTGGAGAGACTGATAAAACCTCATGGTGGCTACAGATATACAGTAGCAGTCAAAGGATAAAAATAAATAACTAAAAGAAAACAAAGCAAAACAAAACGCATAAAGGAAATAAACAACAGAAAAGTATTACGTAAAACAATATTAAAATAAAAAGAAAGACTGAGAGACATCATATATGTCGTAATGCAGGGGTTGGGGGTCTTGAACTGGTGCTTCAATAACATGACTAATATCTGACAAAAGAGGGTTACATACCACTATATATTTCCTCAAGAGATAAGGTAAGCTTCGAGTGGCCGTTGGGCCAGCAGAAAAAGACTTAAAGTACCGACAAGATACAAAACATTGGGGAGCGAGAAGGTCAGGGAACACTAGGAGATGGACACCGACCGGGTGGCTAGGGGTACCAAGGGCACCTGTGGGAGCCCAAAGGTCGAGGCATCCCATGGGGCCAAAATCACGCCAAACCGGTCAATCCCATCCTCCACCATAGCCGTCAAATGTTCCATCCTGCGTATGTCCCTGATGGTTTGTATCAGCTGAGTCTGGGTTGGGGGCTGAGTAGACAACCAATTAGAGGGGATAGCTCTTTTAGCAGCAAGCAGCACATAGGAGGCTAATTTATTAGCTGCCTTCCCCAACTCCGGGAAGGGAAGGCCTAGGAGAAGGTGGACAGGATCCAATGGAATGGGGGTGTCAAAAATCTGCTGGAGCATGTGAGATACCATGGACCAGAAAGGAGTAATTAGAGCACATTGCCAAAAGATATGATCATGCGTTCCCTTAGTCCTCCCACACCTCCAGCACATGGGAGAAAGAGAGGGGTCATACCGATGAATAACCTCGGGGGTCCTATACCAGAACAGTAGGACTTTATATGCTGTCTCTCTCTCTGCCACGCATCTGGAAATTTTAGAGGTGGAGGACCAAATTCTGGACCATTGCGGGAGAGTGATTTGTTGATTAAGGAGCTGCGTCCATTTGTCCATGTGGGAGTGGGATAGGACAGTGAGAGAGGACCTCTGCTGCAAACATTTCTCCTTTTATCGTGCTGCTTCTCCTATGCCAGGGGCATCTGCCTCTAGGCAGTCTCAACCGTGAGGTTCAAGGGAAAGTCCCCAAGGGAAAGCCCACAAAGCAGAATGCTAAAGCCTTCTCATGATGGGTCACCCCCACTCATTCGGGTGAGGGGAAAGGTCCTGCGATTCTCAAGATATGGCAGGAACAATGTCAAGACAGATGGATTTCTGCAATTTTTTCTCTAGGTTAAGACTAGACTTCCGAGAGTTTCTGTCTCCTCGGAGAATGTTCCTAAGGATCCAGAGAAAAAAAAGAAGTATCTCTTTCTGGCCTCTGGATCAGCTGTTATCCCATTCGTGATATCAGAGGTATCCTTAGTGAAACAGGGGGTTTTGGCTCAAACCTTTTAAGGTTCCAGAACCGAACAGAGAGGCAAGACCCATTTTAGATCTCGAAAATCTGAATCGGCACTTAAAAATCCGACCCTTTCATAATTCCATTGGCATCTTTCAAGGAGGGGAGTTGCATATCTCCATGTGCCAAATTTTCCTGTTCACCAGAAATTTCAGTTGTGGCCCTGCCATTCGGCTTAGCCACTGCACCACAAGTGTTCTGAAAGTTTCTGGCACCTCCTGTAGCCAGATTAAAGGCTCAATGCATAGTGGTCCTAGCCTATTTAGAAGATCTACTTTTAATATATCATTCAGTCTCAGGTCTAAAACCAGAGTCTGATCTCAGCCCTAACTATCTGAAATCTCTAGGTTGGATACTTAACCTAGGAAGATTCTCCTTAAAACCATCAAGGAGATTACAGTACTTGGGGGCTGGTTATAGATACCATACAGAGGATGGTATTCTTACCCCAGACAAGAATCAGTTCCATTGTAGGACTAATTCAACTTATCAAAACAAAGGAAAATTCCTTCATTCGGCTGTGCAGGAGATTTTTAGGGGAAATGGTGGCCTCCTTCAAGGCCGTCCCTTACTCGCAGTTTTACTCAAAAACTGCTTCAAGACACCATCCTGTCGGTCTGGAATAAAAAAGATTCAGGCTTTGTTTGTATCCAATACGCTTGGCTCCTGACATAAGTCAGAGCCTAAATTGGTGGTTGTTATCCAGCAAAAGGGAAAATCTTTATCCTGAAAGGTGTTAACGACAGATGCCAGCCATCTGTCGTTAACACGCAGAGGATGCTGGGACTGTGATATCATAATGGGCGGGGACATCATCGGTGACCCCGCCCATTGTCCCTATATAAGTCGCCGCGCCACGGCCAGAGACAGTGATGAGTCAACATCTCTAGGAAGAAGAAGAGAAGAACAGAAGGCGGCGACGACAGAAGACCGGGCCACCACTAGTAAAAGAGCTGGAAGAAGGAGCGGAGCCCCGGCAAGAAGAACCGAAGACGGGGGCAAGACTCCCGAAGAGGGGGACAAGACCCCCGAAGTCGGAAGAAGAGGCGGTGACAGAAGACCGGGCCACCGCTAGTAAAAGAGCTAAAGGAAGAAAGCGGTAGCCCGGCAAGAAGAAATGAAGAGGGGGACAAGACCCCCGAAGAGGGGGACAAGACCCCCAAAGTCGGAAGAAGGCGCTCGGGCGGCGAAAAAGAAATCCGGGCTCCTCCGCTAGTAAAAGAGCTAGTAGAAGATAGCGGAGGAGTTCGGTGAGAAGACCGCCCCAAGACGGAAGAAGACACCCGGACCTGTGCAATAAATTATTTTCAACCCTTGTGTGTTGTGTTTTATTAAAAAAAAATTCACAGGTGAATGGGTAGGGGTACATTGTACCCCATACTCATCCACATAGGGTGGGGGGCTGGCATCTGGGGGCCCCCTTATTAAAGACCCCGACAACCAACAGTCAGGGTTGTTGGGAAGAGGTCCTTGTCCTCATTAACATGGGGACAAGGTGCTTTGGGGCGGGGGGGCCGCGTGCCCCCCTTCCCCAAAGCACCCCCCGCATTGAGGGCACGCGGCCTGGTACAGTTCAGGAGGGGGGGCGCTCGCTCGTCCCCACCCCCTTTCCTGGCCAGCCGGGTAGTGTGCACGGATAAGGGTCTGATATGGACCTAGGGGGGGACCCCCATGCCGTTTTTTCAGCATAGGGCTTCCTCTTTAAGTCCATACCAGGTGACGGGGCCAGCGACATGTCAATCTCGCCGCCAAAGGCAGCGACATTGACTACCTTCGCTAGTCCCGGCTACCTGGAGACTCGTTCAAAATGAACGGACTTTCCTCCGTGTGTGGGCAAGTCCGTTCATTTCAAAAGTACGACGGACTCCCGCCATAGTCCGGTGGACCTAGTCCAGTCGTGTGTGGGCAGGTCCACTCGTTCGGAAAGTCTGGCGGACTTTCCAGCGGTTTGGCCGCCAGACTAAGTCCGCCGGATAGTCTATCGTGTGTACGCGGCATCATAGATGGGGTATTCCGGACATGGACCTATTCGTGTCCAGATTCATCAACAAGGTCGACAACTTTGTGTCGAGAACAAGGGCTCCACTAGCAGGTGGAACAGATGCATTGGTCTTCCCATGGGATCAGTTTTCACTGATCTATGCATTTCCTCCAGTTCTGCTACATCCGCGCCTTCTCCGCAGGATTAAGCAGGAACAAAAGGAGGTGAGTCTGGTGGCCCCAGCGGGTCCCAGAGGATCTTGATTTACCAAGATCATAAAGATGGCAGTAGGTGTCCTTCAGACTCTGCCATTATAGCCAGACCTTCTCGCACAAGGTTTGGTATTTCATCCTACCTTACGGACGAAGAATTTAACAGGTTTGACTGTTGAATCCCACTGTATAAAAGATCGTGGGTGATCTCCTTCGGTAGTGTCTACTTTGATTAATGCCAGGAAGCCGGTTTCCAGAATCACTGACTATAAAGTCTGGAAGGCATATGTTTCTTGGTGTGAATCCAGGGGTTGGCACCCCAGGAAGTATGTCATAGGCAGGATCCCTGACTTTCTGCATATGGGATCTGAAATGAAGCTGGCCTTGACTTCTATCAAAAGCCAGATCCCGGCCTTGTAGTGTTTTCAATGGCCTCTTGCTTCCCAATCTAAGGGCGTAGCTTATTCAGTGGGTAACATGGATTATTCCCCCTATCAAGGCACCTCTAAATCCTTGGGATTTAAATGTGGTCTTATCAGCTTTGCTGAATCAGCCGCTTGAACCTTTACATGAAAATTCCTTGGTTCTTTTGACAAGAAAGATAATCTTTCTGGGTGCCATTTCTTCTGCTAGAAAAGTATCGGAACTAGCGGGTCGTAAAGAGCCATATTTCATCATAAGTATAAGGATGAGGGGGTTTTATGTTACCAAAAGTGGTAACAGGTTTTCATTTAAACCAAGATATTAGTCTTCTTTCTTTCTCCCCAGAGCCGTAATCTATGGAAGAGAAGGCATTACATTCTCTTGATGTAGTAAGAGCGATCAGAGTCTATGTTTTGTTTGTACTGCCACAGGGTCCAAAATGTGGACAGGCAGCGTCAAAATCCACTATTTTCCAAATAGATTTGTCAAGTGATTGTTCAAACTTAAGCTTAAAGAAGAAAATTCTTCCTTCTCATGTTAGAGCACACTCATCCAGGGCGATTAGTGCCTCTTGGGTGGTGCGTCATCTGGCCTCTATGGCTCAGATCTGTAAGGCCACGACGGTTCATACGTTTATCAGATTTTATCAAATCGATATTAAAGGTCATGAGGATATTGCCTTTGGACACAGTATGCTGCAGTATGAGTCCTCTGGCCTCCTGTTTTTTTGTTGTGTCTCCCCCCCTTCAGTTGCCATTGCTATGGGACATCCCACAAAGTAACTACTATGGCTCTGTGTCCCCTGAAGAAAACAGGATTTTTATAACAGCTTACCTGTAAAATCCTTTTCTTTGATGTACATCAAGGGACACAGAGGATCCTCCCTTCTTTGGTATGCACTTGTATTGCTTGGCTACAAAACTGAGGACTCCCAGTAATGGGAGGGGTTATATAGGGGAGTACACGCCTTAGGGGCTTGCCAGTGTCCATCACCTGTTCGATATAACCCACATAGTAACTACTATGGCTCTGTGTCCCCTGATGTACAAAAGGATTTTACAGGTAAGCTGTTATAAAAATCCTGTTTTTTCCCTGATGAATTAGTTCAAGGCATCGTGAACCAAACCAATCTTTTTGCCCAACATTTCATTGAAAACAACCCCAGCTCAAGCTATGCCCGCCCTTTTCAATGGAGACCCCTAACAGTGGGGGAGCTTAAATTGTTTTTAGGCCTAACGCTCAACATGGGGCTTACAAAAAGAAATTCAGTGCATGCATATTGGTCTACCACCCCTATCCACCACATGCCATTTTTTTCATCTGTCATGTCCAGGTCCCGATATGAAATTATAATGTGCTTCCTGCATTTCAGTGATAACTCACAGTGCCCCTCGCAAAATCACCCAGACTTGATAAATTATATAAAATTCCCCCCCTAATTGATTTTTTCTCCAAGAGGTTTGCCAAACTTTATATCCCTGACAAGAACATCTCTGTGGACGAATTCCTGGTCCATTTCACAGGCCAGCTGGAAATCAAGCAGTATAATCCCAGTAAGGGGGCGAGGTATGGTTTGAAGCTCAAAAAGCTCTGTGAAAGCTCCATTGGATATGTGCACTCATTCCGCATGTACAAAGGCAAAGGCTCCCAGCTCCAGCCCCCTGAGTGTCCACCGTACATGGGAATAAGCAGAAAAATTGTCTGGGAGTTGACGTTCCCACTCTTGTAAAAGGGGTTTCACATTTATATTATATAATTATTAGACTAGTTTGTCCCTTTTCTGACACGTAAATCTGAAGAATACTTTGGCCTGCGGTACGGCAAGGAAACAGAAAGGTCTTCCCACAGAGTCTAGTCACCACAAGGCTACAAAGGTGGGAATTCGATAAGCTTAAGGAATGAGGAAGTGTTGGCTGTGACGTGGAGGGATAGGAAAGATGTGTACATCATGTCCACCATCCATGATGATACCTTGGTGAAACTTTGCAGAAGACCCGGTTCCGTTTGAAAGCCTTCCTGTATCCGCGAGTACAATAAATTCATGGGGGGTGGATTTAACTGATCAAATCTTGCAGCCCTATCTATCAACACGAAAATCCCTCTTCTGGTATAAAAAAAGTTGCAATTTACTTTTTTAATTTGGCCATGTATAATTCTTTCATTATTTATCAAAAATCGACGGAAACACCCAACACCTTACTAAAGTTTATTGAAAACATTGTCACTGCCGTGATCTATCAATAAGAATCCCCCCAGAAAGCATTTGCTCCGATTGTGTCAGCAGACTACATGAGCGCCATATTCCTGACCATATTCCACCATCAGGATCTGGAAGATGACGCCAAAAAAAATGTTGGGTGTGCACCAAAGAGGAGTTAGGAAAGACACCACTTTCCATTGTGCCCGATGTCCCTCCCAACCTGGCCTTTGCAGCTTTGCTATCACACTCTTGTAAACTGGTAGCCCATATTTCTAATAGACTGCCATTTCCCCGTTTTCAATTTCTGTCCTGAATATTTCCCTGGTGCTTCAACCAACCATATCATTCCCTGATGAAGTCATTTGACGATACGCGTAGGAACACAATTGGCCAGTAAGGACACCGGAAGTGACGTCCGGAAGCGCGAACGTGACACGCGTTCGTTTAGTTGTGCTTTTTATTACTGTTTTAAATGTGAGTACCTTATCTTCGTTTTATACCCAATAAATTGTGAATACGTACTTCACTATTGGAGTGTTCCCCTTGCTTTCTCTGCATGCTATAACGTGCCCATGGTGAATGAGAGTCCAGGATCACATCACCTACTGAACCTACATTATTGGACAACAAGCGTTACTTTGGAAATGCTGTCTACCTTACAGCAGTAAGGTAAGGTAATTACTGCACCTAGTGTGAGGATATTATACGCATAGGAGCACTGGTGGAATTTACCCCCTGTTTTGTAGCACGCAGGATACTGCTTTGTTGATCACCAAATGGACGCATTTTACCACTAAATGGATATGCTTTTTATATAACTATAGTTCACTTCATTTTTGTTTTTGGAACCTTTGCTCATACACATATCCCACTGCTTATGGACTATTAGTATTTTTGTTCATACACATGACACACTACACATGGGCTATTAGCATTTTGTGTAATTTTTGATTTGTATTGCACTTTTTTAACGACACTCAGCTTTTTTTTTTTTTTTTTTTTTTTTTTTGTGTCATATCATCTATATATTTGAGTATACTTAATATTATCTCACTGTTATCTATAGAAGATTTCTCATATCAAGTTTTCTTGGTCAAGCGCACAATTTGACCTGGTGTATTGCACTTTAGTATTTATGCACATTGTCTGAGCTTATTTAAACATACAGTTTCACACTTTATTCTATTTCTGTTTTGGTTATCACTTGAGTACATGTTAGTTTAATTAGATTTATTTAGTCGGAGCGCAACACCATTTCTTAACTACAACCATATCATTGCCTTCCATGTGAACTGACCCTGGCCTGTTTATCGACAATGCCTCTGCCTGCCGTATGCATTGTTTATCCGCTATGTTTCTGCCTTTCACGTGAACTGACCCTGGACTATCGACTGTGCCTCTTCCTACTGTCTATTTCTGCCTTTTACCTGCACTGACCTCTGCCTGTTGACCATGTTTTTGCCTACCTCTTGGGCTGATCTTTCACCCTGCTACACAGGGGTCTCACATATGTGAGGGGCTCCAGAATAGTGTTCTGAGTTGAGAAAAACAGTTTTTGGTTTTCCACGTTCCCATAATGGGTCTGGTTGTCCAGAGGCTTCAAAGAGATTTGGGTGGGAGAAGCCTCTACCCCTGTCCCCATTCTTTCCTGACCGATGCCCTTAGCTTGATGGCCCTGCCTGCCCCCTGGAAAAATACTTTGGCTATGCTGACCATATCTCTGCCTGCTGCCTGTACTAACTATGGACAGTATTCCTGCCTGCTGCATGGACAATCCTTTTGCTGCTGCTGACCACATCCCCGCCTGCTACCTGGACCAATGCTTTGGCTGTGCTGACAGCATCTCTACCTGTACTGACTATGGACAATATTCCTGCCTGCTGCCTGTTTTGCTGTCGCTGTCCATGTTCCTGCCTGCTGCCTGGACCGATGCTCTACTCTGTGGACCAATGCACTACTAAAACCACAGGTAATCTTTTCTTTACCCTTTGCTCAGCAGAAAGTATTTTGATTTGTAATTGGTATGTACAGTACATGTTATGTGTTAGAAATATGAAGGGCCTTCAAAATGTGATAGGATGGCAAGCATTGATGTGTGTAATGTATGCTCCTAGAATGCCTAGAGGTGCTATTTGGATGTTGGGCCTCTGTATGTGGCCATGTAAAAGTCTCACACATGTTGTGGTATCGCTATACTCAGGAGGAGTAGCAGAATGTATTTTGGGGTGTCATTTTCTTATGTACATGCTGTGTGTTGGAAATATCTTATAAACTGACAACTTTGTGTAAACAAAAATGGGTTTTCATTTTCTTTCCACATTTTTCAAAAACTTCTGGAAAAATGTTTTCAGTTCAAAAGACTCATTATGCCTCATAGATTATAAATTGGGGTGTTATCTTTTCAAAATGGGGTCATTTTGTGGGTTTTTCTATTGTCCTGGTGCTCCAGGGTCTTCAAAAGTGTAAGGCCGCGTACACACGCGGGGACTGTTCGCCCAACTTTGTCCGTCAAACAGTTTCAGCAAACAGTCCGCTCAAAATTAGCATGGACGGACATGGCCACACACGACGAACGAACAGTTTGCTGAAACCGTGCGCGATGACGTGAACGGCACGTACGACGGGACGAAAAATACGACGTCCTATACAATGCATTATAACTTTCGGCGTGTAAATCCTTTCTGAGCATGCGCGGAACTTAGTTTGACGAACAAGCCTACACACGAGGGGACTGTTCGCTGAAACCAAGTTTCAGCGGACAGTTTTTCGGAAATTCCGAAAAACCTTTTTCAGCGGACTGTTCGCTGAAACTGTCCGCTGAAAGCCCACACACGAGCGGACTGTCCGCCGAAACACTGTTCAGCGGACAAAGTTGGGCGAACAGTCCCCACGTGTGTACGCGGCCTAATAGGTGATTAAGAAATGAGATGTGTAATTTATGCTTGTAGAACGCCTGAAGGTGTTATTTCAATGTTGGGCCGCTGTATGTGGCCAGGCTGTGTAAGCCCTTGTACACACGGTTGGACATTCCGACAGACAATGTCCGATCGGACCGTGTTGTCGGATAATCCGACTGTGTGTGGGCTCCATCGGACTGTTTCCGTCGGAATATCCGACGGACAAAGTTTTAGAGCTGGGCTATCAAACTTTCCGACAACATGATCCGATCGGACTTTGTCCGATTGTGTGTAGAGAATTTCTGATCGGACAAAGTGCCACACATGCTCAGATCAAATTCCTAGACCAAAGCTATTGGCTACTAGCCTGAACGTAGTCCCGTCGTAACAAAATAACGTCATCACGTTAAATTTGCAAGGAGGGTTTCTCTTGCTCTTTGCATTTTTTAAATTTTTCTTCAAGCTACTTTGGGTTGTTAGTCAGAGTCAATCACACAGAGAATGGAACATCCACCGTGTCAAGAATACTTAAAGTGTTTTGCAACAGTGTGTGTGTCTTTTTTAATAATTTTTTACACTTTCTTTGTGAAATGGTAGGGGTACTTTTGCACCCCCTTACCATTTCAAACAGGACCAGGATCTGGGGGTACCCTTGTTAAAGGAGGCTTCCAGATTCTGATAAGCCCCCCACCCGCAGACCCCCACAACCCTGGCCAGTGGCCCTCATCAACATGGGGACATGGTGCTTTGGGGGGGACCCCAAAGCATCCTCCCAATGTTGAGGGCATTTGGCCTGGTAAGTTTCAGGAGGGGGGGTGCTCTCTCATCCCCCCTCTTTTCCTGCGGCCTGCCAGGTTGCGTGCTCGGATAAAGGGTCTGGTATGGATTTTTAGGAGGAACTCCACGCCATTTTTTTTTAAATTTGGCGTGGAATTCCCCTTAAAATTCATACCAGACAGGTCTGGTATGGATATTTGGGGGGAACCCCACCTCATTTTTTTTTTATTTGACGCAGGGTTCCCCTTAATATCCATTCCAGCCCTGAAGGGCCTGGTAATTGAATTTGGGGGAACCCCACTCTTTTTTTTTTTTTATCAATGACTTTCAATGACTGCTCTCTGTATTATGGGGAGCCGACAATTCATTATAGCCACGAGTGATTTTAAATTACTCTTTTCCTGCAGAAATTACACTTTGTGCAGGGACAGTTCTAAGCACGGGAAACATGCGCCCCTTTACAGGCATACTATACACACCCCCCAGGTACGAATTTTTAATTAATATTACACTTTTATTGTTTCACTTTAAGCATTATTAAAATCACTGCTCCAGAAAATACGTCCATTTTAAAACTTTTTTTGCATTGATACATGTCCCCTGGGGCAGGACCCAGGTCCCCAAAAACTTTTTATGACAATAACTTGCATATAAGCCTTTAAAATTAGCACTTTAAATTTCTCCCATGGACTTGTACAGGGTGTTCCGTGGCTTTCCAAATTTGCAGCGAACACCCCAAATTGTTCGGTGAACAGGCGAACAGGCAATGTTCGAGTCAAACGCTCATCCCTACTCAGGAACAAAGTCTTTGTCACAGACGTTGTTGCAGAACACGTAGGAAACGAAGCTCTAGAACACTTGTAGGATACCTGGATCTCTCAGCCCGCTTGGCGACATCCACAAGACCGGATTCTCTTGGTTACTTCAGCTCTTCCAGGCTCTTGTTAAGAAAACCAACCCGTACGTGGTGTTCTTCTAAAGAGTCCTCCACTGGTATGCTTGAAGTACTCTGGGTCTCTCCCGAACCGGAAACGGCACCCAACCACCTCAGAAACCTCCTTTAATTTTCCTGCTTTGTTCTAACCAGCCCCGAGGCATTAAAGTCGGGTGGATCTGCACCCCAGGCCATAGCCTTCCTGGGGGCAGGTCAGGAGGACTAGGACCATGTAATCAGCACATCATACTGGACCGGAACCCCAAACCACGTGACGTCCATATCATAAATACCCTCTTCCAGAGGGCACAGCGGGAGGACCCCTCCCACTGACCTGACTCTGAGAGAGAATAATTTAAGCGCCCAACCAGACCATAGTTCCACACCTGCCCCCAGTGACAGTGCCCCCTGTGGCCAAGCTGAACATCTCACAGACCAGTCAGACTGACACAGAAGTCTAATTTAGGCAAATAGACCCAAACCAAACTGTAGTTTTAGTAAAGTTTAACTTTGAAAAACGCATAGCGCGGGCTCTTCAGGAGCCCACTGCTACATTTGAATATCACAGATTCTTTCACACAAGTCCACCTCCTTTTCCTCTCTCTCTCTCTCTCTCTCTCTCTCTTTCTCATCTTGTCACCTGCTAGTATCCCCTTGCTATACTATGTTTTCTACCATCTCCATCTCCCTACCATCCTTGACCCCAGGCCTTTTACTTAGATATGCATATCTTTATGCCAATACTCATTGATTCTACTTTACTACTCTAGATGCCTGATAAACATATTTATGTTTATAGCTTATACTCTTTATGGACTAACACGGTTTCTGGAGATATATCACTACACACACACATTCACACAATCGCAGTTCACCTCTTTCCCCTCTTTTCTTGCCTGATTTATCACCTATTAGTATCCCTTAGCTATCCTACGTTTCTAACCATCTTCATGTCCCCACCACCTTTGGCCCAGGTCTTCATTCATGCATACATATCTTTATGCTAATACTTATTGATTCTACTTTACTACTTTAGATGCCTGACAAACATACTTATTTTCACAGCGTATGCTTTTTATGGACTAACAAGGTCTCTAGGGATACATCACTACACCTATGCCATGCCTGCTCTCTGTTTGGCCCCTGGTGGGGTCCCATCTGACTCTGCTCCCTCAGCTCCCTGGGGAGGCACCTGCTGCCGCCGTCTTGAGGCCTCACACCTGGAGCCATGGTCAAGCTCAGTGGTGAGTATGGGGACCCACAACCCCTCTTACCCTGTGCCTTTATAACTAATACTGTGCTATATTGCCAAATATATATATTTTTTCATCCTAGGTACGTTGTTACACACATCCACCCCTGAAGAGCGAGCTGGATCTCACAAAACTAGTCGGGTAGTATGATGCCCGTGTACTATGACTACTACTACATTTATGTACCAATATTCCTTGTTTATGTATCTTTTTTAATTGGCAACTGTTGGTGTTATTTATGCATGTAAACAATTGTACTTGAATAAACCATATACTATATTTACTACTGTTATGTTTACTAGCGGAAATGATACCCACTTCATTTAAAGTCCCAGGGTGAATCGCTTTCCAAAATGGGGTCATTTTGTGGGTGTTTCGATTGACGTGGTTCTCCAGGGCCTTCAAAAGTGTGATAGGTTGTCATCAAATGAGATGTTCAATTTATGCTCATAGAACGCCTGGAGGTGCTACTTGGATGTTGAACCTCTGTATGCGGCCAGGTTGTGTAAAGTTGTATCGCTATACTCAGGAGGAGTAGCAGGGGTGTCATTGCGAGTATGCATGTTCTGCGTGAGAGAAATAACTTGCTATTTTGACAACTTTGTGTACAAAAAAAAAAGAATTGTGGGAAAAAATGATAACATCAAAAAACTCACCATGCCTCTTACTAAATACCTTGGAATGTCTGCTTTCCAAAAAGGGGTCATTTGGGGGGTATTTGTACTTTGCTGGCTTGTTAGGGTCTCAAGAAATGAGATAGGCCTTCAGTATATCAGGTGTGATCTGGTGTGATCAGTTTTCAATTATTTGCACCATACCTTGTATAACTTTCACAGAGACCAAATAATGTCCACTAATTTGGGTTATTTTTACTAAAGATATGTAGCAGTTTACATTTTGACCCAAACTTATGAAGAAAACTTATTTATTTGCAAAATTTTACAATATAAACTAAAAAAAAAAATGTTTTATTTTCAAAATTGTTTGTCTTTTTTCGCTCATATTGCAAAAAATAAAAAACCCAGCGTTAATTAAATACCACCAAAAGAAAGCTGTGTTTGTGAGTAGGGATGAGCCGAACACCCTCCATTTCGGTTCGCACCAGAACATACTGAACAGGCAAAAATTTGTCAGAACACATGAACACCAATAAAGTCTATGGGACACGAACATGAATAATCAAAAGTGCTCATTTTAAAGGCTTATATACAAGTTATTGTCATAAAAACTGTTGTTTAAAAACTGACATTTTTTCGGGAGCAGTGATTTTTTTGTAGTGCTTAAATTGAAACAATAAAAATTAGACATGTGCAGAGTAAAATATTTCGTTTCGGAATTTCGTTTTCGTCCTAAAAATCTATATATTTAGTTACTCCCGAAATTCGTTTTTATTTATTTCGTTTTTCGTTCAAAAATTGCATTCGTCCGAAAATCCACATGAATTATGGTCGAATCTGTCTTTGAAGGCTTATGGTGTCTGTCGAATGTATAAAGAAGATTAGACGGAGCTAGTATATAGCATACTTTGTGTGAACTTTAGAACCCTATTAAAGTCTATGGGACTCCAACGTTCAAAATCTAAAGTGCTAATTTTAAAGGCTAATATGCAAGTTACTGTCCTAAAAAGTGTTTGGGGACCTGGGTCCTGCCCCAGGGGACATGTATCAATGCAAAAAAAAGTTTTAAAAACTGCAGTTTTTTCGGGGGCAGTGATTTTAATAATGATTAAAGCGAAACAATAAAAGTGTAATATTCCTTTAAATTTCGTAGCTGGGGGGTGTGTATAGTATGCATGTGAAGGGGCGCATGTTTCTGGTGCTTAGAACTGTCCCTGCACAAAGTGTCATTTATGCAGGAAAAAAAGTCCTTTAAAATCACTCGCGGCTATTATGAATTGTCGGCTCCGTAATACAGAGAACACTCATTGAAAGTCATTGATAAAATAAATAAATAAATAAAAAGCGTGGGTGTCCCCCAAATTCAATTACCAGGCCCTTCAGGTCTGGTATGGATATTAAGGGGAACCCTGCGTCAATTTTTTTTACAAAAAATTGACGTGAGGTTCCCCCTAAATATCCATACCAGACCCTTCAGGTCTAGTATGGATATTAAAGGGAACCCCGCGTCAAATTTAAAAAAATTGACATGGGGGTCCCCCTAAAAATCCATACCAGACCCTTTATCCGAGCATGCAACCTGGCAGGCCGCAGGAAAAGAGGGGGGGGGACGAGAGAGCGCCCCCCCTCCCTCCTGAACCGTACCAGGCCACATGCCCTCAACATTGGGAGGATGCTTTGGGGGTCTGTAACTTGCAGAATCTTTTCTCTCTGTCAAATATTTTTTCTCTGTCGAATATTTTCTCTATATAATCTTGGACTAATAGAGGTAAGGTTAGGCACATTCGACCACAGGTTCTATAGACACAGATTGTTATTGTCAGAGTCACGTTGAATCTCCTGTTCTATATCGAACTGTTGTAACAAGGAAAACGAAAATAAAGCATTTATTTATGTCGGATCTTTCGTTTTTCGGATTCTGTGCTTTCGTTATCGTTTGTCAAAATTCGGACGAAAATGCATTCGGAGGAAAACGAATGCACATGTCTAATAAGAATGAAATATTCCTTTAACCACTTTCAGACCGGACCAATTTGCTGGTCAAAGACCAGACCACTTTTTGCGATTCGGCACTGCGTCCCTTTAACTGACAATTGCGTGGTCGTGCGACGTGGCTCCCAAACAAAATTGACGTCCTTTTTTTCCCACAAATAGAGCTTTCTTTTGGTGGTATTTGATCACCCCTGCGGTTTTTATTTTTTGCGCTATAAACAAAAATAGAGCGCCAATTTTGAAAAAAACGCATTATTTTTTACTTTTTGTTATAATAAATATCCCCCAAAAATATATAAAAAACATTTTTTTCCCTCAGTTTAGGCCGATATGTATTCTTCTACATATTTTTGGTAAAAAAAATTGCAATAAGCGATTATTGATTGGTTTGCGCAAAAGTTATAGCGTTTACAAAATAGGGATAGTTTTATAGCATTTTTATTAATAATTTTTTATTATTTTTTTTTTACTAGTAATGGCGGTGATCAGCGATTTTTATTGTGACTGCGACATTTTGGGGGACCCATCAATCATTTTTGACACATTTTTGGGACCATTGTCATTTATACAGTAATCACTGCTATATAAATGCAGTGATTCCTGTGTAAATGACACTGGCAGTGAAGGGGTTAACCAGTGGGTGGCAGTGTAGGGGTTAAGTGTTCCTAGGGATGTGTTACTAAATGTGGGGGGGTTGGGCTTTCATTTAGTGAACACTGATCTCTGCTCCAATCACATGAAGCAGAGATCAGCGTCACTAGTTGCTAGGCAGAATGGAGAAATGTTGTTTACAACGGCACTTCTCTATTCGGCCGCTCCGTGAGACGATCGCGGGGATGCCCGCGGCGATCGAGTCGGGTATTGGCAATACAGATAAAACTCATTGAAAAAAAGAGCATGGGATCCCCCTAGTTCAATACCAGGCCCTTTTGGGTTTGGTATGAATATTAAGGGGAACCCCGAACCAAAATGAAAAAAACAATTGCATGGGGGTCCCCCTAAAATCCATACCAGGCCCTTTGGGTCTGATAAGGAAATTAAGGGGAACCCTGCACTGAATTAAAAAAAATGGCTTAGGGGTCCCCCCAAAATCCATACCAGACCCTTATCCAAGCACGCAACCTGGCAGACCGTAGGAAAAGAGGGGGGATGAGAGAGCACCCCCTCCTGCACCATACCAGACCACATGCCCTCAACATGGGGAGGGTGCTTTGGAGTACGAAAATTTGGCCCGAACTTATGCTCGGGCCGAACCATTCGCCCATCCCTATTTGTGAGAAAAAAAGATAAAAATTTTGTTTGGGTACAGTGTAGCATGACTAAGTAATTGCCATTCAAAATGTGAGAGCGCTGAAAGCTGGAAATTGCTCTGGGCAGGAAGGGTGTATAAATGCCCTGTATTGAAGTGGTTAAATACCAAAAATGTTGGGAAAAAAAATCCTTTTTCTCTTAGTTTCTTTTATCAAATTTTGCAAACAAATAATCTTTCTTTATAGCCAAATAGGCCAAATGTTGTCTGCTACATTTCTTTGGTAAAGAGTCTACAAACTATGGTACTCTATATATATATATATATATATATATATATATATATATATATATATATATATATATATGAAAACTGATCTTGATGTACTGATGGCCTATTCCATTTCTTGAGATCCTAAAATGTCAGGACAGTACAAATACCCCCCAAATTACCTATTTTTGGAAAGCAGACAGCCCAAGGTATTTAGTAAGATGCATGACAAGTTTATTGAAGTTGTAATTTTTTGTCACAATTTTTTGCAAGATGAAGAAAGGATTTTTTTTTCACATTTTACTTTTTACATACTGTCACCAGTGTAGTACAGCGTCACCACATGACTGGTGTGGCTGTAATCCATGATACTGACTGGTGCCAGTATGCACAAAAAAAAATTCAACTACTTTTTATTCAATTTTTTTTTTGTTCTTCTTTTACAATTTTGTTTCTAGTTATACAACTTTTTATTTTATTTTTATTTTTACATACTCTCTTTCAGTGTTTCTTTTTTTACACTGTGATTGCTTGTTACTGTGATGATCACTATAACAGCATTCGTGGAAATGGTTTTCATCCTTGACTCACTGTCTATTATTGTGATGCAGTGATTGGCCAAAGCTATCACATTGTAAGGGGTGCTGTTATTGGCCCAGGTACCATGTGATCACTGGTGACCAATCACACACAGTAGTAAACAATAATGTCAATAATGGATTATATTCATGACTGTTATTTATTAGGTAACGTGATCACACAGCACCCGATAACCCGATACCGAACACCACAATCTGCTGTGTCAACCACAGTGCACACGAGCCAGGCAACATACTGTTATATTGCAGTGCCTGATCAAGGAACCAGCCAACAGTAATTATTGTTGCTGGCTTAGCCTTGCAACACGTTTTTAGAGTCTGGATTTTTTGGAAGCAAAAGCTGGGCTAATCCATACATGGCTGTCATAGGTCACAGAATAAGAGCAGTTAGATGGCTGCCCAAGAAATTTAAAAAACAATTATGGCTGATTGTGCAGTTTATGCTAAGAGATGCGAAGATTCAAACTATTGCTTACAATAATCTTCTAATCTATGTTATGTGTGCAGAACTATTGAAAAAAAAAATCTTTAGCAACAAAATCCTTTGCATCAGTTTTAAAAATTATCCCAGCAGACGAAATTATTTCATAATTTAAAAATCTTTCATATTAGAAACAGAAACGGCCAATGTGGATATTATTTTTCATTGCTCAGGTTTTCATCAGTAAGGAAAAAACTGAAGATGATTAAAATTGGAAATTAGACTGTTCAAAAACAGGTTTTAACTGAGTTTTACTAGTATGAGCTCTGTGGTCAATTGATGTCCATTCACCTTGACAATGGGCTCACCCGGCTCAGCAAGGAGAGACATTGTCTGACACAGCAGAGGTTTCGGGTTCAAATCCAGACCCTGGCAACCTGCTTCCTTATTTCAACAGCACATAACTGGATTGTTGAAGTGAATACTTACACAATTTAATGGCAGATCTTTTCTAGCTCCATGGTCCTGCCAAATGGATGTTTTTTTTTTTCATGTTCCATTACCTGACCATGCAACTTATGTATAGGTCATATTTTCCCAAGAGTGCTAGATGCAGTACTACAGTGGCCATGATATGATCTCTATCCACATGGTAACATTTTCAGGATAATTAGCCAACAATTCCATGTATATGATAGCAGCAGTTATGTGTCAACCACTCTTGGTGGGAAAGATTGATCAGCCAGGTTTGTACATCTTGTCAAATTGCCATTGCCCAAGCTCACTTCAGCTCCCTCTTCTCTTCTCCATTCCATTCACCTGAACATGTATGCTTGACTACGTTGAGCATATACATGTATAACCAACCTGCCAATAGATTTGTCTCAAAGGAGTCAAATTGTGCCTGTGTGACAAGCTATAGCCATCTTTTTCAACCAGCATTCTCATCCCAGGGTTTATATAATAAGGGCCTGTTGTTTCTCACGATGACACCTTAAAATTTCAGCTTTTACTAGTTATATAGGTAGTCAGGTTAAAAAAAGGTCAACATCCATCAAGTTCAACCAACTGTCAAATATGTTATTACTCAAACACTACAGAATACAGTTATTCCCTATAAGAACAACATTTATTTCACTGGTTGCACTCCATTCTGCTAAGTGATATAAACAAGTGTCTGTTGTTTGCCATACTTGGAGAAATTACTATATGGAGGTGTAAAATTAGGGAATTACTAGTATTTTGCTCTTGTTTTTTTCTCTTATTTAAAGACATCAGGCATCTCTAGCAAAAACAAATTTGTGATGTCTGGCTTTAGAAACTTTCCAGTGCCCTAAGACCCTTTCCTTCAATTCCCTCCACTAGGTGGAAGTGCAAACAAAAGATCTCAATGGCACTATAGGATTTGGACATTCACATGAACAGTAGGTGGGCTGGAGGTCATAATTATTTACACATTACAGTTTCTTCTACTTGCTATGTGTGTTAGTGATTTCTGGAGATAAGCTTTTCAAATAATAATGAAAACATATTCATATTAACAATAACATATACATGGTCCAAATTAAAAAAAATCTGCATACAGTGATTACGGATAGGACAGAATAAATAAAATGCATTTAGTTTCCTCCTAATTGAAATATGATTTCATTATTGTACATATCATCTTCTTCTTAATCTAGTATGAAACGTGCTGTTTAGAATTATCTGCAGTATAATTTGAAACATACACAGCAGGAGAATAGTAGAATCGGTCAGGTCAAATAAATAATAAGCCTATGAACTTGAAATTTATAAGGGTCTTGAAAACATCATTGCAATCAACAAAATGCAATTAGGCAGGGTTCTTTGAGGAGTAAACATAGGGAATGTTATTATTGTATTAACAAAGCTCAACATTCATTATGTGATGCAGCCATGTTAAGGGTGGATCTGGTTTAGTAATCAAATACTAATGGTTCAAAATCTGTTATTAAATGTATCAAGTTATTTCAGTAATCATCATTAAGTTGAACTGCAATTTATTAAAAATTTTTGGACATGGGTGTATGCTATGTATTTGCTCTGGCGACAGAAGTTTTGGACTTTGCTGAGTTTGGAACATAAAACCGAAAATATTAAATATAACGTAATTTAAAAGTCATATGATAAACATAAACATATACTTATACTCACTCTGATGGCAACACCCTCGACCTTGTACTCTGCTACCTATGCACTCTGTGCAACCTCTACAGCAATCCTTTTCCTCTCTCTAATTACAACCTCATTAGTTTCGTTCTATCCCCGTCTTCCACCACCTCTCCCTTCAACCACCTAACAATTACCTTTAGAAACCTTTGCCACTTCAACCCTTCTCTTCTCTAGTCTGCTACTGACCACCTCCATGAAAAAATCTCACCCCTGTCCTGACTCAATCTAGCTACTTCTGTCTGTAATAGATCCCTGTCCTCTGCCCCGGCTCTCCCTCCTCACTACACACAGACTTAGGCCCTGACCTCTACAACTCTAGCAAACAGATGACAGAAGTCTCAAAAAATGTAGCTGTGCTCATGAGTGTCTGTGGCATAAGGCTAAGTCTCGCATGTACTTCAACCAATATAAATCTCCCCTCCAAAAATACAAAGCCTTCCCTGGACCCCACCAATCTTAACAACCTATGCCCCATCTCCTTACTCTCCCTTTTCTCCAAACTCTTTGAAAGCCTGGTCTACAACCAACTGAGTGACCACCTCATTAAGAATTCTTCTTAAGCCCTTTCAGTCTGGATTTCACCCTCAACACTCCACAGAAGCTACTCTGCTAAAACTCATAAACGATTTACTGACAGCAAAAACCAATAGACAATATTCTGTACTGCTACTTCTGGACCTTTCTGCTGCCTTTGATACAATTGACCACCCCTTCCTACTTAAAAAACATTACTCTTTTGCTGTCTGTGACTGTGCTCGTGTTGGCTCTTATCAAACCTATCCCACCGCACATTCAGTGTCACTTACAATTCTACTTCCTCCTCTCCTCTTCCTTTCTCTATCAAGGTCCATGACCTGGTTCTGTTCTTGGACCTCTCTTATTGTTAATCTACACCTCCTCCCTGGGTCAGCTGATAGCCTCCCTTGGCTCTCAATATAATTTCTATGCTGATGGTACCCAAATCTATCTCTCTACACCTCAGCTTACAACATCGATCTCCTCATGCATTACTAATTTACTGACTGACATATCAGTCTCAATGTCACCCCACTCCCTCAAACTCAACCTGTCCAAAATTGAGCTCATATTATTTCCTCCTCCACGTGCCCCTTAATCTGACCTCTTTGTCAAGATCAATGGCACAACCATCAACCCATTCCAGGGTGCTAGGTGTAAACCTGGACTAGGTCAGGCCAGGCCAGTTAAGTTCCTCCACCCCAAACTCGCTCATCCATGTATTTTTTTAATCTTGCGTTGTGCACTGGTGCACAGTCTTGTTGAAACAGGAAGGGGTCATCCCTAAACTGTTCCCACAAATTTGGGAGCATGAAATTACCCAAAATCCGTCGGAATCTGTCCTATCGGACCGTGTCGTCGGATAATCCGACTGTGTGTGGTATGCATCGGACTGATTCCGTCCGAATATCCGTCGGGCCCAATTTTCCAACATGTTGGAAATATTTCCCGACCAACTGTGCCGGTCGGACCTAATCCGATCATGTGTAGAGAATTTTGATCGGACCAAGTGCCACGCATGCTCACATTCAAATTCCGACACGGAAGTGCTCGTTCAGGCAAAACTGCTGCTCGTAAGCGATATAGCACATTCGTCACGCTGCAATGTTAAAAATTCTTTCATCAAGCTTCATCAATCTCTTCATCAATCTCTTGTTCTTTACAATGCTGCAAGAACAAACTTCTTTTGATGCTCATAGTCACACACACTTCTCCCGAACGGATTTCATTACTCTTTTTTAACCATTTCAGCAATACAATTTTAGTTTGCATCACATCTACACAATTTTAGATAAGGTTTTTTCTTTTTTGGATGTTTTTAGGGGGGATTCCCTAAAAATCTCCTTTAAAGACAGTTTGCTAATTTCTCCTTATTTATTTATTATTTTTTTTGTGTGTGAACTTACAACAACAACATTATTCTATTTTTTAGATTTTGTTTTTCTTTTTTAATCTACAGGAGGTTGTTTAGTGTTGGCACCCCTTGTTATTTATTTCACTTTGTTTTTTGGAAATGTACCTGCCTGCTCACAAATAAACTGTCCTTTTGGAAGGAAAACACATACGCAAGTATTTCATTGAAACAAAATATACCTATATTTCGGTGCCAGTAACAGATAAAGAGGGAGGCAGCAATGTCGAAACTGGGAAAATTCGTGAAGCCTTGGGCCCCCGGGGCACACATCAGCTATTTCAACGCAAAAATTGGTGGCCTGAGGAATACATATCTGAGGGAGATAAGTCTGGTCCTGAAGTCCATGAAACCTGGAACAGCAGCAGATGACATCTATGTTCCCAGGCTGTGGTACTACAACAGGCTGCATCTTCTGTCAGACCAGACTGAACCCAGGTCATCACTCTCTGGTCTTCCTTCCACGCTTCCTTCCAGGCTGTGGCTGTGGTGCTGCAGGTGTGGCAGAAGGAGGAGGAGGAGGAGGAGGAGCAGGGGCATGGGCCAAACGACACAAGTGTGTTTCTGGTGTAATTTGGCCCAACAGACCCGTGTTGAGGGTTTGTAGAATAACCTGCTCACACAAGATCTGTTGCCTCTGCTCCATTTTCTCAAGCTTGCACGCAACCATGGCGGCAAAGGCCTCTTGGTGGGTGGGTTTGGCTTGGAGTGCCGCAGAAGCCTCACCAATCAGCCTCAGGGCCGACTCCTCAACATTCCCCCCCTTTCTCGCCCTTCTGCGTGGAAGGTAAAGGGGAGGGACCTGGCATTCGGTGAGGCTCCTTTGGCTGCCCACCGCCTGGCTGCCGCTTACCCCCGCCTCCTCCTGGCTGCCACTTTCCACAGCCACCTCCTGGCTGCTGCATTCCACACCCTCCTGGTCCTGGCTGAGTTCTTCCTGTGTATGAAAAAGGGACATAGTTTTAGTTTTTGGTTCATCAAACACACAATTTTCACATCAACACTGTTGCAAATTGTTAACCAATCGAAAAGACTATCATTCTGAGCCCAGCATTTTTCTTTCTTGTCCCAAAGGTTTTGGCCACTACTGTCTATTGATATGTGAAACACTTTATAAACTCACCAATTAGGGAGCAGAAATCAAGTTAACATCATTCATTTTGACTACACAAATATGTACAACAATACTATACCTGGCTCAAGCTGGGCTCCTCCAGTTCTTCCTGAGTGGAAGGCCCAGGTTGGGCGTCGGAAGACTCATTGGGTGTGGAATGTAGCATAGAAGGACGTGTGGAAGGAAGAGTAGAGAGGGATTCTCTGGCCTCAGCCTGGTCTGCTGGGGACATAAACCTCAGCTGCTGAAGCTCCAGATTTCATGGACTTCAGCACCTTCTTCCTCTCCTTCAGATATGTACTCCTGAGGTTCCCAATTTTCTTTTTGATATATTTGTTATCTGCCCTGGGGACCACCGGCTTCACAAATCTAACCAGTTCCAACAGTGCTGCCTTCCTCTTTTGTCTGTTAATATACAGAGGGTGTGTTGCTTGCCACAGGATGGGCATGTCTCGGTATTTATCGATGAACAGAGGGAGGAAGCTATAGTCATTAAACCCGTCCATAATGTCTGCAAGACACAACACAAGACAAACCCTAATGTCAGGCTAAACTCCACTAATGCAGGCCTCAATCTAGAAGCAGTGTAGCCTAGTGATGTACCAAGTTCAAAATTTTACCTTCGTTTACGTGTTCGTCGCCTCAGCTTCTCCCTCTGTTCACAGATCGTACGGACGACACACGCGTGTTGCGTTTTATATACAGTGCGCATGCGTCAAACTCCGGCTGCCCCGACGTTCTTTCCAGACTATTCCCCGCTCCTTCGCTTCTGGTGCATTGGGGAGAGCACATGGCAGAGAGAACACAGGTGCGCACTAATAATTACACTAACGAGGAGGAGGGTGAGGAAAGCCCGGAGCCTGAAACATCCCGATCCAGGAAGACAAGATTTAGGGCCTCAAATATGTCTTTTGGAGAGATGTTGGGGATGGTGGACATATTGAACAGGACCGACTATGATGGAAACTATGGACCTTACCCAAACCCAAATATCAGAAAGGCCAAGATCATGAATAAAGTTGTGAAGAGTCTTCTGCATAATTTTGGGGTACACCGATCCATGGATCAACTGAGAAAACGCTGGTCCGACCTGAAACTGAGGGAGCACGAGCAGTACATAAGGATCAAGTGGGTTCTTGACAAAAGTAAGTAGTTGTCGTGTGTTCATATGATTATTATTGCTTGCATACTGCTCCATGTGCTTTGAGTTCATGTTGTGCATTTTAAAATGGCCACTTTCAAGTTCATGGTTTCATTCGTTTGTAGGAAACATCGTTCTTCCGGTAAATATTCCAGCTGAACACAATGTCCCCAATAATGTTCTGACCTTGAAGCTCGGCCAAAATAAACAATTGAACAACACTTCCAAACAATGTTTCATATTGTTAAATCTGCCCTCTGTGTGCAAATTCTTTTTTTTCCCAATCTCATAGGGGAGAGATGACTCGGCAAGTATGAGAACACCAGGGACCCCACCCCTCACAAAGAAGGCCAACTTCCAAAAGCACAAACAGAGGAGCAGGAGGAGGAGGAAGGAGAGATCGTGGAGGTTGGGCAAATTGTCCCCACAACAGGTGAGTGTGGGAGAACCCAGCTTCCGGTAAGCTCATCAATGTATGTCACCATATTTATATTACATGGTGTTCTTTTTTGGTTTGTTTTGTAGGTGATGTGGAAGGATATTCCCGTTTTACCAGTGAAAGTGCCCAGATCGTGGAGATAATGGGGTGCAATCCGGATTGGGAACATATCCTGCAAAACATCAATGATGTAACTCAAAAATTTAAGAACATCATTGATGTTTTGGGGAGAGTGTGAAACACCCAAAACTAGATAGGGTATTTTTTTGGAAATTTTAAAATCTAAATGTTGTATTTCTCCAAATTCTACATTTGGAAGATGCACAGAGTGTGTAAACATGCATTATCTCCCATCATGGGGGATCAATGTACGTGTTTTGTGTAAAGTGTCTGAGATGAAGGGGTTGCAGCCCCAAAGCATGTACATTGATCCCCCATGATGGGAGATAGCACATGTTGATACACTGTGTGCATCTTCCAAATTTGGATTTTTCAGGGGTCACACCCCATGTGATGAAGGCAATATCAGCCCAGTTTGTACATACTCATGTCTGATATTGTCTTCACTTTTCAAAGTTGAACTTTGTAAGTTCCTGTGCTCTGTATTTTACAGTTAGATACATGCCTGTTTACCCAAAAACACCAAGTGACCCAAATTTTTATTAAACTCTGTTTTAGAAACACACTATTTCTTGGTTGGTTGTATAAACATTTTCAAAACGCACATGTGAATGTGCTTGGATTAAAAAGTAAAATAATCAACAATGTGTGGCTTCCTTTTTTTTGGCAAAAAAAATGTATTTGGAGTACAATTTGAGTTTGTGCTGAGAAGGAGTGTGATTTACGAAAGTCAACTCCACTTTGCACTCCAAGTGCAGTTTCATGTGTACTTTTGCAGTGCACTTTGAGGACATAGTGGATGTGCCTTTAATAAAAAAAAACCCACAGTGATGTGTAAATTTTTTCAATCATGACATTTTCCTGCCATGGTGCTGAAAATGAGCAAGATTTTTGGTCAGTAATGCACTACATACATTAGTTACCAAAAAAGAAGGTGTGTGTGTAGCAGACCCACAACATAAAAACATTATCTTAGAAGAGACTGTCCCCTCATCTCGCTCTGAACTTGGGTTTGCACTGTTGGTGAAAAAAGGCACAACTTGAAAAAACCTAATTATACCTAGGAGACACCTCAAACCAAGCCAAGCAGTAAATGAAGGAGTTTCAGATCAAAATGTATTTTTAAAACATTGTCTGGCATATCAATGGCCCCCCTACCCACAAAGTAGTCCATGTATTGTGTTCTAACCTTACGGGTGCTTTGGGGGGGCAAGCCAGGATGAGCATGTTGAAGTCCCGTGAGGTTATCTGCATTTTCCATCAAGTCTGCTTCTTGTTGGCCAACTGAGACCGCATAGTTCACAGAATCACTATGTGATTCAGTTTGTATTCCGCCATGTGAATAGACGTAAGAAAAAGGCGGAACCGGCTGGCCAGTATACCAAAAGTGTTCTCCACCACTCTTCGGGCTCTGGACAGGCGGAAATTAAAAATACTCTGGTCTGGGGTGAGGGTCCTCATGGGGAAAGGCCGCATCAGATGGTTCGCCAGGGCAAACGCCTCATCCGCGACGAAGACAAATGGGAGTCCTTCCTGATTCTCCTCTGGGGGTGGCAAGCCCAGACTGCCACTCTGGAGAGGCCAGTAGAACTCCGTCCATGCGAAGACTCCACCATCCGACATCCGTCCATTTTGCCCCACGTCCACATACAAAAACTCATATGTCGCAGACACCACCACCAACATCACGATACTATGAAACCCTTTATAATTATAATAGTACGACCCCGAGTTGGGTGGTGGGATGATGCGGATGTGCTTCCCATCTATTGCTCCTCCACAATTGGGAAAGTCCCAACGACTGGCAAAGTGGGAGGCCACAGTCTGCCATTCCTGTGGCGTTGAAGGACACTGTGGAGTGAAACAAGACCAAAAATTAGTAATTTGACCAATCAACATTACAAGCAGATTACACACAAACATTTTGTGACAAAATTAGTCAAACATTTTGGGAACTGAGTATTTAAAGCCTAAAGCCTAAAGTCTAATGTCCCCTTATGATAGTCATCACCCCCCCCATCCCCCCCATCTGATGGGCCCTTGCTAAAAAATGAGGGGGGGATGTTTAGGACAGGTAACCCTCTCCACTTGATTGAGAGCTGAATGGCTAAATAATGTGTGCTACTTTGGGAAGCCCCTCCTTAGTTACACTATTGGCAGCCCACGGGACAGGTAAGAAGTGTCAGAATAACAAAAATTAACCAAAATGTAAGCACTTTTTGACATTCTGCTATTACATATCCAGATAATTAATAGGTTAAAACCAAAAAAAACATTTGAAAGTATTGAGGCAGGCCCTTGCACTACATGCTTAGATGAATTCATCCATAAATGTGAGCATCAAAAAGGTAGGTATAGTGTGTATTGAGTTTGGTAAAGTCAGCAGATAGAGGATTGCTATCAGCTGAGCTAGAAGTTGGGGAGAGGGGGGTTCCCAATGAGTTTGGCACAAATAAAATAAACACTCTGCATGAATTGAAGCACACACATCACATTTGTAGACATTTTAGGGGGAAGCAATACTATGGAGCTGCCAAAAGACATTGTTAAGTGACTAGACTATAGTTTTATGGGCCAAGAAGAGCATGGTGGGGAAGATAGTGAGGCAAATCTGCATGAGGACAAAAGGGCAGAGTATATGAATTAGAACATATTGCAATGATGGTAATTAGGGAATGAGGAAAGAAATGCAAGACATTAGCAATCATGAAATACATAGAATGTGATGTTAAAGGATAAAATTTACCTTCATATAGTCCTTCTGCAGGACCTGAATGATGGCAGAACAGGTCTCTGGAAAAATGAGCCCCAGAGCCTGGGGGAGATGCCTGTAGAGAACTTGAGGTCCTGAAGGCTTCTCCCAGTCGCCAAGTAGCGCAACGTGGCGATGAGCCTCTGCTCCAGAGTGATGGCTTGCCGCATGCAGGTATCCTGCCTGCTGATATAAGGGGTCAGCAAAGCCAGCAGACAGTGAAAAACGGGGTCCGTCATCCGGAGATAATTCCTGAAATCATCAGGATTATTCTCCTGGATCTCACGGAGCAAAGGCATGTGCGAGAACTGGTCACGCTGGCGCAATCAATTCTTGGTCCACAAACGCCTCCCCTCCCTGTTCATGGACCGGGCTTGTGTCAAAGTAACAACCCCAACACGAAGCCCCTGCACAGCAGAAACTCTACGACGAGTACGTGAAGGAAACATGGTTTGAAAACGGTCGGCTGGTCAGAATGGACACCAGAAAGCACAGATAAACAGCAAGGCCTGAAAGAACGACCTGAATAGCAGAAGCAAGCAGACAATAAGAAATGCCTTTCAAAGCGTACTATACCAAGATATAGTCCACAATGATCAACAAATATTTACTGACTGCACGCACTGATTATCAGATACGCAAAGACAAGCACAAACTGATAGGCTGTAGCGATCTGAATCACAAATCTGAAAAGCGCGAATCGTCTCTCGCCAAACTTCTACTAACACGCGATAGACACGAGATCAGCAGAAGGAGCCCAAAGGGTGCCGGACGTGGAGCTGAACTTCCTTTTTCTAGTCCCGCCGTACACGGCTTACGTCCCCACGTTTTTGGCAACCGCTAAATCAGACAATTTGGCCCGACCGTGTGTATGCAACAGTTTCGGACACAATCCGTCGGACTAAATCCGACGGACAAAATCCGACGGATTTGGGTGGCAGAATCTCCGACCATGTGTACAGGGGCTTAGTATGCTGATGCCTTAAGAGTTTCCTTCACTGTAACTAAGGGGCCAAGCCCAAACTCTGAAAAACAACCCCAAACCATAACCACCCTCTACCAAATAATTATTTGGGCCAGTGCACAAACAAGGACCATAAAGAGATGGATCAGCGAGTTTGTGGTGGATGAACTTGACGGCCCTAAGCAGAGTTCTGACTTCAACCCAATAGAACACCTTTGGGATGAATTAGAGCAGAGACTGAAAGCCAGGCCTTCTCACCCAACATTAGTGCCTGACCTCACAAATGCGCTTCTGGAAGAATGGTCAAACATTCCCATAGACACACTCCTAAACCTTGTGGACAGTCTTTCCATAAGAGTTGAAGCTTTCTTAGCTGCAAAGGATGGGCCAACTCAATATTGAACCCTACAGGCTAAGACTGGGATGCCATAAAAGTTTAAAGTCAGGTGTCCCAATTATTATTTACAAAATAGTGCATATTGTATATTCACATAATTCACATAACATAGTCATTAAAGGTTTATTTCATATTTCTCAAGATTTCTACATGATGCAATCTTTTCGAGATTGTGATTATGCTCAGTTTGAGGAGATCTATCATAATTAATAAAAGTTTTTCAGAAAGAAAAATATTTGAAAAAAATATATACTGTTATTTATACTGCGAAGACTGAGTAAAATGTGTAGGGTTTAGGGTAGTGTTAAGGATAATGCTTACCATTCATTTTTATGGCAATTTCAACCACCTTTCAAAAACGAAAATAAACAAACAAATTACAACTATACCTGTGTGTATGTATATATATATATATATATTTATATATAAAATTGCATCTATATGGCCAACCTGTAGGGCATCTATAGTGCCTATTTCTGGAAATGCAGGTAGAAATGAGCAAAAAACGCAACATTCTTGCAGTGCATTAAAGAGGAAGTAAGCCCTGGTGGGTTTTCCTTACTTTGTTCTTCCCTGCAGAGTAAAGGCATAATGTGCTAGTTTGCATCACATACTAGCACATTATGTGACACTTACCTGCAAACAAAGCCTGCATCGTCCCTGCTTCAGGCCGCATCCATCTTCGACCGTCTTCCTTCTGGGGCCACGGACTCTGGCTCTGTAACTGGTCAGAGCAGCGTGACGTCACTACCGTGCCCGATTATATCATTGGTGCAGTAAACATCTCCTAAACAGCACACGTTTAGGGAATATTTACAGTACCTATAGGTAAGTATTATTATATTATTATAGGCTTACCTATAGGTACAATTGTCACAGGGAGGTTTACAACCTCTTTAAGAAATGTCCTAATGGCGCCCCAAACGCAATATGATTTTGGCATGTTTGTTGTGCGACCAAATGTGCTAAAATGTGCATTTCCAAACGTGCTTGGTGCAATGCCAAAATTTGGTACTCGTTCTTTGTCACATTGTTTTCTGGGTGTCAGGCAGCCCATTCAAGTCAATGGGCTGTGACACGAAAAACATGCCAAAAATGTGCTAAAACGCATGTTACAAAATACGGCACTATGCTCTGATGTGAACTTGGCCTGAGATTATGCTTGGAATGTGTTTAGATTTAGACTTGGGTTAAGGCTAGTGTGAGGGCCATGATTAGGCCATGATTAGGGCTTCTGTTTGCAATACTGTTAATATATTTGGGAGAACAGTTTTGGGTAGACTGAAACTTAGGAAGAACTGCTTTCTTTCTTTTTGTTTACTACTATGTTAACTAACTCCAGAAATTACTTTGTAACATACCTTTTGTACCCAGGGAGCAGGTAAATCTATCATTAGGAGAACCATTTAAAGAACTCTAGGAAGAAAAATACAAAAACGAATGCAGTTCTGTATTCATTACTACAACATACATCAAATGTATTTTTTTAATGCAAACAGTGTAAGTACTTGGATTTGGCTTGGTATCAATATCTTGTACATACAAGACAATCAATTCATGTGCCAACAAAAAGCATGCTGATAGGAGAAAGCAGAAGAGATGAGATCATCACTGCACTGCTTCTCCTTCACTGTTCAATCATAAGATAGGGACAGCTCCATGACAGCTTGGGTAAAGAGGAAGTGGACTGCTTGATGCTGTGATTTGAATTGAAATACTGAGAACATCTAGTGGTACAAATGAAGTACTTCATTGGAAGTACTGAAAATGAGCAATGCAGCAAAATATTTTGTTTTTAACTTTAATGTTTTGTATTTTATTTTATTTTATTAATAAGTTATTCATTTTTGCTTTTGTTTTTTCTGCTTTATGTTTTAAAGTTACACAAAACGATAATTTCGTTCTCTAAAAATAATCCAAACACATCCACTACTTAAAGTGGATGTAAACCCGACATTTTTGTTTTTAATTAAGGCTTGCACCTTGTACAGTATAGGATTTCATGTCATCTGTGCCCAGTCTTGCCACAAAGAGTTAATCCAGCTCTGAGCACCCCTCTTATCTTTTTTCAGTAAGAGAAAAACTGACACACAGAGAAATAGTAGTCAGTTCTTCCCCCTTGCTGTGAGTGACAATTACATATCTCATGCACTAGCCTTAGAAAGACATTCTGTGTACTTCAGATCCCCTCCTCCTTTCTTTTCCAGCTCTCTCAGGATTGGCTGCTCCACACCTCAGCATGATTGGGAATGTGGTGACCTTTCTGGGATTTGACTGGATGTTAGCGATCATAGCAGAAGTTCAGTGTAAATAGTACACCAGAGAAAATGCCTGTTGACAAGGGGAGTGTAGAGGTGGGCGGGGAGTCTACTGACTTCACGATTACACCCGCCGAGCTACGGACAACAGTCCCACCCACAGAATATATATGCTATATAAATGGAAAAAGACCGAACATTTTAAAAAATAATATTTTCTACTTTTTGTTATAAAAAAATCCAATAAACTCAATTTTAGTCATACATTTAGGCCAAAATGTATTCAGCCACATGTCTTTGGTAAAAAAAAATGTCAATAAGCGTATATTTATTAGTTTCCGCAAAAGTTATAGCGTCTACAAACTACAACATTTTCTGGAATTTCTGCAGCTTTTAGTTTATGACTCTCATTTCTTGAGGTGCTAAAATGGCAGGGCAGTACAACCCCCACCCCCAAATAACCCAATTTTGGAAAGTAGACACCCCAAGGAAATTGCTGAGAGGCATATTGAGCCCATTGAATATTTTATTTTTTTGTCACAAGTGATTGAAAAATGACAAAAAAAGAAATTACACAAAGTTGTCACTAACAGATATATTGCTCAAACATACCATGGTTATATGTAGAATTACACCCCAAAATACATTTTGCTGCTTTTCCTAAGTATGTGGATACCACATGTGTAAGACTTTTTGGGAGCCTAGCCGCGTACAGGACCCCGAAAATCAAGCGCTGCCTTTAGGATTTCTAAGGGCGTAAATGTTTGATTTCACTCCTCACTATCTATCACAGTTTTGAAGGCCAAAAAATGCCAAGATGGCACAAACTCCCCCCCCAAATTACCCCATTTTGGAAAGTAGACACCCCAAGCTGTTTGCTGTGAGGCATGTTGAGTCCATGGAATATTTTATATTTTGCCACAAGTTGCGGAAAAATTACAAACTTTTTTTTTTTGCACAAAGTTGTCACTAAATGATATATTGCTCAAACATGCCATGGGCATATGTGAAATTACACCCCAAAATGCATTCTGCTGCTTCTCCTGAGTACAGGGATACCACACGGGTGAGACTTTTTGGGACCCTAGCCGTGTACAGGACCCCAAATTCCAATCACCGCCTTCAGGCTTTCTAAGGGCATAAAATTATGATTTCACTTCCTTACTACCTATCACAATTTCGGAGGCCATGAAATGTCAACTTAGCACAACCCCCCCCCCCCCCCAAATGACCCCATTTTGGAAAGTAAACACCCCAAGCTATTTGCTGAGAGGCATGTTGAGTTTTTTTGCTGATCTTGCTTTTTTCATAAAGTTTTGAATTGAAAAAAAATGCCTTTTCTTTCTTCATTTTCAAAAACAAATGAGAGCTGCAAAATACTCACCATGCCTCTTAGCAAATACCTTGGGGTGTCTACTTTCCAAAATGGAGTATTTTTTTTGCTATCATTTCAGGGCCTCCGTAACTGTAATAGGTAGTGAGGAGTAAAATCACAATTTTATGCCTTTAGAAAGCCTGAAGGCAGTGCTTAGTTGTTGGGGTCCTGTACGCGGCTAGGCTCCCAAAAAGTCTCAACCATGTGGTATCCCAATACTCAGGAGAAGAAGAAGAAGAAGAATGTATTTTGAGGTGTAGATCCACATATAACCTTGCCATGTTTGAACAATATATCATTTAGTGACAACTTTGTGGAAAAAACTAAAATAAAAATGTAAAATTGTAATTTTCCCAAAACTTGTGGCAAAATATTAAATATTCCATAGACACAACATGCCTCTCAGCAAATAGCTTGAAGTGTCTACTCTACAAAATGGGATCATTTGTGGGGATTTTTTGCTATCTTGACATTTTATGGCCTCTGAAACTGTGATAGGTAGTGAGGAGTAAAATCATAATTTTACACCTTTAGAAAGCCTGAAGGCGGGGCTTGGTTTTCGGGGTCCTGTACGCGGCTAGGCTCCCAAAAAGTCTCACACATGTGGTATCCCCAGAGAAGCAGCAGAATGTATTTTGGGGTGTAATTCCACATATGCTCATCGAATGTTTAAGCAATATATCATTTAGTGACAACTTTGTGCAAAAAAAGAAGTTTGTAATTTTCCCAAAACGTGTGGCAAAATATAAAATATTTAATGGACTCAACATGCCTCTCAGCAAATAGCTTGGGGTGTCTAATTTCCAAAAAGGGGTCATGGGGGGGGGGGGGGTTGACCTTTCCTAGTATTTTATGCACAATATTAGAAGCTTATGTCAGACATCACCCACTCTTCTAACCACTTGAATACAAAGCCCTTTCTGACACTTCTTGTTTACATGAAAAAATATCTTTTTTTTTTTTTGCTCGAAAATTACTTTGAACCCCCAAACATTTATATTTTTTTAAAGAAAAAGCCCTACAGATTAAAATGTTGGGTGTTGCAATTTTTTTTACACAGTATTTTTTTGGAAAAAAAACGCTTTTTTTTATTTGAATGCACTAAAACATACTTTCAAAAAGAAAAATGAGTACCGCGCTAAACCTAAATCTACACTAGTACAACTAAAAATCGCTGCAGCTCAGTTTTACAAGATACACGTAAAGACAATAAGATAACAAAAGAAAAAAGCCGCGCACATACATAAATACTGTAAATAAAATTAAATGTAAACACCTATGAGTGATTAATTGATTGCAATAGTAGTGAATAAAAGTTGATCTACATCTCTAATAAATCAAACATACCATAATTTATAAAATTAATCCTCAGACCATGATCACAGTAGGCTCCCTTATTGAATGAAACAGGCCAGGACCATCAACAGCAGCACGTGAAGCAGAAAGGCAGTACTCGGGATTCCAGGGAAATGGAAAGAAGACTCACCATAGCATAATTCCGTATAACAAATTTAATAAAAGTAAAGAAATACAGTACACTTACATAGAAAGCAGTAAAAACGCTCATTAAAAATGCTGGCTGGCATGCAATCGCCCGTCCAACCTATGCTGTATCGTGATGACGTCAGCATGCCTGCCACCCAGATTATTCAATTGGAATAAATATACAGACACTTTTTTATATCAGCGTCTGGCCTTAGGGGCAATTAGGTACGACGCCAACAACTAATCGTTGAGGTCCACCCCGCCCATGTTAAGTTTATATCCGTGGACACAGAGGGGTTTCTCCACAACACCAGTCACTGTTTCAATTTGGACCATCATGTCTGCGAAAAAGGAGGACAGAACGAAAACATTCTTATTACCCCTCCACTTCACAGAGAGCAAATTATTACATCTCAAGCAGGCTCTCTCCCCCAGCCTAAGATGGGTTTAGATCATCAATGGAGACAACTTGATTGGGAGTATACAAGGCTGAAGTGGTTTACGAGGGGCCGAATTTTGTAGAGCCAATTGTATTCAGGGTCACCCCAAGGATGACAGAGTTCATTGTCATTGAAATGCATGAACTGCAAGATCTGCTCCTATCGTGTTCTGGTCATGGAGGCAGAGAACAAGGGCATATGGTGAATTGGGTCAGTGGACCAATATGACCGCAACTCACTATTTTTATTTATGCCCATGAGGAAGGATAATAGGTCTCCAATCTCTGGCAAGGATCAACTGGAGATTAGTAGCAATGAATTGACCAGCATACAAATTGCTTTGGTCCACAATAGATCTATAGAGATCTTCTGTGAAAAACAGCAAATAAAAATCAAGTGACGTAAAATCAAGTGTTTCCACCTGAATTCCGGATTGGCCAGTGAATGGGGGAAGTATGGGTGCTGCAGAAGTGGTGGGCTCCCAATTAGGATTGGCAAATGCAGCAGAAAGGGCACTATGGACTCGACAGGCCTGTCTTGGTCTTCTTGGTGGCTGCGGGACACTAGTTTTGCTAGCCATCTCCCCGGCTTGAACTGCACTTATGGGACTCTCCACGTCACCAAGTGCTACTGCAGTGCTGGATGTATGACCAGGATGTACTAGGCCGCTGGTGCTTGCCAGTTCACCAGAAGGATGAGCGGCACTAGTACTGGCTCTCTGCTCCATATGAGAGCCCTGTGGTTCTTGCACCTCAACAACAGAAGAAGAATGGGGTCAGGTACACCTGACCTTAGCAGGGACCACTACTCCATTGTCAGAGCTATCTGTCAGGGTGCCGCTGCTGTCTACAGGTTCGTATTCTGAGCCTGAATCTGACAGATGGGTGAGTTTCTCTTCACTCTCATCAGTCATGCTCAGAAATATGTAGGCCTATTCACTAGTGTACCTTCAACTAGAAATTTTGGCCTCTAAATCTACTGGTACAACTAGTCAGACTCACAGGAAAAATGAGCACCTGACTGCCAGCGACTGCTTCAAATGCGACCAAAAAAACTGCTAGCGTTTGCAGGGATCAGGCTTGACTCTGTAAATGCTGCAGTTATGTGTTTAGTGTTTTGTAAGTGACAGTGATCGATTGATACTGCACTTGGGTGGGCTGGGCTGAGGGGCCAAGCACAGGTGCTAGCAGGTATCTGGGGTGATCCCGCTAACGCTGCATTTTTAGGAACCCTAAACTTTTGGGGACGCTAATATAGTTCTGATCAGATCAAAGATATCAATCCGTTCAGACACTATACTACTAAGGGAGGTATATGGTGTGTGCGTGGGTGTTAGTGCTACTGGCACTAATCTGATGCTGCCTGGAGTGACGCAGACCCTAACTGATGCTAAAACCTAACTGATATCACCCGCCGGGTGATCGGGTGTTAAACCTTTTATTAGGTAATGTAAGGCGGGTGCCCTGACGCTATAAAAAAAACTAACTAACCAGCATCACCTGTGACACTAATACGGTTATCACTGGTGACAGGAGGTGATCAAGGGGTTAAACCTTTATTAGGGGGGTTTATGGGGATTCCCTAGACCTATCTGGGCCTACTACTAAGTACCCTATGCTGATTAGTGTTATAAATTACATCAGTACAGTGATCAAAGAAAACTATGAACACTGCACTGGGTGACACAGTGACAGGGATTGAAGGGGTTAACTGGGGGGGGGGGGGGCGATTGGGGGGGGTGAAATGTGTGCCTATGTGTACTGTGTCAGTATAGTGTTGATGCAACTCACATTTGGATGTCCTCTCTTCTCTCCCTGGAATGGAAAAGAATTCCAGAGAGGGAGATGACATCACTTCGCATGCCTGTGTTTACACTTATAGGCAGGGAAAGCATTTCATTCGTCAGAACCGATCAGCAGGTCCAGGCCAGCAATCATTGGCCTGGGCCTGGAGACTGATTGGTTCTGAAACAAATCTGATTGTCGCATTCTACCGCAGTAAAATAGCCGCAGCTGGTCGGGAACTGGATATCCTTATAGATAACCACTATGGCAGTAGTTTAGAAAGAATGAGAGTGGGTTTACATCCAGTTTAATGGCCCTGTAATCTATTTTTCTCAATATGTTTTTTGCAAGTTTTTTGCCTACTTGTAATGTCCTCTTCTGGCTCCTGCACCTCTCCTTTTTTCCCCCAATGTCCTCTTCGGGCTTCCATGCCTCTCCTTTTGCTTGGAACATGTAGTAGGTATTAGTTGTGGTCATATGCACTGTTCTATACACACCCCGTAGTCCTTAGTCCATCCAGGAAGAGAGTAAGAGAGGGTTGCTATGTTCTTACATACAGTGGGGACCAAGGAGAATGAACGTAGCCACCCTCTAACAAGAAGTTGGATCACAACAGCGAAAGAGAAAAAGGAATTTGGAGGTTTTTTTTTTTTGTTAAGTATTGCTAGGTCATTCGTTTGTATAATTTCATGCAATGCTGACATTATGACATTCTTCCGTTTTTTTTTTTTTTTTGTATTATCATAAAAGACTTATTTCAGGCTTTTTAAACCCATTATTGGCTTTTGCCAATTTACCTGGAAAGCTTTGCCGCTGCCTACCTCTTCTGGTCAGTGACTCTTACAAATCCACACGTCATTCTTTTGATTGCTCTGTTTGTTTGCTCTGACAGTAGAACTGATCTTTGTACCCATCATTGAAGCTGTAGTCTTTAAATGACCTCTAGGAAGATTATATAGTGATTGAAATTGCTTTTTTTAAAGTTTTATAGCAAACAAACAACAGAGACAGAGAGCATAATGAAATATATGTTTTATGACCCTGTAATGTACAGTAATGTGTTATTCAATTAATGTGATATAATTCTCGTTTTATTTTACTGTACATCTTCCATACATAGTGGGTATTTGAAGTAAAATTGTTAATAAAAAAGCACTATATTAAAGAGTAACTTTTCTTTTATTGAGAAAAAAACATTCCCCTCTCAGTGATCAATGTACACTACAAGGATTTTAACAAACTTTGTTGCAGATTCCTACTTTTTTTTATTCTGAAGGAATAACTGTGTGTTTGTCTGTATCCATGTGAAAAGTGAATCTAATGGGAGTGGTTTCATAATTATCAATCAGCTGCTGAACTTGCGGGGCTCTAATGAGGAAATTTGCAGGGTCTGCATCCCTTTATATGTGATTTACTATTGGAAGTATTATTTGTGTATAACACACACTTTTTCTTTTTTAAATTGTATTTTTTATTAAAGGATTTAGGATAAGTACAATCATTCAAAAAGTATATAACATAGGCTGAAGCCTTAAAGGTAAAGTTACAGTGCAACCAACTTTGCAGGTTTACAATATAGCAGTTGTGTAGTTCAAAGGACGGAGGCAAAGAGAGAGAGCGGGGTGGGGAGGGACCCAGGGAGTGGGCAATCCAGGTATATTGGTATATCTCACCATAGAAGTTGTTGCTCACTGGGTCTAGGGTTAGTGGGGTCTCAGGAGTGCCTATACTAATCAGAGGCACTCCATGGGATTCCCACATAGAGGGGGGAGGGAGGGGGGCAGCATGGAATCCTTAAGGGAATATGTTAGCGGGGTCGAGGGGGTAAAACATTCACCATATAGGTTTTAAGAAGTTATTGTGCTATTGGAAGGTAATGGGAGGGTCCCAGGGTTGAGTTCTGAGTGGTCCCACAGGTCCCAAATCTGTGAAAATTGAGGAAGTGTGTCATGGATAGCAGCAGTGAGGTGTTCCATTCTGTGAATCTGCTCCAATATTTACAGGACTTGTGAGAGAGTGGGTGGAGATGAGGATAACCATCTCAAGGGTATGGCTCGTTTTGCTGCCAAAATGATAAAGCAAGCTAATTTTTGAGTGTGTTTGGAGATGCCGGGGAATGGTAAACCTAGAAGGAAATGGATTGGGTTTAAAGCAAGATTGGTTTCAAAAAGGTTTTGCAAGTACATATGGATAGAGGACCAAAAGGGTTGAATAATGGGACATTCCCAAAAAATATGAAAGTGGGAGCCAATGTCACCCCGGCATCTCCAGCACACCCGGGAGACACTGGGATCGTATCTATGCAGGACTTCTGGGGTTCTGTACCAAAATAGGTCGTCTCCCACTGCTCCACGCATTGTGAAGGTTTGGAAGCCACTTCCCATATATTCTGCCATTGAGGGATAGGGATGGGTCGTTTGATGATCTGGGACCATTTCTGCATGTAGGAGTGACACATGACAGTGAGTGGAGGGGCTTCATGTAGATATTTGTAAATTTCTAAAATAAGATGAGCTTGGTATGGGTCCTGGGCACATAGGAGTTCAAATGGAGTAGGTCTGTCTAAGGTAAGGGCAGGGGATTTTGAGTTGAAATTATGTTTAATTTGGAGATAGGAGTAGAATAGATGTTTGGGGACTTGGTGTTTTCTTTGGAACACGCACTTTTTCACCATGAAAATTGTGTGCAAATATGGTGTGTGTGTGTGTTATACTCCGATACTGCAATTTGGGCTGCCTAGGAGGGAACAGGGAGAGGGGCGGGACAAGAGCCATCAGATTACATACAGTGAGAATATCCTGTTTACTCAGCGGCCTCTGTAATAGGGAGTCCCGTCTCTCAGCGCCGGCATTTGGACTAGTGTTCTGTCTATCATAGTAGTCAGTCCAGCAGGCGGTACTTTGTATTAAAGAGGCCGAAGAGTAAACAGGAGATTCTCGCTGTATGTAACCTAACAGCGATCGTCCCGCCCCCCTCCCTGTGCCCTCTGAGGCAGCATTTATCTGAGGTGAATGCACGAAACTAATGCGCTCCACCTGGCTAATATTAAATGTGTAGAAAATACCTACAAAATATATATATGTGAACCTAAAAAATATATATCTAAATACGTGTACATATGTAGGAAGCCGCCAGCAAAAAATAGTGATCTCAACACCAAAAGAAATATAAAAATGCAAGAAATGCGGCGCTACCTAGAATAAAATACAATACTCAAACACATGTAGTGCAACAGTGAATTCACCTCACTAAAAGTGATAAATGTGCAATATTCAACCGTGAATATTATAGTATCCTGATAAAATAAAGTGTATAAATCTTCAAAACATCATCATGCATGAAATATTAACAAAATATTAAATGTGAAAATTTCTGAATAAATACTCTTATGAAAACAGTCCGAGAAATGACGGATAATAATCAAATGACAAATAATAAATATAAAGTGCTTCTCTAATGAAGTCCATGCAATTAAATAGTGAGCATGTATCTCAGTACATGCAAAATAAATAAAGTGTTCTCCAAATCCGTGACTGTCCACCGATCAACTTCAGTGCCCAATTTCAGTGCCACAACTCCGTGCACCCACTGTTTCCCCCAGCCTCTCACCTCAGAAATCAAGTATAAAAGCACTGCAACAAAACCGATAATCACTCGTCCTTAGCAGTCCAGCTTCAGCAGCATACCACTATATATATAGGGATAGTGTTTCTCCAATGTCTTTAAACAGGTGAAATTATCGTTCGTGGTACATAGGAAAGATAAGGGGAGGCTCTCATGGGTAGTAATCAATAGCAGCGTTTTAATAGATAAAATAAATCACTTACATTAAAGCAAATGACAGCAAACTTCGCAAGTACGAACGGAGCAGATGACAACAAACTACGCAAATACGAACGGAACTTCCGGTCTCGGCCGCGAACGGAAGTGATGAATGCAACACCAAAAGCTCCCTCCCTGACGCGTTGCGTCACGACCTCGTGACTTTTTCAAAAAAGTCACGAGGTCGTGACGCAACGCGTCAGGGAGGGAGCTTTTGGTGTTGCATTCATCACTTCCGTTCGCGGCCGAGACCGGAAGTTCCGTTCGTATTTGCGTAGTTTGTTGTCATCTGCTCCGTTCGTACTTGCGAAGTTTGCTGTCATTTGCTTTAATGTAAGTGATTTATTTTATCTATTAAAATGCTGCTATTGATTACTACCCATGAGAGCCTCCCCTTATCTTTCCTATGTACCACGAACGATAATTTCACCTGTTTAAAGACATTGGAGAAACACTATCCCTATATATATAGTGGTATGCTGCTGAAGCTGGACTGCTAAGGACGAGTGATTATCGGTTTTGTTGCAGTGCTTATATACTTGATTTCTGAGGTGAGAGGCTGGGGGAAACAGTGGGTGCACGGAGTTGTGGCACTGAAATTGGGCACTGAAGTTGATCGGTGGACAGTCACGGATTTGGAGAACACTTTATTTATTTTGCATGAACTGAGATACATGCTCACTATTTAATTGCATGGACTTCATTAGAGAAGCACTTTATATTTATTATTTGTCATTTGATTATTATCCGTCATTTCTCGGACTGTTTTCATAAGAGTATTTATTCAGCAATTTTCACATTTAATATTTTGTTAATATTTCATGCATGATGTTTTGAAGATTTATACACTTTATTTTATCAGGATACTATAATATTCACGGTTGAATATTGCACATTTATCACTTTTAGTGAGGTGAATTCACTGTTGCACTACATGTGTTTGAGTATTGTATTTTATTCTAGGTAGCGCCGCATTTCTTGCATTTTTATATTTATCTGAGGTGAGGTTGCAGATGGGCACTGATCAAGCTGCAATGATGGACAATTGTGAGGCTGCAGATGGGCATTGATCAAGCTACATTGATGGGCAATTGTGAGGCTGTAGATGGTCATTGTTTAAGCTGCATTGATGGACAATTGTGAGGCTGCAGATGGCATTGATCAGACTGCAGATGGGCAATGGTGAGGCTGCACTGATGGGCACTGACCCTTATTTTGCTTCAAAGTTCTTTATTTAAAATTATTTTTTTTCCTGAAACTTCCCTCCTAAAATATATATATATAAAATGTATATGTTGATAAATATGGTGCATCTTTGTTGTAGGGAAGCCTGAAATATGACTTGTATTTTGGTGCAGACTTCTGGGAAATCAGTAAGCCAATCACATAAGCAGGAAATTATGTTTCTGGGGGGCGCTCTGTACACATTCTGTGTACAGAACCCCTCCAGGTAGCCATATTGCATTGCATTTTACAGAAAATTACAGAGCTGCAGATTAAAAAGGAAATATCATTTTAACAACATTCGGTGGCAATGTGACTTGTGTTGCAATTGTATTTGCTATATTATTATTTTTATTGGCTTTTTTTTTTCCACAAAAGTGTAATTATCCCTTAACCCTCCTGGCGGTATTCCCGAGTGTGGCTCCGGGTTACATTTCAGTACCATTAGCGATAACCCCGAACCACACTCAGGATTGCATTGCAGAATCCTGGTCCAGGTAACTTACCTTGTCAACAGGATCCTCCGCCGGATAATTTGCCCGATGCTCTGTGTTCTGGGCTCCATTCCCTGCGAGCATTGAAAAGAAAAAAAAAGAAGGATGGTGTGGGAAAACCTACCAGGGTATATAAAGTAAGATTATTTTTTAGAATATGTAGCCAGGTGCTCGGCTAGAGCAATATAGAGACGGAGACACTGGGGTTGATTTGCTAAAGGTAAATAGTCCACAAGTGCACTCACTGCAAGTGCAGTTGCTTTAGTTCTGAGGGAAATATGCAAGGAAAATGAAAAATTGCATTTTTGCTTGTACATGATTAGATGATAGAAATGAACAGAGCTTCCCCTCATTTAGAGCTTTCCCTCGAATCTAGAGCAACAGCACCTGCAGTACACAATATATTTGCCTTTAGTAACTCAACCTCTTTGTCTTTTATGCTTGTCTACCTCTACTGAGATACTGATGTTATGCTGCGACGTTCTCCTCCGGGACAGCAGGGGTAGTGCCAAGCAAGTGAATATACTGCTATGCGGACTATTAAGAATCCTGGGAGTTTGGGAAGGAAGCCATATAACGGGTCCAATTGCTACTGTCCAAATGAGTCTCTGTTGCTCCTTCATTCAGAGTGTAGGCACTCTAATAAAGGAGGTGTGTTACTGGCAGATCACCATTTCAAAATAGAGGGGAAAAAAATAAAAAATAAAAGCAATACAGTCACCACATCTAATGATTTGCAAGCTGCAACATAATACATTTTTGCCTTTGGGTTTAACACCGCAAAGTAGATATTATAGGGTTTATTTGTTGTTTTTTCACAAACATTGTGACTGTATGTCTTAATGGTATGAAATTATATCCAGTCTGTCTTTGCTCCATCTTAGGATACCTTGAAAACAATATATAAAATGCATTTCCTAGACAACACTGGTGTTATTTCTTGTACTGGCTTATTGATGCTCCATTTACACTGTGATTCACTGTCAACCTCTGACATTACATTGATCTGGTTCCAAAGCTTCAGTTATTATAGAGTTTATGGTATTATTTCAATGCAATGACCTTCAGCTTAGCGTATGTGTTAAAGCTTTTATGATGGAGTGAATTGCTTTAAATCTTCCATTTGCAAATTGGCATCCCAGATCAATCAATGCTTATCAGATTTTTGTCATATGCATTCAGCCCCCTGCCATTTGTGTTGCTCTGTACTTACATACTGATCTAGAAAATGTACTATAGTGGAAAATTATTGGAGAAGCAAACAGGGACATTTTACAAACTAAGCACATATATTTGCAATATTTTTAAAGGGCTTTTCCTCATGCAAAAAATATTACATGTATACATTTATTGGGCTGAACAGCTTTAAGTGATCCGGCTGGGTCGGGCACCTTTTACATAAGGCAGAGAGGGCAATCTCCATTATTTGGGTTTTGAGTTGCAAATGAATAGGATGAGGGTAGTATTAATCTGTTGAAAATTGAAAAAACAAACAAAAAAAAAACACACATATAACACAGTTATCTATTGATTAAGAAAACATCAATACATGTGTTTTTAATGTAACTAGAGAAAGTACCTGAATTTGTCTTGATATCAGCTTCCTATAATTCCTTTTACCTGAGCATTCATGATGATGAATGGCGGAGTGCCAAGCCACTAGAGGCTAATGAGTCACTATTGTAGGCACTTGTTCTAAATGCGAAGTGATGACCTCATCAGTGTACAGCTGTTTCACTATCAGTTAGCAGGCTGAGGAGTGTTCTTGACCAAACTGTGCTGCTGTTGCAATGGACGTCAAGGATCTTACTCAGTGAAAGACATCTGCTCAGCCATTACAATTTTGTTTTCACAATTAAAATGTTTTGCATTTTAGGTTTTAAAAATGTTGTTGTTAGTAATTCAAGGGAATTCTGGATGTATTTTGCTACCAATCACAGATAACCCAAAAAAAGTGTCAGCAGACCAAAACCATAAACCCTAAAGCATTAAGCAATGTACATTAAGCCAAGCAGAATCTGCAAAGGTGGCAGATTAATTGCTTTATTCTGAGAAAACAAGTTAAAAAAATTTCATAATATAAACCAAAAACAAACCCCGCGCTTATCCCACCCAAAAATAACAACTAAATGAAAAAATGAAAAACACAATCATTAACCACTTCCCGACCAGCGCACGACGATGTACGTCGACAGAATGGCACGGGCAGGCATATTGGCGTACAGGTACGTCCAATATTCAATGCCGCCCTGCCATCGGGAGCGCGCCGCCGGCGGCGCGCTCCCGCGCTGGTCGGGACCCCCGTGAGTCCGGTCGCGGGACCCGCGGACTCGATCGCCGCGGGCATCCCCGCGATCGTCTCACGGAGCTGCCGAATGGAGGAAATGCCGAGTAAACAGCATTTCTCCATTCTGCCTAGCAACTAGTGACGCTGATCTCTGCTCCATGTGATTGGAACAGAGATCAGTGTTCACTAAATGAAAGCCCAACCCCCCCACAGTTAGTAACACACCCCTAGGAACACTTAACCCCTACACTGCCACCCACTGGTTAACCCCTTCACTGCCAGTGTCATTTACACAGGAATCACTGCATTTATATAGCAGTGATTACTGTATAAATGACAATGGTCCCAAAAATGTGTCAAAAATGTCCGATGGGTCCCCCACAATGTCGCAGTAACAATAAAAATCGCTGATCGCCGCCATTACTAGTAAAAATAAAATAATAAAAATTATTAATAAAAATGCTATAAAACTATCCCTATTTTGTAAACGCTATAACTTTTGCGCAAACCAATCAATAATCGCTTATTGCGATTTTTTTTACCAAAAATATGTAGAAGAATATGTGTTGGCCTAAACTGAGGGAAAAAAATGTTTTTTTATATATTTTTGGGGGATATTTATTATAACAAAAAGTAAAAAATAATGCGTTCTTTTCAAAATTGTCGCTCTATTTTTGGTTATAGCGCAAAAAATAAAAACCGCAGGGGTGATCAAATACCACCAAAAGAAAGCTCTATTTGTGGGAAAAAAAGGACGTCAATTTTGTTTGGGAGCCACGTCGCACGACCGCGCAATTGTCAGTTAAAGCGACGCAGTGCCGAATCGCAAAAAGTGGTCTGGTCTTTGACCAGCAAATTGGTCCGGTCTGAAGTGAATACATGAGAGCTAAAACCTGCTAAGCCTGAACACAAGACAGATATACACAAAAGATATAGATATTTCTGAAATAAATAGTTGCGCTTCTCCTAGTAATCAATCCTCAACAATTATAAAAAAAAATAAAAAATCAATAACTAAATAACAATACAATGAAATATATCGATATATGTGCCAATAAATACATTCATAGCAAATTCATAAAAAAATTTAAACTTCATTCTCAAATCGATAATTAAATAGCAAAGTGAATATACCAGTGAGCATTCAAATCAACAATACAGTGTCAAAGTGCTCAAAGAGGTGCCATCCCCACATGAAATCATGCCTCTTATCAGAAGTATCTGATCTCAAATTATAGAGATCTCCAATTACCAATGGCTCTCCGTAGGACTCAGTGGCTAAGAAACAACTTCTCCAGACCCATTCCCAATGCTAATATTCAATATTATATGGAGCATATGGGTGCTGACTCTCAGTTAGACTCATATATGTACGGAAGAAGAAAGAGGCTTCATAGTGTAAGTATTGCATTTACACATTCAAAACTTAAAACCAGCATTACTACACAAACAGCAAGTGCGGGCAAAGTCTGCACATTTGTATGAGTCTGAGAGTCCTCTGGAGGAGTTGTTTTATAGCCGAGGAGTCCTATGGAGAGCCATTGGTGATTGGAGTTTTTGAGTGAGTGAGATTTTTACCATTTGAGATCAGATACTTCTGGTAAGAGGCGTAATTTGATGTGGGGATGGCACCTCTATGAGCACTTTCACACTGTGTTGTTGATTTTAACACTGAACGATCACTGGAATATTCACTTTGCGATTGAATTATTGATTTGGGACTGAGGTTTATGAATTTCATGAATTTTTGGCACATATAGCAATATATTTATATGTATTGTTGTTTAGATATTTTAGGTTTAGATTTTTTTTTTTTTTTATAATTGTTGAGGATTGATTACTAAAGAAACACATGTTTATTTTAGAAAAAAAAAACATTTCTTTGACACAGTGGAAATACAAGTATGAATAAATAAAAATAAAAATAGGTGCCCTAATGGCAACCTATCGCATTGTGGTATTATTGGTGAGGTCCAATTATGTGATACTGAAAAGCTATTCTTAGAATACACAACTATTTTGAACTATTAGAAACTGAACAAACCTGTTTTATTCAATAGAAAGGTAATTCAATATTGCATTCCTTCCAGATGGAAGGCAGCTTAAAGGTCCTTGTATAAGTAAAGCCAAGTGTAGTATTTTCCCATGCTCTCTCACTGCAGGCATTATCTTGTGATTGCATATACTAAAGGCTTCATCGTCCTTTAGTCTTACATTTATTATACAGATTGAAAATACTTAGTATTACCATTGTAGTACGGCATTTCGTTTGTATTATCCTAATTTACAAACCATGTTATATATGTGATATGCAGTGCCTTGCAAAAGTATTCACCCCCCTTTGGCATTTTTCGTGTTTTGTTGCCTTACAACTTGGAATTAACATGGATTGTTTGAGGATTTGCATCATTAAATTTACAGAATTTGCCCACAACTTTCAAGATTTTTTTTTATTGTGAAGCAAACAACAAATAGGACAAAATAACAGAAAAAGTCAATGTGCATAACTATTCATGCCCCTAAAGTCAATACTTTGTAGAACCACCTTTTGTGGCTATCACAGCTCCAAGTCACTGTGGATAAGTCTCTATGAGCTTGCCACATCTTACCACTGGAATTTTTGCCCATTCCTCCTTGCAAAACTGCTCCAGCTCCTTCAAGTTGGATGTTTTGCACCTGTGAACAGCAATGTTTAAGTCTGACCACCACAGTTTTCTACTACTACTACTACTACTACTACTACTAGGCCATTCCAACACATTTACATGTTTCCTCTTAAACCACTCAAGTGTTGCTTTAGCAGTGTGTTTGGGGTCATTGTCCTGCTGGAAGGTGAACCTCCACCCTAGCCTCAAATCACACACAGAGTAGTACAGGTTTTGCTCAAGAACATCCATGTATTTAGCACCATCCATCTTTCCCTCAACCCTGACCAGTTTCCCAGTGCAGACTGCTAAAAAACATCCCCACAGCATGATGCTGTCACCACCATGTTTCACTGTGTTGATGGTATTCTTTGGGTGATGTGATGTGTTGGGTTTGCACCAGATATAGCGTTTTCTTTGATGGCCAAAAAGTTCAAATTTAGTCTCATCAGACCAGGTCACCTTCCTCCATACATGTTGGGAGTCTCCCACATGCCTTTTCACAAACTCAAAATGCGCCATTTTTGTTTTTTGCTGAAAGTAATGGCTTTCTTCTGGCCACTCTGCCATAAAGCCCAACTCTGTGAAATGCACGGCTTATTGTCATCCTATGTACAGATACTCCAGTCTCTGCTGTGGAACTCTGCAGCTCCCCCAGGTTTACCTTAGGTCTCTGGGCTGCCTCAGTGATTAATGCCCTCCTTGCCCAGTCCATGAGTTTTGGTATGCGGCTGTCTCTTGACAGGTTTGCTGTTGTGCCATGCTCTTTCCATTTGGTTATGATAGATTTGATCTCTGCACCACAGAAACAGTAGCTTGCCTGCAAAACTCTGCATTTTAGAGATACACTGGGGACATCATCATCACAGTGGCATGCTTTACATTTACAGAGTGCATTGTTTTTTATCTATTGCCTATTTTAAATAAACAGTATACATTTAGATGGGTGCACCTTCCTCTGCTTTTAATTATATATAGATGACATACAGGTTCACCCACACATATCGCCCACATACAATGCCACATCAACTAAACTTTGTTTTCGCCATTGTATGTGTCCTCACTCGAGAGATTGACTCTTTCCTATTGTCCTGGTAACAACTGTGACCAGGGATTAAAACGTTCTTCTGATGACAGATGTGTTTCCCTCATTTTGGCGATGAGGAATTCACACAGTGGGAACTGGGGTTTTAACCATATCCTACTACAATGAAAAAATTAAATTTTCCCTTTAGATATTATTATTATTATTATATATGATTTATATAGCACCAGTAGGTTGTGCATTGATTTACAATGTAGAGAGTAGACAGTACAATTACAATACAGTTCAATACAGAAGGGACAGGAGTGCTCTGCTCGTGGAGCGTAGATATACAGTATTTCAAGCCTATATCACAACCCTAAATCTAAAACTTAATTTCAAACCCCTAGCCCTTCACTTTTTTTACTAATAAAATACTAAATTATCACCTGCAGCAATATATTTACCTTATTGGCTGCCTGAAGCATCAACTACCACACCAAGATCTAACAAGGCCGCTAAAGACTATTGATCTTCACAGTGTGAACAATAACAAAAGGAATGCATTGATAGTCATTGTAATTTGTATGATAGAAAGGTTATTGGCCTGACCTCCTACTTTATACATACACCAATCACCAGAAAATAGCTGACAGATGCTCAGTGTGCTGCATCTTCTTCATGAAAATGACAAGCAGTAGGGGCAACTAGAGTGTCAAAACTGTATATATTAAAGGCTATAGAAGAGGACAGATGAGAAAAGAATATGCCTTTCTTAGAAATCCACAAATGAAGATGTTCGCATTACTAACCTTAAACACAAAAACTTCAGATAATGCTGTGAATAACAATTGTATCTGTGGTACAGCAAATGTAGCTTTTATAGCACAATGTTAAAGCTATGAACTGATAAATAGACAGAGCAGGAAAGGCTTCAACTAAAATCAAACATGTGGCGGTCCAAATATAAGATACTCTTTTAAGAATGTAAAGCAAAAGTTTAAATGCTAAGTCCACTTCTAAGACTATGTTACATGTTAAACCTAATGTTTGGGGTGTACCATGTACCGCACCCCACAAAAAAGGGATAGTTTGACAGTGTGCTGGGGTTCTTCTCCTCTGCAGCAGCTGTCCGATTTAAAATCAATGCAGCAGTACGAGGCTCTGTCTGCACAACCATGTCATTCATTCACAGACATTGACATTGCACAGAATGTTTTTGCATCCCTGTACAGGTAAACACATCCCTTGCATGGGTATATGCATTGATACCCCTGGTGTGAACGAGTCCTGAGTGTACCAGAACCTTAGAACACATCTCCCCTGTATTATTTAGAATAGGAAGAGGAGAGGTGTGTTGTAGACCTAAAAAAAATCCTGTCCTAGTTTGAAAACACTGCTGCTACCCTATAAATCACCTTAAAGTGGTAAAAATTAAAAAACACTGACAAGCAGGTTTTTTATAACAGAAGAGACTAGCAAATTACGACATAAATCTCCTGGAGGCCCATTAAAACAATAGTGCGTCTTAAGCCACAAAATGTGCTAAAAAATGGAAATAACCCTGGAAAAAAATAAAATAAATGCAGCCACTACCTGTAAGGACTAGTAAGCTGTGATATTTTATATTTTTGCTCTTGGTTATAGATACACATTATAATGTGATTTTATCAAAACAAATATTTAAAATATTTCTCCTGTATCTAGATGTCATAAAATGTTATTGATAAGCTGCCTGTATAGCTGCTGAGATGTAAAGAGATGTACACCCTATAATAAAGAGCATTTCTTACAGACATTACTAATGTTGTATTTTTTTGTGTGTTATTGTATGTTTTCTATCTCTATGTTATATGTTGTTAACATCTATCTTTGCATGTATTTAAAAATCTTGTTAAGATCTCTTCATCCTCCTGAGGAAGCTGCATTCCAAGAAACAAGCTGAGCAAGAGGAAATCTGGACTCCCCAATTAATTAATCTATTTGACCTTTTGGGAGTGCTCTACCATACAGTATATTGTACTGCTTCATTAAAATAATGGTAGTGCTTTTCAATATACATTGAAGGCATGTTAATAGATGTTGGGATGTTATTCTTATGTGTTATACCATTATTTTGATTTTGTTAATACACTTTTGTTATTACATGTTTAATATATTGTTGTGTGCCTCCTTGGGGTATCAGTAAAGTCCAACAATTTTTTCAGTAATCTTTCTGTATGTATTTTGGGATGTGGTACCCCTCTGTCTTGTTACTAAGTGGGTATCTATCTTCTCTACCCTATGCAGACTCTACATAAAAGATAAATTGGGAGTGATGGGGAAAAAAAATCAGTTATCAATGGAGATCACATGATGAGGGCAGGTGCCGTCATAGAAAATTACAATATATAAAAACATAGAAAAAAATACTCTTAGCAGTATATCTGCAGAAAATTGGTAGCATTATTATATCACACAATTTGTAATTGACATCCATGCCCATCCTGTAAATAAAATGAGAACGTTGTCACTGGATCCTAAAGCACTAAACAACCCCATCGACACCCTGTCAAGCTCGGTAGCTTATAGACTATAGCAGCTACAGTACTTGCATAGTATTTGTACTATCCTGAATATAGCTATAGAAGATATGCAATAATGTTCATACATTGACATCCTTTGAACTGAATTGCCATTGATGCTAGTTAAAATGGCTGCCTATACTTTGAATTGACCTTATTAACTTGGGATTGAAGGAAGTTCTTACTAACATGGCTTTTTGTTCGCTGGTTGAATATTACGCAGCAAACTGATTTTTAGGTTATATTTTTTTTCACCTGTTGCTGGAATTTTCGTCCCTTGTGCAAATTTGTTGTATAGACTTGTATATAGAAATGGAAATGGCTACTGCAGGTTTTTGTATTTTTCAATATATGCATTTTCTTTGAAATACACATATTATTGATTCTGCTATAATGTATATACTGTTGAGCTTGATGGGATGTGTTATTTTATTTTTCTTTAGCGTTTTAGCATCTAGTCAGGGGCGTAACTATAGGGGGTGCAGCAGTTGCGACCGCAACCGGGCCCTGTGATGCAGGGGGCCCATGCAGCCCCCTCTACATATGGCCAGCAGCAGCATAGGCAGCTAGGGGTACCAGTGCACCATGCACACGGTTGGCTGGAGGTGGAGGGTGACTAGCAGAGCTCCATGCTCGACTATCGCACTGGCTGCTCTTTAGTTGTGCATTCCCCGTGTGACCTGTGTCCTCGGCCAGCTCCTCAGAGTACCCCTCTCCTGCTCCATGCATTGCCACTCAGTCCGATGTCTGTTCTCCCCAGCCAGAGTTTCTTTCTGGGAGATATGCTGATCGCCCATCCAGCACACTGGATGGAGCCCAGGCCAACATGGATGAGTGCGCGGCCTACAGCTTGGTCATGGTGAATGAGAGGACCCCATCCCCCACACCCCATTACATACCCCCTCCATCTCCCCCTGGGGACAGGGACCCCTTCTCACCTGGGGGCAGTAACTTCATCTGCCCTGGAGAAAAGGACCTCATCTCTAGTGGGGACGGGGACCCCATCCTGCCTAGGGACAGTCCCCCAATGGGGCACCTAAAAATTAAAAAAAACTACTGATACCAGTGGTGGAACTACAGGGCTCACAAAGGTCATACCTGTGACCACGCCCTGGAGTTCCACCGCTGGACTCAGAGGGAAGGGCCCTGGCTGGGGTTCAGGGGGGCCCTTCATGGTTTCTTGCATCGGGGCCCTGAAGGTTCTAGTTACGCCACTGCATCTAGTGAAAATATTATGCCCATTTGTATGCATTTTTTCTGTGTTGTATTGAATGGCATTAAGCTATTATTGTTTTGTAGTATGCTCAAATATGTAGTACCAGTTTTGGCCTACTGCAACTTGTATGCTGTCTACTTCGGTGTCTCCCTCTGTCTTCCCCGTATTTTTAGTGCTAGTTGGTTTAGTCCTAGCTAGATCCTCTCCACTTTTTTCATGTTCCCTCAGTCAGTCTTAGGCTGGCTATATATTACACAATTTTCTTCTATAGCTTTCCTTTAAATTTACCAAAACCTTACCAAACATGAGGTCAAATCTAAGCTTTTTTATATCTGTGTGCAATCAGGCAGACCCTTGTACTACATAATTGAAGGTAAATCTAAGGGAAATTTAATAAGTACATTGTATAATGTATGGCCAGCTTTAATTATTCATGGAGACAGGACTCAGGAAATTCTTTGTCTTCTTAGACATCAGAAAACTGGAAAAAAACATCCTCTTAACTGCAATGTAAAATTGTGTTGAATTGAACTTCTGTGTCTTTTTGAAGAGTTAAAGTGTTACTAAACCTGCAACAGTAAAATCAGTCTTTATATGCAGTAAAGCGTGCTTGTTATACTCACTGTGGAACCTGAGGGGTCAATCCTCTGCATTGTGTAAAAAGGCAGTTAGTGTATGTAGTCTATGGAGTCAGGCTGCACATGCTCAGTTTGGTGTGTATTGCTAGAGAGGTTTTTTTTTCTTGGGAGAGTGCATGTGATCAGCACAGGCCATTGTGCACTGTTCAGACAGAGGGTCAAGGGTTTTGAAGTCTCATAGGACAGTCAGCAAACTCCCCCTACAAGCTTTAACCAGTGCTTGACTGGACACTGATAGAAGTCACCAGAGACTAGATTTAGTGAATGCAGAGTCCTGGGTTTAGTAACAATTTAACCACTTGTCCACCAACTGCTGCCGATGTATGGTGGCAGTGTGGCTCTATTAGGCGAATTGCCATACCGGTACGGCGGTTCATCCAAGAGATATAGCATTCAAGAGATATAGCGGTTGCGATGTCTGCCGGCCACCTGTGATCGCTCCACAGAGAGCCAGAATGGGGATCTGTTAATGTAAACAAACATTCCCGTTCTGTCAGGGGAGTACAGTGTGATCGTCTGTTCCTAGTGATCAGGAACAGTGATATCTCTGTACTCCCAGTCAGTCCCCTCCCCCCCAGTTAAAAACACCTCCCTAGGACACACTTACATATTGGCCTAAACTGATCAAGAAATTTCGTTTTCTTTACTTTTTTTTTGTTTCATTTTATTCATTATAGCAAAAAGTTAAAAAAAAAATGTTTTTCGAAATTGTTGGTCTTATTTGTTTATAGCGCAAGAAAATAAAAAACTCAGAGGTGATCAAATACCACCAAAAAAGAGCTCTATTTATGGGAAATAAAGGACATACATTTAGTTTTGGTACAGCGTTGTACGATCGCGCAATTGTCAGTTAAAGTGACACAGTACTGTATAGCAAAAAATGGCCTGGTTATTAAGAGGGTAAATCCTTCCAGGACTGAAGTGATTAAGCTGCCTGTGGATGGTGCCAGGACAGCAGGTGACTATACATTCTAAATAGACTGAGTCTAAGGAGGTTTGTCAATGCATAAAGTGGCATTTTAAACAGAACAATCAACGTTGTCATTTTGCAGGGTGGGTGTGGATGTGACTTACAAGATTGGTGGTACAGAATAGCTACCAGTTTTAATTTATGCTTACTGTTAGTTGTATCCCTAGTCCTTTTATCTCTTTTTTACACATGAATATTAGAGTTCACCTTGACATTGTGTGCCTCCGACAAAAGGCATGTGTCCTTGTGGCTTTTTATTATGCAGTAGGAATTCAAAATCAATCAGATTGTCAAAAATGATGCACATATTTGCAAAGCTGTCAGACTGACTCATTCTATAGGACAACCATATGCTTCAAAAATGATTTAGCCCTCTTCAAGGAAAGCTTATTTCTAGAAATATTTATCCTGCAGACTGTTGGCCACCCTAATTAATGCTAACATAAAAGTGTCTGTGCTGATCATGGTATTATTATTATTATACACGATTTATATAGCGCCAACAGTTTACGTAGTGGTAGTTCACAAAACAGATTTGTGTGCATTTACCAGGTTCTATCATTAATACTTTGGGTAGAAAACTTTTGGTAGTTAAAGGATGACTACATTATACTAACAAGGGTAGTATAATCCAAAAGGCTAGTGTTGTACTGGCAATTAAATCTCTTTGCTACAGAGAATTTAAAGCTAAACTTCGGTCAGCTATAAAAAAAAAAAACCACAGCACTGCTATTTGTTTGGCTATCAATGTAAAAACATAGGTAAGGCAAGTATAGGTAATTAATTTCCTCTATTACATGCCCCCAGAATAAGTACTTGACCCTTAAAGTGTTACTAAACCCACAACAGTAAAATCAGTCTGCATATGCAGTAAAGCATGCTTTTTATACTCACTATGGAACCTAAAGGGTTAATCCTTTGCATCGTGGGAAGAGTGGGTTTGATTCTGTCTTCTCCGATTCTCCCCTTCTTTTACTGTCCCCAATCCATCTGATGCTATTACAGAGCCTTAGGTGCAAGCTGCACATGCTCTGATTGGTGTGTATTGCTAGAGAGTTCGTTTTTTTGGGAGGGTGCATGTGATCAGCACAGAACCAATCAGCAGTGTCCAGACAGAGGGTCAGGGGTCAAGCAGCCTCATAGAACAGTTAGAGGAGAGAGAAAACTCCTACAAGCTTTTACGTGGTAAAAGTCTTCTTTTTGACTTGTACCTACAGGTAAGCCTATAATAAGGCTTACCTGTAGGTACAGTGAATATCTCCTAAACATGCACTATTTGGTATATAGTCACACTGCATGCGTGTGACGTTACTGGCGCAAGTGCTCCATAGGGACAGCATTCATGTGCCATCCCTTCAGAGGTCCGTGCCATGGCCGTGATGTCTCTGCGGGTTCAGCCAATCAGATGGCCGAAGCACTCAAACCCGGACGGAAGACTGGGTGAAAATGGAAGCCCTGTCAGTGGTGACAGGGTGCTGCTCGGCATAGTTCCCAGGAAAGTATTTCATAATGTGCTAATATGTGATGCATACTGGCACATTATGCCGTTTTCTTGCAGTTTTTTTTTTTTTTAAGTGCAGTTTACTACCGCTTTAACCAATGCTCAACCAGGCACGGAGAAAAGTCACATGTCTGCTATATACTGCTGATGAGAAAAGGAATTTAGCAGTTTATATTTACTAAAATAATTTCCATGTTCTGTGTACTGTGAGAGACCAGATATAGTGACTGCAGGCTCCTGGCTTTAGTAACACTTTAGTATATGGGGGGAGGCAAGGGCTGTCCGCATGGAATTTGTTCTTTATAGCTGGTGGCAGTTCAGCTTTAGGTGCTTGTTGGAAGTAAAATAATTTGCAACCCTCTAAAATCAATGTGCTGCTATATAATAAGAAACAACAAAGAGTTAACTCTTTCAGGGAAGAAATGTAATCACCAGTGTGGCCCTTACCATCCCTATACTTTATATACTCCCAGTGTGTTCCCTGATACAAATGGGTCTACATAGTGTGGGGAGAGTCTTTGTTAGGTTGTTGTTTTATTTCAAAGTATAGTTACCCATTAAATAATTAATATCCTATTATGCTGTAATATTTGTGGACTTCTTTGGATTTTATGGGTATGACTGGCCACAAATGCCTGCCTGTCCTCAAAAAGATCCCCATACTTAGTGAAAGGATTGTTTATTTTTTCAAAGAAATGGACCAGCTTCAGTTGCCGGATATTTTGGAGTATGCTGAAAAATCTCTCTGACCAACTCAACAGGCCATGCCTGTCCCAGCAGCACCAGTACCCTGTGTTATGGCTCAACACATCGAAACACCAGCTTAACCACTTGCTGACCAGGCCTTTTCTGGAACTTTTTGTTAACAAGTTTAAATTGGTATTTTTTTGCTAGATAATTACTCAGAACCCACAAATATTTTTATTTTTTTATTATCTTATCAAAGATATGAGGTATACAAAGAAATCTTTGCCTGTATGTAGGGCTTTAGGTTTGTAACAATAACGTTTTTTATCAGTTGTTACTAGTAAGTTGTGTTGGTTGTTTTGGTGCCCTAAAAATTCCTGCCATCTGCTATATTTCCATTTGTGTACTAACAGCATTTGGGGATGGGGCACAGATGTAGTCTGAATCACATCTTGACATGTAGTTGAGAGTGTTTGATTCCTTCAGAGTAGACGTTTGAATTTTAGCCTGTACTAAGGAAACTTTCTAAAAAAATGTGGATGCAGCCATTTTCCAGAAAATGGTAGTTGCCTTGTCATGCCAATAAGCTGGCTTCAATGGGTTCCCTTCACAGAACCAGATCATATGCTGTATTTAGGTGTTTTCCCAAACATGTGATCCTGAAAATGTCAATTAACTATTGCTTTATGTGGTATTTACTGCACTAAGCAGTCGGTAAATACTGCTTAAAAAAAGGAGTAAAAGTCAATTCACAAAAAGAAAAAAAAATGAATGCGATAAGTGATCCTGGCGTGAAATATTCAACGAACCGGCAGTCGTTGCCATCCCTAACAACCAGTAAACATCATGATTGTTGAGAAAGGGAAAAGTCGTTGTGTCCTTTACAACCAATGAGTCATCAGCTGTCAGCGGGACAATACTGCAATGGAAAATTAAACCGGAGCTTCCACTTCTTTGCACCCTCCACGCCCACATTTGCCACTTTTTGGAGGGTTGAGGGGGAGTGGGCAACTGGTTTTTCCAGGTTCCAGGTACCCTCTACCACTTCTGCATCAGATCTACGAGGAAGTTTGGCCCTCCTACTTTCCACCCCCCGCAGCTTTCTGGGATACACCCAGGTCCCACAATCTTGTGGGACCAGTCACAAAGTGCAGCACAACTCACGCATACGCAGTAGCACACCGGCAGCAAAGGCGGAAGGCTTCACTGCCAATTTATCTTTCCTATAATTAAAGAATCGGCTCCGGTGCCAACATCCCTGGACAGGTAAGTGTCCTTATAATAAAAGTCAGCAGCTACAGTATTTGTAGCTGCTGGCTTAAAATTTTTTGGGCAAGACTGGAGCATTCCCCCTCCTGAAACATACCAAGCCACATGCCCTCAACATGCCCCTTAGTTATTTAAGAACTGTCAGACAATGGAGCGGGCAGAGTGCGGGAGCCTTCGTTGGGAGCCTAGCATTTTCTTTTTCACTTTTTCATGGTCAATGATGGCAGCAGGCATTGTGCTTGACAATGGATTTACACTGGGGGACATTTGTTTTTTGTTTTTTATATAAAGGACTTGTCAAAAACTGTGTACTGTCTTTTTTTAAATACACTTTTTTTTTTTTTTGGTAAACAAACACACTAGAGGGAACATTTTTTTAAATGTCCTTTTTTTTTTTACCAAACTACTTCAAAGCAATCAAACTTTATCAATATAACATTTGTAGGAAATCGGATAAGGGCAATTCCAGCTAATTAAAAACTGACAAATTGCTTTGTACTTGCATAAAGAATAATCAATCCTTCATTACTGGTGTAAAGGACACTGTGGCATTTCCATTCTATACATAAATGAGTGCAGGTCATTTACATTTTGGTTGTTATTTTTTAATTTATTTATTAAAGGACTTCTCAGTTGTTGCAATTCTTTTTTTTAAAGGTTACAATTGTGTTTTTAAAAGACTTGAGTTTGTAGTGCTACCCCTGGAGGAGCCGCTTAAGTTTTTTTAGTCTGTTACTTTGCCTTTCAACCCCAATAACAGTCTCAGCCCCCCTCTGGCACACCTGGTAATAGTGTAAGTGCAATAACCAATGAGAAACACACACGTTATAATAAAACACAGAAATTGTCTTTACTGCAATATTTCTGGAAAAGTAACAAACAGTAACAATATATATGTTTAAGGAATGCAACGGGAGAGCAATAACTAAGGCTATGAGCAATATAGCTCAATACTATATTCAGGCTGCTTTCAGGGGAATCAAAACCTGAGAATAACCCAAAAGCAGGGCCAAACACTTTAATAACAATAAATCACAATATGGCAATCTGTACCAGATTGGTTACCAGTGGCGTCACTAGGGTTTGTGTCACCTGGTGCGATAAAACGTGGTGTCACTCCTCCCCCGCATCGTCTAAAGAACTATGTGTGGAGTAATCCTCACCCCCCCCACCAGCGCAATTCCTCTTTCTCCTTCCCCCATCACCCCACTCAGCATAAATCACCCCCCATATTCCCCCTCTCAGCAAAAATCCTCACCCCCATATGCCCCCCTTTAAGTACAATTACCCCCTCTCAGCACGATGCTTTCCCTCCATTTCCCCCCTTTCAGCACAAATCATCACTCTCATATACCCTCTTTCAGCACAAATCCCTCCCTTTCAGCACAAATCATCACCCTCATATACCCCCTTTCAGCACAAATCCCTCCCTCTCAGCACAAATCATCACCCTCATTTCCCCCTTTCAACAGAAATCCCCCCTCTCAGCACAAATCATCACTTCATACACCCTCTTTTAGCACAAATCCCTCCTATCAGAACAAATCATCACCCTCATTTCCCCCTTTTAGCCAAATCCCCCTTCTTAGCACACAATTCCCCCCATATCCCTCCTCCCTGTATTAATCCCCCAAACCCTCCTTTCTTATACAAATTCTCTTACCCTCCCCCCAGTACAAATCCTCCCCTCTTCTCCCCCTCCCTGCACAGCTATCCCACCTCTCAGCACAACCCCCCCCCCCCCCCCATAGCCCTCCTTTTAGCATAAATCCCCCCAACCCCCTCCTTTTTACACAAATGATCTTAACCCGCCCCTAAATCTCCCCTCTGATCACAAATCCACACCCCCATTTACCTTCCAGTAATAAATACCTCCTCTCTTTTTTCAATGAAATGATTTTATTGAATTGCTTCACAATACAATAACGATATAAAAAAACACTTCCCACAACTAACCCCACCCAAACACACCTCCCAAAAAAAACAAAAAACACATTTCCATATTTGCGCGTACCAGACTATGCTTCAATCTTTACTCAAGACCCTTTATCTCGTTAATGCTCCTTAATGGAATATATATGCTTATCTCCCTCTTATGTCATTATTGGTTTTCTTCAGTATCATTACTACCCCTCTTCTTACACAAATCTTCTTATTCCCCCACCCAAGCCACCCTCAGCACAAATCCTTTTATTTTACCCCCCCCAGCCAAATCCCCCCTATAAGTATTATCCCCCCCACCCCGATACAAAGGCACTCGCCTCCAGGTTTTCCTAGCAAGAAAAAAAAATTGTAATCCCTCCCAGCATAAATCCCCCTTCCTCATCTTGCACAAATCCTCAGATTCCTGCCCACAGCACAGACTTACCAGTTACTGGGACCTCAGCGCCAGGAGATCTCCTTCCCCGTCTCCTCCTCCTGTCCTGTCAGAAGAGTCTTCTGAAGAGACACATCAGAGCAGAGGAAGAGCCTGCAGGAAACTTCCCTTGGCACTCTGATATTATTATAACATGCAGCTGGCTGGGACAGATACTGGCTGCTAAAGTGTCGGTAATCACTGCGCTGGACACCCAGGGACACCCCACAGGCAATGTGGGAAAATGCTCCATGCTAGTGATCGCCCACACTGTAGCAGCCCAATGGAGCTCCACCTCCATGCTAGCACACTGCGCCCGAGACCGGAGCTCCTCTCGCCCCTGCCTAGTCCTGTCCCCTGGTGATACCCCTCTGGCAGGTCACCCGGTGAGGCCCGCACCCCCTGCTCCCCCATAGCTATGCCACTGTCGGTTACCTTTACTCAGGTCGGCTCTATGAGTCCAGGCAGAAGGAGAGCAGAAGACTGACCCTCTTTATGCCGGTCCTCTCTATTTTGTCCCCTGATACCACAGGCCCAACTTTAAACACTTTATTCAAATCAACATGTAATGGCTTAATTTACTAGATAACCTGGCCCCTAGTAGCTTAAGTCCTTTTGAAGAAAAGATAAAACTGGACACTTTCATTGGTGCACCTAAACTCCTGAATAGCAGGGCCAAACAACACATCTGGCCCATATTATTATTATTATTATTATTAATAAGTGAAGCAGGCATGATCTTTCTCAGCAACGTGAGAGGACAATGGTGTCTGTATGCAGTGTCCCTGGAAATGGATGACCTTATTCTTTTAACCTTGTGACACTACAAGTGTCAGCAAGATGACTACCGGCAATGGTGTCTGTATACAGTGTCCTAGACATACACAGAATGAAAAAAAATAGTTTTGTTTTGTTTCATTTTGATTCGTTATTTACAAAAATGTATTTAGTTAAATGTGTTCATTTGGTTCGCTTTTCGAAATCGAATAGTTTTTGAATTGTTTTCCAATTTCCAAAGAGAATATAAAGGAAAATAAAATAAAGAAATAGGATAGAAAAACATTGAATAGAATAGAAAAGAATATTACAGATAATAAAAGAATAGAATATAAAGGAATAGAATAAAAAAAGAATATAATTAAATAGAAAGATTATAACTGTCTTCTGAAATTCAAATAGAATAGTAAAGAATATAATAAAAAAAACAATAGAATAGATTAGAGTATAATAGAATATAATGAATATAACCATCTTCCTATTGTAATATATTATTTTCTATTCTATTTAAATTGAATTGATTTTATTTGAAATGGTTATATTGTATTCTATTATAGTCTACTATTTTTTTTTTTGGGGGGGGGGGTTCACTCTTGTTTTATTTTCTATTCTATTTTAGTCTAGTATATTCTTTTCTATTGTATTCTTAAATATATTAAAGTTTATTCTATTTGAAATGGAAATTCCAGAAGATAGTTATATTCTATGTTATTCTATTCTATTTGTTTCTGTTATATTCTAGTCTATTCTGTGCTTTTATTTTCTATTCTGTTCTGTTTTACTCTATTATAGTCTATGCTTTTCTATGCTATTATTTTTTTCTATTCTATTTCTTTTATTTTCTATTCTATTTGAAATTCAAATTTTAGAAGAAAGTTAGATTCTTTCTGTGTTATTCTATTCTATTTGTTTCTGTTATAGTCTAGTCTATTCTGTTCTTTTAGTTTCTATTTTATTCTGTTCTGTTTTTACTCTATTATAGTCTATTCTTTTCTATGCTATTATTTTTTTTCTATTCTGTTTCTTTTATTTTCTATTCTATTTTATTCTCTTTGGAAATTTGAAAACTATTTGAATTCAAAAACTTTGGATTTGAAAATGATTCGAATTGGAAAACGTTTTGAATTCGAAAACTATTTGAATTTGAAAAGTATTCGAAAATTATTAAAATTTCATCCGAATTTTTAATTATTTTGGATTAGTCTAAATTCAATACTATTGTCATTCAGAAATGCAGATACATCCAAATTTCTGAAAAATTAACATTTGTCCGAATTTTAATTTGGAATGAAATTAACTGCACGTTTACAGTGTATATTTAACTTCTTCTGTGGTACAGTGTAACTGTTTCCTGCAAATTGGCAAAAAGCCTTCTCACCCAATCCTGCAGTCAAGGCCCAAACAAACGTCCTGGAACAGGCAGGCTCTCCTAGCGATCCGACTAGTCACCTTACACTGGAACCTTCACCGTCAGTGCAGATGTGCCTGGATGTGAACCTGGAATCCCCCTCTCTCAGGCAGGATGTCACAACTGGAGGCAGAGGCCTAAACCGTGTGGTGAAATTACCTCTCCCTTAGGTCTGATCTCTACCTCCGCCTCGTGCTGTCAGAATTCTCCGTGCTGTCAGGAAATCAAAATGGGATCACAGTACCCCCTGGTAAAGTGGGACTTTTAAGGCAGACCAAAATACGAGTAAAAAATATATTACAAATTTATTCACAAAAATAATCCACAAAATCGTTTTACAGAACAGTATAAAAATCCATACATATATTAATGCGTGGAATCATACATGTAAATATATAGTCTGCACAACATCAAAGCTTTCATACTGTATATGATTTTATCATATTAACTCCAAAATGCCAGACATGTTTCAGGAAAAAATTCCCTTCTTCAGAGGCATATCTCATATCATTTACTTGTAAATGAACAAAACTACTGAGGATACATCTCATATCAACAGTAAATAGTTGTGTGTGAGTATATATATAAATGTATATAAAAAATGTTGTCTGCCAGAATTATTGATAGATCACCCCACGGAGATGCACAGCCAGAAAGTGCTAGGGACCCATAGGTGGCCCGCATCAAACCCGCACATAGGTCTTATATTGTGCTGCTGGGGGAACAGACTATCTCCATGTGTGGTGTCTAGGCAGTTGAACGTGCAAGTCATTGGGACCTGAATGTCAAAAATCGAAAGTGTCCATTTTGAAGGCTTATATGCAAGTAATTGGGCATACAATGGTTATATGGGTCTGGGTCCTGTTCTGGAGGACATGTATCAATAAACATTTTTTTTTATTTTAATGTAATTTTTAAATGAGCAGTATTTTTTGATTTTTAAAGTGAAAGCATAAAATTGAAAAAATCCTTCCAATATAGTGCCTGGGGGGTCCCCTTAGTCTATCTGTAAAGTGGCAGATCTTTACCATGTCTAGAATCTGCCGCAGCAAAAATGGCATTTATAAAGCCGAAAAAATGACATTTTCCCTGCAAGTTGCCTTTATTTTGCTCAGCAACCGCTGGGGAGCCAGTGTATATAATGGGGCCACAATGTAGTGCACTGGGAACAAGATTCAGGATTTTTTGGATACATTCTGGTGTCAATTTGGATAGAAGTAACGGGTACGTAAAAATATGTCTTTGGGTGTCGGTTGAGCCTTCCCACCATAACCCTATAGAGGTACCCTTGATGAAAGCAAGAATTGGGCTGACTGTAAAAAAATTGCAATTATATGTACCTGTCAAACAGGTGCAGAAAAATTACTCTTTGGGTGTCGGGGGGCGCCTTCCCACCACAAACCTATAGAGGTACTCTTGATGAAATCAAGAACTGGCCTTGCTGTAAAAAATTGCAATTTTGCAGCAATGCAGCACTAAATGCCCGTTCTGAAAGCATGCTGGATGCAGGGCACAACTCAATAGCATACTGGGCAAGTTCTGGCCAGTGGTCTATTCTCATGACCCAGTTATTCAGTGGATCTTCAGTTGGAAAGCTCTCTATCTTTGTTTTGCCCCCGAGGTAATTGTCCACCATGTGATGCAGACGTTGCTGATGGGATGTGGAAGCTGACAGCCCTGGGCGGCAAGGACTAAAAAAATTCCAAAATGCCTCACTTAGGCTGACGCCTTCTCCAACCCTCCTTGACAAACAGAAGACTCAAAACTACGTTTTCAACAACACTGTATCCTACTGGAGTCAGGAAAAAGGTTCAATAAAATCCTCTTCAACGTGACCTCAAGAGATTTTATCTTCTGCACCCTCTGTGGGGATTGGATGAGTTCTGAGACCTTCCCATTATAACGGTGGTCAAGGAAGGTTTGCCAACCAGTAATCATCCTTCTCCTTTATGCCACATATTCTTGGGTCCGTTTGCAGGCTTTGAAGCATGAAGTTGCCCATGCGCCTCAAAATTACAGAGGCTTGAGAAGCAGACTCCATGGGGTCACTCAGGATAACTACTATTACTCCCAAGGGTCCTGGGGTTGGAAAGCCTTCACTTACAGATTGACGCATGTCTTCCTCTTCTTTGAAGCATATGAAAGTGTCAGAACCCTCCTCCTCACCCTCTCTTCTCCTGTGTGTTCTATGATATAGGAATGATGGTGTCTGGATAAAGTGGGCCTTGAGAGGAAAGGAAGTCCTCCTCTTCCTCCTGCTGCTCTGCCTCCAGTGTCCTGTCCATAATGCCATGCAGAGTCTGCTCCAGCAGGAACACAACAGGGATTGTGTCACTGATGCATGTACTGTCATGACTCACCATCCTTGTGGCCTCCTCAAATGGTGACAATACAGTGCATGCATCCTTAATGATCAGCCATGGGGAAAAAAAGCTGAGATGGCCAGAGCCTGTGGTCATGCTGTATTCGCACAGGTAAATGTTGACAGCCCTCTGCTGCATGTATAGCCGCTGCAGCATTAACAAAGTCGAGTTCCACCTGGTGGGCATGTCACAAATCAGGCAGTTTACGGGCAGGTGGATTTCCCACTGAATTTCAGCCAACCGTGCACTGGCTGTGTATGACTGCCTGAAATAGCTACAGACTGTGCTGGCCAGCTTTTAGCACATCTTGCAACCCTGAGTACGTATTTAGGAAATGTTGAACCACCAAATTGAGGACAGGAGGTTTGAGCCATTATCGCACACCACCATTCCCAGCTCCAGCTGGCATGGCATGAACCACCTCTGGGACTGTCCCTGCAGAGCTGCAAAAATCTCTGCTCCCGTGTGGTTCCTGTCCCTTAAACACATCAGCGGAAGCACTGCATGGCACCTTTTAGCCTGACTCTGGGAATAGCCTTTTTAACGCTTAGGGGGGTACCTGATGTTCATAGCACAATTCTGCAGAGGAGGGCATGGAGGTGGCGGAGGAGGAGGAGGTGGGGATAGAGCTCACAGGTCTGTTATCATCACCCCCACCTGTATGTTGACGTGGGGGCACCACAAGTAGCAGTACCAAGCCCTGTCCTGCATCCTTTCGAGTTGCAAGCAGTGTTACCCAGTGTGCTGTGAACAAAATATATCATCCCTGCCCATGCTTGCTGGACCACGTGTCAGCAGTAAGGTGGATTTTATGACTGACTGCCTTTCCCAATGATGCCAGAACATTCCCTTCCACGTGATGGTAAAGAGATGGAATGGCCTTACGCGAAAAGTAGTAGCGACTGGGAACCTGCCATTGTGGTAAAGCACATTGTCCAAATTCACGGAAGGGGACTGAAAGGCAGAAGTTGGAGAGCCAACAGCTTTGACAAGCTTGCATTTAGACGCTGGGCATGTGGGTGACAGGGACTGTATTTTTTTCCGCTGCAGCAGATGGGGCAGAGAAATTTACCTGCTACAGTCTACAAAGAAAAATTTAATCCAGACAATCCAACAATAATATCTTTATTAGTAAAAATCCATACAGCAAAAGATAAAATAGATTGCTAACATGTTTCACATCGTAACTATGTGACAAGTGACAATGGTTTATATATACATGCCAATATATACAAAGTGGGCTTGATTGAAAGATTAAACAATTGAAAGACAAATTGACAGACTCCTGTTACAAATCGCAACTTGACTCTGATTAACATTGCAATAGATCTACTGAGACCAAGGTCTTTATGGATGTCATAACGATTTCTTTTGTTGCTACAATTTAGACAATAAAGATCACTTAATGATTACTTAAATGTGTACATTTCATGATGTTTAGATTTGCCGGTAGGGGAATATATACCTAGACATCTAGAAACAAAGTGAGAAAATATATATTTTATATATAAATTCAGAATTTCAATGCAGAATATAAAAGTTATTTTATGACCTCCTAACTGATGAAATTCAAAATCACTTTCCTGCCCTGAATTTCCTTTTTCAATAGTTTTTCGGAAATTAATGTTGGTTTTCCTTAACCTTCTGTTGGTGTCATGACAATTTTCCAGGCTGGGAAGATAGGAGATGGATTGCTGGGAAGAGTTATACCATGTACACATGACTGGACTTTCCGTCAGAATAAACTCTGATTGTCTTTCCGACTGAGTTTCCGACAGAGTTCCGACCGAACGGACTTGCCTACACACGATCACACCAAAGTCTGTTTGTTTCAACGCGATGATGTACAACGAGACTAGAAAAGGAAGTTCAATAGCCAGCAGTAGCCAATAGCTGACCTTGCGTCATATTTGGTCCGTCGGACTAGCATACAGACGAATGGTTTTCCCAATAGGAATTGATTCCGTTGGAAAAATTTAAAACATGTTCTATTTCTAGGTCCGTCAGACTTTTTGAAAAAAACAAGTCTGCTGATGCCCACACACGATCGGAATATCTGATGGAATGATTCCGTTTGACTTTTTCTGCCGGAAAGTCTGGTCATGTGTACACACCATTAGCCGGATATTTTGCATAGTTTGATTGCTTCTTTCCTTGGAGAAGCTCCAGGACTGAATTGACCTCCAGAAACCAATACAACACTCCTTATTATATTCTCCCTCCACACTGTGCCGCGTTCTGCCATCTTCAAAGGGAAGCTTCTCCTTTCTTGTCTCTGTGTCCGTAGGAATATTGGCTTATCAAAGAAGACCTGACACATCCATCATTCCCATCAACCACCAGCCAGCGTGCGTCCGCCATATTTTTTATAGGCGCCCATGTTTTCGTGCCACCAAAATGTTTACCACTTAAAGAGGAACTCCACCTTTAGGCCCAATTTACACAGGCATACTTAACGACTTCAATACTGGGCACTTTTAACCTCTTCCTTCTCAGGAAAATTTTCAGCTTTCAGTGCTGTCGCTTTTTGTAAGACAATTGCATGGTCATGCAACACTGCACCCATACAAATATAGCATATTTTGGTGGTATTTAACCCCCTTCCTGACCGCCGCATGCCAATTTACGTCGGCAGAATGGCACGGGTGAGCAAAAGGGCGTACAGGTAAGTCTCCTTTAAGATGCGGCATTGTGGGAACACATGCGCCTCCGCGAGCTCCGTGACCGTGGGTCCCGTGGATTCGAAGTCCGCCAGGTGCCCATGATCATGTCATGGAGTGGAAGAATGGGAAGATGTAAACAAGGCATTTCCCCATTCTGCCTAGTGACACTGTCATCAGGAGCAGTGATCGCTGTCATGTGAGTAGTAACCCACCCCTCCCCACAGTTAGAATCACTCCCTAGGACACACTTGAACACCCAACAGTGTTTAACCCCTTCCCTGCCAGTGTCATTTACACAGTAATCAGTGCATTTTTATAGAACTGATCGCTGTATAAATGACAGTGGTCCCAAAATAGTTTCAAAAGTGTCCGATGTGTCTGTCATAATGTTGCATTCATAATAATAATTGCAGATCACCATCGTTACTAATAAAAAAAAAATTATAAAAATGCCATAAATTGATCACATATTTTGTAGATGCTATAACTTTTGCACAAACCAATCAATATACGCTTATTGCGTTTTTTTTTACCAAAAATATGTAGAAGAATACATATCGGCCTAAATTGAGGAAAACATGTTTTTTATATATTTTTGGGGATATTAATAAGAGCAAAAAGTAAAAAATATTGCTTTTTTTCAAAATTGTCGCTCTTTTTTTTATAGCGCAAAAAATAAAAACCGCAGAGGTGATCAAATACCACTAAAAGAAAGCTATATTTGTGGGCAAAAAAGGGCATCAATTTTGTTTGCGTGCAATGTCTTACGACTGCGCAATTGTCAGTTAAAGCAACGCAGTGCCGAATCCCAAAAAGTGCTCTAGCCAGGAAGGGGGTAAGTCCTTCCGGGGCTGAAGTGGTTAATCACCACTGGATTTTTTTATTTTTTGCTAAATAAATGAAAAAAAAAAGACAGACAATTTTGACGAAAACCGGTTCTTTTATATAATTTGGCAAATAAATAATCTTTCTTCATAAATTTAGGCCAAAATGTATTCTGCTACATTTCCCTGGTGAAAATAACCCAAATCAGTATATATTATTTAGTCTGTAGGAAAGTCCACAAACTATGGTATAAATATCTGAAAATGTATCAATCCTGATGCACTGACCACCAATCTCATTTCTTGAGGCCCAAAAAAGCCAGGACAGTACAAATATTCCCCAAATTATACCTTTTTGGAAAGTAGACAATCAAAGGTATTTAGTAAGAGACATGGTGAGTTTATTGAAGTTGTAATTTTTTGTAAATTTTTGGGAAAATTAAGAAATTTTAAAAAAATTGTTTTGTTCACAATTTTTGTTTTTTTACATACTATCTCCAGTGCAGTGTATCATCATCATAGAACTGGTGTGGTGGTGATCAGGGACACTGACTGGTGACAGTATGTAAAAAAAAAAAAGGACAGAACAATACAGTGTTACCATAGTGACATTGTACTGCTCTGTGGAAGTGATCAGGATTTTTTTTTACACATTATGAATTTCACTGGTGTAAGCAACCATTTTTACTGAATGAAACCGATTTTTCAGTATGTATTGTTGTGATGTTCTGTGATTGGCCACAGCTAATCACATTCTACAGATAGACTATATTTGACCCTGTCTGTACCATGTGATCACTATGACCAATCACAGCTAGCAACACAATTGTATACATTTAATGGCATTATTTAAAGCCATTGATGGTTTACAATTGTCATGTGATCTGCTGTATCACAGCGATCACATGGTACCAGCAGTGGGCCAGTACACTGATCAGTAATCGTGACAGATCGTGCCTCAGCATGGTGCATTCCGGGAGGATGTCATATGATGCCCAACCGGAACGTCGAACGTATCGCCCAATAAGACAATAGGCCTGGTGGGAAGTGGTTAAAGAGGATCTTTAGGCTGTATGAAAGAAAAAATAAAAGTCAGCAGCTCCAAATACTGTAGCTGCTGACTTTTAATAAAAGGACATTTACCTGTCCAGGTATTGAGCAATGTCCTCACGTGGGTCGGTTCTTCACTGGTATTCGGGTCCCCAGCACTGACATATTTACTAAGGGAAGCTGGCTGTGACTCTCTGTCACTTTCACAGCCAGCTTTCGACTGTGTATGCACATTGTATATGGTTGTACAGACTCCTGGAACCTGTGACGTGTTCCACAAGCCGGCGGGCAAAGGGGGGCTGAACTTCCGCTTGGATCGCCATCTGGTATGGATTTTGAGTGAAGCCCCATGTCAAAAAATAAAAACATTGTGGGGTTCCCCCAAAATCCATACCAGACCCTTATCCAAGCATGCAGCCCGACAGGTAAGGAAAGGGGGAGTTTGAGCGAGTGCACCCCCCCTCCTGGACCATAACAGCCCACATGCCCTCAACTGGGGGGACCCCATGCTTTTTTTTGTTGCTTTCTTTTTATACATTTGGCATAGGGTTTCCTTCATAGCAGAAGCAAAGAAATTGTTATGATTGGTCAAAAGACAAGTCGCAATCATCTCAAAGTCAAATAACATTCATTGAAGTGGAATGGAAGAAGTCGGACATGAAGACGCAGGGCACAGTCGGATCAGAAGTCATGTGACATCAGTGGCAGATCAGTGTGAACATAACCTTACCAAATCCATATAATATGATGTCAAACCGAAACACTTTCAATTGGTATACAATCAGACAAGCCCTCACACTACATAGTTGAAGGTAAATCTAAAGGATATTGAACAAGAAAATTGTGCAATGTGTGGCCAGCATAAGTTTGTTTGCCAGTAACACTTCACTGTGTCATAGTGACACTGCATCCTCACCTAGTGGGCAAATGTGAGAATTGTGAATGGTGTTCTTGTTACTCTGTTTGGACAGCCTCTTTTTTTAACCCTCGGTTTAATCCACTCCTAACCAACCCCCGTGTCCCATTATAAGCGTCTGTATGCCTAGGGGGCAAGATAAATTGTCAATCATGTGACCATTGGGATTTGCTGCCACAGTGGTCTTATAATCAGGAGCTAGTCCCACTGGCTACCAATTGTTAGTGGGGACCATGGGATCTTGTTGACAGCTCAGTCTCTGTGCTGGAAGCGTGCAATGAGTGTACCCTCAGCACAGAAACAACAGCTTGTAGGGTAGGAGGGTGACACCTCCTCCACGTTCCCCCCTTGCTGGGCACCAAGTGTAGGTCATATAGGAGGCCTACACCAGGATGGGTTCTTTTAGCTACACCAGGCCATGAACAGGGGTCACTAATAATAGCACAGGGGTAACACTTTGCCCGAAAGCAGTGGCGGCTGGTGTTTATTTTTTTGGGGGGCGGCAAACAAACCACCCCCCTCGGTTGGCAGGTGGGACCCTGCCCACCACTCTATGACGGTTGGTCAGTCATCTGGTCAGCGGTCAGGTAACCCGCTGCCTGAATGTGTACTGACCAATGCCCAGAACCAGGCAGGGCCACGCTCATGTGAAGAATCATACAACTTTCCTGAAATTTTGGCAGAACATGCATAATATACCGTAAAGTCCTTTCCATAACTAAACCTAACTGTGGCTGCCCCAGTACTACTAACAATGGATGGCACTGCAACACACTAATGCATTCAACATCTAATACATTCAATATGTGTTAGCATTCATTGCAATAATGCACAGAAGTGTCATACATAAAGATGACAATTCACAGAATAATACAATACCCCAAATCTTCCACTTACCGGCCATTTCGTAAAAAAAAGTTTAAATTGTTTGAACAGTTTCTGTTGAATTTACATTGGATACAATTGCAAATATATGTGAAGCCGCACTGCCACATCAAGGCTCCTCTGCAAAGTGCAGTCCCTAACTCTACACTAACGTCATTTATAAATTGTGACATACATAGCAAGAAATATATTGAGAGTCTAAACTAGTTTTAAAAATAAAAAAAATAACAGGTTTGGTTAACATATATTTGCAATCATGTGTGAAAATACCTGAAAAAGTACTGTCCTCCAACCTCCTCCAATAGCCACCCCAACAGACACCTGAGAAAAAGTACTGGCCTCCAATTTCCCCTCATAGCCGGTCCAACCCACACCTAAGAAAAAAAGCCAAAAAAGGATTCTGGCCTCCAACCTCCCCTCACAGCCAATCCAACCCACACCAAAAAAGACTTTCAGCCTCCAACTTCCCCTCATAGCTGGTCCAACACACACCTGTGGAATAAAAGGACTACTAGCCTCCAACCTCTTCTCATACCCAGTCCAACACATGCCTATGAAAAAAAGACTGTCAGCCTCCAACCTCCTCTCACAGTTAGTCCAACGCATGCCTGCAAAAAAGACCACCAGCCTTTAACCTCCCCTCACAGCCTGTCCAACGCATGCCTGCAAAAAAGACTACCAACCTCCCTTACAGCCAGTCCAACACACGCCTGCTAAAAAAATTAATGGCCTCCTACCTCCCCTCACAGTCGATCCAATGCACACCTGCAAAAACAGACTACCGATCTTCACCCTCCCCATTAATAAATAACCGGGACCAGATGGCTTGCACCCGAGGGTACTTAAGGAACTCAGTCAAGTAATTTGCCAGACCTTTGTTCCTAATATTTACTGATAGTCTAAGCTAATGCAGCTCCAATATTTAAAAAGGGCCAAAATACATCCCTGGGAATTACAGACCAGTTAGCCTAACATCGATAGTATGCAAGCTCTTGGAGGGACTATATACAAGATTTTAGTAAATACAATGGTAACATTAGCAGTAATCAGCATGGATTCATGAAGAACTGTTCTTGCCAAACTAATCTATTAACCTTCTTTGAAGAGGTGAGCTGCCATATAGATAAAGGAAGGCCCATAGATGTGGTGTATCTGGATTTTGAAAAAGCATTTGATACAGCATTTTCCCCATAAACATTTGCTGTACAAAGTAAGGTCCATTGGCATGGACCATAGGGTGAGTACATGGATTGAAACCTGGCTACAAAGGTGAGTTCAGAGGGTGGTGATAAATGAGGAATACTCAGAATGGTCAGGGGTAGGAAGTGGGTCCCCCGGGTTTTGTGCTGGGACCACTCCTGTTTAATGTGTTCCTAAAAGACCTGCAGGCTGGGGTAAACAGCACAATCTCTTATTTGTGGAAGACACTAAGCTAAGCAGGGCAATAACTTCTCTGCAGGATGTGGAAGCCTTGCAAGAATATCTGAACAAATTAATAGGGTGGGCAACTACATGGCAAATTAAGTTTAATGTAGAATAATGCATTTGGGTGGCAAAAAAATGAATGCAATCTACTCACTAGGGGGGTGAACCTCTGGGGGAATCTAGGATGGAAAAGGACCTGGGGTCCTAGTAGATGATAGATATAACAAAGCAAACAACATTTTGGCATGCATTTAAAAGGTGATTAACTCCAGGGATAAAGTGATACTTTTCCCACTCCCACCAGTCTTTAGGAAGGATGTGCTGGAAATGGAGTGAGTACAAAGAAGGGCAACAAAGCTAATAAAGAGTCTGGAGGATATTAGTTATGAAGAAAGGTTGCGGGCACTGAACTTATTCTCTCTGGAGAAGAGATGCTTGAGAGGGGATATGACTTCAATTTACAAATACCATACTGGTGACCCCCACAACAGGGATAAAACTTTTTTGCCAAAGGGAGATTAACAAGACACGTAGCCACTCACTAAAATTAGAAGAAAAGAAGTTTAACCTTAAACTGCATAGAGGGTTCCTTAATGTAAGAGTGGCAAGGATGTGGAATTCCCAATAGTTTCAAAAAACAATTAAACACCTGAACGACCGCAACATACAGGGATATACAATATAATACTGACATGTAATCACACACATAGGATGAACTTGATGGACTTGTTTCTTTATTCAACCTCACATACTATTCAACTATGTAACTGGCCTCCAACCTCTGCTCATAGCCAGTCCAACACATGCCTATGAAAAAAGACTATCAGCTACCAACCTCCCCTCACAGCCGAGCCAACGCACACCTGCAAAAAAGACCACCAGCCTTTAACCTCCTCTCACAGCCGGTTCAACGCACACCTTCAAAAAACACTACCAACCTCCCCTTACAGCCGGTGCAACACACGCCTGCCAAAAAAGACTACTGGTCTCCAATCTCCCCTCACAGCCAGTCCAACATAGGCCTTCATGAAAGACTTCCAGCCTCCAACCTCCCCTCACAGCCAGTCCAACACAAGCCTACGAAAAAAGTCTATGGTCTCCAACCTCCCCTCATATCTAGTCCAGCGCATGCCTGCAAGAAGACTACTGGCCTCCAACCTCTTCTCACAGCCAGTCTAACACACAGCTATGAAAAAAAATCTAGTGGCCTCCAACCCCCCCTCACAGTGAGGCCAATGCATGCCTGCAAAAAAGACTACCAGCCTCCAACCACCCTCACAGCCGAACCAACACATGCCTATGAAAAAAGTCTACTGGCCTCAAATCTCCCCTCACAGCCAGTCCAACACATGCCTGCATGAAAGACTACCAGCCTCCAACCTCCCCTCATTGCTGGTCCAATGCAAATCTGTGGAAAAAAGGGACTACTCACCTCCAACCTCCCCTCATAGCCAATCCAACGTACACCTGCCGGAAAAAATTACTACCGGCCTCCAACTTCTCTTCATAGCAAGTCCAAAGGACACCTGCAAAAAAAGACTACCAACCTCCAACATCCCCTTACAGCCAGTCCAATGCACGCATGCAAAAAAGACTACTGGCCCCCATCTCTCCTCACAGCCAATCCAACACACGCCTAAGAAAAAAGTCTAATGGCATCAAACCTCCCCTCACAGCCAGTCCAACACATTCCTGCATGAAAGACTACCAACCTCCCCTCATTGGTGGTCCAATGCACACCTGTGGAAATGGGACTACTGGCCTCCAACCTCCCCTCATAGCCAGGCCAACGCATGCCTGCAAAAAAGACTACTGGCCCCCAACCTCTCCTCACAGCCCATCCAACACATGCCTACAAAAAAATCTACTGGCCTCAAATCTCTCCTCACAGCCAGGCCAACACATGCCTTAATGAAAGACTACAGGCCTCCAACCTCCCCTCATAGCCGGTCCAAGGCACACTTGTAGGAAAAAAGGACTACCAGCCTCCAATCTCCCATCAAAGCCAGTCCAATGCACACCTGAAAAAAAGACTACTTACCTCCAACCTCCCCTTACTGCCGGTCCATTGCACTCCTGCGAAAAAAGACGACCGCCATTTACCCTCCCATCACAGCCGTTTCAACACACGCCTATGAAAAAACTCTACTGGCCTCCAACCTCCCCTCACAGCCAGTCAAACACACTCCTGCATGAAAGACTACCGACCTCCAACATCCCCTCATAGACAGTCCAAGACATGCTTGTGGGAAATAATGACTACCAGCCTTCAACCTCCCTTCATAACTGGTCCAACACACGTCTAGGAAAAAAATATACTGGCCTCCAACTTTCCCTCACAGCCAGTCCAACACACGCCTGCATGAAAGACTACCAGCCTCCAACTTCCTCTCATAGCTGGTCCAATGCACACATGTGAGAAAAAAGAGACTACTGGCCTCCAACCTCCCCTCATAGCATGTCCAACACACACATGCAGGAAAAAAGACTACCGGCCTCCAACCTCTTCTCATAGCCAGTCCAAAGGACACCTGCAAAAAAAGACTGGCGTCCTCCAACCTCCCCTCACAGCCCATCCAACGCATCCCTGCAAAAAAGACTACTAGCCTCCAATCTCCCCTCACAGCTGGTCCAACACATGCCTACGAAAAAAGTTTACTCGCCTTCAACCTTCCCTCACAGCCAGTCCAACACATGCCTGCATGGAAGACTACTGGCCTCCAACCTCCCCTCATAGCCAGTCCAAGGCACACTTGTGTGAAGAAAGGGACTACTGGCCTCCAACCTTCCCTCATAGCCAGTCCCACGCAAACCTGCAGGAAAAAAGGACTTCTGGCCTCCGACTTCTCCTCATAGCCAGTCCAAAGGAAACCTGAAACAAGAGACTACCAGCCTCCAACCTCCCCTCACAGCTAGTCCAACGTATGCCTGCAAAAAAAGAATATATATAGAAAAATTTAAAAAAATAAAAGGGCCTAAGGCGCTACCACAGACTTATACACCCTCAGTCAATGCAGAAAAAAAGGGGGGTTCCCGAAACCTCTCACCCTCTACAATCCGGAGGGATCAGGTTGGTATATTTTCTCAGGTAATAAGAGCAGACTGCTGATATTATATGTTGCAATAGGCCGCCCAGATTATACGCCCAGAGTGCTCTCTTATGGTAGATATGAATTAATGAATGAATGAAATACTTGTATAACGCACAATGCGAACTGAATCGCCTCTAGGCACTGTGGCGAGCTTTGATCATCTGCTAAAAGAGGAAGGTCTTGAGTTTTTTCCTAAAAGCCAGGTGATTTTCTTCCAGGCGGATGTTGATTGGTAGAGCATTCCATAGCCGAGGCCCTTGGACAGCGAATCTCCAATCCCCCTTGGATTTATACCGGGCTTTGGGCACGAGGATGAGGTTTTTGTTGGCTGATCGAAGACTGCGGTTTGGTGTGTAATGATTTATTTTTTCCATTAGGTATTGCGGAGCTTCTCTATGCACGCATTTGTGGGTGAGGCAAAGGGTCTTGAACGTAATCCGATTTTTTACAGTTAGCCAATGTAAGCTCCTCAGCGAAGGAGAGATGGATTCCCAGGGTTTCTTTCCTGTTATCAGCCTTGCCGCCGTGTTTTGGATCAGTTGTAATCGCGCAAGTTGATATTTTGGTAATCCTATGTAAAGCGAGTTTGCGTAGTCCAGTCGTGAATTAATAATTGTTCCAACTACCACTGCTTTGTCATTCTTTGGGATAAAAGGGATGAGTCTGCAAAGCATGCGCAGCAGGTGGTGAGATCCACTGACTACTGCTCCTATTTGCGCATCCATTGACATTTGTGCGTCTAAAATAACCACACCATATACTTAGGGCACGTCAATCAGTTTGACCGACCTTTGCATCTACGTTCCCTGGACTATTTTTATATAAAAATGTGTACAATATCAAAGTAAACAAGGTAAGTAAAAATAATTCTAAAGCTGATAGTGAATATATATGTAAAGCATCGAGTATTATATCTCAACGCTGCTCAATCATTCCACTGATTCACATTATATGTCTACATGGGGAAGATACAGTTAACATCTAGTGATCCATATGAATTAATGTCCAAAATTTGTGACACACAATTTTCCAAAGTGCATAAAATGCTAAAGGTGCAAAACATATGCAAAAGGAAAAGGAGGTGGACGAACTGAACAGGCGGATATTAACAGACTACATGCACAATACCCCTTAGGGGGACATGGATCTGGTGAGTGGGGACCCAAGTGGGCGAGCACGGAAGTCACTGGAATTTCCTGATTGAGCACCAAAGTCACCTTTAATCCTGAGATTTTTTTTACTTTATGCATTGACTTTGCACTTTAATTAATTATATATAAATTTTAAAAAGCTCCTCCCTTTTTGGGATACATATGCAAATATTAGAGTGTTGTAGACACATTTATTTGAGACTTTTTGCACTTTCTGCATTTCCTTGCATATTTTTTGCACATTTAGTATTTTTTGCATATTTTTTGCACATTTAGCACTTTATGCACTTTTGAAAATTGTGTGTCTACTTTGCACAAATTTTGGACATTAATTCATATGGATCACTGGATGTTAATTGTATCTTCCCCATGTAGACATATAATGTAAATCAGTAGAGTGATTGAGCAGCGTTGAGATATAAGTGCTTTCTTGCTGTTTGACAGTTCTTATATAGGTAAGGGCAGGGCCACCTGGCGACATTTGCAATTGTGAGTCAATTTAAATGTGATTTGACTTTTTTTTTCTTTAGATGTCCCCTGGCATTATATTTAAAGGAATTATTCATTTTTATTGTTGCACTTTAAGCATCATTAAAATCAATGCTCCTGAAAAAAAGGATCATTTAAAAAAAATTGTATTGATACAAGGGCAGTACCTGGACCCCCATACCCCTTTTATGGCCAATTATTTGCATTTAAGCCTTCAAAATGGGCACTTTTGATTGGCTCCCATAGACTTCAATTGGAGTTCACTGTTCAGGGCAGAACTTTTCCCCTGTTCGGTTCTGCTGCAAACTGAACACGGGGGTGTTTGGCCCATCTCTATACACTGTATGGTATTTTTTTCACCTTCTTGAGTGAAGCGCTACAAGGAATTTATAACCAGAGAGGACAGTGTTGACATTTTTGGTCTACAATGGACTAGACTGGGAACATTTGAAAAGACATTTATATGGACTTGATTATTGAGGACTTTTAATTAGCTCTAAATTGTATATAAGAACCTAAAAAAAGGCCAGGAACACATTGGTCTGTGGAAGTGAGTAATTATTCAAAACCTTCCGCTGTATAAGTTAACTTATAAAGCTAGGGAGTGCCCTATGAAGTTTAACAATATTTGGGGTCCTTGGTTAACCTCGCAAAACAAAAGTGAAACAGGAGTGGGCAGGTGAAAGCCCAACATTGTGAGCTTTGGTTGGTATTTCGATACTTAAGGGCCTGGGTGTTTGGGCTCTCTGGGTCATTCACATTATAACCTCTGGGAGCTTCCATTTATCTACTGGTATCATTTAGTTGCTTACAGTTAAACACAGATTTGCTTTACTTATTTCAATATTTTAAATAATTACATTTTATCTGTATATTTACAGAAGGAAATACATGGTATATTGTGGGTGGTTAAAAGGGTTGTACAAAAAGTATGTTCCTACTTGTGGACATGTAATCATTTTAGCACTGTATTGAAGAGAAATTGATGTTATCTAATGCACCAAACAGGGAGATAAGCTCAGGTACAGGAACAGAACAGCAGACACATGCAAAATCCTAAGGAGAACACTATGCAAGAACTGGAAAATACAATTACTGTTGTGATAGACTTGACATTACTTTTCACAGCTGACCACATATTTTGACATATTCATTTTCAAAATCTCACAGGTTGCTTTCAAACAATACTTTTTTTAAAAGGCTCCATTTTTTTTGTCTCTGCCTAAACTTATATTTGCTGTATTTTTTATTATTCTATTTTTCAATTTATAAGCATATTTTACAGTAGATAGGCATCCTAGTACTCAGCCACTCACAGCCTCTTGTTCAAGCAAAACCAATTTCTCTTTGCCCACTGCCTGATTTAAAGAGTTGTGAACATACTGGCTTTTCATTAACATACAGTTCTTATACGCTTTCCTTTTAATGGCAGTCGAAATGAAAGTCTGGGACATTTGTAAATAAACCTTTAATACTAGACTGAAGTGTTTGCATTAAACCAGACTCAATTCCATAAAATTAAATACAAGCTGACACTGCACTGTAAGCAAGTTTCTGCACCTGTGCCTTTAGGTGACCTTTCCAGTTCTCTAGGTTCCTTTCTGGTAATATTAAGAGCTAGCCCTTCTCCTGCCTCCCACATAGGCCTATTGGCCCATCACTATGAGTCATGGCCTTGCCGGAAAACTGGGATACGCAGTAAGCAGGGGGAAGACAGTTCTTGCCAATTGCGGCAACTATCAAAATTGCCATGTAAGAGAAGCCAGTGAATTAAAGGTAAGGTGTAAGGTAGGTAGCTGAAGGATGATCTAAGCAGATGTAAAGACACTACTAGAGATACTTTCATTGTTTGATTGAATCCTGCGCAATACATTTGTCACACTGGCAGTTTTTCTTTAACTGATGAAAGTGCTATTCTTACAAAAAGTATTGAAGATAAAGAAAGAAGTAAGAAATATCCATAAAACAACTATTTTTGTGCAATATACAGTGGGTAAAATAAGTATTGAACACATCACCATTTTTCTAGGTAAATATATTACTAAAGGTTCTATTGACATGAAATTTTCACCACATGTCGGCAACAACCCATGCAATCCATACATAGAAAGAAACCAAAACAAATAAGTTCAGAAATTAATTAAAGTGTAAAAAAATTGAATGACATAGAGAAAAAGTATTGAACAAGCTAACTGAAATTTAATTAATACTTGGTACAAAATCCTTTGTTGATAATGACAGTTTCCTGTATGGAGAAACTAGGCGCATGCATTGTTCAGGTGTGATTGCCCATTCTTCCACACAAACAATCTTCAAATCTTGAAGGTTCCGTTTGCCTCTTATATGAACTCTGATCTTCAGTTTTTGTCATAGATTTTTCTATTGGATTGTCAGATGATTGGCTGGGCGATTCTAGCAGCTTTATTTTCTTTCTATAAAACCAATTGAGAGTTTCCTTTGCTTTGTGTTTGGGATCATTGTCTTGCTGAAATGTCCATATTCATTTCATCTTCATCATCCTGGTAGATGGCAGCAGATTTTTTTTTATCAAGAATGTCTTGGTACATTTTTCCACTCATCCTTCTTTCAATGACATGAAGTTTGCCAGCGCCATATGCTGAAAAACAGCCCCACACCATGATGTTCCCACCTCCAAACTTCACTGTTGGTATTGTGTTTTAGGGGTGATGTGCAGTGCTATTTGACCTCCAAACATGATGTGTATTACGGAATCCAAAGAATTCAATTTTGGTCTCATCTGGCCAGCCTATATTCTCCCAGTAGTTTAGTATTGTGCAGCAAACTTTAACCACTTCAATACCAGGCACTTAGCCAATTTTCAGCTTTCAGAGCTGTAGCAATTTGAATGACAATTGCGCGGTCATACAACATACCCAAACAATGTTTTTATCATTTTGTTCCCACAAATAGAGCTTTCTTTTTGATCACGTCTGCAATTTGTATTTTTTACGCAACAAATAAAAAAAGACAGATTTTTTTGTAAATAAGTATGTTTTCTTCTTCAATGATAGGCACTGATATGGCTGCACAGACGGGCACTGATAAGGCGGCACTGATGGGCACCGAAGAGGTGGCACCAATGAGGTGGTACTGATGAGATGGCACTGACGGGCACTGATGATGGGCACTGATAGATGGCACTGATGGGCACTGATAGGTGGCACTAGTATACAGCACTGATTGGCACTCATAGGTGGCACTGATGGGCACTCATAGGCGGCACTGATGGGCACTCATAGGCGGCACTGATGGGTACTTATGGGTGGCACTGATGGGTACTTATGGGTGGTACTGATAGGTGGCACGGATGGACACTGATAGGTCGGCACTGATAGGTGGCACTGCTGGACACTGATTTGGCAATCTTCTTATAGCCTAGGCCATCTTTATGTAGAGCAGCAATTATTTTTTTTAAATCCTCAGGGAGTTCTTTGCCATGAGGTGCCATTTTGAACATCCAGTGACCAGTATGAGAGAGTAAGAGCGAGAGGGAGAGCCATAACACCCATTCACACCCGAGACCTTGTAACATAAACAAGTCACATGACATCGGGGAGGGAAAATAGCTAACTGGCCACAATCTGGACATTTTCACTTAGGGCTGTACTCACTTTTGTTGCCAGTGATATAGACATTAATGGCTGTGTGTTGAGTAGGGATGAGCTTCGAGTTCGAGTCGAACTCATGTTTGACTCGAACATTGCCTGTTCGCCTGTTCAGCGAACAGTGAACAATTTGGGCTGTTCGCAGCCAAATCGAAAAAGCCGGAACACCCTGTACAAGTCTATGGGAGAAATCTAACGTGCTAATTTTAAAGGCTAATGTGCAAGTTACTGTCCTAAAAAGTGTTTGGGGACCCAGGTCCTGCCCCAGGGGACATGGATCAATGCAAAAAAAAGTTTTAAACACGGACGTTTTTTCAGGAGCAGTGATTTTAATAATGATTAAAGTGAAACAATAAAAGTGTAATATTCCTTTAAATTTCATACCTGGGGGTGTCTATAGTATGCCTGTGAAGGGGTGCATGTTTCCCGTGCTTAGAACTGTCCCTGCACAAAGTGTAATTTCGCAAGGAAAAAAAGTCTTTTAAAATAACTTTGAATTGTCGGCTCCCGTAATACAGAGAACACTCAATGAGTGTTCTCTGTATTATGGAGCGACAATTCATTCATTGATTAAAAAAAAAGCACGGGGTTCCCCTAAAAATCCATACCAGACCCTTTATCCGAGCACGCAACCTGGCAGGCCACAGGAAAAGAGGGGGGGGGTGTTGAACCATACCAGGCCACATGCCCTCAACATTGGAAGGATGCTTTGGGGGTCTGTGACCCCTCAAAGCACCATGTCCCCATGTTGATGGGGACAAGGGCCTCATCCCCACAACCCTGGCCGGTGGTTGTGGGGGTCTGCGGGCGGGGGGCTTATCAGAATCTGGAAGCCCCCTTTAACAAGGGGACCTCCAGATCCCGCCCCCCGTTTTAAATGGTAAGGGGGTACACAAGTACCCCTACCATTTCACAAAGAAAGTGTAAAAATTGGTTAAATAAGACAAACACACTTTTGAAAAATTCCTGCGTGCTTGGATAAAGGGTCTGGTATGGATTTTTAAGGGGACCACCACGTCAATTTTTTTTTACATTTGACGCGGGGTTCCCCTTAATATCCATACCAGACCTGAGCCGCCTGGTAATTGAATTTAGGGGATCCTAAATTGAATTGTCGCTCTGTAATACAGAGAACACTCATTGAGTGTTCTCTGTATTAAGGGAGCCAACAAATCAAAGTGATTTTAAAAGACTTTTTTTCCTTGCGAAAGTGTAATTTATTCAGTGTTGTCACATGAAAAGATATCATGAAATATTTACAAAAATGTGAGGGGTGCACTCACTTTTGTGAGATATTGTAACTATGTTATTTGTCTATAGCCTGAAACTAGGGGTGCAACGGATCGTCACCGATCCGTGATCCGACGGGTCACCCCGTTCGGATTGGCACACACCACGATCCACGGAGCGCTCCGCAGTCTCGGCCTTAGGAAAAGTCGTGGCTTCGGCCTAGTTCCAGAATGGCGGCCATCTTGGTGCACCCGCTGGCGTTTACATTGCGATCGATCCGTCAAATGACGCCGGTTCCTCTCTCCCCTCTGTGTACAGATCTGTACAGTGGAGGGGAGAGATTGGATGGCAGCAGCGCTGTGGGCTGCATCTGTAGTGCCCACAGTGCTGCTCTGTGACAATGTAGTCACAGCCATCCCTCCATACCCTGCCAAAACTCTGCAATACCCGACCAATACTCTGCTATAATGTTTTGGTATATACTGCGCTGTGATGATAAACGTTATCAAGCCGCCAACAGCGCTTCTAGACAAAAAAGCATAAATGGAAATAGAAAAATTATATGTGTAGCGCTATGACAAAGACGGAAAATTTAGTGTCACCATATAAATCTTAAGGCAAGGAAAAGCGTATTCCCTAATAGTGAAAAAACATAAGCCACATTTAGGCAGTTGAATAAACCTTTGAACTGCAAATATAAGTGAAAAAGATTAATAAAAATTATTAATAATGATCATTCACGAATAGTTATCAAAAAGAATGTGCAGGTCCTAAATAAGTCCCAAAATATAAAGTCCAATAGTAAATTTGTAGAAGAATCAACTTTCCAAGAAACAACTTCCAAAAGAATTGTGTACTCTTCATACATGCATCACCACCACCACCACCACCGTTAAACCGGGCGAGGCTTAACGGAAGACTTGGACTTAGTCGGGTATATGCCCCCCAAGTCATATAGGCTTATGTATGGAATCACCCGATAGGTGTGGATACTCCACGGACTCCGCTTGCACCACCACGTCACATAGGCGAGAAGTTCGTTAATATCCAATGAGAGATGAGGTGATGGTCTCGTACACAGAACCATAAAAGCAAAGGTCCAACATAGTATTATATTGTCATGAAAGATTTTTTAATCAATAGGCATAAAAAACTCACATTTAGAAGAAATCAAAAACGGCATGTACATGAATGGAGAAACAGCGATGTCTGCAGAGTAGTCCACAAAATGCGTTTAGACTACGGAGCATCGCTTATAAAGGAATGGTGACCCCAGATCATTCAGGACGCCATATCGCTTCCGCCTGACCTTACTTCCGGTAAAAAAACGGAAGTGTTTATCTCGTGTAAACAGATTGTTTTAAACACTAAATATCCCCTTTGAGAGTTCTGAAGCGATATCCTAAATCTCCATTTTTTATTTATTACCGAAAAAAATATATATAAAACTGTTTTTAAGGGTCCAAACAGCCGGTATATTATGTGGCTATTAGCGCTAAGCCTCATTCTTAGCGTGCCAGCAGCCAATCACCGCTCATTATTCAAGCCTCGCTTTACAAGCAAGGTGTTGCAAACCTCGTTTCCGGTCTGGTGTTCCAAAGCTCAGACCTCGATATAAGAGAGAGGCTCTCACACTTCCGCATCTGGACACAGAGTAAGCCGGCTGATGTATATACTGATGTCACGGCAATGCAGCATTCGCGCTCATAAAGTAAATGAAAAGAGGAAAGGAGGAAACAGAGAGAAAACCAGAAAAAAAAAGAAGAAAGAAAAAAAGAAGATGTGTGAATAAAAAATAAGTGAAGAATAAAATAAGAGTGAAATTAATAATGAAATGTAAAGTGATAAGGTGTATTGAATTGTATTTGTTTAATTTGGAAAGAGGTTATGATAGGTGAAATAGACATGAAATGCAATAAATATTGAAATATAAATACAAATAAAACGAAATATAAAAATAAAATAAAAATAAAAATAAAGATGGAAATGAAGTAAAAATAAATGTAAATAATAATAATAAAAAAGTATATGAATAAAAATGAAAATAAATCGGGCTCCAATTCATCCCTGAAAGCCTTCTTCCAGCCGCCCGGGAGGCGGCAACAAAATGGCGCCGGAAGGCCCCGCCACGCTCCAGCAGGCTCTTACATCGCCGCGGCAGCATGATCGCCGCCTGGAACATCAGCGCCCACGCTCCGCCGAGCCTCCATGGAAGATGGGCGAAACGCGCCTCTCCCACAATCTATCCCGCGACCCCCGGTGTGACCGGGCCACGATCGAGCATAGGCTGCAGCCCGGACCAGGCCGCGCTGGCAAGATGGCGCCGGCCAGGAGGCCCAACACCAGTCCTCCATGCCTTTATCCCCGCCGGCCCGTGAGGCGCCCCAGGACAGTCGGGCATCCCTGCAGGAGCCCATGCGCATCGGGCTGATCTCGGGGGTAAGTGTGCAGCCCTGTCCCCCCTACGCCCTGTCCATCCCTCAAGGAGCAATGGATGCGACCCCACCGTTCCCCCAGCACCTTACCCAGTGATCGGAGGCTTTCCCCCGCTTGCTGCGGACAGCCCCTGACCCAGCCATTACAGGGTGTTTCTCCCCTTCTCCATCGGAAGCCACGGAGGACCCCCACATTACCCCATGTTACACGGGGGATATAGCACCCCCCCAAGTGAAGAGGGTGGCCGATCCACCCGGCTCTCGCCTCCCTCCCCCAAAGCCCAGAGGCAGCCACGCTCCAGGGACCCCAGCCTACCTAGGGAGGACTCCGCTAAACACCCCTCCTATGCTCAGGTGGTCCGTCCCCATACCCCGCTTCCGAGGGACACCCGGCCGGAACCCTCCCTTCGCTCCCCCCATGCTACTTCGTGGACTGACCCCTGGAACCCTCAGTCATCCTGGCCCCCCTCTCCCACCCGGGGGGTCCAACAGGGAGACTCTCCCCACCGCCCGCCGCTGCCCAATCTACTCTGGAACAACACGGGGGTTGCTATCCCCCCTGGCACTCCTATTTGAAAGCCATTCCTACGAAGGATGACTTTAAACAACTTGTGGCAGACGTGAAAGCTACGTGCCGTGCTGAAATCCAGACCCTACATGCCGGCCTTAAACACCTAGCTGAACGGGTCGAGATGGCGGAGGAGGAGATCCAGGAGACTAAGCTGGCAGTTCATCGCACACAAGTGGAGAACTCGGACCACCGACTCCTCTTGCGAGACATGCAGCGCCATGTGGAGGACCTCGATAACAGAGGCCGCAGGAACAATGTCCGCATCCAAGGCCTCCCTGAAACTGAAGGATCTGAGGACCTTCAGACCTTATTGCAAACATTGTTCAACGAGATGCTAGGAGAGAATCCAGCCAAACACATTGAGATGGATAGGGCCCACCGCGCCCTCCGACCTAAGGCCCAGCCTCCAAGCCGAAAGATGTTATTTGCAGGATCCATTCCTTCCAGCTCAAGGAGGACATTATGCGCAAATCTCGCTCTATTCGCAATCTAGCATTTGATAACTCTCCGATCCAAGTCTGTCCGGACCTCTCCTGGATCACCCTCCAAAAACGTAGGCTGGTGCAGCCACTTCTCCGAGCCCTGCAGGACGAGAATGTGCTCTATCGATGGGGTTTTCCCTTCAGCCTCACGGCAAGACACCATGGGAAGTCAGCGACCCTCCGCTACCCCGAGGACCTGGCCTCTTTTTGTGACACCCTGGGCATACCCATGCCCAAACTCCCTGAATGGGACTTGATCACCTCTCCACCCCCTCCGCCAGTGATTTGGCAGAAAGTACCTTCGGCTAAACGACACAGAGGACCGGAGCCGGACCGCAGATCGCCCAAACACAAATGAAAAGGATCCCCCCATCCACGGAACTATTCTTCCTTTTTCTTCTTCGTTTGGGGATCGCCCCCCCCCCCCCCCCCCCCCCGATGGCCTGAGCTTTACCTGTTTTTTCTCTTTTTTCCTCCTCCTTTTTTGTGGGAGGGATAAAGGGGAAGAATTTTTTACCCAGGGCTGGCCATGGTAGAGTGTGCGGACAGACCGACTCCCAGGTTTCAGACCCCCCCGTGGTTTTCCACCTGTTGGTTCCTCTGTAGGTGGTAAATTACTGGTGTCTCCCAGACCTAGATACCTCCCCCCTTCTTTTTTTTTTCTTTTATTTTGGAGGACATCTGGTCGGGGAGTCCTATAGGAACCGCCTAGGCTCAGTGTCCCTATAGGACAACTGGACCTGGCTAATGTTACTGATAATTATGGTTCTGAATTATGTTTATGTTTTCACCCTCTCCTTTCCTTATAGATTCCTTCCTCACTCCGCTCTCTGTGCGGACTCCTGCCAGTGGTCCTCTTGGTCGCCAGCCCTCCTCCAGTGGTCGCCCCTCTCCCAGGAACACACACCTCCAATGGCTCAAGCTAAGTATGACTGATCCCAACCTACTACCTGACTATGGTTAAGGTTTTCTCACTTAATGTACACGGATTAAATTCCAATAAAAAAAAGCACCTGGCACTTTGGGAGTTTAGGCAGTCTGGGGCGGACATAGTGATGGTCCAGGAAACGCATTTTAATCGGGGTGACTCTTTTCAGTTTGCATCTAGGCATTTCCCTCAGGTATATCAGGCCTTCAATCCATGTAAGAGGGCAGGGGTCGCCATACTCTTCAGAAAGGGATCCCCCTTTACATGCACATCGACATATCTAGACCCGAGAGGACACCATGTCATCCTCCGTGGGACGTAGAGGTTGCAGGCCCTGACCTTATGCGCCCTCTATGCCCCCAATGTTCGACAACACCGTTTCTTGTCTGGGGTGCTATCCCGCCTCTTTAGGACGCCCTCCGAGCTTCTGGTGATAGGGGGGGACTTTAATCTTACGCAATCTGCACCATGTGACCGCCTGGTGGTGAATCCCCAGGCGTCGCAAACCAGAGTCCTGAGGGACTCCAAGTTGTTCCGCCAGCTCACCAGACGACGAGCTCTTTTTGACGCCTGGCGAACTCTGCACCCGCAGGACCGCCAGTACACCTTCTACTCTGCTCCCCATCACACTCACTCACGCATCGATCACTTCTTTGTGAACAACAACACGTTGAGGGCTACTCGATCCGTACACATATTACCCATCTCCTGGTCCGATCATGCCCCCATAACTATGACGCTGGACATAGGGGCGCCCCTTCGCAAGCCATGCAGCTGGCGATTAAACAACTACCTCTTGCAGCACCCTCCAGCCAAAGCGGAGTTGGAAACCTCGCTCCAACATTACTTTGCTGAAAATGACACCCCAGATGTTACTCATCCTACCCTGTGGGCGGCCCATAAGGCAGTTATTTTTTGGTCGATGCCTAGCTCTTTCCTCAGCTCTGAAGAAAGACGGACAGGCTGCGAGACCGATGGCTGAGGGGCAGCTGAAGACCCTTGAGGCTCGGCTTCGGAAGTCTCCCTCCTTGCCTCTTGTTAAACAAATTGTACAGGTGAGGCTAAGACTGCGGGATCTCGCGCTGGGCTCTGTTGAAAAAGTGCTCATCCGCCTACGACAGCTCTACTATGATAAGGGCAATAAAGTGCAGTCTTTGTTGTCCAGGACAGACACAGGCCTCCACACCCCCCCAAATTAAAAACAGCAGGGGAGACCTTCTGTCCCACCCCCAGGCCATCGCAGACACGTTCGCAGATTTTTACACAGACCTGTACAATAAGCCGGACATACCCCATGACCCTCCAACCTCTGGCCTGACCGACAGTATCACCAAGTACCTAGAAAATTTAGCACTGCCCCAACTAAGGGAGGAGGACCTCCAGGAGCTGAATACCCTGATTACTGAGGAGGAGCTGTCGGCAACGGTGAAGGCACTCCCGGCCCACAAATCTCCGGGGCCGGACGGGTTCCCATATGAGTACTATAAGGCATTCCTGCCTATTCTGAGTTCCCACATGACCAAATTGTTCAAAGCTTTTCTTAAACAATCCCCTGTTCCAACCAAAATGCTTGCTTCTTACCTAACCCTTATCCCGAAACCGGACAAAGATCCGACCTCGTGTGCCAGCTATAGGCCTATTGCTCTGCTAAACTCAGACTTTAAAATTTTTACTAAAATCCTAGCAAACCGCCTAAATGGGATTCTTCCCGTTTTAATTCACAAGGACCAGGTGGGCTTTGTACCTCTAAGACAGGCAGGTGACAATACCAGGAAAATTATCAACCTTGTCGATGTAGCTAACAAGACCAGCCTCCCTTCCCTGGTCCTGAGCCTGGACGCAGAAAAGGCTTTCGATCGCCTGAGTTGGCCCTTCATGACGGCAACCTTGCTTCATATGAGATTTATGGGCCCTTTTCTACGAGCAATACAGCACTTCTACACCACCCCCACCTCACAAGTTAAAACCCCATTCGAGACCTCTCCGACGTTTCCTGTTACCAATGGCACCCGCCAGGGCTATCTCCTCTGTTGTTTGCACTCTGTGTGGAACCCCTGGCGGCGGCCATTCGGTGCAACCCGGATATCCGGGGGGTACCGGTTCGGGGTAGGGAATTAAAATATCACTCTTCACTGCCCAACCTCCACGCAGAACTGAGCCGATACGGGACGCTTTCGGGATACAAAATCAATGCTTCTAAATCGGTGGCCCTCCCGATTAATATAGCGTCAGCCGAGGTGGCCCATCTACCGTCAGTGTTTCCCTATAGGTGGGAGGATTCCTCTTTTAAATATTTGGGAGTTTCTACTACCCCGTCCTACCACACCCTGTACCAGGCCAATCCCCCCCCTCTATCGAGCTCTGCGCTCAGACGGCGATCTAGCGTTTCCTGACTTGATTCGGTATTATCAGGCAGCCAGTTACGGGTAATAGTCTCATGGTTTCCGCAAAGGTCTTATAATAAGTGGTCAGAGATTGAAAAAATATGGCTAGCCCGGGCACACCCGAACAGTTTACTCTGGGGTGCGGACGTAGAGATCGACCCGGGCCAGCTGTGGAGGAAGCTCTCCCGTGAATGCAGGCTCCCCTCGGAATCATCTCTGATGACCTAGTTTCTTTAAAACCCTAAACTCCCAGATAGCTTGACCCATCGGATGTCCTGGCCATGGGCTTCCCGCAGTCTGTTCCACCTGGGACACTTGGTGGACCCCAGAACGAGAAGACTGTTGCCTTTCTCGGTGCTCCAGGTTAAGTATGACCTCTCCCGACACACGTTCTACAGCTACTTATAAATTAGACATTTTGCGCAAACTGTAGCCCCGCGGCTCCAATTCTACCCACCCTCCCCATTTGAACTAATCATACTGGAAGGACGTCATCGCAGGGGACTGATTTCGGACATATACCGCGTCCTCAACTCACACCATTTCCACACAAGGGGTAAACACGCATGTATGAAATGCTGGGAAAAGGAGTTGGGCGAGGAACTTCCACTAGAGGCATGGCTGGGGGTGTGGAGGCAGGCAGCTAAATCTTCCCTATGCACCCTTTATAAAGAAAACTCTTATAAAATACTTTTTTTCTGGTACCAGACTCCGGATATACTACACAAAATTTATCTCTCATCCTCTGACCGTTGCTGGCGCTGCCTGAAAGACAGGGGCTCCCTGTTTCATATATACTGGACCTGCCCTCTGATAACCCCATTCTGGAACCTGACCCGACAGATCCTTACTCGGCTATTTGAAGTCCCTATACTGTTTGACCCCAAATTCTTCGTACTTGGCATATCCCAACCTAAGATAGCTAAACCATCTCAGAAGCTCCTAAGGCACGTCCTCACAGCAGCCCGTTGTTTGATAGCCCTTAACTGGAAGAATCAAATGGCCCCAACCATGGAAGCCCTCTACTCTAGGATTAAGGACGTAGAACTTATGGAAAGGATGACTGCCAGAATACGAGATAGGCTGGAGGAATATGACCAGATCTGGGGGAGATGGCGGCTGCTGGAGGACTAAGGGCGAACCGATGGAGGTATGGTGACGTGGATCTCTGGCTCTTCCCTATCCTTTTTCTCTCTTTTCTTTCTCTTTCCATTTTCTATGTTTATACAACAGACTCTCTCTGCTGCGCTTTTAGTTTCTCGTGTAGGCCGCATACTAGACCCTGTCGGGCTATAGGGGTCTGGGCATGGACAGCTGACTTATGGTGTCTTCTGTCCCCCAGTACACCGCCGGCCAGTTTAATCAATGTTAGCGCATATGCCCGTGAACTAATACCACATACTGCATGTTTAACCTTGACCTTGCCATATTTCGAAGGCATACTGCTTTTACTGTATACATGTACTGTCTACCTTCCTACAAAAAAACGAAAACTAAATAAAACGTTATTTGAAAAAAAAAATATATATAAATAAAAATAAACTTAGTAAATATATTAAATATAAATAAATAAATAAATGAATAAATGAATAATTAAATTTGAATGGGAAAAATGAGATGACAGGAAATAGAAAACGTGTGAAATTAAACATAAACAGAGGACTACGCTGCTTGGCAAGTTAAACTCAAAAATAAACATTGGAAAAAAGGATATTGAATGGGTATACTTAAGCCCACAACTTCAAAAATTGATGTTCGCATTTCATGTTGCTATTTATCTCTAATAACAAACTATTATTAGAGCTATATAGGCTCCGAACGACTGGGGTCAACATTTACAGACTTATACACATAATATTAAAAGACTCAAAAATAGTATTAAAATTAGTTAAAAATCTATATGGACTTATACTTTAACCCAAATAGTGATAATGTATCTCACTTGATTGTATATAATACAAATACTGCAGCTGTTGACTCTTAAAATATGGACACTTACCCGCCCAGTGTGCCCGTGATGTTGGAACCTGAAGCTGATCTCTCCCGGTTCCCTACTGCGCATGCGCGAGTCATGCCACGCAATAAGGATGATCCCCGCTGTCTCTGGGATCCGTGTGTTTCCCAGCAGACAGTGGGGGCCCTGCAGGAAGTGGCGTAAATACCCGCAGAATCTGCGGCTATCTATGCCGGAAGTGGGTGCAAATACCTGTATTACCAGGTATCTGCACCCCCTCCCCCCTGAAAGGTGCCAATTGTGGCACCAGAGGGGGGGAGGGTTCCAATGAGCGGAAGTTCCACTTTAGGGTGGAGCTCCGCTTTAATTTCACTCTTATTTTATTTTTTCTTATTTTATTCTTTACTTTTTTTTTATTCGTGCATCTTCTTTTTTTCTTTCTTCTTTTTTCTTTCTGTTTTTCTCTCTGTTTCCTCCTTTCCTCTTTTCATTTACTTTATGAGAGTGAATGCTGCATTGCCATGACATCGGCATACACATCAGCCGGCTTACTCTGTGTCCAGATGCGGAAGTGTGAGAGCCAAGCCTCTCTCTCATATCGTGGTCTGAGCTTTGGAACGCCAGACCGGAAACGAGGCTTGCCACACCTCGCATGTAAAGTGAGGCTTGAATAATGAGCAGTGAGTGGCTGCTGGCACGCCAAGAATGAGGCTTGGTTAGCGCTAATAGCCACACAACATACCAGCCATTTGGACCCTTAAAAACAGTTTTCCATATATTTTTTTCAGTAATAAATAAAAAAATTGAGATTTAGGATATACCTGCAGAACTCTCAAAGGGGATATTTAGTGTTTAAAACAATCTGATTACACGAGATACACACGTTTTTTTACCGGAAGTGACGTCAAGCGGAAGTGATTTGGCGTCCTGAACGATCTGGGGTCACCATTCCTTTATAAGCGATGCTGGGAGAGGGGGTCCACACCCCAGATGACGACTCCGTAGTCGAAATGCGTTGGGTAGACTCCTCTGCAGACATCGCTGTTTCTCCATTCATGTACATGCCATTTTTGATTTCTCCTAAATGTGAGTTTTTATGCCTATTCATTAAAAAATCTTTCGCGTGACAATATTACACTATGTTGGACCTTTGCTTTTATGGTTCTATGTACGAGACCATCACCTCATCTCTCATTGGATATTAACGAACTTCTCGCCTATGTGACGTGGTGGTGCAAGCGGAGTCCGTGGTGTATCTACACCTATCGGGTGAATTCCATTTATAAGCCTGTATGACTTGGGGGGCATATGCCTGACTAAGTCCAAGTCTTCCGGTAAGCCTTCCCCAGGTTTCACGGTGGTGGTGGTGATGCATGTAGGAAGAGTACACAATTCTTTTGGAAGTTGTTTCTTGGAAAGTTGATTCTTCTACAAATTTACTATTGGACTTTATATTTTGGGACTTATTTAGCGCCTGCACATTTTTTTTGATAACTATTCGTGAATGATCATTATTTATAATTTTTATTCATCTTTTTCACTTATATTTGCATTTCAAAGGTTCATTCAACTTCCTAAATGTGGTTTATGTTTTTTCACTATTAGGGAATACGCTTTTCCTTGCCTTAAGATTTATATGGTGACACGTATAATTTTAAATCTCTGCCAATACTCTGCAATACTCTGCAATACCCTGCCAATACTCTGCCATACCCTGCCAATACTCTGCCATACCTGCCAATACTCTGCAATACCCTGCAATACCCAGCCATACTCTGCGATACCCAGCCATGCTCAGCCAATATTACAGTGGGAGAGATGACATGGATATTACAGTGGGGGAGATGTATATTACAGTGGGGGAGATGACATGGATATTACAATGAGGGAGATGTATATTACAGTTAGGGAGATGTCCATTACAGTGGGGGAGATTACGTGGATATTACAGTGGGGACTATATGGTGGTGGAATTTTCACAGGTTTTTGCAAATTCAATTATTATTTGCTGATCTGAAAAATTATCCGATTCGTGACTCTGATCCGAGGAACGATCCGATCCGTTTTTTGATCTGTTGCACCCCTACCTGAAACCCTAATAAATACAGAACATACATACGTGTCCATTGTCAGCTTTATACATAAGCAATCATCTGTCTTTATCTAAGTTAAAACTGTACATCACGTGCAGATACACAACACATTTGTTGTGTGTGTATCTGCACATTTAGAACAATTTAATTCAACCTTCTAAGTGTTTTTTAATATTGTTTTTATTAACCAGATTTATTGATGGTTTATATCAACATAACACTGAGCCACTTAATGGCTTTCTTCTATAGTCAATTTACAGTTATATAAATGCAGACATAATTTAGTTCTCTCAAATAAATATGAGTAATTTACACATTTGCAGATATTACGATCCCCATGTGTCCATGTTTAATGCTGATTATTTTCATCTTCAACGGCTTCAGCTAGAAATAAGCATTTTTAAATCCAAGCCAACATTCATAAACCCTTTAGTTATTAAAAAGGTTTATTATGATGAATCAGTAAATTAGAAATATTAAGTTTCAAACTCAACTTGAGAAAATCTGAGAGGCATAACAATGGGGCATCACTCCTATATGCCTCTGTTGATTTTATTTCAATGTTTATTTGTCAGCTTTGAAAGCTTTAGGTGCCTTAGTGAGCTTCAGGGGAAAAATATCAAGTCATGAAGGTTAAGAAGGTCAAAGTTACTTTTTATTGGATATGTCAAAGTTCTAGCTACTCTGTAACAGACATCTAGACTTTTATTTAACGTGATACATTGGTCTAAGCACAATGAAGAAAAAATCATCTTTAAATAATTGTGTCTTATCAGTTAATATAGGTACCAAGGAATCTATACTTTTCTTGTCTATTTAAGGATAGACAAGATGCCAAATGGATTTACCGTTATCTTGCAAGAACATGAAATGCTGAAAGTCCAATTGATTTCTTTTGATTTCTTCCTGTAAGGAACTGAACATAAATTTGTCAAAATAAAAACATAGGAGAAATTGCCATCTTACTGTACATATTCTAAATAACTCTGTAGATATGAGATAGGGCAAGTAATCATAGTATATGTCAAATGTGATTATAAACCCGTAAATTATGGGGGCTAAAATAGCAATATTTATTTTAGGTGGTTGTAAACTTTTGTTTTTTTATTTTTATAAAAATAACAAAGATGCCTATATTTACCAGCTCTGTGCAATTGATTTGCACAGAGCAGCCCTGAGCCTCTTCTTCTGGGGTCCCCTGCCGCTGCTTTAGGCCCCTCCTCTTCATCGGGTGCCCAAACAGAAAGCCGCTTTCCCTGGGGCACCCATGCAGGCTTGCTCCTGAGTCCAGCTACTGTGTCTATTGACACAGAAAGTGGGACTCGGCTGAGCCCCCCCCCCCACTCCTGTGTCACAGAATTTGATTGACAGCAGCGGGAGCCAATGGCTCTTGCGATTATAAATACATCCAATGAGGAGAGAGACAGCGGCTGGAGCTGCTGCACTCATGCACAAATCGATTGATTGGGTCGGGCTCAGGTAAGCTTGGGTAAGAAAAAGGGGGGGTCTGGGGGGAGCTGCAGCACAGAAGGTTTTTCAACTTAATGAATAGAATGCATTAAGGTGAAAAATCTTGAGGCTTTAGAACCAAAAAAAAGATAGATCATAAAAAAACATTCAGTCAGTTTCACAATACAATACTTTCACAATACTTCTTGCTGTCTAAACTAAAGAACCCAACTTTGAAGATTTTTTTTATAAATTTTACAGCATGGTGATTACAGATAACAAGGTGAGATGAGACACTAAAAAATCCCTTTGAAGATCTTTCTGTTATGGAAGACTTCCCAAAGGAACAGAATATCAGCATGCACAAAATGCAGAATCTGGCAAAGCATAAAATAATGTTTTAAAGTACAGACCACGTGCCCTATATTGGCTAAAATTTAAAACTCTTCAGAAATTATATTGGATACATACTGAATGTAAAGCATGAATCTTGGGACCTATACATCACTGGAAGTAAATTGCAATTATTTGTCCTCAAATGTAAATATGTGGCCTTGACCAGGGCTCAAAATTCCAAGTCCTGAGCTACTACCTGTGTTACTACCTGCGTCCATCAATGCAGCCTGCCCATGTCCATCAATGCAGCCTGCCTGTGTCCATCAATGCAGCCTGCCCATGTCCATCAATGCAGCCTGCCCGTGTCCATCAATGCAGCATGTCCGTGTCCATCAATGCAGCATGCCTGTGTCCACCAATGCAGCCTGCTCATGTCCAACAATGCAGCCTGCCCGTGTCCACCAATGCAGCCTGCCCATGTCCACCAATGCAACCTGCCCCTGTCCATCAATGCAGCCTGTGCCTACCAATGCAGCCTGTGTCCACCAATGCAGCCTGTGTCCACCAATGCAGCCTCTGACTGGAAATGCAGCCTGTGTCCACCAATGCAGCCTGTGCCTAACAATGCAGCCTGTGTCCACTAATACAGCCTGTGTCCACCTATGCAGCCTGTGCCTAACAATGCAGCTTCTGCCTAGCAATGCAGCCTGTGTCTATCAATGCAGCCTGTGACCACCAATGCAGCCTGCACCTAACTATGCAGCATACCTGTGCAGGGGAAGAGAGGAGGGGAATTTCCAGCCAGATAATCAGAGCGCAGAGGAACATCACAGCTTTAACCACTTAAGTACCGCCGCATGGCATGGCAATGTACGTCGGCACAATGGCACCGACAGGCACAAGCACGTACATGTACGTGCTTGCCTTCCAGTGGGTGGGGGGTCCGATTGGACCCCTTTCCGCTGGTTGCGGCAGTCCGTTTTGCTTCAGGAACGATCCGGGATGAGGGGATGGTCGTTGGTTTCTGGCCATCCCCTCTCGATTGCTCCTGGCGAATGAGAAGCTTCCCCTGCCTGTGTATTGTAAACACAGGCAGGGAGGAAGTGATGTCATTCTCCTCAGGGCGGTCTTTTTGACCGGACTGCGAGGAGAACAGAGAAAGTAAGTGCACCAACACTACACTGACACTTAGGTACACATAGGCACACAAATCCCCCCCCCCCCATGATCCTCCCCCACTGTTTTTATGATCGCTGCATTAGTGTCACTGGTGCCGCTAGGTAGCTAGTTATTTTTTTAGGTTCACCGCCAGGTTTTTATAGTGCTAGGTACCCCGATATACTACCCAATAATTGTTTCAACCCCCTGATTGCCCCTAGTTAACCCTTTCACCCCCTTTTGCCAGTGTCACTAAGCGATCGTTTTTCTGATTGCTGCATTAGTGTCACTGGTGCTGCTACGTAGCTAGTTTTTTTTTAGGTTCACCGTCAGGTTTTTATAGCGCTAGGTACACCCATACACTACCCAATAATGGTTTTAACCCCCTGATTGCCCCTAGTTAACCCTTTCACCAGTGATCACCGTATAAGTGTTACGGTTGACTCTGGTTAGTTAGTGTGCTTTTTATAGCATCAAGGCACCCACCATTTATTACCCAATAAAGGTTTAACCCCCTGATCACCCAGCGGGTGATATCAATTAGGTTTTAGGGTCGGGGTCTGCGTCGCCCCAGGCAGCGATAGGTTAGTGCCAGTACCGCTAACACCCACGCGCAAAGCATACACCTTCCGTAGTGGTATAGAGTCTGAACAGATCAATATCTGATCTGATCAGATCAATACTAGCGTCCCCAGCAGTTTATGGTTCCAAAAAAACGCATTGTTAGCGGGATCAGCCCAGATACCTGCTAGCACCTGCGTTTTGCCCCTCCGCTCAGCCCACCCAAGTGCAGTATCGATCGATCACTGTCACTTACAAAACACTAAACGCATAACTGCAGCATTTACAGAGTCAAGCCTTTTATATTTAAATCCTGAAGGCAGTGCTTGGTTTTCGGGGTCCCGTACGTGGCTAGGCTCCCAAAAAGTCCCCCACATGTGGTATCCCCGTACTCGGGAGAAGCAGCAGAATTTATTTTGGGGTGTAATTTAACTTGAGCAATATATCATTTAGTGACAACTTTCTGCAAAAAAAAACAAAAAATTGTAATATTCCTGGAACTTGTGGCAAAATATAAAATATTTCATGGACTCAACATGCCTCTCAGTAAATAGCTTGGGGTGTCTACTTTCCAAAATGGGGTCATTTGGAGGAGTTAAATCAAAAATTTGCACCCTTAGAAATCCTGAAGGCAGTGATTGGCTTTCGGGGACCCGTACGCGGCTAGACTCCCAAAAAGTCCCACATATGTGGTATCCTGGTACTCAGGAGAAGCAGCAGAATATATTTTGGGGTGCAATTCCACATATAACTATGGCATGTGTGAGCAATATATCATTTAGTGACAGCTTTTTGTAAACTTTTTTTTTGTGTCATTATTCAATCACTTGGGACAAACAAAAATATTCAATGGGCTCAACATGCCCCTCAGCAATTTCCTTGGGGTGTCTACTTTCCAAAATGGGGTCATTTGGGGGGGTTTGTACTGCCCTGCCATTTTAGCACCTCAAGAAATGAGATAGGCAGTCATAAATTAAAAGCTGTGTAAATTCCAGAAAATGTACTCTAGTTTGTAGATGCTATAACTTTTGCGCAAACCAATAAATATACGCTTATTGACATTTTTTTTACTAAAGACATGTGGCTGAATACATTTTGGCCTAAATGTATGACTAAAATTTAGTTCATTAGATTTTTCTTATAACAAAAAGTAGAAAATATATATTTTTTTTTAAAATTTCAGTCTTTTTCCTTTTATATCATAAAAAATAAATATCGCAGAGGTAATCAAATACCATCAAAAGAAAACTCTATTTGTGGGAAGAAAAGGACGCAAATTTAGTTTGAGTACAACATTGCATGATCGCGCAATTACCAGTTAAAGCAGTGAGTGCGAAATTGTAAAAAGACCTCTGGTCCTTAGGCTGACAATTGGTCCGGGGCTGAAGTGGTTAATTTCAATTTCTGTATGTTCCCACCGCTCACCGGCACATACAGCCCCTCCTCCTCGCTATGTGAAATTTGATATACATCACAGGTTCCGGGATTGGACAGGTGATCTGTCTATCAAAATCCCCGGACAAGGAGGAGGGGCTGTATGTGACGGCGAGTGGGGGGAGCACACGGCAATTGAAATAAAAGCTGGGATGTTCCTCAGCGCTCTGATCATCAGGCCACCTTCTTTCCTTTCTCTTCCCCTCTGCAAACTGCTCCCATACAACCCCGCCTGATGACAGCACTGCCCCCCCCCTGCTCCCGGGCAGCCCACCCTCGCCAGCTCACAAAATGTGAGCAGGCGAGTGGAATTTTTGAGGGTTGGCCTTGACAGTACTGTATAAAATGGTATTGAGATAGGATTTATGACTTCTTGGATGACATCCAGTCACTGAATGTTTTCAATGTTTCTTAGAAGAAAGATTAACAGACTTTTGGAGCCATTATTGTTTTCCATGTAGGTCAATCAGTATTTGCAATCCTTTTAAATGTATTTTTGTTCAAGGGGTTTTTATCATTTTTAGTGAGTTATTTAGTGACATAGCAGTAATCATGTGTGCTACCATACAGTTCTCAAGCTCAAGAAATGTTAATATCTGGAGAATAGAGTGGACACCTTACTAGCATTAAAGAAATGATCACAGCTCATGGCAGATAACAACTAGGTTCTTACCTAGGAAATGAAACTTACAGATAAAGAGGCATGTCATGAGATAGCTGTGTCATTAGACATTGGTAAATGTCTCATGAGGAAATTAAAGGGAAGATAATATCATTGGGCAGAACTCTAGAATCATCTAACTGATCATTAAAGGGGGACTACCATCAAACATTCTTTAGAATTTAAATCTTGAAATCTGCACTGGTTGTTATCTGTTTTTTTTGCAGACAAAATAATCAACTTTTATTATTAGGTTGTGGAAATTTTGAGTTAACATTATAAATGTTACCTAATTTTTTATTTCACCTCATTAATGAATTGCACTGGTTCATTTTTAAAAGGTGAGTTATCCTCAACAAACACACACACGTCTCTGTTTGTCATATATAATGATAAATGGCATCTCCATAAAATAAAAAAATTCAGGGGAGACTATGATTCCACCAGGAGAACTGTTTATTCTTGGCTTTGATCAGAATAGCAGACACTACAGCTTTTGGATCTCAGCCTGACAACCACAACATATGAAATTAGCTGGAATTTAGCACTCAAGATTAATCTTACATGCTGTAGGACTACCCACCTCTATTCTATGTTGCCAACATAGTTATCTTCTATAACTCAGCCCAGGAGGGGCCTGACAAAAGATCCATTGGATCTCAGTGTTCTTGCCACTCACACCCTAAGCATGTGGTCAGTTGCCTTAAAGCGTTTTTACCCCAAAAATCATATTCTTGATTCGTGCCCGCTGTACCATGCAAAAACTGACCACACTAAACAGGAGAGTACACTGTGGTCAGTTCTGTAGCTGTGCTGGAAACTCAGCCTGCTCTCCTCTAATGATCAGACTTGTCCTGATGACATGCCTCTGCTGCACAGCCATTCACTGGGAAGCTCAGTGTACTGCTGATTCTTCTCCTCCCAGCTCTTATGCAGCTGAGAACAGAGGGAATGTGATCACTTATAAAAAGGGGAAAAGGGTATTTATATATTTTTTTACATCTATACAAAACTGTTTTGCCTTTCTTTTCTATTTTAAACTGAATTTGTTGTTTTACAAGGTGATCGTTTTCGATCACTTTAAAGCTGATAGCTCAAGAGCTACTCAGTCTACTCACCCTCATCCTAAATACTGCTGGGACATGTCAGATGTTGCTATGAAACAATGCACAGTGGCAGCTGGTACTTCCCTAGTGGTACCCAAGACAATGCTAGTCTCACATGTGGAATACATCAGGTTAACACTGGGGATTGAACCAGAAAATAAAAGATATACAAAATGCAATATACAAAATACAATGCAAACATTTAACATTGATATATGTATATCTCCTTTAATTATGTATACTGTATGTGTGTACGACTGGATAGACTTAATGAAAATAGGGTTTTCAATATTTAGCATAGTTTTAAAACACTTGTTTACTGAAGCCATAGATGATCATTGTTTGTGAGTTATGTGCTTATTGCATAGCAGTGTTGTGTTTTTAAAGTCCTTTTTTTCTCACAATGCAAGTTGAATTCCCATTGACTATTGTAGGCTTTGCTTGGGATAGCGACACTGCATAGCATTATGCTAGTGCTTCTTTTTTTTATATATACATTCTTTATTAATGATAATATTTCATTTTCTGCTAATTTTTACAAATCAGACAAGAATCTGAAAGAATTAAAAGTTCAACGGGTGTTAAGACCACCCAAATGTAACATACATGTAAACATGCAGGATAGTACAAAGGCTAAATATTGTACAGACATATTTCTCCAAATTGTGATTTTTTTTTTTAAGCTTAGCACTTCCTCTGACAGTATCCTGCTAACTATTCTTCTACCTCAGAATGGAAAAATGTGAGGATGATGTAAGGGGAGAGGTAAGTACAACACAGGGGGGGAAATGAGAAGGAGAGGGAAAAGAAAAATGGGGGACCAACAAAATGCATGATAAAAGTAATCATCAGGTGCCTGGGAGTGGGTGGGGGGTGGATGAGTGTCAGAATCACAGGAACATCCAGCTTCTCTGCCATAGGAAATAATCAATTTAGACGTTTTCAAGTAGTTCAGCATATACTGTATAAAAGTGATCCAATTGCTTATAATATTTGTCCTGCTAAGATTTCCATCCATGCAGGAGAAATCAATCCAGTAAAACCAAGTTTGGGTAAGTCTTTTACTCATATCTTTTATGGAGCTGGTCACTAGTGATGGACGAACTTCCGACGGGACGTTTCGCGAACGTGGACCGCGAACGCGGCCGATAGTTCGCAAACCGGAACGTTCGCGGCGGGCCCCATTGACTTCAATGGGAGGCGAACTTCGCAAACCTACAGGTCAAATTTGCAGCCACAAAATAATTACTAGCTGTGCAAACATAGTTCCACCACATGGCCAATGACATAACACATGTATGAGGTGAATCTGGGATCGACAACTACAAGCATTCTTTTTTATATGGGAAATTGTTGTGACAATTCAGGACTGTGGAGCGCATGAAGGCAATGGAGGAGAGGGAAGGTCAGGGACCAGGGTAGGCAAAGAAGAGGGTGCAGGAGATGATCACCAGCAGCTTAACATACAGCAATGACACCTGCACCGTGATTGAGTCATCTGACAACTAGACATGGGCGCCGTCAATAAATTTGTTTCGTTCTGTTCCGTTTCGTAATAAAATTAAGGCCGCGTACACACGGGCGGACTGTCTGCCCAACTTAGCCCGCCGAAACACATTTCAGCAGACAGTCCGCTCGTGTGTGGGCTTCAGCGGATTTTTTCAGCGGACAGTCTGGCGGACTAAGTCTTTCGGAATGTTGGAAAGACTGTCCGTCGGACTCGCATTTCAGCGGACAGTCCGCCCGTGTGTGTGCCAGTCCGCCCTACTTTTGAAATGAGCGGACTTTTCCCGCCCGGAGAAAAGTCCGCTCATTTCGAGCGGGTATCCAGGTAGGCGGGGCCCGCGACGGAGACGTCGCTGGCCCTGCCGCCTGGTATGGACTTAAAGGGGAACCCCAACGCCGAAAAAAATCGGCGTGGGGGTGCCCCCCAAGTCCACAACAGACCCTTGTCCGAGCACGCTACCCGGCCGGCCAGGAAAGGGGGGCGAGCGAGCGCCCCCCCTCCTGAGCCGTACCAGGCCGCGTGCCCTCAACATGGGGGGTGCCTTGGGGAAGGGGGGGCCGCGCGACCCCCCCACCCCAAAGCACCTTGTCCCCATGCTTATTATGACTTGCAGAAGACTTCTGTGATAGAAGTCAATGTAAATTGCTTGAAGACATCAGTGAAGGACTTTCATCCTCTCTGGGCAGGCTGCCAAGAAAAGAACAAAATAGATACAATGTTTCTTCTTCAATGGGCTGAACTCCGTCTGTAGAAGTTCTCAGTTTAACCATTTAAAGACTAAATCTTTTCTGACACTTGTTGCTTACAAGTAAAAATCCAGTATTTTCTGCTAGAAAATCACTCAGAAGCCCCAAAAATTATATATATATTTTTTAGCAGAGACCCTAGGGAATAAAATAGCGGTTGTTGCAATATTTTATGTGATGCAGTATTTGCGCAGAGGTCTTTCAAACGCAAGTTAGCCCTTTATCACGGTGCTGGTGTCATTGCTGTATGTCACGCTGCTGATGTCAGTGCTCTCTATCACGGTGCTGTTGTCAGATCACTCTATCATGGTGCAGGTGTCATTGCTATATGTCACACTGCTAATGTCACTGCTCCCTACAGGTCGACCGAAAAAAAAGGGCTAACTTGTGTTTGAAAGACCTACTGGATTTTTACTTGTAAGCAACAAGTGTCAGAAAAGATTTAGTCTTTAAATGGTTAAACTGAGATCTTCTACAGACGGAGTTCAGCCCATTGAAGAAGAAACATTGTATCATTTTGTTCTTTTCTTGGCAGCCTACCCAGAGAGGATGAAAGTCCTTCACTGATGTCCTCAGGCAACTTACATTGACTTCTATCACAGAAGTCTTCTGCAAGTCATAATAAGCATAATGAGCAATGTTTTTGCCTTTAAATTCATCGTAAAGAACGTTCGTACACGTTAACGACAATTCGTATTTCGTACGAAACAGAACGGAATTTCGGACACGAAATACAAAGTACGAATTAGGCCGCGTACACACGTGGCGGACTGTCTGGCCAACTAAGTCCGTCAGACAATCCGACAGACAGTCCGTCATACTTTCGAATGAACGGACTTGCCCACACACGGCACTTTTTGAGCGGACTAATACGGCGGACTAAGTCCGCCATACAATCCGCCCTACTTTTGAAATGAACGGACTCGCCCACACACGCGGAGGAAAGTCCGCTCATTTCGAGCGCGTCTCGAGGTAGGCGGGGCCCGCGAAGGAGACGTCGCTGGCCCCGCCGCCTGGAATGGACTTAAAAGGGAACCCCAACGCCGAAAAAAATCAGCGTGGGAGTCCCCCCCAAAGTCCACAACAGACCCTTGTCCGAGCATGCTACCCGGCCGGCCAGGAAAGGGGGGCGAGCGAGCGCCCCCCCTCCTGAGCCGTACCAGGCCGCGTGCCCTCAACATGGGGGGTGCCTTGGGGAAGGGGGGACTGCGCGGCCCCCCCACCCCAAAGCACCTTGTCCCCATGTTGATGAGGACAAGGGCCTCTTCCCGACAACCCTGGCCGTTGGTTGTCGGGGTCTGCGGGCGGGGGGCTTATCGGAATCCGGGAGCCCCCTTTAATAAGGGGGCCCCGGATACCGGCCCCTCACCCTATGTGAATGAGTATGGGGTACAATGTACCCCTACCCATTCACCTGTGAAAAAAAGTACAAAAAAAACACAACACAGGGTTAAAATATTTTATTGCACAGCTCCGGGGGTCTTCCTTCTTCGGGGGTCTTCTCGCCGGACTCCTCCGCTATCTTCTTGTAGCTCTTTTACTAGCGGAGGAGTCCGGCTTTCTTCCGCGCCGCCGGCCTCTTCTCCCGACTTCGGGGGTCTTGTCCCCCTCTTCGGTTCTTCTGCCGGGCCACCGCCTGTAAAAGAGCTATAAGAAGGCGCGGTGGCCTGGCAGAAGAACCGAAGAGGGGGACAAGACCCCCGAAGTCGGGAGAAGAGGCCGGAGAAGAGGCCGGCGGTCTTCTGTCGCCGCCGTCGCCTTCCGTTCTTCTTCTTCTTCTTCTTCTTCTTCTTCTTCTTCTCCAGGAGATGTTGCCTCGACGATCTCTCCGGCCGGAATGCCAGAGCCGCACTGCGCAGCCACTTATATAGTGACAATGGGGCGGTGTCACATGGTATATGTCACATGGGCTGGTCACATGGGGACTATGACATCGTAAGGGGGTGGGGTCACCATGTGACACCAACCCATGTGACATAAAGCCATGTGACACTGCCCCATTGTCACTATATAAGTGGCCACGCAGCGCGGCTCTGGCATTCCGGCCGTAGAGATCGTCGAGGCAACATCTCCTGGAGAAGAAGAAGAAGAAGAAGAAGAAGAAGAACGGAAGGCGGCGGGGGCGACGGCGGCGGCGACGGCGGCGGCGACGGCGGCGACAGAAGACCGGGCCACCGCCTGTAAAAGAGCTATAAGAAGGCGCGGTGGCCCGGCAGAAGAACCGAAGAGGGGGACAAGACCCCCGAAGTCGGGAGAAGAGGCCGGCGGGGAGGAAGAAAGCCGGACTCCTCCGCTAGCAAAAGAGCTACAAGAAGATAGCGGAGGAGTCTGGCGAGAAGACCCCCGAAGACAGAAGACCCCCGGAGCTGTGCAATAAAATATTTTAACCCTGTGTTGTGTTTTTTTTGTACTTTTTTTTACAGGTGAATGGGTAGGGGTACATTGTACCCCATACTCATTCACATAGGGTGGGGGCCGATATCCGGGGGCCCCCTTATTAAAGGGGGCTCCCAGATTCCGATAAGCCCCCCGCCCGCAGACCCCGGCAACCAACGGCCAGGGTTGTCGGGAAGAGGCCCTTGTCCTCATCAACATGGGGACAAGGTGCTTTGGGGTGGGGGGCCGCGCGGTCCCCCCTTCCCCAAGGCACCCCCCATGTTGAGGGCACGCGGCCTGGTACGACTCAGGAGGGGGGGCGCTCGCTCGCCCCCCTTTCCTGGCCGGCCGGGTAGCGTGCTCGGACAAGGGTCTGTTGTGGACTTTGGGGGGGACCCCCACGCCGATTTTTTTCAGCGTTGGGGTTCCCTTTTAAGTCCATTCCAGGCGGCGGGGCCAGCGACGTCTCCTTCGCGGGCCCCGCCTACCTCGAGACGCGCTCGAAATGAGCGGACTTTCCTCCGCGTGTGTGGGCGAGTCCGTTCATTTCAAAAGTAGGGCGGATTGTATGGCGGACTTAGTCCGCCGTATTAGTCCGCTCAAAAAGTGCCGTGTGTGGGCAAGTCCGTTCATTCGAAAGTATGACGGACTGTCTGTCGGATTGTCTGACGGACTTAGTTGGCCAGACAGTCCGCCACGTGTGTACGCGGCCTAATTCGTACTTTGTATTTCGTGTCCGAAATTCCGTTCTGTTTCGTACGAAATACGAATTGTCGTTAACGTGTACGAACGTTCTTTACGATGAATTTAAAGGCAAAAACATTGCTCATTATGCTTATTATGACTTGCAGAAGACTTCTGTGATAGAAGTCAATGTAAGTTGCCTGAGGACATCAGTGAAGGACTTTCATCCTCTCTGGGTAGGCTGCCAAGAAAAGAACAAAATGATACAATGTTTCTTCTTCAATGGGCTGAACTCCGTCTGTAGAAGATCTCAGTTTAACCATTTAAAGACTAAATCTTTTCTGACACTTGTTGCTTACAAGTAAAAATCCAGTAGGTCTTTCAAACGCAAGTTAGCCCTTTTTTTTCGGTCGACCTGTAGGGAGCAGTGACATTAGCAGTGTGACATATAGCAATGACACCTGCACCATGATAGAGTGATCTGACAACAGCACCGTGATAGAGAGCACTGACATCAGCAGCGTGACATACAGCAATGACACCAGCACCGTGATAAAGGGCTAACTTGCGTTTGAAAGACCTCTGCGCAAATACTGCGTCACATAAAATATTGCAACAACCGCTATTTTATTCCCTAGGGTCTCTGCTAAAAAAATATATATAATTTTTGGGGTTTCTGAGTGATTTTCTAGCAGAAAATACTGGATTTTTACTTGTAAGCAACAAGTGTCAGAAAAGATTTCGTCTTTAAATGGTTAAACTGAGAACTTCTACAGACGGAGTTCAGCCCATTGAAGAAGAAACATTGTATCTATTTTGTTCTTTTCTTGGCAGCCTGCCCAGAGAGGATGAAAGTCCTTCACTGATGTCTTCAAGCAATTTACATTGATTTCTATCACAGAAGTCTTCTGCAAGTCATAATAAGCATAATGACTGAGATTCGGAATTCGTAAACAAAAGTTCGTATTCCGTACAGAATTCAGACGCATGGCAATTCGTATTTCGGATCCTCCCGAACGTACGAATTTTTAGAAATTCGTATGAATTTGAGATTCGTACAAAACGAAGCGCACATGTCTACTGACAACAGCACCGTGATAGAGAGCTCTGACATCAGCAGCGTGACATACAGCAATGACACCTGCACCGTGATAGAGTGATCTGACAACAGCACCGTGATAGAGAGCACTGACATCAGCAGCGTGACATAAAGCACTCACACCAGCACTGACAGCAGCACTGTGACAGAGAGCACTGACATCAGCACCGTGATATACAGCACTGACACCTGCACTGTAAGCAGCCCCAGGAGGAAGTCAGCATAGCACAGGGATGGTGGGAGCCCCTCATAATGAGCATAGCACAGGGATGGTGGGAGCCCCTCATAATGAGCATAGCACAGGGATGGTGGGAGCCCCTCATAATAAGCAGCCCCAGGAGGATGTCAGCATAGCACAGGGATGGTGGGAGCCCCTCATAATAAGCAGCCCCAGGAGGATGTCAGCATAGCACAGGGATGGTGGGAGCCCCTCATAATAAGCAGCCCCAGGAGGATGTCAGCATAGCACAGGGATGGTGGGAGCCCCTCATAATAAGCAGCCCCAGGAGTAAGTCAGCACAGCACAGGGATGGTGGGAGCCCCTCATAATGAGCATAGCACAGGGATGGTGGGAGCCCCTCATAATGAGCATAGCACAGGGATGGTGGGAGCCCCTCATAATAAGCAGCCCCAGGAGGATGTCAGCATAGCACAGGGATGGTGGGAGCCCCTCATAATAAGCAGCCCCAGGAGGATGTCAGCATAGCACAGGGATGGTGGGAGCCCCTCATAATAAGCAGCCCCAGGAGGATGTCAGCATAGCACAGGGATGGTGGGAGCCCCTCATAATAAGCAGCCCCAGGAGTAAGTCAGCACAGCACAGGGATGGTGGGAGCACCTCAAAATATGCACAGCAGAGGTACAGCCCCAGGAGGAAGTCAGCACAGCACAGGGATGGTGGGAGCCCCTCATAATATGCACAGCAGAGGTACAGGCCTAGGAGGATGTCAGCACAGCACAGGGATGGTGGGAGCCCCTCATAATAAGCAGCCCCAGTAGAAATATGACACCGCTCAACCTCTTCAAAGAGGAGGTTATGGGCATATAGTACGGTGTGCTTTTTTTGGACAAGGAAGTGAGCCAAATGAAGAAAGAAGGTCTCTGTGCTCAATTTAAAAAATTGTTTATAGACATATACATGGTCTACTGGTCACATGTGTTGAATTCCTCCGAGATCCATGCCTCATTCATTTTTATAAATGTGAGGTAGTTAACACTGTCGTGAGCTAGGTGAGTACGCTTATCAGTCACGATCCCCCCTGCTGCGCTGAACGTCCTTTCGGACAGGACACTGGATGAGGGGCAAGCCAACAGTTCGATTGCAAATTGGGAAAGCTCTGGCCAGAGGTCAAGCCTGCCCACCCAGTAGTCCAGGGGTTCATCACTCCTCAGAGCGTCCACATCGACCGTTAACCCGATGTAGTTGGACACCTGGCGGTCTAGGCGTTCCGTGATGCTGGATCCGGATGACACCTGTCGATGGGTCAGCTGAAAGAATGACCTCATATCCAAAGTCACCAACACATCTTCAAACCGGCTTCTTCTTGCAGGCGCTGTTGGATTGGTACCCGCAACTACTTCTCTGGGAGTGGGAATTGCTCCTCTGCCAGCGCACGCAAAAGCAGAATGCAGCATTTCTCGAAGCAAGGCCTGGAAGTGCTGCATTCTGATAGCCCTCTGTGACGGCGGTAACATTTCCGCCATTTTGTGTTTGTATCGGGGGTCTAAGTACGTTGCCACCCAGTACTGGTCCTTGACCCTTATGCTTTTTATACAGGGGTCCCTATTAAAACACTGGAGCATGAAGGCCCCCATTTGCACTAAAGTGGAAGCGGTGTGGTGGCCTGGCTCCTGCTCATCATCCAGGATAATGTCATCCTCTTCATTCTCCTCTCCCCATCCACGCACAACAGGGATCCCAGAAAGGTTTAAAGCATGCTCTTCTTGCTCCTCCTCATCCGCCCCGGCACCATCCTCCTCTGACTCCTCTTCAGACTCCTGTTGTTCACTTGTCTCAGATAGAGTAGACCCCCCTGGAAATTCATCCAGCATTGCGACTTCCTCATCTTCCCGCTCCTACTCCTCCACAGCTTGATCAGTGACACGACGCAATGCACACTCCATAAAGAAGGCATAAGGTACCATGTCACTGATGGTGCCATGGCTGCGACTGACCTGTTTGATGATCTCCTCAAATGGGCGCAGAAGTCTGCATGCGTCACGCATGAGCAGCCACTGGCGCGGTGAAAAAAACCCCAGCTCCCCAGAACCGGTTCTGCCGCAGAGTTCATACAGGTAGACGTTAACTGCGTGTTTCTGCTGGAGCAGCCTATCAAGCATATAGAACAGGGGTAATGAATTAAAATTCAAGGAGGTCCGGTCGCCAAAATTTTCTTTGAGCCGAGGTCCGAATCTCAAGTCTGTGCTATGACTCAGAAAGATCGTAGTCACTGTATATCTATCAAAAACATGAGAAATGTACAATTTCCTTAGCATTTCAACAATATTTATTGTCAAGTTTCAGTTACAATATTAAACATGTGGACAGTTAGAACTAGGATAGCTTTACATTTGCTCTTTACATCAGGTGTCCTCATCCCAGTGCCCCTTTACACCGGGTGTCCCCATCCCAGTGCCCCTTTACACCGGGTGTCCCCATCCCAGTGCCCCTTTACATCGGGTGTCCCCATCCCAGTGCCCCTTTACATCGGGTGTCCCCATCACAGTGCCCCTTTACATCAGTCGTCCCCATCATAGTGCCCCTTTACATCAGATGTCCCCATCACAGTGCTTCTTTAAATCAGGTGTCCCCATCACAGTGCCCCTTTACATCGGGTGTCCCCATCACAGTGCCCCTTTACATCGAGTGTCCCCATCACAGTGCCCCTTTACATCGGGTGTCCCCATCACAGTGCCCCTTTACATCGGGTGTCCCCATCACAGTGCCCCTTTACATCGGGTGTCCCCATCACAGTGCCCCTTTACATCATCGGGTGTCCCCATCACAGTGCCCCTTAACAAAATGTGCACATCAGGGTGTCCCTTAACATAAAATAAGGGTCATGCTGATGGGCACATTTTATATTATATTAACAACAAAATGTGCCCCTTAACTTAAAATTTGCCCAAAGTGCCCCTTTTAATATAAAATGTACCCATCAGTGTTGCTCTTAAAATAAAATATGCCCATCAGCATGCCCCTTAACATGAAATAAGGGTCACATTGATGGGTGCCTATTATGTTAGGAGGCACTCTGATGGACACATTTTATTTTAAGGGGCATGCTGGTGGGTATATTTTTAATGTGCACATCAATGGGCATATTTTGTAGGGCACATTTTGTTGTGCCCCTTAACAAAATATGCCCATCGATGTGCACATTAAAAATATACCCATCAGTGTGCCCCGTAAAATTAAATTTGTCCATCAGAGTACCCCTTAACATAAAAGGTGCCCATCAGCGTGACCCTTATTTTATGCTAAAGGGCACTCTGATGAACACATTTTATTTTAAGGGGCATGCTGATGGGTATATTTGTAATTTGCACAATGCTGGGCTTTTTTTGTAAGGGGCATGCTGATGGGTATATTTGTAATTTGCACAATGCTGGGCTTTTTTTTGTAAGGGGCATGCTGATGGGTATATTTGTAATTTGCACAATGCTGGGCTTTTTTTGTAAGGGGCATGCTGATGGGTATATTTTTAAGTGCACAATGATGGGCATATTTTGTTAAGGCGCACCTTAACAAAACATGAAAATCAGTGTGCACATAAAAAATATACCCATCAGCATGCCCCTTACAAAAAAAGCCCAGCATTGTGCAAATTACAAATATACCCATCAGCATGCACCTTACAAAAAAGCCCAGCATTGTGCAAATTACAAATATACCCATCAGCATGCACCTTACAAAAAAGCCCAGCATTGTGCAAATTACAATATACCTAACAGTCTGCATGATCACTAATGTGCCCACATACCTCAACTACAGGAGGAAGGGCACAACTGAAGCTGCCTCAAGGAGTCGGAGAGCCAGGACCCGGGAATTCGGAACCGCGGGCAGCATGGGGGGCGGGGCGCGCACGTGACGTCACACCCCCTACTGCCTGCGTGAGTGTCTTCAGCTCCGAGACGCGGCCAGGAGCAGGGGGCGGGCGCATGCGCACAGCGTCACTGGTTGCTAGGGAAACCCGCGGTCCCAGCAAACCAGTGATTGCTGTCATTTACTACGCAGGCGGCATGGCGGTCCGGGCGGAAGCCCCGCTCGGTCCGGACTCGGACCGTGGGCCGCCATTTAGTGACGGCTGATATAGAAGGTTGAGTTCCATCGCATCGGGCAATCGCAAATAAGACGTCTGACCGGCAGATTGTGTCGCCGCTGAATGTCAGCAAGGCGAGCCATGGCCGTGTAAGATCTTCTGAAATGGGCCGAGATTTTCCTTGCCTGCCGCAAGATGTCCTGGACCCCAGGGTATTTGACAAGGAATCGCTGCACGACCAAGTTTAAGACGTGTGCCATGCATGGCACGTGCGTGATTTTGCCCTGTTTCAATGCGCTAAGCAGATTGGCACCGTTGTCACACACCACTTTACCAACTGTCAAATTGAGCGGTGTTAGCCACTGATCTGCCTGTGAACGCAAAGCTGAAAAGAGTGCCGGGCCAGTGTGGCTCTTGGCTTCCAGGCACAACAGACGCAGAACGGCATGGCAACGTCTCACCTGGCATTTCGAATAGGTTCTGGGGAGCTTGGGCGGCGCAGCGGAAGAGACGCTAGAAGCGGTAAAGGAGGAGTCAGCTGAGGAGGAGAGGGAGGAGGATGGAGTAGGAGGAGGAGGAGAAGAAGAGTCAGCCCTGCATGCAATCCGTGGCGGTAAAACCAAATCTACATGGGTGCCACGGGTTACATGCTTGACGGCCGTCAGAAGGTTCACCCAGTGGGCAGTAAAAGTGATATACCTTCCCTGCCCGTGTTTGCTTGACCACGTGTCTGTGGTCAGATGTATCTTGGCACCGACACTGTGTGCCAGAGATACATTCACTTGCTGCTGAACATGGCCATATAGCTCTGGGATGCCCTTCTCTGAGAAATACTTCCTTCCTGGGACCTTCCATTGTGGTGTTCCAATGGCCACAAATTTGCGAAAGGCCTCCGAGTCCACCAGTTTATACGGCAGTAGTTGGCGGGCTATGAGTTCTGACAAGCCAGCCGTCAACCGTTGGGCAAGAGGGTTATCCGGCATCATCATTTTTTTTACGCTCGAACATTAGGCCCACGGAAGCCTGCCTTTTTGCAGAAAAACGGGAGCTTGGCGTGATGGAAGGTGGAATGGAGGACAATTGGGAGGAGAGAGGAGAAGAAGAAGTAGAAGACGAGGCTGGACGGTGAGAGCCTGCAGTGTGGCTTTGTGTGTTCCGTTGCTCCCACTCGGCTCGGTGATGGCTGCTCATGTGCCTTCTTAAGGCGGTCGTCCCTAGGTGAGTGTTGGGCTTACCGCGACTAATGTGTTGACTGCAAAGATTGCATATGGCAACGCTATTGTCAGCAGCGGACACGTTAAAAAAAGCCCACACTGCGGAGCCATGTGCCGGTGTCCTGGGAGCGCCAGATGTGACCGTACATGGTCGATGACTCGCTCCTGATACATTTGCAGTCTGCTTTGTCCCTCCTGTGCAATGTAAGTTATTCCTGCTTCTCCTCCCTATCTGCTGGTCCATATCTCCCTCTGAACTCCCCTCCTCTTCCTCTCTTGTGGGCACCCACGTGACATCACTAGACATGTCATCATCAACATCACCTTCCCCACCGCTATAAGTAGAGATCTCGGAGTAGGCAGCAACACCGGGGACCAACCTCCTCCTTGGGCTGATCTGGGTACTGTCGTCAGACTGCTAAGTAGCGGTTGTTGCTGCCTCCTCTTCCTGATCCAATACCAAGAGTGGCTGTGCATCAGAAATGTCTTGATATGAATTGGAAAATAATTCCTGTGACTCAAGCGGAAGGTATGTGGTGGTGGTGGTGGTGTTGTTGGTGGTAGTGTCTTTGGGGGTGCACATAGCAGAGAGTGAAGAAGAGGGTGCAGATCGAGAGGATGAGGAGGGTGCAGAAGAGTAAGGCTGAGCGAGCCACTCAACCAAGTCTGGTGCGTCCTTTAAAGTAATTGAACGCACCTTCTGCAACTTCCCACTTTGGCTCAAGCCTGTTGCTCCTGCCCTACCCCTACCACCCCTGCGGAAGGGCCTGCCTCTTCCTCTGCCTGTCATTTTTTAAATGACCCTATGACAAAACTCTCAGTCCCTATACCGATGAAGGACTGCTGCAGTATAGGGCAGCGGTCAGCAGTAGTGCACCTCAACCCTATGTATTGTGGACCGATACCAGTCCTTATAGAATGGCATACTGTACCTCACTCAACCCTATGTACTGTAGTACCCTATACCTTACCAGTCCTTATAAGGACCTTTGTGGACCAAGTAGGTTGTGTGTGAGTGATTAGCAGACTGTACGTCAGTCCCTATACCGATGAAGGACTGCTGCAGTATAGGGCAGCGGTCAGCAGTAGTGCACCTCAACCCTATTTATTGTGGACCTATACCAGTCCTTATAGAATGGCAGACTGTACCTCACTCAACCCTATGTACTGTAGCACCCTAGACAGACCAAGTTACCAGTCCTTATAAGGACTTTTGTGGACCAAGTAGGTTGTATGTGAGTGATTAGCAGACTGTACGTCAGTCCCTATACCGGTGAAGGACTGCTGCAGTATAGGGCAGCGGTCAGCAATAGTGCACCTCAACCCTATGTATTGTGGACCTATACCAGTCCTTATAGAATGGCAGACTGTACCTCACTCTACCCTATGTACTGTAGCACCCTAGACAGACCAAGTTACCAGTCCTTATAAGGACTTTTGTAGACCAAGTAGGTTGTGTGTGAGTGATTAGCAGACTGTACGTCAGTCCCTATACCGATGAAGGACTGCTGTAGTATAGGGCAGCGGTCAGCAGTAGTGCACCTCAACCCTATGTACTGTGGACCTATACCAGTCCTTATAGAATGGCAGACTGTACCTCACTCTACCCTATGTACTGTAGCACCCTAGACAGACCAAGTTACCAGTCCTTATAAGGACTTTTGTGGACCAAGTAGGTTGTGTGTGAGTGATTAGCAGACTGTACGTCAGTCCCTATACCGATGAAGGACTGCTGCAGTATAGGGCAGCGGTCAGCAGTAGTGCACCTCAACCCTATGTACTGTGGACCTATACCAGTCCTTATAGAATGGCAGACTGTACCTCAGTCAACCCTATGTACTATAGCACCCTAGACAGACCAAGTTACCAGTCCTTATAAGGAGCTTTGTGGAACAAGTGGGTTGTGAATGATTAGCAGACTGCAGCAGAAGGGCAGCAGTCAAGTATAATATTCTTTCTATATTTGGAAGAAAGAATATTATACGTGTACAAGCCTATTACCATACCACTGATACCAATCCTGAAAAGAACCTTTGTGGAACTAATAGTAACAGCTACTGATTAAGCTGACCCTCACTGCCTCACACACTGCTTCCTGCCTGTCCCTATATAAGCTGACAAAACAGAGGCTACTGGAACAATAATTGAAATAGCACTTTTGTGGACCTGATAGTAACAGCTAATGACTAAACTGGCTGTCCCTGCAGCACACACCGTCCTGTCCCTTTCTCTAAACTGACAAAGGACACTCAGACTGCTGCAACAATCACTAGCACAGCACTGCCTATCCTGAACTACACCTAACACCTATACCAGTCCTGAAAAGAACTTTTGTGTACCAAATAGCTAGCGATTTGGGTCACTGTAATCTCTCCCTGCTCCACACAGCAACCTCTCCCTATAGTGACAGAAGAAAGAATGTAAAATGGCCGCCGGATCGGGTGTATTTATAAGTTAGGGGGAATGTCCAAGTGTCCATGTGCTGTAATGTCTCAATTGGCTGTCCTGTACCCCATGATGGATGTGTCATCATAGGTCAAAGTTCTTTTACACAGTAAACACGGAAGTCCGCCGAGCGAACGGCGCCAATAGTCCGCCGAACGGGTGGACCGCGAACAGCCGAAATTCGCCGCGAAACGACCGCCGGGCGAACCGTTCGGCCATCACTACTGATCACACATTTCATTTTCCTATGGGGCAATAGATAAAAGATAAGTGTGAATGGTAAAGTCAGGATCTTTTTACAGCCTGCAGTTGTTCAATAGAGTTGGTCTTCCCCACTTGTCTAAGTAATTAAATGCTAGTGCTTCTAAATATTCAGCAAAATGAAGTAATAGGGATATTCTTCCTTATTAAGGTAACTAAAAGACCAAAAGTTTTTGCCAGGTTGAAAAGAAGGCTAGGCAAATTGCTCATTGCCTACTGTACTTAATGAAGCATCTGCTCTGTTTATACCATAGGTGGCAAATACCAGTCACCAGCTTGGCATGGGCACTGTAAAAACTCCCTTGGCAACAATATTGTCCTATTCAGTGAGTAGGCTAAAAAAGCTGGCAAACCCTTCCAGCACTTTATAAAACTGAGCTGATCCCTGCTCCTACAAGGGGTACTGTGTATTAATTAAAGCAGAACTTCACTCTCAATCAACATTAACTATTTTTTAATCCTGCTATCATTTATAAATAGATAGAAATGTATATCATATTTACTTGATTTAACCTTTTTCTGTCATATTTCTTCAGTTATTACCTGGTTTCTGGCCTAGCCAAATGATGTTATACATCTGAGGAGTCTTTGGTGGGGGGTTCTCAGCTAAGCACACCCCTCTGTCTGCGTGCATGAGCTAAAGGCAGATGGATTCCAGGAAGTAGATGCTGCATGAATCATCTGCCCTTACTCGAGATGACCACTGCAAGTAGTGCTAGGTGGTGTTTTCAAATCGATTTCTTAGCAAAATAAAGCATTGAGATATGGATGGATGGGGTTGTTTGCATTAAATAATAAAAATTAATGAAACTGCATTTTTGTTTTGTGGTGCTCAGATGCTGCGTAGTTTTGCTTTAAACAAACTGTTGCCCCTTTGCAGCCATTCATTATGAGACAGAGTTCCTGGGTTTAAAGATTTACTTCTGGTGTTCAACATTAACAATCTAGATAAAAATACTTCTTACTATGTAAATTAAATCCATTTGTCACCATATTTTCATCCTTTCTTAAAATCCTTTGTGTCCTAAACAATATTATTGTCGGATCAAAGCTGCTGACTTCTAGATTTTGTCCAGGCCTGGTTTAGACAATGACAATTCATTATACACTTAACAATGTCTAGGTTGCTTATCCTGTAATTCATTTTTCTCTCAATGGCTGTTTAGTAATAATGCATTAATTTCACTTACCTGTCTTACAGATAGCCAAAACAGAAGTATATGTCAAAACATATGTGTATGAAGTATCATTCTGAGCTCAGCAAATGAGAAAATCAAAAAAAATTGCCTTTCGGTAAATTTGAATAAGCCACAGTGGGGGTCATTTACTATAGCACTGCAGCACTAATTATCGCTAAAATGGAATTCACTATAGCGCTGGTGAAAAAAATAATACTCCCAAAATCAAATTTACAATAGTTCCCTGAAAACAAATAGCGCCCAAACCCATACTCTGCTAAAACCTGGAAAATTGCACATGGAAATAATGTTTAGAGCATGATATAATCGCCTAAAAAGTACTAAAATATAATTTAAAGATAATCTACTTTTAAACTGTGTGAAAAAGTGATTTCTACACTGAAATATCTTTAAAAGTCTGAGAAGAGCTAAATTCCCCGTTTTTGTACGACTAGGTGCCAACACAACTGAGCATGCTCAGACCTGGAAATAGCTCTCATTTTAGCTCCCTTGTCTTTTTTACAGGGCGCTATAGTAAATATCACTCCACTCCCCCTCAGAATGACAATGCTGCTGTTTGCTCTGCCCGATGTGCTTCTTCATCCAGAGTGGAGACACTCTAATACAGGAGGCATGTTACTGGCCCAATCACGGGGGAAAACAAGATTCCAGGATGTGTTTATCAAGGGAAATACTTTGGCTCAATATTTAAGTGCCCTATGACCAAATGCATTGGTCATTGCATTAGGGTGTGCACTCCAAAGCTCAAACACACATGCCTTTATCTGTAGTCTCAGCTGCACGGACAGTGAATGAGTGGTATAATGCTCTGTGATGGGCGGCTTCCCGTTCATTTACAAACTGAAGTAAAGTAAACACAGTTTACTATGCTTCTGTTATGAATGAACATAGTGAGTTTACACATATAAACTTATAAGAAACTAAGTAGACCATCATAGCACAACCTTAGCGCTTGCCCAACACTAAGGTATGTCAGCTCAGTCTCTCCAAGGCTGCAGCACCGCACACTGCTAGCTCTTTGTGTGTAAGTGCCTGCCAGCATTACATGATGATGTTACAGTTCTGTAGTCATATCCAACGTGTTTCAACACAGATGGGTTTCCCTAATTTTCTTTAATGGTAGGGAAAGATTTCTTATACTTCACTTGTTAGGCTGACTATAGAAGTAGATATGTCTCCATCAGAGTGACAGAAAGCGAGTTCTAGGATCCACTGCATCTTGCCAAAGGAAAGCAGCTATCACATTCTTTCCATCTTCTCACCGATACCATCACAAATGATTGGCTGTTGGAAACAATTGTTATCTCACATTGGGTAGCTCCTAATGGCCTGCTCCTTGACTAAGCCTTATATTGGGCAAAGGGTACCATAATTTCCTGTTGGGAGAGGTCTGTTCCCAGGTATCCCTGGATTAGTCCCTAGGACCCGGAGACTGTATAGTAACCATTGCAGTATGCAGGCTCCAACTAAAGTCACACTGCACAAGCGTTATTGCAGAATGGTGCTCTAGAGCTGCCTGCATGTGCATAGCTATGCATGCTGCTGTACAACAGCAGACTGCTCCTGCTAGGTTTAATGCTTATTCAGTGTAACTTAAGTTAGAGCCTGCACACTGCAATGGTTAACTATACAGTGCCTGGCTTCTGGGGACTAATCTATGAATGACCAAAGAAGAAGTCTGACACTTGACATGGGGGATACCAGCCGCAGTGTGGGGGGCACTTGCTCCTTAACCTTGACCTCCAAATTCTCTTCACTCTTAATGTTTGTTACCCTAAAACTTAATATTTAATATGTGTGACTGTTTGTTATGTAAATGTTGTAAAATCATGCCTTTCTGGGGGTGGCTTGAAATGCAGCTCGGATGGCAGCATGATAGAGAACGCCGGCAACCGCACTACACCCCTTTCCGGATCCTGGAGTATACCGGACATCTTTAAAACACAGGCCCATCGTCATAAGGCCTCATTCCGAGAAGGCACAGCCTTGTGGGGAAGAAAATTTCAGCGAGGACTCACAGTCGACCTATGAGGAATTAGGGGAGAGATGCTGCTACTACACCTGATCACCCCCTAATCCTCGCAGCGATGATGAAGATAGCTGTAGACATAAAATGCACTTTCTCCTCTGCCATCACTGAGCTTAAGGCTGACATCTTGTCCCTTTCTGAAAAATTAGAGGGGGTGGAGAAAGCAGGCTCAAGACGGGACAGAGCCATTACACATTTAGAGAGAGTCACAGACTCACATTCATAACATCTCATTGAGATGAATCACCAGTTAGAGGAGTTGGATAACAGAGGGAGAAGGCATATTAGGGTGAGAGGAATACCCAAAACAGTAGAGCAGAGCAGCATCACCTCTGCACTGCAATCTGTCTTTAATGACCTGCTGGAACGCTCGGCTGACACACAGATTGACTTTGAGAAAGCACACAGGGTGCTGAAGGCCAGGCTGGCAGATTCGGCACCTCCCAGGAGCATAACATGTTGCCTTCCTCATTTCCATCTGAAAGAAGAAATGATGTTGAAAGCACACCAAAATTAACTTATAAAGTTCAATGGCACTGAGATAAACATATTTCAAGATCTGGCTCCTATTACTTTGAATAATAGACGTGCGCTACGATCCCTGCTGAAGATACTTCACGCGCAGAGTATACCATATAAATGGAAGCTTCCTTTTGCTTTGAATGTGACTGTTCAGGGCAAGCAATTGTATCTATGCACTCCCAACGATCTTCAGGTGTTCTGCAATGACCTACAAATCCCTCATTTCGATTTACCGGATTGGTACGAGGAGGTTCTCCTCATTCCACATCAACCAAACCACCAAGCAAGAAGGGAAAATACCATAAACAGCCTAGCCCGGGCCCTAGCTCCACTCCAATGCATCCTAAGGCATTGAGAGGATTGGAGGCGGATGCTAATCATGACTGATCTGAGTAAGGACCTGGTCAGGTTCATTTACACTTTCTTTTTTCTCTTCTTGCAACTCCCTGTGACATAGGAGCTGCAGTTGGTAAGAACTCTCATACTTGCTTTGCCAGTTAATCTTGGCTAGAACTGTTACACAAGTTCTTTATTTTATTTTTTATAGACCCCAGGTGGTCACTTCATGGTTAAGCTCATATGCTCCTACTCTATTTTCTGCAAATATATAGATTACCATATGGGTTGACTCTTATCATAATGAAAAACGCTACCTGTGCCCAAACTGCAGAAAGAGAGTCTCCCACATGCGCTTATACTTGGACACATTTCCTCTAGGTGCTTTTTTTTTCAAATATATTTTAATAATGCCAGTTGTGAATACAATGTACATACATTGACCTCTTGTAGGAATTGCTAATTCGCCTAAAGTATTAAACAACAATGAAGGAGCATATTTTTATATATTTTGGGAGGAGGAAGATAAAAGGTAATGGGGAGGGGGGATTGTACTTAGGAGTACTAAAGGGAAGAGCTAAAAGATGAGAGGGGAATGGGAGGAAAGAAGGACAAGTGAGATGTAACTAGAGGTAAGAGAGGGTAGTGGGAGGGGTAGGTGTCAGGGCCTGTGAAACACGTACCCCCTCGGCAACCCCCAACACCGCCCTGGGGGTTACATGGTACTGGTAGCGGAAAATCAGAAATACAAGCTTTGAACAGTAAATAAACTATGCAGGTTACTACTAGATCTGTCGCAGAAATACCTGAACAGTGTCCATAGGGAAGGGAATCTCCTCTGGTGAGAAACTTATGAAGGTGTATGAGAGTGCTCAAGTACAAAAGTGGAGTTTGCTAGATCATTGACTTTTTTCAATGAATGAGAGAGGGGTTGGTTTCTAGTAAATATCTTTTTTTCTGGAGGCATCAGGCGATGAAGGATGACCATCTCTTAAGAAACAGTTTGTTGGATCGTAAACGGTAGGTCGCGATATCCAAATTTTCTTGGTATAGCAGGGTTTTGAGATTTCTTATTGTTTTGGACAAGGTCGGAGGTGCAGTAGATATCCAGTGGTTGAAGATGTTTCTGCAAGCTATGAGCAGCGTAAGGACTATCCATTGAAGGTGACCTTGTGGGATTGCGTTAGATGTCAGTGGGGAGTCTTTTCTTTGCAGTGGAAAACCAAACAATAAGAGCATATGGTCCTTTCCAGGTAGGAAGGTGGTCACTCTTTGTATAAATTGAAGGATTGTAGACCAGTAGGTGTCTATTTGTGGACAGAGCCATAGGCGGTAAAGTAGAGAAGGTTTGTGAATTGAACACCAAGGGCAGGTGGGACCTGTGGTGGAAGGATGAGATGTTGAAAAAGGGTAGTAGGCCCTGTGCATCAGTTTTAACTGGGTTTCCCTCCAAGATTCACACTGTGTAATACTTCTGGTTATCTGATAGCCGTTAAGATATTGTGTGTCTGCTTGACCCGGAAGATCCATTACCCAGGTTGCCATAGACGTGTTTTGTAGGCGTTTTATAAATTTCCTGTTTAGGGATGATATATGTCTGAAATAGAGTACCGATTTTGTTCAATTAGCTTATCTATGAAGGAGGGTTTGAATCGTATGGTTTTGTTCGGGCAAGTTTTATTGACAAAATCTGCATATTGCATAATGCGTAGAAAGTGGTGAGGAGGCAGATTGAATTCTTCTGTGATAAGTGGGAATGTTTTGAGAGTATTGTTGGCCATGCCATGGTAAAGGGTATATGCCTTGGTTAGTCCTTTGTCTCTCCATTTGGAGAATGGTTTATATTCTAGACCAAGCGGGAACATTGGGTTTCCTTGCATTGGAAGAAATTTAGAAATATAGGGTGACAACCTTAATTTTTTCCCTCACATCCCTCCAAGCAATTATTGTATCCCTGAAAAACAAATTTTGTTTGATGTGCCTTGGAGTTTTCTGTAGTGTGCTATGGAGGAGGGCGGCTAGATTGAATGGATGCACCACGGCTACTTCTTGTCCATAGATAGAATATTTAGATGATTGTAGGATCTAGTCCATTCCAGTTCTCAGGAGACATGCTAGGTTATATACACTAATGTTTGGGAGACTGGCTCCGCCTTCACTCTTCGGGAGATAAAGTTTGTTCAGAGCCATTCTCGGTTTGCCCTTTTTCCATAGAAAGTTTGTAATTGCCTTGTTTATAATCAGTATATCCTTACGTTTTAATAGTAAAGTTAAAGTTTGTAGGGGTATAAGAGTAGGGCAAAGGTGATCATGTTGAAAAGAGTGATAACGGTAGGTCTGACCAGGCCTCCAGTTCACCCACAATTTTTGAGATCAGTGGAGGATAGTTGAGAGAATAGAGAGAAGAAGGTCCTTGCCAATTTTTCATGCCCAAGTAGGTGATGTATTTCTCGTTTATGTGGAAGGATGAAGGGAGCAGCCAGGAACGTGATGGCCTTGTGCTGAGAGGGAGAATTTCACTCTTGGCGAAGTTTATTTTCAGGCCAGAACATTTGTGAAAGGTGTCAAACATTGTTTGGATGGTGGGATATCGGAATGGGGGGAGGTAGTAAATATCAAATATCAAATATCAATGTCTTCTTGCCTGAATGGGATTCCTTGAATTCCTTGAATGGAGGATGTGTTTCTGAAATATTGTGATAGGGGTTTGATAGCCGAATTAAAGAGCAGGGAAGAGAGAGGGCAACCCTGTCTTGTGCCCTTGTGTAGCTGTATTGGGTTTGATTGTATGCCTGCAGCTATTACTGTGGCTGAAGGGGCAAAATAGAGGTTGTGAATAAATTGACTGTAACTCTGAATTTTTGCATCACTAGGGATAGCCATTGAAAACTTACGTTATCAAAATCCTTTTTTGGCGTCTAAGGTGAGGATTGCTACATCTTTCATTGGGTGTTGTTTTGCGAACTCTAGGGCGGGTAATACTTTTCTCAGGTTGGAGGAGGCTGACCTGCCTTTGGTAAATCCTGATTGTGCGTGGTGTATAAGAGACGGCATAATATTTGCTAATCGGGAGGCTACAATCTTGGAAAGTATTTTGGAGTCTATGTTTAGCAAAGAAATGGGGAGGTAGGATTCTGGATCCTTTCGGTCCTTTCCTTTTTTGGCAATAAGTTTAATGTTAGCTTGGTGTCTGGTTGGGAGGTAAGGTCCTCCATCTCAGATTGAGTTGTAGACTGCTAGTGAAGAAGGGGTCATTTTTTCTCTTAATATTTTATAAAATTTGGATGGGTACCCATCAGGGCCTGGGACTTTGTCACTAGTTAGACAGCTAATGACTGTCGTAATCTCCTCTTTCCTGATTGAGGGGTTTAACATTTTCAAATGGTCCGGGTCGATCTGAGGAAGAGGAGTGGAATCTAGCCAGTTGGACTCTACTTGTGTGTCTTTCGGTTCTTGGGCATATAAGTTGGTGTAAAATTTTTCTAGTGTTGTATTAATGTCCCTGGAGGATGAGGGATACTACATTTGTTCGCTAGTTTAGCTGTTAAGTCAATGAAATAGACCTTGTCTGGGGAGTTTGGGGCATAAACATTGGTTATTCTTATTTCGCTTGTCGGGAATTTGAGGTGAATTGACACTAGCCTACCAACCTCGTCTTTGTCAACAGAAATTAAATTGTAGGTTAAGTTTTTGTGCAGAAGTATAGGTGTACCTGCTTTACGGCTTTCCCTACCCATAGCTTCCGCATGCGGAAGAAGTCGATTTCCACCAGGTGTGATTCCTGGAGCAAAGCAATGTCTGATTTCAGTCTTTTTAAGTGCCTGAGGACCTTCATTTGTTTAGTTGGGGAGTGTAGCCCCTTAACATTCCAGGATGTTATTCGAATAGATTGCATTGTTCAGGTAGGAAGGATGAAGTGTAAGATGTTGTGTGTATATTTTACCTGCGAGAAGTATTCCAGGATCAGATTAGGGTGGATCGGTACCTTCCCTTCTGAAGAGAGGAGGGTGAGATAAGGAAAAAGGGGGAATAGAAAAAGAAAAGATTAACAATGAGAGATAAGACCTGTTGCGGCTTTTTTCCGTATGCAATTCCGCCACCGGGTGTACCGCCAGTCCGCAAGGCAGAAAGACGTATAAGTAAGGTGAGACGCTGCTCCTCAGACATGGAGGATATGCCAGGGGTGGGACTCCACCATTCTTTTGACCATGAAATGCCGGAAAGGTTGCATTTTGTGTAGAAATTGCATAGGGCTTCTCCAGCAGGAGAAAAGAACTTGTTAGAAACTGCTAAGCAAAACGGAGAAAAAAACGTAATTGTTAAATAGTCAAACTTAGGAGAGGGTAGCACAGGTATCTAACTGTCCACTTGAGTGGACTTGCTGCCATGTGGCCAGTTTTTGTAGTCCAGCTTAAAGGCTATAGGCTCCTGGGGGGGTAGTAGCTTCTAAAAGATCTTTACTCGCACCCCACTGTGACTGTGACAAACGTTACCAGTTGTATTCAGCAGTACTCGGGTTGGTCCAGAAGAGAGGTGGGCTTCAGATGCTTAGGGGGGTCTTTTCTCGGGCTCCTCTGGTCCCTCGGTCTGTGTTTTACCGTGTACGCAAAGGTGTCGGATGTGGCTTATCTGGCTGGGAGTGCTTGTAAAAAAGCGTTTGCTTTCTCCAGAGACTGGAAGGTGAGCTGTTCCCCGTGCGGGGCTTGAAGGCAAAGAATTGCAGGGTATACCAGCATGAAGCGGATAGAGTGTAGACTTGTAGAGCTCTGCGCAAATTGGTTGGAATTCCTTGCATTTGGGGGATACCTCCGCAGAGTAATGTGCAAAGATCAACAGCTTGTGGCCCTCTATCACCATGGACCACGATTTTCTGAAGCTCTGAAGTACGTCCATGCGGTCAGCATAGTTGAGATACTTCGCGATGATCGGTCTTGGGCGCGTATGATCGTTTGTTGGGGCTCCAATCCGATGGTGAGCTCTTTCTACTGTGCAGCGCCAATTTATGCCGAGGGCCTCTGGAAGGATGGAGGTGCATAGTTCTAGTAAACAGCCCTGATTGTGTGATTCAGGAAGGCCAATTATCCTCAGATTGTTCTTCCTTGAACGATTCTCGAGGTCCTCCATTCGATCGTGCAGATGTTGCTGGTCTTGTATGAATATTTCTATTGCAGCGTTCATGTTATATTGATTGTCTTCCACTGACGATATACGCTGTTCAGCTTTAGTCAGTCTCCGTGAGTGTTCCCCCAGCTCTTTCTGCAGCTGCAGTATTCCCTCAGACAACGCTCTACTGCATCTGTAATGGTGAGTGAGAGTAGAGCAGCTACCACCTGAGCGACCACCTAAGCGATTTTAGCATGGGAGCTATGTGCCTCCTGACCCCCTGTCATGTTGATTTCCATATCCTCATGTGGACGCGGTGATGTGGGGAAGGTGGATGTATGATTTACCGGCCGTCTGGGGGCAGGCCTGTACTGGCCATCAGGACTACTGGGAGATTCCCGGTGGGCCGATTGGCTCAGTGGGCCGCTGGGCCGGTTGTCAGTTTGATTCATAGTGTTTTTTTATTTTTAGCGGCGGCCGCGGCTCCGCTACCGCACCTGGGCCGGCCCGGCACACAGGTTCCACCCTCTCATGACGCTGCCACTCACTAATCTTACTGGCAGCCTCCTTGTTCCAGTGCCGTGACGTCACACACGGTCGGAGGGCAGAGGCGGCCCGGGGATATGGGAGGAGTCAGAGCGTAGCAGCTGCTACCCAAGCTTAGCTGCCTGGCCTGGGACTGAAGAGAAAGCGCCGCCGAGGAGGAACGAGGAACCAGAACATTGCTCCACAGCTCCAGGACTCCACTCCAGACAGCAGCACAGACAGGGTCAGGGTCCAGGGACAAATGAAAATTCCATCACCTCACCAGTGTCATTAAAGTAAGTAAGATAATCAAATGCTATACTGGATGCAGGCTGCATGGCATGTCTGTGACATCTTTAATATGCAGCATGGCGGGGGAAGGGGGTAGGGGTAAATGTACTGCCACTATCCATGGTAATTGATTAATAATTTATTGTCACTGTCCACGATAATTGATTAATAAGTTAATGTCACTGTCCACAGTAATTGATTAATAATTTATTGTCACTGGTCACGGTAATTGATAAATAATTTAATGCCACTGTTCACGGTAATTGATGAATAATTTAATGTCACTGGTCACCATAACTGATTAATAATTTATTGCCACTGGTCACGGTAATTGATTAATAATTTATTGTCACCGGTCACGGTAATTGATTATCAATATATTGTCACTGTCCACGTTATTTGATTAATAATTTATTGTCACTGGTCACGGTAATTGATTAATAATTTATTGTCACTGGTCACGGTAATTGATTAATAATTTAATGTCACTGGTCACGATAACTGATTAATAGTTTATTGTCACTGGTCACGGTAATTGATTAATAATTTATTGTCATTGTCCACGGTAATTGATTAATAATTTATTTTTTGCGCAATTGCGTATAGTTTATATATTGTTTTTGTGTGTGTTTGCAAAATTAAAGTGGGTCGGTCTGGATGAAGTCCAGGGCCAAATTGTTGTCCCAGTCCAGCCTTGTCTGGGGGCAGCGCCCATGTTTTATGAGCCAAATTCTCTGTGGGCTGTGCGGAGCCACCAGTGTCTCCTGTCCCTCACATACGGCACTGGAACTGGAAGTCTCTAGGTGCTTTTTGATACCTGAGATGCTACTGTTCTGATGATGAATTCATAATACATATATTCTTATTTTTTCAATTTTTTCCCTCTCTCTGTTCATTTATCTAAGAAAACCTAGAAATGTGTACTTATGTGTTGCGTTGTTAAGAATTTAGTTTCTACTGGCACATTTAGTCATTGGTTAAGATGATGTGGTTGAGTCTATCTGTTCTAATCTTTTGAACCCTCAGCATTTTTCAACCTACCTTATCTTTGCTAGGAGCTGGGGTTTGGGATGAGGCTCTTTTTTATGTCAATTTAAGTTATTTTTTTTCATTTGTTGTTTTGGCTCTCATTAATATTCAGAGCCTGTGACGATCTTGCTTGTTCCTCCCACCACCCCCAAAGTGGACACTGTGACATATGCTGATCAATACTACTTCTCTTGTGAGGTGTTCTTGTCAGCATATTACTCACAGTTCCAAATTATTCCTTGCACCTCTTGGTGTCACTACCTAGAGGCTAATTACTGGATACTCTGATCCCACTTCCCAACCTTTTGGACAGTGGGATCACTGTCATACCTCCCTCTTTTTCCTTCACATATACTCAGCTTTCCCCCCCTCTACCTTCACTAATCTACTACCCCCCCCTTTCTTTTTTTTATTGTGTGTGTTGTCTATTTGTATTAGCTTCCAGAATGATATACTCCTCAATGGGCAACCGCCCTACTGTGATATCGCATAATGTTAGGTGGTTAAATGTTCCTCAGAAAAGAATGCAACTGTTGTGCCATCTTGGGAAGGAGTATCTTTATATTTATTTAGATCAAATTATATTCCTAAACTGACTGATGGTAATTTCCCCAAAGCCTTTCACGCCTCCAATCCCAAGGCTAAGACTAAGGGTGTTCCCATTTTGATAGGTAAGGACTCAGGATTTAAACTCGATCAACAACTAGTGGACCCCGAGGGCCAGTAACCTCCTTCTCAATGGGAAAATTGGGAAATTTCCCATTACTTCCCACTACAGCTCATATATCTTTTTGGCAGAAATGAATTGATGAACTTTCTTTGTTTGCCTCTATATGTATAGTCCTGGGGGAGGGGGACTTCAGTGTCCCATTGGATCCTCTCCAGGTCACCTCCAATGGTAAATCGGCCATTTCATTTTGCATACTTAAAAGAATCAGAGTACTACTGAATTCCTTGACTTTGGAGGACTCATTGTGAGTGGCTAACCCACAAGGGAGAGACTTTACCTATTACTTCACGGTCCATAACAAGTACTCCTGCATAAATTCAATTTTTGTCTCTCAGAGAGACCTATCTATCTTGAAAGACGCTCGCCCCTACCTCAGTGACTTCACCGCTACAGGATATACCTATGAAATCATGCATGTGGCGGCTTAACTCAACTTTACTGACTCATCCCCTGACTGTGAAACCCATTTCAGAAACTATAAGTACCTATTTCAGGTAAAATACTACTGATGACATTTCCCCTCTCACTGTTTGGGAAGCACACAAGTGTGTGCTGCGAGGAAGACTTATTAGCTTAGCCTCATAGAGAAAGAAAGCCTCAGAGAAAGAACTAAAAGCTCTACTAGATAAAATTGCGAAATTGAAAACCCAGCATTAAAGATCGACAGCAGTTCAGTCAGCTGGCGACCTTTTAGCAGCCCGCAAGGAATTACAAGCTAAACTAGATCTTCAAGCGAAACGGATTCTGTTTTTCAAGCGGGGTTTTTTTTAAGAGCATGGAAATAAAAGCGGTAAATTCTTGGCTAGGGCGCTGAGGGATGTATGCTCTGCTACTCACATCACTCACAATTTAGGATGATAAAATGGTACATACCACAGATCAAATAGCATCAGAATTCCACCGCTTCTATACTAAACTTTACAATTTGCCACCCTCGCACAAACCTGTGTCATTTGAGAGTGCTAGACCCCACATTATAAGACAATACTTAGAACAAAGTGGATTGCCAAGCCTGCCCACCTCCGAGGCAGAGGAAATTGACAAACCTATTTACATAACGGAACTCTTACAGGCAATTAAAACATTAAAACCTTGTAAAAGCCCTGGCCCAGATGGCTTCTCAGCCATATATTATAAGACCTTCTCATCCCAACTTGTGAAACCATTGCTTAGCTCATTGAATTTTTGGTGCTTCTCAAACCTGGCAAGGATCCCAGTATCTGCTCTAGTTACAGGCCAATATCCTTGTTAAACCTAGACATAAAACTTTTGTCTAAAATTATTGCAACAAGGCTTTGCAGACATCTTCCAGACATTATTGGTCCGGATCAGGTGGGCTTTATGCTGGGTAGGGACTCGGGAGGCACTTGATCATGTCACTAAAGCTCTAAATCGCATTCATCTATTCAGAGGGCATACAAAAGAAGGGCTTCTCCTGTCTACAGACGCAGAGAAGGCCTTCGACAGGGTTTCATGGCATTTCATGCACTCAGTGTGATAGTATATTGGTCTAAAACCTAATATGTTAGCGTGGATTTCTGCATTATACCAAAACCATACAGCTAGACTGAAGATCAACGGGACACTTCTCAGAACCAGTGCAGATACATAATGGCACCAGACAAGGTTGTCCTTTGTCCCCAATATTGTTTATACTCACATTAGAACCCTGCATACGCACCGTGAATAGGAATCCCTCTGTCAAAGGACTAGACCTAGGGAATACCCACTGTAAAATTGCGGCTGACCTCCTATTTGTCCTCACACAACCACAAATTTTGATCCCCAAACAACTGATAGAATTTGAACGGTATGGTTACATTTCCAGTTTGAAAATTAATTATGACAAATCAGAGGCTCTCAACATCTCTTTGAATCCCCCAAATCCTAGTGAAGGTTCAATATAATTGCCCTTTTAAATGGGTGCAAGCTTCACTCAAATACTTAGGGATATGCCTTATGTTCGATTTGGCAAATCTCTATGCACAAGATTTCCACCCCATCTTACACAACCTGAAACAGGACCTACAGCACTGGAAACGAAAACCCTTTTCTTGGTTTGGGAGGGTGGTGGTGGTGAAAATGACAGTTCTGCCCAGGGTGCTGTATGTGTTCCGTAACCTACCCATCCATTTGACCAAAAGGTTCTTCTTTCAACTAAATTCGACGATATGGGAATTGATTTGGGCTGGGAAGAAATTGCGCATTAGCATGCAGACCCTGACCAAACCAAAGACAGAGGGAGGTATTAAACCAAACTTTAAACTTTACTATTATGCAACTCATTTGGTATGAATCATTGATTGGAATTGCCACGCAACTTCCAAGGATTGGGTGGGAATTGATGGCTTACAGACCAAGACACGTCTAAGGTTTATACCTTGGGCTTCCAAAGACTCATCTCCTACTAACCGCCAGTCACACCCAACAATTGGACAGACATTGAGAGTCTTTCAAACCATCATACAAAAATATAATATAGCCTTCACCCCTGACCCATTGATGCCCTTGATACACAACACGGAGTTTGCACAGGGAAACACTACCATATCCTTTCCTCACAGGGACAACGCAACTCCCTTGGTTATATCTCACTGTGTAAACAACGGCAAACTCAAAACTTTTGATCATTTACAGACTGAATTACAACCAAAACATTTTACATATTGCCAATACATACAGCTCCATAATTGTGTTCACTGTTTAGCTAACCGACACCATTTTTTATGACAGACGACACACTTTGGACAGTTATGCCTTAGGGGAGACCCACTAGGAAGAGCAACCTCCCTGATGTACCACTGGTTGCAATCTAATCTAAGTGAGACACCTAGCAAGCATAGGAAGGAGTGGCAAATAGTCCTTAAAACTGCATTTTCTGACAAACAATGGCCTAACGCCTGCATCCTAGCTCTATCAGTTCCAGCACTCAAGAAACATTATATACAATCTTGACTAATTGGTATTTTACCCCAGCCATGTTGTATGCCTGGTACCCAGAAATAACGGATACATGCTGGCGTTGTGGCAGTGGCAAGGGTAACATGATGCATATCTGCTGGGACTGTGCAATTTTTGGGACAACATTTGCACACAGATTTATTCCATAACTGAGACAAAACTAAAACTTGCGCTGGAATGCGGTCTATTGAACATTTCCAACTACTCGTTAAGCAAAAATCCGTAGTGTAACATATGCTGAATGTGGAAAAATCAATTATCCCCAAACACTGGAAAACGACCCACGGTGGCAGAATGGCTACTAGCTGTGGATTCCATTTATAAAATGGAAGAAACGGCAGCTATGGCCTCTGAAAACACAGAAAAATTCCACAAACTATGGAGATCTTGATTTATTTTTAAGTACTCTGATTCTTTTGATAAGTTGCATAATGGCTGATCGATTTCTGGATTTGTGATTTCCCCCATGAAAATGCAGATTTTGGATATACCGTATATACTCGAGTATAGGCCGACCCGAATATAAGCCGAGGCCCCCAATTTACCCCCAAAAAAACTGGCAAACTTATTGACTCGTGTATAAGCCGAGGGTGAGACATGCCTGTCCATCCCTGTGTGTCCGTCCATCCCTGTGTGTGTGTCCGTCCATCCCTGTGTGTCCGTCCATCCCTGTGTGTGTGTCCGTCCATCCCTGTGTGTCCGTCCATCCCTGTGTGTCCGTCCATCCCTGTGTGTCCGTCCATCCATCCCTGTGTGTGTCCATCCATCCATCCATCCCTGTGTGTGTGTGTCTCCATCCATCCATCCATCCATCCCTGTGTGTGTGTGTCTCCATCCATCCATCCATCCCTGTGTGTGTGTATCCATCCATCTGTGTGTGTGTGTGTGTGTGTGTGTGTGTGTGTGTGTGTGTGTGTGTGTGTGTCCAGCCTACCTGTGTCCCGAGCCTTTGTCCCGAGCCTCCGTCCCGTGCCTTGCCTCCTTGCCTCCGTGCCTTGCCGCCGTGCCTTGCCTCCGTCCCGTCCCGTCCCGTCCCGTGCCGTGCCTTGCCTTGCCTCCGTCCCGTGCCCTCTTCGTCGGCGCCTCGGCGGCCATTGTAAAATTCAAAAGCTGCGCCGCCGCCTTCGCCTGTGATAGGCGGAACACTGAATTTCCCAGCAGCCTGTGTTCCGCCTATCACGTACATCGTATCATCCTCGTCCGTAGTACGAGGATGATACGATGTCCGTGATAGGCGGAACACAGGCTGCTGGGAAATTCAGTGTTCCGCCTATCACAGGCGAAGGCGGAGCCGGAGGCGCGGCTTTTGAATTATAGAATGGCCGCTGTCTGTCTGCTCGACACGCTGATCGAGCGGGCAGACAGCGATGACTCGAGTATAAGCCGAGGGGGGCACTTTCAGCCTCAAAAAAGAGGCTGAAAATCTCGGCTTATACTCGAGTATATACGGTACATAGATATGTTAACTTGTGAATCTTGTACCGATGGACCTTCTCTAAACCTATTAGAAAATTACTCCTATAACCATTATGTGAAATGTTTGCTATTCAACCCCCCCCCCCCTTTTTTTATGTTTTCTCTTTGTCTTCTTTTTCCCCCTCCCCACTACTTTTCTCCTCTTTCCTTTTGTGTCTTTGGTTTTTCCTACCCCTTCTATAATGTGTTATTGCCTTGATAATGCTCTCAAAAGAAAAATTCTGAGCTGAAAATAATTTCTGTTCATAACATACAATAGGTTTTTTTTCTTGTTCTCTATTGTTATACTGGATGTACGCCTACATAGATGCTACTTGTTGTCCAGAAGCAATTTACAATATTTTACACGTTTGGCGTATTGTATGTGATATGCTAAAGCTGTTTCTGTATGTTTTGCTATAATTTTGTGCTATTTCAATACAAAATGTTATTGGTAAAAAAAAAAGCCTTTCTGCTATTATTTTTGCATTGAGGGGGAAATAACCAGTGATCCTGGTATTACCCCTCCTTTTGTAATTCAATCTAACAATGCCAAGCATGGAAGCATGCTGGCATGGTCAGTTTATGTGCTCTGTGACATCCTTGGCATTGCACAACGTGCCTGTATCTCAGGTAGTCAGTTTGGCCACCATGCCCTCCTCCCCTTGTCCAACCCTGCTGTGCTGATTGACAGCAGCTTGTGCTTGTGTTGACCAACCTGACAGTGGAGGTACAGGCACAGTGTCCTTTAAATCCAGGCAGTAAGGGGGAGTCACTGTATGTGACATGGCCCATTAGATATACACCCCCCCCATCCCCGCTATGGGGAGCAGGATAAAATGGAGGCTGTGCAGTCATGTGAATGCCATATACAGCACTAAGAAAAAAAGTATTTAGCCTTTTTAATTTATTTTCTTTTTGATAACAAATGTACAATTATAGTTAGGAATTGCTTTTATACTGTATTATAGTTTGCTAAGATAGTAGTAACAAACCAAAAAAAAGAGAGCTTTGCTTAGCAAAGAGAAGAAGGGTTGGAGAGGAGCAACATTGTTTCACGGTGAAGATCCGCTTTAAGCCTATAGAAAGGATATAACCAACTGTACTGAATTTTGTAAAGTTATTCATAACATAAAACCTACATTCTTAGTAGAAGAGATGAAAATGCCTACATTCTACTGCCCATTTAATGAATGTATGAATATTTGATAATAGACATCAGGCATGCACTGTCATAGAACAGGAACAGGCAGTAATAAATATTTCCATATGCATGGGATTGCATTATAGAGTAAAAACATTTTTTGCAGAGAAATTTACATTTTGAGCATTCATAAACTGTAATGAAGTGACAATGGCAATAATTTCAACACATATTGAAAAGAAATAATAAGATTGCTGCAATATACAGTACCACTTTCATTATTTCTGCAGAAAGTGTAGGTTCTGTGGTACCTCGATGGTATATTTTATTAACGGATTAAAATCAAATTCTACTGTAATAATTCAGCTTTAATTGGCAAGTCCACCCAAAAGTATTTTTTTATAGATATAGTCTGATGGATTAAGTCAGCCCCTATTTACTTACATATATTGGAGAATCCAGCAGAGAGATTTCCCACCACATTTTTTGACACTGTTTTGGTCCATTGGATGTTCTGGGTGTTCCCACCAAACTTTGCCTTTCATCTCTCCTATCTCAATCTCCATATTATATAATAGAGTCAAAATCCAACAGGTTTTGACTCTATTATAATCCATCAGGCTGTGAGAGTCCTGCATATAACATTTCATCTTCAAATAGCACACTCTGGTGTTGGGGGTTACAATTTATAAATATGTGACAGTTATTGAAGAAAAATATATTAAAGTGTGTGCCACTTCTGAGTGCCCAGGGAAGAATGATTGAAAAGATGGCCTTGAAAGAATACTGATGGACCGAATGATTTACTGGCTATTTTCTTAGGGAGTGCAGTGGTGAGATGTACCAACCCAAATTCCCACCCATGCTACTTACCCTGTTAATAACATTAAATTGAAAATTAGCCTGCCTATCTGTAATGGAAATTTGTAGGTAGTGTATATAATTGTATTCTATTTTATATGTATTGCACGATGCCCTCACTGTGCACACGGCACTAACAATGTTTTCAGTACATGTTTTGCATTCTTTCAAGTCTTGATTAGAATTAGCCTGCCTATGTAACGCCCCTTGTTACCATAAACGTACAATTGTAATATTAATGTGATACCTACATAATCATGTGTATAAAAAACTTCACATGCGTCATAATAAAGGAGAACGGTTATTTGGAAAGATTCTGAGCGTATCTTTTGTGTCTGTTCCCTACTGCAGTAGTTATTAATTTGGAACCACTAATCAATATGAGGATAGGAGTTGCCTATCAATTAAATATCCATTTCAGGGGATGAAGCCAGCCCAGCAGGGGTTATCAGGTGACCCTGAGTATCCGAAACGAGGAGCTTGAGACGATCCGGGAATTTCTGATAATCAGCCGGCTGAGGTAAGCCTTTTGCTTACATTTTGAGTTATCAGACTTCCTTGATCGGTAAGGCATTTTCAGGACAAAGGGTACCTATTTTACTCCCCTTAATCGAACTGTATTGATTAGTGGTTATATGCTATGTTGTCACTGTCTACTGTCCATCGGAGTGTTATTGAGGATAGGGAAGAATAGTGCTGTTCACAGGTATATGTAGTACATCTGCTAGATAAAGTAGTTTAGAGGCAAAAGGGTATAGGCACACGTAGAGAGGACTGGCCAGTCATTATGGGCATTAAATTAAGTAAGGGAATGATGGGTAAGAGACCCTCAAAAATGCCCAGCGCAAGAGGAGCGCTATATATGAACCGAAGGTGCGGTTCCGCCTATACTGAGCCCCTAGATTAATGGTTAAAGTGGACAGGGATCCACAAAGGGTAACTGGGTTACCACCAAAGTCCACAGGGACAAAGAATCATGCAGAGTATACAGCTAGAGAAACAGCTATTTATGTGAGCAGGATGGATCAAGAGTGACATTAACACTAGACAGAAAGGGATTTTTTGATGTTAAGTTGTGGGATGAATTTGGGGTCAGGCATTACAACTAGTAAAGTCAAGAAACAGTAATGAGAGTTAAAACAGAATGCTTTATATGTTGTCAGAGAGGGAAGATGGGATGAGCACTATGGCTGCCCGTCTGATCATAGAAGGTACAGTATGTGAAGTATGGAATTACAATACATTGGATGCAAAGGATATCAGAACAAAATAAAGAAAGCAGAAGTTTAAGCAAGGAAGTATTAAAAAGCGTTAAAAGAAAGTGAGAGAATGATATGCATGTGTTGTGTACAAATGGGAATAATGTAAGCAATTTTAGAGATATATTTGAGTATGTTTGTGAATGCTGGAACCTTTAGTTCTATCACTTGTGTGTGTTATGTACGCAAATGTGACCCCCTCCTTTGTGCTCTCCTGAAATAATGTAGATGGGATGAGAGTTTGGTGATAAGCTGGAGGACACCATGCCAATTTCAGTTTTTAGACAAAACATTTATAACAAAATGTGCTGGGTTAACGAATCTAATGATAAACAATGTGATCACAATTATTTTTGAATCTGTTTTCCAAACATGGTAAAATGAAGGTTACAAATTAACTGTGCCCACAATTTGAATACCCTGTGATAGTGGAAACAGTGCATTAAAAAAAAAAGAGAGAAATTGAGTAAAATTAAGTAATATGTCCCCCTTTAAGGACATTTATCTGTGCATATATATTAGTGTGTGATATTGAAATTATCATATGAGTATTAATTTCTAATATGAGTTTAACAATTTTATTAATAAATATAGATATATTGAAACTGGTTTAGACAACCTTTGGTTGGAAATGAAATCTAGGTTAATGGGGAAATTGGTAAAAATGGAATTAGTTTAGTTTAAGATAACAATTTTGTAATTTTACATTTATTGAGTGGAAAGAAAAAAGGATTAAGATGAGGTTGTTAATTTGAATACAGCTGCAATAATGTTTAACAAAGCCAAGATGAATGGGATACATAAGGAAGTTTTTCTACAGAAATGAAATCTTAAAGTCTGATAATAACTTAATGTGTGGTCCATGATGTGAGAGTAATAATAAATAAAATGGAAATATAACAGACCCATCACATCAAGTCCACACACCCTGTTAGGATAGATGCTGCCTGCAGCCAGTTGGTTTATAGTTTTTTATGTGGCGGAGTACTTTGTTTTTATGTATTTTTATTTTTGAAATCCAAAGCAGAATGTGAATGTGAAATGATGCGCCCCTTTTCCTTGTAAGTGCAGTGGGTATAAGTAGAAGAATATTTTGGATTTATGGACATCTCTGCATGACTGCAGGGTATTCTTATCATTTATAATAATATTGCCAGGAAAAAGTTGTCTTTTTGAAACATGAAACTGGAGTTCTTACACAAACAGCATGATAGGAAAAAGCCATTGTTATATTTATGCAAGCTGGACCCAGTAATGAAGGGTTCACTCTGATATATCAGAGCTGTAGCTTTATGCAAAGTTGCTATTAGACAAAGTTACAGATATTATTTTGGTTGAATATTTAATTTTTAATAGTCCGACATTCTGCACAGCAAATATATAGCTAAGTGTTTGTCTAATGAAAGGTTCAAAATATGAATTTGTTTTGTGTGTTTATGTACAAATCTAACAATGAAAAATGTGTACATTTGAATCCAGCCACCTTATTGCCTCTATTGGAGGAGGCTGGAGACAAAGAAAAAGCACATGTGTTAAATTGATGATGTGGGAATCAGCTGCTGTGAGCCCAGTGCAAGACACACTCCCTGGAGACCCGTGTATTTACTTTTTTGTAGTGTCATTCCTGGTTTTATACCGAGGATGAAGTTTATCACCCAGAAGGATTCCCTGTATTCAGAGTCATTGGATCCTTTTTCCCCAGCTCCAGAAGCAGAGCTCCATGTTTTAGAAAAGCCTGTGAGCTATAAAAAGAGTATATATTTATATAGATAGTCGAGATATAGAGAGCTTTTGGTTCCATTTGAAGGGCCAGAAGTTTGTTTTTACTTCGGCAGGTAAACCAATCAAGCATGCCAAGTTAATTTGATGGGCTATTTTCAGCCTTCCAGGTTCTTGCTGAGGTAGCCATACTAACAGTAAAATTCACACATGGAAGCAGATCAGGCGACTCTAAGGATGCTGCATTTACAGCCCCGGACACTTGCTGGTTCTGTGATACTCACAGATTCCACCCTAGTTTTGGCCCAGTAGAGCTGGGATTAATAATTCAACTTTAAGGACCCCAGAACTAGAAGCACAAGTGGTCCACAGAGGGCAACTTCTTATGAAACAAAACTTTGGAAAAGGTGATCATTTATGTCTGCCAGGCACTCTTCCCTTCAGCTTGACACGTAGACCGTGTCATCAGTCACAAGTAGTTATGGCTGCCTTAGTAAATGAGCGTGGGATAGAGCCAGGGTTCTCCACAGTTGTTTTTATAACACACCACTTCTTGTTTTACCTGTTACCAAAGGTGTTACCAAAAGCTGAACATCCCTTCCAGAGATAACAAAAAGATATATCCAGATGCCCAAGTCAGGATCTTATGAGTATGTATTTTGTTTGTATGGACATGTTTTCTGGATGTCCAGTGGCAAATGCTACTGCAAAGGCCACAGTAAAAAGGTGTTCTCAGAAGTCATTTTTAAGTACAGAGTGCAGAATCTACAGAGAGTAACAGAGGAAATCATTTTTATAGGAGAGTCCTTACTAGAAGTTTTGAGGTTTTATTTTTACACCCCCTACTGTCTACAATGTAGCGGACAAAGTAGAGTAAGAAACTAGAAAACTTTTGCCTGAATGTTTTATTATATTTTATCAAGCCCCTAAGTGGATGTTGGACTCTCTCCCTATGGGATTTGGGTTGGGAGTGTGTTACTCACTTGCTTATATTTTGTCTCAGCAGCTGAAGTCCTCCATTCGGATCTCACAGAGAATGTTGCTGATCTTTTAAGGTTTTTGACAAACTTATTTATGTGTTTTCTCCCCAATTCCAGATCCTTAAAGTTTGGAAGGATCTAAAACTAAAGCCAGGTGACTTGTGGATTGTTAAGAGACATTTATATATAAGGAAATGTTTGGAGACTCAATACAGCATCTATTTCATGTACAGTTTTGCAAAACTTGAAGGAAAAGTCACCTGGATCCACACCAGACAGTGAAAAAATGTCCAAATTAAAGAAATCTCTATGTTTGATTTGTTTCCCTCTTGCGATAACAGTCTAGGGTATTTTTTGATTCAATTACTTTAATTGTAAGGGATATATATATATTTGAAAAGTAGTTTAGCCATGTTGAAGTCATATTTGTCTTTTGTACCTCTTCCATTTTATGTAGAATTGTCTGTGTTTACATGTGCTGATAAGTCAGCATACCAGCAATTAAGCTAGAAGGCCATTCTGGCCACAGGAGTGTACAGCCAGTACTCTGTAAATATGTCTTATCAATCATTTGTTTTTCACAGTGAAAAGTCATTTTGTAATGAAAAAAGCTGCTGAGCTATTATTTTCTCCACAATGGAGTTTTTGCCTCTTTGGCCAGGACTACCTCCACCTAAGCGTGTGGAGGTTCCAGGTTAAAGGTGATAGCAGGTATGGTTAGTGATCAAAATATTGATCAAAAGAGAGGAGACTGTAATGGAAATTTGTAGGTAGTGTATATAATTGTATTCTATTTTATATGTATTGCACGGTGCCCTCACTGTGCACACGGCACTAACAATGTTTTCAGTACATGTTTTGCATTCTTTCAAGTCTTGATTAGAATTAGCCTGCCTATGTAATGCCCCTTGTTACCATAAACGTACAATTGTAATATTAATGTGATACCTACGTAATCATGTGTATAAAAACCTTCACATGCGTCATAATAAAGGAGAACGGTTATTTGGAAAGATGCTGAGCGTATCTTTTGTGTCTGTTCCCTACTGCAGTAGTTATTAATTTGGAACCACTAATCAATATGAGGATAGGAGTTGCCTATCAATTAAATATCCATTTCACTATCCAAAAAAATACCAAAATATCCAATCCTATTTTTGAAATAAACCAATGCTTTATTACTCAGAACTAGGGTTGAGCGAACCCGAACTGTAAAATTTGGGTTCGTACCGGACTTTTGGGTTTTTGGTACCCGGACCGAAAACGAACAAATTACTGTATGTTTGGGTTCGAGTTCAGTGTTCGGCAATGTAATGGCGCTTTTTCAAAAGCTGCAGGGCAGCCAATCAACATTCGTTTAACTCATGTGCCCTTAAAAGCCATCACAGCCATGCCTACTAATGGCATGGCTGTGATTGGCCAGTGCAGCATGTGACCCAGCCTCTATATAAGCAAGCTACACCTCTACGCCCTGCATATGGGAATACTGCTTCATCCAGCAGCAAATCCATGGGCTTTCTTTTTAGCCCTCTGTCGGGTCTACTTTGTGGGAAAGGTTTTTTGAAAACTCTGAGCCGATTGAGGCTACCAGCTATTTGAAGCAAGGTTTGTTATCATACGACAACAGAGACAGCTACATATTGGTAGCAACTTCCTCTCCCCCTATAGTCATAAGTAGGAAAGGTGGACCTTATGGAAGCAGCCGTGACCAGACATTTGCTTGGAATAGAGTTATGCATACCAGCAACCGGCATCCCATGCAATTTTTCTATCGCATCAATTATTGATGAATTATTTCAGAAATATCAATCTGCCATCTAATTATCGCTCTTCACCCTTAATGAAAGTTATCTGATATCAGCAATTAGAAACTTGTCGGGTGTGAGTTTATAAGTAAAGCGTATGTTCAACATATATTGGTTTGCTTATTTTATATAACCATGTATATACACATTTTTAGATACACCACAGGGACATTGTCAGTCTAGCAGTCCCTTTGGTTTAAGTCTGTTTTTGTCCTGTATTTGTCAAATAAAGTATTTTTTATGTTTTGAATTTTTGTGTGGTGTTGGTGGTCATTTATAATCCCACTTGCACAGGGGGTATTTCTTTTTTAAACTATAAAAGCAAGAGGCACATAGCACAGCACGTCACTCTGCTTTAGATAGTGTAGGGAAAGGTTGCTGCTGCTTCTTTGAGGGAGTTGATGGAGAGAATTAGATAGGAGTCCTGATTCAGAAATCTAATTACTCAGCGATCTACCTTGATTTTCTTGTGTGGGTGCAGTGCACAATCTTTTTACATTGCCCTGAGCCCAGTGCCAGAGAAAAGATAACTTTTATCTATCTGTTAGGTTGGCGTCGGTGGGCATTTTATGCAAGCTCAGTGCACCAACACTGCATATGTTACTGTAAGATACACCCTATAGATACTGTTGATCTATTCTGCTATTGTAAAAAACACCCATTTAGGGCCAAAAAAAATATTTTGCAGTGTTTCCTGCATATCTGTACATGTGAGATACACACTTTAGATAATGTTCTTCTATTGTGCTATTCAAAAAAATAATAATTTAGGGCAAAAAAATGTTTTTTGAATAGCATTTTCTGCATATCTGTACGTGTGAGAAACACCCTTCAGATACTGTTGTTCTATTCTGCTATTCTAAAAACACCCATTTAGGGACAAAAAATATATATTTTACAGTGTTTCCTGCATATCTGTATGTGTGAGATACACACTTTAGATACTGTTCTTCTATTAAAAAAAAATAAAATTTTTGGATTTTATTTTTTTTTTAATAGCATTTTCTGCATATCTGTACGTGTGAGATACACCCTTTCGATACTGGTACTCTATTCTGCTATTCTAAAAACACGCATTTAGGGCAAGATCCTAAATTTGAGAAATATGAGGACAACGTCAAAGAAGGGACATGGCCCGGGTCGTGGTGCTGCTGGTGGAGCTCCTGTTGCAGGGATAGGATGTGGTCGATCTGTGCCAGCTACACGCACAAGTGAAACACCTTCATCAGGTGCGAGTAGGCGACAGAGCCTGCAGCGGTATATGGTCGGGCCTAATACGGCTCTACAAATATTGAGGCCAGGACAAGTACAGGCAATAGTAGATTGGGTTGCTGACAGTGCCTCCAGTTCCTTCACATTGTCTCCCACCCAGTCTCCTGCTGAAAGATCAGAGTTGGCACCTGCAGCCGATGTCCATCAGTCTTTCACCTCAACCCCTTACAAATCAGCCAAGCAGTCTGAGCCCCAAATCATACAGCAGTCTCTTCTGCTTTTTGATGACTGGCAGGGTTTCCCAGGGCCATCCACCTAGCCCTGCCCCAAAAGTGGAAAAGCTTGTGTGCACCGATGCCCAACCACTTATGTTTCAAGATGAGTACATGGAAGGACCATTGCAGCACGTCTCAGATGATGACGAAACACAGGTGCCAACTGCTGCTGCTTTCGCAATTGTGCAGACCGACAAGGAGGGCAGGGGTGAAGACTGGGTGGAAGATGATGTGGAGGAAGATGAGGTCCTCAACCCCACATGGAATCAACGTCATGCAGGTGACCTGTGTAGTTTGGCTCCTCCTGCTTCCTCTTCTGCTGTAGTCTCGGCCTCTTCATCCACCTCTGTAGTGACAGTGGCACCTGCCAACCCACAGAGGATCTGCCAGCAACACTACCACCTGGGTCATCAACCATCTCCACAATGTCCCGTGGAAGCGTTCAGCTCTCTATCTCCCAAACACTGGAGCGGAAGAGGAAGTACCCCCCTACCCACCCGCGATCCCTGGCCCTGAATGCCAGCATTTCAAAATTCCTGGCCTTTGAAATGCTGTCATTTCGTCTGGTGGAGATGCAGAGTTTTAAAAGCCTGATGGCATCGGCTGTCCAACAGTATGTCATGCCCAGCCGCCACTACTTTTCCAGGCGAGCCATCCCTTCCCTGCAAAATCAAGTGGGGGACAAAATCAGGTGTACATTGCACAATGCCAACTGTAGCAAGGTCCACCTAATTACGGATATGTGGACCAGTAAGTATGGTCAGGGACGTTATATCTCCCTAACAGCACACTGGGTAAATGCAGTGACGGCTGGGCCTGAGGCAGATAGTAGTTTGGCGCATGTCCTTCCACCACCGAGGATTGCAGGGATCTTCAGTTTACCTCCTGTTGCTAACTCCTCCTACTCTGCTTCTTCATCCTTCTACCGCCTCCTCATCCGGTCAGCTGAACACCTTCACCACCAACTTCAGGCCAGGGGTAAACAACAGCAGGCAGTTTTAAAACTTTCCTGTTTGGGGGAAAAAACCCACACCGTGCAGGAGTTGTGGAGGGATATGGAACAGCAGACCGATGAGTGGTTGGTGGCAGTGAGCCTCAAGCCTGGCCTGGTGGTGTGCGATAATGGGCAAAATCTCGTAGCAGCTCTGGGCCTAGCCGGTTTGACACACATCCCTTGCCTGGCGCATGTGCTGAACTTGGTGGCCCAGAGGTTCCTTAAAAATTACCCCGATATGCCAAAGTGCGCACTTTCTGCGTTCTCACCCTGCTGCTGTTCGCCTGTCAGCGCTGCAGCGTAAGTTCGCCCTTCCCGCTCACCGCCTCATATGTGATGTGCCCACAAGGTGGAACTCCACCTTGCACATTCTGGCCAGACTGTGCAAGCAGCAGCATGCGATAGTGGAATTTCAGCTGCAGCACACACACGTGAGTCGCTCTGTGGTACAGCACTACTTCACAACCAATAACTGGGCCTCCATGCAAGACCTGTGTGCCTTGTTGCGCTGTTTCGAGTACTCCACCAACATGCCCAGTGCCGATGACGCTGTTCTCATTGTTACTATCCCAGTTCTATGCCTCCTTGAAAAAACGCTTCGAGCGGTGATGGAAGAGGATGTGGCACAGGAGGGGGAGGAGGAGGGACCATTTCCAAGGCTTTCAGGGCAGTCATTCACAAGTGGCTACGAGGGTGGGTTCCTGCACCAAAAAACGGCAGGTACACAATTGTGCAGCAAGGGCACAGTTCTGGAGGATGACGAGGTGGAGGATAAGGAGGAGGAGACAGAGGAGGAGGAGACAGAGGAGGAGGAACTGTGTTCACAGCAGGGTGGCACCCAGACTAGCTCATGGCCATCACTGGTGCGTGGCTGGGGGGATACAGAGGACACAGACGATACACCTCCCACAGAGGACAACTTTACGTTGCCTCTGGGCAGCCTGGCACACATGAGCGATTACATGCTGCAGTGTCTTCGCAACGACCGCCGAGTTTCCCACATTCTAACTGGCGCTGATTACTGGGTGGCCACGCTGCTGGATCCCCATTACAAGGACAACGTACTGTCCTTAATTCCCTCACTGGAGCATGATCGTAAGATGCGTGAGTACAAGCGCACACTGGTAGACGTGCCGCTGGTGGCATTCCCACCTGACAGCGGGGGCACGGTGGAAGCGCAAGGCGAAGGCAGAGGAGGAGGAAGAGGTTGCCAACGCAGCCGGGGCAGCCGGGGCAGCCGGGGCAGCGCCTCAGAAGGCAGGGTTAGCATGGCCAAAATGTGGAAAAGCTTTGTCAGCACGCCACAACAACCAGCACCACCAACTGAGATGAAGCGTCTTAGCAGGAGGAAGCATTTCACCAACATGGTGGAGCAGTATGTGTGCACCCGCCTACACGTACTGAATGATGGGTCTGCCCCCTCCAACTTCTGGGTCTCCAAATTGGGCACATGGCCTGAGCTTGCCCTTTACGCCTTGGAGGTGCTGGCCTGCCCTGCAGCCAGTGTATTATCTGAACGTATATTTAGCATGGCAGAGGGCGTTATCACAGACAAGCACAGCCGCCTGTCCAGAGCCATTGTGGACAAGCTCACGTTCATTAAAATGAACCAGGCATAGATCCCACGGGACTTGTCCGTACCTTGTGCAGAATAGACATGAATACCGGTGTTCTGACAAAAACTGTTTGGCCATTGGATAGTGTCTGCCCATACTGCGCAGGCGCAGCGCTTGCGCGGTACAGAGGACAAGGAGATTCCAAAAATCTCCAAAGATAAACGGTGCCAGCGCAATGAGTGCAGGTTCAAGCCCCACCATCCAAGTGGAGTAAATTACTGACATTTGGGATATTCTGCCTGCCAAATAGTATTTGTGTAGGTGGGGTAATCCTAGACCCCCTCTTTGCCTATGTAAATAAAGAGTCTGTTGTGGAATTCTATAGCCCGCTTTCCCCCAGGTGAATTTGAGGACTTTGGTTTGAAATGATTTCATATGGTCTTTTTTAATAGGGATTGGAAGGGAGCGAAACAGGTATAAAGGAGTCTGGGAAGCAGGGTCATCTTAACAGAATTAACCCTCCTGATCCATGATAGGATGTATTTAGACCATGTTGTGAGATCTAGCTTGAGTTTCCGTTACATGGGGGGGGTGTAATTGCTGTGATAGAGGTTTTCTCTTTTTGCTGTGAGGTTGATTCCCAGGTATTTAATGGAAGAGGTACTCCATTGGAAATTAAGGTTCTTTTGTGAGAGGTTTACAGTGTCTGGTGGAAGGGAATGTTGATAGCTTGTGACTTTGAATAATTTACTCGTAGGCCCGAGATCTTGGAAAATTAATCTAAGGAGTGGCAAAGATTGGAGAGAGAGGTTATAGGGGTGGTAAGGAATAGAAGGATGTCGTCTGCAAACAGGCCACATTTGTGAACCTGAGAGCCACATTGAACTCCTTGCATGTTGGGGTCCTGGCGAATGGAGGTGGCGAGTGTCTCAATTGCTATTGCAAAGATTACTGGAAATAAGGAAATAAAGGACAGCCTTGTCTGGTGGCCTTGAAGCCTAATATTGGCTTTAGGATTTGAATAAAGAGATCGGATGAGGCCCATAAACTAGTCGCCAAAGCCCCAACGTTCAAGGATTGTAAAGATGTATGGACAGGAGACCGAATCAAAGGCCTTTCGAAGGTCCAGTGATAAAAGCATGCCTGATTGTTTTAGACCTCCTGGCCAGTTTGTCTGGAGGATGGAGACTATGTCTATGGCTCTTCTGATCTGATCAGGGCCCTGTCTGCCTGGGATGAACCCCACTTGATCCTTATGAACATATCGGTTAATGAAGGAAGTTAGACGATTTGCAAGGAGTTTGGTAAGGATTTTTAAGTCGCTATTGATGAGGGAGATGGGTCTATAATTACTGACTCCTTCCGGGTTTTTATCCGGTTTCGGTATTACTGCAATGTAGACTGTGCTTAGGTGAGGATCAAGTAGGGTTCCCTGTGTCTTTGCGTTAAATGTGGAGTCAAGGTGGTGGTAAATGTCTTGTAATAGGGGTTAGGGAGACCATCTGGGCCTGGAGCAGAACCTGATTTGAGGTTCTTAATGACTTTCTGTACCTCTTCTTCTGAGAAGGGGGCCTGCAGCATTTTATTTTTTATTTTTATGTATTTTATGTTATTTTAAGTTATTTCCCTATCCACATTTGTTTGCATAGCACTTGCCACGCGCTTAACAACACATTGCTGGCATTTGCAGCCCTCTAGCCCTTTACATTACTTTTTTAGAGCCATTTTAGTCCTCAAAAGTTTGTGTCCCCATTGACTTCAATTGGGTTCGGGTCCGGGTTCGGGGTCAAGTTCGGGTCAGGTTCGGGTCCCGAACGCAAACTTTTTTGTGAAGTTCGGCCGAACCTGTCGAACCCGAACATCCAGGTGTCCTCTCAACTCTACTCAACTCTACTCTACTCAGAACACACGTATAAACATGTAAGAAAATAAGAAGTAGACCATCATTGCACAACCTTAGTGCTTGCCCAGCACTAAGATTACCAATATAAAGAGGAGTTTCTAAACTGGCCACCAATGTAATGGGGATTTACACTGACCACTAATTTAATAGGAGCATTCACAGTAACCACCAATGTAAGAAGGGATTTACACTGACCACCAATGTAAGGGGAACCTTTACATTGGCCATTAGTGTGAATGAAAGGATTTTACACCAAGCTCCAATGTAATGAGAAGATTTACACTGACCACCAATGTAACTAAGACTTTTAGACTGCTTTCACATTTGTATGTGTCGGAATGCATGCAAAATCACTTTCCTGACACCACAGAAATGTGCTTCCCTTTAGCAGATACACAGCAGTGCCATTAATTGTTAATGACACCTTCACGCATCTGCTGAGATGTGCGTATTCACATCCACCAAAATTCAGGGTGCTTTGGCACCATGTTATATTGAAAAAGGGTTCCACATCCAATTTGCTTACCTTTGCAGAACAGGATGATGTTAGGCTTAAAGTGGTGTTCCACACAAAAAATAAATGATTAAAATTCCTAAAAAAATAAAAAAAAAATGTGAAAAAAAAAAAATGAACTCACCTCTAAATGCCTGTTACTAGGGGGTCCCTTCGTAGTCTGCCTCCTTCAGTGCCTGGGCTGGTGACATCATTTCCCCTTGGCACAGGAAGAGCTCAGTTCTGCCCCCTCCCTCCTATCGGTCATCTGGGACACGTGACAGGTCCCAGATGACTGCGCAGTTAATCACGGTGTGCGGCACTGCTCGTGCATGCGCAGTGGGTGCCCAGCTGTGAAGCCACAGCCAGGTGCCCACAGCTGCAATGCCGGCACCGCTGAGCAGAGGGGGGATGAGCAGGGCTTCCCCTGCATCGCTGGACCCTGGGACAGGTAAGTGTCCGATTATTAAAAGTCAGCAGCTGCAGTATTTGTAACTGCGGACTTTCAATTTTTTTTTTTTAGGGGAACTTCTTTTAAATGACCACAGTTGTAGGCAAGACTTTCCAGCATGCCCCTTTATCTCTCCAGTGGGCAGTATTCAGCAGAAGTGATGGTGAATATGACTTCAGGGGGGCATGATATACATATGAATGCTGCCTCTGTTTACATATCAATTCCACTGATCCACAGCTATTTCCCTTTTAATGCAGCTTCTATTTACATATTAATGCAGCCATTATTTACATGTAAACACAGGGTCTGCAGGTGAGACATCTGTGCACAACAGAGCTGGGCAGCATTAGTAACAGAACTTCACACTGAGATATCGGGACACAGCACAGGGCTAAAACATCAAGGGACAAGGAAATTTAAACTGGGCAATTATGAGGCAGCTGCTTTGGGCCCCACAACAATGATGGGGCCCAAGGCAGATGCCCCTTTAGCTCTGCCTTAAAAACGGTCCTGATTAATGTACTTTAATTCTTTCTTTTACTAACTCTTTGGACAATCATCCTTTTGTGGTCCTTTTTTGTTCTTATTATTGGGAACATTTGTGTCTTTAACTGTATTCTGTGTTTTTTTTAGGTAAGTGGTCAGTTTTAGCTCCCTTTCAAAGCAAATATTTTGTTGTTGCAAATTTTACCTTAAAAAAATGCAAGTGCACATATAAAAAAACGACAGAGGTCTCATAATAGGACAGCGGTTCAGACATTCTATTATGGGCTGACAAATGCAGAAATGGGGGAAAAGATTATTATTATTATCATCACTGTTTAAATAAACCTCTGTTGAATGTTTTATTAAATACAATGTTCCAATTTCTAATTATAGGCTGATAAAAGCAAAACCATGAGAAAATGTTTTTACTGTTATTTTTAACACTTTGTCTTCTTTGGGGAAAATGTTTATTTCTATGTGCCAATCAAGTACACATAGAAAAAAATACTTCAGAAGCTGTCTTTGAGCACGACAGTTTGTAACAAGAAAATCCATGTGATCACTAGGCAATTGCTGACCTGGAGATCACATGATCAAAAACCACACTGATTATTTCCCAATTGCTAAACTGGGTGGTTCTCGTTCACTGCAAATCCCAAAACAGAATGCAATATTCTCTCTACCCAAGGTGTCATGCAAGGTGATGTCAAGCTACAAATTGCAGACAAGGGGTTGAAAGACACACAATATTTTATTTTTATTTTTAGCATCCAATTAAGATCCAGCATTTAAGTTGTGTAAGTAGGGGAAAAAAAAGAACAGAGAAACTATTATTCACTATAATCTATTTCATTCTATTCCAATATGTTCTTTATGTGATTTGAAATAGCTTTTCTTAGTACGAACAATAATAGTACGAATAACACATGCCTTGGTGTGATACAATTACACCCTATTATATCTATTAACCATTATAGCGGCCATGTAAGCCATTAACCATATTTAAGTTGCTGTCATCATGAATTCTAAAGTAAACAATATGAAATCCAATGCAGCTGAATGCTTTGTGTGTAGATAAATAATGTGTCAAGGTAAACACATCAAAATGACAAGCAGCAATGGCATATTTTTTGTAAATTTCAGATACCCACAGAGAACATAATCCAGTTACATTGTTATTGCTGTAATATTACATTGGCTCTCCTAGTGAAAATGTGTATCAATTTGCAGGAATAACACCCAACATCAGTAAGAAAATGTAGTTTAGTTCAGCTATTATTAATGCTATAATTATTCTGCATTATTAGCATTATTAGTTATTTGTTATGATGAGTTAGGCTGATAGTAGAAAAAAGTGGGAAGTATGCACTTTATACCTGCAATCTTTTTCTTTTTTTCTTTTCTTTTTTTTTTTAAACGAACAGGTCATTAGAATTTGCTATATTAAATCTTGCATGTAAATCTGACAGTCTGAATGGGTCTAATTTCCATTCTATATTTATGTGCTCTTGGAATCTCCAGCAAAATCTATTTTATTTCCATAGTTCTCAAAATTTAGATTTCTTTGGATCTAAATAGATAAAGACCTGGGTCAGGGTGCTTCATGGTTGCTGCCCTCCCATCAACCCAAGTCACCTGCATCCTCTCTCACACAAAACCATGTAACAAGAGGCTGTTTGAATGTGACTTTACTAAATTTATAACATTTGGTAGACTTTAATGGTAGTTGTTATGGTAATGGAACCTGGTTGATTTTTCAAAAACAGCAATAATTAACCGTATTATTACCAAAATTTGCTCTTTCAGCTGCAAACTAAAGTCGTTCAAAACTCATGAAAAGGGCTAATTTTATTTATTCATTTTTTATGCCTTGGTTTGATTTTTTTTTCTCCCCAATGGAGCAGGTTCCCAATGCTTTCATATCAATTTACAAGCAAACTGTTTTTATCCCACCATGCAAATATGTACAGGTATCTTACATGTTGTTATTCATAGTACAAAACCTCTGTGTTGTAACAAAAAAATAATGAGAAGTTAAACGTAACATAGACATTGGAGCACGGTCCAACTTTTCAAGCAATAAAACCAAAAACAAATGTTTTCATGTTGCCTGAGTGTGCATAGTCATGCTAAGTAGAAGGTGGGTGCAGCTGAACTTTTCTCAATAAATAGATTATACCTTTATCCTAGTAACCTGGACATTGCACCCAATAAATGAGAAAACTTGTATCCCATCATGAGAGCTACAAGCTCTTACTATTAAGTAATGGCATCCATCCCATCAAATACATAATTAGTGTGATATGCTCCATATCTCCCAGTGGGAAATATTATTTTTGTTTGCACTCCCATTGCTGGTCATCAATCATATTATCTGTTACACACAGCAAAGCAGAATAGCATGACATAAAATGTATAATATTTAAATCTTTGGTAAAAAAAAATTGTGTCTGTGTTTTAAAAGAGAAGTATGGGAATATTTTTTTTAATTATTATTATACAGGATTTATATAGGGCCAACAGTTTGCGCAGCACTTTACAACATGAGGGCAGACAGTACACTTACAATACAAATCAATACAGGAGGGATCAGAGGGCCCCTGCTCATTAGAGCTTACAGTCTAGAAGGGTGGGTCAAGTGGAAACAAAAGGGAATAACTGTGGGGGATAAGCTGATGGAGAAATTGAAAAAAACTGTTGTTAGGTGTGGGTAGGGTAGGCTTTTCTGAAGAGAATGGTTTTCAGGGATTGTCTAAAAGCTAATAGAGTAGGAGATAAGTAGGAGACAGATTGGGGTAGGGCATTCCATAGGATTGGAGAGGCTTTGGAAAAGTACTGGAGTCGAGCATGGGAGGAGGTTATGAGGTAGCTAGAGAACAGGAGGTCTTGAGAGGAACGAAGAGAACAAGTAGGTTGGTATTTAGATACTAGGCTAGTGAAGTAGCTGGGGGCTAAATTGTGGATGGCTTTGTACGTAGTTGTTAGCATTTTGAATTTAATTCTTTGGCCGAGTGGAAGCCAGTGGAGGGATTGACAGAGAGGGGTAGCAGAGCGATTGGTAAGGTGGATGAGTCTGGCAGCAGCATTCATGATGGATTGAAGAGGTGATAGATTACAGTATGTAGAGGTAAGCCAATGAGAAGGGAGTTGCAGTAGTTGAGGTGAGAGATGACCACCGACTAAATTAAGAGCTTAGTTGTGCCAGTGGTTAGAAAGGGGCGCATTTTGGAGATGTTGGGGTAGGACTCTAACAGTGATTAGACGCGGTGCTTAAAGGAGAGTTCAGAGTCCATGAGTACACATAGAAGCTTGGCCTGTGGGGATGGACTTATAGTTGTAGCATCGATTTTGACAGAGAGATCAGGGGAAGGGGCATATTATAAGTTCGAAAAATATTATAAGTTTGGTTTTGGATAGATTAAGTTTGAGGAAGTGGTGTGACATCCAGACTGATATATCTGATAGTAAATTAGTGATACATGAGGAGACAGAGGGAGTGAGCTGAGGGGTAGAGAAATTGATTTGGGTGCTGTCAGCGTAGAGGTGATATTGGAAGCCATGGGAGGCTATCAGCTGACCGAGGGAGGAGGTATAGGTTGAAAATAGGAGAGGTCCAAGAACAGAACCTTGGAGGGCTCCAACTGAGAAAGGAAGAGGAGAGGAGGAAGTAGAAACGCTAAAAGTACGGTTGGATAAGTAGAAAGAGAACCAGCAAAATTGCACAGTCACAGAGACCAAAGGCTGGAGTTTTTTGAGGAGGAGGGAGTGGTCAACCGTATCAAAGGCAGAAGAGAGGTCCAGGAGTAGGAGTACAGAATAGTGTCGGTGGTTTTGGCTGTTAGTAGATCGTTTGTTGGTTTGAGGAGGGCAGTTTCTGGTAAAAACTGTAAAAACGGGACACACAGGAGTGCAGAGAGATTCACAGGAGAAGTACAGCCAAGCTTTGACTGTAGTTCTCCTTTAAGTGAGATTTAGCATCTAGGATTAAATATATTGACCTAGAAATTGCAGCTTCATGTCACTTGTGTCTCCGTATGTCTACATATATAGATAATTCACATTAGAGTGTACATTATTATTATTGAGTATTATTATGGTAATTTGTATTTCTGTTACTAAAATTACTACTCTTTCTGTCATCTTAATCAAAGTGACAATAAATGTGTAGCACTCTCCTAGTGTAGAACAGACTGCTAGGTAAATTTAGTTCCTTTGTAATCAGTGGATCATGGGTTGATTGTTTAGGTCTGCTCAGTGTCTCACAGGCTGCTGCTCTGATTACTTTCTCCTGCATTCTAGAGGATTCTGAAATTATAGTGGGTGTAAAAACAGTAGGCAGTCTGAATATTTATGCATCTCCACCCAAATCACTGGGAAGATGTGGTGTGAGAAGGTGGTGGGAGAGCCCATAAATAGGCTGGGGCTTGAGGCAGAGGAGCAGCGGTCCTGGGTCCATTGGGTCCAGTGCAGCTGGAGAAGACAACTGTGCAGGGGCTCTGCCCCTGGGGCAGTTTGCTGGAGGGATCTGTGTGTAAGACACAAAGGTCCCAGCTGGGTTTAGCTGGTGGGCCTATTTGCAATCTAAAAACCAAGGATCAGGTGGGGTCTGGAGAGAGCCAGGAGGAAGTTGGTGGGAAAAAGTCCATCTGTCCTATGGTGGTGTGAGTCTACATCTCCCTCACTAGGAAGAGCCTGGTAGATATCGGCAGGAGGCAATCGATGATCCTGTGGCTCAGTGAGTGAGTAACCTTTTTACTGAGGAGTTAGTGACTATGTATAGCTTTTAAACTCTGGAAGGAGTACAACTCCAAGTAAAGGTGGGGCATTCAGCTATTGTACAGTGCAGCCAGCAGTCTGAGAAGTGCAGTCAGAAAATGAGACGTCCTCAAGTTATCCAGTTCTACAGTTTCCGGGTTATCCCATGTTCCCTCTCCCTATCCCAGTTCATTATTCTCAATAAAAACCCAAAAAGAAACACCTAGACTATTCTTTGGAGACAGTGGAAGAATTCAAGAAATGATGTGTGCCCGGCTGTGTGTGTTCTGAGGGGGAAATAACTCTTGAGTGGGTGCACTTTATTTTTTTTATTTTTTTTAAAAGATAAGTTTGCGTTAAAAAATAAATAAATGTAAATTTTTTGCAGGTAAAAAAATATAAAAAAATTAAAATTACTGTTTTAGGGTGTCATGCAGGACTCCTACAGACAGTCAGTGTAAGCTGTCTGTTAGTACATGATATGAACAGACAGTTTCACAAAGAAGAATCAATGAACTACCTAGAGTGCTCAACAGTGCCCCAGTAGTTCATAGAGAACTACAAGCCAACAGCCACAAAGTATGTTGGTACTTGCAATTCATCAATTCACAGAACTCTGTGAATGAATGACGTGGCGGTATGGATGCGCTTTTGTCAAATAGTGACGGCAGGTACAGGGAGAAGATTCCCTGCTTGCTGTCACAGAGCTCGGATCAGGAAGAGGCTAAAAACGGGTGGAACATGTAACATGTTCCCAAAGGTGAACTTGTCCTTTAATAATTGAACAAATTCAAGTAAGAAGCCTTTTCCAGTTTTAGTGAATCAACCCTAAATTATATCTTTCTTTCATGTAAATGACTGACTTATTCCATACATAAATACTCTTAATGCTCCCATGGCATTACAATTTACATTAAGTGGTCTATTTATAAAACATTTAGTGCGAATATCTCCGCGTTTGTGCAAAGTCTTGAATAATACCCTTATTATTTGTAATATTTGGGAAATGCCAGTTTCTTCTTTTTGCCTTTTCCAGGGCAAACGTAACATTTCCTAACATTTTATTCTCCTGTTTACCTTGTTTTGGTTTCTCCACAGTAGGGATGAGCCGAACACCCCCCTGTTCGGTTCGCACCAGAACCTGCGAACAGACCTAAACTTCGTGTGAACTTTAGAACCCTATTAAAGTCTATGGGACTCGAACGTTCACAATCTAAAGTGCTCATTTTAAAGGGTAATATGCAGGCTACTGTCCTAAAAAGTGTTTGGGGACCCGGGTCCTGCCCCAGGGGACATGGATCAATGCAAAAAGAAGTTTTAAAAACGGTAGTTTTTTCAGGAGCAGTGATTTTAATAATGATTAAAGTGAAACAATAAAAGTGTAATATTCCTTTAAATTTCGTAGCTGGGGGGTATCTATAGTATGCCTGTAAAGGGGCGCATGTTTCTGCTGCTTAGAACTGTCCCTGCACAAAGTGTCATTTGTGCAGGAAAAAAAGTCTTTTAAAATCACTTGCGGCTAAATTGTCGGCTCCCCGTAATACCGTAATACAGAGAACACTCAATGAGTGTTCTCTGTATTAGCCGACAATTCATTCATTCATTGATTAAAAAAAAAAAAAATGTGGGGGTTCCCCTAAATTCAATTACCAGGCCCTTCAGGTCTGACGTGGATATTAAGGGGAACCCCGTGTCAAATTTAAAAAAAAATGATGTGGGGGTCCCCCTAAATATCCATACCAGACCCTTCAGGTCTGATATGGATATTAAGGGGAACCCCGCATCAATTTTTTTTGAAAAAATTGACGTGGGGGTCCCCCTAAAAATCCATATCAGACCCTTTATCCGAGCACGCAACCTGGCAGGCCGCAGGAAAAGAGGGGGGGGACGAGAGAGCGGCCCCCCTCCCTCCTGAACCGTACCAGGCCACATACCCTCAACATTGGGAGGATGCTTTGGGGGTCTGTGACCCCTCAAAGCACCTTGTCCCCATGTTGATGAGGACAAGGGCCTCATCCTCACAACCCTGGCCGTTGGTTGTGAGGGTCTGCGGGCGGGGGGCTTATCAGAATCTGGAAGCCCTCTTTAACAAGGGGACCCCCAGATCCCGGCCCCCCCCTGTTTGAAATGGTAAGGGGGTACTTGTACCCCTACCATTTCACAAAGAAAGTGTCAAAATGGTTAAATAAGACAAACACACTTTTGAAAAATTCCTTTATTAAAAATGAAAAAAAAATAAAAAAAGATTCCAGCGGTGCTAATCCACTCTTGCTATCCAGCGACGGATATCCAGGGTCCAGCGATGGATGATCATATCCAGCGACGGGGGATCTCTCAGTCCAGCGCTGTCCATACATCCTTCTTCTGTCTCCACTCCGGAGACACTGCAGAGAGCCCAGCGCTGACGTTTCTTATATTAGGAGGGCGGGGCCACCCGTCACCTGATCCCGCCCCCTCTGATGCTGGTGAAGGGAGCAAGAGTGGATTAGCACCGCTGGAATCTTTTTTTTATTGTTTTCATTTTTAATAAAGGAATTTTTCAAAAGTGTGCTTGTCTTATTTAACCATTTTGACACTTTCTTTGTGAAATGGTAGGGGTACTTTTGTACCCCCTTACCATTTCAAACAGGGGGGGGCCGGGATCTGGGGGTCCCCTTGTTAAAGGGGGCTTCCAGATTCTGATAAGCCCCCAGCCCACAGACCCTCACAATCAACGGCCAGGGTTGTGAGGATGAGGCCCTTGTCCTCATCAACATGGGGACAAGGTGCTTTGAGGGAGGGGGGGCGCTCTCTCGTCCCCCCCTCTTTTCCTGCGGCCTGCCAGGTTGCGTGCTCGGATAAAGGGTCTGATATGGATTTTTAGGGGGACCCCCACGTCAATTTTTTTTTTTAATTTGATGCGGGGTTCCCCTTAATATCCATATCAGACCTGAAGGGTCTGGTATGGATATTTAGGGGGACCCCGACGTCAATTTTTGTTTTAATTTGACACGGGGTTCCCCTTAATATCCATGTCATACCTGAAGGGCCTGGTAATTGAATTTAGGGGAACCTCCACGCTTTTTTTTTTTTTTTTTTTTTAATCAATGAATGAATGAATTGTCGGCTAATACAGAGAACACTCATTGAGTGTTCTCTGTATTACGGGACCCGACAATATAGCCGCAAGTGATTTTAAAAGACTTTTTTCCTGCACAAATGACACTTTGTGCAGGGACAGTTCTAAGCAGCAGAAACATGCGCCCCTTCACAGGCATACTATAGATACCCCCCAGCTATGAAATTTAAAGGAATATTACACTTTTATTGTTTCACTTTAATCATTATTAAAATCACTGCTCCTGAAAAAACGGCCGTTTTTAAAACTTTTTTTTGCATTGATCCATGTCCCCTGGAGCAGGACCCAGGTCCCCAAACACTTTTTAGGACAGTAACCTGCATATTACCCTTTAAAATGAGCACTTTAGATTTCTCCCATAGACTTGTATAGGGTGTTCCGGCTTTTCGAATTTGCTGCGAACAGCCCAAATTGTTCACTGTTCGCTGAACAGGCGAACAGGCAATGTTCGAGTCGAACATGAGTTCGACTCGAACTCGAAGCTCATCCCTGCTCCACAGTTTAGATACCCATTCACCCAGCGGATCCAGCTTTGTCCTGCAGAGATCTTCTTCTTAGTGATGGCCGAACGGTTCGCCCGGCGGTCGTTTCGCGGCGAATTTCCGACTTTCGCCGTCCGCGGGTTCGAACGCCTTTTTCCGTCGTTCGCCCCGGCGGACTTACGTGTTTAATGTATACAAGAACTTTAACCTTTCGTGACACGTTTATCATGTGTTACAGGACAACCAATTGAGACATGACAGCTCATGGACACTTGGACATTCCCCCTAACCTATAAATACACCCGATCCGGTGGCCATTTTACATTCTTTCTTCTGTCACTGTAGGGAAAGGATCCTGTGTGGAGTAGGGACAGAGAAAACGCTAGCTATTTGGTACACAAAAGTTCTTTTCAGGACTGGTATAGGTGTTAGGTCAGCAGCCTGAGTTTCTTTTGTCAGTTTAGATAAAGGGACAGAGCGCTGTATGCTGCTATTTTAGGGACAGCTCAGCCAGATTAGTCTTTCTTCATCATCATCATCATCATCATCATTAGCTGTTACTATCAGGTCCACAAAAGAGCTGTTCCAGCTAATCGTTCCAGCCTACTCTTTTTTGCCAATTTGTATAGGGACAGGCAGGAAGCAGTGTGTCAGGCAGTGAGGATAATTTTAAAGACTTGCTGTTACTATTAGTTCCACAAAGGTTCTTTTCAGGACTGGTATCAGTGGTACGGTAATAGGCTTGTACACGTATAATATTCTTTCTTCCAAATATAGAAAGAATATTATACTTGACTGCTGCCCTTCTGCTGCAGTCTGCTAATCATTCACAACTCACTTGTTCCACAAAAGTTCTTATAAGGACTGGTAACTTGGTCTGTCTAGGGTGCTACGGTACATAGGCTTGGGTGCGGTACAGTCTGCTGTTCTGTAAGGACCGCTATCGGTCCACAATAGATAGGGTTGCCGTGCACTACTGCTGACCGCTGCCCTATACTGCAGCAGTCCTTCAGCGGTATAGGGACTGACGCACAGTCTGCTAAACACTAATACACAACCTGCTTGGTCCACAAAAGTTCTTATAAGGACTGGTAACTTGGTATAGGGTGCTACGGTACATAGGCCTGAGTGCGTTACAGTCTGCTGTTCTGTAAGGACCGCTATCGGTCCACAATACATAGGGTTGACGTGCACTACTGCTGACCGCTGCCCTATACTGCAGCAGTCCTTCAGCGGTATAGGGACTGACGCACAGTCTGCTAAACACTAACACACAACCTGCTTGGTCCACAAAAGTTCTTATAAGGACTGGTAACTTGGTATAGGGTGCTACGGTACATAGGCCTGAGTGCGTTACAGTCTGCTGTTCTGTAAGGACCGCTATCGGTCCACAATACATAGGGTTGCCGTGCACTACTGCTGACCGCTGCCCTATACTGCAGCAGTCCTTCATTGGTATAGGGACTGACGTACAGTCTGCTAATCACTAACACACAACCTGCTTGGTCCACAAAAGTTCTTATAAGGACTGGTAACTTGGTATAGGGTGCTACGGTACATAGGCCTGAGTGCGTTACAGTCTGCTGTTCTGTAAGGACCGCTATCGGTCCACAATACATAGGGTTGCCGTGCACTACTGCTGACCGCTGCCCTATACTGCAGCAGTCCTTCAGCGGTATAGGGACTGACGCACAGTCTGCTAAACACTAACACACAACCTGCTTGGTCCACAAAAGTTCTTATAAGGACTGGTAACTTGGTATAGGGTGCTACGGTACATAGGCCTGAGTGCAGTACAGTCTGCTGTTCTGTAAGGACCGCTATCGGTCCACAATACATAGGGTTGCCGTGCACTACTGCTGACCGCTGCCCTATACTGCAGCAGTCCTTCATTGGTATAGGGACTGACGTACAGTCTGCTAATCACTAACACACAACCTGCTTGGTCCACAAAAGTTCTTATAAGGACTGGTAACTTGGTATAGGGTGCTACGGTACATAGGCCTGAGTGCGTTACAGTCTGCTGTTCTGTAAGGACCGCTATCGGTCCACAATACATAGGGTTGCCGTGCACTACTGCTGACCGCTGCCCTATACTGCAGCAGTCCTTCATTGGTATAGGGACTGACGTACAGTCTGCTAATCACTAACACACAACCTGCTTGGTCCACAAAAGTTCTTATAAGGACTGGTAACTTGGTATAGGGTGCTACGGTACATAGGCCTGAGTGCGTTACAGTCTGCTGTTCTGTAAGGACCGCTATCGGTCCACAATACATAGGGTTGCCGTGCACTACTGCTGACCGCTGCCCTATACTGCAGCAGTCCTTCAGCGGTATAGGGACTGACGCACAGTCTGCTAAACACTAACACACAACCTGCTTGGTCCACAAAAGTTCTTATAAGGACTGGTAACTTGGTATAGGGTGCTACGGTACATAGGCCTGAGTGCAGTACAGTCTGCTGTTCTGTAAGGACCGCTATCGGTCCACAATACATAGGGTTGCCGTGCACTACTGCTGACCGCTGCCCTATACTGCAGCAGTCCTTCATTGGTATAGGGACTGACGTACAGTCTGCTAATCACTAACACACAACCTGCTTGGTCCACAAAAGTTCTTATAAGGACTGGTAACTTGGTATAGGGTGCTACGGTACATAGGCCTGAGTGCGTTACAGTCTGCTGTTCTGTAAGGACCGCTATCGGTCCACAATACATAGGGTTGCCGTGCACTACTGCTGACCGCTGCCCTATACTGCAGCAGTCCTTCAGCGGTATAGGGACTGACGCACAGTCTGCTAAACACTAACACACAACCTGCTTGGTCCACAAAAGTTCTTATAAGGACTGGTAACTTGGTATAGGGTGCTACGGTACATAGGCCTGAGTGCAGTACAGTCTGCTGTTCTGTAAGGACCGCTATCGGTCCACAATACATAGGGTTGCCGTGCACTACTGCTGACCGCTGCCCTATACTGCAGCAGTCCTTCATTGGTATAGGGACTGACGTACAGTCTGCTAATCACTAACACACAACCTGCTTGGTCCACAAAAGTTCTTATAAGGACTGGTAACTTGGTATAGGGTGCTACGGTACATAGGCCTGAGTGCAGTACAGTCTGCTGTTCTGTAAGGACCGCTATCGGTCCACAATACATAGGGTTGACGTGCACTACTGCTGACCGCTGCCCTATACTGCAGCAGTCCTTCAGCGGTATAGGGACTAAGAGTTTTGTCACAGGGTGATTTAAAAAATGACAGGCAGAGGAAGAGGCAGGCCCTTCCGCAGGGGTGGTAGGGGTAGGGCAGGAGCAACAGCCTTGAGCCAAAGTGGGAAGTTGCAGAAGGTGCGTTCAATTACTTTAAAGGACGCACCAGACTTGGTTGAGTGGCTCACTCAGCCTTATTCTTCTGCACCCTCCTCATCCTCTCGATCTGCACCCTCTTCTTCACTCTCTGCTATGTGCACCCCCAAAGACACTACCACCAACAACACCACCACCACCACATACCTTCCGCTTGAGTGCAAATGGGGGCCTTCATGCTCCAGTGTTTTAATAGGGACCCCCGTATAAAAAGCATGAGGGTCAAGGACCAGTACTGGGTGGCAACGTACTTAGATCCCCGGTACAAACACAAAATGGCGGAAATGTTACCGCCGTCGCAGAGGGCTGTCAGAATGCAGCACTTCCAGGCCTTGCTTCGAGAAATGCTGCATTCTGCTTTTGCGTGCGCTGGCAGAGGAGCAATTCCCACTCCCAGAGAAGGATTTGCGGGTACCAATCCAACAGCGCCTGCAAGAAGAGGCCGGTTTGAAGATGTGTTGGTGACTTCGGATATGAGGTCATTCTTTCAGCCGACCCATCGACAGGTGTCATCCGGATCCAGCATCAGGGAACGCCTAGACCGTCAGGTGTCCGACTACATTGGGTTAACGGCCGATGTGGACGCTCTGAGGAGTGATGAACCCCTAGACTACTGGGTGGGCAGGCTTGACCTCTGGCCAGAGCTTGCCCAATTTGCAATCGAACTGTTGGCTTGCCCCTCATCCAGTGTCCTGTCCGAAAGGACGTTCAGCGCAGCAGGGGGGATTGTGACCGATAAGCGTACTCGCCTAGCTCACGACAGTGTTAACTACCTCACATTTCTAAAAATGAATGAGGCATGGATCTCGGAGGAATTCAACACATGTGATCAGTAGACCATGTATATGTCTATAAACAATTTTTGGAATCAAGCACACAGACCTTCTTAATTCATTTGGCTCACTTCCCTGACCCAAAAAAGCACACCGTACTATATGCCCCTACCCTCCTCTTTGAAGAGGTTGAGCGGTGTCATATTTCTACTGGGGCTGCTTATTATGAGGGGTTCCCACCATCCCTGTGCTGTGCTGACTTCCTCCTGGGTGTTCTTATTATGAGGGGCTCCCACCATCCCTGTGCTGTGCTGACTTCCTCCTGGGGGTTCTTATTATGAGGGGCTCCCACCATCCCTGTGCTGTGCTGACTTCCTCCTGGGGGTTCTTATTATGAGGGGATCACACCATCCCTGTGCTGTGCTGACTTCCTCCTGGGGCTGCTTACGGTGCTGCTGTCAGCGCTGTATGTCACGGAGCTGCTGTCAGCGCTGTATGTCACGGAGCTGCTGTCAGCGCTGTATGTCACGGAGCTGCTGTCAGCGCTGTATGTCACGGAGCTGCTGTCAGCGCTGTATGTCACGGAGCTGCTGTCAGCGCTGTATGTCACGGAGCTGCTGTCAGCGCTGTATGTCACGGAGCTGCTGTCAGCGCTGTATGTCACGGAGCTGCTGTCAGCGCTGTATGTCACGGTGCTGCTGTCAGCGCTGTATGTCACGGAGCTGCTGTCAGCGCTGTATGTCACGGAGCTGCTGTCAGTGCTGTATGTCACGGAGCTGCTGTCAGCGCTGTATGTCACGGAGCTGCTGTCAGCGCTGTATGTCACGGAGCTGCTGTCAGCGCTGTATGTCACGGTGCTGCTGTCAGCGCTGTATGTCACGGAGCTGCTGTCAGCGCTGTATGTCACGGAGCTGCTGTCAGTGCTGTATGTCACGGAGCTGCTGTCAGCGCTGTATGTCACGGAGCTGCTGTCAGCGCTGTATGTCACGGAGCTGCTGTCAGCGCTGTATGTCACGGTGCTGCTGTCAGCGCTGTATGTCACGGAGCTGCTGTCAGCGCTGTATGTCACGGAGCTGCTGTCAGCGCTGTATGTCACGGAGCTGCTGTCAGCGCTGTATGTCACGGAGCTGCTGTCAGCGCTGTATGTCACGGAGCTGCTGTCAGCGCTGTATGTCACGGTGCTGATGTCAGTGCTCTGTATTACGGTGCTGCTGTCAGTGCTCTGTATCTCCTGCACCCTCTTGTTTGCCTACCCTGGTCCCTGACCTTCCCTCTCCTCCATTGCCTTCATTAGCTCCATAGTCCTGAATTGTCAGAACAATTTCCCAAATAAAAAAAAAATGCTTGTAGTTATCGATCCCAAATTCACCTCATACATGTATTATGCTATTGTCCAGGTGGTGGGACTACGTGCTACCCCCTAATAATTACCCCGTGGCCGCAAATTCGACCTAAAGGTTTGCGAAATTCGCCTCCCATTGAAGTCAATGGAGCCCGCGGCGAACGGTCGTTTTCGCGAACGTTTGTGCCCGTTCGCGTTTCGCGTTCGCGAAACGTCCCGTCGGAAGTTCGTCCATCACTACTTCTTCTCTTCAGCTGCCACTTAGGTCCCGTACCACTAAGTTTGTGTGTGACATTAAGAGGGGGTTATTGTCTCTTCCTGGTTCAGCCAATGATGAGCTTGCTAGACCAGCCCCCCTCCTCCTGTGTACAGAGCTATCCTTTACCTCCTCTTCTGGAGTCAACCACCGGTGCTGAGGAGGAGGTAAAGGATGGCTCTGTACAAAGGAGGAGGGGGTTGGTCTAGCAGCTCATCATTGGCTGAATCAGGAAGAGACAATAGCCCCCTCTTAATGTCACACACAAACTTAGTGGTACGGGACCTAAGTGGCAGCTGGAGCGAAGAGGATCTCTGCAGGACAAAGCTGGATCCGCTGGGTGGATGAGTATCTAAACTGTGTTGAAATGTGTGCGGGCACACTTCCAAACAGAGCTGTGTGCGTCCATAGACACACACAGTGTAGCTAGTCCATGCCCCCCATTCGCTCTTTACAGGATTTGACTGATGACAGGAGCCAATGGTTCCCGCTTCTATCAGAGCCTCTTGTGAATGCAGAAAAAAAGAGCAATGCTGCTGTAGATGGGCACAGCATTGGATCAAGAAATTACTGATGTGTTTAAAGGGGGGGGGGGGGGGGGATTTAGAGGGAACTACTATTGGAAGTTCTTTTTTTACCTTATCCTCCCTAGCAGTAATCCGGAATATAGCTCGTGGTGAATTTTCATCACCAAAAGCAGTAACCCTGAGCCATGCTCGGTATTGCATCGCAGGATCCAGGAAAAGTTACATACCTTGTCCCCATGATCCTGGGATGTCTCCCCACTGTGTGTGCGAGCCGTGTCTCCGCTCGATTCATCACAGTGTCAGGCTCGTTCCCTGTAAGCATTGCAATCAGGGCTGGACTTAATATTGGGCTTGACTGGGCTCAAGCCCATGGGCCCCGACCAATAGGTGGCCCCGCAGTCCCCACCAAGATACATAGCCGAGTCTACTCGGCTCGGCTCCGTTTAAAGTCATGCTCAGTCCCTCCCTATGATGGACATAACCCAGGGACTGGGTGTGACTGTGAGCCGAGCCAAGTACACTCGGTTACTCTTGGCTCCACATTGGACTGTGAGAGGACCAAAGAGCCGCCGAGAGGACCCGAGAGGCGCCGAGATACAGAGGACTCTGTATCTCGGCTGCACCATTTTTAAACTTCAAGACTGCAATGACAAGGCTGCAAATTACACTGGGGCAAGGCTACACTGACAAGGCTGCAAATTACACTGATAAGGCTGCAATGCCACTGGACAAGGCTGCAGATGAATGGGCAAGGCTGCAGATGGGCACTGATAAGGCTGCATTTATGGGCATTTAAATGTAATTTTTTTCTTTAAACTTCCCTCCTAAAAGATTTTTTCCTTTAAATTCCCTCCTAAACTTGGGGTGCGTGTTATACGCCGGTGCATGTTATACGCCGATAAATACGTAATGTATAGAAGGTAGGGCCCGAAAGTGACTCAAGCCCAGGGGCCTCCACCACCCTAAGTCCTGCCCTGGTTGCGATGCATGGGGAAGGCGCACAGCGCCAAATTCAAAAAGTGAGAAACACTAAATACATACAGTACACTGCAATCTTACAGATCATGTTACTGTATAAAATAATTTCACATCCCTTTTGTCCCTAATGTCAGTGCCCTGCCTGCAGTTTTATATTATATGTACTGTTCTTTCTACCTGGAAACTGGAGAATGTCCATAGCAACCAAAAAGTTTCCCTTTATGTCAAAAGCGGTTTTAGACCAGCTAGAAAACAGCGATAGTAAATTAGAATCATATATACATATACATATACAGGTAGAGAGGGAGAGGGGGATATATATATATATATATATATATATATATATATATATATATATATATATATATATATATACTCATGTGGTAGGTGCTTTTTCAATGAGTTGCATCAGTCCAAACTGTCTGTTCGGGCATGGCAGCCTACTTTTATTGATACAAATAGAAAGCCCACAAAGAAGTTTTTCCACATCAATATGCACAAATAAAACACCTGGCACCCTTGTTGGTAGCACCGCTGGTCTTCTTGTCAGTCCCTCTGTATTGTCCAGTTCTGTTGGATTCTCGGCTCGCTTAGGCTTTAGTTGCAGTGCCCTGACTTTTACAGGCTGACTTGGCCCATTTCCTTTTTTTTTTTTTTTTTTTTTTTTTTTAATGCCACATCAGCGAATCTTTACCTGAGACTATAAATCAACTTAACGTTCATTGTTGTCTCTTGGAGTTAATCTTCACATCATTGTGGCTATTTTCTTATTCCTTACTTGTATAATTAAATGTAAAATATTTATACAACTTTTATTTCATGCTCTTAAAACTATTCTTATCTCTTACTCCCCTTATTTCACTAAAAAATATTTTTTTTTTAAATTATACTACCCCCCCCCCCCCTCCCCTATCCCCTTGTCAGTAGTGTCCCTGCTCCTAATTTCCTGGTCTTTATGGCCTTAATTGTGCGGAGAAACTCCAATCTTGCTTAAATTGTTTCCAACCTCTCCATTTTTTTAGAAATATTACCCTTTCCTCTTCTTCTCTTAGGCTCAGGCTTTCCATATTATATATTTCTTCTACCGCATCTACCCACTCCCATGTTGTTGGACACTCTACCTCTCGCCATTTTTTAGGGATTAGTTTTTTCGCCGCGTTTAATAGGTGCGGGATGATTGAGTCCTGATATTGTTTAACCCCACCTTCCGTGCCATGAAAGAGTACTATCCAGGGGTCTGGTTTCAATGCTGTTTGAGTTATTTCCTTGATCTTTTGGAGGATCATTTCCCAATATAACTTAATTTTGGCGCACTCCCACCAAATATGTGTCATGGTACCTGTTTTTCCACAACCCCGCCAGCACTCGGCGGTCCCGCCTTGCTGGTATTTAGATACCTTATCCGGGGTGTTATACCAACGGGAGATAAGTTTGTAGTTCATCTCAGCTGTTTTATTATCCCTTGCCGAGCAGTGTGTCATTTTCAATATTTTATTTATTGTTTCTTTGCCTTTTTGTGACCCCAATTCCCTTTCCCATTTGTTTATATATGGCGGCGTATCTTTCCAGCTGGTCCGCATCAATAGCCCATATAACTTTGATATTATACCCTTTGCTCTATCAGCCATACACAGTTGTTCCACTCCTGTCAAATCCTCTTCAGATCTAATCGGCTGGGGTAGTTTTTCTATGAAACGGGTCAGCTGGAGATATCGCCACCTATCCCTTCTCATAAATCCCATGTGCACTAATGCCCCGTACACACGAGAGGGATTAAGTCTGACAGACCTCCAAAGGAGTTCCGCCAGAGTTTCGACGGAGTTCTGGCGGACTTTTCGACCGAACGGACTTGACCACACACCATCACACCAAACTCCGACGGAGTCGAACGCGATGACGTACGACTGGATTCGACGTAGGAAGTTCATAGACAGTAGCCAATAGCTGCCCTAGCGTCGGTTTTAGTCCGTCGGAGTAGCACACACACGAGCGAATTTTTTGAAGGGGACCGGGTCCGGCGGAGTTCCGTCGGGAAAATTTGAAGCATGCTTCATTTCTAAAGTCCGTCAGACTTTTGCGAAGCTAAAGTCCGTTGCAGCCCACACACGATCGGATAGTCTGACGGACTCAGTCCGTCGGAGTTTGGATGTCGAAAAGTCCGCTCGTGTGTACGGGGCATAACTCTTCATGTGAAAGGAGTTTCCCTTTTTTAATTATATCTTTTATTTGTGACCCCTCTAATCTTATCCAGTTCCCTCCTATCACCCCTCTACCCAGTGGGAAGTATTCATTGTCTTTTAAAGTTATCAGTGGTGAATTATAGTGTCCATTTAATCTTTTATATTCCTTATCCCATATCTTCAGTGCAATCTGTGTTATCTTATTTGTGTCTATATCTAGTGCCCTGTATTTTGGGGGGTTCCATATTATCTTATTTAATTGTGCTTTACTATATATATATTCTAAGTTGACCCATCTTTTTTCCTCTTTTTTTTTTCCCTTTTACCCATTCGACAATTCTTGATAAGACTACCGCCTGATAATAATATTGTAGATCAGGGACCGCTAATCCTCCCCTCCCTTTTTCTTGTTTTAATACTCCATGGGAGATCCTAGATTTTTTATTGTCCCATATATATTTACTCATTATTGAGTTTAATTTTTTGAAGTAGCTGGGTGGAATTTCAACCGGCAACATCTGGAATTTATATACAGTTTTTGGAAGAATAAACATTTTAAACACATTTATTCTGCCTATCCACGAGATCGGTCTATTACTTGCTCTTCTGAGTTCAGTTTTTATTTCATTTAATAAAGGGATAAAATTTAAACGGTATATCTTATCCAGAGTATTTGCCAATTTTACACCCAGGTATTTCAAATCTTTTGTCCATTTAAATTTACTTTGTTCTTGGATTAGTTGTACTTCCATCTCACCTACATTTATATTGAGAATTTCAGATTTTGTTTGGTTGATTTTGAAGTTTGATAGTTTCCCGTACTCATCCAGGGCCTTTGTTATCTTGGGCAGAGCATCTACCGGATTACTTATATAGAACAGCACGTCGTCTGCATATGCTGCCAGTTTATGTTCCTCTTGCCCTGCCTTAATTCCGCTTATTTCCGGGTTATTTCTGATTGTCGCGAGTAGGGGTTCTAACGAGAGCACAAAAAGAAGAGGAGACAGTGGGCATCCCTGTCTGGTCCCATTTTCCATCTCAAAGGAAGAGGAGGGCAACCCGTTGATGTTCACAGTCGCTGTCGGGTGGTCATACATCATTTTAATCCATTTGGCCATCCTAGGGCCAATGCCCATTTTATCCATTGTCTGGAACATGAATCCCCAATCAACTCTATCAAAGGCCTTTTGGGCATCTGTTGACAATAGTAGCGCCGGGGGTTCCGTCTTCTTCCTTTGAGATAGAATCAATAAGGTTCTCACCCCATTGTCCTTTCCCTCTCTCCCGGGGATGAACCCAGTCTGATCCGGATGTACTAGTATATTCATTACTTTTTTCATTCTGTTTGCTAATACCTTAGCAAACAGTTTAGTATCCTCATTTAGGAGTGATATTGGTCTGTAACTGGCACACTTGGTCTCGTCTTTTCCTTCTTTCCGTATGATCGTTATTGAGGCAGATAGCGCCCCTTTACTCATGGCGTACTCTGTCCCAATCCCGTTCATATACTTACAGAGTTTCGGTACTAGTATATTCTTAAACCTCTTATAGTAACTAATTGTCAGACCGTCTGGTCCCGGGCTTTTCCCAGGGGCTGATTCCGCTAATGCCTCATTTATTTCTGCTTCCGTTATGGGGTTTTCTAAATATTCTTTATCAATTTCACTGATCCTGGGGAGTCTCGCCTTATTTAAATATTTATCAATTTCTTTTAGTTTACCTTCTTTATTTATCAAGTTGTTTTTTACCGCATATAATTTCCCGTAGTATGTTTTGAATGATTCGGCTATTTCTTTTGAAGAGTACACCATGTCCCCGGTTTCTGTTTGAATTTTCTCTATATAGTTCATGGCTTTTTTCTTTTGAAGCATCCTAGCTAGATATTTAGTGGGTTTGTTTTCTTCTTGATACCTCACTTTATTAAGTTGATTATAATATTTTTTAGTTTCTTGTTCTATTAACCCGCGCAGTTCTTCTCTCCTGGACATTAATTTTTGATATATCTTTTTTTTGTCTGCAAGCCCCATTTTATGTTGTTGTTCTAATCTGAGGATTTCCTCTCTGAGTTTATTGCCCCTTTCTATGTGCTCTTTTTTTTTCTGCGAGCCTCGTGCAATCAAGATCCCCTGAATATACGCCTTATGGGCATCCCACAAAGCCTGCCCAGAGATTCCTTCGGTCTCATTCATCAGGAAGTACTTCTCTAGTTCCTTACTCACTACTTCCCCCCCCCTCCTTGTCGCGAATCAGCGTGTCATTTAGTCGCCACCTAGCGAAACATTTACTTTGTCCGGGAATCTGCATTTTCATTTTTACAGGCGCGTGGTCTGACTGTGTTGTTATTTCTATACTTGTTTCTAATACCATCTCTAGGGCTCTGTGTTCCACAAGAATATAATCAATCCTTGAGTACGTCCCGTGTACTGGGGAGAAAAATGTATAGTCCATTATTTTGGGGTGTTGGGCCCTCCATACGTCGATTAGTTGGTTTTTATTCAAATTTTGAGTTAACCTTTTTAATTGAGTGCTATTCCCTCCCAGTACACGGGACGCGCTATCAAGTACGGGGTCCAGACAGAGATTCAGATCTCCCATTATAACTACATGGCCACTTTTAAATTCTTGTATTTTGGCCAGAATTCCCCTCAGAAAATGTATAGGGTTTTTATTTGGGGAGTAAATGTTAGCCAGTGTGTACCTAATATTTCCTAGTTTTCCTTTCAGAAATAAATATCTTCCTTCTGGGTCTACTTCTCTTCCTTCTACAGTGAATCGAATATCTTTACCAAATCCTATTGCTACTCCTCTTGCCCTCTTTGAGATCGTATCCCCATAGTACCATTTCGGGTGGTCTTTAGAGTAAAGCCTACTCCTTGACGTATGTGTTATATGTGTCTCCTGGAGAAAAATCACATCTGCCTCTAGTTGTTTTAGTTCTACCAGGATTTTATGCCTCTTTTTTGCTGTGTTGAGCCCCCTAACATTATAAGACAGGAAGTTTAATTCCAATTTCCTTTTATCCATATTCTCTGTCCTGGCCATGTTTTCTTTTTTCTTTTCCTTCCCTCCTTCTTTCCCTCAGGGTTTCACTACTGACATCTTCCTCCCTCCCCTTCCCTCCCGTATCCCTCTCCCTCATAACCCCCTCTCCCACCCACCTCCCCATCCTCCCCTCCCCCCTCCCCCCCCCCCTGGTTTTGGCCACCATACGGCCCTCGACTTATCAATTGGCCTCAAGTCTCTGGCCATTTCTAAGTCTTCATGCTCTAAGGTGGGGTTCACCTATTGCCTCCTTTCCCTCCCTTCTTTGATGTATCTCCTCAAATGGGGGGGGAATGGGACTACCCCCCCACCGGTCAGACATCATACATCCCCTTCCCTCTCCACCCCCCCCCCCCCCCCCCATCTCCTCCGAGATTTTTATCTCTTCCTCTTCTATTTTAACATTTAGGTTTAGTGACATTTAAGATGTTCCCTCAAGCTCATCTGTCCAGCCGGGTAAACTTGGAGTTTGGATCTCCAGTTTTTCACAGAATTCTCTTAACTCTTCAGGGAAGCTTAATCTAGCTGTTATTCCATCCTTAAATGCCAATAGGCAAGCCGGGAAGCCCCATCTATATCTGATATTCCGTGCTTTCATCTGTTCCAATAGAGGTTTCAGAAGACGTCTTCTGGTTAAAGTCTCAGATGCTAGGTCCGGGAAGATTTGTATTTCTGTTTCCATATATTTTAATGGGGGGTTTCCCCTTAGTTTTCTCCAGATCTCCGCTTTATCTTCGTAGCGTTCAAACCTTACAATAATATCACGGGGTCTTCCCCTTCCAGTTTCTTCAGATCCCATCCTCCCGACCCGGTGCACCCTTTCTAACATAGGGAGTGCCTCCTCTGCATTTCCCAGTATGGGGCGAAGTATATCTTTCAGAGCTTCCCTTAAATCTTCTTTCTTGTTCTCTGGGACATTTCTTATTCTCAGATTTGGTCTCCTATTTCTATTTTCCTGGTCTTCAAGTCGATAAAGAATTTTTCTCTGATTCCGAAAGATTGAATTGACTTGCATCTGTACTTTGTTTAACTTCTGTTCTTGGCCCATTTCCAACTACAGTCTGTGAGACATTTAGTGCATCACTTTTCACCTTATGAGAAACACTCTCACCCATCGGGGTCGCTACACAGTTGTCCTGGTTAACCTCAAGCTCAGATATCATGAGACACCATGACACCTCAGTGATTGGGAAGCTGGTATAGGATATGGCAGTAATCAGGACATTGTTATAAGGTATGTTGTGATCAGGATGCTGGTATGGTATATGGTGATCAGGATGCTCCTATAGTGTATGGCGGTGTATGGCGGTGATCAGGGCACTGGTACGGTGAATGGTGGTGATCAGGATGCTGGTATGGGTCATGGCAGTGATCAGGATGCTGGTATGGGGTATGGTGGTGATTAGGGATGAGCTTGGTGTTCGAGTCGAACGCATGTTCGACTCAAACACCGGCTGTTCGCCCGTTCGGCGAAGCCAGAACTCTGGGCCGTCCGCGACAAATTCGTGTGGCGCTCACGGCCCACAATGCACTGCGCCATCGCAGTGCATTGCTGGCTCATGATTGTCTGAGCATGCACTGTGACCCCGCATGCTTGGCCAATCACAGCACCGGCAGCGAGGAGAGCCATAATTGGTCACAGGCAGGATGCCTGGGGCCAATTATAGCTCAGGGTGTTTAGTACATGCCCCACACTATATAAGGCTGCCAGAGCGGCAGCCTTGTGTAGTGTTCCAGCATCTGCCAGAGTTAGTGGGTGTTGTGTGCCTCCAGCGTAGTATACACCTGTATCTACCCTTTATTGCTGTTCTCTAATAGAGCCATTTGCAGGAGTTAGTGGGTGTTGTGTGCCTCCAGCACAGCACAATATACACCTGTATCTATCCTTTATTGCTGGAGTTTTCTAATACAGCCATCTGCAGGAGTTAGTGGGTGTTGTGTGCCTCCAGCACAGCACAATATACACCTGTACCTACCCTTTATTGCTGGAGTTTTCTAATACAGCCATCTGCAGGAGTTAGTGGGTGTTATGTGCCTCCAGCACCGCACAATATACACTTGTATCTACCATTTATTGCTGGTGTCCTCTAATACAGCCATCTGCAGGAGTTAGTCAGTGTTGTGTGCCTCCAGCACAGCACAATATACACCTGTATCTACCCTTTATTGCTGTTCTCCAATAGAGCCATCTGCAGGAGTTAGTGGGTGTTGTGCGCCTCCAACACAACACAATATACACCTGTATCTACCCTTTATTGCTGGAGTTCTCTAATACAGCCATCTGCAGGAGTTTGTGGGTGCTGTGTGCCTCCAGCGCAGTGTACACCTGTATCTACCCTTTATTGCTGGAGTTCTCTAATACAGCCATGTGCAGGAGTTAGTGGGTGTTGTGTGCCTCCAGCACAGCACAGTATACACCTGTATCTACCCTTTATTGCTGGTGTTCTATAATAAAGACATCTGCAAGAGTTAGTGGGTGTTGTGTGCCTCCAGCACAGCACAGTATACACCTGTATCTACCCTGTATTGCTGGAGTTCTCAAATAGAGCGATCTGCAGGAGTTAGTGGGTGTTGTGTGCCTCCAGCGCAGTATACACCCGTATCTACCCTTTTTTGCTGTTGTTCTCTAATACAGCCATCTGCAGGAGTTAGTGGGTGTTGTGTGCCTCCAGCACAGCACAGTATACACCTGTATCTACCCTTTATTGCTGGTGTTCTATAATAAAGACATCTGCAAGAGTTAGTGGGTGTTGTGTGCCTCCAGCACAGCACAGTATACACCTGTATCTACCATTTATTGCTGTGTTCAATAATACAGCCATCTGCGGGAGTTAGTGGGTGTTGTGTGCCTCCAGCACAGCACAATATACAGCTGTATCTACCCTTTATTGCTGTTCTCCAATAGAGCCATCTGCAGGAGTTAGTGGGTGTTATGTGCCTCCAGCACAGCACAATATGCACCTGTATCTACCCTTTATTACTGGTGTTCTCTAATACAGCCATCTGCAGGAGTTAGTGGGTGCTGTGTGCCTCCAGCAGAGTATACACCTTTATCTACCCTTTATTGCTGGTGTTCTATAATACAGCCATCTGCAGGAGTTAGTGGGTGTTGTGTGCCTCCAGCACAGCACAATGTACACCTGTATCTACCCTTTATTGCTGTTCTCCATTAGAGGCATCTGCAGGAGTTAGTGGGTGTTGTGTGCCTCCAGCGCAGTATACACCTATATCTACCCTTTATTGCTGGTGTTCTATAATAAAGGCATCTGCAGGAGTTAGTGGGTGTTGTGTGCCTCCAGCACAACACAGTATACACCTGTATCTACCCTTTATTGCTGTTCTCTAATAGAGCCATCTGCAGGAGTTAGTGGGTGTTGTGTGCCTCCAGTGCAGTATACACCTGTATCTACCCTTTATTGCTGTTCTCTAATAGAGCCACCTGCAGGAGTTAGTGGGTGTTGTGTGCCTCCAGCACAGTATACACCTTTATCTACCCTTTATTGCTGGTGTTCTATAATACAGCCATCTGCAGGAGTTAGTGGGTGTTGTGTGCCTCCAGCACAGCACAATATACACCTGTATCTACCCTTTATTGCTGGAGTTCTCTAATACAGCCATCTGCAGAAGTTAGTGGGTGTTGTGTGCCTCCAGCGCAGTATACACCTGTATCTACCCTTTATTGCTGGTGTTCTCTAATAGAGCCATCTGCAGGAGTTAGTGGGTGTCGTGTGCCTCCAGCACAGTATACACCTGTATCTACAATTTATTGCTGTTCTCTAATAGAGCCATCTGCAGGAGTTAGTGGGTGTTGTGTGCCTCCAGCCCAATATACACTACCCAATTGCTGGTTTTCCCATCTCCCTGCAGGCCATTAGTATGTCTGGAAGGCCAACAAGGAGAGGCAGATAGTCACGAGCCAATAAAAGAGGACAAGCAGGCTCTGTGTCTAGAGACAACAGTGCTGGTCGTGAACGCGGTGCATCGTCATCAGCACGTGGCCATGGGACACGCTTATCCTTATTTTCGGCAGCTTGACGTGTTGAGCCGCATCATGTCGAAGACTTGGTAGAGTGGATGACCATGCCCTCTTTATCTTCCTCATCCTCTTTCACCCAGGCTCAGGGTACTAGCAAAGTGGCTGCTAATGCATCCCCTTCCCTCGTCTCATCATCAGTCACTCCTTCCCTAGACCCACCATGTCCTCCTGAGGAGTCCCCTGAACTGTTTGAGCACAGTGTTGGGTACATGGTCCAGGAGGATGCCCAGTGTTTTGAAGGCTCTGATGATAATGAGCGCAGAGAGAGGGGATGCTCAAGAAGGACAGCAATTTGGCAGTCATGTTCCACAAGGTGCAGCATACTGCCAGGTTTGCTCCAGTGATGAAGAGGGAGGGGATGATGAGGTCACTGACTCCACGTGGGTGCCTGATAAGAGAGAGGAGGAGGAGGAGGCACATCTCCAACAAGGCAGGATGCCCTCTGGGAGCCAACTTAGGGGCAGCACACCGACTGAAACACACCGCAGAGCTCCGCTTGTGCAGGGCGCTGCCTCTGCGCGTTATTCCAAAAGTTCTTTGGTGTGGGCCTTTTTTGAGACGAATGCATCAGATTGCACCACTACTATTTGCAACATATGTCTTAAGTGTATCTCGCGTGGCCAAAACATCAGCCGTTTGGGCACCACATGCTTGACCAGACATATGTTGACCTGCCATGCAGCTCGTTGGCAAGCGTACCTTAAAGACCCACACCAAATAACAAAGCGGACCTCTCCTTGCTCCTCATCAGCTGAGATCTCCAACCCCACTAGACCTTCAGTCCTCTCTGAAACCTGCACTGAGAGGAATGAAGGTGTAGAATTAGGTGTGTCACAGCCAAGTGCTTGTGGGCACTCTGCTAGCAGTACACCCATGTCCGATTGTAGCAGGCAAATTTCCCTGCCCCAGCTGATGGACCGTAGAAAGAAGTTCACTCCCAGCCATCCAAATGCCCAGCGGTTGAATGCTAGCTTGGCTAAATTGCTAGCACTTCAACTGTTGCCTTTTCAGTTGGTAGACTCGGCCCCCTTCCGTGTGTTTGTGCAATGTGTGGTTTCTCAGTGGCAGGTCCCCAAATGCCACTTTTTCTCACGGAAGGCGATACCTGCTCTCTACCGGCATGTGGAAGGCAATGTCCTTGCCTCGCTGGACAGGGCGGTCAGCGGTAAGGTGCATATTACTGCTGACTCATGGTCCAGCAGGCGTGGACAGGGACGTTACCTGTCTTTCACGGCCCATTGGGTCACTCTTCTGGCAGCTGGGAAGGATGCAGGACAAGGTGCAGTAGTGTTGGAGGTTGTTCCCGCCACCATGCCTCCAAAATACTACTACTGGTTGTGACACACCTCTCTCTTCCACCCCCTCCTCTTCTTCTTCCTCCATGGCCTCTTCCAGTGCTCTGTGATCGGAACCAGCGGTGCTCCGTAGGCGTTCAAGGGAGATACACAAGTACGCAGGCAAAAAGATGCCATGCTGTGCTTGCGCTGGTTTGATTGGGGGAAAGGAGCCACACTGGGGCAGATATTTTGTCAGCTCTGCAGGGGCAGGCCGAGAGGTGGTTGACGCCACGCCAGCTTAAGCCAGGAATGGTGGTTTATGACAATGGCACCAACCTCCTCTCCGCCCTCCGACAGGGAAAACTGACCCATGTGCCCTGAACCTGGTGGTGCAGCGGTTCTTGGGCAGGTACCTGGGCTTACAGGATGTCCTGAAGCAGACCACCTTATATGTGACATGCCCACCAGGTGGAACTCAATGTTGGCCATGCTACAGCAGCTGCAAATGCAGCAGAGGGCCATCAATGAGTACCTGTGCGACTACAGCACCAGGACAGGGTCAGGGGAGCTTGGTTTTTTCTCACCACGCCAGTGGGGCATGATCAGGGATGCATGCACTGTCCTGTTACCATTTGAGGAGGCCACAAGGATGGTGAGCAGTGACAGTGCATGCATCAATGACACTGTACCTCTTGTCCACCTGTTGGAGCATACGCTGCGTGGAATAATGGACAGGGCACTTGAGGCAGAACAGAGGCAGGAAGAGGAGGACTTCCTTGCCTCTCAAGGCCCCCTTTATCCAGACAGTGTTCCTGCAGTCCCACCCATCACACAGGAAGAGGAGGAGGAGGATTGTGTCAGCATGGAGGTGGAGCCTGGCACTCAGCATCAGCAGCAGCAGTCTTGTAGGGATGATTTACAGTCCCAAGAAACCCATGGACTTCTACGTGGCTGGGAGGAGGTGGCTGCAGTTGTCCTTAGTGATCCAGAGGACTCTGGACTGAATGCCTCAGCTAACTTCTTCGGATCAAGGAGAGGGACCATTACTGGCTGGCCACTCTCCTTGATCCACGGTACAAGGTTAAGGTTGCAGACCTTATCTTGCCGTCGCAGAGGGAGCAAAGGATGAGACATCTCCGGGAGGCCTTGCAGAAAGGTTTGTGCAATGCGCTCCCAGAGACTGGGAGGTTACAAACTCCTGGTCCTGGACAACGTGTTGCTGAGGCTTCTGTCAGAAGGAGCGGTGGAGAAGGTGGTCTTCTGATGGATGTGTTCAGACAATTTTTTAGTCTGCAGCCCCAAGGTATGATCAGTTCCAGCAACCATCGCCAGCGTCTGATTTACATTGTGCAGGAATACCTAGGGGCAACGTCAGACTTGGACACCTTTCCCACCTAAAATCCTCTAGCTTACTGGGTCTTGAGGATGGATCACTGGGTAGAGCTTGCACAATATGCAATTGAGCTACTGGCCTGTCCTGCATCCAGCGTTCTTTCGGAAAGCACCTTCAGTGCTGCTGGTGGCTTTGTAACCGATCATAGGGTGCGCCTGTCCACCGACTCGCTTGATCGACTGACCTTCATAAAGATGAATCAGTCTTGGATCACCACCAGCTACCAAGCACCTGAAGTTGATGTAACCAAATAATTTTTTTGGAAATGTTACATCCCTTCAAGACTGCCTACGCTGATGCTGAGTGACTGACCTGTTATGTTGACTGACTATCCTCTTCCTCCTCAATGATCCCGCTAATATCTTGGAAGAACATTTTTGGTTCTGGGTGATGCCACGAGCCCAATTTTTTAGCCCCTGTTTAACAGGGGCGTGTAGTTACAATTTTTGATGCAATGCTTTGCAGCAGGGCTCATTCCTGCACTCCAAATAGAGTATATGGGAGAGGTTGCAGTGTTGTGGCACCAGCACCAGTGCCTAAGGCCCAATTTTTCAGCCCCTGTTTAACAGGGGCATGTAATACAATTTTTGATGCAATGCTTTGCAGCAGGGCTCATTCCTGCACTCCAACTAGAGTATACGGTAGAGGTTGCAGTGTATAGGCCCAATTTTTCAGCCCCTGTTTAACAGGGGCATGTAATACAAATTTTGTTGCAATGCTTTGCAGCAGGGCTCATTCCTGCACTCCAACTAGAGTATCTGGGAGAGATTGCAGTGTTGTGGCACCAGCAAGCAGTGCCTAAGGCCCAATTTTTCACCCCCTGTTTAACAGGGGCATGTAATTACAATTCTTTATATAATATTTCACAGCAGGGCCCGTTCCTGCACCCAACGAGAATAACTGTGAGGACTTATAGTGTTGTGGTACCAGTACCACCACCACAACCACCAAAGGCCCAATTTTTCTACCACTGTTCAACAATGGCATGTAATTAAAATTCTTGATATAATCGTTCACAGCAGGGCAAACAGCGCCCACCAAGAGTCACTTTGAGGGCTTACAGTGTTGTGGCAACACCAACACCTTGTTCTGCCATTTCTGCAGAGCATATAGGGCAGGCCCCTACTTTCATACATCCAACTTACAAACGTCTCCTACTTGCAAACGGAAGGAGACAACAGGAAGTGAGATGAAAAAAAGACGGACGGCCAAAAAAATGATACAGGGGTGATAACCCTTCCCTATGTTTTCCAAAAATCTTAAAAATAGATTTTTTGACTGGAGCTACACTTTCAAAATGTACCAGTTCAAAATTACAAACAGATTCTACTTAACACAACAAACCTACACAGTCCCTGTCTTGTTTGCACAGCCTGTATACTGCTGTTCTGAGTATATAGGAGCTGGGGGCCCTACGCCATTCCTTTATTTTTATTTGTGTACGGGGTTCCCCTTAATATCCATACAAGACCCAAATGGACTGGTAATGGGCCGGGGGGCTACCCATGGCATTTTTCTTAATGATTTTCATCCATATTGCCAGAACCAGATATTACATTAAAACCGCGAGCAGTTTAAAATTACTTTTTTTCCGTTAAAAGTCATTTTGTGCAGGGACTGTTCTAAACATGGGAAACGTGCCACTTCACAGGCATACTATAGACACCGCCCAGGTATGATATTTAAAGGAATATTTCACTTTTTTTTCACTTTAATTGTCATTAAAATCAGTGCTCCTGAAAAAACTTCCATTTTTAAAAACTTTTGGCATTGACCCATGTCCCCTGGGGCAGGAGCCAGTTCCCCAAACTCTTTTTAGGACAATATCTTGCATATTAGCCATTAAAATTAGCACTTTTTATTTTGAACCTTTGAGTCTCATAGACTTCAATGGGGGTTCTAAAGTTCGCACGAATTTTCAGTCCGTTCGAAAGTTCTGGTGTGAACTGAACCGGGGGGTGTTCAGCTCATCCCTAGTGGTGATCAGCATGCAGGTATGGCATATGGCGGTCTCAGGATTCTGGTATGAGACATGTTGGAATGCTGGTATGGCATATGGCAGTGATCAGAAAGCTGGTATGGCATGTTGCACTGATCAGGACGCTTGTATGGTATATAACAGTGATCAGGGCGCTTTTATGGGGTATGACAGTGATCAAGACACTGGTATGGCATTTTGGGGGATCAGGACACAGGTATGGCATATAGCGGTGATCGGGATGCTGGTATGGCATATACCTGTGATCAGGATGCTGGTATGACATATGGCGGTGATCAGGATGCTGGTATGGCGTGCTGGTGGTCTGGATGCTGGTATGGATTATGCAGGGCTTAACATTTTGAGTCCTGAGCTACTAGCCAGGCCTTAAGAGTTACTCGCCACCAGTTGCCCCACCCAACACCTATCCTATCCTGCCCCTAATTCCACCCCTAAACGTCCTCATAAATGATCTCATGAAATGACACTTAAAAATGTTTTATCCAGAATTAAGTTATAAAAATAAATATTAACAACAACTTTAGCAATGTCCATCAACACAGCCTGGTCAGTGCCAATCAATGCAGTCTCAATGGCGCCCATCAATGCAGCCTCACCAGATCCCATCAATGCAGCCTCACCACTGCCAATCAATGCAGCCTCACCAGTGCCCATCGGCTCAACCTGATTAGTGCCCATAAATGTACAGTGCAGCCTCACCAGTGCCCATCTATGCAGCCTGATCACTGCTCATCAATGCATCCTCACCAGTGCCTATCAGCACAGCCTCATCAGTGCCCATCAATGCAGCCTCACCAGTGCCCATCAATGCAGCCTCACCAGTGCCCATCGGCTCAACCTGATCAGTGCCCGTCAATGCACAGTGCAGCCTCACCAGTGCCCATCTATGCAGCCTGATCAGTGCCCATCAATGCAGCCCCACCAGTGCCTATTAGCACAGCCTCATCAGTGCCCATCAATGCAGCCTCATCAATGCCTATCAGCACAGCCTGATCAGTGCCCATCAATGCAGCCTCATCAGTGCCCATCAATGCAGCCTGATCACTGCCCATCAATGCAGCCTCACCAGTGCCCATCAGCATAGCCTTATCAATGCCGATCAATGCAGTCTCAATGGTGCTCATCAATGCAGCCTCACCAGTGCACAGGGATCAGAAAGAGGAGAGGAAGAGGAGAACTGACCGGGTCACACAGAGCGGGAATCTCACACTGTGACACAGCTTTGATTTAAATTGCCTTGTGGTGGGCAGTCAAACGAAACCAACTCCAGGACCAGCTACTATGATAGGCCTCACGCGTCCCGGCATTGGACCAGTGTGCTGTCTATTATAGGCGCTGGTCCAGGAGACGGGAGTTCGTATGACAGTGGCTGCCAGGCAATTCAAATAAAAAAAAGTGTCACAGCAGGAGATCCCTGCATATGTGTATCCCAGCCGGCTCTCCTCTTCCTCTCCCCTCTTCCCCAGGCTCCTGGTCAATCGCTAGGAGAATGGCTCACGTTCAACCTGCCTGCCGGCGGTGCCCATCCCCCTGTGAGTCAGCCCCACTTGCCCTCAAATTTTTTACACTCGCCGAATGTGAGCAGGCCCTCAAAAAGTGGAAATTTTGAGAGCTGGTTTATGGCAGGGATTAGGAAAGCTAGCATGACGTATGGCGGTGAGTAAGGACACTTACAGGTAAATGTCCTAATTTTAATAGTCAGCAGCTACAGTATCTGAGAAGCCAGGATCACATCAACCCTATTAGTGGCTGATAAATTATGCAGATACCTAAAAGACTGCAGATGTTATGCACTAATGAGCTCTTTAGAGGCTTATGAAATACTTTAGGAATGTTTATGTAACTGTTAATATAAATGCTGTAATTGCCCATAAGCTGGCACTTGGCTCCTTGGCATGAGCGGGAGTTCAGTGTCTTTTGCTGGCAAAATAAAGAGTTTGTTTTCCTGCAATTCTGTTGTTCAGAGTTACCACTGATTTCCCAAAGCGGTTTTCCCGCTACAATTGCTGTGATTGGATACAGCTATCACATGATATGAAATCATGTGATCACCTGGACACAGCAGTAATGTGATCCGCTGTTTTTGGGGGGACACTCCGATCACTGGGCACCCAGGTACGTGCTTTGTGAGCAGCTCAGGAGCCTCTAAGTCAGGAGGACATTAAGAAATGTTCACATCTTCATGCATCCTGTCCCACCATTTATGTACATGGGCCAGATGGGAAGCGGCTAATAACTCCAGCCAAGAGCCAGCCTGCTTCTTGCATCAAGACTGAGGGATTGTTAAGAGGAGTATTGAGGCAGGGTGCTTTAATGAGTTGTGTTCTGGAAGCTATATAGCACCCTGCCAGCCACTCTCACCAGTTATGATCTGCCTGCATTGCAAAGAGAAGCACAGATATCTAGTGGTAAAAACATTGGGTCTAAAATAAGGTAAATAATTAAAACAAAAGAGGTTTTAATTCAAAGTTTCTTTAGAATGTCGATGGGAAGGAAGGGAGGAACCAGAAAAGGCATAATGTAGGCAGATTCATCTTTAGCCTTGATATAAAAAATGTTTTATTTATTAATAATAATAATAATAATAATAATAATAGTTACATAGTTACATATGTAACTATAATAATAATAATGTTGGTGTTGCTGCAGTAATTGTAACAATCATCAATGTGGTCATAAATATTACCTCTGGCAAAACAATAAACTATTTGGTCTTATCTAAAAATTACACTAAGGGCCGGTTCACACAGCGAGGCGAGGCGAGGCGACACGGCTCGCCTCGCCTCGCTCCCGCAAGTCGCCCCCGTTCTGTACAATGGAACCGTTCTGAGAGGAGCGACTTGAGTCGCTCCGACTCAGAAAAAAGGTTCCTGTACTACTTGGGGGCGACTTCGGGGGCGACTTGCATTGACTTCTATACAGAAGTCCTCTGCAAGTCGCCGCTGAGCTCCCCGCAGGTCGCGGCGAGGCAAGTCGGAGACGCCTCGCCGCGCCTCGCTGTGTGAACCGGCCCTTACTCAATAGACTGTCTTGCACTATGCGGTTCCTTCTGCCGAGGATACATCAATGCTATCATTATTAGAACAGAAGACCCAGGAGAATAAAAATTGTTTTTTGATGAGCTCCGTTTTCCTTTTCTACCAGCAATCATTTGCTTTTTTCTGGTATTCATAATACTGACATGACCTTTACAATAAGGAGGAACAGGAAATCAATTTGGCCATGAAGACTGATGCTTATCTTTTTCTAAAAAGCTAGGAAAGGCCATGATAACTAAAGCCATAAACCAAAACATGGCCAGCTCAGCAGGAACTGGCTGAATTTCATTCCACTTATGAACAGGCTGGTGGTACTGATGTTGATCTATTGCTCGACATCAGTACAACCAGCCTGTTGAGTTTTTCTCCTGTTTGACTATAGCTGCTGGCAGTTATCATTGTATTATGACAGTAGGGAAACCTTCCACTGCCAGAATAAAATATCATTGATTTCAATGGGCAGGGGCGCTGTAGGAGCGCTCTATACACCACTCCTATAGGGCCCTAAAGATGCTGCTTGCAGGACTTTTTTTGGTGTCCTGCCAGCGCACCGCTCCAGTGTGAAAGCACTTGGGCTTTCACACTGGATTGAAAGGAGAGGCTCTTTACAGGCGCTTTTCAGGCGCTATTTTTAGTGATATAGCACCTGTAAAGAGTCTCAGTGTGAAAGCAGCCTTACAGCAGCAGTACGTAAACTTCCCCTCTGCTGCAAGAACAAAATTGAATTGAGTAGCCTAGGATTTTATCAATAAATACAAAGTTTCCGATGATTTTTTGAGGTGGAAATAGTAAGGTCATCCACCTGCCTCTCCACTTCAGCCAATCAGAGGATGCCTTGTAATTCATTCATAATATAGCGATGACCAGCCAGTAATCCTGTAACCCTATGAGTGCAGCCATAATCCTTAAAGAGGAATTTGTCAGGAACCATGAAACAGACAGAGACAGACGTACAATCTAATCACACTTGTTTATTCATAAAAAATAAAAAAGATAAATAGGAAAAAGCGTAGTCAAGCAAGCCAGAGTCCAGTAACCAGATCGGGTAGTCAGCCAGTCCAAAGTTCATAAACCAGATTGGGTAATCAGCCAGTCCGGACGTCAGGGATCCACGGAGAGCAACTGCAATCGGATGGAAGCCAGGTGGGATATCAGCAAGCCAGTCTTGAAACAACAGCAGGAGACGGTTCCTTGTGATGTGACCAAACGTGAAGGCAAAGGAGAAATGAGCTGGAGACTTTATATAGGCAGACCAGACGAGCATCATCGGGAACAGCTGGTAACTAAAGAGAGAGAAGAGAGCTGGCAATTAGCTGACAGCTGAGCAGCCAGCCCAGAGGAGGAAGGGATAAGCCAGCCCTGACAGTACCCCCCCAATGACCCCTCTCCCTCGGAGGGCCACCGGGCTTGAGGGGAAACCGTCTATGGAACTCGCGGACGAGGACAGGGGCATGTACGTCAGAGGATGAAACCCAGGAGCGATCCTCCGGACCATACCCCTTCCAAAGCAACAGGTACTGTATGCGCCCTTGGAACCTACGGGAGTCAACAATGGATTGTACCTCATACTCCTCATGGTTCTCAACCTGAATAGGGTGAGGACGTGGCACCGAGGTGGTAAATCAGTTACAGACCAACGGTTTCAATAAGGAGACATGAAACACATTTGAGATGCGCATACTAGGAGGAAGTTCCAACGCGTAAGCTACTGGGTTAATCCTGCGAAGGATACGGAAAGGCCCAATAAACCAAGGTGCAAACTTCAGTGAGGGAACACGAAGCTGGAAGTTGCGAGAGGACAGCCAAACCCTGTCCCCAACCTGGTAGGAAGGCGCTGGCAGGCGTCTGCGGTCAGCATGGAGTCTGTACCTATCATTAGGATGACGCAAAGCCTCCTGGACTTGAACCCAAGTGGAACGAAGACCATGGAGATGCTCCTCTAATGCAGGAATGCTCTGCGGAACAAAGGAGTCAGGCAACATGGAAGGTTGGAAACCATAATTTGCCATAAATGGAGACAATCGGGAGGCAGAATTCAAGGCACTGTTGTGGGCAAACTCTGTCCAAGGTAATAGGTCAGACCAGTTGTTATGATGGTCAGAAATATAGCAACGTAGGAATTGCTCCAATGACTGATTGGCTCGTTCTGCGGCCCCATTAGACTGCAGGTGATAAGCAGAAGAGAACGCAAGCTGGATTCCCAACTGTGCACAAAAGGCTCGCCAAAATGGGGAGACAAACTGACTGCCCCTATCCGAGACAATCACCTTGGGTAGCCCATGTAAGCGAAAGATCTCCCGAGCAAAAATGGAAGCCAGTTCCTTAGAGATGGGTAACTTCTTAAGTGGAATACAATGACACATCTTTGAGAACCGGTCCACCACCATAAGAATAACAGTGTTGCCTTGGGAGTTGGGCAACTCCACAATGAAATCCATTGACAGGTGTGTCCAGGGCCTCTCTCCATTGGGTATGGGTTGTAGGAGGCCCACTGGAAGGTGTCGTGGAGTCTTACTCTGAGCACACACGGGACAGGCAGCTATGAAAGCAGTAACATCAGCCCGTAGACTAGGCCACCAGAATTGTTGGCGACGGCCCAAATGGTGTTGATTCTTCCCAGGATGGCCAGCTGCCTTGGGAGAATGATAAATCTGGAGCATTGCAGTACGGAGACTCTCTGGGACGAAGCAGCGGTCACAAGGTTTATCAGGAGGAGCATGGACCTGAGCAGCAAGAATTTTGTCACCCAAAAGAGAAGTAAGACTGGTGCGAACCGTAGTTAAGATACGATCAGGAGGAATCATAGGAACCGGAACCGACTCCGACTTGGAAGTGGAGGAAAATTGTCGTAACAAGGCATCCGTCCTTACATTCTTAGTACCAGGTAAGAATCAGACAATGTAATTAAAGCTCAACAAGAAAAGAGCCCATCGCGCCCTTCTGGGAGAGAGTTGCTTAGCCTCAGACAAGAATGTAAGATTCTTATGGTCAGTAAGAATAAGAACGGGCACAGTGGTACCTTTAAGGAGATGTCTCCATTCTTTCAGGGCTAAAATGACAGCTTTCTGTCACCAATCTCATAATTGCACGCAGCAGGTGACAATTTCTTGGAAAAGTAGCCACACGGATGCATAGCGCTCTCAGAGTTAGGACGTTGAGACAGAAGGGCGCCAACTCCAGTCTCAGAAGCATCAACTTCTAGGATAAAAGGCAACGTAGGATCAGGATGTGCCAACACAGGAGTAGAAACAAAGGCAGCCTTGAGAGTCTCAAAGGCCTTAATGGACTCCGGAGACCAACTCTGTGGGTTACCGTTCTTTCTGGTCATATCAGTCAGAGGCTTGACCAGAGACGAGAAGTTACGAATAAACTTCCGATAGTAATTGGCAAAGCCCAGGAAATGCTACAGAGGATGTAAATCCACGGGTCGAAGGCCACTGTAGGGCTGCCGAAAGTTTCTCTGGGTCCATTGAAAAACCAGCAGTGGAAATGACATAGCCCAGGAATGTAACCTGTTCACAATGAAACTCGCACTTCTCCAGTTTACAATAGAGATTGTTGTCTCTTCGTTTCTGAAGTATACGACACATCTGTGTGGTGGCTCTCCAGGGACTTGGAAAATATGAGTATATCATCGAGAAAGACCACCACAAACAACTGCAACAAATCTCGGAGGACATTGTTAATAAATTCCTGGAAAACTGCCAGGGCGTTACAAAGGCCAAACAGCATTACCAGGTATTCATAATGGCCTGTTCTGGTATTAAACGCAGTTTTCCACACGTTGCCGTCCTTAATGCGCACGAGATTGTATGCCCCTCTCAGGTCAAGCTTCGTGAAAACCGTTGCTCCCTTAAGGCGGTCAAATAACTCAGTAATCAATGGAATCGGGTAGGCATTCTTAATCGTGCCATGATTGAGACCCCTATAATCTATACAAGGTCTCAGTTCACCGTTCTTCTTTTTCACAAAGAAGAAACCAGCACCAGCAGGAGACGAGGATTTGCGGATGAAACCTCGAGAAAGTGCGTCAGCAACATACTCCTCCATGGCCTTATCCTCCAAGACAGACAAAGGGTAAATCCGGCCACAAGGAGGTATGGCACCAGGTTGAAGGTCAATTGCGCAATCATAAGGGCGGTGTGGAGGCAAACTACCGGCTTGACCTTTATCAAAGACATCGTCAAAATCACAGTACTCCTCCGGCAGGGAGGGGAGTGAAGCGGTGCACAGGACCTTGGATACCTTCAGGAAGCATGACTCACTGCATTGTGGTGACCAGGAGAGAACCTCAGCAGGGAGCCAATCAAAAGAGGGGTTGTGCCTCCGTAACCAAGGATAACCAATAACCAGCGGAAATCTGGGTGAGGAAATAACTTGGAATTGGATTATCTCATGGTGAAGAGCCCCTATGGCCATGGACAACGGAACCATCTCATGAGTCACATGGGCCGGCTGTAAAGGTCTCCCATCAAGAGCCTCAATGGCAAGTGGAGTGTCATGCAACTGCAGCGGAATCGAGTGCTGCTTAGCAAATGCAGCATCAATGAACAGGCCTGCAGCCCCAGAGTCGATTACAGCCTGTAACTCGATGCACGACTTAGCCCAAGAAAGAGTGACCAAAACCAGGGGCTTATCCTTCTGGATAACTGGGGACGAAACAACGCAACCTAAGGTCTGTCCATGACAGGACCCCAAGGTTCGGGCGTTCCCTGGACGGGTAGGACAAGACTTAAAAAAGTGACCTGCCTGGCCACAATAAAGACACAATCTCGCCCTCCTCCTAAAGGCTCTCTCATCCGCAGAGAGACGCGTGAAGCCCAGGTGCATGGGTTCATCTTCACTGACCAACTCGGTACCAGGAGGCATGGGAGGTGAGGGAGGCATGGGTGGGACTACAAAGCTCGGAAGCAAACGTACAGGAGGCTTCTGCAAGCGCTCCTTAAGAGAAAGTCTTTCTCTGAGTCTGGAGTCAATGAGGATGGCATACAAGATCAAGCTCTCCAGCTCAGTGGGTATATCTCGGGCTGCTATCTCATCCTTGATGGAATCAGAGAGACCATGAGAAAAAGCAGCCATGAGGGCCTCATTGTTCCAAGCAACCTCTGCTGCCAGAGTACGGAATTCAATGGCGTAGTCAGCAACAGTTCTCGTACTCTGTTTGATGGACATGAGGCACTTGGCAGCAGAAGCGGAGCGTGCGGGAACGTCAAGAACCCTTTTAAAGGAGACCACAAACTAAGGGTAACTCAAGACAACAAGTTTTTGCGTCTCCCATAGAGGGTTAGCCCAGGCCAGGGCTCTCTCAGAAAGCAAAGATATCACAAAACCTACTTTGCTTCTGTCTGTGGGAAACACCTGGGGCAGCATTTCAAAGTATATCTCAACCTGATTGAGAAACCCTCTGCATTGAACTGGATCGCCTCCAAATCGCTGGGAAAGCATGGCAGAACCAGACATACCTCTAATAAAGATAATACTTGAGGCGGGTGCCTGCACAGAGACAGGCACAGCAGCAGGGATGGCGTGCGATTCAGGTTGTACCTAAGCAGCCACCGTGGGGGATTCCAGGTGAGCCGTGCAATTCAGGAGCGTTTGTAATGCCAAGGCAAACTGATCCATGCAGTGATCTTACTCATCCAATCTGGAAAAAATATTACCAACAAGTGGATTGACTGTAACTTCTGTAACTTCTGAATTCATGGCCTTCACGTACTGTCAGGAACCATGAAACAGACAGAGACAGAAGTACAATCTAATCACACTTGTTTATTAACCGATTACCTACCAGCGCACAACGATGTACGTCCTATTTTTGAAGAGGGATATCTCGGTAATGGCAGCAGCTGCTGCCACAACTGAGATATCCATCTCTTCAGGCGCCGGTCGTCTGTACGATAACGGTGGCCTCCGCGGCGGATTCGCCGCAAGATCACCGCCATTGGCGGTGGGAGAGGTGCCACCCCCCTCCCGCCGCCCTCCCGCACCTTCCGCCGCTTACCGGAGCCGTCGGTAGCGGCGGAGGCGATCGGGTCCTTTCGCTAGCTGGGTATGGAGATGAGTGAGGCTAAGATGGCCCCCACTCATCTCTATGTCATAGGAGGGCCCATACCTCTTAAAAGGTATATTTTTTTTAAATGTCATTTTTTCTTTTTTTTTTCTTTTCTTTTTTTTTTTTTTTTTGCATTTTAGTCCAAATATGAGATCTGAGGACTTTTTGACCCCCGATCTCATATTTAAGAGGACCTGTCATGCTTTTTTCTATTACAAGGAATGTTTACATTCCTTGTAATAGGAATAAAAGTGATCCATATTTTTTATTTTTTTTTTAAAACAGTGTAAAAATAAATAAAATCAATTAAAATAAATAAGAAAAATAAAAAGGTTTTTAAAAACACCCCGTCACGACGAGCTTGCGTACAGAATTGAGCGCATACGCGAGTAGCGCCCGCATATGAAAACGGTAGTCAAACCACACATGTGAAGTATTGCCGCGATCGGTAGAGCAAGAGCAATAATTCTAGCCCTAGACCTCCTCTGTAACACAAAAAATGCAACCTGTCGAATTTTTTAAATGTCGCTTATGGAGATTTTTGAGGCTAAAAGTTTGACGCCATTCCACAAGCGGGCGCAATTTTGAAGTGTGACATGTTGGGTATCAATTTACTCGGCATACCATTATCTTTCACAATATACAATTTTTTTTACTGGTGTCTTATTTTTTTATTCAAAAAAGTGATTTTTTTCCAAAAAAAGTACGCTTGTAAGACCGCTGCGCAAATATGGTGTGAAAAAAAGTATTTCAATGACCGCCATTTTATTCTCTAGGGTGTTAGAAAAAAAAAAACAATATAAAATGTTTGGGGGTTCTAAGTAATTTTCTAGCAAAAAAAACAGTTTTAAACATGTAAACACCAAATCTGAAAAAGAGGCCTGGTCGTTAAGTGGTTAATAAAAAATAAAAAGATAAATAGGAAAAAGCGTAGTCAAGCAAGCCAGAGTCCAGTAACCAGATCGGGTAGTCAGCCAGTCCAAAGTGCATAAACCAGATCGGGTAATCAGCCAGTCCAGACGTTAGGGATCCACGGAGAACAACTGCAAGCGGATGGAAGGCAGGTGGGATATCAGCAAGCCAGTCTTGAAACAACGGCAGGCGATGGTTCCTTGTGACCAAACGTGAAGGCAAAGGAGAAATTTGCTGGAGACTTTATATAGGCAGACCAGACGAGCATCTTCGGGAACAGCTGGTAACTGAAGAGAGAGAAGAGAGCTGGCAATTAGCTGACAGCTGAGCGGCCAGCCCAGAGGAGGAAGGGCTAAGCCAGCCCTGACAGAATTGCAGTCTGCTCACATAATTTGTAATAAAAACATCTTTGCCATTCTGAAGCTTCCTTCCAACCCCTTTGTATATTATTTTATATATACTGTGATTCTGTACCTGCCAAATATGCTGCAGAAATGTTCCTCCACTAAGTCTGGCTGCAACCATTTTAACTGTGGGCAGCTGAAACTGTTCACTTCCTGGATTTACACAGACACACAGAGGCAAATCTCCATCTCTGCAGCTTCTCAGCTTTCATTGTCCCTCTTATGACTCATCCCTCCTCCCTTCCTGGCAAACTCTCACAAAAGTTATAGAGAGAGCTGTGCCTGATGTCATAAGCCTAGGCTAATGACCAGACAAGAAACAGGAAGTGGGCTGTATAAGGTATTTACTGGCCGAAAAAAAAATGTTTTATTATCCAAAGTTAAAACAACAAGGGCAGAAGATTTTATAGATGGAAACTTGAGAAAATTACTGAAGGTCTGCTTTAGGCAGCACCTCACGGCATCTAACCCCAGTGAACAATTCATTCCCTGAAGCTACAGGTGAAAGGGTCCCATCTCCCAGGCACTCAGCACATAGCACTCTCGGAGGCCTAATAGCTCCTCTAGAACACACACACGCAGACTTCTCCCAGGGAGGAAGCCCCAGAGGAGAGGAGAACCAGATCTTATCCTCCCAAATATTTATCTTCTCCCCAGCCACACCTTCTGGGTCAGCCACCCAGGGATTGGCTAGGGTCTAATAAACATTTATAACTCCAGTACCTGATTTGCCCACTCTTTTTTCTGGAATATTCTTTCAGCAGCAGACAGAAGCAATCAGCCAGCAGGTTTAGGGAAAAGTCTGAGCAGATCTAAAAATATATTATAGCTCATATGGCTACAGCAGAGCCATATACTGAATTTATGCAGCCCATGGCTAAAAATACAAGGTGTCTTGTGAATGACTGACCAGCACTCAGCCTGCCCAGAATTAATTTAGGTGACAGACGGGAAGTCCCGTACCACTGATGGAACACTGCGCTGTATTATATACTGTAGCTGATGCTACATACAGTGCTGACAGCAGCCACATCAATAAGAATAGGAAATAGTTCATTATAGCCAGCTTAGCCCAAATAAACTATTTAAAGTTAAGTAAACCTGGAGTTAGGCATTAAGACTGACTGGAATGCTAGATGAAAAGTTATTTAAAACACTGGAAGTAGGATAGCTGGAACACTGGGAGTAGGATAGTTGGAACACTGGGAGTAGAATAGTTGGGACATTATGGCCTTTCTCCCTGCAGGAGAAGCAGCACATAGTGAAGCATGTGGTCTTTGTAGCAATTATTCTTTTCCAACGGCAACAGATAGGCAGAATACAGTCTACAAAAAAACACATGGCCTTCAGGCTCCTAGCTCACTCGCCCCCAGATGTATATGTGGCAGCAGCAAGTGCACATTTTTTTCCTCCTCGGACTTCAGGCCGATTCACCTTGCTCAGTCCCATCAATACAGTGCCCAGCACAAGCAGCACATAGTGCTCTGTAATGGCAGCCATGAGCCACCTACATGAGCTCCCAGGCTCCAGTAGTATTCAGGACACACTGCCTACTTTCAGTCCTGTTTCCAGGCTCAGTGCACTGGCTGGCGATAACAATGTCACTCGCAGAAACTGGAAATGTGAACAGAGGACCGGTCAGTAGTGTAGCACCCTGGTATTAGGCAGGGTTGTTAACAAATTTAGTTATGCTAGGTCAGGGATCCTCAAACTACGACCCTCCAGCTGTTGCGAAACTACACATCCCATGAGGCATTATAAAACTCTGACATTCACAGACATGACTAGGCATGATGGGAATTGTAGTTCCTGAACAACTGGAGGGCCATAGTTTGAAGACAAATGTGCTAGGTAGTAACTAGCCTGGCTAATTGATAGTTGCATCCACTGACTTTCTGCCCTAAGCCTGAATCTGGTACATTTCTCTCTTCTGTCAATAGATGGCACTGCTGCCTTTGGCATTAAAATGACAAGACCACAGTGAGTTCTGGTTGTGAATAGACACAATTTCCCAGCCAATCAGAGTAGCTACTTGGCATGCAGGGATAGTCTATAGGGGAATGAGTCAGGTGATCAGTGTTCTTTTAGCCCCAGGCTGAGACCTGAGGGCTGTATGTGAAGCAGCAGCTGAAGGTTAGGCCTAAGCCTGAGGCCTAGCCACATGTGTAGAGGCTCAGCCCGAGGGGAGCCTGATTGTTGCAGAGGTTCAGCTGGACAGTGAACCGAGTGTTGCCAGAGGTAAAGGAAAAGCAGTTTACACATGGGACAATCACTCCTGATACCAGAGCCAAGTGAGAACCAGAGGTCGGAGATGAAGGGCACACCATCGCCAGTAAGAACAACTACTCCTGTTATCAGAGGCCAGGTTGGTGAAGTGGTGAAGTCTGAAGAAGTACCAGAGCAGCCTTTTTCACTAGCCAGGGACAGTGAACAAGTTGGAAAAGCTTCAGCGTTCAAGTCAGGGACCCAGCAGGTGAGCGTGGGTGACATTTGAAGAGGATTCAGCAGGTTAGATGAGAGCCAAGCCAGAGATCCAGCAGGTTGCATGGGTGATGTATAGAGTGTACAGCAGGTTAGCTGTGGACGATCTCTGGGGATCCAGCGGGCTGCTGGGATCTGAAGGTCTGGTGAGAAAACTGGGAGCTCAGTGAGAAAAGCTACAGGTCCTACACAACAGGGATACCAAGTCTGCTATGTGTACAGATCTGTGTTGAAGTCAAGCTACAAGTTCAGTTGCCATAGGAGACAGCAGTTTTATAAATACAGTGCTGCAACCAGCTTAAATGCCCTCAACCTGTATAGCTGTCTGCCTATTTTGTCCCGGAGTCTGCCAATAGCTATTGCATCTGCCTAAGGGGGTTCAGGCCCTTGTCTCTTAAGAGACAATAAATCTTGTTTGTTTGCATTCAAAAAGTGACTGTCCCCCAATTATTCTATTTTGCATTACATCCACTAAGCCTAGTAACCCACTCTACAACCCTCTCTCCCCAGTTCTTGTTAAGAGACAATAAATCTCTTTAGTTTGCATTCAAAAAGTGATGGGTGCCTAATTATTCTATCTTGCATTACATCCACTATGCCTAGTAACCCACTCTACAAAGAAGAATGTCAGCTCTCCCTGACTCTGGAGGTCACCATTAGGCCTCTAGAGGGCCATTGCTACAGTAGCCTTTGCAAATCTTGGATACAGATGATTAATGCTGAAAAACCTAGCAAATCCTAGCAACTCTAGTGGAATGGGCTCGGATGGGAAAAAGAAAAAACATTTCCATAAGGGCTTAGGGCCTGGAAATCAGTTGTCTGATCCACCTGGCAACAATGGTGGATTGGAAAGCAAGATGTTCTCTAAAAGGACCCCCAGGTAGAACAAAGGCACACTTTCACAAACCTTTTCTCTCCATGGGATCCACCAGACTGTACCCTACGTGGTTCCCCACATGCTCCCCAGGCCTTGGGGCAGGGGGGGGGTTAAACCCCACCAGCCAATAAGAATTTAACTTGCCAGCACTGCTGGGTGGGATTTATAGAGTTCAGCTGGCACTACACAGAGTTTGAAAACCTCAAATATGGGAACCTTCAGCTTTCGGTGGTTCACATCAAGAAGACACAAGAATTAACATAATAAGATAATATATGAGTTTAGTTATCTTCAAGAGGGATTCCACCAAAAAAAAATATATTAAAAGCCAGCAGCTATAAATACTACAGCTGCTGACTTTTAATAAATGGACACTCACCTGTCCCGGGTTCCAGCGATGCCGGCAGCCGAGGCCGATCGATCGCTCGGCTCTCGGCTGCTGTCGCCACCATTCTAGGTGAGGGAATCAGGAAGTGAAGCGAATCGGCTTCACTTCCCGGTTCCCTACTGCGCATGCGCGAGCCGCGCCGCGCAATAGGAAATCTCCGCGCTGTCACTGGGACCCGTGTGTGTCCCAGCAGACAGCGCGGCAGGGCAGGAAATGGCGTAGACTCCCACGGGAGTCTATGCCCGGAAGTGGGTGAAAATACCTGTCTTTGACAGGTATCTCCACCCCCCTCCCCCCTGAAAGGTGTCAATTGTGACACCGAAGGGGGGGAGGGATCCGATCAGCGGAGGTTCCACTTTAGGGTGGAATCCCGCTTTCAGTCATACTAGTGTTGTTGCGTTTACATCAGATTCTATACAGCTCACGTCAGTGGGGCCTGTTCATTGCATTGCACTGGTGGTTATTATTCTGCACATGTGTGAAAAAGCGTATGGCTACACATGTTTTAGCACATGCAATACTGGGCTCAATTATATTTGTATGTACCAATAATTATTCTTAAAAGTATACCTTCATGCACATGATAAATAGCAACTACTGGACAACTGTATCCATAATAAAACTTGTGACAGATGAGCACCCTTGTTGCGGCAGATATGTTGTTAAAAAAGTAGACAAAAAGACCGTCTTTGCTATTATGCAGACATCAGAAATAAAAATGATCCAATCCATTAACTTATAATTGCATATTGAACACAGCTGCTGTTTAGACACCAGGAAATTGCATTGTACCCAAATGCTAATGTATGATTTTGTTTTCCATGTGATTCAAGTCCTCCATCAATACAATGACCTGCAGGCTATTTTTTTCAAAAATCAGTGGCCCATGAAATTTTGTTATGAAAATGTGATTCTTTATAATATTATTTTCAATATTTGTTGTTTTAAACGATCCATCTGACCACATACAGATAAAGTACAAGTTATACTAAGACATATAGTTGGAGAATTATACAGATTCCAAAGCACCAACCCCTCTACGTTGAGGGCATGTGGTCTGGTATGGTTTAGGGGGGGGGGGGGGGTGCTCGCTAGTCTCTCCCACCTTTTTCTGCTTGCTTGAATAAGGGCTTGGTATGAATCTTAAGGGGGGCCCCATGCTGTTTTTATTTATTTATATTTTTTGGGCTTTTTTTTTTTTAAACATTTTTCTATTGCCGGCATTGGTGTTGTATTGTCTGCAATTTAAATGTCATTTCATTAATTTTATTTTTCTTTAGAAATGTAATTTTTGCTGCAGCGTGTTCTATATTCGCCACATTACAGATGTGCAACTTTACAGGCGGACTAAGGGGACCCCCCCCCCCCCCCGGCACTATATTTAAAGGAATTTTTCATTTTTATTGTTGCACTTTAAGTATCATTAAAATCACTGCTTCTGTAAAAATGATATTTAAAAAAAAAACTAAAATTGTATTGATACATGTCCCCCAGAGCAGTACCTGGACCCCCCTACCCAATTATTTGCATATAAGCCTTCAAAATGTACACTTTTGATTTTTTAAGTTCAGGCCCCATAGACTTTAAAGCTGTTGTAAACTGCTGGACATTTTTTATTTATTTTTTACCCTGCAAGGTAAAGCCATAATGTGCTAGTATACATCGCATACTAGCACATTATCTAAAACTTACCTTAAACAAAGCCCTCCCACGCTGCATCAGAACTGGAGGCCTGTTCCATCTTCACTCGTCTTGTTTCCGGGTTTGTGGACTCCTGCTCTGTGACTGGTCAGGGCAGAAATAGCGTCACTCCCGTGCATGCGCATGGGAGCCACCAGTCAGGGCACAGGGCTCTGAAGGAACACCACGGGTAGCCATTTCTTCAGAGGACATGCACCAGCGATGTCACTGGCTGCATGTACAGTAAATATCTTCTAAACGGTGCACATTTAGGAGATATTTACATTACCTATAGGTAAGCCTTATTATAGGCTTACCTATAGGTAAAAGTCAGTGATGGAAGTTAACTTCCACTTTAATAGGGTTCGCCGTTTGGGTCAGGTGGGTGTTTGGCCAATCTCTACTCATGGAGGTATGCCTGGGCCCCTACATTATTCTAGTTAGGACTAGAGACAGGACCTTGTTTATGTTGAACTGTGTACTGTCTCATGTTCTGGCATATCAAAACAATCTGGGTCTGTAAAGCACTGTGGGGTATAAAGTAACATAAAGGAGTGTAGTTGCTATAGGTAACTTAGTACAAGTTTAGAACACAAGCAACCAGTTGTTGTGTGCGGAACCTGGTAGGGTGACAGGTCCTCCGGTAGCGGGGCGGTCGATGGTCTGGCTCCCTCCCTATCGGTTAGTATCCAGGGGTAACTGGATCTGAACCCGCATTACGAAGATCTTTGGCCTGGTCTCCAGGTATGGGAAGACCCCATTTTGTTACTGAGAGGGAGGTAACAGAGGTACGCTGGACTGCTTTAGTGGGCGCAGGCTCAGCATGTCCCTCCTAATGCAAACATACAAGTTATAGTGTGTAGTAATATGGGACAAGTTGCTTTGCAGAGAAACTCTGTACTTTATTACTGCACACAGTGAAAGCTCATCTCTAAGATGGGGAACTGCCTTAATGTTTGATTGTTCACATGGTCACAGTCTCCACCTGGTTCCAGACATTGATGAGCATGTGAGAGGTACCCCACATGTATGGGTGTAAATGACCCCAACCACACTTGGCGTAGTCGAAGAAAGGCCCACCAGCAAGTGTCCTTATTGAACAAGAGGTTAAAATGTTTCAGTAAGTGTGCTTGGAACAGAAGTATTGCATTGTTTTCTTTGTATGGAGGAAAAACACACGAATAAAGGCCAATTATGTCTATAACATGTCTAACAATTTTGTGCTGCTTGTAGGATTGTAACAGATAGCCCTTGTACACACGATCAGAGATTCCGACGGAATGTGTCCGATCGGAGCGTTTTGTCGGATATTCCGACTGTGTGTGGTATGCATCGGACTGTTTCCGTCGGAATATCCGTCGGACCAAATTTTCCAACTTCCCGGAAATATTTTCCGACAAAATGCTCTGATCGGACATACTCCGATCATGTGTAGAGAATTCCGATAGGACAAAGTGCCACGCATGCTCCTCAGATCAAATTCCTGCATTAAAGCTTTGTCATTTCATTAATTTTATTTTTCTTTAGAAATGTAATTTTTGCTGCAGCGTGTTCTATATTCGCCACATTACAGATGTGCAACTTTACAGGCGGACTAAGGGGACCCCCCCCCCCCCGGCACTATATTTAAAGGAATTTTTCATTTTTATTGTTGCACTTTAAGTATCATTAAAATCACTGCTTCTGTAAAAATGATATTTAAAAAAAAAACTAAAATTGTATTGATACATGTCCCCCAGAGCAGTACCTGGACCCCCCTACCCAATTATTTGCATATAAGCCTTCAAAATGTACACTTTTGATTTTTTAAGTTCAGGCCCCATAGACTTTAAAGCTGTTGTAAACTGCTGGACATTTTTTATTTATTTTTTACCCTGCAAGGTAAAGCCATAATGTGCTAGTATACATCGCATACTAGCACATTATCTAAAACTTACCTTAAACAAAGCCCTCCCACGCTGCATCAGAACTGGAGGCCTGTTCCATCTTCACTCGTCTTGTTTCCGGGTTTGTGGACTCCTGCTCTGTGACTGGTCAGGGCAGAAATAGCGTCACTCCCGTGCATGCGCATGGGAGCCACCAGTCAGGGCACAGGGCTCTGTAGGAACACCACGGGTAGCCATTTCTTCAGAGGACATGCACCAGCGATGTCACTGGCTGCATGTACAGTAAATATCTTCTAAACGGTGCACATTTAGGAGATATTTACATTACCTATAGGTAAGCCTTATTATAGGCTTACCTATAGGTAAAAGTCAGTGATGGAAGTTAACTTCCACTTTAATAGGGTTCGCCGTTTGGGTCAGGTGGGTGTTTGGCCAATCTCTACTCATGGAGGTATGCCTGGGCCCCTACATTATTCTAGTTAGGACTAGAGACAGGACCTTGTTTATGTTGAACTGTGTACTGTCTCATGTTCTGGCATATCAAAACAATCTGGGTCTGTAAAGCACTGTGGGGTATAAAGTAACATAAAGGAGTGTAGTTGCTATAGAGAATTCCGATAGGACAAAGTGCCACGCATGCTCCTCAGATCAAATTCCTGCATTAAAGCTATTGGCTACTAGCCTGAACGTAGTCCCGTCGTAACAAAATAACGTCATCACGTTCTGAACGATCGGATTTTCCAACAACTTCGTCCAACCGCGTGTATACAACAGTTTCGGACAAAATCCGTCTGACAAAATCCGACGGATTTGGTTGTTGGAATCTCCGATTGTGTGTACAAGGGCGTAGGGGGATTGGCAAAGCGATTAGAGAGAGGATAGTTTTAAGATGAACTTTACTAAATGGGGCAGAGTAGGTTAATGATAAGAACAGGGTCAGAAAGGTTCAGTTTGCATTCAATACAGAACAATGTTAAACAGATTTTGTAGCTGTGCAAATAGAAGTTCCTAAAAACAAGGTCTCTGTTAGTCAGTGGGAGCATTAGGTACAGAACAGTCCCTGGGAGACTCTATAAGAACAGTATATATAGAGAATTCTTCACATATGCACCATGGTATGTGACACTCAGCATGCACAGTACAGTTACATAGGATACACTACACACACAGGGAACAATGCACACATACACAGAGCATCACCCCTCCCCTGCACTTAGCACCAATATTATCCCTCTCCCCCACTTAGCAGCAATACTCTCCTCCCCCCATTTAGCACTAATGGCTCTCCCTCGCTCCTCACTTATCCCCAATGTCCCCCCTCTCCCCTATTTAACACCAATACCCTCCCTTAGCAACAAAGTCCGTTGTCTCCCCCAGACTTAGCATTAATGCCCCCCCTCCACTCATTTAGCACTAATGCCTATTCCCTCCTACTTGGCATTGATGCACTCCTCCCCCTACTTAGCACCAAGACCCCTTGTCTCTCCACACTTAGCACCATTGCCCTTCCTGCCACTCAGCACCAATGTTCCCCCTCTCCCCCAAATTGTCTCCCTCCACTTAGCATTCATGCCTACCCCAACTTAGCACCAATGTCTTCCCCTTTTCCCCATCTGAGCAATAATGCCCCTTCTCCCCACTTAACAGTGCACTCTTACTTTTAGGTCGAAGCTGCCCTTCTGCAGCAGCCCCTCTCTCTGATACTCTGTAGATAGGGGAGATAGGACTTGGGGATGAGAGGAGAGCTGGAAGGGGGGGGGGGGGGGGGGTGTAAACTGGTCTGTGAGATCTGTGAGATATGTATTTCTGAACCCTACACTCTGTACGTAGAGCACTCCTGAATTTCACAATCTGTAAACAGCGTACTCCCCAACCCTGTTTGTGGCTTCATTATTAATTCTTGTTGCAAGCATACAGGTAGACTTAAGGAAATACAGTGGTGTGACCTTTTACCCCTAGCCTGCTGATTAAACAGTGAAGGAGCAGCAACAGACTCACGCTGCTCTAACCTCCTATCAGCATGTTCCTTGTCAGTAGGGATGAGCCGAACACCCCTCCGGTTCGGTTTGCACCAGAACATGTGAACAGACAAAAAATTTGTGTGAACATGCAAACACCATTGAAGTCTATGGGACATGAACGTGAAAAATCAAAAGTATTCATTTCAAAGGCTTAAATGCAAGTTACAAACTTCTGTTCTCCGGGTTCTCATGATGAAGACACGTGGGGTGTCGTAATGCATAGAGAGTGACTGGACACCATAGGACCGGAAGTGATGTAAGAAGCGTCTGTAACGCTGATTATTTTACAGATTTGCCATTAATTTTCTTTTATTATTGTAAGTGCCCCTTTGGCCATTCGTTTAATACAATTTATAGTGTGTTTTAAACATATCACGCTACGGGAATTTATCCTTTATTCCCCACATATGCCTGGTGTATATGATTATCGGAATCCCGCTGACCCATTAAAAGCACACATTAGAGGCACAAGACTAGGAGGAATATCCCTAATGAACAGTGACCCTGGAGGACTCCACAACCATACTAAGTTTATTAAGCCGGTTATCATCTGAATAGAGGTAAGAGCATAAAGAGCATTAAGTGACACACACAAAGATTTCACACTGGAGAACACTATCGAAGACTTTTATCAGCTATATTGTATGGACTATTGGTTCAATATAAGCAGTTCATCATTATCGTGTAGCGTGAATAGCACATGATTAGAATTTATATACGGTAGTCAATTATATTGGCCATCAAGTGACATATATATCTATATTGTTACATGGAATACTATTTGCTTTTTGCAAAGGATTATAGACATTTTGTACAGTAGTGCTCTCTAACACAGGATTTCAGCATTGCTTTTTGCGCAGGACTATTGCAATCTGTTTTTTTCAGTGGATTATAGAATCCAGCACAGAAGTGCTATTTTGCACATTATTGCTTTTTGCACAGGATTGATTGCACGGAATTGCATTTTTGCACGCATTTTCTTTTTGCACAGGATTTATTTTTATTTTTATTTTTATTTTTGTTTGCTGAATATTGTTATTGTATGTTTTAAATTTAGCCCATCATAGTTGTGCTGATTACTTTATATTTTTTATCACTTTAGTGCATTGTATACACTATAGATTGAGCGCCAATTACCTATCCATATTCTATTTACACACATAGATAGCGCGAGGGACATTCATTATTTATTATATGCAAGTTATTGCCATGAAAAGTGTTTGGGGACCTGGATACTGCCCCAGGGGACATGTATCAATGCAAAAAAAGTTTTTAAAATGGCAGTTTTTTCAGGAGCACTAATTAGTCTGCCTGTAAACTGGCACATCTTTCTTACGTTTTACTGTGCCGCAGCAAGATTACATTTCTAAAGGAAAAAATGTAACCTAGAATTGCTTGCGGCTGTAATGTATTGCCGGATCCCGGCAATATAGATAATAAAAATTGAGGAAACAATCCCTCAGTCTATATGGATATTAAGGGGAACTCCACACCAACATTTTCTTTAAAAACTGTTTGGGGGTCCCCTCCAAAATCCATACCAGGTGGTATGGATTTTAAGGGGAGCTCCATGCCGAAAAAAAATGGCATGGGGTCCCCCCCAAAATCCATACCAGACCCTTATCCGAGCAAGTAGCCATGCCAGGCCAGGAAAAGGGTGGGACGAGCAAATGCCCCCCTCCTGAACCATACCAGACCGCTTGCCCCCAACATGGGGAGGGTGCTGTGGGGTCTCTCCCAAAGCACCTTGTCCCCATGTTGATGCGCAGTGAAATTGGACAAAGCCCTTTCAGTACAGGAAGGAAACCTGTACAACTGTGCAAGACTGAAGGGAATGCTGGACTTTGTTTTTAAGAAATCCAGTGGTGTTTTCGAGGTCTAATGACCCGTACACACGATCTGACTTTCCGACAACAAAACCGTTGATTTTTGTTCAAAGGATGTTGGCTCCAACTTGTCTTGCATACACTCCAAGATCCATCAAAATTCGTATTTAATAAACGAACATCCCAAGTGTTACAGACAGTTCAAATGGTCTACCATTTGAACTGTCTGTAACACTTGGGATGTTTGTGGGATCTTGGAGTACAGCCATTTCTACAGTGTTGATCTTATGCAGAGGCGAGCCGAGGCGGGCACCTGTGACATCATTAGGCTTCCTGTCTCACCTGGAGCAGCGAGTTCTTTTGTTTGGATTGTCACGGTCACACAAATGTTGGCCAACAATTTGAACGTACTGACGTACAAGACGTACATGATATCTCCATTACGAACGCTAGTTATACCTCCGGCTCGTACTTGATTCCGAGCATGCGTCGACTTTTGTCTGACGGACTTGTGTACACACGATCGGAAAGTCCAGCAACAAACATTTGTTGTCAGAAAATTTGATAACCTGCTAGCCAACATTTGTTGTCAGAAAGTCTGACAACAAATGTTCGATGGAGCATACACACGATCTGAATTTCCGACATTCAGCCTGACATCCAACATTTGTTGTCGAAAAATCCAATCGTATGTACGGAGCATTAGTCTTGTATCCTCTTTACCATGGCTGATTTTGTTTGAAAATGTTAATGCAGATTTAAAGGTGTTGCCATGGGTAGATTTATCTGGTAGCAAGCTACATCGAGAATTATTAGAGAATATGCCCTCTCTTACATCCCATCTGTTGAATATATGGGTTAAAACAGTTATACGATTGAAACTTTCTTCGTATGAAGCACCTATGACACCCCTATTTGGCAACCCTTTTTTTCCCCCGGCATTAAATAGGACAAGTTTTCTTACATGGAATAGGGAATCTCATTATAGACTGAGCAATATTTTATGCCAGGGAACAGTTCCGTCTTTATTAAACCTATTCCCTATACAGCGACCATCTTTCGTGCAAATGCTGGAACACCGGCAGCTACTGTCGTTTTGGTCTTCTATTTGTTCGATTAAATCCACGGGTAGAGATTTAAGACAACTTGAAATTCTTCTGACACAAGATCAAAAACCAAAACACGTTTTATCAACACTTTACAAGATGTTTATAATTAAAAATCATCCGGAGCCCCCGGAATATATAAATAAATGGGCTAATGAGATCAATGTTCAAATTGAGGTTGGGGAATGGGAGAAGGCATTTAGGCTCGGTTCACACCAGACGCGGCACGACTTGCCGCGCCGCGACCTGCCGCGACCTCAGCGGCGACTTGCAAAACGACTTCTGTATAGAAGTCAATGCAAGTCGCCCGAGGTCGCCGCAAAAGTAGTACAGGAACCTTTTTTCTAAGTTGGAGCGACTCGAGTCGCTCCTATTAGAACGGTTCCGTAGTACAGAACGGGGGCGACTTGTCAGGTCGCGGCGCGGCAAGTCGTGCCGCGTCTGGTGTGAACCGAGCCTTAAGCTATCCCACTGCTTATCACAGACAACTAAAGCACAAGAGACGAACTATAAGTTGCTCTCAAGATGGTACTGGAGCCCAGTGACACTACACCGTATATACCCAGAGAAACCAGACATATGCTGGTGGTGCCGTAGAGAGAGGGGCTCTCTGATCCATATTTGGTGGAATTGTCCCCTAATTTTTTGTTTCTGGGAAAAGGTTATGCAATTATACACACTAGTTACTGGGGAGACAATCCCAAATACGCCGCAGATTACCCTTCTCTCTATGTTACCAGGAACATATAAGAACATTAAAAAGAAGCTTCTTGGGTTCTGGTTGATTGCAGCAAGAACTGTGATACCGCATCACTGGCAATCAACTCAGTCCCCTACGATAAACGAATGGGCCCTAGAAATGGATAATATAGAGAGGATGGAGATATTTATAGCACAAGAATTAGATACGTACGAAAAATGCCTCCTGGTTTGGAACCCATGGAGGCAGTATAGGAAATTGGTAAAAAGCTGAAGGTAGAAGGAGGAAAGAAATGGTAGGAAAGACTATGCTGAAGGAGAGAAAGGGGGAAGGGATGGAGGGGAGGGAGGGGAGGGAAAGGGGGGTGGGGGCCCCCTTGTTCCATTTTTTTTTTTTTTTTTTTGTGGGTCTTTTTTCTTTTTTCTTCTTCTTCTCTTTTTTTTTTTTTTCGGTGTTAAAGTAGTTAAGATATGTATTTATTATATATGTAAGTTGGGAATTTGTTTAAATATGTGTAATGCTCTACAAAAACTTGAAATAAAATCAGAATTGATAGAAAGGAAAAGGGGAAAGAAAAAAAAAAAGAATAAGAGTAAATGTTAATGCAATATAACTCACTCGCTAAACAAGTGCTTTATATGTAGTACACAATTATTTGTTAGACGTCATTCGGCATATTATCCCATCTGCATTATTTATAATCCTGTAAGTTAACAAATAAAATACGGTATGCAAATTGCATATTTCCGAGTATGCGGTCCATTAGAATGCATTTACCAATCCAGCGTTTTGAGGCACAAAACAATATTATCCCATAATTCAGGTATAATCATAATGGACTGAATCACTCATTTATTGTCATATACTATAGAAAATCCAATATAATGGCTTTGTAAACTAAGAATAGTTTGCTCTATTTACTACAATTCTAATGCAATTTCAGGCAAGTGAGGCTCCATTGTAGTACTAGAGCTACAACAGTTTATTTTGAATTTTTTATTGCTTTGTATTTCCATATGTCTACTGTAAATATTATCCAATTATTAAGCAGTTCATTTTATTATAAGATTTATATAAGGTAAGACCTCCCTTTTAGTTTGCAAGCTCTCATGACAAGCAGGAACCTAGTTGATAAAGCCGAAACACAATTTGGAGATGTCAACCCATAACAGGAATTACTTGAACAAGGTCCTTTATGGTCACTACATATTATTTAAATGCACAGTGAAGATTTTTGGAAAACTTTCAAAATGGAATTAAAATGTGAGATTTTAGATCTACTTCAGGGCAGATTCATATCAATATTTTGTATAATGTAGTAATGCATGTTTCTTATATAATGCACACTCGTGAGTATGTGTGCTGTGCAGTGCTATTTATTCTGAATGCCACTTATTGTACATATAGTAAGTAAATATACACCTACTCTATGGTGCACCACAACATGAGTAAGTTGTGATTGTGAAGAGTGTGATATTTTTCTTTGGAAAGATAAAACTTATAAAAGTCCTGTAAACAAACACTTGCAGATTCTTTTTGGTGCATGTGCATGTTCACTAAGTGTAAACACATCTTTACAATCCCCCCCCCCCCAAAGCATCAAATTTACCCCCTTAAGGACCGCCCACCGCATATATACTGTGGCAGGGAGGCCCTATTGTGCAAAACGACGCGTCCATCACGCGATGTCCGCCAGCCACCCGCGTTCACTCCTCAGAGAGGCAGAGCGGGGATCTGCCTATGTAAACAAAGCAGATCACCGTTCAGACAGGGAAGTAGAGAGAGAGATTGTCTGTTCCTAGTGATCAGGAACAGAGATCTCTCTGTACTCCCAGTCAGTCCACTCCCCCCCAAAGTTAGAAACACCTCCCTAGGACATACTTAAACCCTTGATCGTCCCCTAGTGTTAATCCCTTCCCTGCAAGTGTCCTTTATACAGTGATCAGTGGCTATGTTTAGCTCTGATCACTATAATAATGTCACCAGTCCTAAAAAAAGTGTCAAAAGTGTCCGATCTGTCCGCCACAATGTAGCAATCCCTCTTAAAATCTCTGACCACCGCCATTACTAATAAAAAAATGTAAATAATAAAAATGCCATAAATCTATCCCCTATTTTGTAGACGCTATAACCTTTGCACAAACCAATCAATATACAGTAATACCTCAGATCACGAGTAATGCCGTTTACGATAAACAGTAACTGATTCTGGACAGCCGCACTCTTGAAAAATAGCCTTCTTTTAGTAAGAAAAATTCACACCAAAATCAAAGGTGGAAATCACAGCAGACTAGCCCATCAATACTGAATGTGGTAATGGGAAAATCAAGTGTTTTTTTTTTACTTCAGCCAGACGTTGAAGGAAAAGAAGTATGTATGGCCAGCCTAACCCTAAAGCTGAATACACGCTATACAATTTTCTGCAGAATTTTTCCTTCAGATTTACCAAAAAAATTATATAATATGAGGTCAACCCTTAAGAGTTTCAATTTGTATACAATCAGGCAGGCCCTTGCATTACATGGTTTTGGTAAATCTAAAGGAAATCAACAAAAGTTGTATAGTGTGTAAGGGGTCTAAGCCCCTGTACACACGGTCGGAGATTTCCACAACCAAATCCGTCGGATTTTGCCCGTCGGATTTTGTGCTTCGGATCTTGTCCGAAACTGTTGCATACACACGGTCAGACAAAGTTGGCGAAAAATCCGAGCTTTCAGAACGTGATGACGTAATTTTGTTACGATGGCACTATATTCAGGCTAGTAGCCAATAGCTTTGATGTAGGAATTTGATCTGAGCATGCGTGGCACTTGGTCCGATCAAAACTCTCTACACATGATTGGAGTATGTCCGATCGGCCCAGTTGGTCGGGAAATATTTCCAACATGTTGGAAAATTGGGTCCGACGGATATTCCGACGGAATCAGTCCGATGCATACCACACACAGTCGGATTATCCGACGACACGGTCCGATAGGACACATTCCAACGGATTCTCCGACCGTGTGTACAAGGGCTAAGAGTAGCCAAGCAAACAAATGCACTGAAATAAAGGGTTGAATAAAAGCAAACCTGATAACAAAACTTCCAGTGCTGTATTTATTGCCTGGCTTACTGTGTATCTTCAGTCTCTGCTGACAGGTCCAGCAAGCAGAGATGAACGATCCCTGCACACTCCGGCTCAGCTTTATTTACTGCCAGGCTTTAGATAGAACAACAAAGAAAAAGTGGTAATTAATTATTCCTTAACACGCCAATGTCTCAGCACAACATTTTTTAATTCATTTTGATTCATATAGAGTTACATAGACATGTTGAAAAATAATAAATAAATAGAAAACCTTCATATACACACAGTCAACCTGATTGAAGGTGAAACAATTCCTATAAAGCATTGTCCAATTTTCTCCAGTGGAGGGAAATAAATTCCTTCCTGATTTCCCAGAATGCAATTGTATATTCCCTGAGCATGACACCCATCAATACTCTATGGTGTTATTACCTATAAATGTGAACCCTTTTACAGTGGCCCAATACTTACAGTATATGTGAAGGCAAAAGGGCGGGCTTTAAAGCGGTTGTATACCCACTGAAGTTTTTTTTTCTGGCCTGCAAAGGAAAAGGCATAATGAACTAGTATGCACCGCATACTAGCTCATTATGAAATACTTACCTTAGAACGAAGCCCCGACATCTGGCCCAATCCACGTCGAGGGAGCTGACATGTTCCCTCTGCGTTTCTTCCGGGTATATTCCCCTCGCAATGCGCCACTGACTGCAGCGGCGCATGCGCACAGGGGATTCTGGGCTGAAAGTCCGGCAGATGCTGGACCCTGCCAGAAAGAAATCTCCCGCATGCACGGGAGTGACGATATTGCGGCTCCGGCCACTCACAGCACCGGAGCCGCAATATCGCCACTCCCGTGCATGCGCGCGGGAGATTTCTTCCCGGCAGGGTCCGGCGTCTGCCAGACTTTCAGCCGAGAATCGCCTATGCGCATGCGCTGCTGCAGTCAGCAGCACATTGCGAGGGGAATATCCCCTAAACCGTACAGGTTTAGGAGATATTTTTTTACCTACAGGTAAGCCTCATTATAGGCTTTCCTGTAGGTAAAAGTCATTTTTATGACTATACAACCACTTTAATGTCTACACGCAACACATATGCTATGCTGGGCACCAATATTCATGTGCTCAGAGTGTGCTCACTGTCCACTCTCGGTACAAAGACTGAGCTGTCAAAAAACAGCTCTCGGTCTGGAATAAACAGGTTCAAGGTTAAATTCACTAAATGGACCACCTATGTATTTAGAGATTGTGATCATATATCCCCTTAATTGCCTCCTCTCAAGAGAGAATACATTCAGTTCAGCTAATGTTTCCTCAAAGATGATCTCCTCCATGTCTCTTAACAGTTTGGTTGCCCTTCTCTGCACTTTTTCCAGGTCCCCAATATTCTTTTAAAGATAAGGTGACCAGAAAATGAAATCCGGGGTCATTTTTTTTTTTTTATTGGCAAATGGTATTTTATAAGCATATTTTCCTCAAATTATATATGCAGTGTTTGTGGTAGGTGTTTATGGAATGATTGCATGGTATATACGTTATTTCTCACATTTCATCCATAAATAAAGATTTTAAAAAAGTGACTTTTATAGACTTTTTTGAGATATGACTACCGAATTTTGTGAAGATAAGATACATAAAGAATGCAGGGCTCAGGAGTACTCTACATAAAGAATGCATGGCTTAGCTGTGCTCATCTATGCAGCCTCACCAGTGCCCATATATGCAGCATCAGCAGTGTCCAGAAATTCAGCCTCACCCATGCCTAGCAATGCAGCCTCACCAGTGCCTATTAATGCAGCCTTACCAGTGCCCAGCAATGCAGCCTTACCAGTGCCCAGCAATGCAGCCTCACCAGTACCCAGAAATGCAGCCTCACCTGTAGCCAGCAATATAGCCTCACCTGTGCCCAGAAATGCAGCCTCATTTGTGCCCATCAATGCAGCCTCACCTGTTCCCCCTTCCCCCGGAATTCAGCCTCACCAGTGCCCAGGAATGCAGCCTCACTGGTACCCATCAACGCAGCCTCACCTGTGCCCCAGGAAGCAGCCTCACCAGTGCCCAGGAATGCAGACTCACCGGTACCCATCAACGCAGCCTCACCTGTGCCCCAGGAAGCAGCCTCACCATGCCCAGGAATGCAGCCTCACCTGTGCCCAGGAATACAGCCTCAACTGTGCCCAGGAATGCAGCCCCACCTGTGCCCAGGAACGCAGCCTCACCAGTGCCCATCAGTGCAGCCTTGTCTGTGCCCAGGAATGCAGCCTCACCAGTGCCCAGGAATGCAGCCTCCTTTATGACCACATCTGAGCCTCACCAGTGCCCAGGAATGTAGCCTCACCTGTGCCCACATGTTAGCCTCACCTGTGCCCAGCAATGCATCCTCACCTGTGCCCAGGAATGCAGCCTTCCCAGTGCCCTGATCCCAGCCTCATCTGTGCCCGGGATCAAAGAGGAGAGGAAGAGGAGAGGTAGTGGAGAGCTGGTCAGATTAGCACACAGACCGGTGTCGCCAACTGTGTCAGCTTTACTTTGAATGACCGGGTGCCCGCTGTCATCCCACCTAGGATATTCAACATATGTGCTGGCATTGGACAAGTGTGCTGTCTGTCAAAGGAGCCATACCAGGAGGCAGACTTTATGTGACGGCGGCACCCGGCAATTCGAATTAAAGCTGACACAGCGGGCAACGCCGGCCTGACACCCGCCAGTGTGTGGCTCCCGGGCGGACCGCCCCCCTCTGCCTCAGCACCCACCCTGCAACCTGGGGACAAATCCAGGGACATCTAGTCACTGTGCACAAAGCTGAATTGCAGGGACGAAAAGATGTCTCTCTCTGGAATCTTTTAACACAAGAAAGACTTTACTTGCTTTAAAAAACTGCAGTATTGGTCTTAACAAATCTGGATTTACTCTTTGGAGTTGATTTAATAAATAGACTGTGCACTTTGCAAAAGTGCAGTTGCACACTGCAAGAGCAGTTGCTTCAAATCTTAGTAAATAAGCACAAGTAAAAATACAGTTTTTTTGTTTTTTTCTTCCATGTGATTGGGTATTCTTTGCAAAGTGAAACTTTACCGCATTTACTAAGCTCTGGAGCAACTGCTTTGCAAAGTGCACCGCTTTTTTTTTTACTTTATTGAATCAACCCCTTTGTGCCCAGAAACATCTATAGCTAGACATCCTTTTGGGCTTTAGTGCAGCTTCATCATAAATTCTATCTTACTTCTATTTGCCCTTTGTCGTTTTCCAGTAATAAACGGGATACCTTTTATCCCTAGGGTATATATTTCTGTACATTTTAATGTTTCTTTGTCTATTGGCTTTTTCTTAGCAGGATCCTGAAGAGCGCTGCAGTTTCCAATGAATAACATTTAGCCTGGTTCTTCACCATGACCTGAACTTCTTGGCTGAACCTGTGCAATATGTTTCAAACCTCTCAACCAAGACGAGGTAACAACTCCAAACTGTAGTTGATTCTTTACAATAGCAAAGTTTTCACTTACGCTAGATATTGCATTTCCGAGAACATTATAGTAACAAACCAGCAGGCTCTGTTAGGCTGAAAGTACATTTTTTTATAACCCTGCGGTGGGCCTTTTATGGGAACCTAAGCTTTGTTAATTACAGGGAGGGTGACAAGAGCAAGAAAGACAGCGAGAAAGATATTCGGGCTATTTCTTCTTAGATTGTGTTCAGACCTCATGTTTAGAAAGAGAAAAAGCAATTCAGCACAGTTACATTTTTCAAGAAGTTACATTGCTACTGTTACATTTAAATCAGTAAACGGACAGCTCAGCAGTTTGCTGTCTTTACTGTTAAATGAAAGGAGTAAAGCCTTACCATTGTTTTATAGTTATATATAGAAGACTGCTTAAAGGGTAACGCCACTTCAATGGGGAAAGATTAGCAAATAAAAAAATTATATACAGTATATACATATTATATACAACTGTGACACAAGTTGTAAATGAATGTTATTAAAAACTACCTTTCCTTTTCAATCTGCAGCGCTGTGATTTTCTATAAAATACAATGCAATATTGCTACCTGAATGCACCCTGAAAAAGCAGTGATTGGCTTACTGATTTTCCCAGAAGTCTGTACTAAGATACAAGTCAGATTTTTGGCATTCCTTGCAACAAAAAAATTTAATTTTTGGTGAGATGTTCCTAAAGGGAAATATTTTCTAAAAGGATGCAGGCCCTGTCACTTTCCTTATTAGGGCCATGCAGGTGCAGCAGCAGATTGTTAATTATAAAATCACTCTTATACAGATAGCACATGGACACAGACAAACAAACAGCTATATATTTAGAATAACAAAAGGTAGGATTTTGTAACAAAGTTTGTTAAAAGCCTTGCAATGTACATTGATCACACAGAGGATAATGTTTTTTTTTCTCAACAAAAGTGGAGGTACTATTTAAAGTCCAATCACCATAAAATGCTTCCAATCCTTACTCCCTAAGCACTTCTATTGGGTATATGCATTGTCTAAATGTATTTCTTTACTTACCTTACATAATGTAGTTTTGTGTTTTATCCTATTTTTACTTCCTGCGTGGGTCTTTTTTGGTTGTCCACATCAGTGCCTGCATCCAATAGACAATTCTTAATGGATATACATCGACCGGGTCCTCTCAGTATTGAGAGGAGGGTCAATGTCAGCAAAGGGGAGTGATGGGGTGATGATCCCAGTTTGCATTGCACCACTGGATTTGTTGTCCCCCCATCCAGGAAACTGCGGCAGCAAAGGACCTGGAGGGGTGAGTATATTTTCCTTCACAAGATGGATAGGAGGGAGGGGTGAAAAAAAGTGAGGAGTGGGGCTTTAATGTTTTTATCTTTATTCTATTAGACATAAAAAAATATGTTTTACTTACCTGTGATGTCATTTGTAGTGGCAATAATCCTTGCTAAAGCTAAGTGCAGGGAGATGGGTCCTATGTATTGTGCCAGAAGTTACAAAGACGTTCTGTGTGCCAAACTGTGGATTGTACCAGGGGGGTTCTCTTATTTTTGCCACTGCTAATCTAAGCCGTTGTCCTCTACAGGACTGAAGTTAAAATGAAAGTCTTACTAAACCTAGGACCCTGCATTTACTATATCTGGTCTCCCACAATACAAAAAACAAAATGCGTCACAGTCCCGGAGGATGCTGGGACTGTGACATCGCACGGGGGTGGGGTCACCATGTGACATCAACCGGTGACCCCGCCCCTTGTCCCTGTATAAATTTCCGCACACCGCGTCTCTGGCATTGCGGCCGGAGAGAGCGTTGAGTCAACATCTCCAGAAGAAGAAGAAGAACGGAAGGCAGCAGCGACGGCGGCGACAGAAGACCGGGCCACCACTAGTAAAAGAGCTGGAAGAAGAAGCGGTGGCCCGGCAAGAAGAACCGAAGAGGGGGACAAGACCCCCGAAGTCGGAAGAAGAGGGCGGCGGCGACGAAGAAGAAAGGTGGGCTCCTCCGCTAGCAAAAGAGCTAGCAGAAGATAGCGGAGGAGTCCGGCGAGAAGAACCCCAAAGACGGAAGACCCCCGGAGCTGTGCAATAAACTATTTTAACCCTTGTGTGTTGTGTTTTTTTGTACATTTTTTTCACAGGTGAATGGGTAGGGGTACATTGTACCCCATACTCATTCACATAGGGTGGGGGGCCGGTATCTGGGGGCCCCCTTGTTAAAGGGGGCTCCCAGATTCCGATAAGCCCCCCGCCCGCAGACCCTGACAACCAATGGCCAGGGTTGTCGGGAAGAGGCCCTTGTCCTCATCAACATGGGGACAAGGTGCTTTGGGGTGGATAAGCCCCCCGCCCGCAGACCCCGACAACCAATGGCCAGGGTTGTCGGGAAGAGGCCCTTGTCCTCATCAACATGGGGTGGACAAGGTTGCCCAAGGCACCCCCCATGTTGAGGGCACGCGGCCTGGTACGGCTCAGGAGGGGGGGCGCTCGCTCGTCCCCACCCCTTTTCCTGGCCGGCCTGGTAGCGTGCTCGGATAAGGATCTGGTATGGATCTGGGGGGACCCCCACACCGTTTTTTGGGCGTAGGGGGTTCCCCTTAGAATCCATGCCAGACCTAAGGGCCTGGTATGCTCTCGGAGGGGGAACCCACGCCAATTTTTTTTTCATAAATTTGGCGTGGAGTTCCCCCTTCAGAGCTCATTCTCTGATTGGCCACGGCAAAAGTCGCCTGGCCTGGGGCGACTTAAAGTGGTGTTGTAAGTCACCCCAGGTCGTGTTCAAGTCGTCTCCAAGTTGTCTCACAAAGTCGTCCTGGAAGTCGTGTCGCCCCTGTGTGAACCGTCTCTAATAGCCTCTGAATATTCATTAGAGACCCGCCTTTGTTTGTTCTGCTTTTCAGTTACTTTAGAGAGGGTGAAATGGTATAAAAAAATGACATAAAAAACATATCTGCATCTGTCCAATGTGATATTTTTATATTTCATTTCAGGAACCAGTACAGAAACAAATTGGCATCTGAAATTCTTCTACTCACAGATGAAAAGCTAAATGAAAGACAGTTTTCAGTCTGCACCTGCCTCACATTTCCCATAATTTTCTGTGTCAGTCAACTGCAACAACACTTGTAGGCACAGGAATGAATATTCCTTAATAACTTCTTATTATGTAGAGCAAAAATGTACTAGTAAATTGTTGACTAGGTTTTCCATACCATGAACAGAAAAAGCTCAATATTAATTGCAAAGTTGTCCAGCTGTAAAAAATTGCAGTTTGCCTATGTTAGCAAGGTCAAAAAAAAGGTGAACAAAAGCTGGAAAGCTTAAAGTATAACTAAATGCATCTTTTTTCTTTTAAATTTGGATAGAGGGGAGAGCGATTAGAACACCTGTCAGGTTGTTAATCCTATCTGTGCCCACGTTAGGGAATCTCTATTTGATTTCTTAACTGCTATCATCGATTTGACCTTTTTTTGACAAATTTTGGATTGTCACCAAGAATAGAGAGGAAATCTTCCAATGGTCACACTAGTTCTAGTGACTCTGGCGACAATCAGTTATTATTATCAATTATTTGCTATAACTTCATATTTTGCCTAAGGGACAGGAAGTTAAAGAGGTAAATCTCCGCAATGGGGTACACATGGTAAAAATACCTGACAGGGGTTTTAACTCCTTATTCTATTCAAAATTAAAAAAATGTTTTATCTTTAGCTATACTTTAAAGTAGACGAAAGGGCCAAGTGTCTAAATATCCCAGTGGCACTTGTAATAGCATCATTGGCATCATTGGTATTAATTTACATAATTGACACAAAAATCCATTTAATAGTACCTTTTTTACGTTTAATGTGCAGTTACATTACCGTAAACATTACATTTATGTTCCTTCCCCAGTGGGCAGTACACAGGGACTATACCTGTGCTGATGTCAGGGTAGGAGTGACCCAAACTGTGCTCACTGCACCTGAGAATTACAACACATGCCCATTGGGAAGAGCCATGGTGACCTCCATGCATATGTAAGCTTTTAGATCCCAACAATGCTAAGGAATTCTCTATTGGTATAGCAGATAGATAGAGTTTTTGGCTTGACGCTGAAACTGACTTGCCTAATGGGAAACTGGCAGGATGAACAGATAATTGATCAACATTAGCATCAACTTATAACTTAAGATTAATATCAATGTGTTTTTCTTTTGGAACTTTACATGGAATGTTTTCTTTACATTTGACTGGATTTCCTCTGTAGAAGATACTTTCACTAAACTAATAACCACACCAAGAACAAAATAAAATAGATGGTATAAAAAAAGAACATGAGCTTTTCTACTTTTACTTTTTGCTAACAATTTATTTTTTATTCTAAGGAAAGAAAAAACAGCTCTGAATAGGTTTCTCACTTATCCATATTGCTTTTTCTTTTTTGTTTTTAGGTTTTAATTCCGCAGCTTGTCTCCTTAATCTGTTATTCATTTCTTCCTAGGTCAGGAGAAATTGGAAATTAGTTTAGTGGAATTGGCTTCTGGTGATATCATTTCCGCTCTTTGGAGAGTACACCGGGTGCTCCGGGTTTACAAGCATATTGTGAGTGCATCTTTTATTCCTTTTACTTTATAAACAGTATTTCACTATGGAAGGCTTTCCTCTCTCGCTTTCTGTGCCTACTATGTTTAGTATCAAGCCTCTGCTTGATATAAGAACAATTGGAGCCATCTGTGTAACAGCACTGGAGTACATTGAGACTGTCAGAACCATCCATCTTTGGGGATTACCAGGTGCTTGCTAGACTCTCCTGTTAGCGCAAGGAGTCATACATCTCCGGGGAGTACAGGAGAAGTTGGGGGGTCACTTGGAGTAAGCATGGAAGCACAGATACATAGCATACTAAAAGGGTTTAGCATTATTATTATTATTATACAGGATTTATATAGTGCCAACAGTTTGCGCAGTGCTTTACAATGTTAGGACCAACAGTACAGTTACAATACCACTCAATACAGGAGGAATTAGAGGGCCCTGCTCATTAGAGCTTACAAACTAGAAGGAAGGTCAAGTGATACAATTAATAGCTGTGGGGGATGAGCTGATGCAGAAAATGAAATTACAGTTATTAGGTGGGGGCAGGATAGGCTTCTCTGAAGAGAAAAGTTTTCAGGGATTATTATCCCTTGATAAGTTATCATATATCTTTAAAAAACTGTATTGGATTTATGTGGAACAGCATGCAACGCGGAATACTCAATGTGTGGACTTTATTTTAAAGACATGTATTTTTGAATTTTTAGAAGGGTTTATACCACATTATACCACATTAGTATAGTGTCCTAAAATTATTTGTGTAGCACATTTTGTACATAGTTTGGGTGATTAGCGCTGTACCCTTCATAGATTTATTGTTAATTCATTTAGGCTGCACCTTGTGGCAATGGTGGTGCAGATAGCATTAGTCAGTTTATTACAAATATATACTTTTTTTCATTCTTTGTTTTGTGTAGCATGGGTGTCTTTTTAGTATTCCAATGGAAACTGAGCTTTTATTTTAACTCTGTTTGAAACCGTTCCCTCATTATTTCTTGCGCAAATAGAAAAAGATCAACTACAAAAAGTAGAAAAATGATTAAAGAAGGATTTAAACTGAATCTAATTAGAGCAAATAAAAGAGTTCTCCTAACAGAAACTCTGTGCACCTGTACATACTCGCCTTTCCTTCACTCCTCTTGGTTTGACCTCCAGGAATGCATATGGGGAGCTCCCATGTGACAATGCTGGTACTTGGTGATTGGAGGTGCCAACATCCAGTGCTGTTACATGGGAGCAGGAAAAAAGTCCTTAACCCTATGTAAGCTCCAAATCACGAGATTGAAACTTACACTGGATTTCCTCTTTTCTTCTCCTGGGGCTGAACAAAGTGATAGTGTATTGAAGGTAGAGTATGTGCAGTCGGGGAGGGTGGCAGTTATTTAATTGTATTGCTTCACACTGCACAGGCAATGAACAGGTTCACTTCAAAGTGGAGTTCCAGTCAGTTTTCTCCCTCTCTTCTCCCCGGTGCCTGCATTACAAGTGTGGGCTCCCAGCTGTGACAGCTTGCGGCTTGCATGAGTCGCGATGTGCCTCCTCAATGTTCGGGCAATCTTCTGGGGCCTATGACGTGTCCCAGAAAATTGCAGGGAGGGAGGGCGAGAGGAGAACTTCCGCTCGGATCGCCTAGGTGGCCCGAGCAAAAGTGGGAGCAGGTGCCTGTCAAAACGAGGTACCTGGGTACCTGCCCCCCCTCCAAGTGTGTGCTTCAAGTGGAACTTACAATTTTGAGTGGAGCTCCACTTTAATGAACACTAATATAGCCTGCTATTCAGTTTTTTATTCTTAAATAGGGATGAGCCGAACACCCCCCAGTTCGGTTCGCAGCAGAACATGTGAACAGGCAAAAAATTTGTTCAAACATGCAAACACCGTTAAATGGGACACGAACAGGAATAATCAAAAATGCTAATTTTAAAGGCTTATATGCAAGTTATTGTCATAAAAAGTGTTTGGGGACCTGGGTCCTGTCCCAGGGGACATGTATAAAGGCAAAAAAAGTTTTAAAAATGACCATTTTTTTCAGGAACAGTGATTTTAATAATGCTTAAAGTGAAACAATAAGGCACCACTGGGGCACTTTGCAGGCTCTACAGCGCTAAAAATAATGCCTGCAAAGCACCTTAAACAGCCACTGCTGTCTCTCCAGTGTGAAAGCTCGAGGGCTTTCACACTGGAGCGGTGCGCTTGCAGGATGGTCAAAAAAATCCTGCAAGCCGCATCTTTGGAGCTCCTAAAGCACCCCTTACCATAAAAAACAATGGGACATCGCTGCAAACCTGCCCAAAAGCCTTGTATGGATATTATGGGGAACCCGGCACCAAAATTTTTAAAAAAATGGCGTGAGTGTCCTCCCAAAAATCCATACCAGACCCTTATCCAAGCAGGCAACCCGGCAGGCCACAGGAAAAGAGGGGGGGCAAGAGAGTTCCCCCTGAACCATTCCAGGCCACATACCCTCAACATGGGGTGGGTGCTTTGGGGTAGCCCCTCAAAGCACCTTGACCCATGTTGATGGGGACAAGGGCCTCATCCCCACAACCCTTGCCCAGTGGTTGTGGGGGTCTGCGGGCGGGAGGCTAATCGGAATCTGGAAGCCCCCCTTAACAAGGGGACCCAAGATCCTGCCCCCCCCCGTGTGAAATGGTAACAGGGTACAAATGTACCCCTACCATTTCACAAAAAAAGTGTCAAAATGGTAAAAATTACAAGATACGGCTTGAGACAAGTCCTTTATTAAAAAATAAAAAAATAAAAATCTCCCACAAAGTCCATTCATCTTCTTCTCTTGCTCTGACGAACAAAAAAAAAAAGCTGCGACCGACCAGCCTCCATGGGAGGCTCCCGCCATATGACGCTTCTTTGCAGGCGACAGTTCTTTTATAACTGAGGGCGGGACGATGCGGTGACGTCCCCGGGTGACCCCGCCCCCTTATGACTCACGGGGACTTCCCTATAGCTTCTTCATAGTGTCAGAGGGGGCGGGGTCACCCGGTTACGTCACCGGGTGGCCCAGCCCCCTGATGCCCCTGGAAAGTCTTAGGGAAGTCCCCGTGTGTCAGAGAGTGACTGTGTGGCCCCGCCCTCAGTTATAAAAGAACTGTCACCTGCTAAGACGCATCATATGGCGAGAGCCTCATATGGAGGTGGGTCGTCACAGCTTTTTTTTTTCAGCACGTCAGAGCGAGAGAAGAAGAAGATGAATGGACTTTGTGGAACATTTTTATTTTTTTATTTTTTAATAAAGGACTTTACCATTTTGACACTTTTTTGTGAAATGGTAGGGGTACATTTGTACCCCATTACCATTTCACACAGGGGGGAGGCCAAGATCTGGGGGTCCCCTTGTTAAAGGAGACTTCCAGATTCCGATAAGCCCCCCACCCGCAGACCCCCACAACCACCGGGCAAGGGTTGTGGGGATGAAGCACTTGTCCCCATCAACATGGGGACAAGGTGCTTTGGGGGGCTACCCCAAAGCACCCTCCCCATTTTGAGGGCATGTGACCTGGTATGGTTCAGGAGGGGGGTGCTCTCTTGTCCCCCCTCTTTTCCTGTGGCCTGCCAGGTTGCATGCTCAGCTAAGGGTCTTTTATGGATTTTTGAGGGACCCCCACGCCATTTAAAAAAAAAATTGTACGGGGTTCCCCTTAAAATCCATACCAGATCTGAAGGGTCTGGTATGGATTTTGAGGGGGGCCCCAAACACTTTTTATGACAATACCATGCATATAAGCCTTTAAAATTAGCACTTTTGATTTCTCCCATAGACTTTTAAAGGGTGTTCCACGGCTTTTAAATTTACCATGAACACCCCAAATTGTTCGCTATTCGGTAAACAGGTAAACACCTGATGTTCGATTCGAACTTACGTTTGACTCGAACATCGGGCTCATCCCTATTCTTGAATTTCACAGTTGAATGAAAATTGTTTTCAACGAGTGAATCATCTTCCAAGGGGTAAAAAATTGTAATGAAAACACTCTTTATAGATTGGACATTCCAAATTCTTTATGGAGACGCTATATTTTTTTTTTTTAAATCAGATTTTATTTTAATTTTTTATATAAGCACATACACATGTAAAAAACGAAAAGAAAAAAGCATATTTCAAAGAAGCATAACAAGCCAAAAACATCCACAAAGTACTGACAGAAAACCTGTATAATCAAAACAATGAATATATAATACATATATAAAACCATTATAGCGATCAACAAACATCAAACCTTGCATATGGGACCTACGTTTAATATAGCCTGAAAAATACAGCTATATTATAAACCAGACTTATATGGGCCAACCACTATGACCAAATTGATTCAAACCTCTCAGATGCATTTTTAAGAAAGAAAATATGTCTTCGAGCCACAAACAGCACAAGTATAACAGTAATCTGCATTGATGGCTTAACCAATAAAGAATCAATATAGGCCAGTAAACATGTTAGAGGATTCACTAAAATATTTAGATATAAAATCTCATTGAGTGTGCCCAATAAATTCTGCCCGGAACCTCTGGAGTTTTGGGCAACACCATAATAGGTGTTTCAGAGAGATACTCCATCCACAGTGCAGCAGCATCTTCTCTCAAGACTTTAGGATCTTTAGCGATCCCAGGATCTCATCTGAAGACCTGTGACATCTCCCTCACTTAGACACCAGGCAGAAGTTGAGATGTAAGTATACATTTTTTTTTTTTCATGTGTTTTCTAATTTCATTATTGTGGAATATGGCATGTTTATGTTAGGGGATGAGGTACTAAGGAATTAGCAGACCTTGCATTTTTGATACAAGGTCCACTTTGAATTTGCTTGACAGCATGTTACTTGTAAGGTTAGGACCATCTATTATTTATGACTACCTTCAACTCGCAAAGATAAAGACTTCAGCGATCACTCTATTTAGCTCAAGAAGACAATATAATAAATTTTTTGCAATTAGATTAAAACAGCTTAAAGTCACAAGAGGGCAAGAAAAATAAAATTAAAATAAATAGATGACATAAGTAGGTAGTAATCAATCAGAACCAAAAGGATTTGGAAAAGTGATTTCTCTATATAAGCACCTGTTACAATTCATCTCCGGAGCTATGTTGCACCTTTGTCCCCTTGGCTGTCTTCAGAATTTTTTAAAATAATTTTTATTTATACTTCTTAAATGTACTATCATTATTTAGATATTATTTTAGATATTGTGGAGTTTATGGGATACATAAGGTCATGATATGACTATAAATATCCAGAATGTTCTTGCTTAAGACTTTTTACCTATGCACCAGTTAAGGTATGATTAGAAAAAGCAGTTTTTCGCCTTTAACTTTGTAGCCTTATAAGGCTAAAGAAGAATTGCAGGTATTATCTCTGAGAAAAACAGGTGTAGAATGTTAATTACACAACATTACATTTGTGGTGTCTTTTGCAAAATCCACCACTACTAAAGCAAGGCAATACTAGTACCTTCAGTTCAATACCTCCAGTCCATATACTCTTTTCTGAATGAAATTAGTGATAGATTTCTGTTGGAAAATAATTGCATTTGTTGTCTGTTGTTAGTACATTGGCAGACAGGACAAAAGCATCAGTGGTTACTAGATTGCCAGTAGTTTAGATGCAGAGCATCGATGGTTTCCATAATGCAGGCAGCCAGGCCACACAGTGTCATTGGTTGTTATAGTACAGACAACCACCTACACCATAACAACCAATGATGCTTTGTTGCCTGCACTAAAAACAAAGTGTCCAGTATGGACACACTGGCTTCCGTGCTGCCCACCTCAATTCCTCCATGAGTGCTGCCTCAGTCGGGTTCATGGACAGCTAGGCCCTGGTTCCAGTTCCAGTTTTAGCATAGTTGTATCTTGGAACACATAGCACAGAGGTAAGCAGTGCTAGGACAAAGTCGTCCAGTACCCAGGGAGAAAATGTCAAACTGTGCCCCTACCCCCCATGGGTTGAGTAGTGGGTGGGTTGGAATTAATAGCAATGTACACAGCATGTTGTACCGAAACTTATGTAACATATGAATTTAATAACAGTATTCATTCTCTCCTGCAGTAAAATATGGGGCAAACAGTGACGTAGAAATGTTCTTGTTTTGGTGGAGTCACTGGAAGGAAGAAATTAGCCTGCATTGGTGGTATCACTAAAAAGAAAAAAGGTTCCTGCCCTGGGGGTTTTATTAAATGAAAAGATGTCCCTGCATCAATGATGTCACTGGAAGGAAAAATGGCCCTGCCCTGCCAGTGTCACTGGATAGAATAAATGCCCCTAGTGTCACTAAAAGGAAAAAATGCACCCTACATTTGTGGTGTCACTAGAAGAAAAAATGCCCCTGTGTCGATGGTGTTACTGGAAGGAAAAATGCTCCTGCATTGATGGTGTCACTGGAAGAAAAAATGTCTCCACTCTCCACATCAGTGTGAAATGAATCACACCAATCATCTGTTGAGTATCTGTCCCTATCCTGACTAGCCCTGAATAATTTTGTGCGCACAATGAAATACCACTCTGAGCCTCTGTTCAGATGCATGATACTCCTTTATTCTTTCTACTTACACATCGTTTTTATATCTGAGCGAGGGAGTACAGCACTAGCATAGCGTCATCTAGAAACTAGTAGCTTGATTAGTCATGTCCATATAAGGTGAGCTTCTTCCAACATCTTAGATGTCATCATCTTAGGTGTAGCCTCTCTGTAGTCTTAGTTATACATTCTTTCATTCGATGGGATTGTCAGGGTTGGCTTAGCCCTTCCTTCTCTGGGCTGGCTGCTCAGCTATCGGCTATTTGCCAGCTCTCATCTGTCTCCACAGTCACCCAGCTGTTCCTGATCCTGCTCATCTGACCTGCCTACTTAAAGCTGTCCAGCTCACTTCATCTCTGCCTTCGCCTTGGTCAGATCACAAGAAACCATCTCCTGCGGTTCAGTTTAAAGACTGGCTTGCTGACATCCCTTCTGGCTCCTTATCCTGCTTGCTGTTCCTCCACTTGGATCCTTGACTTCTGGCCTGGCTGAAGTCCTACACAAGATATGTCGATATCGGAAAGGTAGGAGTGGTCAGGCAGGTCTTCAGTTCTGAGTACGCTTCTGGCGGACTGTGTCTGTTAAAAATGTAGTTGGGTGTCCTTCAATGGGCAGGGTCACCTTTGCTAGTGGGCCTTCTGGGTGTCCTTGAAAAGACTGTCAGGAAAGGGGATGGTGATGACACAGGCTTGCCCAATTCCTCACGCAGGAGGTCCAGGTGCTCTTGGTCAGGTCCGGGGGGGTTGGTACTGTTGCTCGGGATATTGATTTTGTGCATTTGGGTTCCCTGGTGGGGATAAATTGTCTAGGGTGTCTGGGTGCTTTACAGTCACTATTGTAATGTCCAGGATTTCCACAGTTGAAACACGTTGGTGGTGGCCTCGGTGTATAGGGTAGTCCCCACAAGCATAAGTGCTGTGGTTTTTGCTGGCAGTCTGAGAAGATTCCAGACCCTTTGCTACCAAAAGGAGGGTGTCCAGGGGCAGCACATGGAACTCTGGTCGGGCCATGGTGAGGCCTTTTTGGATTGACTCCTTGAAGCCTGCCACGAAGGCTAAAGACAGCATTTGACTGTGTGCCTTGTTATGGATGATGAATCCCAAATCTGAAAAAACGTGTAACAGTCTGGTGTAATACTTTTCTACTGACTCCGTTATGCCTTGAGTAACATCTTGGATACTTGTGGCTTGGTCGGACAGTCTGTCCCCTGCCCATTCGCACAGCTGTTCACAGAATTTCACACCAGAAGTAAAGGTATTGTCACTGACAATCCTTGCATCATGGAGATTTTTCTCCATAATGGGCCAATAAGCGTCTCCAGCTTTTATTTCACATAAAGGGACTAGATCTCCCCATGCTGCTGAGTAGGTTGTTTTTTCTTGGATCTGGGCCAACCTACGGTAAAAGGGCATGGGTTGTTTTTCTGGGTCTGGCAGAGTGGCCACCAGGGAGGATGCTTGGGATGGAGTGAACGAGACATACATCACATGTGCTTGTGGCATTGGGGTGTGTGGAGGGGAGTTCCAAGTAATCAACTCCTCATCCTGTGAAGAGGATGGGAAAGTGTCCACCTCTCCACCTCTCCATGTTGGGGAGGTGGCATATGGTCCTACCAGGTTGGGCATGTCAGGACTTTGGGTCGGTAGGGGAGGCATGTAGAAGATACCATCCGCCCTTATGACCGGATAGGAGGAGGTTATAGGGCCTGTGTATGGGAGCATGGGCAGCAACGGAGCGTTTGCTATCTCAGTGGAGTGACAGGTGTAACAATTACTATAGGGCGTGGCACCTGTTGTCAGTCAGCACACAACTGTTCATTCTTGTCAATACATGTACGATACACATATGCCGTCAGTTTCCCCCTCTGTACCTCTTGCTCTATCCACTGCTCTCTGTGGATGGCCTTTGCCACATTTAAAGTAATCAAAACATCCTCAGCCTTTTCTTTCATTAACATTTGCATATTTCTTAATAACATCTATCCCAAACATATCTTCCCTTTTGTACTGCTTCCTCATCTAACTACTGTTTTCTCAACTTGCATAATATTCTGGCATACTAGAATAATAACTGAATCAACCCGGTCTTACATATCCCACACATGTAAACATCACATGTTATCCTAGTAATTTCATTGCTTGTCAACAGTTAACATTTTTACAGTCTCCTACACAGGAATTTAAAGGGAGTACTTTGGAGGTGATCAGTCTCTGCCTCGTCCGTGCTGGTCTACCTCAGCATCTTCTCTGTCAGCTCTCCATTGGCTCACAGCCCGGAGCCCCACATTTTGGGTGTCAGCTGAAATGGATCAGACCAATCGTCTATTGAGTATCTGTCCCCATCCTGATTAGCCCTGAATAATTTTGTGCTCACAATGAAATACCACTCTGAGCCTATGTTCAGATATGTGATACTCCTTTATTATTCCTGCTTACACAGGGTTTTTATATCTGAGTGAGTGAGGGAGTATAGCACTAGCATAGCTTCATCTAGAAACTAGTAACTTGATTGGTCAAGTCCATATAAGGTGAGCTTCTTCCAACCATTTAGATGTCATCATCTTGGATGTAGCCTTTCTGTAGGTGCCATCTTGGTTATGCAGTCTTTCATTCAATGGGAGGGGGTGCTGCTGGCAGCCTTTTTGAGTAAGGTATTAAAAGAAGTAAGCTGACTGGTATGCAAGCTAAGCCAGGGATGCAAAGGATTAATAATAAAAGTCTGCAGTTGTACTGAAACATGATACCTCACACAGGCAGTGAGAGAAACTGAGAGCAGCCAGGTTTTCACACGTACACAAGCAGATAGAAAAAATAGGATTTTTATATACAGCTTACCTGTAAAATCCTTTTCTTGAGAGTACATCACGTGACACAGAAGCTCATTACATAGTGGGTTATATAGTCACCTCTGGTGATTGGACACTGGTTAACCCCAATTAAGGAGAATTCCTCCCCTATATAACCCCTCCCATATGGGAGGCACCTCAGTTTTGTAGCAAAGCAATAGGAAACCACGTAAAATCCAAGAGGGGCGGGACCCCTGTGTCCCGTGATGTACTCTCAAGAAAAGGATTTTACAGGTAAGCTGTATATAAAAATCCTATTTTCTTGATCATACATCACGGGACACAGGAGCTCATTACATAGTGGGATGTCCCAAAGCAATGCTCAGATTGAGGGGAGGGAGACACAGATCATAATTATAGACCGCCATGGGCCGGAGGACCTAAACTACAGCCTGCAGTACACTGCGCCCAAAGGCGATATCCTCTTGCCCTCTAACATCCACCTGAATCTGGTGAATGTGTGGACTGATGACCAAGTTGCAGCCTTACAGATCTGAGCCAGGGAGGCCTGGTGATGCACTGCCCAAGAAGCACTTACAGCCGTAGTAGAGTGCGCTTTCACTTGAAAAGGAGGGATTTTCCCTCTAAAGCCGCGTACACACGGGCGGACTGTCTGGCCAACTTAGTCCGTCGAAACACATTTCAGCGGACAGTCCGCTCGTGTGTGGGCTTCAGCGGACTTTTTCAGCGTGCAGTCTGGCGGACTAAGTATTTCGGAATTTCCGTAATATTGTCCGTCATACTTTGGTTTCAGCGGACAATCCGCTCGTGAGTCGGCTAGTTCGATGGACTAAGTATGGCGCATGCTCAGATAGGATTTACACGGCGAAAGGTTGTATTGCTGTGTATTGGACTTCCTATTTCTAGTCCCGTCGTACGTGCTGTACACGTCATCGCGCAAACTTTCGACGGACTGTTTGTGCATCCGTGTGTGGTCAAGTCCGTTAATTCGAAAGTAGGACGGACTGTCCGTCGGATTGTCTGACGGACTAAGTTGGCCATACAGTCCGCCCGTGTGTACACGGCTTAACACTATAGGCCTGAGAAATAATCTGTCTGATCCACCTCGAGAAAGTGGATTTTGATGCCGCCTGACCCTTCCTAGGGCCTTCCGGCAAAATAAATAAGCAATCAGTTTTCCTTATCTGAGCTGTTGCTTGAAGATAGATACTGATTGCCCTAACCACATCCAAAGTGTGCAAGGATTCTTCTTCTGCAGACTGTGGGTCCGGAAAAAAGGATGGTAGGATTACATCTTGATTCAAATGGAATCCTGAAACCACCTTAGGTAGAAAGGACCTGTTGGGGCGCATTACCACTTAGATACGGTTCTTTGCTGGAGAGAGCTGCTTGTTCTGACACTCTTCTAGCCGTGGAAATGGCTACCAAGAAAACCAATTTTTTGTTCAAAAGAACTAATGAAGCCAGATGCAAAGGTTCAAAAGGTTGCCCCTGCAAAGCCGAAAGAACCAAATTTAGATCCCATGGGCATACCGGAGGTTTGACTGGCGGCCTTATCCGCATAGCCCCCTGGATGAAAGCCCGCACCAGGGAATGCGATGCAAGTGGCTTTTTGAAAAAATACTGACAAGGCCAAAATCTGCACCTTGATAGTGCTTACGGCCAAATTCATTTCTAGGCCTGACTGGAGAAAGGCCAAGATCCTGTTAATGACATACTTTCTAGGATGCCATCCCCTGAGTTCACACCAGGAAACATACGCTCTCCAGATTTTGTAGTAAATAAGCTCGGAGGCCGGCTTTCTGGCATTAACCAGAGTAGAAAGGACTGGCCCCGAAAGCCCACGGTCTCTCAGAATGTGGGTCTCAGCAGCCAAACCGTCAAATTCAGACTGTGTAAAGCAGGATGGTAGATTGGACCCTGTGAGAGCAGATCTGGCTGGAGAGGGAGGATCCATGGCCTGCCTATGGACAACTTCATGATCTCTGCGTACCACGGTCACCTGGCTACCAAAAGGACCGACTTTGTTTCCCTCTTGACTCTTCTCAGGAACCGCGACAGAAGCGGGCACGGGGTGAAGGCATAAATCAGATTGTACTGATCCCAGGGAACTGTCAGAGCATCTGACCCCTGAGCAAGCGTATCTCTTGTTCTTGACACAAATTTGTCCAGTTTTCTGTTGAACCTGGACGCAAACAGATCTACGTCTGGAGTACCCCACTTGCGACATATGTCCAAAAACACGTCGGGGTGCAGAGCCCATTTTCCTGGGCACAACTGCTAGCGGCTCAGAAAATCCGTCTGCCAATTTTTCACTCCTGGAATGAAGACTGCAGAAAGGCATGGAACATGCTTTTCTGCCCAGACCAGTATGCGATTCACCTCTTCTTGCGCTACCAGACTCCTGGTACCGCCCTGGTGATTGATATAGGCCACTGCTGTGGCATTGTCGGACTTAACCCGAACAGGGAGACCCCATAGTCTGGAAGACCACCTTATGAGAGCCATATAAACTGCCCGGATCTCCAAGACATTTATGGGCAATAGCCTCTCGATCGCAGACCATTTCCCCTGCGAGCATGCCTGGGTCGGACACCGGCCCTCCGCGGCGGGGCGGGAGGGCCGCGTGAGGCCGTGGTGGGCGGAGGTGGGCCCCCGTCCACCGTCCTGGGGGGGTCAGCCCTCTGGGCGGCGGGGGCCGGGGAAGCCCAGGGCTCTCCTCTAACACTGCTCCCAAGCCTGTCAGGCTGGCATCTGTCATAATAACCTTCCATGGAAGAGGAAGAAAGGTTTTGCCTTTCAGCAAATTCTCGGTTTGTAACCACCAGACGAGACTTCTGCGTGTCCCTGGGGATAGACGCATAGGAAGATCCAAGGATTGGGGCTTACTGTTCCAGGCCGCAAGGATGTATCTTTGCAGAGGCCTTGAGTGGAACTGGGCAAATGGAACGGCCTCGAAGGAGGCGACCATTTTCCCTAACAGTCTCATGCATAACTGAATGGGGGAAGATCTCCTGCCCAGAATTAGGCACACCAGATCCCCAATGGCCAAGGCTTTTGGCCTTGGAAGAAACACCTTGCCATGAGCGGTGTTGATAAACATGGGGGCGTGGCTTGGTGCCGGGACGAGATGGCTGCGTTCTAAAACAGCTCCGTCCACGGGAGTCCTCAAGCCTACTATTTAGCAGCCTACCTTTCGCTCACGATGGGGAAATCAAGGGGACAAGGCTCCCAGTCCCGCTCTAGATCCCCGAGGGGTTCCGACGCTCCGATCGGCCGCGGCATCCCGGAACTTTTTCGGCCCCGCTCACGCGAGGCCGAGGCCTCACTTCAGGCCTACGCAGAGGAGCCTTCTCCTGACAAGAGCCCGCCATCCACTGCGCGCTCGCACACAGCGGAAAGCCCGCCGGGCAGGAATACCCTTACCATGGCTGACCTCAGAGATGTGGCTGCGGACATCAAGAATTCGCTAACAGCGGTAATCACAGACCTCAGACGAGACATCCACGCCATGCACGCCCGAATGGCGGAAGTGGAGGAAACAACAGCCCGCCATGACACTGCCATATCACAGCTCCAGCACTCCTCCCTCTCCTATAATACACAGTTAAGGGATGTCAATCGGTACATGGAGGACCTTGACAACAGAGGACGCCGTCACAACATACGGGTAAGAGGCATCCCCGAATCTGTCGAGCATGCACAACTGGCACAGGTCACCATTCAACTTTTTAATGATCTACTAGGCAGACCTTCGGAGTCACCTCTTGAATATGAGAGACTGCACAGGGCCTTGAGACCCAGGGGCAGGGACACTGATCCCCCCAGGGATGTTGTATGTTGCCTAGTGAATTACAGAGTCAAAGAGGACATCCTGAAAAGAGCCAGGGACAGACGCCATCTCCTATACCAGGGTTCTGAGATTAACATTTTTCAGGATTTATCACCTGTAACCCTCCAGAATAGAAGGGACCTGCGCCCCCTGCTGGATGTCCTTCGCCGTAAAGGGATCCAATATAAATGGAGGTTCCCATTTGGCCTCACTGCTACAGCGGCAGGTCGCACTGCAATCCTGAGGGTCCCTGAGGAATTGGCGAGGTTCTGCGACACGCTTCAGATTCCGCTTGTCGATCTTCCAGATTGGTACAAGGCTTTCCGTCCTACCCAGCTCCAGAGAACCTCCTCAATGGATACCATTCCTGAAAGGGAAGAATTTCACATCAGAAGACGCAGATCATCTTCACCTAGGCCACTACCGCCAAGGAACCGGGAGGACAGATCGCATACAAGTCCCACTGCATCCCCCGCTCACAGGCGAGCCAGACCAGACTGCCCCTGAGTCATTAATCCCATGTGATTTTTACATTGCTCTTTAACCTTTACAGGGGCTTTCACCTATTCGGCTACTGCTCCCCCCCTCCCTATTTAATTTATTTTATTTTATTTTATTTTATTTATTCATTTATTTATTTTTATTTTTTATTTTTATCCCCCCCCCCCCAGTGCAATCTTCTCACTTTTGGCCCTCACAGAAATATCCGTTTGCCTATGTCAGTTGACGGGCCTGAAACGTACATTCCTGCATGCCCTGAAGTTCTTCTGGACTCTAACTCTCTCCTGCCTAGTTCAGTGTGACTACACTCTTATATGACTGTCCTAGCTATATCGGCAGAGTGAAGTCGCTTCTTTGATTCCCAATCCTGATCTGTTTCACCCCCACGCCCCCCCCCCCCTTCCCCCTTTTTTTTTTTTTTATCTTCCCTTACGACAGAATAATCCACTATGTTTGCAGTTACTTAACTTGTTGTTTCTTATGTTTCCTTTCTTAAAGTGAGAAAAATTACGTATGTTCTTATTTGTATGGTGGGATACAGGTTTTGTTTGTTTTATTGATAAACATAGGAGAGCATAGTACTTTGGGGACACCCCCTGCTAGGTGTAGGTTATATTGCTTTATACTGTTATCTCACCTATTAGGCCTAATGTTGGTTAATCATTCTGACATGTCTTTGTTTTTACACTCGGGTTGCCCCTACCCTCTGCCCTCGTCCCTTAGCCTCATGTCATTCTCCTGTGTTGTGCTCCGCCGGTACTTATTTTCTTTCTGTTCCCTCTGCCCTAACTTTTTTAGCAGGCTCCCTTGTGCCTTCATGGATATATCTGAGGACTCCCGTTGGACCGACCCCGATCAGGACTTGACCCGGACCACCCTCTACTCCCCCACTCGACGGACGGTACCTCCGACCGTTGACCACACCCGGATCTCCCGACTCCAGTCAGGGTAAGGTAGCCGGCTACCCAGCCCTCCGGTACTTACTGTTCCCTCTCCTCCCCTCCCCTCCTCCCCTTCTGCCTCCCCACACTCCTTGTTCCCCCCCTCTCCCCTGTAGGCCAGTCCCACCTCCTGCTTTTCCCCCCTTCCCCTTAATTCTGTTCTCTCCGGTCTCCTCCACACCACATAGAGGCCAGTAAGCCTATATCTCCGCTATCCTGCCAACTGTTTAATTTGTTCCCTCACTGTGACGCTATCACTGAGGTTTGAGACCCAATTTTGGTTGATTCACGCTACATTACCCATCCTTCCTTCTACACTATGCACGCCTCAAACACAGGTGCCCGCCCTGCTACTCTGAAAATAGTATCCCAAAACGTGAAAGGCCTTAACGTGCCTGAAAAACGCAGCCAAGTCCTGAGCCTGATGTCACAGCAAAAGGAAGACGTTATCTTTCTTCAAGAAACCCACTTCTGCACCAAACATATACCCAACCTTGTAAGTCGTAAATATCCCACTGTCTTTCACTCTACCAACCCTTTGGCAAAAACTAAGGGTGTCTCTATTCTTCTAGCAAAACATATACCTTGGCACTTGGAGGAATCCCTCATTGACCCGGAAGGGAGATATGTTTTCCTAAAAGGACGCCTTCATAACATCCCTGTCACCTTGGCAAATATCTATAGCCCCAACATAGCTCAATTAAGCTTTTTTCGCTCAGTTACAGAACTCTTGACAAGCTTCGGGAAGGGGCTGATCATCCTTGGTGGGGACTTTAATGTAACGCTACAACCTCTCCTAGACTCCTCATCAGGTACCTCATCCCTCCCCTATCGAAACTTGCGGCAAATTAGAACCCTATTACAAAACCTCACTTTGCATGACTCCTGGCGCACCTTACACCCCAACGACAAAGATTACACCTTCTTCTCGCCCCCACACAATAAGTACTCCCGTTTGGATTACCTATTTATTTCCCAGAGAGACCTTCCCCTCCTCAAAGCCGCCACGATTGAACCTCTTGTTATAGCTGACCACCACCCTATTTCGATTCTACTTACCCTCCCACACCAGAAACAGGCCACAAAGATCTGGCGTCTGGACGCCTCTCTACTCTCCTCGGAGGTTAACATTAACCTCATTAATTCTAGCCTGGCTCATTTTTTCCGTGAAAATGTAGACCCCTCGATCTCGCCTATAACGACCTGGGAAGCCCACAAATGCACGATACGGGGAAAGTTTCTTGAGCTTTCTGCTATCAGGAAAAAAGAAAACCAAGCTAAAACCTCGGAGTTGGTACAAAAAATCCATAGGCTTGAACGGTCCCATAAACAATCGCTAGCTCAAGATACCCTCCAAGATCTGACTGAAACCAGAAAACTTCTTTTAGAGACATTAAACTATAAAGCCCGTCGTAAACTAGTCCTGAGCCAGAAGCTGTTCTACGAACAAAGTAATAAATGCGGTAGACTTCTAGCCCGTGCCTTGCACACTAGAAAGGCCTCCACAAATGTACACACTATAACCGACTCGTCGGGAAAAGCTCATACTTCTTCGGAGAACATAGCTGCCCAGTTCGAACGCTATTACAGAGACCTGTATAATTTACCTTGTCCCTCTGCTTCTAGCTCTACAAAGAGACAAAGGGAGACCCTCATCTCCCAGTTTCTTGATCAATTTAGCCCCGATAAATTATCCAGAGATCAGGCCTCTGAACTTGACAAATCCATCTCCGAATTGGAACTGAGACAGGCTATTGGACAATTGAAGCCGGGTAAGAGTCCAGGTCCTGACGGCTTCTCCACCCCTTATTACAAGACTTTCACTGACGCCTTAGTAACTCCCTTTCTTAGTGCCTTTAACTCTCTAAACAATACGCCCACTCCATTCCACAGGCTTTTAGAAGCACATATAACGGTCATCCCCAAGCAAGGTAAAGATGCCTCCTCAGTTGCCAGTTATAGGCCCATTTCCCTCCTCAATTCGGACATAAAACTCTTTGCAAAGATCTTGGCTAACCGCCTACTCCCCTTCCTCCCCTCCCTGATAGGAAATTACCAAGTGGGCTTTGTCCCTGGTAGGGAAGCCAGGGACAATACTACCAAGGCCATTAATTTACACCACTGGCTTACGTCCCGAAATCAGAAGGGATTCTTCCTGTCCCTGGATGCGGAGAAGGCATTTGACAGGCTTGCCTGGGACTACCTGGAGGCGGTACTTCGTCACCTGGGATTACCTGAAAAAATGATCAATCTTATCATGTCCCTTTATTCAGTCCCGACTGCTAGCATAAGAGTTAATGGCCGCCTGTCAAATGCCTTCCCCATCCGCAACGGAACGAGACAGGGCTGTCCGCTTTCCCCCATCTTATTTATCCTGACACTAGAACCCCTGCTCAGACGTATTCAAACAAACGAAAATATTAAAGGAATCTCTGTGGCTGGGCGTACCCATAAATTAGCCGCATATGCAGATGACATCCTGCTTTTCCTCAGTGACCCTTTAGTAACGATCCCAAACCTACTAAAAGATTTCGAAACCTTCGGCCGTATCTCCAATCTCAAGATAAACTTCTCCAAGTCTAGTGCTCTGAACGTCACATTGCCTGATGTGTTAGTCTCCCAATGCCAAAGCTCATTCCTGTTCTCCTGGCAAAGAGAAGCTATAACATACCTGGGGATACAGCTTCCCACGCGCCTTAACGATCTCTTCGCTAGAAACTTTCTCCCCCTCTCTAGAACCATTGCCGAAGACTTACGGAAATGGGACAAATCCCACTTCTCGTGGTTTGGTCGTGCAGCAATTCTCAAAATGAATGTTCTCCCACGAGTTCTCTATCTTTTACAAACTATCCCCATCCAACTACCGCCCTCCTTCTTTCGACTCATTAAACGCCTAGCTACCCAATTTCTGTGGAAACACAAGAGCCCTAGGATCAGCTACTCCCAGCTCACGCTCCCCAAGAACGCAGGTGGAATCAGCCTCCCTGACCTCAAAAATTATTACTTGTCCTGCCATATGGTTAGAATAGTGGACTGGTCCACCCGCTTAGGGGATAAGGACTGGATCCACATAGACGACTCGCTCTCTGCCATACCCATCAAAAACGCCCCGTGGATCCCCTCAGCCAGCGTTTCCAAAATGTTTAAAGACCACCCCCTTGTAAGTGCTACTCTGACTAGCTTCAGGGAAGCGTGCCGTAAATTCAAGATATCCTCCACCCTGAGTCCTCTCACACCCATCCGACTCAACCCAGCCTTCCCCCCGGGAATGTCTAACAACTTTCTCAAAGAGTGCTGGGTGCACCAGGAAGTCCAGGCCCACCACTTTTTTAGCAATGGGGATCTGCTGGAATGTAGCGCCCTCCCTACCAAGGATGACTGCCCCCCCTGCCCTCTGTGGACATACTTCCAAATTCGCCACTTCCTTAGATCGGAAAACGCAGATGGCAACTTGTCTAGGCGATTAACAGTATTTGAAAGTCTCTGCTCCCAAAACACTCTTCAACGACACTTAATCTCTATAATCTATTCCCTATTCTTTCAGTCCGCCTCTCCGAAGGACTGGAAAGCTTGTCAGGCCTGGGAAAAAGATTTGCAAATAGACCTCTCTGAGGACGACTGGGATAGGATTTTGATATACACACACAAAGGCTCGCTGAACGTCCACACTCAGGAAAATAACTTCAAACTTCTATCTGGATGGTATAGGTCGCCTGAACTGTTGCATAAATTCAATCTTGACGTCCCTAACAAATGTTGGAGATGCTTAAACGATGGGGGATCGCTCTTGCATATATGGTGGACTTGTCCCAAAATCCAAACATTTTGGACACGAGTTCATAGGATAGCTAGCACCATCACCAGTAGCACGATAGAATATACACCAGCTTGCATGCTTCTCCATCACTCCTCTGCCCCCACACGCCTTTACTTGAAATCACTGACTCTACACCTCCTTAACGCCGCCAAGCTCTGCATCCCTATCCATTGGGGCTCCCCCAACGTCCCCTCCATTAATGATTGGCTAAACAAAGTAGCAAAAATAGCAGAAATGGAGGAGCTCATCCACATTGCCCGTGACTCCCCACAGAAGTTTGCACGGACCTGGGATAAGTGGACACAGTTTCGGGATTATGGCTGCCTTTTTTCTTTGGATAACTCTCCTAATTGAGTACATTTCCAATCAACCCTTGTGTGTTTTGCCACATGACCTGGCGCTGGCCCAAGTAGGGCTAGTCCTCTTGTTTTTAGTTTTCCCTTGCTTTTCTGCGAGTCTCCCTCATTAGAAAGGAACCCAAGCGGACGATCGTACACACCTTTACAACGACGCTTGTTTCTTTTTTTTTTTTTTTTTTTTTTTTTTTTTTGTGGAGGAGCCCGGAGAGACGACACCCCTTCCCCCCCCCTGCCCCTTCCCCCGCCCCTTCCCATCCCCCTGTCCCCCCCATACCTGTCCCTTTCACTTTTTCCTACATCTCCTGAAATCCCACTGACTCCCCCCCGGTGGGAAGTTAGCTCAGACACAGATGACCATGTTCATGGCCCGACTGACTGGTTCCAGTCAACTGCTTACCCATTTGTTTTTGCCCCACGTACCGTATTATCGCCCGACAGTTTTATCATTCCCCCCTTGCCCTCATCCATCGCCACGTTCCCTCAGGGACGTGACTACACCCGCAAACGATGGCAAACCCTGACAGTGTCCACTTTGAACTGTTTACGCTACAATCCCCGACCACCCGCAAGGGGTCCTACCGGGTAAACCTGCTCGATCCTTTAGCTTATGATTGATACTGTTTACGGTGTAAATCGCATTATATAATAAGAGGGGTTTGTAACCAATTGCAGTTCATGTTGTTATCTGTGTTCTTATTTTGCACTATGGTTTTCTTTCCTTTTGTATGGATACATTGTGTATCGACTGTTATTATCCTATTGGAAACTTCAATAAATTCTTTATGGAAAAAAAAAAAAAAAAGATAAACATACCCAGGTATTTCAACCTGGTAGCAGGCTGTAGGGACGACTTTTCTAGGTTTATAATCCAACCTAGGCGTTCCAGGTGTTCTAGTGTTCTGGAAACACTGTGGTTCAGGAACGCTACTGTTTTCTCCATGAGAAGCAAGTCATCTAGATAAGCCATGACGGCTATACCCTGAGCTCTTAGGTTTGCCAAGAGAGGGTCCAGAATCTTTGTGAAGACTCGAGGGGCCGTAGCGAGCCCGAACGGCAAGGCCACAAATTGAAAACGGCGCCGCTCTACCGCGAACCTTAGATACCTTTGGTGTGCGGGAAAAATTGGCACATGGAGATATGCATCCTTGATGTCTATTGATGCCATAAACTCTCCCCCTTGCAGGGAGGAGACCACAGTGTGAATTGACTGCATTCGGAAGGACCGGATGCGTAAAAAACGGTTCAGATCCTTCAGATCTAGGATAGGTCTGACACTTCCGTTTGGCTTTGGAACGGTGAAGAGATTTGAGTAAAACCCTGAACCCTGTTCTTTTGGGTCCACTTCTACTATCACCCCTTGGGATAGTAAGTGATCCAAGGCCAGAAATAGCGGTTTTTGCTTTACTGGATCCCTGGGGATCCTTGACCTTAGAAAGCGAGAAGGTGGAATCTCCTGAAACTCTAGCTTGTAGCCCAGAGACACCGAAGAGATCACCCACCTGTCCCGGATCTCTTCCCGCCAGTCTTCCGCAAACTGCCGAAGCCTTCCCCCCACTCGGCCGAGCGGGGGCGCCCCTTCACAAGGAAGCTTTCGGGCTCTGCTTGGCAGGCTTCCGCCCCCAAGTCTTTTTCTGCCCTTGGGCCCGGCCCTGAGCCTTTCCTGTAGAGGAGGGTTGAGAAGGCCGTCGCCACTGCTTAGAGCTTGATGCTCCGGGGGAGAGAGAACGCCTAAATGATGGACGTTTGCTCTTTTTGACTGAAAGGAGAGTAGATTTACCCCCGGAATTTTTTTTTACGAATTTGTCTAATTCTTCTCCAAACAGACGTTCCCCTTTAAACGGGAACCCAATCAAATGCTTCTTGCAGGATAGCTCAGCTGCCCAATTCTTTAGCCATAGGGCCCTTCGCATGTGTACCAACAGGAGAGATAAACGAGATGCTTGTTGGACAGAATCCAAAATCGTATTAATCATGAAACACAGAATTTGGGGTATTTCTGCATAATTCTCCACTTCCTCACTGGGAAGGAGGCCAAGCATCCGCTTGACCTGTTCCTTGAGGAACTGACACAATCCCACGGCTGCGACTGTAGGTTGCACTACAGCGCCAGTCATGGAAAAGGAGGCTTTTAATAATGTTTCCAACCTCTTATCAGTTGGATCTTTAAATACCTGCGCATTATCCAACGGACAAGTCAGGTTTTTATTCACACAAGAAACAGCCGCATCGACAGATGGGACCCCCCATTTCTTGATGAAACTTTACTCCAGAAGATAATGCATAGAAAACCTTTTAGGAGGAGTAAAGAGTTTATCGGGATGTCCCCAATCCTCATACATCAATTTATCCATTAAGGGATGAATTGGGAAGGAAAAAGCAGTCTGTGGGATTTTTCTGACTCCTATGGAAGAAACAGAGGACGTAGCGACTTCAGCAGCAGGCATTCTGAATGTGGTACGCACCAATTCAGTATAATACTGCACCTGTTTTCTGAGCGCCTGGGGGGAGGGGACTCTCTCCTCTTCCTCTGATTCCTCCGACTGCTCAAGATCCCTGTCCCAAGATAGGGATCTCTCCTCATTGTCAGAAGAATCATCTGAGAGAGGAATCTCAGCAGAGGGAGGGGATCTACCCCTTTTCTTGCTATCTTTCAGGGAAGCAGAAATAAAATTCATGATTCTCCCTTCAAAACCCTCCAATGTAGCCCTAAGGGAGTCCTTAGTGACATATACCGGGGCTGAGACATTAGGAGAGGCTGCAAAACCTGACAGGGGCACTGACTCGTCCTGTGAGGCTGGCTCCAGTCTTGCAGGGGGGGATGGTAACTTACAGGCATTTTTAGAACCCCTGGACCTAGGCGGTAATTTACCAGTGCCCTTGTTACCTCTCCCAGAAACCCTCTTATGAGGAGACATAGTCCTAAGCTACAAAGCAGAGGTACTAGTACAAAGTGCAATCACTGTTGTGCTAAAAGTCTCACAATAACATATATATGCTTAATACTGTACAACCTGATGCTGAGTAGGTGTCTAAGGTTTGCCTGGATCCAATCCCCTGGGATGCTTACTGCCCACAGCTCCTGTGTCTCTCACTTACAGTCCCCTGACGCTCTGGGCTTTTAAAACTGCCGCCTGGTGCCTGCGCAGTACAGCGCCGTGCACACCAACATGAACGGCTCACAACCACACTCCCCCTCCTCCATTGGCCCGGGAGCGCACGCGCGCATGCACGAGGACCGTCGGAATCCAGGGGGGCAAAAGGAGTCTCATTAGAGCTGCGTGGGACCCCCAGACTACGAGGGACCCCTGTATTACCTTGTTGTGGCAGGGACTGCAGTGGAGACGTGAGACCTCTGGAGAACCAGGCTTCACTGAGCTTGTGTACTGAAAGGCATGTAAGGTTTATCTGGGGCTCTTTCTCAGAAGAGCCTCCTACCTGGATCATGTAAAAGACTCTGCCAGAAACTTTTGTGCGCTCTGTGTAAACAGTACACCAAGTCTGGTTTTCCCAGAGCCCAGTCTTCCAATAGGAGAGGACTTACAGGCCAAACCTCGTTTCTTCGGCTGACGAGGAATATATGGATCCGGTTTGTTGTAACCCTTAGGCCCCCGCAGGGACCTGCACAGAGCTTTCTTCATAGCACATGTTTTACGTGACCAACCACCATAGACACTGGTGAAAAAACTGAGATGCCTCCCATATGGTAAGGGTTATATAGGGGAGGAATTCTCCTTCATTGGGGTTAACCAGTGTCCAATCACCAGAGGTGACTATATAACCCACTATGTAATGAGCTCCTGTGTCCCGTGATGTATGATCAAGAAATAGACATTTTATATACATAGTAAAATATGCATTTTACCTAATCCATCACAAGTGGTGTCGTTTGAAGGAAAAATATCCCTTCATTGGTGGAGTCACTGGAAGGAAAATGCCCCGGCATCAGTGGGTCAAAATTTTTCTTGTGTAAATGATGGGGTGAGCAGGATATATTGCCTCCTCACCACCTTTTAAAGTGGTTGTAAACCCTTACAAACCACTTTGACCTACAGGTAAGCCTAGATTAAGGCTTACCTGTAGGTCCAAGAAATATCTCCTAAACCTATACGGTTTAGGAGATATTTACCCGAAGACAGCCACCGCTGTCTACGGTGCATGCGCCGTAGACAGAGGCACGCAGGTGCACTGGGCAGGCCGCAGATCGTGGCGATTTGCCGCAAGTGTCGGCTCCCATGCGCATGCCTGTGACGTGACGTGAAGTCATCGCTGCTCCGGCCGGCTGGAGCAGCGAGACACAGAAGTTACTAGGGGATACATGGCAGCGGCAGACATGAAGACGGAGGACCGCTTCGGGGGCTTCGTTCTCAGGTAAGTTATTCATAATGAGCTAGTATGCTATGCATACTAGCTCATTATGCCTTTGCCTTGCAAGTTGCCCCCCCCCCCCTCCCATGGGTTTACAACCACTTTAAAAGCTCTTTGAATAGCAATCCACAGCAGACTGTGTATTAGAAGGGTAGTAGTATAACAACAGGACAGTTTCTTTTTACCATGGGTGCTAACTTTAGTTAGTCAGAGGTTATCTCCTTCCGTTAGATGGCTGATCTATGAAACATGAAACATACTTTCTTCTAAATTTAGCTATAATGACTCAAAATATGTGCTATCTGACAAAATGTAATATTCTGCCTTTAAAGGGCCATTTTTATCACATTTGACATTTTTTCTGTGACAGTGACTGTACAAAGTGCTTTTAGTCTCTTATGGCTGAAGAAGCTTTTGAAGTTTTTATTGTACTCAGTGAGATCCGTTCAACTTTGCCATGGTAAAAATGGATATAAATGTATAAGTACATTTGACAACAGACTCGGCTCAGAATTTCTAACTTGCTGGAACAGAAATATCATTCCACATCTCTACAGATCCCCGCAGCTGCAAGAAAAATCTGATCTGAAAATATTTCAACAGGCACTGGATGCTTTAAAAAAATAACATAATACTATATATGCAAGGCAGGAGAGCTATGCAAAAGAACAAGATGTATAATACATATTTTCTATGGATTGGTCATGTAGTGCCTTTTATTATGATGTCAAATTTGCTAAATGTGCTTTAAAGTGTTACTAAATCCACAGCAGTATAATCAGTCTGTATATGCAGTAAAGCATGCTTGTTATACTAACTGTAGAACCTAAGGCGTTAATCCTGTGCAATGTATTTTCTGATCTGCCCATACTTCCACAGTCCCCAAAACATCTCCTGATAGAACAGAGGCTAGGGGAAAAGCTGCACATGCTCATTTTGGTGTGTATTACTAGAGATATTTTTTTATTGGTAGAGTGCATGTGATTTGCATAGGGCCAATCAGCATTGTCCAGACAGAGGATTGGGGTCTTGCAGCCTTATAGGACATTCACAGGAGAATAAAAACTCCCCCTACAAGCTTTAACCATACACTGATAGAAGTCACACGTCTGCACAAACTGCTGATGAGAAAAGGTATTTAGCAGTTTATATTTACTAAAACTATTGCATTTTAATGTTCTGTGTACTGTGGGTGAACATATATAATGAATGCAGAGTCCTGGGTTTAGTAACACTTTAAATTGGAAAGCCTAAAAAAATAATGTTAATGCAGCCACCATATCTAATGATTAAAAGCTGCACTATATTTCATTCCTGGATTTGGGTTTATTACCACTTTATTAGCTGCAGTCAAACAGGCGCCTACCCCTTTCTGTCCTCTCCTACATTATTTTCACAGCATGCAAACAAAAAAAAGCCCCTCCTCAGAGAGGATCCTGTCATTCATCTGACTTCTCCCAGTTGGCAGAATGTGATACACCCTGTGAAAAAAATGCAAGGATTCTGCCAATGAAGGAGAGGACCTTTTGTCAATGTACTTTTGTGTTAGACCAGAGGCTATTAACCCCCACAGCACCAGAAGTTCAGAACTGTTAGCCCTTGTACACACGGTCGGAGATTCCGACGGAATGTTTCCTATCGGACAATTTTGTCGGATATTCCGACTGTGTGTGGTCTGCATCGGACTGTTTCCGTCGGATATAATACCAACTTTTCCAACTTGCCGGTAAAATTTTCAGACAAAATGCTCCGATCGGACATACTCCGATCATGTGTAGCTTACTCCGACGGACAAGGTGCCACGCATGCTCACAATCAAATTCGGACACGGAAGCGCTCGCTCAGGTAAAACTACTGCTCGTAATTGATATAGCACATTTGTCACGCTGCAATGTTAAAAATTCTTTCATGAAGCGCATTCTCTTGTTCTTTACAATGCTGCAAGAAGGAACTTCTTTTGATGCTCATAGTCACACACACTTCTCCCGAATGTATTTCTTCAGTCTTTTTTACTCATTTCAGCAATACAATATTTTAAATCATCACACCTACACATTTTTTTTTGTTTGTTTTTTTTGGGAATTTTGTGTTTGGTTTTTTTCATCAACATCTCCTTTTTTGACAGTTTGCTCATCTTTGCATTTTTTGGGGTGTGTTTTGTGTGTCAACTTACCACAACACCATTATTATCTTTTTTGTATTTTCTTTTTCTTTTTTAATCTACAGGAGGTTGTTTAGTGTTGGTGCCCCTTGTTATTCATTTCACTTTGTATTTTTTAAATGTACCTGCCTGCTCACAAATAAACTGTCCTTTTTGAAGTAAAACACTTACGCAAGTATTTCTTCAAACAAAAAAAAACTTTATTTAGGTGTCATTAACAAATAAAGAGGGAGGCAGCGCTGGAGAAACTGGGGAGATTAGCGAAGCCTTTGGCCCCCAGGGCACACATCAACTATTTAAACGCAAAATTTGGTGGCCTGAGGAGTACATGTGTGAGTGAGAGAAGTCTGGTCCTGAAGTCCAAGAAACTCGGAACAGCAGCAGATGACATCTATGTTCCCAGGCTGTGGTACTACAAGAGGCTGCATCTTCTGTCAGACCAGACTGAACCCAGGTAATCACACTCTGGTTTTCCTTCCACACTTCCTTCCAGGCTGTGGCTGTGGTGCTGGAGGTGTGGCAGAAGGAGGAGGAGGGGCATGGGCCAAATCACACAAGTGTGTTGCTTGTGTGATTTGGCCCAACAAACCCTTGTTGAGGGTGCGGAGAATTATCTCCTCTCACAAGAGCTTTTGCCTCTCCTCCATTTGCTCGAGTTTGCATGCAGCCAAGGCCTCTTGATAGGTGGGGGTGGCTTGGAGGGCCACAGAAGCCTCCCCGATCAGCCTCAGAGCTGACTCCTCCACATTCCCCCCCCTTTTGTCGCCCTTTTGCGTGGAAGGCGGAGGGGAGGGACCTGGCATTCTGTCAGGCTCCTCCGCCCACCCACCGCCTGGCTGCCGCTTACCCCCGCCTCCTCCTGGCTGCCACTTTCCACAGCCCCCTCCTGGCTGCTGCATTGCACACCCTCCTCTTCCTGGCTGAGGTCTTCCTGTGTATGAAAAAGGGACATAGTTTTAGTTTTTGGGTCATCAAACACACACAATTTTCACATCAAGACTGTTGCAAACTGTTAACCAATAGAAAAGACTATCATTCTGAGCCCAGCATTTTTCATTCTTGTCCCAAAGGTTTTGGCCACTACTGTCTATTGATATGTGAAACACTTTCTAAAATCAGCAATTAGTGAGCACAAATCAAGTTAACATCATTCATTTTTACTCCCAAAATATGTACAACAATACTATACCTGGCTCAAGCTGGGCTCCTCCAGTTCTTCCTGAGTGGAAGGCCCAGGTTGGGCGTCGGAAGACTCAGCGGGTGTGGAATGTAGCATAGGACGCATGGAAGGAAGGGTAGAGAGGGATTCTCTGGCCTCAGCCTGGTCTGACAGAAAATGCATCCTGTCATAATACCACAGCCTGGGGACATAAACGTCATCTGCTGCAACTCCAGATTGCATGGACTTCACCACCTTCTTCCTCTCCTTCAGATATGTACTCTGCCACCGATTTTCACTTTTAAATAGTTGATGTTTGCCCTGGGGACCACTGGCTTCACAAACTCAACCAGTTTCTCCATCGCTGCCTGCCTCTTTAGTTTGTTTTTGTAATGAGGGTGCGTCGATTGCCACAGGCAGGGCAGCTCCCTGTATTGATCGATGAACAGAGGGAGGAAACTGTGATTGTTGAAACCGTCCATAATCTCTGCAAGACACAACACAAAACAAACCCTAATGTCAGGCTAAACTCCACTAATGCAGGCCTCAATCTAGAAGCATTATAAGCTAGTGATGTACCAAGTTCAAAATTTTAACTTCGTTTGCACGATCGTCGTGTCAGCTTCTACCTCTGTTCACAGATCTTACGTACGACACACACGTGTTGCACATTACATACAGTGCGCATGCGTGAAACTCCGCCCACCCCTGACGTTCTTTCTAGGCTATTCCCCGCCCCTTCGCTTTCGGCGCAGTGGGAGAGCACATGGCGGAGAGAACGCAGGTGCGCAATCAGAGTCCACTAACGAGGAGGAGGGCGAGGAAAGCCCGGAGCCTGAAACGTCCCGATCCTGGAAGAGAAGATTTGAGGCCTCAAATATGTCTTTTGGAGAGATGTTGGAGATGGTGGAAATATTGAAGAGGACCGACTATGATGGGAAGTATGGACCTTACCCAAACCCAAATATCAGAAAGGCCAAGATCATGACTAAAGTTGTGAAGAGTCTTCAGAAGAATTTTGGGGTACGACGATCCAAGGATCAACTGAGAAAACGCTGGTCAGACCTGAAACTGAGGGAGCACAATCAGTACAGAAGGATCAAGCGTGTTCTTCAAAAAAGTAGTTGGCATGTGTTCATATGATTATTCTTGCTTGCATACTGCTCCATGTGCTTTGATTTCATGTTGTACAGTTTAAAATGGGCACTTTCAAGTTATGCAGGTAAGTATTCCAGCTTAACAAAGTGTCCACAATAATGTTCTCACCTTTGAACTCGGCCAAACACAATTGTACCACACTTCCAAGCAATGTTTCATATTCCTATTTCTGCCCTCTGTGTGCTAAGTATTCCTTTTTTACATTCTCATAGGGGAGAGAAGACTTGGGAAGTCTGAGGACACCAGGGACCCCACCCCTCCCAAAGAAGGCAAAATTCCAACACCAGAATCAGAGGAGCAGGAGGAGGAGGAGGAAGGAGAGATTGTTGAAGTTGGACAAATTGTCACCACAACAGGTGAGTGTCGGAGACCACAGTTTCTGGTAAGCTCATCAATGTATGTCAGCATATTTATAATACATGGTGTGTTTTTTTGCTTTTTTTTGTAGGTGATGTGGAAGAAGAATCGCATTTTACCAGTGAAAGTGCCCAGATCCTGATTGGGGAGATAATGGGGTGCAATCAGGATTTAGAAAATATACAGCAAAACATCAATGATGTTCAAAATAAAATGAAGAACATCATTGATATTTTGGGGAGAGTGGGAAACACCCCAAACTAGCTAGCGTTTTCTTTTTTTGTTTTGAAACAACAACTTTTGTATTTTACAAAAAGCCAAATTTGGAAGATGCACAGAGTGTGTCAACATGCGCTATCTCCCATCATGGGGGATCAATGTACGTGTTTTGTGGAAAGTGGCTGAGTTGAAGGGGTTGCAGCCCCAAAACATCTACATTGATCCCCCATGACTCCCCCATAGCACATGTTGACACACTGTGTGCATCTTCCAAATTTGGCTTTTCCAGGGGTGGCACCCCATGTGATGAAGGCAATATCAGCCCAGTTTGTGCATACTCATGTCTGATATTGTCTTCACTTTTCAAAGTTGAACTTTGTAAGTTCCTGTGTTCTGTATTACGCTTTGATACATGCCTGTTTACACAAAAACACCAAGTTACCCAAAAATGACCTTAAATAATGTTTTTGATACACCCAATATGTTGGTTTGTTGTAAAACCCTTTTCTAAACGCACATGTGAATGTGCTTTGATTAAAAAGTTAAATTATCAACAATGTGTGGCTTCCTTTTTCAATGCGCAAAAGCAGTATTTGGAGTAAAATTGTTGTTTTCGGTGACAATGGGTGTTATTTACTAAAGGCAACTCCACTTTGCACTCCAAGTGCAGTTTCAGGTGCACTTTTGCAGTGCACTTGTAGTGCATAGTGGATGTGCCTTTAGTAAATTACACCCACATTGATGTGTAAATTTTCACAATCATGGCATTTTCATGACCCCACATATTTCTGTCATGGTGCTGAAAATTAGCAAGATTTTGGTCAGTAATGCACGACATACATTAGTTAACAAAAACAAGCTGTGTGTGTAGCAGACCAACAACATAATAAGATTATCTGAAGAAGAGACTGTCACCTCATCTCGCTCAGAACTTGGGTTTTCACTGTTGTAGAAAAAGGCACAACATCAAAAATCTAAAATTTACCTAGGAGACACCTAAAACCAAGCCAAGCAGTAAATGAAAACAAAGATTGTTGTAGTTTCAAAGAAAAATTTATTACAAAAATGCCTCTCAGACATTGTCTGGCATATCAATGCCCCCCCTACCCACAAAGTACTCCATGTATTGGGTTCGGACCTCACGGGCGCGTTGGGGGGGGCAAGCCAGGACGAGCAGCTTCAAGGGACGTGAGGTTCTCATTTTCAAGCAAGTCTGCATCTTGGCCAACTGAGACCACATGGTTTGCTGAATGTCTTTTTAAGAAATTGTGCAGAACACAGCAGGCAAGCACTATGTGATTTATTTTATATTCCGCCATGTGGATAGGCTTTAAAAAAAGGCGGAACCGGCTGGCCAGTATTCCAAAAGTGTTCTCCATTCTTATGGCTCTGGCCAGCCGGAAATTAAAAATACTCTGGTCTGGGGTGAGGGTCCTCATCGGGAAATGCCGCATCAGATGGTTTGCCAGGGCAAACGCCTCATCCACAATGAAGACGAATGGGAGTCCTTCCTGATTCTCCTCTGGGGGTGGCAAGCCCAGACTGCCACTCTGGAGACGCCAGTAGAATTCCGTCCGTGCGAACCCTCCACCATCCGACATCAGGCCATTTTGCCCCACGTCCACATACAAGAAGTCATAGGTCGCTGATACCACCGCCAACATCACAATACTATTAAACCCCTTGTAATTATAATAGTACGACCCCGAGTTGGGGGGTGGGACGATGCGGACGTGTTTCCCATCAATTGCACCTCCACAATTCGGAAAGTCCCAACGACTGGCAAAGTGGGAGAACACAATCTGCCATTCCTGTGGCGCTGAAGGAAACTGTGGAGTGAAACAAGACAAAAAATTAGTAATTTTGCACATCAACATTGCAAGCAGATTAGACACCAACATTTTTGGCCAAGATCAGTATAACATTTTGGGAAATTAGTATTTAAAGCCTAAAGTATAAGGTCCCCTTATCAGGGTCATCACCCCCCCATCCCCCCCATCTGATGGGCCCTTGCAAAAAATGAGGGGGGGGGATGTTTTGGACAGGTAACACTCTCCACTTGATTGAGAGCTGAATGCCTAAATAATGTGTGATATTTTGGGAAGCCCCTCCTTACTTACACTATCGGCAGCCCACTGGACAGGTAAGAAGTGTCATAATACCAAAAATTGGAAAAAATGGAAGCACATTTTGACATTCTGCTATTACATATCAAGATAATAATAGGGGGAAAAAAATTATAGCATTTGAAAGTATTGAGGCAGGCCCTTGCACTACATGCTTTGGTGAACTCGTCCATAAATGTGACCATCGAAAAGGTAGGTAGAGTGTGTATTGGGTTTGGTAAAGTCAGCAGATAGAGGATTGCTAGAAGCTGACCTAGCAGTTGGGGGGAGGGGGTTCCTAATGAGTTTGGCATAACCAAAAAAAAGTCACTCTGCATGAATTGAAGCACACACATAACATTTGTAGACATTTTAGGGGGTGTTTAGGGGAAAGCAATACTATGGAGCTGACAAAAGACATTGGTATGTGACTAGACTATAGTTTTATGGGCCAAGAAGAGCATGGTGGGGAAGTTAGTGAGGCAAATATGCATGAGGACAAAGGCGCATAGCATATGAATTAGAGCATATTGCAATCATGGTAATTAGGGAAGGAGGAAAGAAATGCAAGACAATAGCAATCATTAAATACATATAATGTGATGTTAAAGGACAAAACTTACCTTCATATAGTCCTTCTGCAGGACCTGAATGATGGCAGAACAGGTCTCTGGAATAATGATCCCCAGAGCCTGGAGGGAGATGCCTGTGGAGAACTTGAGGTCCTGAAGGCTTCTCCCTGTCGCCAAGTAGCGCAACGTGGCGATGAGCCTCTGCTCCGGAGTGATGGCTTGCCGCATGGAGGTATCCTGCCTGGTGATATACAGTGGTGTGAAAAAGTGTTTGCCCCCTTCCTCATTTCCTGTTCCTTTGCATGTTTGTCACACTTAAGTGTTTCGGAACATCAAACCAATTTAAACAATAGTCAAGGACAACACAAGTAAACACAAAATGCAATTTGTAAATGAAGGTGTTTATTATTAAAGGTGAAAAAAAATCCAAACCATCATGGCCCTGTGTGAAAAAGTGATTGCCCCCTAAACCTAATAACTGGTTGGGCCACCCTTAGCAGCAACAACTGCAACCAAGCATTTGCGATAACGTGCAATGAGGCTTTTACAGCGTCCTGGAGGAATTTTGGCCCACTCATCTTTGCAGAATTGTCCTAATTCAGTTACATTAGAGGGTTTTCGAGCATGAACGGCCTTTTTACGGTCATACCACAACATCTCAATAGGATTCAGGTCAGGACTTTGGCTAGGCCACTCCAAAGTCTTCATTTTGTTTTTCTTCAGCCATTCGGTGGTGGACTTGCTGGTGTGTTTAGGATCATTGTCCTGCTGCAGAACCCAAGTTCGTTTCAGCTTGAGTACACGAACAGATGGTCGGACATTCTCCTTCAGGATCTCTTGGTAGACAGCAGAATTCATAGTTCCTTTTATCACGGCAAGTCTTCCAGGTCCTGAAGCAGCAAAACAGCCCCAGACCATCACACTACCACCACCATATTTTACTGTTGGTATAATGTTCTTTTTATGAAATGCAGTGTTCCTTCTACGCCAGATATACTTGGACACACACCTTCCAAAGAGTTCCACTTTTGTCTCATCGGTCCACAGAATGTTGTCCCAAAAGTCTTGGGGATCATCAAGATGTGTTGTGGAGAAATTGAGACGAGCTTTGATGTTCTTTTTGCTCAGCAGTGGTTTTCTCCTTGGAACTCTGCCATGCAGGCCATTTTTGCCCAGTCTTTTCCTGATGGTGGAGGCATGAACGCTGACCTTAACTGAGGCAAGTGAGGCCTGCAGTTCCTTGGACGTTGTTGTGGGGTCTTTTGTGACCTCTTGGATGAGTCGAAGCTGCGCTCTTGGGGTAATTTTGGGCGGCCGGCCACTCCTGGGAAGGTTCACCACTGTTCCATGTCTTCGCCATTTGTGGATAATGGCTCTCACTGTGGTTCGCTGGATTCCCAAAGCTTTGGAAATGGCTTTATAACCCTTTCCAGACTGATAGATCTCAATTACTTTCTTTCTCAATTGTTCCTGAATTTCTTTGGGTCTCGGCATGATGTGTAGCTTTTAAGGATCTTCTGGTGGACCTTACTGTGTCAAGCAGCTCCTATTTAAGTGATGCCTTGATTGTGAACAGGTGTGGCAATAATCAGGCCTGGGTGTGGCTAGAAAAATTGAACTCAGGTGTGGACAACCACAGTTATAGTATGTTTTAACAAGGGGGGCAATCACTTTTTCACACAGGGCCATGATGGTTTGGATTTTTTTGCACTTTTAATAATAAACACCTTCATTTACAAATTGCATTTTGTGTTTACTTGTGTTGTCCTTGACTATTGTTTAAATTGGTTTGATGTTCCGAAACACTTAAGTGTGACAAACATGCAAAGGAACAGGAAATGAGGAAGGGTGCAAACACTTTTTCACACCACTGTAAGAGGACAGCAAAGCCAGCAGACGGTGAAAAACGGGGTCCGTCATCCGGAGATAATTCCTGAAATCATCAGGATTATTCTTGCGGATCTCACGGAGCAAAGGCATGTGCGAGAACTGGTCACACTGGCGCAACCAATTCTTGGTCCACAAACGCCTCCCCTCCCTGTTCATGGACCGGGCTTGTGTCAAAGTAAGAACCCCAACATGAAGCCCCTGGACAACACAAACTCTACGACATGTACGTACACGAAACATGGTTTGAAAACGGTCGGCTGGTCAGAACGGACAACAGAAAGTACTGATAAACAGCAATGCCTGAAAGAACGACCTGAATAGCAGAAGCAAGCAGACAATAAGCAATGCAAATCAAAGCGTACTATACCAAGATATAGTCCACAATGAGAAACAAATGCTTACTGACTACACACACTGATAATCAGATACGCAAAGACAAGCAGAAACTGAAGAGCAGTAGTGAACTGAATCACAAATCTGAAAAGCGCGAATTGCCTCTCACCAAACTTCTACTAACACGCGATAGACACGAGATCAGCAGAAGGAGCCCAAAGGGTGCCGCACATGGTGATGAACTTCCTTTTTCTAGTGCCGCCGTACGCGGCTTACGTCACCGCATTCTTGGCAACCGGAAATTCCGACAACTGAGCCCGACCGTGTGTATGCAACATCACTTCTGGACCTCTTCCGGAATTAATCCGTCAGAATAATTCCGACGGATTTGGTTGTCGGAATCTCCGACCGTGTGTACGGGGGCTTAGTGTTCTTTCAGACAGGCAATAATACTTACCGCCTCCTGAAAAGTAATCCTGGGTGGATATCTTTTTCAGTGGGTGTTATAGCAGTGGCTATCAGGCATCCAGGAGGCCTTACTGCCTCCATGTGATGCCTATTTTACTTTTTTTAATACTAAACAGCAATCTTACATTGCTGGTCTGTAATGCAACTGTAAGTTTTTGTTTGTGATGCAGCCCCATTGATCTTGATGGCCAAAATTGACAGGTAAAGCCACCTATCATACGCTGCATTTAAAATTGCCATGGTTACAAAGCATGACATCAGTCCCTGGTATTTCTATAGCCCCGACTTTAATGTTAGAATTCTGGTGGGTGGCTGGAGGGCGTTTAAAGCCACAGCTCAGTCACTGCTTTTTTTTAACTGAACCCCCCCCCAGCTGCTAGTGTGAAGGAGCCCTTTAGGGATTAGGCATCACTAGAGATGGAGCCATCATCCTATAGCTGATGCATTATTACAGGTACTTTACACTGCAGAAAAAAAGTAACTAAAAAAAGTAACTACATTTCAGCATGTAGGTGGGATGCAGTGTGGTGCGGAAGCAATAATTTACACAGTCAGGTGCAATAGAAAATGTGTACTGAAATCGTGCAGCAACAGTTCACAACAAACTCAGTGCCCAGCCGGAGACACACTCATGGTTTCCAGTATGTGAAGATCACAGGCATCAGCCTTACTGACCGTGTCTGTTAAATAAGCAGAATGCCACTTGGCCATCTCGTGCCCAAGCAGGATGAGGTCCAGGAGTTGGACCTTATGCTTTCCCTCCTCATCAGGACCCTTTCCCTACTCTACCAACCCACAAATGTGTGCCAAACCTCGGGGTCAGGACCTTAATTAGGCTCTACCTGACCCAGGATGGCTACCAAAGTCACCTTGGGTGGCATCATCCAATCGGATTGCTTCCCCTGTGACCCAGGAAACCATAGAGGAAGCTCCAGCTACAGGGCCGCTGTATGCAAACGCTACCTGCAGTGGAGCAAATAGACTGCACCTTAGTGCAATCTACCACAGCGCAAAACAATGATTACCACAAATTCATCATTTAAAATTTCTAAATTGGTTACTTTTCTGTGCAAAAAAAAATATAGATTTCTTATAAACCAAACTCTCTTATTCTCAATCTATGTCCCCTCCCTATGTCAGCTGATAGCCTCCCATGGCTTTCAAAACAATTTCTATGCTGAGGACACCTAAATCTATCTTTCTGTCCCTCAGCTCATCCCATCAATATCCTCACACTTCACTAATATACTAACAGATATATGAGCGTGGATGCCACACCACTTCCTCAAACACAATCTATCCAAAACTGAGCTCATATTATTCCTCCCACATGTGTCCCTCCCCTGACTTCTCTGTTGAAATTAATTGCATAACTATCAGTCAGTTGCTGTATACCAGAGTTCCAGATGCAATTCTGGACTCTGAACTCTCCTTTTGGCCCCAAAGCCAATAACTGTCCAAATCTTGCCGTCTCAACCTCCACAACATCTCCAAAATACACTTCTTCTTAACGAGCCACGGTACAAACATTCTAATTCACTCCCTGGTTATCTCTTGCCTCAAATACTGCAACTCCCTCTATCCTTGGCTTACCTTATCATAGGCTATTAGCCCTTCAGTCCATAATGAATGCTGCTGCTAAGCTCATCCACCTTACCATTCTATACAATACTGTTCAGTGTCTCCTAACCCTCTCTTTTGAACCCTCCACTGGCTTCTACTCACCCAACAAATACAATTCTAAATACTAACAACTTACAAAGCCATCCACAATTGTACAGCCAGCTACATTTCCAAGCTTGTCTCAAAATACCAAACTGGTTCTCTTCGCTCCTCCCAAGACCTCCTCCTCTCTAGCTCCCTTGTCACTTCCACCCATGTTTGCCAGAACATCTCAGAGACTCTCCTATCCTCTAAAAAACCTACCTTATTCCAAGCAGTCTGACTACCTCCTCCTCTATCCACCTTTAGACGATCCCTGAAAATCCATCTCTTTATAGAAGGCTATCTTACTTTTTTTTATTATTTTTTATTATTTTTTTTTATGTTCAATCTGATTTTATTGTAAATTATTGTACAAAAAGTTCAAACATACACAGAATCATACATATATAAAAAGTATGGTTGTTTCATCACTCAGATTATGGATACCTTTTCACACATCCAACAAACAAAAAAAAGAAAAAATATTAACAAAGAAAAAAAAGAAAAAAAGACATTAGAAAGCACTAAAGGGGGGTAAAATAAATAAATAAATAAATAAATAAAATGTACATTTAAACTTCTTATATTGAGGCTTTGACCAACAACTCCATAGTCTATAGTTCCTAGAGGTTTTTTAATTTCTCGTTGTATCCCTATATAACCTCCAGAGGGCCCATATCCGCAAGCACTCCTCGTGTGAGTCCAGTTCGTATGCCAGAAGTATCTCCAATCTTTCTATACTATCTATTTCAATGGCCCATATCGATGGAGACTGTGTTGACCGCCAATGCCACGGTATAACCAGTCTCGCAGCTGTCAACCAATGTCCAAGAAGACTCCTTTTAATGGCTTTATATGATCCTGGTTGGATAGAGAGAAGGGTGGTTTGAGGCGTGTTTGGAATTAACTCCCCAGTAACTGTAGTATATATTTGCACAATCTTTTCATAGAAGCTAAAAATTTTGGGACATTCCCACCAAATGTGGAGCAGTGAACCCTTATCCGCATGGCACCGCCAGCATACATCTGATTTATCTGGATATATGCGTTGGAGTGATAGTGGACTCCAGTACCATCTTGAAAGGAGCTTATAGCTCGTCTCTTGTGCTTTAGTTGTTAGTGACATTAGGTTAAATGCCTTCTCCCACTCTTCACCTTCAATTTGACCATTAATCTCTTTCGCCTATTTGTTTATGAATTCTGGGGGCTCAGGATGATTTTTTATAATAAACATCTTATATAATGTTGATAAGACATGTTTTGGTTTAGAGTCTTGTACCAATAGACTTTGAAGCTTTGTTAACTCTCTACCCAGGGATCTATTTGAGGGGATAGATAACCAAAATGACAGTAGTTGCCAATATTCCACCCTTTGCGTAAGTGAGGGTCGCTGCGTAGGGAATAAGTTTAATAAAGATGGAACTATTCCCTAGCATAGAGTCTGGCTCAGTCTTTGATGGGACTCTTTATTCCATATAAGGAAACTTGTACGGTTTAATAGCCAGCGGGAAATAGGGATTACCAAATAAGGGTGTCATAGGTCCTACATAGGAGGACGATTTTAACTGTATAGCTGTTTTCGCCCAAACATTCAATAGGTGGGATGTAAGAGAGGGCATAGTATTTAATAACTCTCGATGAGTATCTCTGGTAGATATATCTAACCAGCGAAGCACCTTAAGGTCAAGTTGGGTCAACCCTTGCTCAATTAGTACCCATTGTTTAGTGTCGGAGTAGTGGAACCAGTTCACCAATCTAGTCAATACTGCCGAAGCATAATAGTAGTACAAGTCCGGTGCGCCCACTCCTTTAGTTTTTGGCAATGATAATAATTTCTTATGTAATCTGGGTTTTTTATATCCCCAGATAAATTTTGTGAAAGCCGATTGTAAGGTGGAGAAAAACGGTCTAGGGACAAAGACAGGAGTAGTTTGAAAAAGGTACAGGAACCGAGGTATTATATCCATTTTCAATATGTTGATCCTCCCAAACCACGAGTGTTGATTAGCATCATATTTTTTAAGGTCTTGTAGAGTACGTTGTAAAAGGGGGATATATTTTTGTTGATATAAGTGGCTTGGGTCAGGAGTAAGGATGAGCCGAACACCCCCACCAGAACTTTCGAACGGACCCCAAATTCATACGAACTTTAGAACCCCATTGAAGTCTATGGGACTCGAACGTTCGAAATTAAAAGTGCTAATTTTAACGGCTAATATGCAAGATGCTGTCCTAAAAAGGGTTTGGGGACCTGGCTCCTGCCCCAGGGGACATGGGTCAATGCCTAAAATGTTTTTAAAAATGGCTGTTTTGGCGGGAGCACTGATTTTAATGACGATTAAAGTGAAAAAAAAGTGAAATATAGCTTTAAATATCGTGCCTGGGGGATGTCTGTAGTATGCCTGTGAAGTGCCACGTGTTTCCCGTGTTTAGAACAGTCCCTGCACAAAATGACATTAAACGGAAATAACATCATTTAAAACTGCTTGCGGTTTTAATGTTATATCTGGTTCCTGCAATATGGTTTAAAATCATTGAGAAAAATGGCATGGGTAGCCCTCCCTGCCCATTACCAGCCCCTTTAGGTCTTGTACGCATATTAAGGGGAACCCCGTACCCATATTAAAAAAAGGAAATGTGTGTGGCCCCCAGGCCCTATATACTCAGAACAGCAGTATACAGGTGGTGCAAACAAAACAGGGACTGTGTAGGTTTGTTGTGTTAAGTTGAATCTGTTTGTAATTTTCAACTGGTACATTTTTAAAGTGTAGCTGCAGTCAGAAAAACTATTTTTAAGCTTTTTGGAAAACATAGGGAAGGGTTATCACCCCTGTATAATTTGTTTTGTCGTCCATCTTTTTTCATCTCACTTACTGTTGTCTCCTTCCATTTGCAAGTAGGAGATGTTTGTAAGTTGGATGTTTGAAAGTAGAGGCCTGCCCTATATGCTCTGCAGGAATGGCGGAACAAGGTGTTGGTTTTGCCACAACATTGTAAGCCCTCAAAGTGACTCTTGGTGGGCGCTGGAGCACCCTGCTGTGAACGATTATATTCTTTTCAAATGTTTTTATTGAGATTTTTAGCAGAGTTAGTTACAACAAGGGTTACAAAACAAAAAAAAATAATATATAGTAATAAAAGTAACATAACGCAGTATAAGGTAGTGACAGGGTTTTCTCAGCACAATATAGCATATAAACAAATAATCCACAATAAAGAATAAAGTAGTTTTCCCAAGTATCTAATATTCATAGTCATAAAGGGACTCGAACAAGAGTAAGTCTCTTAGAATTTGTATATAATTATTGTAAGATTTATAAATAGCGATATGGATAATGGCCACCTCTGGACCCCAAGACACCCCTCACAGGGATCTATCTGTGTCTTGGAGTACCTAGGCCAACATCCTAAAGGAAATTCAAACACAGTAGTTATCTTTTATGAAGGAAAATAAAGATCTATTCTTACTCCGGTGAACGATTATATTAAGAATTGTAATTACATGTCATTGTTGAACAGTGGTAGAAAAATTTACCTTTGGTGGTTGTGGTGCTGGTGCCACAACACTATAAGTCCTCACAGTTACTCTGGGTGGGCACAGGAACGGGCCCTCCTGTGAAATATTATATCAAGAATGTTACATGTCCCTGTTAAACAGGGGCAGAAAAATTGGGCCTTAGGCACTGGTGCTGGTGCCACGACACTGCAACCTCTCCCATATACTCTAGTTTTATTGCAGGAATTAGCCCTGCTGCAAAGCATTGCATCAAAAATTGTAATTAAACGCTCCTGTTAAAGTGGTTGTATACTCAATTTTTTAACTTTTACCTACAGGAAAGCCTATAATAAGGCTTACCTGTAGGTAAAAAAAATATCTCCTAAACCTGTACGGTTTAGGAGATATTCCCCTCGGTATGCGCCGCTGACTGCAGCGGCGCATGCGCACAAGGGGAATCTCGGCCTGAAAATGCGGCAGTGGCCGGCCGGCCGGAATGAAATCTCCTGCGCGCATGCGTGGGAGTGACGATATCGCGGCTCCGGCCACTCACAGCGCCGGAGCCGCGATACCCGGAAGAAACGCAGAGGGAGCATGTCAGCTCCCTCGGCGTGGATCGGGCCAGATGTCGGGGCCTCGTTCTAAGGTAAGTATTTCATAATGAGCTAGTATGCGGTGCATACTAGCTCATTATGCCTTTTGCTTTGCAGGTTTAAAAAAATAAAATAAATGTGCGGGTTTACTACCGCTTTAAACAGGGGCAGAAAAATTGGGCCTTAGGCACTGGTGCTGGTGCCACCACACTGCAACCTCTCCCATATACTCTAGTTTTATTGAAGGAATTAGCCCTGCTGCAAAGCATTGCATCAAAAATTGTAATTAAATGCCCCTGTTAAACAGGGGCAGAAAAATTGGGCCTTAGGCACTGGTGCTGGTGCCACAACACTGCAATCTCTCCCATATACTCGAGTTTTATTGCAGGAATTAGCCCTGCTGCAAAGCATTGCATCAAAAATTGTACTTAAACGCCCCTGTTAAACAGGGGCAGAAAAATTGGGCCTTAGGCACTGGTGCTGGTGCCACGACACTGCAACCTCTCCCATATACTCTAGTTTTATTGCAGGAATTAGCCCTGCGGCAAAGCATTGCATCAAAAATTGTAATTAAACGCCCCTGTTAAACAGGGGCAGAAAAATTGGGCTGATGGCATTACCCAGAACCAGAAATGTTCTTCCAACATATCAGCGGAGGAGGAAGAGAATAGACAATCAACATAACAGGACAGTCACTCAGCATCGGCATAGGCAGTCTTGAAGGGATGAGATATTTAAAAAAAAATTATTCGGTTATATCAGCTTCAGGTGCTTGGTAGCTGTGGGTTATCCAAGACTGATTCATCTTGATGAAGGTCAGTCGATCAACTGATTCGGTGGACAGGCGCACCTTGTGATCGGTAACAAAGCCACCAGCAGCACTGAAGGTGCGTTCCGAAAGAACGCTGGATGCAGGACAGGCCAGTAGCTCAATTGCATACTGTGCAAGCTCTGGCCAGTGATCCATCCTCAAGACCCAGTAAGCCAGAGGATTTTCGGTGGGAAAGGTGTCCAAGTCTGACCTTGCCCCTAGGTATTTCTGCACCATGTAAATCAGACGCTGGCGATGGTTGCTGGAACCAATCATACCTTGGGGCTGCGGACTAAAAAATTGTCTGAAAGCATCAGTCAGACGGCCACCTTCTCCACTGCTCCTTCTAACCAATGCCTCAGCAACACGTTGTCCAGGACCAGGAGTTTGTAACCTCCCAGTCTCTGGGAACGTGTTGCACAGAGCTTTCTGCAAGGCCTCCCGGAGATGTCTCATCCTCTGCTCCCTCTGCGATGGCAAGATAAGGTCGGCAACCTTACCCTTGTACCGTGGATCAAGGAGAGTGGCCAGCCAGTAATTGTCCCTCTCCCTGATCCGAAGAATAGGAGGATCCTTCCGCAGGCTTTGCAGGATCAGGGAGGCCATGCAGCGTAGGTTAGCTGAGGCATTCGGTCCGGAGTCCTCTAGGTCACTAAGGACAACATGATCCGCAGCTACCTCCTCCCAGCCACGTACAAGTCCACGGGTTTCTTGGGACTGTAAATCATCCCTACAAGACTGCTGCTGCTGCTGATGCTGAGTGCCAGCCTCCACCTCCATGCTGACACAATCATCCTCCTCCTCCTCTTCCTCCTCCTCATCCTCTTCCTGTGTGATGGGTGGCACAGCAGGAACACTGTCTGGATAAAAGGGGGCCTTGAGAGGCAAGGAAGTCCTCCTCTTCCTGCCTCTGTTCTGCCTCAAGTGCCCTGTCCATTATTCCACGCAGCGTATGCTCCAAGAGGTGGACAAGAGGTACAGTGTCACTGATGCATGCACTGTCACTGCTCACCATCCTTGTGGCCTCCTCAAACGGTGACAGGACAGTGCATGCATCCCTGATCATGCCCCACTGGCGTGGTGAGAAAAAACCGAGCTCCCCTGACCCTGTACTGGTGCCGTAGTCGCACAGGTACTCATTGATGGCCCTCTGCTGCGTGTGCAGCCGCTGCAGCATGGCCAACGTTGAGTTCCACCTGGTGGGCATGTCACATATAAGGCGGTTCTTGGGCAGGTTCAACTCCTTTTGGAGCTCAGCCAGACGAGCACAGGCATTAAATGATCGGCGGAAATGCACACAGACTTTCCTGGCCTGCTTCAGGACATCCTGTAAGCCCAGGTACCTGCCCAAGAACCGCTGCACCACCAGGTTAAGGACGTGAGCTACACAGGGCACATGGGTCAGTTGTCCCTGTCGGAGGGCGGAGAGGAGGTTGGTGCCATTGTTGCAAACCACCATTCCTGGCTTAAGCTGGCGTGGCGTCAACCACCTCTCGGCCTGCCCTGCAGAGCTGACAAAACATCCGCCCCAGTGTGGCTCCTGTCCCCCAAACAAACCAGCGCAAGCACGGCATGGCATCGTTTTGCCTGCGTACTTGCATAGCCCCTGGAACGCCTATGGAGCACCGCTGGTTCTGAGGACAGAGCACTGGAAGAGGCCATGGAGGAAGAAGAAGAGGAGGGGGTGGAGGAGAAAGGTGTGTCACAACCAATAGTAGCATTTTGGAGGCGTGGTGGCGGAACAACCTCCAACACTACTGCACCTTGTCCTGCATCCTTCCCAGCTGCCAGAAGAGTGACCCAATGGGCCGTGAAAGACAGGTAACGTCCCTGTCCATGCCTGCTGGACCATGAGTCAGCGGTAATATGCACCTTACCTCTGACCGCCCTGTCCTGCGAGGCAAGGACATTGCCTTCCACATGCCGGTAGAGAGCCGGAATCGCCTTCCGTGAGAAAAAGTGGCGTTTGGGGACCTGCCACTGAGGAACCGCATATTGTACAAACTCACGGAAGGGGGCCGAGTCTACCAGCTGAAAAGGCAGCAGTTGAAGTGCTAGCAATTTAGCCAAGCTAGCATTCAACCGCTGGGCATGTAGATGGCTGGGAGTGAACTTCTTTCGCCGGTCCAGCAGCTGGGGCAGGGACATTTGCCTGCTATAATCGGACGTGGGTGTACTGCTAGCAGAGTGCCCGGAAGCACTTGGCTGTGACACACCTAATTCTACACCTTCATTCCTCTCAGAGCAGGTTTCAGAGAGGACTGAAGGTCTAGTGGGGTTGGAGATGCCAGCTGATGAAGAGCAAGGAGAGGTCCGCTTTGTTCTTTGGTGGGGGTCTTTGAGGTACGCTTGCCAATGAGCTGCATGGCAGGTCAACATATGTCTGGTCAAGCATGTGGTGCCCAAGCGGCTGATGTTTTGGCCTCGCGAGATACGCTTGAGACATATGTTGCAAATAGCAGCGGTGCGATCTGATGCACTCATCTCAAAAAAGGCCCACACCAAAGAACTTTTAGAATAACGTGCAGAGGCAGCGCCCTGCACAGGCGGAGCTCTGCGGGGTGATTCAGTCGGTGTGCTGCCCCTAAGCTGGCCCCCGGAGGGCATCCTGCCTCGTTGGACATGTGCCTCCTCCTCCTCTCTCCTACCAGGCACCCACGTGGAGTCAGTGCCCTCATCATCCCCTCCCTCTTCATCGCTGTAGCAAACCTGGCAGTATGCTGCAGCTTGTGGAACATGACTGCCAGATTGCTGTCCTTCTTGAGCATCCCCTCTCTCTGCATTCACGCTACTGGCTTCCTCTAGCTGAGTATCATCATCAGAGCCTACAAAACACTGGGTATCCTCCTGGAGCATGTACCCAACACTGTGCTCAAAGAGTTCAGGAGACTCCTCAGGAGGACGTGGTGGGTCTAGGGAAGGAGTCACTGATGATGACATTGAGAGGAGGGAAGACGATGCGTTGGCAGCTGCTTTGATATGAACCCTGAGACTGGGTGAGAGAGGATGAGGAGGATGAAGAGGGCTTGGTCATCCACTCTACCAAGTCGTTGGCATGTTGCGGCTCAACATGTCCAGCTGCCGAAAAGAAGGACAAGCGTGTCCCATGGCCACGTGCTGATGATGACGATGCACCGCGTCCACGACCAGCACTGTTGTCTCTAGACACAGAGCCTGCTTGCCCTCTTTTATCGGCTCGCGCCTGTCTGCCTCTCCTTGCTGGCCTTCCAGACATGGTAATGGCCTGAAGGGAGTTGGGTAAAACAGCAATTGGGTAGTGTATATTGTGCTGGAGGCACACAACACCCACTAACTCCTGCAGATGCCTTTATTATAGAACACCAGCAATGAAGGGTAGATAAAGGGGTATACTGTACTGGAGGCACACAACACCCACTAAGCCCTGCAGATGGCTCTATTAGAGAACAGCAATAAAGGGTATATACAGGTGTATAATGTGCTGGAGGCACACAACACCCACTAACTCCTGCAGATGCCTTTATTATAGAACACCAGCAATAAAGGGTAGATAAAGGGGTATACTGTACTGGAGGCACACAACACCGACTAAGCCCTGCAGATGGCTCTATTAGAGAACAGTAATAAAGGGTAGATACAGGTGTATATTATGCTGGAGGCACACAACACCCACTAGATCCTGCAGATGCCTTTATTATAGAACAGCAGCAATAAAGGGTAAATACAGATGTATACTGTGCTGTGCTGGAGGCACACACAACTTCCAATAACTCCTGCAGATGGCAGATGGCTCAAATAGAGAAGAGCTATGTAGGTGGATATAGCGGTGTGTACTGGGTACAGAGCACGCAGACAGCACGCACAAGCTCCTAACACTGACTGCAAGCTCTATTATAAAAGATAGATATATCGCTAGCTATATAGGTGAATATAGCGGTGTATACTGCGGTCAGGGCACGCAGACAACAACCACTACAGAAGAGCAAGATCGAAAAATCGTCCGATAACGATCGGTGTATACTGTGTTGAAGGTACACAGAACACCCACTAACTTCTTCAGACGCCAACACACTACACAAGGCCGCTGTGCTGGCGGCCTTATATAGTGTGGGGCGTGTACTACACAGCCTGAGCTATGATTGGCCGCATCCTGCCTGTGGCCAATCATGGCTCTCCTCGCTGCCGGTGCTATGATTGGCCAAGCATGTGGGGTCACAGTGCATGCTTGGCCAATCATGAGCCTGCAATGCACTGCGCCATCCCAGTGCATTGTGGGCCGTGAGCGCCACACGAATTTGGCGTGAACGGCCCATAATGTTCGGTATTCGCCGAACGGGCGAACAGCCAATGTTCGAATCGAACGTATGTTCGACTCGAACATGAAGCTCATCCTTAGTCGGGAGGAATTGTAATACCTAAGTATTTTAGTGCAGAGGAGCAATTTTTGAAGGAAAAATTATTTCTCAATGCTGTAACTTGTTGTGGTGTAAGTGACACATTAAGGATTTCTGATTTTAATATGTTTACTTTCAAGTTACTCAGGGTTCCAAAACGCTGAAATTCAGATAATATAGATGGTAGTGAAATATGTGGGTTAGTAACATAAAGTAATAAATCATCGGCAAACAAAGCTAGTTTTATTTCCTTTTGACTTATCTGTATGCCAGTAATGGAAGGATTCTATCTAATTGTTGTTGCTAAATACTCCATCACTAAGACATAAAGTAAGGGGGAAAGTGGACATCCCTGGCGAGTACCATTTTGTATAGTAAAACTTGCTGTCAATGATCCATTAATCTTTATTCTAGCCACCGAGTTCATATATAGCGCCGTTATCTTATAGCGTAGATTTGCACCGAGACATATTTGCGTTTTTTATTTTTTTTCCATTTTCTCCATCAGCTCTTCCCCCACAGTTATCATGTTTTGTATCACCTTTTAGATTGAAAGATCAAAAAAGCACAGCTTCCTGGCTTCCTGATTTCTCTTGCATTGAATTGTATTGTAACTGTACTGTCTGCCCTCACTCCTTAAAGTTCTGTGCAAATTGTTGGCACTATATAAATCATAATAATAATAATAATACAGATGTGTATAAATTGGAGTAAGACTCCAAACAAAAATAGCAATCTCAAGATTCTCTAGAGATGCGACATATAGATAGATTTCAAGCTGCAAAAATCCTTTGGGTGCACAGTTGAACATCTTTCCCCTTCCATTCCTATCAGCATAGTAATGGTATCCCCTTAATTAGTAACTATCAGTACAAACGTCTACTAAAGTTCTAATTTCTTAAGCCTAGTACACTGCTCACTACTGCTTCTGGGAGATGTGTGTAAGTCAGTGGGCAGCACCGAGGGCTAGAATCACAGTATTTGGCCATCACAACGGGGTAGGCACTTCCGACGCCGACGCCCGTTAAGATGGTAACCTGTGTAGTTTCCTGCGCCGCCCAAGTCCTTTTATTGCGCATGCGTGAGAATGGTCAGTGCATGCTGGGAATACAGCAGCGCTGTATCCCAGAAGAATATGCTTGTGGGCTTTGTCTGCCCACAAGAAAGATGGGAATGCCCGAGATGGCTCAATCAAAGGTATTGTTTTTAATAAAATAAGAAGAAATTACAAGAGTTACAATTATATAATATACATTCTGCAATAGTCTGAGTTCATTTAAACAAAAAATCAAATATGTGGGTGGAACTCTGCTTTAACAGACTGAAAGGGAGCAAATATAGAAAGTTAATTTTTAGGGTGCACAGATACTTTAAGCAGTCCAGAGAAATGCTGTTAACCTAACATTTAATAAAACCTATATTTTTGCACATCTAGAGCTCTTACATATACTAAAGTATGTTTTTCAGAATGCACAGATGGTTTATCAGTCTTCCTTTCTGTATTTAATCTACAAACTTATTTTTCCACTAAAATTATATGAACACACAGGCCCACAACTTTTCCTAATGACAAGAAACCTTGCACATTAATGTGGAGAAGATATAATTTCCATATAGAGAATGTCACTGGTGTGAAATGAGCTCAGAAGCCCATGCTATCTAGAAGTGTTTTACCCACTAATCTGCTATGTTTTACCAATAATTGTAGCGATACTGATAAAAAAAAATGATTTGAACTCATAAGTTCTGGGGCTGTTTTACATAATGGCTAAGAAATAAATGAACTGAATAGATTTAACTTAATTCGATTTAATTTATTATAATATATGACTATGCTAGAAGGTTACCTTTTTCTGTAAGTTGCAATGTATTATTGGTGTTGGCCTCCTCACTATAGGGATGGGCCGAATGGACCCTTGTTCAGTTCGCACCAGAGCTTTCGAACACCGCGAAAGTTCGGACCCGAATAACAAACCCCATTAAAGTCAATGGGACCGAACGTCAAAAATCAGTTCCCATTTTGAAGGCTTATATGCAAGTAATTGGGCATACAATGATTATAGGGGCCTTGGGGGACACGTATCAATAAAAATAAAGTTGTTGACAAACGTAATTTTAAATGAGCAGTAATAATTGCATTTATAAAGCCTGCAAGCTACCGATATTTTGCTCAGCAAAAGCTGGGGAGCCAGTGTATATGATGAGGCATGAATGTAGTGCACTGGGAACAAGATTAGATATTTTTTTGATACATTCCAGTGTGACTTTGTATAGAAGTAACGGGTGCATAAAAATTGGCCTTTGGGTATCTTTGGGTGCGTCACTCCGTAACCCTATAGAGGTAATCTTGATGAAAACAAGAATTGGCCTTGTTGTAACAAATTGAAATGATATGCCCCTGTCAAGCATTTTTTCCTCCTCTAGTTTCCTCCTCTGCGCTATCTGGCACCCAAGTCACATCAGTGACCTCATCATCACCATCATCATCTCCATCTCCTCCATCTTCATCATTACCACTGGAGACAACTTGGCAATGCGCTGAGGCTTGGGGAACATGAATGCCAATTTGTCTACCAGTGTTCCTTCCTCTCTCTAGGCTCATGTTCCTGTCATCCTCAACCATCATCATCAAGGAGCAAGTAGCTGACGCTGTGGTCAAATAACTGAGCTGACTCCTCAATGGCTGATGTTGGGGCTATGGCAGGAATAGATGTGGACAAGAAGGCAGTTTTATCCACTCTGGCAACTGCAGGGGATTGCACACTTATCTCTGCTTGCATGACAGAGGATAAGGAGGATGAGGAAGGTTTAGTAAGCCAGTCCACCACCTCCTCTGCATGCTGTGGCTGTATAGCACGGGCAAGCTCACCAAACAGAGGAAATGATGCCCTGCCTGAGGACTGACCACCATGTCCATCTTTGCCTGTGGACACATTTGTTGCTGGCCCCATTACAGTGCCAAGGGAACATCTGCCTCTTATTGTTGTCCTCCCAGACATTATTGGGAGGGAGGGGGCAGTGCTTACAAGCAAATGTAAAGAAGAAGTTAAAGGGGTTGTAAAGGTTCATTTTTTATTTTCTACATAGGTTTCTCTAAGCTAGTGCATTGTTGGTTCACTTACCTTTTCCTTCGATTTCCCTTCTTAATGTTTTTTTTCTTTGTCTGAATATCTCACTTCCTGTTTCTCCTCAGTAAACTTCTCACCATCATCCGAGCTGGTGGTTAGTCAGCCAGAACAGCTTACTGAACAGCTTACTGAGGAGGAACAGGAAGTGAGAAATTCAGACAAAGAAAACAAAGAAAAAAAACATTTATAAGGGAAATCGAAGGAAAAGGTAAGTGAACCAACAATGCACTAGCTTATAGGAACCTATTTAGAAAATAAAAAACAAACCTTTACAACCCCTTTAAAATCTGCACTTTAATCAATATAAAGAGGTGTTTGGTGCACTTTAATTTGAGAACTCACACTACACACAAACTCCACGGATACACTATAATATACTGCAATATAATGAGCCAAACGTACAGTGATGCACAGAAATTTATGGCATTAAACTGTCAGTAATGCACACAAAAGTAAATGGCGTTAAACTGGCAGTAACGCACAAAACTATATGGCATTAAACTGGCAGTAACGCACACAGAAGTAAAAGGCATTAAATTGGCAGTAATGCACAAAACTATATGTCATTAAACTGGCAGTAACGCACACAGAACTATATGGCATTAAACTGGCAGTACTGCACACAGAACTATACAACGTTAAACGGTCAGTAACACACACAAAACTATATGGCATTAAACTAGCAGTAACGCACATAGAAATAAATGGTGTTATGCCGCGTACACACGGACGGACTGTATGGCCTACTTAGTCCGCCGAAACACATTTCAGAGGACAGTCCGCTCGTGTGTGGGCTTCAGCTGACTTTTTCAGCGTGCAGTCCGGCGTACTAAGTATTTCGGATTTTTCGAAATACTGTCCGTCGTACTCGCATTTCGGCGGACAATCCGCCCGTGTGTATGCCAGTCCGCCGTACTTTTGAAATGAGCAGACTTTTCCCGCCCGGAGAAAAGTCCGCTCATTTCGAGCGGGTATCCAGGTAGGCGGAGCCCGCGAAGGAGACGTCGCTGGCCCCGCCGCCTGGTATGGACTTAAAGGGGAACCCCAACGCCGAAAAAAATTGGCGTGGGCCCCCCCCCCAAGTCCACAACAGACCCTTGTCCGAGCACGCTACCCAGCCGGCCAGGAAAGGGGGGCGAGCGAGCGCCCCCTCCTAAACCGTACCAGGCCGCGTGCCCTCAACATGGGGGGTGCCTTGGGGAAGGGGGGGCCGCGCGGCCCCCCACCCCAAAGCACCTTGTCCCCATGTTGATGAGGACAAGGGCCTCTTCCCGACAACCCTGGCCGTTGGTTGTCGGGGTCTGCGGGCGGGGGGCTTATCTCCCTTTAAGTCCATACCAGGCGGCGGGGCCAGCGATGTCTCCTTCGCGGGCCCCGCCTACCTGGAGACGCGCTCGAAATGAGCGGACTTTCCTCCGCGTGTGTGGGCGAGTCCGTTCATTTCAAAAGTAGGGCGGATAGTACGGCGGACTTAGTACGCCATATTAACGCACAAAACTATGTGATGTTAAACTGGCAGTAACGCACACAAAACTATATGACATTAAACTGGCAGTAAAACACACAGAACTATATGGCGTTAAACTGACAGTAACTAGCACAGAACTATATGGCGTTAAACTGGCAGTAATGAACACAAAACTATATGGCGTTAAACTGGAAGTAACGCACACAGAAGTAATTGGCGTTAAACTGGCAGTAACGCACACAGAACTATATGGCGTTAAACTGGAAGTAATGCAATCAAATAGACAGTGTTAAACTGTCACTACACTGACAGTATTGGAACTATCCCTACGCTAGCTATACACTAATGTAAAGATTACTGACACGGCCTCACTACACTACACTGAAACTATCTGAGTTGTCCCTACTCTACACTAATGTATGTATGAATGACACAGTCTCACTATACTACAGTGAAACTATCTGAGCTGTGCCTACTCTAGCTGCACACTTTGCAAAGCGGAATAATGGTCCTCCTCACTACACTCACACTATCCCTAGACTGACACTAAACTAATATTGTACACTGACAATTGAAGCAAAAAAGCACAGTAAAGCACACTAACTAACTTATAGCACTGAACAGAGCCCTGTTCTATCTCTCTCAATGCCTAAATCACTTTAAAAATAGCTGCCATTGAAAGAATCCTTTCATACTGTGGGGCGGGAATGAGCTATGATTGGCTAAAGTCGTGATGACAGTGTTCAATCATGACTCTGATAGTGCTCTGTGCCATGATTGGCTGAAGCTTTCACTGCTTCAGCCAATCAAGGCTTGCAATGCACTGTTCAGTGCCACAATGCATTGTGGTCAGCTCGGGGGCCGAACAAATGGGCGAACGACCCATCTGTTCGGCTGTTCTCCAAACGTCTGAGCAGTGAAAGTTTGGCCCAAACTTATGCTCGGACTGAAACGTTTGACATCCCTACTCCTCACATTCCTCCGAAAAGATTTTTGTTTTTTCAGGTTTTTTTTTTATTTCAGTGTCATTGCTTTGTAATTTGGAATATTTTGCCCATTCTAGCAGATACAGTCCTTTAACAAGATTTTGCATATATGTTAATTTAGTGGTTCTATACGTGAAAGATGCATATTAATGCAAAATATGTAAATCCTTCCTGGAAGCAGACACAGTTTTCAATGTACATTTAGAAAAATTCCAAATATTAACTCAGGGATGGGATTTAAAATGACACCAGGAAGAAAGCAAAAGAATAGTTTGAGTGTAATAATAACCTAGGAAATTTACCAAAAGTGGTGTATGCTTTTAAACTCGTTGCAATAAATTTATCAGTCAAAGAATGTAGTTCAAACGGAGATGGGGCAGTCATTTCTATCAGTCAATCAGTCCAGGAACTGCTATTAGTCAATCGGTCACTTATTTACTTTATATAGGGTAGTTTTCATTGTAAATTAAAGAGAAAGCTTGTCTGTCTTTGTGGGCATGTGGTTTAGACAATTCTATCACACACTTTTAATTATGGAATATTTAGCCCCTCTTCTTAGCATGGTGACCAGATATCTTTATTTTAAGTCCCTGACTAAACCTGTGAGGATGTTTGAACGATTAACTGAATCAGCAATATCACCCATTATGCGATCGATCTATAACAGTGCTTCCGATATAAACAAAATGATTAAAAATGATTAAGCTGACCAATTAATTACGCCTGAGATTCACTGCCCTATGCAGATATTTTTAGTACGTGTGGACTATGAAACTAGAAAAATAAATCAAGATTTATTTTGCAACTGGGTTACTTAACAAACACGTCTTTTAGATTTTATATGCGATTATTTATTCTTTGTTACTAGATTTAATTAATTTTGTGTGGAGCGCAACACCATTCTTTTTTTACAAATAACAGTATAATTGGTATGAAATGATCTTAACAATATCAACAATTAGGTCTGATAAAATAGTTTTGTCCACAAGTGAAACAGTGGGGGAAACTGCAAGTCTTGTCTTCTTCAACATAATAAATTACCATTTGTTGACTTCTGAAGGCCTTATAAACATAGGACAGTTTCAGTTTAATAAGTCGTTCTCCTCTCTGGATCCAGGTGTTCTGTAAATAAGAGAACACCATTGCTCAGAGATTGGTTGAGGCCTTGCCACAATTTTCTCTGGATGCAAAGTTGTTTGGATAAAAGACTATTCAGCTTGTGTCTCTTTGGGAATCACATTTGGCGTTTTGAGATCTCGGGCAGAATTGCTGCAATTCTACCCATAATCTCATATATCACTGCAAAGCACATGTTTGAGTGCCATTAATTTTCGGTGGCATGTAAATGTGGTGGTTTTGCCATGATTATTGCACGACAATTTGCATGACAATTACAGTAAACAACATTGCGTAAAGCTCATTGCCCAAAAGCTCCTGCTCCTTTTTGAGGGACAAGTTGCAGTTTGTCTCAATTTATCGCATGATAATTGCGTCAAAACCACATCAGTTTTTAGGTGCTATTGAATATGATTGGCACCCGAACATGTGTTTTGTGATTGTAGTGCTATTTGAGATCACAGGCAGAATCCTAGTGATTCTGCCAAGGATCCCAAAACGCGAGATGTAAATGGAGCCTAAACGTTAATGTGACACTATATCCTTGCCTATTTGAAATATTTTATTTTCTCGCACAACCTGTTTTATAATTCCAAATCAGAGACATCATAATTTCAATTCATAGAGGCTCTGACAAACTCATACCAGGAAATTAAATTGTTTCTTTGCATTCATACACAGGATGTTTCTCTGTTGATAGCTGAGGCAAGTTGCCTATGTTGATAGAAGTTATTGAGCTTGGATTTTTCCAATATATTAACACTAACTATTTCAATTTGCACTTTATCCATGAGTTATTTGGATGTTTGGAGGACAATCTCAATAGGGGTCAACCTGTACTAGGACTTATCAAAAAGAAAGTGATGGCAATTCCATTCAGTAGAATGATACCAGAGTTTTTCTGAGCCAGATGCAATTGCTCAATTGAGAATTGCATTTTTTATGGCATGTGGCACCATCAAAATGAGAACGAGGAAAAGCCAGTGTCCGGATGGGTTCATTGCTAGGGGATTTTTTGGCTTTAAGCTGTCTCTGTGACAGTTAAATTAACCTACGCACAGTAGCGGAGCTCAGAAGACAGACCAAAGTGGAGGCATGAGGGTAGTGGGGATTCTTTTGTTACCCATTTTTCCCTGGAATATAATAAGATTATTATTAAGCAAAATATTCCTATTTTGTATTCTGACAACAGTCTCCAGGAGTTGTTGGAGGTGGGGTGTAATTTCTCCAGTCGGAGAGCCCCCACATTAAATTTGCAATTGTCTCCAAGTTTATTCTTATCTTCCAAAATATTCTAAAAGTTCTTAGTTCATGTCTCATGTCCTTTTAGATGTGGAATTAATGCTTTCAAAAATTGTAGATTTCATGATGAGGAAGATTACATCTATTACAACAGGAGAAAGTTGTCCTATTAAGCAGCATATATACTGTAATGCGCGGTATGTAGTTTATGTGATACAGTGCAATGTGTGTTCACTAAAATATGTGGGATGTACTATGTGAGCTTTGAAATACATATTGGTGAACACTATTGTGGCACCAATAATAATGTGTTTTGTCTGGTTTGTGTAATCTTTATTTAAGCATGCTTTTTTTTAAATATGTGCTTATCATTCAATACCCACCTGAAAATGATTTTGCTCTTTGGGTGGAGTTTTTAAATAAGGTACCAGTCTGATGTGTAATTTTCTATGACTAAGGGCTTCTTTGGCTGAAATGTGTTACCTACCACTGTTGTATTAGACTGGTTGTTTTTACCCTGTTATCCAATAAAGTGGATTGTACACTCAAGGACAAGTGCTAGCTTTTACATACAGTGATATGAGATGGCATGCATGAGCCTCAGCAGCAGCATCACCACTCTCCCACATTGAATCCACCTGGGTTGAGTACAGTATGTTATTTTTAGAGTAGCTGAGGTAAGATACCTACATTGATGGAATGAAATGAGCAACCCTGCTTGGAGTTTGCTACTATGATTCTTTTCTCGTGTACCCAATTCAGAAAAATTGTGTAGTATACCTAAAGTATGATGGTCATATGCAAAAACAGTGTCTTCTCTTTCACAACTCACAGCAGCTTAAATCATTCCTTCTCTTGAATACCAGTATGGATAATGAGTTTGCCATCATTCCAGAGCTGGCCAGTCAGCAGCCTGTCAGAGGCCTGAGGTAGGAGCAGTGTGCACATAGGGGTTGATTTACTAAAGGTAAATAGACTGTGAATTTTGCAAAGTGCCGTTGATCCAGAGCTTAGTAAATAAGGTAAAGATTCACTTTGCAAACAATACCCAATCAAGTGCAAGTAAAAATTTTAAAAAAAAACAGCATTTTTGCTTGCACATGTTTGGATGATGGAAGTCAGCAGAGCTTCAGTTCATTTACTAAGCTCTGGAGCAACTACTCTTGCAGAGTGCATCTGCATTTTGCAAAGCGCAAAATCTATTTGCCTTTAGTAAATCAACCCAATACTGACAATCAAAATAGGGAGTGCACTATGGGGGAGAAAAAAAGGCTAGTTATCCACCAATTATGCTTCCTAGGTGGAGTAGGTAATTATATATAGTGGGATTGCAGCCTCATGGCCTTTGGAAATTTTCACTACATCCATGAAGTTGGCACTTGGTCCTGCTTCCCCCTATCTCCATAGTCCTCCACCAGGAGCAAGGAAGTTGCATATAAGTCTCCTCGCTCAATTACATTGGGCTGTTGTATGGAGAAAGGTAATCCATAACTAATTTTTGGACTGCTTCTTTTTAAAACATCAGCCTGTTGATAACAAGCAAAAGGTTTTCATTCTGACAGACCTCTTGTTTTGTAAAAAGCAACCTGTATGTCTAATATCTCTTGAGAGAAAGCAACATACTACAGAAAAAAATGATATTACTGTGAGGCTGGGTTCACACCATTGAGAATTTGATGCGGTTGTCCCACGCCCAATTCGCAATAGCAGGAGATTTTGACCAGCTTTCTATGCAGCCGGTTCACATATCACCACTGCGGCTCTGTGTGCAAATTTGCACAGGAGCCCGGTGCATCTTTTGGTCTGTTTCAGGTCTGAATTCAGCCAAAAAACTGAAACGGTGAACCATAATGCACCGAACACCTGCTGGGAGCCACATGCGGTGGTGGTGTGAACCCAACCTGAAACAGGGTCCTATAAAATGACTATGTAGTGAACTTTTAAAGAATGGCCTTAATTTGCCTGTAGTCTTAGGCCGCGTACACACGGGCGGACTGTTCGCCCAACTTTGTCCGTCAAACAGTTTCGGCAAACAGTCCGCTCAAAATTAGCATGGACGGACATGGCCACACACGACGAACGAACAGTTTGCTGAAACCGTGCGTGATGACGTGAACGGCACGTACGACGGGACGAAAAATACGACGTCCTATACACTGCATTATAACTTTCGGCGTGAAAATCCTTTCTGAGCATGCGCGCAACTTTGTTTGACGAACAAGCCTACACACGAGCGGACTGTTCGCTGAAACAAGGTTTCAGCGGACAGTTTTACGGAATTTCCGAAAAACCTTGTTCGTCAAACTGTCCGCTGAAACTGTCCGCTGAAAGCCCACACACGAGCGGACTGTCCGCCCAAACACTGTTCAGCGGACAAAGTTGGGCGAACAGTCCGCCCGTGTGTACGCGGCCTTAGTGCAGGAGTTGGTCTTCTGGGTAATAAAGTATACAGTATAGTGTTACGGGCATTTGAGTGGCATAGTATCTGACAAGGTAGCATATTCATGAATGTTTGTATAAAAAAATACAGAGCAGCCTAGTGAAAGACACTTTTGCATGCCAGACTTCTGAACGCATACTGTGACTTTATCCCATAAAGAGTATCACGCAGGAAAAAGATCTTGATGTACGTTTCTGTAGTTCAAACAACTGAGAAGTTTTCTGATGTTGTAATACACTGGATTGTTCAGCACAGCAAAAGAATATGTTCTGACTGGGATAACCTTACTGCTAATGAGAGATTAGTTATGAGGTCACCTAGCAAAAATGACTCTGTAATGCTGAAATCAGCTGATAAGCGCTGGCATTAATGATCTATCAATTGTATCATGTTAAGATGCTTTTATTTGCTCCAGATCATTGAACATATCAATGTTTATCATCTACTACTCCAAATCTATCGATTTACGCCATGTACAGAATAAAGCAAGACTTTTTATAATACACTCTATCTCTAAACTCTAAAATGTTTACCGTATTCTTATCGACTGTTTGAGCCTTTCCTAGACTATGTACTCAGAGACTGACTATGGCATTTTATAATTATTTTTTTTAATGAAATATGAAGAAATCCAAGACTATATTTTGCATGAGCACATATAGAGATTTAGTTATATAGTTTGTTTATGTGTGTGCGGTAGATATAACTAGTGACCCTGCTGTGGGTAGAACATTTTAGATAGATAGATAGATAGATAGATAGATAGATAGATAGATAGATAGATAGATAGATAGATAGATAGATAGATAGATAGATATGCACCATCTCTTATAGAATGGGTGTAGAAGGAGTGTCTGCCTCCAATGGACATCTCTCTGGGCCAGCTCCATACCTAGGTCTTTGCTCATCTGTAGGAATCATTTTTAAATGATGCGTAACAACCAACCCAGGTACCAACAAGCATTATAAAAAATAACAAAGGCTATTTAGAGCATAATAGTAAAAACTATTGTGCAAAGGTAAATGTGTTGCTCAAAACTTGCCACCCAATTGCATGCAATAGTTCATATTTTCTTGACACAAATAGTTTAAAAATGTTCAACAAAAAATGTAAGTATTAACCACTTGACCACTGGGCATTTAAACCCCCTTCATAACCAGACCAATTTTCAGATTTCGGTGCTCTCACATTTTGAATGAAAATTACAATTAGTCATGCAACACAGTACCTATATACATTTTTGTCCTTTTTTTCACATAAATAGAGCTTTCTTTTGGTGGTATTTAATCACTGCTGTTTTTTTTTATTGTTTGCGCTATAAAAGAAAATGTAAAAAAAATGCATTTTTCTTTGTCTCTGTTTTAAAATTCTTCAAATTAGTAATTTTTCTTCATAAATTTTGGCCAAAATATATGCTGGTACATATCTTTGGTAAAAATAACCCAAATAGGTGTATATTATTTTGTCTTTGTGAAAGTTATAGAGTTCACAAACTATGGTGCCAATCTCTGAAAATTGACCAAACCTGATGCACTGACAGCCCTTGAGCCCATTTCTTGAGACCCTAACAAGGCAGGAAAGTACAAATACCCCCAAAATGACCCCTTTTTGGAAAGTAGACATTCCAAGGTATTTAGTAAGAGGCATGGTGAGTTTTTTGAAGTTGTAATTTTTTTCCACAATTATTTAGAAAAATCAAGATTTTTTTTTCACAAAATTGTTATATTAGCAGGTTATTTCTCACACACAGCATATGCATAGCACAAATTACACCCGAAACACATTCTACTACTCCTCCTGAGTATGGCGATACCACATGTGTGAGACTTTTACACAGTGTGGCCACATACAGAGGCCCAACATGCAGGGAGCGCCATCAGGTGTTCTTGGAGCATAAATTACACATATAATTTCTTGACTACCTCTTATGCCTTGTACACATGGTCGGACATTCTGACCACAAAATCTGTCAGATTTTTTCCAATGAATTTTGTCCGAAACTGGTGTTGCATACACACGGTCGGACAAAGTTTTCGGAAAATCCGAACGTTCGGAACATGGTAACGTTTGTTGCGTACTACGGGACTACGTAGAGGCTAGTAGCCAATAGCTTTGGTCTCGTAATTTGATCTGAGCATGTGTGGCACTTTGTCCATCGGATTTCTCTACAAACGATCGTAAAAATTCGGATCAGATTTTTTTGTTGGAAAATTTTAGATCCTGCTCTCAATTTTTTTCCATTGGAATTTCCAACGGAAAAAGTCAGATAGAGCCCACCCGATCGAATTTTCTAACAATATAATCCGACCTTTTCCGTTGGAATTTTTCCGACCGTGTGTACAGGGCATAACACTTTTGAAGGCCCTGGAGCACCAGGACAATGGAAATGCCCCTAAAAAAAAAATATTTTGGAAATAAAACAACCCAATGTATAATCTATGAGGCATAATGAGTCTTTTGAACATTTTTTTCTGCAAGTTTTTGGAAAATGTGTCAAGAAAATGAAAACTCGTTTTTTTTTTTACACAAAGTTGTCTATATACAATATTTCCAACACATAGCATGCACATACCAAAAATTACACCCCAAAATAGATTCCCCTACTCCTCCTGAGTACGGCGATATCACATGTGGGAGACTTTTCCACAGTCAATCCACATACAGAGGCCCAACATGCAGGAAGCACCATCAGGTGATCTATTGGCATACATTTGACTACCTATTACACTTTTGTGAGGCACTGTAGTGGCATGGATATGGCATGGATGAGAGCTGATGTGGCATGGATGAGCATGAATGGGGATTGATGAGCTGTGGATAGCGATAACTGAGCATGAAAGAGTATGGCTGAGTACAGCCAAGTACGGCTGAGTACGGCCAAGTATGGCTGAGTATGGCTGGGTATGGATGGGATGGCTGGGTATGGGTGGGTATGGTTGAGTACGGCTGGGTATGGCTGAGTATGGCTGGGTATGGCTAAGTACGGCTGGGTATGGCTGGGTATGGCTCTGTATGGATGGGATGGCTGGATATGGCTGAATGTGGCTGGGTATGGCTGAGTATGTCTGAGTATGGCTGGGTATGACTGTGTTAGGCTGGGTATGGCTGGGTATGGATGGGATGACTGGGTACTGATGGGGATGGCTGAGTATGGCTGGGTACGGCTGAGTATTGCTGGGTACGTCTGGATATGGCTGGGTATGGATGAGTACGGCTGAGTATTGCTAGGTATGGCTGAGTACGGCTGAGTATTGCTAGGTATGGATGAGTACGGCTGAGTATTGCTAGGTATGGCTGAGTACGGCTAGGTATGGCTGAGTATGGCTGGGTATGTCTCTGTATGGATGGGATGGTTGGATATGGCTGAATGTGGCTGGGTATGGCTGAGTATGGCTGAGTATGGCTGGGTATGACTGTGTAACGCTGGGTATGGCTGGGTATGGATGGGATGGCTGGATATGACTGTGTAAGGCTGGGTATGGCTGGGTATGTCTGGGTATGGCTGGGTACTGATGAGTACGGCTGAGTATGGCTAAGTATTGCTGGGTATGGCTGAGTACGGCTGAATATGGCTGGGTATGGCTGGGTATGGCTTAGTATGACTGGGTATGGCTGAGTATGGATGGCGGTGGATGGGAAGGCTGAGTATGGATGGATGGATGAGTATTGCTGAGTATGGATGGATAGATAAGTATTGCTGAGGATGGATGAATGAGTGTGGATGGATGGATGAGTATTGCTGAGCATGGATGGTTGAACATGGATGGATGAGTATTACTGAGTATGGATGGATGGCTGAGCATGGATGGATTGCTGGATGAGTATGACATCATGTATGGCTGAGCATGGATGGATGGATGGCTGGATGAGGCTGCAGTAGGTGCAGACAAGCTCTGTGGGCATTACTCATCCAACCCACAGCGCTGCTACACCCAATCTCTCCCCTCTCAACTCACACTGTACCGATCTGTACAGAGAGGGGAGAGAGGAACTGGATATGATGCCCGTTTGTTTACAAGTGATCCTTCCGTCATTTGATCAACGACCATTTACCATGATCTGTGATGTGCCAGGTCCTCTGGATGGGGCAGTCACGGATATTCCTGGGTGCGTACCTCAGAGCGGGATTCTGGTAGAACGTCAATGTGCACCCTCCCAGAGTTATCAAGCCTAGCTGTACCCGTTATTTGGCTATGGCGCAGTCATTAACTGGTTAACAAACCAAAAAGTGATGTTTTTATTTATTTGAACAATGCAGGGTATAGCAGGTCCATCAGCTTGACCCACTCTGAAGGGTAGAGAATACTTTGCACTTTGGCAGGATTAAAACCCTGACAATATAATCAGAATGTCAAGCAGATATAAAACACACAAATGAATATAATATAATATAAAATAGAATATAAAAATAGAATTATGCTACTGCTTCACACAAATATTGATATTGTGTATAATTCAAGCACAATTAGTTCATAAAACAGTCCACCAATAAAACTAGTCAATCTTGATTGTTGCTGATGTTAAAATCCACAATCCACCACCTTGTGCAACAGTGTCGCCACCAACAATTGGGTTAACTACTTACCAGATCCAGTTGATCCCTCATTACATGGGATCACATCACGCCAATGGCTTAAAACTCAGTCCAGGCCTTTCTCCTGGTTATGCAGCTCTCCTATGTCCGGGATGCCACTTGTTAGGATGGGTAATGCATCAAAAAGACAAAAGGCTCCACATAACGTAAAAACCTTTAAACATTTATAAGGATAAAAATTATTACACTTACAAGAATGTAAACAAAACATTGCTTTGAGTTTGGTGTGCCGGCCGCATTTCATCAGAGATGATGTTGTCCAGGGGCACGGGCAACACACTGCGGCACCATCTTATATACCATGTACAACAACCAAGCCTTAATCTGAGCCTAGGCTCGCCCAACTTTAGATTGCAACATCATTGAACCAAGCCTCACTTACCGACTTTAGCAAAGCTGATGGTATTATGTGTAAATGTAAATTATTAACACACATATATATATATATTCGCCAATTGCAGCTTTAATGTGGGAACAGTCCATCTAATAAAACCTCAAACGGTTAAACCCATATTATTTCACCACCTGCACAAAACTCATTCTGTAAGTTTTAACTACTAGGAAATAGTCAAATTTATTTCAAACAAATTAATATAGCTCTTTAAGTAATCTCTTGGTGCCGGCTTCTCCCTGCCCTTTAAAAGGTTTCAGATGTCGGGAGGTGGGTGGGGGGTTCTGATCCTGTGACCATTGTGATTGGCTGTTACAGCAGTCACATGATCATAAAGCTCCCGATCGCTAGGCTGCTCGGGAGCTTTCTGGTACACGCTGGCTACCGTGATGAGAACGCGCAGAGAGCGAGCGCTCATCCCAGTAATTTGTTCTGACAGGCCCCCATATATACGCCCTCTTAGTGTTAAGGTCCAGCCACCAAGCGGCCACATATATGCATGCAGGTGGCATCAGGGGTTCAATAATATATTATTCAATGTATTTTAATGTAAGCAGAGTGTGTTTTTTGTAGTCCCTGTACAGCAAAGGTGAGAGTTGGAAGGAGAAGCAGTACAAGGAGTCAGCCAAGCATGCTGCAATGCAAGAAGCATGCTGATAGTAGGATAGAGCAAAGTAATAGCGAGACAAGCTCATCAGTGTTTTCTGTTTCATCTTTCATTTTCCAGTCACAGGTGGGGGTGAAAAGGGAACCTATGAAGGTGAAATAGAAGCAGAGAAAGATCAAGTCCTACCATTTAGGACAGTATCATGTGGCAGAGATAGGAAAGAATGAAACTGAATGGACAAAGAGGCAAATATTTTTGGCAGGTAAACAATCTCTAATATGCACATTTTATCTGCATTCAACTGTTTTCACGGAGTCAAGCTTTAAACAGCAAGTTTCATTAAGAGAGGATCAGCAGTGTATTTTGTACTTTGTGGAATGGTTCATGTTGGAAGGGCTGCACTCTAGCTATAATGTATAAAACATTTCCATAACAGCACCATTATATTTGCATAAAAATAATGATCCACTGAGGTGGAATAATACTTACAGGTTTCACTGGCATTTCCTTTGTGCCGTAATGTCACTATTGACTAAATATAAGGACAAAATCCTCAGAGGTTTATGCTTTTATTTCAGCATGATGAGCATCAATTGTGTGGGGCCATTGCAGTGGATTTATTGCCTATAATGTTAATTTGAATCTATGGCTATTTAAACATGAAAATGTTTCAATTAAACTTACTCAGGGGACAAAATCTACATCATAAATGGCTCTAATGTTTCCCCTGGCATTCATATTCTATAACCGACTGCCTCTCAAACCAAACAACTACAGCTGCTGGTGTTCTCATCTTCTGAAAGTCCTTGTATGGTCCATTCATGACTCTTTGGAGCAATTGCAGCCTTATCCACAGTCAGGGCCGTCTTTAATATTGATTGGACCCGGGGGAAATATTTTCTTGGGGGCCCCCTCCCCCCATGCAATTTCACTCTCCACCTTCTCTGAGACATACAGTAAATAGCAGCTAGACTTAAAATCAGTTTACTGTATCAGATCAGGCAGCAATTGTGATTGGTTGCCAGAGGTTACAGCATATCATTACCGCTTACTGACTGGTTACTAGAGGTTACTGCACACATTAAGGCTCACTGAGTAGTTACTAAATGTTACAGCACATGATTTCTGCTTGTTGATTATTTGCTAGAGATTACTGTACAGTAATACTGCTCACTGGTTGCTATAGGTTACAGCACATCTTCTCCTCACTGCAGGGGGGCATGATATACATATGAATACCACCTTTATTTACTTATCAACACTGTCGGCCTCCAATATTTACATATGAATGTTGCTGCTATTTACATATGAATTACGGTTATTTACATGTAAACACAGGGTCTGCAGGTGAGTCATCTTTACACAACAATAGGGCAAAGCTGGGCAGCATTAGTAGCAGCACTTCACACTGATATCAGGACACAGCACCGGTCTAAAACTTCAAGGGACAAGGGAATTTAAACTAGAAAGGTTAGCAAGTGTAGCGGGGTCTCTTTAAGGACTATAAAACTACTGTTCCCAGAACCCCGCTGGTTCCCAGGATGTTTGGAGTTATGCCTCAGAGACTCATGGGGGAGGATATATAAGGAGGGGGAGAGGCCTAGTTCTTCCTCTTTGGACACCCCCCCCCCCTCTCCTAGCAAGAGGAGATCTGTGCTGAACTGCTGGAGGCACAAGGCCTGAAGCCTGGGCCTTGTTCTCTTTTCCAAAGAGCCCTCTGCCAGCCTAGCTGCACCTGAGAGACATCTTTTCATCCTTGCTGCAGTACACCAGAAGGATTGAAGACTCGGAGGTCGGTGGATTCCTGTTCCTAGACGAAACAGCAGAGGAAACAGACTTGGACTTGTCCGGGTGGTGAGAGCTGTTTAAAGACAGATACTTTATCTTTATTATTCGTTTGGATTACAAAGTTGTTCTTCAAGTGCACCACCGAAAGATTGCTAGCGAATATTGTCTCACTGGACTTCCATCTAGATCAGTCAGGCCTGACTGCATAGGTAGATAGTGCTGGGTGTTAGTTTACCCATGCGGGGAAGTAGCTGAAAAAGGGTAGCGTTAGAGTTGCATAGCAATACTTTCTTATGCTGATTACTCTGTTTATCTTTATTACTGGTTACTGCAGGGACCTGCTTATGTGTTGCAATCCAAATGTTTGATTCATGTTATTCCTTTTATAAAAACAACAAGTAAAGTCAGTTATATACTTTCAAAGATTGTCTATGAGCTTGAGTTATCCACCCACGCACACACACATATTTAGAGTATAAGTGATTTCATGTGTATTGCTAGATACTAACTGTGCCAGAGTGGGTAGAGCAGATTGCCGGTGGGGGTTGGCGGAGCTGTGCTCAGGACCCAAACCAAACTTGTGGCCCTCTTAAGTGAGGGTATCGCTATACGTGGGGGCTCGTAAATCCGGGATTTCTGAGACAGCGGTGAACACGCTAGAGGTACCGGCATGGACCCACAGGGAGTCAGAGCGTGGTGTGAAGCGGCTAAGACCGACCCAAGTCAGTCAGTGGTCATTAGCCTCCCAGGGGAGAAATGGTCGACTGAGACCGTAGAGGAGTTAATGAAGTCAGTGTCCCCAGACCATGAACCATGGGTGATGGAGATAAAATCAGACCCAGACATCTCATATCAGTATGCGCTAGTGGAATACTGGGATGGGATGCCGGAGGCTTGCAAGCGCAACTGTGTACGGACACAAGACAACAGATTCTATAGGTTGGCGCACGCAACAAAGGAGGAGCCATCGCCAACGGGATCACCGCAGGCTGCGGCCCGTACCTCACCTGAGAGTCTCAGATCAGCACCGGCCACCCTTAGCGCAGAACTGTGTGCTGTCCTGGGGGAGATTGTGGCCCAATGCAAGAAGGATCCCACAGATTGCCCGATGTCGGGGTACAGAAAACTCCGGATGTTTTCAGGGAGGAAACCTGTACCTTCGGAAGAAGAGGGATTTGAAGAGTGGTTAGATAGCGCAACTCAGGCACTAGAGGAATGGGAAGTTCCAGAGCGCAGAAAGAAGCAGAGGATTGTGGAAAGTCTAAAGGGGCCTGCTCTAGAGGCCGTACGCAACCTGAAGATGAGCAAGACAGACTGTAATGCGCAGGAGTACCTAGATGTATTACAGAATGTGTTTGGTGGGACAGAGAAAATCTCTGAGCTTGCTTATCAGTTAGAGCATTGCTACCAGAATAAAGGTGAAAAACTATCAGACTACATGGGACGTTTAGATAAAATCCTGCACAGGATGATCCTAAAGAAGGGGATCAGCCCAGGAAAAGTAGATGAGGCCCATGCTCAACAGGTACTGAGGGGAGCTCAACCCATGGATCCTATTGCATGGACACTGCGTGCCCGACTGGATGGGAAGAATCTGGAGTACACTGACCTCATCCGAATGATCAGAGAGGAAGAGGCCCTACTGGAAGAAAAAAGGGAAGAACATCTCACCGAGCCCGTCAAACAACCGGTAGCAATAGTTACACCGGCCATGACTCCCGCTAGAGATAAGGAGGTGGACACTTTGAAGTTACAGTTGTCCCAGGTGATGGAGATGTTGACTGCTATGATGGAGAAAGGTCAAGGGGGAGCCGAGAAATCAAGTCCTAGGAGGGAGTTGTTTCCAGATACACCAACACCAAGCCCCACTCGAGACCGAGAAGAGATGCTATGCTACAACTGCGGGGGCAGTGGCCACTTCGCCAGTATATGTTCCAGTCCCAAGAAGAAGAAGATAGATAACCGCCAGCCGGCGGGAAACTTCAGAGGGCCCCGGTGAGGGAGTCAACCGGGTGCCCATGCCTTTCAGTGAACTCCAAACTGAATAGAAGGAAGAGAGAGAGAGAAAACCAGACCCCTCAGAAGGAATGTCTACAAATAAGAGACAATAACATCCCTCAGCGGGTTTGTACTCCCATTACTGTGGGGAGGGTCAATGCATACCAGGCTCGAAAAAGAATAAAGTCTAAAACCAACTGGATGAAGACGGGTCCCCAGAAGAGGGTGGCCTCAACCCGGCCCTACCCAGAAGAATTGGTCGGCCCGTCCCCCACTGTCTCCATCCAGGTGGAAGGAGTCTACACGAAGGCCCTCCTGGACACTGGAGCTCAAGTGACTTTGTTGTACAGAGACTTCTATGATAGGCACTTGAGCCATTTGCCTATACAGAAGATAGAAGAGCTGGAGATATGGGGCCTGGGAGCTCAGAGTTTCCCCTACGATGGTTACCTGCCCATAAAGCTGACCTTCGATCCCTCTGTGGCGGGGAAAACAGAGGTGTTTGACACCCTGGCAGTTGTGTGCCCTAGACCGCCCGGGGCCAGCAAGATGTCCCTCATCATAGGGACCAATACGGATCTGGTGCGAAGACTTCTGACCCCTCTAGTGGAGACGAGAAACCATCAAGATCCCAATATCCATCCCATGCTGAAGACAGCCTACCAACGGTTGGTCCTAGAGCAGAAGACCCCAGGAGAGGGGATAGGGAAGGTGTGGAGACTTGGGAGAGAGGGAGTGGTGCTGCAGCCCGGAGAGGTAGCCTGCCTCAGGGCCTCGGTGAGGCTTACCTGGGAGCAGCCTGGCCCCTTTGTCATGCTGGAATCCGATCCAAGGGAGGACCACTCAGGTCTGAAAGTGATACCGGAAGTGATTTCAATCAAGGCCCTGAAGAAGGCTCGAGGAAGTGTGAGAAACCCTACGGAGAGACCCATAGAGATCCCTGCCAGGATGCTGTTGGGGCAGGTGAGTCCTGCGGCCCCAGTCAGCTGGTCAGAAGTAAAAGGAACGGGTGAAGGAGGAGATGTTTGGGAGAAACTTTCCATGGAGAACCCGGACCTACCTGGAGCCTGGAAGGAGAGAGCCAGGGCCCAGCTGACTAGATGGGAGAGGATTTTCTCAAAGGATGAGTTTGATGTGGGATGTGCCAGGAGTGCCACCCACCGAATCCGCCTCCAAGAAGACAAACCCTTCAGGGAAAGGGTTAGGCGGGTCCCTCTAGCTGACCTGGAGGATCTGAGGGAGCAGCTTGCGGAGTTGAAGAAGACTGGTGTGATTCGGGAGTCTAGAAGTCCCTATGCCTCCCCCATAGTGGTGGTCAGGAAAAAGAATGGGTCGTTGAGGCTTTGTATTGACTACAGGACTCTCAACAGGAGGACCATCCCTGACCAGTATACCACACCGAGAATAGAGGATGCCCTACAGAGTTTGGCTGGTGCCAAGTGGTTCAGTGTAATGGACCTCAAGAGTGGGCACTACCAAATCCCCATGCACCAGGAAGACCGAGAGAAGACAGCTTTCATAACCCCAGTGGGATTCTTCGAATTCAACAGAATGCCTCAGGGCCTGTCTAGAGCCCCTGCTACCTTTCAACGCCTCATGGAGAAGACCATTGGAGACATGAACCTCATAGAAGTCCTTGTGTACTTGGACGATGTCATTGTCTTTGGGAAGACTTTGGAAGAACATGAGGCCAGGTTGGAGAAGGTGTTGAGAAGACTCAGCGAAGAGGGACTCAAGCTTTCTCCCGAGAAGTGCCGGTTTTACCAATCCTCTGTGAACTATCTGGGACACATAGTGTCTGAAAAGGGAGTGGCTACAGACCCTGAGAAGTTGGAGGCAGTTACCTCTTGGCCAAGACCGACAACAGTCACAGAGCTCAGATCTTTCTTGGGGTTCTGCTCCTATTATAGAAGATTTGTGGATGGGTTTGCCCGGATTGCCAAGCCACTAAACGAATTGCTCAAGACTGAAGGAGAAGAGGATGGCTTGGGACCTAGGAGGGCCGGTGAGTCGGTTCAAGATCAGTGGAACCCAAGGTGTGAAGAGGCTTTCCGAACCTTGAAGAGGAGCCTTACCACGGCCCCAGTCCTGGCCTATGCCGACCCCACCAGACCATATGAGCTACATGTTGATGCCAGTCATGAGGGCCTAGGCGGAGTGCTCTATCAAGAGTATGAAGAGCAGCTACGACCAGTGGCCTATGTGAGCCGGAGCCTGACTCCCTCGGAGAAGAACTACCCCACTCATAAATTGGAGTTCTTGGCCCTCAAATGGGCAGTAGTAGACAAACTGAAGGACTATCTCTATGGGGCGGAGTTTACCGTAAAGACAGATAACAATCCTCTGACCTACCTCTTCACTACTGCAAAGTTAGATGCAACCGGACACAGATGGTTGGCTGCATTATCCGGATTCAACTTCAGTCTAAAGTACAGACCAGGGGCTGGAAATAGGGATGCAGATGCCCTGTCCTGAAGATCTCATGTCATGGTCAATGACTGGGAAGACTGGACCCAGGTAGCACCGGAAGGAGTGCGAGCACTCTGTCAGGGTGCTGAGTTTCAAGCAAGAGGGGGCCCCAGAGCAGAGGAGATAGGAGTCACTGCAGTGGGAGTCCCTCAACCCTACTGTGGGGTAACTCAACTAGCAGAGGAACTCCTGCCAAAGCTGTCCAGAAAGGATCTGAGCTATGACCAATTGGAAGACCCCATGGGGAGATTGGTCCTTGAAGCTTTGGAGAACGAGAATCCAGAGGGACTTCGACATCACCCTTCCAAGGAGGCTCGCCTGCTGAGGAAAGAGTTGGATAAGCTACAAGTACATCAGGGAGTGGTCTACCGAAGGGGCCCCTCTGATAACTCAGAAGATGAGTGGCAGTTGTTTCTCCCAGAGAAGCACCGAGAGACGGTACTAATTGCCTTACATGACCAGCATGGCCATCTAGGGGCGGAGAGAACTTTCCAGCTTGTCAGAAGCCGGTTCTATTGGCCCTGTATGAGGGCAGAAGTGGAGGAATATTGCCGTTCTTGTGCACGATGCATCCAGAGGAAGACTCTACCCCATCAAGCTGCCCCAATGGGCCACCTACAGAGTCAGGGTCCAATGGATCTGGTGTGCATTGACTTTCTCTGCCTCGAACCCGATTTGAGTGGATTGGGAAATGTTCTGGTGGTAACCGATCATTTCACCCGTTATGCCCAGGCTTTCCCCATCAAAGACCAAAAGGCCTCCACTGTGGCCAAGGTGCTCATGGAAAAATACTTTGTCCACTATGGATTACCACAGAGAATCCACTCAGACCAAGGAAGGGACTTTGAGAGTCGTCTGATCCAGAACCTACTGGACTCATTGGGAGTAGAGAAGACCAGGACTACACCTTATCATCCACAAGGAGATGCCCAACCTGAGAGGTTTAATCGGACCTTACTAAACATGCTTGGAACTCTAGAGACAGAGAAGAAGCAACACTGGAGCCAACACATATCAGCTTTGGTGCACGCTTACAACTGCACCACAAGTGATGTGACGGGTTACTCCCCCTACCGGCTCATGTTTGGGAGAGAAGCAAGATTGCCGGTGGATCTGGCCTTTGGCATTTCCCTAGACCATGCCTCTGCTACCTCCCTCAAGGGATATGTGGACCGACTTAGACACAATTTGAAAGTGGCCCATGAATGAGCTCAGGCGGCCTCGGACCAAAGGGGAGCCCGCAACAAGAGGAACTTCGATCTGAAGGTTCGAGTGCAAGACCTGCAGCCTGGGGACCGTGTACTGCTACGCAATCTGGGGATCCCTGGGAAGCACAAGCTTGCTGATAGATGGAGATCGGAGCCCTATGTCATTTGCAGAAAGCTACCTGGATTGCCTGTGTATAAGCTAAAACCAGAGGGGAAAGTGGGGCCCTTGAAGACTTGGCACAGGAATCATTTGCTCCCGCTTACTGAAGCAGTCAGAATACCTCCAGTGAGAAATCCACCTGAATCTGTTTCCATTCTGGATACCCCGGGACCCAGCACCCGGTCTCAGACCTCCCGGGTTAGAGATGGACAAGATTCCCAACGAGGTGAAGGTGGAAGAGGAGAGATTGAGTGGCTGTGGCCTTCATCAACTCCAGGAAATTCTGCCATAGATCTCCCACCTACTGAGGATACACAGGATGGGGTACTGAACCCAGAAGCTACAGAGTTCATTCCATCTAGTGGTGTGCCTGACGGCTGGGAAGATATCCCTAGCATTAACTCAGAAGAGGAAGGAACCGATGTTCCAGAACCAGTGATGCTGTCAGAATATGTTCCTGAAGTAGAGCCTGTGGCACCAGAGCCTGAAGTCCCAAGAGAACAGAGAGCTCGCCGAGTTGTGAGACCCCCCAAGAAGCTAACCTACTCTCAAATGGGGGAGAGCTCTGAGGACTCTGTTGTGACTGCTAGAAAAAGTGCTGAACGCTCTAATCCTTCCACTGACCATTTGGTGGAGGGCAACCCCAGCTCACTTTCTGGCACAGTTAGGCAGGCCACTCATGCCAGTGTGACCTGTGAGACAGGGAACACCACCTCTGAGTTCTGGTGGAAATTCCCTGTACCAACATCATACCCAGCACTTTCAAAATTGGTACAGGATATGTGCTAAAAGTTTATCTTTGGGGACCAAAGAGTTTAAGTGGGGGGAGTGTGTAGCGGGGTCTCTTTAAGTACTATAAAACTACTGTTCCCAGAACCCCGCTGGTTCCCAGGATGTTTGGAGTTATGCCTCAGAGACTCATGGGGGAGGATATATAAGGAGGGAGAGAGGCCTAGTTCTTCCTCTTTGGACACCCCCCCTCTCCTAGCAAGAGGAGATCTGTGCTGAACTGCTGGAGGCACAAGGCCTGAAGCCTGGGCCTTGTGCTCTTTTCCAAAGAGCCCTCTGCCAGCCTAGCTGCACCTGAGAGACATCTTCTCATCCTTGCTGCAGTACACCAGAAGGATTGAAGACTCGGAGGTCGGTGGATTCCTGTTCCTAGACGAAACAGCGGAGGAAACAGACTTGGACTTGTCCGGGTGGTGAGAGCTGTTTAAAGACAGATACTTTATCTTTATTATTTGTTTGGATTACAAAGTTGTTCTTCAAGTGCACCACCGAAAGATTGCTAGCGAATATTGTCTCACTGGACTTCCATCTAGATCAGTCAGGCCTGACTGCATAGGTAGATAGTGCTGGGTGTTAGTTTACCCATGCGGGGAAGTAGCTGAAAAAGGGTAGCGTTAGAGTTGCATAGCAATACTTTGTTATGCTGATTACTCTGTTTATCTTTATTACTGGTTACTGCAGGGACCTGCTTATGTGTTGCAATCCAAATGTTTGATTCATGTTATTCCTTTTATAAAAACAACAAGTAAAGTCAGTTATATACTTTCAAAGATTGTCTATGAGCTTGAGTTATCCACCCACGCACACACACACATATTTAGAGTATAAGTGATTTAATGTGTATTGCTAGATACTAACTGTGCCAGAGTGGGTAGAGCAGATTGCCGGTGGGGGTTGGCGGAGCTGTGCTCAGGACCCAAACCAACCTTGCGGCCCTCTTAAGTGAGGGTATCGCTATACAAGTATGAGGCAGCTGCTTTGGGCCCCACAACAATGACAGGGCCCAGGGCAGCTGTCCCTTTTGCCCTGCCTTAAAGACGGCCCTGTCCACAGTACATTAGAGTATTATAATTTATGCACAGCACAGGATCTTATGTAAAGGTGTGTTTTCAGAGGAGCAAACTTTAGCATTTTATCCTACCTAATCAAGTGTTGGCCAAGGCCAGGTGCCTCTAGAACGCGGCAATGGAAGCAATCAACACTAAGTAGAAATTAAACTGAAATTATCTTATTTGATGGTTTGCTTCTCCTAAAATTACATATAGGCTGACTTGTTTTGGTTCTGCCCCAATCTGATGGGCCAGTGCAATACTTGATACAGATGATGGTTTGTCCTGTAGCCTCAGGATGGGGAAACTTATGACAGTAATGAACGTCTTTCTGGCTATGCCTGTCACTACAGGTCGCTGTTAGAGATAGAAAATATGAAAAATTGGCTTTGTATTGGGCTAAATGAGCAGCTAGGGTTCTAATAATGTATTTCAAAATCAAAGAAAAGAGTTCTGTCAGTCGATGAAGACACCTGCTGAGAAGCTCTAATGCACCCATCAATCCTCCTCGGTACATGAATTAAGGCATAGCAGTATGCAGAAATTAAATTAACGCCTCCTAACCTAGTGCTTTGGTTCCAACTGTTATAATAGGTAATATATCTTTTCGTCTCTCCTTGGAATATTACTTCTTTAATCAGTTAAAGAGATTTCTGGAGATACAAATTATACATTTAAATGTCAGCTCACACATGCACATTGCTGGGTTTGGAGAGGAGGGTAAAAAGGGTCATTACCCTGAAGGGCCCCCTGTAAAAAAGATGCCCCCAGTTGAATAGACGCCCTTTACGAAAATGTTATGAGAAGCAAGTACTTTTGGAAGTACAGTATACTTATTTTACTTCATTACAATTTTTTTTTGAGGATCTCGCTCTATGCCAGTGCACTCTTTGTTCATTTACTTCATTACAGTGTTTCTGAGGACTTCCTAGTCTGGAAAGAGCTTCAAAGAGGTAGATGCTACATTCAACACAACTGTCAAGAGAAACACATTTTGGGGGATATTTACTAAATGTGAAGCACACAGAATCTGGTGCAGCTGTAAATAGTAAGCTTCTAGCTTTAGTTTGTTCATTTAAGCTTTGACAATAAAACCTAGAAGCTGATTGCTTACTATGCATAGTTACAGCAGATTCTGTGTGCACCAGTTTAATAAATCTTCCCCTTTGTTTTTATACTAAAACTGGTGCACACAGAATCCGGTACACCTGTGGAGAGTAACCATTTAGCTTCCAGGTTTTATTGTCAAAGCTTAATAGAACAAGCTGAAGTTAGAAATTGATTGGTTACTATGCACAGCTGCACCAGATTCTGTGTAAACCAATTTTAGTAAATCTCCCCTATTGGCAATTGGATTCATTCACACTTGGGTTCTGGTAGCTGTTGTTTTTGGTTGTATGTATTTACAGATAAATAACTCATTTAACCTTTCTATGTATATATAACTTGTGGGTTCGAACAGCATGCAATAAAATTATTTGAATATGTAATTTGTTTGAAGGGCCCACCAAACCTGAACTGACCCAGGCCCCCTAAGATCAAAATGTGGCCCTGTACGTGCAAGCTTGATCAGATGGTCAAAAATAATCAATGATGATGAGCAAAAGGAAATCCCCCACAGCTACCAGATAAAAAAAAGTGCTATGCCCAGGCAGAGCAAAACAGTGTGTCCACTTTTATGCCCTCTACCCCACAGCCTATACCCTTTCCTTCACTTTACCACTCTTCTGTTTAACAACCGGAAATTAGCAGAAATCTCTGAAAGGGTGCAAAGGAGCATGTGACTCACCCCCCTTGCTCTCGTTTGATGGGGACAATCGTAACTGTGTAGTCTCCAACTAGAACAACTCAGAGCTTACATAGGGCTTTCTTTGCTCATTCCCATGGGTGAATGAAGTAGTGTGGGAGTGAAAAGAGGGTAACTATTTTCTCCTGAGGAGGGGGCCATTAAAAAGCCCTGCACTAGGAAGTCAAAAGGTATGGATTTTAAGAGGAACCTCACACCAAAATTGAAAAAAAATCGGCATGGGGTCCCCCCCCCCTCAAAATCCATACCAGACCCTTATCTGGGCACAGAGCGAATGCCCCCCCTCCTCCTGAACAATACCAGGCTCTGCCCCCCACCCCAGAGCATGTAGATGGGGACAAGGGCCCCTTCCCGACAATCCTGGCTGGTGGTTGTCGGGGTCTGGGGGTGGATGGGTACAAAAAAATTAAAAACACAGAGACAATTCTTGGCAAGTTCTTTATTAAAACATAAAAATAAAAACAAAACAGATGTAAATCCATCATCAATCAAGCTGCTTAGCAACCAGCAGTGTGGGTATCCCCCGATCCCAGGCTGTTTTTTGATAAATACTGCATGTAGCAAAACCCTGGTGTTAATTATCACATTCTTTTTTACTCTTTGGTCCATTTGTGAATTGAACTTAAGAACATTTTATGCAGTATTTATCTGCACTTTTTTTTCCGGTAAATTACCACTTGTGATAATTTATGCTAATGAATAACCTGATATCCTTATCACATGCGGTAAAGCTTAGTGAATTGACCCCATAGTGTATTTTACTCAATGCATTGATGGCCTATGATCATGAGCTCTGTCTTGTGGTATTTGCCTGAACAAGGTATTGCCTGAAAATACATATATTATGACAGGAGGACAAGGTGAATGCTTACAATGTTCATATAGACAACTTTGTGTTGCATTTACACATGCATAAATGCAATTTGCTGTCACACTTTATTGTATTCCATTTATTTTTGATCTATGAAAAATCGGACATAACCTATTTAATAATGCAGAGCACCACAGCGCATAACATGTGCCTTGTGGTGCACCACAGTCTCCTTGTGTGACCTACTACTGTAATAGTGGATCGGGTTCCATTCAAAAAGAAGAGCACTATGCATGCAATAAAATGTGTTTCACTTCATTTTACCACAATGCAGCAGTGTGAAGGGAGCCCTAAAGCCCATCTGAGCCCATGCTATGGATAACTGTAATGCAGTCAAGCTGCATAAACAGCAAAAAGTATGTTGTTTTTTTTTTCTTTCATTATACATTGTATTGCCAGCAGTCAAACTCTCCAATGTGCTGTATTTTAATATTTGATGCAGCAATAAAGCAGTAGTAAAACCAACAGCAAACAATTATTATATTACAGCCTATCAATTCTTAAATGTGATGGCTATTTGTTTTCTGTTTTGGGTTTTCTTTCTTTTATTTTTACCTGATGATCCTGCCAGTAAGTTTGTTGTATTTTCAACAGAATAAGCTGCCCTGCAGATGTAGCAAGTAGAGGGTTGAGACAAAACATTCACAGAGGGTGCTTACAATAATCCATTTTTATTTAATTTATGTAGAACCACAAAAGGAACAAAACTGTTACTGAGACTTCCAAAAGTCCTTGTATGATTCAGTTATCACTCTTTTGACCAATTGTAGCCTTATCCACAGTACATAGACATGTGCAGAACAAAAAAAAATGTTTTGTTTAGTTTCAATTTGTTATTTGCATACATTTGTTTAGTTAAATTATTTAATTCGTTTTCAGAATTTGTTTTGTTTATTCGAGTTTGAATTGATTCAAATTCATTGCATTCTAAATCAAATTTACTCTATTTGAAAATAGAATTTTGGAAGATGGTTATATTTTTTCTATTCCATTCTATGTTACTCTATTATTTTCTATTCTCTTCTGTTCTATTTGAATTCTAATGTATTCTAATTGAAATTCAAATTCCGGAAGATGGTTATTTTGTTTCTATTTTATTCTATTTTACTCAATTGTTTTTTTTTCCTATTCTGTTCTATTCTATTCTATTCTTTGCTATTCCATTCAAATGTATTCTATTCCAAATTCAAATTTCGGAAGAAGGTTATATTCTATTTTATTCTATTCTGTTTTATTCTATTCAGTTTTTTTTCTATTCTATTATTTTCTATTCTATTTGAAATTCAAATTTCAAACGATGTTTATATTCTTTCTATTTTATTCTATTCTATTCTTTTTTTATTCTATTCCCTTATTTTCTATTTTATTGTATTATATTCTTTTATTTTCTATTCTATTTTGTTCTGTTTTACTATTCTATTCTATTCTATTCTATTCTATTCTTTTATTTTCTATTTTAGTCCTAGATTTTCTATTCTATCCCTTTAATTTCTATTCAATTTTTTTCTATTGTTTTCATTTGTATTTTGTTTTGTTTTACTCTATTATATACTATTTTTTTATTTTTATTTTATTTTCTATTTTCTATTCTATAATGTTTTTCTATTCTATTGCTTTATTTTCTATTTTATTCTGAAATTTGAAAATTATTTGTATTCTATTAGAAAATTATTCAAATGTGAATTTTATCCAATAATTGTGTTTCATTATTTCAGATTTGTTTAAATTCATTACTATTGTAATGTGAAAATTTGGATACATCCGAATGACATTTCTGAATAACGAAAAATTTTGTTTCAGAACGAAACAAACAACATATGTCTAGAGCAGGTATGTCCAAAGTCCGGCCCGCAGGCCAATCACGGCCCGCGGCCCGGGTTTTAACAGCCCGCCTGGTTATTTGGACATACATATCTTTTGTGGCCCCCAACGATCTCCCAGCGCCGGGGCCACAAAAGATATATATGCTTTGGAAGGTATAGGGAGGACAGGACCGAGTGCCGTACACAGGAGAATTTCCTGTTTACGGGCGGCCTCTGTAATAGGAAGTCCGTCTCCGGCACTGCCATTGGACGACTGTTCTGTCCATCAAAGGAGGCGGGACTTTCTATTAAAGAGGCCGCCGTGTGAACAGGAGATTCTCCTTTGGCACTCGTCAGTGCATTCCTGGCAATGGTGCTGCATTCCTGGCAATGGTGCTGCGTTCCTGGCAATGGTGCTGCGTTCCTGGCAATGGTGCTGCATTCCTGGCAATGGTGCTGCGTTCCTGGCAATGGTGTGGCGTTCCTGGCAATGGCGCTGCATTCCTGGCAATGGTGCTGCGTTCCTGGCAATGGTGCTGCTTCCTGGCAATGGTGCTGCATTCCTGGCAATGGTGAGGCGTTCCTGGCAATGGTGAGGCTACATTCATGGCAATGGTGGGTCTGCAGATGTGCACTGATTATGCTGCATTGGTGGGCAGTGACCATTATTTTGCTTCACAGTTCTTTATTTAAAAAAAAAAAATAATTTCCTGAAACTTCCCTCTTAAAGTGAAGGTGCGTGTTATAAGCCAATTAATACAGTATGTTCAAATACGCCCGAGCTCATCTCTTCCCACACACAGCCACAAAGGCCAGAGAATTCTTGTTGGGCAGTGTATTAATGCTCAAACGAACACACTTAGACCGAATTTTAACGGTTCAAAGAATGTCAGGCAAAATGGTCGGCCCTCATGCATGTTCACTTCATCAAACCCGGCCCTCTTTGAAAAAAGTTTGGACGCCCCTGGTCTAGAGTATTACAAAGATTTCACAGCACAGGATCTTATGTAAATGTGTAACTGCATATGAAGTGTGAGGTGGAGTTTGACTTGTCTTTGAATCTGCTAGTCATTTTAACATTTCCCTTCCCCTAGACTGACAATGCTGCTGTCCTAAGGTGTCTCTGTTTCTCCTTCATCCAGAGTTGTGGCACCCTAATTTTGGAAGTGTGTTACTGGTCAGATCACCCATAGAGGGGAGCAAAGCCTATAAAAGAAAACAAATGTAGCCGCCATATCTAAAGATTGCTAAGCTGCAATATATTACACTTTTGATATTTATATGAGGGCTCCTGCGCTGTATATAGAAATTGGAAAATGAGGTTCTATCCTAATAGGTGCAGCAAACACTTCATGATAATCATTTAAATATAGATAAGTAAAAAATGGTGTTGCGCTCCTAAATAGAACTCGGCAGCTACTAAATACTCAATCTGTATCTTAAAAAAGGTATCAAAAATATAATAATAATAAAAACTAAAAAACACAGTGCAGACGTGCTTAATATGTCTAAAATAATGATGTCAGGAAAAAAGTAAAACAAAGTGCATATGTGCATAGCATATCAAAATATTAAAACTTGAAGGTGATATACAAGTATTTAAATATTTAAATATTTACGGCAATAGTGCTGGGATAAAATGTGTAATATAAAGTGATAAAGTGCATATAACAGAAAACTTCAAGACCGATTGGGTTTAATCAAGGTGACCCATAGATAGTCCAATCGTGAAAAATGTGGTGAAATATCACAACCAAGTAAACATAGTGTAGTTTTGTGTTCACAGTGCCAAGCCAACTCTCTCTGTTAGGTGATTTCCACGTGTTAGTGCTGGCCACACCAGGTAATTACCTTACTGCTGTAAGGTATACAGCGAAATAGCCTTTAATGGGGAACACTTGGATTCAGAAGATGGACAAGGGGAACTTCACACTTCTCTAGCGTCACCGTCATCCATCAAATTCCTCCGTGGATACTATCAGCATATACACTCAAGGAATAGATAGAGTCCACCATAGTGTAGTAGGTTTAAAATATTATCAAAGTTTATTAAAATAATATTGAACTACTCACAAAAATAGGGGAGGACAGAGCGCACAGCAAACAGACCAACGAGCGTGTCACTCAGTTGTAGGCGTCACTTCCGGTATCCGACCTGTTACGTCACTTCCCGTGACTTCAAACATCCCAGTTGAAGTCACGGGAAGTGACGTAATGCGTCGGATACCAGAAGTGACGCCTACACCTGAGTGACACGCTCGTTGGTCTGTTTGCTGTGCGCTCTGTCCTCCCCTATTTTTGTGAGTAGTTCAATATTATTTTAATAAACTTTGATAATATTTTAAACCTACTACACTATGGTGGACTCTATCTATTCCTTGAGTGTATATGCTGATAGTATCCACGGAGGAATTTGATGGATGACGGTGACGCTAGAGAAGTGTGAAGTTCTCCTTGTCCATCTTCTGAATCCAAGTGTTCCCCATTAAAGGCTATTTCGCTGTATACCTTACAGCAGTAAGGTAATTACCTGGTGTGGCCAGCACTAACATGTGGAAATCACCTAACGGAGAGAGTTGGCTTGGCACTGTGAACACACAACTACACTATGTTTACTTGGTTGTGATATTTCACCACATTTTTCACAATTGGACTATCTATGGGTCACCTTGATTAAACCCAATCGGTCTTGAAGTTTTCTGTTATATGCACTTTATCACTTTATATTACACATTTTATCCCAGCACTATTGCTGTAAATATTTAAATATTTAAATACTTGTATATCACCTTCAAGTTTTAATATTTTGATATGCTATGCACATATGCACTTTGTTTTACTTTTTTCCTGACATCATTATTTTAGATATATTAAGCACGTCTGCACTGTGTTTTTTAGTTTTTATTATTATTATATTTTTGATACCTTTTTTAAGATACAGATTGAGTATTTAGTAGCTGCCGAGTTCTATTTAGGAGCGCAACACCATTTTTTACTTATCTATATTACACTTTTGGTTATACATTTAATACCACTTTAAGTATGTAAAAAAAGAAAAAAATGTATTAATGTATAGACAGCTGAAGAGTGTTGCATTTAAAATTGGATTTGGATAAGATTTAAGCAAATGCATGATGTTCTATTTCATTACATTTACTAATATAATATATACCTTTTCTAAAGACAAACTAGAGAAATAAAAAATTATTTCACTAAGATAAACTATGCTCAATTTCACTAATATGTATTTTTGGTACATAATCAGCTCCAAACCTCAGCTGTATCATATAAAGAAGGCAATTTACTCTTCAAAAATGACAAGTGGTCAGGCTATATGTTACACATTCTAGCACATTTTTTCTTTTTAGGCGTAACACCTTCAGTACTATTTTTATTCATTCAGCCTAGGACAAGCCATTATATCTATATATGTCAAATATGATTCATTCAGACGCAAAAGGGGGTCAATTATAAAAAAAAATCAAAAAAACACTGGCTGAAAATGTCACATCTGTCTTAATACATTTCTCCTCGCTGCCAACATAGATAAATAAAAACATTCGCTATTTTCTCGTTTTTTATCAGCTGACAGGCACATAATTTTTTTCTTTATAAAAAGCAGCTTGTGATTATTGTCCTTCTTTAGATATTGAAAAAAAAATATGGAAATACACATATAGCTATGTCAACAGCTGCAATTGACTAAAGGACATAGCTGACTTCCTGATCAGAACTTCCATCAAAGAAGCTACTGCCAATATTATCTCCTTTTGTCAACTTTTTTCAAGTAAAGTCATAAACCGAACAGCAAAGTTGTATAAATGTCAGTTTCTACTCAGTTGAGTAGGTACTTGTACATATGGTTCCTTGAGTAGTTATTTTTCAGTAGTTCACTTACTGTATATATATATATATATATATATCATTTTATATAATAATGTAATCCACTTTTTATTTGACATGGTACTGTCGGTTTAAGTGAACCTGAATTTAAACAAGTGACGATTTTATATTATTATTATTTCGTAAGGAAATTATATATTAATAAAGGTATGCATTGAATGTGCATATTATTTATTAATATTACTTATTTTCAAATTTTATTAATTACCTATTTGCCTGAAACTTCTAGCGCTCTTGCTCCATCACAGATGCTGGTCTTATTCCAGCATCCTGGTTTTGGTTGTGTTACATTCTCCCTGTCTGTCTGTCCACTTGCAAGATGATTGATCTGGTCAGTCTCTGGGTTTAGACCAAACCTAATTTAAACCAGCCAAGCCTGCAGTCTCATGCTTGTGATATTGTGATGGTAACACGTGCTCCAAGCTCTCTGTTTCTCTGTCCTGATCTGCTGTTTGGATTCCCTCATTGATGACCTTGGATCGGATATCCATTACCCTCTGAACTCTGCTTGCCTTTTGACAACGGATTTGACCATGACTATTCTGAACCTTGCCTGCCTTGTATAGGGACTGTCCTTGAACCACTCTACCCATCTGCCAACCACAAGTACCTACTTGCTTTGCTCAGTTCACACCTGTCTCTATGTGGTTGTCAGGAATTATAGCATTGTGTATAAGTCCTGGGGGCAACCAAGTACCAGTAGGCCTCCTTGCCTTATGGGAAAGGGGGCTTTTAAAGGTGAAGAACACAGAAGCCAGCTATAGTGTATGACCACCAATGTTAGGAGTAAGCATTACACCATTTTGTTGTGATAACAGGTAACAGCCAAGTAAATTTCAGGTACTTTTAATAAATTATAATATATCAGTTCATTAGTTAACCAATTATTTGTAAGTTGGGAAATTAAGGAATATGAAAACTCTGATATGAAATCAGATATTAAGCAGAATCACCAGCACTTTAAGAAGTCTAGAAAAACAAGACTGATTAAATAATTTGGCAACAAGCAAATAAGAGAATGATCAATACAACCCACATGACTAATACATGAAAAAATACATTGGTCCATGAACCTGCACGGATCATTTATCCATGCTTTCTAATAATATTGATCAGAGCAAAGGAGATTAGCATAAATAAATTGATGACCTGCTTTAGGTACAGATTGTTAAAAAATGAGAAAGCTAATTAGGTAAATGTTAGATGATGTGAGATTAATATGCTCATGGTCTTTTCTTGAAGACAAATTCATTTTGGCTACTGTATCCAAAAGCAGTTGTTAAAAAATTATTTCATTGGTTTGATTTAGATGTGCTTCATGCTTTGGTGCATGTGCGTGAACACACATTGGGAAAGATGTTTTAAAACTGGGGTCCTCAGAATCTGGTGCAGCTGTGCATGGTAGCCAATCAGCTTCTAACTTCAGCTTGTTCAATTAAGCTTTGACAGAAAAACCTGGAAGCTGATTGAATTCTATGCAGAGCTGTACCACCAGGTTTTGCACTATCAAGTTTTAGTAAACCGGACCCATTATGTCATTCTTTAATCTGTGTTGCTTTAAGTCAACCTATTGAAATGAGAGAGATCCCGATGCACTAAAATGTCACAAAAATAACATTTGTCACAACATTTTTGCAGCTCTGCAAAGAAACCATTTTTTTTTTGGTCAAAGCTTAATTGAACAAGCTGAATTTAGAAGCCGATTGTCTACCATGCACAGCTGCACCTGATTTTGTACTCTCTACTTTTAATAAATCCCTCCATGTCTATCTCCATGCTGCTTAGTATGGCTGTCATCCTGGAACAGAAATTGAATGGCAGGATTACCAAAGTAAAATAAAATACATATCTAAGGACCAGTAATACTACAATTTGTTTTCTAGGAATTAAATATGCTTTAATTACAATTTGTGAAGGCAGTTTGTTATTACATTTAATGAGGATAGTTTGTGAAGGGATTGATAGGCCCCAGACATAAACAGTAGCACTTGGTGCAAAATAACCTTTGGTGCAGGGAAACTGTTCAGGAAGGACCATGGCCAGTTACTACTCGCTAATAGGACTACAACAAATCTAAATGCATCTTTATTAACCCCCCCTGGTGGTATTCCCAAGTCTGGCTCGGGGTGAAAATTCAGAACCAAAAGCGGTAACCCTGAGCCAGGGGTCACATCGCTGGATCCAGGATGAGTTTACTTACCTTGTCCCCTGGATCCAGCAATGTCTCCCCGCACTGTGAGCGGCTCGTCCTCCGCTTGATTCATCACATTGCTGGGCTCCGTTCCCTGCAAGCGTTGCGACACACGGGGATGGAGAACGGCGCCAAATTCAAAAAGTAAAACACACACATTACATACAGTATAATGTAATTTTACAGATTACATTGCTGTATGTAATTATTTCACATCCTCTTGGTCCCTAGTGGTTTCTCCAGTGTCCTGCATGCATTTTTATATTATAAATACTGTTCTTTATGCCTGGAAACTGGAGATTGTCCATAACAACCAAAATTGTCCCTTTACATAAAAAATGGTTTTAGACCAGCTAGAAAACAGCGATAATAAATTAGAATCACTTGCAGAATTGAGCGATAGCGATTTGTGGGGAGATCCGTCATCAAATACTAAAAAGTAATGACAGTGACAATTCTGCAACTGAGCACATTTCTGTGTTTTTGATTTGATTACATTATTGAATCATTTTTATTATTATTATATTATTATTTGGTAACATTATTTATAATTATTTATTATATTATAATTTATGATTACATTTTTCAAACTTTATCATACCCGTAATGTCTACTAGACTCTGGTTTGGACAGATTTAAGTGAGTTATTCCTAAGAATTACAGGACTACAAAATAAAACGCCAAATTTCCATGCAAAATAATGGTACTGCTTTCAGCACCTAAAATCTGAAATAATCATACTGCCAGGGAGGTTAAACAGCCAGATTCAAAGCTTTCTCAGTACCCTTTATGCAGTTCCATAATAGGCAACACTTCAAATTCTGTCCATTACTCCAGAAACCCATAGTATGAGTCCAGATTTAAAACAGAAAGATTTTGCAGGAAGCTGGTTTGGGTCCTATTAATGATGAGACCTGGGAAGAGGGTCTAACCAGCCACTGATTAGTCTCCCTAAAATTCAAGCTAGCCATAGATAATTCCAGTTTATTGTTCAACTAGCAGGTTGAAGGAAAAAAACTGACCCGATTCCCCATCCACACATTCGAGGTAGATGGGGGGGAATCCTCTCACTGTGTCTTTGTATTCTGAGAGTGGGCATTACACTGATCAACGCTGCAGGCTATAGCCTACAGTGTTGATTGAGAGGAAATTTTTCAGAAGACCGGCTGAATAGAAGTCAATTGGTAGGTCAATTTCTGTTCAACATACTGTCCCAAACATGGGTTGAAATTCAGCTGGTTCAGGAGCAGAATTTTGATTCATATATATGCAAATTTTTTGATAAGCTCACCCATCTATATTTCATCATATCTATTTGTCAATACCAATTATCAACTATAAACTATTTCATAAACCATGTTATAACTCATTAGGTGTCAAGGGGCCCCTGGGTCCCTTTTTCACCTATCCTGGTCCTGCCCACACATACGGACTTACTGGAGGCAGATAAAAACCTTTTTGCATAACATCATGGTTTCCCCTGTGCTTTGCCAGCTGGGCACTCCTGAGTCTTTAGAATAAACATTTATCTGTACACCATTTCGCATGGGGTATTATTTGCTGCCAAGAAGATAATCTTTAAGATGTTGATCCAAGCTGGAGTGCCTACCTTACAACAATGGAGGGTGTAGATTATTAAAATGCTCCTATATAAGAAGCTCGTCTATGACCACAGAGGTTGCCCAAACAAACTGCAGAAAACATGGGGTATGTGGCAGACTGACTGTCCATTAGACAAAACTCCTACTTGATTGTACAGTGGTTGTTGTGTGTTTCAATACAATGTAGCCAGGCCTCAGTGTCTTACACTCTTTTGTAATCTGGTACCAAATATCTTGATATTTGAGACGGCATGCAACACTTTTGGTTTAGGTTTAATCATTTCTCAACCAATTATACTCTAATTCTATAGATATTATAGTATTTTGCACATATTCCTGCGAACAGTCTGTGATTAGGTCTCTCTTTTAATTTGTCTTCAGCAATATGATAACTTCCCAATTGTCTATGTAATATTCTGTATTCCTTCTACATTGCAGAGGCCTTGTCTTATGTATTCTTTTGACTGAATATGTACAACATAAGAGCACATCTTTGTCAAAATTGATGTTACTTTAGGTCCATTTGTATACTTTTGAGCATGTCAATGACATTTTTTTAAATGTTTTTTCATAGGACATAGCACCCATCCAAGACCAACAGTAAAAGTATGTTATGGGACTTTTGTAAAAGCTTTAATGTAGTCTTAATCAATTCTAATACTGCTATTTGAGTTTGCATCACTTGAGCTTGAGGTACTTGGATTATTAACACATGCAGTAGAATAACAGAGCTAACACAAATTTTATTAAGGTCAGTTAGTAGAACTATTTTTATTATAATCCTATTTTACCTGATAGTTCATAAAAAAGCTCCATCTAATATTATTTTCTAAGGCTCATATAAACCTTACCAATAAACACCGGGAGCAAATACAACATATTAAAATTTGATTTATTCATCTATTGATTTAATCTGTCTAGTAGCAGAAATCTTTAATAATTTAGATTGGACTAGTAGATGATATTATGCTTGATAGATCTGTTTTTGGCACACATCTAAATAAAAATGGTAATATATTTTTGATTGTAATGAACTGTCTAAAGACTGAAGTACCCATCATATAATGATGAAGACAATATAACTTTGCCACACAAACCTGAATTTTATTATTATTATTATTAGTCACATTATTTTTTTAATAATATAATATATAGAACAAATCTTTTTAGGAACCAGCATGCTGGTTCACATCATTGACCAAGTATTGTCATGACTGTATTTAGTCAATGACATCACCTCTGATCCCTTGCTCTTTTGTTTCCATCCAGCTGCTAACTAGTGGAAATGTAATTTGCAGCAAGAACCCATCAGGAATAGATTGTCTTGATGCACCAGCGTGTTTTGTTTAGACAGGTTGGTGAATGTTATTCACCCCCATTGACATGGATCTACATCACTGCAGTATGTAATTGACCATGGATTTATATCCTGGGACACTTTTACAGTACAATTGCAAAAGTATTCACCCCCATTGGCTTTCAACCTATTTTGTTACATTACAGCCTTTAGTTCAATGTTTTTTTTAATCTGAATTATATGTGATGGATCAGAACACAATAGTCTAAGTTGGTGAAGTAAAGTTAGAAAAATATATACATAAAACTATTTTTCAGAAATAAAAAATTGATAATTGGCATGTGCGTATGTATTTACCCCCTTTGTTATGAAGTCCATAAAAAGCTCTGGTGTAACCAATTACCTTCAGAAGTCACATATTACGTGAAATTTTGTCCTCCTGTGCGCAATCTAAGTGTCACATGATCAGTCATTACATATACACATCTTTTTGAAAGGCCCCAGAGGTGGCAACACCTTAACAAGAGGCACCACTAACCAAACACTGCTATGAAGACCAAGGAACTCTCCAAACAAGTAAGGGACAATGTTGTTGAGAAGTACAAGTCAGGGTTAGATTATAAAAAAAATCCAAATCTTCGATGATCCCTAGGAGCACCATCAAATCTATCATAACCAAATGTAAAGAACATGGCACAACAGCAAATCTGCCAAGAGACGGCCGCACACCTCACGGACCGGGCAAGGAGGGTATTAATCAGAGAGACAGCACAGAGACCTAAGGTAACCCTGGAAGAGCTGCAGAGTTCCACAAAAGAGACTAGAGTATCTGTACATAGGACGTCAAAAAGCCATATGATCCATTGAGTTTGGCTTTTTGTCAGAGTGGCCAGAAGAAAGCCATTACTTTCAGCAAAAAAGGCTAAAATTTACCACATGAGGCTAAAACTAAACTTTTTGGCCATCAAAGAAAACGCTATGTCTGTCGCAAATCCAACACATCATATCAACCTAAGAAGTCGGACTGGGAAACTGGTCAGAAACTGGTCAGAGTTGAGGGAAATATGGATGGTGCTAAATACAGGGATATTCTTGAGCAAAACCTGTACCACTCTGTGTGTGATTTGAGGCTAGGATGGAGGTTCACCTTCCAGCAGGACAATGACCCCAAACACACTGCTAAAGCAACACTTGAGTGGTTTAAGGGGAAACGTGTAAATGTGTTGGAATGGCCTAGACAAAGCCCAGACCTCAATCCAATAGAAAATCTGTGCTCAGACTTAAAGGTTACTGTTCACAAGCGCAAACCAGTCAACTCAAAGGGGCTGGAGCTGTTGTGCAAGGAGGAATGGGCAAAAAATCCCAGTGGTACGATGTGGCAAGCCCATAGAGACTTATCTAAAGCGACAAAGCTGTGATAGCCGCAAAAGGTGGCTCTACAAAGTATTAGCTTTAGGGGGGCGAATAGTTATGCACATTGACTTTTCCTGTTATTTTCTCCTATTTGTTGTTTGTTTCACAATAATATAAAAAAAAATCTTCAACGTTGTGGGCATGTTCTGTAAATTAAATGCTGTAAATCCTCAAACAATCCATGTTAATTCCAGGTTGTGAGGCAACAAAACACAAAAAATGGCAAGGGGATGAATATTTTTCCAAGGCACTGTATTTGTTTTTTTTAAACAAAGGACTCAGGTACTGTGTTGTGTGCTTGTTTATTTATTTTACTTTTGACTCTTGTTGGGGGGCATGTGAATTCAGCAAGTTTCCATATTATCCATACAGGCTGGGTCTCAGGAGGTATATTGTTCATAAGAAACTATCTCACTTACAGTACCTATATATTTTTGTGATGGGAAGAAGTAAAGTCACACACAACATAAAAATATAACACAAGCAACAAGTAACATAAAAACTCAGAATTTTAAGACTTGAACACATACAGTATCAGGCATTAAAGCGGAGGTCCACCCTAAAGTGGACCTTCCGCTCATCGGAACCCTCCCCCCCTCCGGTGCCACAATCGGCACCTTTCAGGGGGGAGGGGGGTGCAGTTACCTGGATAATCCAGGTAACTGCACCCACTTCCGGGATAGCTCTCTGCGGAAAGGGGCTTAACTTACGCCCCTTTCCGCAAGTGCCCGCCCCTTCCCGCAAGTGCCCCGCTGCCTGCTGGGAAACACACAGATCCCAGAGGCAGCGGGGAGCATCCTTATTGCGCAGCGCGATTCGCGCATGCGCAGTAGGGAACCGGGAAATGAAGCCGAAAGGCTCCATTTCCTGATTCCCATACCCAAGATGGCGGCGGCATCTCTTTTTTTTGGTTTGAGTCAAAATATTAGTTCTTATCAACAAATGGTTGTCATAATTCCTCCCCCAAAAATGACACAAGTGTGGAAAGAGTTTTATTTATTGTTCAAATACATTCTTAAAGGGAAAAAAATATAATTTTTTTTATATTGATGATGATAATCTTATGGTCCTCAAAGGGTTAACCCCTTCCCTGCCAGTGTCATTTATACAGTAATCAGTGCATTTTTACAGCACTGATTGCTGTATAAATGACAATGGTCCCAAAATAGTGTCAAAAGTGTCCGATGTTTCTGCCATAATGTCGCAGTCATGATAAAAATCGCAGATCGCCGCCATTACTAATAAAAGAAATGAATAATAAAAATGCCATAAAACTATTCTCTATTTTGTAGACGCTATGACTTTTGCGCAATCCAATCAATATACGCTTATTGCGATTTTTTTTGCCAAAAATATGTAGAAGAATACATATCGGCCTAAACTGAGGAAAACATTTTTTTTTTTTTATATTCTTTTTTGGGGATATTTTTTGTAGCAAAAAGTAAAAAATATTACTTTTTTTTAAAAATTGTCGCTCTTTTTTTGTTTATAGCGCAAAAAATAAAAACTGCAGAGCTGATCAAACACCACCAAAAGAAAGCTCCATTTGTGAGAAAAAAAGGACGTCAATTTTTTTAGGTGCAAGGTAGAACAACCGCGCAATTGTCAGCTAAATCAACGCAGTGCCGTATCACAAAAAGTGCTCTGGCCAGGAAGGGGGTAAATTCTTCCAGAGTTGAAGTGGTTAAATACAGTCACTAGCAACCCATGCATGTTAACACACTATAAACCTTCCTACCTGCATTTTGTGTTTTTCACTTGCATAATATGTGCGTTGATCATGTAGTTGCATGGTATCATTTGTTGCTTTGTACACACAGCCTATAGTGGAGTAAATCTATACAATCCTGGGTCAGACATTTCTGTTTGTGTTTTAACGTGTGGCATTGCACTGTATAGGAAAATGTATGACATTTCCTTTTAAGAAACTACATGTTACACAATCCCTGGGTCTCTCCGTCTAGTCCTATGCAGGCATCAACAACACAGTAATTAGATCTGACACAGACACAACCAGAATGAGCAATTTGTGATGCAACACAGAAGAAATTGGAGGCATGGGTTATGACCCAGAACAAAAAGAAGTCACCTATCCCTTTAGTGAATAGGAACAAGCTAGGTGAATGAATACATTGGACATAGGGAGATCGATCAACCATGATAAGACAAACTGTAGCCACAACATATGAGTCCATCATTACAAGTTAAGGTAAGCAAACAACACAGGGAATACAACTACACTAATACCCAGTTAACAACAAAAAGATTTTATGACAGTGCTTACTTGTACCACAATGAATCAGAAAATGGACATGCACCATTTTTTGCAATGCAGCACACTACAATGCTCAGTAGTGCAGGACATTAACATTGTGTGTTGGTATGCCATTTAAAATGAATAAAAAATTAAGATAATGGGCTATGGCGCTAAAACCCAATACATGTACAGCACTGTGCATAAAAATATATATGTAAATTTAATTTATATAACGGTGCTATCAAAATTCTTTTAGTATATCAAGTGTGTGCATATATGTGCTAGTACTACGGTGGCCCATACATACATACAAGGTTACTGTTCACAAGCGCAAACCAGTCAACTCAAAGGGGCTGGAGCTGTTGTGCAAGGAGGAATGGGCAAAAAATCCCAGTGGTACGATGTGGCAAGCCCATAGAGACTTATCTAAAGCGACAAAGCTGTGATAGCCGCAAAAGGTGGCTCTACAAAGTATTAGCTTTAGGGGGGCGAATAGTTATGCACATTGACTTTTCCTGTTATTTTCTCCTATTTGTTGTTTGTTTCACAATAATATAAAAAAAAATCTTCAAAGTTGTGGGCATGTTCTGTAAATTAAATGCTGTAAATCCTCAAACAATCCATGTTAATTCCAGGTTGTGAGGCAACAAAACACAAAAAATGGCAAGGGGATGAATATTTTTCCAAGGCACTGTATTTGTTTTTTTTAAACAAAGGACTCAGGTACTGTGTTGTGTGCTTGTTTATTTATTTTACTTTTGACTCTTGTTGGGGGGCATGTGAATTCAGCAAGTTTCCATATTATCCATACAGGCTGGGTCTCAGGAGGTATGTTGTTCATAAGAAACTATCTCACTTACAGTACCTATATATTTTTGTGATGGGAAGAAGTAAAGTCACACACAACATAAAAATATAACACAAGCAACAAGTAACATAAAAACTCAGAATTTTAAGACTTGAACACATACAGTATCAGGCATTAAAGCGGAGGTCCACCCTAAAGTGGACCTTCCGCTCATCGGAACCCTCCCCCCCTCCGGTGCCACAATCGGCACCTTTCAGGGGGGAGGGGGGTGCAGTTACCTGGATAATCCAGGTAACTGCACCCACTTCCGGGATAGCTCTCTGCGGAAAGGGGCTTAACTTACGCCCCTTTCCGCAAGTGCCCGCCCCTTCCCGCAAGTGCCCCGCTGCCTGCTGGGAAACACACAGATCCCAGAGGCAGCGGGGAGCATCCTTATTGCGCAGCGCGATTCGCGCATGCGCAGTAGGGAACCGGGAAATGAAGCCGAAAGGCTCCATTTCCTGATTCCCATACCCAAGATGGCGGCGGCAGGACCCGACAGACGACCTAGAGATCGGCTTCGGGTGCCGACATCGCGGGCGCGCTGGACAGGTAAGTGTCACTATTTTAAAAGTCAGCAGCTGCAGTATTTGTAGCTGCTGGCTTTTAAAAAAAAAAAAAAAAACGCGGAGTCCCGGTGGACTCCCGCTTTAACTGACATCCTTTATCTGCAGGGGAATTATTTTGCTTTATTATTATATTAAGACAAATAAAATAAGCAATTGGGACCAATCCAGAGTGCAATAAATGTTAAGAAGGATCTGCACTGCACAATCATGCATCAAATGTGATAAAGGTTGTTTGTTTTTTTTGCCACACTTACAGCACATATTCATCATGTACAATGCAGACTGTATATATATATATATATATATATATATATATATATATATATATATATATATATATATATATATATATATATAAAACAACGGATGACAGTTATGATATGTGTGTAGAAAATATATGTACAGTTCAATATCACTTTTTTGCCATTCATACCTATTTTCTCTGACACAAAGGAAATACTGAATATGTTATGTTGGGTTTGTTTTTGTTTCTCAGGGTGTTTAACTAAAGCATCAGCATCTATAGTAGTGGTACAATGTAGAATATTCTAAAATTATGATTTCAGTGAAAGCAATTCATAATTGGATAGCTGTGTGAGAATTTGTTTTCATCTCCTTCAGATTTACACTGTGCAGTCTAGAGAGCTTAATGACATCCTGGTTTTAGCATCAATATTGGATATGTTTGCACTTCGAGGTATTGAGAGAAATGTTTAGGCACAGTAACCAATATCAACCAATCAGACTTCATTTTACTGCAGACCTGCAAATACCAATTCCAGGTAGCTTTGTATTAGTATTTGCTAAGTTTTTACAATAGTGTCTTGTTTTAGTAAACAATAAGTAGTTCCTCTTAAATTTGGATCTGACACATGCAAAAGTGTAAGGCCGCGTACACACGGGCGGACTGTCCGCCCAACTAGGTTCGTCAAACAGTTTGACAAACAGTCCGTTCAAAATTTGCATGAGCGGACTGGACCACACACGACGAACGAACAGTCCGCTGAAAACTTGCGCGATGACGTGAACGGCACGTACGACGGGACGAGAAATTCGGCGTCCGATACACTGCAATGCAACCTTCGCCGTGTAAATTCTTTCTGAGCATGCGCGAGACTTAGTTTGATGAACAAGCCTACACACGAGCGGACTGTTCGCTCAAACCAAGTTTCAGCGGACAGTCTTACGGAAATTCCGAAAAACTTTGTTAGTCGGACTGTCCGCTGAAACTGTCCGCTGAAGCCCACACACGAGCGGACTGTCCGCTGAAACACTGTTCAGCGGACAAAGTTGGACGAACAGTCCGCCCGTGTGTACGCGGCCTAAGATACTAGCAGTGGCTGGTGCAAATCTGCAAGTTTTGACACATTCTCGCAGGAAAGGTTAGTATTTATTTTCTTTCGCAGGATGCATTTAGTTCCACTTCCAGGAGGGCCCATTTACACCTCAACCGCTTGCCGACCAGTGCACGATGATATACGTTGGCACAATGGCAGGGCTGCGCAAATGGGCGTACAGGTACGCCCCCTTTAGGAAGCGGCATTGTGGGCGCACATGCACCGGCGGCTCCATGACCATGCCCGTGGGAGCGACAGAATGCGGAGATGCATATGTAAACAAGGCATTTCCCTTTCTGCCTAGTGACATGACAGAGATCTACTGCTCCCTGTCATCAGGAGCAGTGATCGCTGTCATGTCCTAGGTAGCCGACCCCCCCCCCCCCCCCCCCACACACACACAGTTAGAATCACTCCCGAGGACATACTTATACACTTAGCCGCCTAGTGTGTAACCCTTTGAGGACCAAGGGACGTATTTGTCCCATGTTTTTAATTGCCTATATCATCTGATTAAGAACTTAAAATACTTTTTTTTTGGTTTGAGTCAAAATATTAGTTCTTATCAACAAATGGTTGTCATAATTCCTCCCCCAAAAATGACACAAGTGTGGAAAGAGTTTTATTTATTGTTCAAATACATTCTTAAAGGGAAAAAAATATAATTTTTTTTATATTGATGATGATAATCTTATGGTCCTCAAAGGGTTAACCCCTTCCCTGCCAGTGTCATTTATACAGTAATCAGTGCATTTTTACAGCACTGATTGCTGTATAAATGACAATGGTCCCAAAATAGTGTCAAAAGTGTCCGATGTTTCTGCCATAATGTCGCAGTCATGATAAAAATCGCAGATCGCCGCTATTACTAATAAAAGAAATGAATAATAAAAATGCCATAAAACTATTCTCTATTTTGTAGACGCTATGACTTTTGCGCAATCCAATCAATATACGCTTATTGCGATTTTTTTTGCCAAAAATATGTAGAAGAATACATATCGGCCTAAACTGAGGAAAACATTTTTTTTTTTTTATATTCTTTTTTGGGGATATTTTTTGTAGCAAAAAGTAAAAAATATTACTTTTTTTTAAAAATTGTCGCTCTTTTTTTGTTTATAGCGCAAAAAATAAAAACTGCAGAGCTGATCAAACACCACCAAAAGAAAGCTCCATTTGTGAGAAAAAAAGGACGTCAATTTTTTTAGGTGCAAGGTAGAACAACCGCGCAATTGTCAGCTAAATCAACGCAGTGCCGTATCACAAAAAGTGCTCTGGCCAGGAAGGGGGTAAATTCTTCCAGAGTTGAAGTGGTTAAATACAGTCACTAGCAACCCATGCATGTTAACACACTATAAACCTTCCTACCTGCATTTTGTGTTTTTCACTTGCATAATATGTGCGTTGATCATGTAGTTGCATGGTATCATTTGTTGCTTTGTACACACAGCCTATAGTGGAGTAAATCTATACAATCCTGGGTCAGACATTTCTGTTTGTGTTTTAACGTGTGGCATTGCACTGTATAGGAAAATGTATGACATTTCCTTTTAAGAAACTACATGTTACACAATCCCTGGGTCTCTCCGTCTAGTCCTATGCAGGCATCAACAACACAGTAATTAGATCTGACACAGACACAACCAGAATGAGCAATTTGTGATGCAACACAGAAGAAATTGGAGGCATGGGTTATGACCCAGAACAAAAAGAAGTCGCCTATCCCTTTAGTGAATAGGAACAAGCTAGGTGAATGAATACATTGGACATAGGGAGATCGATCAACCATGATAAGACAAACTGTAGCCACAACATATGAGTCCATCATTACAAGTTAAGGTAAGCAAACAACACAGGGAATACAACTACACTAATACCCAGTTAACAACAAAAAGATTTTATGACAGTGCTTACTTGTACCACAATGAATCAGAAAATGGACATGCACCATTTTTTGCAATGCAGCACACTACAATGCTCAGTAGTGCAGGACATTAACATTGTGTGTTGGTATGCCATTTAAAATGAATAAAAAATTAAGATAATGGGCTATGGCGCTAAAAGCCAATACATGTACAGCACTGTGCATAAAAATATATATGTAAATTTAATTTATATAACGGTGCTATCAAAATTCTTTTAGTATATCAAGTGTGTGCATATATGTGCTAGTACTACGGTGGCCCATACATATAATATACTTATACTGATAATGACAAATACATAAAATTCATAAAAAACATCCAAGAGAATCAAAAAATTAATTAATCTCAGCAAACATGCAAATATCGTGCAAAATGTTTAGTCCCAAAGAACATCTTTATACATAAGAACTTTTCAAAATCGCATTCTGAAATCGCTGGAAAGTCGCATGCTGTAATATTTCAGGTGGTAGTAGTAGGATAAAGTGACTAGTGCAAAAAAGGTGCCAAACATCAATGTAGAGAGAAAACACTCTTCCCCGGTGCGCCACTCAGTATTGTGGTAATGTGATTGCTCTCACCAGATCAATTACCCCTGTGGGGTTGGACAGGCTTTCACAGTATAAGCCACTGTGCTGCTAGCTGAATGCTGCTGCTGGTGCGCTGGGGGAATGTTCGCTCTTCACTTCATATGTACTCCGTTTGTTATGTGCATGGAGAAAAGAGAAACATATCCATGGTGCAAATACGTTTTAAAACCGCTTTTTATTTCGTTGTAAAAAAGAGAGTTACTCACATTTGCTCATAAAACAATTTGAATGTACGAACGAACAGAAAACAAACTCCGCCGGCCTCTGCTGGCTATGGGGAAGGTGCACGTACCTCCTCTTACCTCCCCCCCCTTACTTAAGGGGTGGAGGATCTAGGCATAGGCAGCTTTAACCCCTTATTAATATCCCCATTCACAGTTTTTCATTTATTTTATTTACTTTAGTCACAGATAAAAGGGGGTAGTCCATAGCGCGACTTTATCTATTCACATTTAAAATGAATGACACTGCACAGCATTAATGTATGTATCGTGTGTGTATGTGTCACCACAACCCAGGAGTGTAAATTGGATACACCTAGAACCAGTTGGGAAGTTCTGGGTTTTTGCACCCCCCCCCCCCCCGCCCTTATAAACCAACCTGTTTATTTGTCAGCTTCTATTTCTTATCATATCGTCATTAATCATAAACTTATATGTCTCTACTTTAAAACACTCATCACTTATTTATCAAAGCTTAGTAATTTATTATTTTGTAATTTGAATGATATGTTTGCTTAACCACTTGCCGCCCGCCCTCTAACAAATAGACGGCGGCAAAGTGGTTGCATAATCCTGACCGGACGTCATATGACGTGATCAGGATTATGAGCCGCTGCGCGCCCCCGGGGGCGCGCATCGCGGCGATCGTTGTTGCGGGGTGTCAGTCTGACACCCGGCAACTACGATCTCTGTAAAGAGTCTCCGATGGAGACTCTTTACCACATGATCAGCCGTGTCCAATCACGGCTGATCACAGTGTAAATAGGAAAAGCCGGTGATCGGCTTTTCCTCACTCGCGTCTGTCAGACGCGAGTAGAGGAGAGCCAATCGGCTGCTCCTCTGACAGGGGGGGGGGGGTCTGTGCTGATCGATTATCAGCACAGCCCCCCCCCCCGAGAATGCCCACACTGGACCACCAGGGACGCCACCAGACCACCAGGGATGCCAAGGACAAGGTATGCCACCCTAGACCACCAGGGATTCCAATCAGTGCCACAATGGATGCCAATCAGTGCCCATAATGGATGCCAATCAGTGCCCACAATGGGCATCACTGATTGGCATGCATTATTGATTGGCACTGATTGGCATCCATTAGTACAATATATTATAATACAATGCCGCCTATCAGTTCCCATCTGTGCCGCCTATCAGTGCCTACCCATGCCCACCTGTGCCGCCTACCCATGCCCACCTGTGCCACCTATCCATGCCCATCCATGCCAATCCGTGCCAATTTGTGCCACCTATCAGTGCCCATCCGTGTCGCCCATCAGTGCCACCCATCAGTGCGGCCTATCAGTGCCACATATCGGTGTCCATCAATGCCGCCTCATCAGTGCCACTTCATTGGTGCCACCTCATCGGTGCCCATCAGTGCCGCCTTATCATTGCCCATCAGTGTAACCCCATCAGTGCCCATCAGTGAAGGAGAAAACTTACTTATTTGCAAAGTTTTGAAACTGAAACAAAAAAAAACATTTTTTTTTTCAAAATTTTCGGTATTTTTTTATTTGTTTAGCAAAAAATAAAAACCGCAGAGGTGATCAAATACCACCAAAAGAAAGCTCTATTTGTGGGAAAAAAATGATAAAAATTTCATTTGGGTACAGTGTAGCATGACCGCGCAATTGTCATTCAAAGTGCGACAGCGCTGAAAGCTCAAAATTGGTCTGGGCAGGAAGGTGTTTAAGTGCCCGGTATTGAAGTGGTTAATTTCAATAATTATTGGAGCTTTGATAGGATTTGTATTTCATATCTCCCATTATAACTCCTCTTTTGCTGTCATTGCCTCCTATGCCTCATTTCACTTGAGTTGCTTATTGGTATTCTTTTATAGAATAAAGGATTTTTTAGCACCTTGAACAGGGATCTGAGAATGCAAATTGATGTTCCAAAGTAGCATCAATTAATCAACTGCCAGGTCATCTTTTTTTTTCCAGTCCACTGCATCTTTCATTGTTAATTGGTGACAATCTTTATAGAACGCTGTAAACCCTGGGCTAAGTCATTAGCCCTTGATTACAGCAGGGAGATTAAGACTTTGCAGTGACTTGTCAGGCTCTGAGCTTACAGGACTGCCATTAGAAATCAGTCTATGTGTCCAGAGTGACAGTTTAATGTCATCTTTAACTAACTGTAATGGTGTTCATCTAATAACTCATGTGGAAGAACACAAAAGAGCAATGATACTGAGATAATGTTGTAACAGGTTTTCCTGTAAAAGTCTAGTTTGTTCACACTTGCAAGCCATCCACTACCATCTACTGCTTCTTTAATGGGTAGCCTCAACAACCAACATAGATCATATGGAGTTATAAGGGGGGTAGGACCAAGTTTAATTTTTTCATGGAGTTGTTACCAAAGGTAACTTCTGCTTGGTTACTTTGGATACAAATTTTTGTTTTGAACAGACTTTTTAAAGTTAGAAATCAAATATGAAGGCACTATTATTGCATTAATCCCTTTTAATAAGATCCACTAAGTAATACATTGTTCAACCATTTATTTTTTCTTTGGTATGTCACAATAACCACACTGAAAAAATACAAATCGACTAAGGCCTAAAGTAAATCTTTCACAAACCTTTACATATAAAATTAGGCCTATGATGAAAACATGGCTAAGCAGACCTACGATTCTGAAACTTTCCTGTGAAGAAGGTGTAGAAAGTAAAATTCTTAGGTTTTCATGGAATACCTAAAAGCAGACAGAATAGGGGATAGCCAAACAGATTGAATTAACGATTTCCAGAGGACAGGAGAGGCTCTGGAGATCTCCTGGAAGCAAGCATGGAAGGATGGAATGAGGTTGCTAAAGAGCAGAGTGTCTTAGATGGAGCAGAGAGGACTATTTGGGCACAATTGGAGATGAGGTCGGTGATGTAGCTTGTGTGTAAAGTTCAGGATGGCTTTGTATGTTGTTCTTGGTATTTTGAATGTTGTTGTTGGGCTATCAGAAGTCAGTGGAAGTATTGGCAGAGAGGTTTAATGGACATTGGGTGGCTGGTAAGGTGGATGAGTCTGACAGCTGCATTCATTGTGGACTGATGAGGGTGTAGTCTGTGTAGAGGTAGGTCCATGAGGAATTAATTTCAGTAGTTGAAGCGAGAGAACAAGTGAGTTAATTAGTAGCTTTGTGGCGTCATTGTTTAACCACTTCAATACCAGGCTATAGTCATATGACGTCCGCAGATGGGATCTCCCATCCTGGGCGGGCGTTATATGGTGTCCCCGGCTGTGCCAATCACAGTTGGTCACATGTACTGCCCATGTGAACGGTGCTCATGCACGGCCCTAGGGCGCACACAGAAATTGTCTCTTTACCACGTGATTGGCTGTGTCCAATCACAACCGGTCACAGAATGTCATCAGACCGCGGTAACGAGTTACTGGGTTCTCCTCCTCACACACCGATCATGTGTGAGAAGAAGATTGTGGTAACATCTTGTCACCACTCACAGTGCACACCAGCCACACTGATGGCCCTGCTAATAAAGAGGACCTGTCACCAACCATCAAAGTACCTGTCACCACCCATAAAAGTACCTGTCACCACCCATCAAAGTACCTGTCATACCCGAGTACCTGAGTACCTGTCACAGCCCATCTGAGTACCTGAGTACCTGTCACAGTCCATCTGAATACCCAAGTACCTGTCACAGTTCATCTCAGTACCCCAGTACCTGTCACAGTTCATCTTAGTACCCGAGTACCTGTCACAGTCCATCCGAGTATGGAGTACCTGTCACTATCCATCAGAGTACCCAAGTACCAGTCACCAGCCCAACAGAGTACCCGAGTACCTATCTGTAGCCCATCAGAGTACCTGAGTACCTACCACCAGGCCATCAGAGTACCCGAGTACCTGTCACCAGGCCATCAGAGTACCTGAGTACCTGTCACCAGGCCATCAGAGTACCCGAGTACCTGTCACAAGGCCATCAGAGTAACCGAGTACCTGTCACCAGCCCATCAGAATACCCGAGTACCTGTCACCAGGCCATCAGAGTATCCGAGTATCTGTCACCAGCCCATCAGAGTAACCGAGTACCTGTCACCAGCCCATCAGAGTAACCGAGTACCTGTCACCAGCCCATCAGAGTACCCGGTACCTATCTGCAGCCCATGCCTCATAGAATATACGTTGTACTGTTTGCTTTCCAAAATAGGGTCATTTTGTGGGTAATTCCACTGTCCTGGTGCTCCAGGACCTTCAAAAGTGTGATAGGTAAGAATGAAATAAGATGTGTAATTTATGCTCCTAGAACGCCTGAAGGTACTAGCCAGGCTGTAGCCAGGCTGTGTAAAAGTGTCACACATGTGGTATTGCCATACTCAGGAGGAGTAGCAGAATGTGGTTTGGGGTGTAATGTTTGCTACATACATGCTATGTGTTAGAAATATCTTCTAAATTGACAACTTTGTGTAAAAAATAAAAAAATAAAAAAGATTTTCATTTTCTTTCCACGTTTTCTGAAGCCTTGTGTAAAAAAACTAACCATTAAAAAGACTCATAATGCTCATAAATTATATATGTTGGGGTGTTTGTTTTCAAAAATTGAGTCATTTTGTGGATAATTCCATTGTCCTGGTGCTCCAGGGCCTTCAAAATTGTAATAGGTCGTTAGGAAATTAGAGGTGTAATTTATGCTCCAAAAACGCCTGATGGTGCTCCCTGTATGTTGGACCTCTGTATGTGGCCGGGCTGTGTAAAAGTCTCAAACATGTGGTATCACCATACTCAAGAGGAGTAGCAGAATGTGTTTTGGGGTGTCATTTTTGCTATATACATGCTTTGAGTTATAAATATCTTATAAACCGATCACTTTGTGTAAAAAAAAATTGTTTTAATTTTCTTTCCATGTTTTCTGAAGACTTATGTAAAAAAAAATGAACCGTTCAAAAGACTCATTATGCCTCATAGAATAGTCGCTGGAGTGTTTACTTTCCAAGATGGGGTCATTTTGTGGGTAATTCCACTGTCTGTTTAATAGATCATTAGGAAATTAGAGGTGTAATTTATGCTTCTAGAACCCCTGATGGTGCTCCCTGCATGTTAGACCTCTCTGTGTGGCCAGGCTGTTTAAAATTCACACACATGTGGTATCGCCATACTCGGGAGGAGTAGCAGAATGTATTTTGGGGTGTAATTGGAAGTATGCATATGCTGTGTGTTAGAAATAATTTGTTATTATGACAATTTTGTGGGGAATTTTTTTTTAATTTTCCCAAGAATTGTGGGAAAATATTGCAACTTCAAAAAACTCACTATGCCTCTTACTAAATACCTTTGACTGTCTACTTTTCAAAAAGGGGTAATTTGGGGGGTATTTGTACTTTTCTGACATTTCAGAGCCTCAAGAAATGAGAGAGACCATCAGTGCATCAGGTGTGATCAAGTGTGATCAATTTTCAATGATTTGCACCATAGCTTGTAGACTCTCTAACTTTCACAGAGACTAAATAATATCCACTAATTTGGGTTCTTTTTTACCAAAGAGATGTAGCAGTATAAATGTTGTCCCAAATGTATTAACAAAAATGACTTATTTGCAAAATGGTATCATAGAAGTGTTTTTTTTCATAATTTCCACTCTTTTTTCACTTATGTCACAAAAAATAAAAAACCCAGTGTTGACTAAATACCACCAAAATAAATCTCTATTTGTATGAAAAAAATGATAAAAAAATTGTTTGGTTACAGTGTTGCATTACTGAATAATTGGCATTCAAAGTGTAAGAGCGCTGAAAGCTAAAAATTGGTCGGGGCAGGAAGGGTGTATAAATGTCCTGTACTGAAGTGGTACTTAACCCAGGATCCTGCATTCACTATATCTGGTCTCCCACAGTACACAGAAAATGGAATTTAAATTATTTTACTTTAAATAATTAGACATGTTGCAGCCTACCGACATCACTGCACTTCCTCCAACAAAGAGGCGAAGATGATAGGTTAAATTTAGAAATTCTCTGTGGGGTTAAGTACCACCTCAATAAGATTTTATGTGTCATTTCCCACAAATTAGCACTCTTTGTTGCTTTGAGAGCAGTTTGAATAGCTTTTTGCCATTGTCCTTCGGAGATCTCCACCCCCAGCTCGTGTTCCCATATTAGTAGCTTTTTCAAATATGTTTTTGGAATGCAGGATGCAATAAAACAAAGAAATCCCCTTAATATGGGGCACGTGGTTCGTGAGAAACAGTACTACTCTCCATGGGAGTGATATTTGATGATGATATTAGATGAATTTTGAAGGAAGTAGGTTACCTGAAGATACCTATATTGATCGCTGTCTTCAATACCATATTCTATCTGCGGTGCACAAAATGTTTTGGGAGTCGGTCCTACCATTAAATCAGATATTTTAGTGATACCTCTGGACAGCCAGTGTGTGATATGTAAGTCTGGGATGATTAAAGGTAGACTCGAAATCGTGAGCGGTATGGATTTTAAAACTTGGTCTGGAAAGCCCAAGGAGGAGAACATTATCCATGCTTGCAGTGTTGCCCTCATAGTTATAGACAGGTGTGAGTGTACCCGTGGTGCAAATTTGCATGATAAAAGTAGATCCAGTAGGCTATATCCAGGGACCTGAGATTTTTCCAACTCCCCCCAATTGGGATCAGGATCTCGAGAAAACCAGGTTCTCATTTGTGACAAGATTGCGGCAGAATGGTAATCCTTCAATACTACATGGCCTATTCCCCCTGCACCTCTAGATTTTATTAGTTTTTTAAAGGTGCATCTAGCTCGTTTGCCTCGCCACAGATATTGGATTAGCATAGACTGGGACCTAATAAAAAAGAGTTGGGGATTGGGATTGGCAGCGCCCTAGAAATTAAATTATTTTAGTAAATGTAAACTGCTTATCACTATTCTAATCATGCATCCTCCCAAGAAAAAAAAAAAAAACATCTCTAGCAATACACACCAAACTGAACATGTGCAGCCTGACTCCATAGACTCTGTGTTATCAAGAAATTATATGGGGACAGTGGAAGGAAGTGGAAGGAGGGGAGGATCAGAGAAGACAGACAGAATAAGCATGCTTTACTGCATATACAGACTAATTTTACTGTTGTGGGTTTAGTAACACTTTAAGAAGGTGGAGTTTTTTTGAAAATATTGGAGGTAAAGGTGGTAAGATTTTGACAGTGATTGGATGTGTTGGGTGAAAGGAGAGGTCATGGTCCAGGATTACACCCACCACCCTTGTATGAGGAGAAGGAATGCTATTAATAGCAATGAAAAGATTGGTAGATACACCGTGACACAGGTGTATTTTTCCTAAAAAAAAAAAAAAATGCTTTGAGGGATGTTAATATGCATGAGCCCTTAAAATTCAGTATAGATCAAACACACCAAAGAACTAATCTACATTTGAGCTTTTTCCTTATAGAACTTTTCCTCTCCTCTGATAGTGGGTATCTTTCTTCTAAAATTTATGTTTGACAGTCTTCACTTAGAAAGCAGTTTATTTCATCCATTACATTAGAAGAGCCTCAAGTAACTCTGAATCAATACTATTGAAAACTGCTACGTTTGATTGAATAGCAAGATAAATAAGTTACAGCAAAACATTTTGAAAAGCTAATTATGATTTATCATGTAAAGTAAAAAAGTAATTTGCCCTAATTAGTTGTTTGTCGCAACCTCAAGCACAATTTGACTTTTACACAACAAAGACTTTGCTTTCACATGGCAGCTGACACTACACAGCCAAAAGAGGAAACAGATTTCAGACCTTCCCCTGTCCTAACAGACGCAGCAAATCTCCAATGTAATGAAACCACTTTGTTTTCTTGTTCAATCATAGGTTTATTTAAGAAAAAGGTATACACAGGTAAACATGAGAACAAAGCAGATTTATTGCATTTGCATTTTGCTGCACAATTTGTGTTTTTCTTTGGCATTAAGGGTATGCAGGATCAAAAAAGCTCTAGTAACTGCTTTTTACTGCAGTGCAGCTATAAACAGTGGACTGGTGAATAGCTATTTACTCAATTCCATTTCTAAATTACACTGGATAAAGAACCATCAGGCAACCATTGAACTCGCTACAGTCGGATTAGTGTCTGTGACTGGTGTCCTCTGGTGTTTGTGGCTGTCATAGTGGGTGTATTGGTAAAGTGTAATCTCAGCCAAAGAGAAGACCCCCCAAGATGGAAGACCACCGGAGCTGTGCAATAAATTATTTTAAACCCTTGTTTGTGTTTTATTTACACTTTTTTCACCAGGTAAATGGGTAGGGGTAAATTGTACCCCATACTCATTCACAGAGGGCACGCGGCCTGAAATGGCTCAGGAGGGGGGGGCGCTCGCTCCTCCCTACCCCCTTTCCTGACCAGCCGGGCTGCGTGCTCAGATAAGGGTTTGCTATGGACGTTGGGGGGACCCCACGCCGTTTTTTCAGCATAAAGCTTCCCCTTTAAGTCCATACCAGGTGACGGGGCCAGCGAGGTGTCAATCTAGGTGACATTGACTTCCTTCACTAGTCCCGGCTACCTGGAGCCGCGTTCAAAATGAACAGACTTTTCTCCGTGTGTGGGCAAGTCTGTGCATTTCAAAAGTCCAGCGGACTAGCACACAGATGGCCGGATTGTCTGCCGACTGCCGAGTCCGGCGGACAATTTTGAGTCAAAACTTCTTTCTAAGTCTGCCGGACTTTTGGGGAAAAAAAGTCAGCCGGAGCCCACACACGGGCGGATTGTAGTCCGATCGTGTGTATAGGGCATAAGGAGCACTTTGGAGCACTGGAGCACTGTTGAATGGAATTGCTTTAAGCACTGAGCACCTTGTCACCATCAACTGCATATGGACTTTTACCTTATTGGATGTCTTTTTGGTGGATTGTAATATTCCATTGAGAATTACTGTACACATTATTTAAATTAGGATTTTTTTCACATTTGCTCATTTGCACAATTATTTTTTGCATGTTTGATTAAAAGTGTCTGCATACTGTATATTTATTGTTTTTGTTAGCACATACATATTGTTTTTTAGAAAAATTTTGATGGTTCAGCCTCACACAACACCTAACAAAGATGGCACCTCATCCCTGAAAATTTGAAACATAAATCAAAGGACAGGAAGGGAAATTAGGGATTTTCGCGGTGCAAGTTAACAAAGTACAATTAATTAAAGTACAAAATTTGTAGTACAAAAATTTATTAAGTTTGAAGTTAAAATCAGTAGCAATATATGCTTAAAAGATACAGAATAATGCAATACAGTGGTTGTTCTCGTCAAGCACACATAGTCCCGACATGTTTCGCATTGGATTGCTTCTTCAGGGGATGTGTGAATGTTTGAACAAAATCTAAACCAAAAATACAAAAATAGTAATAGAATATATCACAAAATTCATAAGTGCAGAGAGAAAAAAAAAAAAAAAAAAAAAAAACACCAAAACAACACAGACACACATCAAACCCACCTTCAACCACTACGTTGATGGTAAAGTAGGGGAATTGTCCACCTCGGGGGTTAACTGCAGCAGTGCTGAATCGCAGGGGGCTAAAAAGCCAACCCAAGGAAACTGATAACAAAAAGGTATGTAGTAAAAAGCGAAATTTGAAATTTTGGGATAATTTAAAATTCTTTAATACATGACTTCATTTTAAGGTTGCTAAAATAAAACAGCCTTTTAGGGGTGAAAGACCCTCTAAAGTATAGAAATTGAGAAAGGGAGTACACAGATATATTTTAATTTCAAATATATTACTTACATAGGTTGGATAGTTGTAAGAAATGGGGACACTCGTATTTTGAAAAAAATCTTTTGGAGCACTCAGGGAGACACACCTGCACAGAAGTACCAGCTGGGTGGCCAATCAAACAAAAAACAAAACGAAGATTAGAAAGGTTAGGATAGGTAAGAAAGTATATCTCAAAAGGGTGGTGTGTACATCAAAAACTGAGTGTTATAAAAACACAAACACTCAAGCATATAGACATACACTAAGAATTACACATTAGCATCCCAAAGCATAGAATTCCAAGCCAGGGAGTCAATGCAGACATACAAAAAGAAACATGGACAATAGCCCAGGTCTAAAGGGTTGAAAAGCAATCAGATGTAAAAGTGAACGTTTGCAAATGAAAAGAACGATCGATTAAAGTAAATATAGAAAGATATAGCAGTAAGCTTACCAAGAAGTACAAAGTCTGGAGGATCAAGCGTCACCCTTGGCTGCGACCCGCAAAGGAATGACGGTATTACGAAGGCTTTTTATATGCCCCACCATCAAGGCGGCGTCTGACGTAGTCGGCCTGATGCGGACAAAAGGAGCGCTATTGCGCATGCTCACCAATGGGACTAGACTGAGTAAGCCTACAAGTCCCATAATGCCTCAAGCATGTGGGCGGGGGAAAGAGGGGAACGAATGATGCCTTCGTAAAAGGCGACGGCATAGACGAACGTGGCCACCAATCCGACCGCCCAATCAGGCATGGAGGCAAAAACGATGGAAAAAGAGGGTCGGAAAAGGATGGCAAAAAAATGGCCAATCCTTCCGACCGATGTAGGGGGAGCGTCGCAGCGCTAGAGAGGGGCAGTGGCACACAAGGCGCCTATGCCCCCGGGCGTCCGTGCGAACAGCACTGATGGGGAAACCGAGGAGGTGGACCATTCGGGTGGGGAATCATAAAAAAAAAATTAATAATAATAAAAAGGGGAGGGCATAAATTATTTCTCTGAAAGCTGCACATAATAATATCATAAACATAATAATATCATAAACATATAAACATATACATAATGTATTCTTATACTCGTTATTAACAAACAAATCAATACAAACAAATTTCAAATACAACAATGAAAAAAAAAAAAGGAAAAAAAAATAGGGGGGGGGAAAGGGGGAGGGGGAAATGGGAACCCAAACAGGTTCCCTCTCAGAGGGGCGGTCAGCAGGACTGAAGGGCCAGAAAAAAATATATCCCAAAAAGGGTTTAAAGCTTAAGTTTTCATTAAAGCCAGGTGAAGTTGTAGCCCTTAAATTAAAAATCCATTCAGCTTCATGTTGAAGTAAGATATTATCCACACTGCCCCCTCTCACATCAAGGGGGATGTGTTCAAGTGCAGAAAAGGTGATAAATTTGGGATTGAAAGCATGAAAGAGGCCAACGTGCCGACTGATGGCCGTCTCCATTTTCTTTTTAATAATGGGTTTAATGTGGTCCTTGATTCGAATACAAAATTGTCGCTTTGTTTTACCTACATAAAATCCGCCACAAAGGCAACGGGCAAGATATATAACGCCCTGTGTTTGACAATGGCCACATGGAAAAGTGCCATTGATTACTTTTCTAGTATCCAACTTTGGTTGTTCAAAGTGACTATGCACTAGTTTATCTTTGAGAGAGGGAACTCTTTTAAAGGTAACTTCAGGAAAATTTGCTGATTGGAATAGCGAGTAATAATTCTAACTGAATCATTTGTACTGGAACGTCGGGTAGAGAAAATAAGTGAAGTTCTAGTTTTAGGTTTTACACGGTTATAGGCTCGTTTCAAACATTTATGGCTGTATCCTCTTTTTGTCAATCTTTGGTAAAGGTCATCAGCTGCTGTATGAAAATCAGAGTTTTTGCTACAATTTCGCTTTAAACGCAAATATTGGCTATAAGGAATACTATTAATCAAAGAAATTGGGTGAAAGCTAGTAGCGTGTAAAACCGTGTTACCAGCAGATGGTTTCCTAAATAAGAAAGAGTTGAGTCTACCTTCACTGTCCAAAGAAATAGTTATGTCTAAAAAGTTAACTATTGACTGACTATGTTGCATGGTAAATTTCAAATTAAAATTATGAATAGAAATCAATTGAAAAAAAGTTTTTAATTCTGTTTCCGTGCCTAACCAGAAAAAAAGAACATCGTCGATATAACGAAACCATGAAACAATTTTATCCAAAAACGGTGACAAATCTTCTCTAGAGAAAGTTTCCTTTTCCCACCCCCCAGGTACAGGTTTGCATACGATGGGGCACATTTAGTCCCCATCGCAACCCCCTGTACCTGGAGGTAGTGGGTGGAGTCAAAAACAAAGACATTATGCTTAAGAATATATTCAAGAAGGTCCACAACAAAAGAGCTGTATTGTAGGAAAGAGGAGCCTCTTTCAGAAAGAAACCTACGTACAACTTCAACTCCCTTGTCATGGGGAATTGTGTTGTAGAGGCTTTCGATGTCCAGGGCAACCAACCATGAGTTGGGAGGGAGAGACAATCCCTCAATCATTCTTAACAAATTGATGGTATCTTTTACATATGAAGATAAAGAGATGACATGTGGACTTAAATAGCTATCAACTAATGCGCTCGCATTTTCAGTTAAACAGGAACATCCTGAAATGATAGGACGTCCTGGGGGATTTGTTTGAGACTTGTGAATTTTCGGTAGTGCGTAAAAAGTTTGAATCTTTGGATCCTTGGTGTTTAGGAATTTCCATGTGTCGAGGTCAATGACCCCTTGTTGATATACCTTAAAAATGAGATTCAAATAGATATTTTGATAATTTAGAATAACAGTTTTAGAAATAGGACGATACCAATTTCTGTTGGACAATATATTTCGGCACATGGAAGTGTATTGTGCAACTTCCATGATCACCAAATTTCCTCCCTTGTCTGCGGGCTTAATGATTAAATTTGTGTTTTTTTGTAGAGATTTAATGGCTGCTCTGTGTTGTAACGAAAGATTAGTAGATAGAGGTGACTGAAAAGACAATTTCTCAATCTCTATAGTTGTTTGCTGTATAAACGCCCAAATGTTTGGGTTTGCATTGAGTAGAGGAAATGCTCTGGATTTGCATTTAAAGGATGGAGGAGGGGGGAAGGAAACACCTGGGACCGACAGACTCGGAGTAGAAATTACTTCCGAGTCGTCGTCATCAGTGTTGCCCTCCTCCCATAATTCCATCAAATTTTTGATAGCGTAATGTTCGGTCGTATTTTCATAAGACCGGACATCGTCATTACTATTAAAACCTGCAGTAGCAGGCTTATCAAAAATAACTCGATACAACAATCTACGGGCAAAAAGATGTAAGTCCTTAATAAGTTGAAATTTGGTTGTGTTGGAATCAGGACAAAAGGTTAGTCCTAATTTCAGAACTTCCAATTCAGGTTCGGATAGTCTCTGTGATGATAAATTTATTATTGACAACTCATTTGTAGATGAGTCAAGATTACCTTGTACATAAATATCATTCAAATCATAGGTGGAATCGGGTCCTTGCCTAAAAAAATAGGTGCCAATTTCAAATCTGCAGGTAAAGGAGTACCTAGAGGCGAGATAATGACATTGGTAGTGCTTACCGATGGATTTGCAGATTGCAAAGAAGTTATAGCGGAAGTTGCCTGAGCCGAAGGGGCTGTGCATTGATTTATCATTGATTGTGTGCCACGAGACCCTAAAGAAAGGGAGTGAGAGGGGTGAAACATCGCAAGTGTGCCAGCAGGTGTTGGTTTCGATGAAAAAGGTGGTGCCCGACGAGAGAGCGGAGTGCCCAATTGATTCCGAAGGGACTCAGTGGAGGCGTGTTCAGAGTTCCCTTTTCTTTTTTTCGGTACTCTGTCCTCAGACAGGTCACGATACAAAGTTGACTGTGTAGAAGAAAAAGAGGAGGGTGGAGAGACATTAGGGGTGTTATCATTATTTCTATTTGTACGTGAGTTGAAAGGTTTGGTGAATTTAGGTTTGGAATCGCGAGTCCATTTGTAGGCATAACCATTGGTATGAGCCAGGTTATCCCTGGCAAATTTATTTTCTTTGGTATGAATAATTTCTAAAGTATATTTTTCAATAAGGACTTGAAGGTCCTGTTCCTTTTTCTGAAATCTCGTGGTCGAAATTCTAGATTCATGATCTTCATACCAATGGGAGATTAAACTGTCCAGTATAGAGAGTTCATGATCGTACTGAATACATAGCAAAGACATCATGCCAAAGGAGCATGTTTGTAGATTTTCTTCCCATTTCGATTTAATGATATCATCAACTTTTTTAATGTTAGGAAAGATCTGGATTCGCAGTCCAAAAGGTACAATAAGGTTTTCTATATATTTCTGGAAATATTTTTTATGCCAAAAAACTCGAACCTTTCGTTCGAGAAGGCGCTGTAATCTAAGGAAAGCAAAATCAAGATCTTTATCTGAAATGTCACCTGTTTTTTGTGTAAGTTGGACTTTGTCCATTAAAACATCCCAGGCCTCACCACTAAAGGCCGCCATACCGAGACAAGGGAACGTGTGGGGAAAAAAAAAAAACACACAATACAATACACGTTACTATTTACTAAGATAACAGAGTAGAAACATATGTTGTGTTGTTGATGATGAACCAAAGAGAAGATAGTGTATTGAAACACCAGAGGACAAAATTGGAAAAATTTTGATGGTTCAGCCTCACACAACACCTAACAAAGATGGCACCTCATCCCTGAAAATTTGAAACATAAATCAAAGGACAGGAAGGGAAATTAGGGATTTTCGCGGTGCAAGTTAACAAAGTACAATTAATTAAAGTACAAAATTTGTAGTACAAAAATTTATTAAGTTTGAAGTTAAAATCAGTAGCAATATATGCTTAAAAGATAAAGAATAATGCAATACAGTGGTTGTTCTCGTCAAGCACACATAGTCCCGACATGTTTCGCATTTTTAGCCCCCTGCGATTCAGCACTGCTGCAGTTAACCCCCGAGGTGGACAATTCCCCTACTTTACCATCAACGTAGTGGTTGAAGGTGGGTTTGATGTGTGTCTGTGTTGTTTTGGTGTTTTTTTTTTTTGTTTTTTTTTTTCTTTCTGCATTTGTTAACTTGCACCGCGAAAATCCCTAATTTCCCTTCCTGTCCTTTGATTATTGTTTTTTAGACTTGCTCTTTCCCAATTATTCATGAATTTTATTAATTTATGGTTTTGAGATTTAAAGGGACAGCACACCTTTTTTATTTTAATATGTTTTGCAGAACTTGGGCTGGGACAAGTGGTGGGCAGGAGTGGAAATTGCCCTGAGCACAAAAAAGGATGCAGGGTAATACACTTATTCTACTGCATGTAGTGGGGGAGTTAAGGGCAATTCTGCAGCCTAGCCCTGGGAGCTGGATGACCCTGTCCTGGTACTTCTCAGAACTATCAATAACCCCTAGACACCAAGCCTAAAACAACATTTAAGTGCATAAAACAGCCATTCTCTACCAGGGTTCTGTGTAACCCTAGGGTTCCTCCAGAGGATGGAAAGGGTTCCTTGCTCTGTAGGTAGTTGACCTCCCATTTGATGGTGCCTGCAAAATTCCTGGACCAATGCCACTAGGAAAAGTCAGCAGCATGACACCAATGATCTTTTAAACAGTTGTAATTGTGAAAATCTGACCACCAATGTAAGGATCATTATTTCTACTGACCACTCATGTAAGGAGCATCCCCCCTCTGATCGCCAGTATAAGGAGCATTCTTTGCATTGACCACCAATGTAAGGGGCATTCTTCCCACTGACCACCAGTGTAAAGGGCATTTTTTCCACTGACCACCAGTGTAAGGAGTATGTTCCCACTGACCACCAATGCAAGGAAGTATCCCACTGACAACCAACATAAGGGTCATTCTTCTCACTGGCTACCAATGTGAGGAACATTCTTCCCAATGACCACAAATATAAGGGATATTTATGCCACTGACTGACCCCTGATGAATTACTTAATAACATTAGTGGTCAGTGCTCAGTGTGCACTTTTTACATTGGAGGACAATGCTCTCTCATACATTTGTGGTCAGTGTACTCTCTTGGGGCAGCTCACAAACAGGTGGCCGAGGGGCAGTAAAAGCATGCTGCTGAGTCATGGTTTTACTGTCCCCTGACTGCCAACCTGAATAGGAGATGAAAGAATATCAGTGCTGCACACAGTGTTTGGTTTGCAGCCACGGAGACATTTAAATGGCATGTTGCATTCAGTGGGCGGTACTGCGGCTGAAGGCAACACATTTAAGTGATGGGAGCCATGCTGCAACTGCCCTTCAACCACGTGCATTTGTGGCTGCATGTCCTTCTTTATTGATGGGCAGTTTGCTGCACAAAGAAACATTACAAAATGCCACTCCACCAAAAACACAGTATGTTACACCACAAATATTACAGCATGCTGCTCCACATATATTACAGTTGCTGCACCACAAATATTGCTTCACCACAAATCTTACAGTATGCTGCTCCAAAAATATGACTGTTGCTCCACCACAAATATTATAGTTGCTTCACTTACATTACAGTTGCAACACAACAAATATTACAGTTGTTCCAACACAAATATTACAGTTGCTCCACAAACACTACAGTATGCTACCCACAGCACAATGTATATCATACTTACATTATAATTAGACAATGTCCAGGCAGGCTGGAGTGGAGCACAGCTAGAGGAAGTGGTTATTTACCCCACTGACATGAGGAGCTGCAAACTGTGAATCTCTACCCCAAGGAGGTCGGGGCGGCAGTTATGGGGGTGACAGTACTATATGAGGTGTATACAGTCAGGTCCATAAATATTGGGACATCGACACAATTCTAATCTTTTTGGCTCTATACACCACCACAATATATTGGAAATGAAACGAACAAGATGTGCTTTAACTTCAGATTTTCAGCTTTAATTTGAGGGTATTTACATTATTACATCCAAATCAGGTGAACGGTGATTTTACAACAGTTTGTATATATGCCTCCCACTTTTTAAGGAACCAAAAGTAATGGGACAGATTAACAATCATCCATCAAACTTTCACTTTTTAATACTTGGTTGCAAATCCTTTGCAGTCAATTACAGCCTGAAGCCTGGAATGCATAGACATCACTAGACACTGGGTTTCATCCCTGGTGATGCTCTGCCAGGCCTCTACTGCAGCTGTCTTCAGTTCCTGCTTGTTCTTGGGGCATTTTCCCTTCAGTTTTGTCTTCAGCAGGTGAAATGCATGCTCAATCGGATTCAGGTCAGGTGATTGACTTGGCCATTGCATAAAATTCCACTTCTTTCCCTTAAAAAACTCTTTGGTTGCTTTCGCAGTATGCTTCAGGTCATTGTCCATCTGCACTGTGAAGCGCCGTCCAATGAGTTCTGAAGCATTTTCCTGAATATGAGCACATAATATTGCCCGAAACACTTCAGAATTCATCCTGCTGCTTTTGTCAGCTGTCACATCATCAAAAAATACGAGAGAACCAGTTCCACTGGCAGCCATACACGCCCACGTCATGACACTACCACCACCATGCTTCACTGATGAGGTGGTATGCTTTGGACCATGAGCAGTTCCTTTCCTTCTCCATACTCTTCTCTTCCCATCACTATGGTACAAGTTGATCGTGGTCTCATCTGTCCATAGGATGTTGTTCCAGAACTGTGAAGGCTTTTTTAGATGTTGTTTGGCAAACTCTAATCTGGCCTTCCTGTTTTGAGGCTCACCAATGGTTTACATCTTGTGGTGTAAATAGCACACTTGAAATGAGCTCTGGACCTTTTATCTGCTCCTTGTAAATGGGATGATGAGGGAATAACACACACCTGACCATGGAACAGCTGAGCAGCCAATTGTCCCACTACTTTTGGTCCCATAAAAAGTGTGAGGCACATATACAAACTGTTGTAATTCCTACACCGTTCACCTGATTTAGATGTAAATACCCTCAATTTAAAGCTGAAAGTCTGCAATTAAAGCACATCTTGTTTGTTTCATTTCAAATCTATTGTGGCAGTGTATAGAGCCAATAAGATTAGAATTGTGTCAATCTTCCAATATTTATGGGCCTAACTGTACGTTCCAGTTCAGGATGTAGCTTTAAGTACAAAATATTTTATTTCATTAAAAGTATGTGATAGGACATGCAACAGTTTAGTAAATATTTCTGTAGCATGCTTGTCAGTGGAATCATTTTACAATGTGCAATAATATAAAATTTAATTTGGCTAACCATACATCACCCAGAGACAGAGCATAGTTCAGCGCTCTCTATGTAATCTGACAACGAATACATTTTAAGGATAAAAACGTCAGCATTGTCTCTGACAACACTGTGTTCTTATCTCACATTTATAGGGTCAGATTTATACGTTTTTCTCCCTTAGGCCTCATCCCCCTCACAACTGCCTTTGGACCTATGTAAATGGTTTGGACATGCTTCACAACTTGAATGAGGGACACCTATCAGCAAAAGTATGCAGGTAGAGGACACGCCCCTTGCCACACCCCCTTAAAGGAGAAATGTACAAAAAAACAAGATTGGTTAGCTTTATTACCACTACTATCCCTTTATATTGGTGTTTGGAATTTACAAATGCAGCAATTTAGAAATCAGATGAAAGATTTAGTGCTGGAAAACACTTTTTGATAGATAAAAAGGGAATTTTATATACATCTATATAGATCAGGCCAAAATGAGGAACACATGAGGAGGAAAGAGGGACAGAGGGACATTGCTCCAAATCAGGGACAGTTCTTCGAAATCAGGGACAGTTGGGAGCTATGGGCTTGGGACTAGTATCGATAACATCAGTTTTACATCAGTTTGAGATGCTTCTGAGATCATTTAGAATTTATGGATCCCTATAACACAAAAGTTGACAAACACTGTTTTAAAGAAAATCTGTTACTTTGCCTGATTTGTAAAAGCACAGGTTTGCGCTAAAGCCACTCTTTTCACTAGATTAAACCACTAAAACAAAATGCCTCCTTGCAGATAAAACAGTTAATACTTACCCATCCCACTTACCTCTCTTAGCTCTTAAAGAGCTAAGCTTTCTGAAGAAGCCCAAGAGACTCCAAGGTGTCAGAAGCCTAGCCCCTCACTGCATCCCATTGTTCATTCAGTGAGGTTCTATCTCACCACTGTTTAAGGTAATGGCAAAGAAAACACATCAATGTATACTGGACATGTGTAATACATCCTGTCCTCAACCCCCCCTCCACACGCACGCTGCTGACCCCCCCCCACACAGCACATACTCACTGCCACCATTTCCCAGCTGTCAAAATAACAGCAGGGAGTTGCTGTGTAAATTTTGCTTCAGTTGTAAACGTTGCTGCTGTCAAAAACGTTTTTGTAAACACTATTCAAACATGAGATAGAGTGATACAAAGTAGAGTTATTAGATTTGAGCTTTGATTTATCCAATATATACAGTATATATGCAGTATATATTGAATGTCAGCATATTGTATACAGTATATAACAGTTAAGGCAATTTTCTTAATTGTACCTATTTAACCCCTTATTAACATTTAGTTTACCCTAATCAGTCCTCATAACTTCCTTGTTCTCCTTCTCCCGTTTAACCACTTTCAGACCGGACCAATTTGCTGGTCAAAGACCAGACCACTTTTTCGGCACTGCGTCGCTTTAACTGACAATTGCGTGGTCGTGCGACGTGGCTCCCAAACAAAATTGACGTCCTTTTTTTCCCACAAATAGAGCTTTCTTTTGGTGGTATTTGATCACCCCTGCGGTTTTTATTTTTTGCGCTATAAACAAAAATAGAGCGACAATTTTGAAAAAAACACATTATTTTTTACTTTTTGTTATAATAAATATCCCCCAAAAATATCTAAAAAAACATATTTTTCCCTCAGTTTAGGCCGATACGTATTCTTCTACATATTTTTGGTAAAAAAATCGCAATAAGCGATTATTGATTGGTTTGCGCAAAAGTTATAGCGTTTACAAAATAGGGATAGTTTTATAGCATTTTTATTAATAATTTTTTATTATTTATTTTTTTACTAGTAATGGCGGCGATCTGCGATTTTTATTGTGACTGCGACATTATGGCAGACACATCAGACATTTTTGACACATTTTTGGGACCATTATCATTTATACAGTAATCACTGCTATATAAATGCTGTGATTCCTGTGTAAATGACACTGGCAGTGAAAGGGTTAACCAGTGGGTGGCAGTGTAGGGGTTAAGTGTTCCTAGGGGAGTGTTACTAACTGTGGGGGGGTTGGGCTTTCATTTAGTGTACACTGATCTCTGCTCCAATCACATGGAGCAGAGATCAGCGTCACTAGTTGCTAGGCAGAATAGACAAATGTTGTTTACACAGCATTTGCTCTATTCGGCCGCTCCGTGAGACGATCGTGGGGATGCCCGCGGCGATCGAGTCCGCGGGTCCCGTGACCGGACTCACGGGGGTCCCGACCAGCGCGGGAGCGCGCCGCCAGCGTGCCATTCTGTCGACGTACATAGTCGTGCGCTGGTCGGGAAGTGGTTAAAGCAGTTGCAAAGGCATTTTTTTTTTAAATTAAAATAAAAAAAACATTTTATACTTACCTGCTCTGTTCAATGGTATTGCACAAAGCATCCCTGTATCTGCAACTCCGGGGTCCCCTGCCTTCTCCTCTTCCATGAGTGCTCGCATTTGAAGCTGACTTACTATGGGGGAAATCATGCAGGCATGTTCCTGAAATAGTCTGTATGCCTCTATAGACACACAGACGGTGGCACGGCCCTGCCCCCTGATGCCTCCTTACAGAATTTGATTGACGGCAGCGGGAGCCAATGGCTCTCACAGCTGCTTCTGTGTCATGTGAATACAGTAAGGCCACGTACACACGCGGGGACTGTTCGCTCAACTTTCAGCGGACAGTCTGACGAACAAAGTTTTTCGGAAATTCCATAAAACTGTCCGCTGAAACTTGGTTTGAGCGGACAGTCCGCCCGTGTGTAGGCTTGTTCGTCAAACTAAGTTCCGTGCATGCTCAGAAAGGATTTACACGGCGAAGGTTGCATTGCAGTGTATAGGACGTCGTATTTCTAGTCCTGTCGTACGTGCCGTTCACGTCATCGCGCAAGTTTCAGCGGACTGTTCGTTCGTCGTGTGTGGCCAAGTCCGTCCATGCTAATTTTGAGCGGACTGTCCGCTCAAACTGTTTGACGAACAAAGTTGGGCGAACAGTCCCCGCGTGTGTACCTCGGCCTAAGAGATAGCAGCGCTGCTGAAGATGGGCACAGCGCTTGATCGAAAGAGAGTATGGGGGGGGGGGGTAGGTTATTTACCTTAATGCAGAAAAAGCTTTATTTAGTTATATTTTTCTAACCATCAACATGTATTTATTTTATTTGTATTTGTTTTTTATGTGGTTACTGTTTTAGTTATTAACTGTGAAAGGCAACTACAACATGGGTCTCCAGTTGTGAGAGGATGTTCTTACATAGTTACATAGTTACATAGTTAGTAAGGTTGAATAAAGACACCAGTCCATCCAGTTCAACCTGAGTGAGTGTCTACAATTGCCCCTATCCCTGTACATTGCACACTCACATTGGTCCCTACCCTGCACTGTTCTCCCATGTGCACGCCACCTGCGTGCCCCCTGGGGCGTTTATGGGGCAAGCTCTGTCATGACAGAAAGCAGTTGACTAGCTGAGGGCCAATAATGCAGGGTGTGTGCTAATGAGATCAGCTGGTCAATTCCTTCCTGTGTCATGATCTAGAGTCTGTTCAGGAAGTAAGGCAGAAGTAATGGAGCAGTGTTTTTAAACATCCATGAAGAGCGGGTAGAATAAATGGAAAGCTGTTTTATTTTTGCTAAAGAAGTACATTAATGCTATATTGGTATATAACAGAGCTGGAATATAGAAAAGGTGAACAAAGGTGAACTTAGCCTTTAATGCAGGGAATGCGTAAAGTAAAAAAAAATTTGGCTTTAGAACCACTTTAAAAAAATAACTTTGGAATGCTTTGTATCAGAATCCTAATTTGAGTGTGATTTTTAGCAGGACGCGCTATAGAATAACAATGATACTTTTTTTTTTACATATCAATATTTTTTTTACTAACACTGATAGTAGACAGCAAAAAGTATGTTTTTTTTTTTAATAGTTTTTGTGTATGGACTGCATTAAAATTAAAATAATATTTATAATATTTTATCACCAAAAGAATGTCTTGCGTGTCCTAAGAAAATGTATATACCTGTATATATAACATTGGTTTCTTAGGTAATGACAAAGCTATGGTCGAATAAACAGGGTCATAGCAGAAAAGTAAAAATCGCTCTGGTGAAGTGCATACAGTTGTTTGTGCTAAGGAGCCTGCCTGACATTTGTGGGCTGCCTCCCAGAACATCAATGCATGTCATACTGTATTGTGCAGCCAGCACTGCAGAAATACTTTGTCACTCACCCCTGCTCTCCTTCCTATCTTTCAGCAGCCAGAGTAAGCATTTCAACAATCAGCCTTGTTTAATTATTTCTGCTCTGCATAGTCTATTATTAAAAATGAATTAGAGGTTATAAACATACAGTAACACAATTTAAATATAACCTGTATTTGTTCAGAAATTATTTATGCAGACTAAACATTTTTACTTTTGTCTAGGTTTTAATACCTGTACATGTAAAAATATATTTTTAGCAAAAAGTAAAGTGCATATTAGTTCTTCCAAATGGAACTAAACTAATTTAGAATGAAAGAAGTCATCTGTCAGCTGATTAACAAATGAAAGGGAATTCATTTATATGCAAATAACCTAACTGAGAAATAGAAGGTAGAGCCATAAAACTAAAGAAAAGTGAACTTAGCTCATGTAACTGAGGTGTGATAAGCTTTCCCTTTTCTCTTAGTTAAAGTGGACCTCACAAAAATGTAAGGTCTGCGTATTAGATTTGGGCCCCCTCCCTCCGTAGAAATTGTTATTAATTAGAGGGGAAGAAGTAAGCCTGTAAAAACAGAAGAAAAAAATAGTAACCTTAGCCCCATCTTCCTACTGCACCCGGGGGCGATATCACAATCCTTTCAGCAAGATTCTAGGGATAAGACACCTTGGCACTGGACTGGAGTGCCATCCATCCCCATGAATCCTGTCTGTAGGATAGACAGTATGCCAGCTGCGCTCCATGAAGTCTATTTGACTCAATCGATTACTCTCACAGACTTTGGGGTCAGTTTACTAAAACTAGAGCGTCTGGTGAAGCCCTGCATAAAAACCAATTAGCTGAATTGAACAAGCTGAAGTTTGAAGCTGATTGGCTACCATGCGCCACAGTTGTACCATCAGATATATCAGCCCCCTATGTAGGGCCCTTTCACACGAGTGGACCAATCTGGTCCGCTTGTCAGTTTTGCCGGCGGACCCACTCAGTCCCTCCAGGGCCATCTTGAATATTGATTGGACCCTGTGCAAACATTTTCTTTGCCCCCCCCCCCCAACATCCTAAAAAACAAACAATGCCTGCTAAAGGTTGGGGCTGGTAAACATTGGCACTCTTTAAAGCAGTCAATAACACCTGCAGGAAATAGGAGAGCTATAGGGTAGCTGGTAAGTAGTTCTTAAAGGCTCAGTGTATATTGGTGGTAACAAGCAGGGCCGTCTTTAAGGCAGGGCAAAAGGGGCAGCTGCCCTGGGCCCTGTCATTGTTGTGGGGCCCAAAGCAGCTGCCTCATACTTGCCGACTATCCCAGTTTAGATTCCCTTGTCCCTTGAAGTTTTAGTCCTGTGCTGTGTCCCGATATCTCAGTGTGAAGTGCTAGTACTAATGCTGCCCAGCTCTGCCCTATTGTTGTGTACAGGTGACTCACCTCAGACCCTGTGTTTACATGTAAATAACCATCATTCATATGTAAATAGCAGCTGCATTCATAAGTAAGTAGCTGCGGCCAGCAGCATTGATATGTAAATAAAGGCGGAATTTATATGTAGATCATGCCCCCCTGCAGTGTGGATAGATGATGTGCTGTAACCTCTGGCAAACAATCAGTGAGCAGTAATACTATGTAATGTAATAGTGCTGTAATCTCTAGCAACCAATTAACAAGCAGAAATCATTTGCTGTAACCTCTAGCAACTAATCAGTGAGCTGAAATGTGTGCTGTAAACCTCTAACAACCAGTCAGTAAGCAGTAATGATATGCTGTAACCGCTGGCAACCAGTCATAATTCCTGTTCCTGTGAAGTCACGACCAGCTGCTTCTTGTTTCCTGCCTCCTGGTTCCCAGCATTCATGATTTTCACCACATACTGAACTCATCTAATTTAACCTTAATTTTTGGGATCGTGGAATAAGATATGTATATGTGAATACTGCTTTTCATTACGGTGAGCTGATCCATTAAAAGGAGGAGTATTCTGAGGAGATTGAGGATATATTTACAACGCTTTAATTAAGCTTCCATCTGGTAAGCGCACACACTATAAGGTGACGGGCACTTGTGCGCATTTTGAGTGTGTGTAACCACCGTGGTGTTTTTACATAGGATCGCAACTGTGGATTATCTATGGACTCTTTCATGAACTCTTTAATTATGAATTCATATTAATTGTCATTTTTTATCCATAAGTTTTGAATATATCAAACTATTTATAATCTTCATTTTATTTTTTTATTTTGGATAGTTAACGTATAGATTATTTTCTTGTTGGCGCAGCTTTTTGTATTCCCTTATAGTCATAATTGCTGCCTGATCTGATATAGTAAACTGATTTTAAGTCTAGCTGCTATTTCTTTTATGTCTCAGAGCAGGGGGAGAGTGAAATTGAATGGGGGGGGGGGACCCAAGAAAATTAAAGACGGCCCTGGTAACAAGTATGGGCCACAAGGCTCTCTCTCACCAAACCCAGTGACACAGCAGCCATGATCCCTCCAATCAGGTGTCCACTCACTCTGAGTTGCCCATTGTGACTCTGGTAGGCAACACAGCAAGTCCTTATCCTGTCAGCAGCTTCACTCCTCAGCACGCAAGTCATGATATGTACTCTCAAGTTATCCAAAACATGGCAGTGAGCTTTAACTTGCACAGGCTCTCTCTCTCAGATGTAGTCCCCAGCATGGTCCTCTCACACACTCTGCCTGGGTAGCGAACTTGAGAAGTAAGCTTTGCCTGGCAAAATCTGTTTCTATCCTTATTACTGCTGCAAAGCTTAGTGAGGGCTGTAGTTCATTCTTCATTATTTTCAATGGACAGCCTTTTCTTGCTCACTGATAGGGATGGGCCGAATGGATCCCTGTTCAGTTCGCACCAGAACTTTCGAACACAGTAAAAGTTGTGAGCATTCTGAAGGCTTATAAGCAAGTAATTGGGCATAAAATGGTTATAGGGGTCCAGGTCCTGCCCTGAGGGACATGTATCAATAAAAAAAAGTTGGGGAAAAACGTAATTTTTAAATGAGCAGTGATTTTTTTTTTTTTAAAGTGAAAGCATAAACATGAAAAATGCCTTCCAATATAGTGCTTAGTCTACCTGTAAAATGGCCGATCTGTACCATGTCTAGAATCTGCTGCAGCAATAATTGCATTTCTAAAGCCAAAAAAATTAATTTTCTCTGCAAGCTGCCTTTATTTTGCTCAGCAGCAGCAGCTGGGTAGCCACTGTGTATGATGAGGCTACTATGTAGTGCACTGGGAACAAGATTAGACATTTTTTGGATACATTCTGGTGTCACTTTGACTTTGTATAGAAGTAACAGGTGAATAAAAATTGGTCTTTGGGTGTCGGTGGCACCTTCCCACTGTAACCCTATAGAGGTGCTCTTAATGGAAGCAAGAATTGGATTTGATGTAAAAAAATTAATGATGTGCACCTGTCAAACAGATGCAGAAAAATTGGTCTTTGGATGTCGTGGTGCCTTCCCATCGTAATCCTATAAAGGTACTCTTGATGAAAGCAAAAAATGTCCTTGCTGTAAAAAAATTGCAATAATATGCACCTGTCAAACAGGTGCAGAAAAATTACTCTTTGGGTGTCAGGGGCACCTTCCCCCTATAACCCTATAGCACCTTCCCACTGTAACCCTATAGCTCTTGATGAAGGCAAACAAAAACTTCAATGATATGCACCTGCCAAACAGGTGCTGAAAAATTGGTATTTGGGTGTTAGTTGTGCCCATGAAACCTATACCAAAAACATTCTTCCAGATGAAATGATTGAACACCCTCAAAGCTAGGCAGCCTCAAAGTCCTGCAGAGATTCCACATCCCAAAAAGACTTAATCAGTGACATCGGCATCAGGGGCTTCATAGCTGGTAATCCAGGACTGATTCATTTTTATAAAAGTCAAACGGTCCACGGAGTCTGTGGACATACATGTTATATGATCAGTAATGAAACCTCCTGCAGCACTGAATGCCCAATCTGAAAGCACACTGGATGCAGGGAAGCCCAACAACTCAATAGCATACTGGGAAAGTTCTGTCCAGTGGTCTATTGTCATCACCTAGTAAGTCAATGGATTGTCACCCGAAAAGTTCTCCATCTCTATTTTGGCCCCAAGGTAATCGTCCACCATGTGGTGCAGACTCTGCCGATGGGATGTGAAAGCTGACAGCCCTAGGTGGTGAGAGGACTAAAAAAATTCCGAAATGCCTCACTGAGGAGGACACCTTCTCCAACGCTCCTCTTTTGACTAACAGAAGACTCAAAACTATGTTTTCCATGACACTGTAATCTACTGGAGTCAGGAAAAAGATTCAATAAAATCCTCTTTAAAGTGTCCTCAAGATATTTTATCTTCTGCACTCTTTGTGGTGACGGTATGAGTTTGGAGACCTTCCCCTTATAACAGTGGTCAAGGAGGGTTGCCAACCAGTAAGCATCCTTCTCTTATACCATGTATTCTTGGGTCCTTTCCCAGGCTTTGAAGCATGAAGTTTCCCATGCATCTCAAATTTGCAGAGGCTTGAGAAGCAGGCTGCTTGGGGTCACTCAGGATGACAACATCTGAAACTTCCTCCCCCCAGCCACGTACTACTGCCAAGGGTCCTGGGGTTTGAAAGCCATTGCTTACAGACGGACACACATCTTCCTCTTCTTCAAAGCCTATGAAAGTGCCAGAATCCTCCTCCTCATCCTCCTCCCCTCTCTCCTACTGTGTGTTCTGTGACATAGGAATGATGGTGTCTGGATAAAGTGGACCTTGAGAGCAAAGGAAGTCCTCCTCTTCCTCCTGCTGCTTTGCCTCTATTGCCCTGTCCATAATGCCACACAGAGTCTGCTCCAGCAGGAACACAACAGGGATTCTGTCACTGATGCATGCACTGTCATGGTTCACCATCATTGTGGCCTCCTCAAATGGTGACAGTACAGTGCATGCACCCTTAATGATCAGCCATTGGTGTGGGGAAAAAAAGCTGTGGTGGCCTGATCCTGTCATTGTGCCATATTCACACAGGTACTCATTGGCGGCCCTCTGCTGCATGTATAGCCACCTGGTGGGCATGTCACAAATCAGGTGGTTTACTGGCAGGTGGATTTCCCACTGAATTTCCAAGTAATAGTAGAGAGATGGAACAGCCTTAAGTGAAAAGTAGTAGTGACTGGGAACCTTCCATTGTGGCACAGCACATTGTGCAAATTCACAGAAGGGGGCAGAATCCACCAGGCTGAAAGGCAGAAGTTGGAGAGCCAACAGCTTTGACAAGCTTGCATTTAGATGCTGGGCATGTGGGTGGCAGGGACTGGATTTTTTTTCCGCTGCAGCAGATGGGGCAGATCAATTTTCCGGCTACAGTCTATAGCTGGTGGTGTGCTGCTGGCAGATGTGCTGCTAGAACCTGGGACACCCTGTGCTATACCATCATCCCTGTCAGTGGAGGCTGCGGAGAGGTAATGTGAATACAAACAGTGTAGTGCTAATTAGTGAAATACCTCAATGCAAACAGCGGTAAAAAAGAAAAGAACTACCGTATATACTCGAGTATAAGCCGAGATTTTCAGCCTCTTTTTTGAGGCTGAAAGTGCCCCCCTCGGCTTATACTCGAGTCATCGCCGTCTGCCTGCCCGATCAGCGTGTCGAGCAGACAGACGGCGGCCATTCTACTATTCAAAAGCCGCGCCTCCGTCTGTGATAGGCGGAACACTCAATTTCCCAGCAGTCAGTGGTCCGCCTATCACGGACATCCGCTCATCCTCATACTACGGACGAGGATGAGAGGATGTCCGTGATAGGCGGAACACAGACTGCTGGGAAATTGAGTGTTCCGCCTATCACAGACGGAGGCGCGGCTTTTGAACAGTGGAATGGCCGCCGAGGCGCCAACGAAGAGCGGCGATTCTGGCATGGCAGAAGGACGGAGGCTCGGGACGGGACGGAGGCTCGGCTCAGGACGGGACGGAGGCTCGGGACACAGGTAGGCTGGACACACAAGGCTGCACAGACACACACACACAGGCATGGATGGACACACACACAGGCATGGATGGACACACACACAGGCATGGGTGGACACACACACAGGCATGGATGGACACACACACACACACAGGCATGGGTGGACACATACACACACACAGGGATGGATGGACACACACACAGGGATGGATGGACACACACACAGGGATGGATGGACACACACACAGGGATGGATGGACACACACACAGGGATGGATGGACACACACATAGGGATGGATGGACACACACACAGGGATGGATGGACACACACACAGGGATGGACGGACACACACACAGGGATGGACGGACACACACACAGGGATGGACGGACACACACACAGGGATGGACGGACACACAGGGATGGACAGACACACAGGGATGGACAGGCATGTCTCACCCTCGGCTTATACACGAGTCAATAAGTTTCCCAGTTTTTTGGGGGTAAATTGGGGGCCTCGGCTTATATTCAGGTCGGCCTATACTCGAGTATATACGGTAATGAGAAAATAGTAATATACTGTAATACCCATCACAAATGAATGTGAAAAAAATATATATGTCTTCTGATATGAAAAATATAAACACACATAAATAGTGAACCATAATAAAATAGTGCACACAAAATTATATATTTAAACACTCAAGTGCATACAAAAGAAAAAGTTCACTGTGAAACAATGGAACAACACATGTTGTGCATATTCAAAAATACCTAAACAGTGACCAAAACAGTGAAGGAATCAATTTCCGGGAATGATTGAAAGCTCAGGATTTTCAAAAGCAATACAGGCATACCCCACTTTTAAGTATGCAACTGGATTTATTTACTAAAGCTGGAAAGTGCAAAATCAGGCTCACTTCTGCATTGAAATCAATGAGCTTCAAGGTTTTATTATCAAAGAGTAATCGAACAAGCTGAAATTAGAAGCTGATTGGTTTCTATGCAGAAATTAGCCTGATTTTGCACTTTCCAGCTTTAGTAAATAAACCCCATTGTGTACGTAAATGTGGGGTATGCCTGTACCAAATGGAGTGGCTTGGATATATGTAGAAAACTTCAAACACAGTAGTCAAATGGAAAGATGGAATACTCTTACCAGATGTAATGGACACAAATACCATACGGCAGTTTGTTTGTTTGAGTGTTAGCAGCTGTCACTTCTTATTATTTTTGGTTTAATGCAGTATTTTTCCCTCATTCCATTTATGCTGAGAGGTACTTGGCATAGCAGGGGCAGACTGAAGTGAGTAAGGAGGAGTAGGAGGAGGGACAGATTTGTGCCCCCTTTTTGTGCCCTTTAGGTGCTCTTGCCAATGGGCTGAGTGGTTGGACGTTAAATGCCTTGTTAAGCATGTGGTACCCAAATGGTTGGTGTTTTTGCCATGTTTGATGTGCCTGAGACAGTTTGCAGAAAGCAACAGTGCGATCTGCTGCAGATGTGCTGAAAAAAGCCCAGACAGCCGATGTCGGCCTCCTTGGGGTTGTGCCACCTTACCCTCAGTTTCCTTCTCTACTCTATCATCAAGAAGCAAGTGGCTGATGCTGTGGTCAAATAACTCAACTGACTTCTCAATGACTGATGTTGGGGCTATGGCAAGAATAGATGTGGACAAGGAGGCAGGTTTATCCACTCTGGCAACTGCAAGGGACTGCACACTTGCCTCTGCTTCCATGACAGAGGATGAGGAAGGTTTAGTAAGCCAGTCCACCACCTCCTCTGCATGCTGTGGTTGGATAAAACAGGCAAACTCACTAAATAGAGGAAATGATGCCCTGGCTGAAGACTGACCTCCGCGTCCACCTTTGCATGTAGACAAAAATGTTGCTGGCCCCATTACAGTGCCAAGTCTCCCTCTCCTTGTTGTCTTCCAAGACATTATTGGGAAGGATACAATACACCATAATATACTGCAATATAATACGTCAAATGTACAGTGACGCAAAGAATTATATGGGGTTTAACTGGCAGTAACACACACAAAATGATATGGCGTTAAACTGGAAGTAACACACACAAAACTATATGGCATTAAACTGGCAGTAACGCCTACAGAACTATATGGCATTAAACTGGCAGTAACGCGCACAGAAGTAAATGGCGTTAAACTGCAAGTAACGCACACAGAAGTAAATGGCGTTAAACAGGCAGTAATGCACACAAAACTATATGGCGTTAAACTGGCAGTAACGCACACAAAACTATATGGCGTTAAACTGGCAGTAACGCACACAGAAGTAAATGGCATTAAACTGGCAGTAACACACACAGAACTATAAGGTGTGAAACTAGCAGTAATGCACACAGAAGTAAATGGCTTAAACTGGCAGTAACACACAAAACAATAGGGTGTTAAATCGGCAGTAACGCACACAGAACTATATGGCGCTACACTGGCAGTAACGCACACAGAACTATATGGCGTTAAACTGGCAGTAACGCACACAAAACTATATGGTGTTAAATTGTCAGTAACACACGCAAAACTATATGACATTAAACAGCCAGTAACGCACACAAAACTATATGGCGTTAAATTGAGAGGAAAGCACACAGAACTATATGGCATTTAACTGGCAGTAACACACACAAAGCTATATGGCTTTAAACTAGCAGTAATGCACACAAAACTATATGGTGTTAAAATGGTAGTAGCGCACACAGAACTATATGGTGTTAAACTGTCAGTAACGCATACAAAACTATATGGCGTTAAACTGGCAGTAAAGCACACAGAAGTAAATGGTGCTAAACAGACAGTAACGCACAAACCTTTATGATGTTAAGCTGGCAGAAACGCACACAGAACTATATGGCGTTAAACTGTCAGTAACGCACACAGAAGTAAATGGCGTTAAACTGGCAGTAGCACGCAGAACTTTATGGTGTTAAACTGGCAGTAGCACACACAAAACTATATGGTGTTAAACTGGCAGTAACGCAGACAAAACTATATGGCGTTAAACTGGCAGTAAGGCACACAGAACTATATGGCGTTGAACTGACAGTAATGCACAGAAAATGACATGGCTTTAAACTAGCAGTAACGCACACATAAAACGATATGACATTAAACTGGCAGTAGCGCACACAGAACTATATGGCGTTAAACTGGCAGTAAGGCACACAAAACTATATGGCGTTAAACTGGCTGTAACTCCCACAGCACTATATGGCGTTAAACTGGCAGTAACGCACACAAAACTATATGTCTTTAAAATAGCAGTAACTCAGACAAAACTATATGGTGTTAAACTGCCAGTAGAGCACACATAACTATATGGTGTTAAACTGGCAGTAACGCACACAGAACTATATGGCGTTAAACTGGCAGTAATACACACAGAAGCAAATGGTGCTAAACTGGCAGTAATGCACACAAAACTATATGGTGTTAAACTGGCAGTAACTCACACAAAACTATATGGCGTTAAACTGCAAGTAACACACACAGAACTATATGGCGTTAAACTGGCAGTAACGCACACAGAAGTAAATGGCGTTAAACTGGCAGTAACGTCCATACAACTATAAGGCATTAAACTAGCAGTAACAGACATAGAAGTAAATGGGATTAAACTGGCAGTAATGCACACAAAACTATATGGTGTTAAACTGGCAGTAACGCATACATAACTATTTGGCATTAAACTGGCAATAACGCACACAAAACTATATGGCATTAAACTGACAGAAACGCACACAAAACTATATGGTGTTATACTGGCAGTAATGCACACAGAACTATATGGTGTTAAACTGGCAGTAACGGACACAGAACTATATGGCATTCAACTGGCAGTAACGTAAACAAAACTATATGGCGTTAAACTGGCAGTAATGCACACAGTAGTAAATGGCGTTAAACTGGCAGTAACAGACACAGAACTATATGGGGTTAAACTGGCAGTAACGCACACAGAAGTAAATGGCGTAAAACTGGCAGTAACAGACACAGAGCTATATGGCATTAAACTGTCGGCAATGCACACAGAACTATATGATGTTAAATAGGCAGTAACGCACAAAACTCTAGGGCATTAAACTGGCAGTAATGCACACAAAACTATATGGCGTTAAACTAGCAGTAAGGCGCACAAACCTATAGGGCATTATACTGGCAGTAATGCACACAGAACTATATAGCGTTAAACTGGCAGTAACACACACAGAACTATATGACGTTAAACAAGCAGTAACGCACACAACACTATATGGCTTTAAACTAACAGTAGCACCCACAGAACTATATGGCATTAAGCTGGCAGTAACGCACACAGAAGTAAATGACGTTAAACTGGCAGTAATGCACACAAAACTATATTGCGTTAAACTGGCAGTAACGCACACAGAATTATATGGCGTTAAACTGGCAGTAACACACACAGAAGTAAATGGCTTTAAACTGGCAGCACCGCCCCCAGTACTATAAGGCGTTAAACTAGCAGTAATGCACACAGAAGTAAATGGCGTTAAACTGGCAGTAACGCACAAAACTATATGGCGATAAACTGGCAGTAATGCACACAGAACTATATGGCGTTAAACTGGAAGTAACGCACAAAACTATATGACGATAAACTGGCAGTAATGCACACAGAACTATATGGCGCTAAACTGGCAGTAATGCACACAGAACTATATGGCGCTAAACTGGCAGTAATGCTCACAAAATGATATGGTGTTAAACTTGCAGTAACGCACACAGAAGTAAATGGCACTAAACTGGCAGTAACGCACAAAACTATATGGCGTTAAGCTGGCAGTAATGCACACATATCTATATGGCGTTAAACTGTCAGTAACGCACACAGAATTGTATGGTGTAAAACTGGCAGTAACGCACACAGAAGAAAATGACATTAAACATGCAGTAATGCACACAAAACTATATGGCAGTAAAATGGCAGTAACGCAATCAAATAGATGTCCCTACACTGACGCTATCTGAACTGTCCCTACTTTAGCTATACACTAATGTAAAGATTAATGACACACAGGGGGTTATTTACTAAAGGAAGATCCACTTTGCACTGCAAGTGCACTTGAAAGTGCACTGAAACTTCTTATGGAAGTAAAGTCACTGTAGATCAGAGGGGAATTTGCAAGGAAAATTAAAACAGCATTTTAGCTTGTACATGATTGGATGATAAAATCACAGAGCTTCCACTCATTTCAGATCTACCCCTTAGATTTAGAGCGACTGCACTTCCAAGTTCACTTGCAGTGCAAAGTGGAGTTGCCTTTCGTAAATAACCACCACGGTCTCACTACACTACACTGAAACTATATGAGCTGTCCCTACTCTAGCTGCACACTATGCAAAGCTGAATGATGATCCTCCTCACTACACTCACACTATCCCTAGACTTACAATAAACTAATATTCAGCACTGACAATTGAAGCACAATAGCACAGTATACTACACTAACTAATAGCACTGAACAAAGCCCTGTTCTATCTCTCTCCACACTAAAATCACACTGAAAATGGCTGCCATTGAAAGACTACTTTTATACTGGGGAGGGATGAGCCATGATTGGATAAAGTCATGATGACAGTGTCTAATCATGACTCTGACAGTGCTCTGTGCCCTGATTGGCTGAAGCTTTCACTGCTACAGCCAATCAGGGCTTGCAATGCACCGTTCAGCGGCACAATGAATTGTGGTTGGTTCGGGGGGGAGGGGGGGCGAACGAACGAACAATGAAAGTTTGGCCCGAACTTATGCTCAGACCAAACCATTCACCCATCCCTACTCATTGGTTATGCAACGTTATTTCTCCTGCTTAGTATCACATGCCACAGTCAATCTCAATGCTCCAAGTTACTCACTAATCTCGCATACTCCTAGTTACTCCAAATTACTCACAGTACCCCTAGTTACTTCAGATTACTCACAAAGACCCCAAGTTATTTGCATTATTCCAAGATACTCCAAAATATCCACAGTGAAGTTACTCCAAATTACTCACCGGACTCCAAGTTACTCCAGATCACTCATAGTATTCTGTTTACTCGCAATACCTTAGGTTACTCACAATACTACAAAAACACTCACAGTACTTCAAGGTACTCCAAAATCATTTACAGTACTTCAAGTTACTCACAATGCCCCATGTTACTACCTATTCTCACATTACTCCAAGTTGCTCCAAATTACCCACAGTACTTTAAGCTAATCCAGATTACTCCCAGTACTCCGAGTTTCTCCAAATGACTCCCAACACTCCAAGTTACTTCAAATGAGTTCCAGTACTCCATGTTACTCCCGGTACCCCAAGTTACTCATGGTGCTCCAATAATACTCACTATACTCCACACTTTTCACAATGACTCAGTTTCTCCCCTGATTCAGTACTCAAAGCCCTCACAGTACCTCAGCTCCCCTGCTGTCAGTCCTTTCAATGTGTCCAGCACCCTCACTCACAGCCTGCAGCTCCACCTACCAGCGTGTCCCACAGATCCTCTTGACAGTGTGCCCCACATAGGGATGTAGATAAGGGGAGATCCCTCCCTCCCAGAGCATGCTGCCAAAAAAAATCAAATAAACTGTCTTGACAGAGTATGTGTGTAATATAAGACAAGCAGTAGGCATCTGCCGCACTCACCGTCTGGCTGAGATTTTACAGGAGACCATCGTCCACTGAGTACTGTCCTTGGGATTGAGCAAGCTGAGCAGGAGCACCAGAGATTTCTGGCATCCAGCCCAGCTCTTCATCTGTCAGCTGCTGACCACACAGTGATCTAGACACTGTGGCTGCCCATCCATCCTTTCTTTGTGACTGTGTTGAGTGGGCTCTTTCTCATGGACTATATCAGTGATGGCGAACCTTGGCACCCCAGATTTTTTGGAACTACATTTCCATGATGCTCAACTACACTACAGAGTGCAAGAGCATCATGGAAAATGTAGTTCAAAAACATCTAGGGTGCCAAGGTTCGCCATCACTGGACTATATACACTCTTTCACATTTTATTTGGTGTGTATATATGTTATTTTTAATAAAGCTCTTTGATCATTTTACTACACCAGAGGTCTGTGATATTTTCTATCCTCCCTTGCTTTTGTCTTCACAGGTGGAGTTTCCGCTCCCTGATTACAGCAGCAGTCCTCCTAGTGGGTAGTAGTTGTGTGTCTAGGTGGTGGGCTACCCGCTCAGTATTTCACATTATTTATTAATTGCTGTATTCATATTAACATTTATAATTTGAGGTCATATTTATGTCATACATAGCTTCTTGGTTTGTTATGGAAAATCCAGGAAGAGTGTAGCGCTGTGAGTTTAACACCCTCCTGGTGTAAGGCTTTTTGCGTTTTTTGGCACAGAATGCTGAAGACTGTGCCGTGTAGCCACTGATGCATATAGTGCGCAGAGCTCCAGCCAAGTGTGTCCCGACTTCCACACCATCACTTACAGCTTTTGCGGGTAAAGCGGACTCAAGGGGCTGCTGATTTGGGTCCCACAACAATGACTGGGCCAGGGCAGTTGCCCTTCTTGCCTCATAATAAAGAGTATGACAGCCCTGGGAACCTCCAGTCTCCGCTATGGATCGGTGGGTGTCAATGGACATTTATCCATTGACAGCCTCTGACATCCGATCCTGTCCGCTAAAAAGAGATGGATGGGGACCTGTTCCCAATCCATCTGGCAGATCGGATGGTGGTTGGGTGTAAACAAATAGGTGGACTGTTTACATCCGACTGTCCATAGAAGAGAGAGAGCTATGTCTGTGTCCGCTCTGCACAAATGGAGCGGACATGGATCAGCCACCCGTCTGCTCAGCAGGGATCAGTGGACAGATTCTCTGCTGAGCAGGTGGACTCCAATGGAGCTCACCCTGTGTATAAGGGTTTTAACACACTGCTCCTTCCGTGAGTCACCAGGAAGATTTATTCTTATCATCATATATTCTATTCTTGTCTGTTTGCTTTATTCTTTCTTAGAAACTCATCACACCAACGTTCCTTTTAAATTAATTGTCTAATGCTGTGGTTAATTGCAATCATCAATGCACATGTTGGGGTTGATTTACTGAATGCAAACATGCTGTTGCAGAGGAAGTTTGCACTTTGCAAGTGTAGCAAGTAAATAAAAAAAACTTCCAGTAATGCTATTACTTGGCAGCAGCTAGAGGGAGCTCTAATGATTTGCAGTTTGACTTCAGGAGACTGAAAATCAACAAGTTCACACTGACCCCTTTGTGCCAGTGCCTCTATTAAGAGGTGTCCGATGCCAGGAGGTAGGTTTATGATCATTTGACCCCCGTGATTAGCTGTCACTTCGATTGCATGATCGGAAAGCTCCCGAACACAAGAAGCGATCAGCACGAAACAGTGTCAGCTAATTGGTATGCGAACATGTGGCCACTCGGCACCAAGGTCCACCTGCCGAGAGGACCCATTATGCATACTGTCAGCGCCTAGGGGTTAATCTTGGAAAGCAAGTGAACAACAGTGTTTTTTGTGTCCTCTCTGATACAGGTTAGTCACACTTTGTTTTTCCATGTGACCTGCACTGCCACTATAAAGAAAGTCATCTGTGTAATGTTATCCATTTCTGTTTAATACATTAAACTTGGAAAGCAAGTGAACAGTGTTGTTTGTCTCCTCTTGATGCAGATACTGCAGGTTGCATCGTTGTCATACCTTGCACTCAGATCAGGTGCGCGGGAAAAATGCTGCATTTTGCTTGCACATGATTGGATGATGGAAGTCAGCAGATCTTCAACACTTTACCTGAACCCTAGGGGAAATGCCCTTCCAAAATAGCACTTCCCTTGCAAAGTGAACAGCCTGTCCATTTTTAGTAAATCAACCCTGCTTACTAATATTATAATGTTATCAGAACCTTCTCTTCTTTACAGTTGTTGTCCAGTATTATCTCTGATTACTGCCAGCATTCAAGGTACAGAGCGCATTTAAATATAACACTAATGAGTCAAACATGCAAGTTACTGGAATGAGGCTTTTGTTACTGCTTTTTACTGTAGGTGAAATGTGTTTGACTAAGGTTTTTGGGCATGTTGCAATTATATATTTTTTTGTTGTTTTAATGTTTATGTTTTTGCTTTAATGGGATTGATTTACAACAGGTAAATACATTTTACAAAGGAAGATTGTACGGATGATTTCCCAGAGCTTAGTGAATGAGGTGAAGTGTTCCTGACTTTCATCATCCTTCAATGTCTTCACTTCATATTTAAGAGAAGTCTAATCCATTACAATGAAGTGGGTTCATACCAACTATGGGAGGATATGAGACTGGTTTATTATGTGGTGCTTTCAGAGTTACATGTGTTTTCATTCATCTATGGGTCAATGACGTTTTATAAACATGCCACTCTTAGGGTCACTCTTAGATGTATTATATACATTGCCAAGGTTGCTTTCATATTCTAGTTTTTATTACATACATTACATATACACACATATATATATATATATATATATATATATATATATATATATATATATATATATATATATATATATAGCCGAGTTCCCTAAAATGCTTTGATTTGATTTTTTTTATTAAATAAACATCCTATAGTTTAACAGGAGCTAGAAAATATGATACAGGTCCCACAGTTAACAGTGCATGTCAGAGCGTAAACCAAGCAATGAAGTCCAAGAAATTGTCTGTAGACCTCCGAAATAGGATTGTATCGAGGCTCAGATCTGGGGAAGGGTAGAGAAAAATGTCTGCAGCATTGAAGGTCCCAATGAGCACAGTGGCCTTCATCATCCATAAATGGAAGAAATTTGGAACCACCAGGACTCTTCCTAGAGCGAGCCACCCAGCCAAATTGAGCGATCTGGGGAGAAGGTCCTTAATCAGGGAGGTGATGAAGAAGCCGGTGGTTACTCTGACAGAGCTCCAGAATTTCTCTGTGGAGAGAGGAGAATATTCCAGCAGAACAACCATCTCTGCAGCACTCCACCAATCAGGCATGTATGGTAAAGTGGCCAACCGGAAGCCACCCCTCAGTAAAAGGCACATGTCAGCCCGTCAGGAGTTTATCAAAAGGCACCTGAAGGACTCTCAGACCATGAGAAACAGAATTCTCTGGTCTGATGAAACAAAGATTGAACTATTTGGCCTGAATGGTAAGTGCCATCTCTGGAGGAAACCAGGCACCACTCATCACCTAGCCAATACCATCCCTACAGTGAATCATGCTGCGGGGGATGTTTTTTAGCGGCATGAACTGGAAGACTTGTCAGGATCAAGGGAAAGATAAATGCAGCAATATACATTAACATTCTTGATGTAAACCTGCTCCAGAGCACTCTGGACCTCAGACTGGGGCAAAGTTTAATCTTCCAACAGGGCAATGACCCTAAGCACACAGCCAAGATAACAAAGGAGTGGCCACAGGACAGCTCTATGAATATCCTCGAGTGGCCCAGCCAGAGCACAGACTTGAACACGATAGAACATCTCTGGAGAGATGTGAAAATGGCTGTGCATTGTCACTCCCCATCAAACAAAAATAGGTATGCCAAGTTTGTAGTATCATACTCAAAAAGACTTGAGGCTGTAATTGGTGCCAAAGGTGCTTCAGCAAAGTATTGAGCAAAGGCTGTGAATACTTATGTACTATATACTTATGTGATTTTTTTTTTGTTGTTTGCAAAGATTTCAAACAAACTTCTTTCACATTGTCATTATGGGGTATTGTTTGTAGAATTTTGAGGAAAAGAATTCATTTAATCCATTTTGTATTAAGGCTGTGACATAACAAAATATGGAAAAAATGAAGCACTGTGAATATCTTCTGGGTGTATTTATGTATATATATATCTATCTATTTACACTTTTTATATGTATACTTTTTTTTGTTTTCACAGTACACCACACTTCATAATTAGTCAAGTTTTTACAATTTACATTTCTACCTATTTATATTATTTTTATTTTATTTTTTCTCAACCCTGATGAAAGGTTTAAGACCCTCAAAATGCATTGGCTTTATCTTCTGACCTTTTGTCAAGGTTAATAAACGTTTACTGCACTTATAACATACAAAACATGAGTGAAATATTAGGTTTATATATAAATAATGTTTTCTGTTTTATTTGACCAGATCTGTTTTCTTTTTTTATATGTTTTAAGATTCACTCAGGCACCTTCCCTGTGCTGTTGACAGAGAGGTGGAAGATGGATTAGTTCATTATGAAGTTTTTTTTTTTACTGAACTACACTCTTGAGAAATGCCTAAAACGGTCTGCAAGGCGCATTCTTAGATTGTATTCACATCTATGCATTTTGAGTGCTTTTTACATTTTGCAGATTTGCACTACAGTCCAATTAACATTGTTTCCTATGGAACAAGTTCTGTAGTGCAAATCTGCAAAATCCAAAAGGCACTAAAAATGCATAGGTGTGAATCCAGCCTTAGAAGCAATGCTTGAATCACATTGCTTGTTTTATTGAACCAGGGAAGGCTAGCCCCAGTGTGTTGTGTACAAGCATTGCCTTGTTATTGGCATTTGCATGTGTCAAAAATGTGTGAATATTTGAAAAATACAAAGAGTACTTCTGTTTAACAAGTTTGTTTTAGTTTGAAAACATACATACATACTTAAAAAGTGATAATAAATCTAAAAACAAAAATGTATATATTGAAATGTACCAATCCTAAAATGTAGTGTCTGCATTGCTTTTCTTTTTTTAGGCTTTTTTATTTATTTTCACCTGGTGATTTGGCCACTAATATGCTTCCTGTCTTAGACTGTCTCTACTTTGAATGGAGGAGCAATTGATACACCTATGGACAGCAGCTTTGTCAATCAGGGAAGAAGGTAGTATTAGTTGCACAAGCAGATTTCGATGAAAAACCAAACTTCAGCTAACACTTTTAAAGCAGTTACAGCAAAAGTTTTGTCTTTTTTACTTTTGGGATACAATTTTATATAAATTAATAAAATCTGACCATTGTAAGCACCCCTGTCAGCGGTGAATGGTTTGTCTCAACCCCCCAAATGCCACCATTGCTGAACACCTTGGTCTGTTGAAGAAAGTTAAAAAATAAAAGACTTACTGGCTGGATCACCAGGAGAAAATAACAGAAAACAAAGGAAATAATTGCGGCCACCATACCTGTGAAGTGGCATGCTGCAATATATTAAATTTTTGTTTTTAATATTGCTTTAATTGGCTATATTGATATAGCTCCTTAATTCCAACTGTATCCTGTTTTTGAAAGCCAGCACCACCAAAAATGTATAAATAAGGTTTGTGGCTAGAAAGTTGAGTAATATGCTTTCATTTTATATCTTTCAGGTACTCCAATGTTGGGATGCACTAATCACAATTTTTCTATTGTCACACTTATCCAATAATAGTTAAAAATTTGGAAGATCCAGCTGCTGGAAGTTATACTTGCTGGGGGAGGAAGCACGAGTACAAATTTTTACAGAAAAATCTCATTTTTGGAATGTGAGAGATATAACAGGCCATGTTAGTTGAGCTCAAGGGTGATCAACTAAAACTGAAGTATCTATTTTGGAAATGGAAATGGTCTTTAAACCACTTAAGGACCAGGCCTTTTTCTGATACTTGGTATTTTACAAGCTAAAATCAGTATTGTGAATCCGCTGCAGGGATCACTTTTATCTAAAAATCTGAGGGGAAAGAAAATACCGGGATTATGGCATCTAGCTGCAGCCACAACCCCAATATTTAACCAATGGGAATCCCACGATTAAGTCTGGTATGACGAAACATGTCGGGGGCGTGGTTATCTGGCGAACACTGAGCTGACATACACGGAGCTGGGAGGAGGTTTTGGACTAAGAGGACCGGACCATTAAGCTAAAGGCGCCCTATTCAAACAGACCTGCTGTGTGGAACCAGGCGGGACGTACGAGGAGGGGTGAGAGAAAGCGATCCAGTACCTTACTTAAGTCTGCTTTGTCCACCAATGCCCCGACGTATTCAGAGCATTTTGTGAAGTGGAAGTGTGAAGTGATTTTTTTACTCTTTTGAAGTGATTTACTCGTTTTCTGTTCATGTGAGTGCATAAAGAGTGATATTTTTAAAGATTAAAGTGTGTTTACGGTATTACACTATTGGGGGGCTCCCTCTTTGATTTCTTTTGAGGTATATATATGTACATTGAAGTGCCTAAGTGGAGGATATCTAATCGGATGTGCCGGTGTGCTTTGAACCATTTCATGAGAGGTTTTGAAAGCTCCTTTAGCCTGACACGAGAGTGTGAGACTTAACAGCTGGTGAGTGTTTTCACGAAGGGGGATCACAAACACGGATGGTGTGGTGAAGGAGTTACTTTTAAATCGATTTGGACACTGGAGACTTGCTTATGCACTTATTGAAGGACTTTGGAGCCTGGACATGTAATTATTTTCTGGTGGATGGACTATATTCACTTTTTAGATGATTATACCAGTCACTTATTTTTAGATGTGAACCAATACATTCACTTAGTGATGGTGATTTGTACAATTTATGTTATTCGTGTTTATAATTTATAGCACATTGATCCACACAGGATCACTTAGTATTTTAGGTAGTGTGTGCTGATAGGTAACACAGGTAATAGCGCTACGTGCAATCAATTATTTATTTTATGTTTAAAACTAGTTTGAAAGCACCTATATATGTTTGATATTCTTGTGAAAGTAGCAGCTTAGTTTTAGAGTTGGTGTAATTTGAGCGCTGTGATGATACACTAGGTGGAGGGATTGCAATTTGTGTATCCATAGAAATATATAACTAGTCCTTTACTTAACAGTGACCTATGGCCTAGCCTATTAAAATAATAAATGTGCACATTATTTTGTATGTAAAGTTTAATAAAAAAGCTGGTATCTAGGTAAGCTTGGTGTAGTCTATTCTATTGCCAGCATGTTCGCTTCACAGCTAAAGTGGGTAAATGAAAGTGATTGTAAACCTTTACAGACCACTTTTTGCTACAGGTAAGCCTATAGTAAGGCTTACCTGTAGCTACCCAGGATCTCCTAAACCTGGGCAGTTTAGAAGATATCCCCTGTGTCTGCATGTGCCAACGTCATTGGCACATGTGCACTGAAGCAAACTGAAGCAATGGCATGTATGTGCCACTTGCTAGTGTGACGTTACCGGCGGCTCCCGTGCGCATTCACATCATCTCGGCTCCGCCCGATCACAGCATTGGAGCCGCAATACTCGGAAGTAACATCCAGGAGTGATGTCGCCGGCTGGTGCTGTGTACGGGCACCGCAGCGAGGGCTTCGATCTCAGGTCAGTATTACATAATGAGCTAGTATGCTATGCATACTAGCTCATTATGCCTTTGTCTTGAACGTTTTAGTTTTTTTTTTGGGGGGGGGGGGTTTCAAAGTGGGTTTACAACAACTTTAATGCAACCATTTAAGAGGCTGACACATATTTCATGCAATTTATGGTGCAAACACATTTCAGACACATACAGCATTTTCAGGCATTCTAAAGCTCACACTTCTGACAGAGACGAGTGGAAGGGATTATCCATGGCTATATAGGTTTTATTGGATTCAAATTCAAATAATAGATTCATAAGAAACTTCAGCATTAGGTGACATCTGCTGACGCTTTGTGTGTCGATATTCATTTTAGTTGTGAGAATGATTCGATTTTTTCACCCTGCTGTTTATTTGGACAGATGTTCCTTTCATTTACTTTAGGAAATTAAGAGATTTCTCCATCTGGCTTTTAAAAATGTAATACAAAAACAAGCCTGTGGGACTTTTAAAGGCAGAAATTCCTTGACAAATAAATGTAATGTAAATATATTAATGTTTTATTAGAAAAGTTTAAAAATAAATTGCTGACTTATGGGAAGTCACAATAGGATGCATATATCTATTATACAAAAATACAAAGTACAATATCAAGAAACATGTGTATTTATGTATACAGACAACCACTTGAGACTGCCCAGTAATGAACTGACGCTTTTTGAGGTTTGTAGTGATTAAACCTCTTCTTCAGGGGCTAGTGGTTCATTGGTTGTCTGTAGATTAATAAAAAGAAAAAACAAACATAATAAGCAATTATCATACAGAATTTATGAATAGGCATTACATATTGACCATATACTATAATAACAACATGAGATCTAACCATGTTTCTTGAGATGTCAGGAAAAATGCATCCAGTTAAAAGAAATGGGGAGAAGTGTTTCGCTGCCCCAGATCAGCCAAGATGGAAAAACCAGGGGGGTCAGAAATGATGGGCCCAACCCAAAAAAGATCACACACAGAGGGCGTTTAACCTCCAACCAAGAAAGGAGAGGGAGGGAAGTATTTTTTGACCATGCAATGAGCCGGACAGACCCTCCAACAGTCTATAGTAAAAAACATGAAGGATGAAAGAAAAACTTTAGAAAGAATATCCATTTATAAATACAAAAATGGTTTCAAGATGGAATGGTGTAATCTACTATAGAAAAAAGATTGGTCCAATGAAAAACATACCTTGTTGTAGGCTTGAACAACGTGCAGATTTTGAAAGAACAGCATATGTTCCAAACACAGGAGAAAGAGGAACAAGCAGTACCTCACAGAGCTACAAGACAATATACTAATTAATATATAATGCACAAAATAAGGTGCAAAATTTAAAGACTGCATATCCATAAAATATTGGACAGCATTACTGCTCAAAAATATATATGTATAGATTACTGAGCTGATTGTTACTACTACCTCTGGTTTGGGATCACTGGGCCAGCTGCTCCAGAACCAAAGGTGATTGGCGCAGGAGGCCCCCGTGTGCCGAGTGAGCGATCTAAGGAAAGGCCCAAAATATAATGGTCCCCAACTGGCTGTGGCTGAAAAAAGGGGGGCACCAGCAATTCGCCCCAAATACACAGAAGGAAAAGGACAAAAAAGCAGAAAGTGCGTGTGGGTAAACATGTATAGTCAGGAGAAACAAAGAGGAAGATGATACATAAGGGGCAGGGAAATGGAAATTAAAGACGTAAGCCAGACATGAATAAGCATGAATTGCAGTCACATGAAATGCGATTTAGTCAAAACCATAATTTAGAAAAATGCATTAAAAATGAAACACATGTTTCTTGATATTGTACTTTGTATTTTTGTATAATAGATATATGCATCCTATTGTGACTTTCCATAAGTCACCAATTTTTTTTTTACTTTTCTAATAAAACATTAATATATTTTCATTACATTTATTTGTCAAGGAATTTCTGCCTTTAAAGTTCCCACAGAAGAACCTGCTTGTTTTTGTATTCAATTTTCAGGGATGTAGGCACTATCATAACTTATTTTAAAATGTAATAATCTGTGGAACCCTCTGGAAGGATCCTGCAGATAAATTTGGATTTTGTGATACTTGGATTTGCCATATAAAAACTGCATCTGCAGGCTATATGGAATAGCATTTTCTTTAAAGGATAACTTAGTCAAGATAAGAGTTGGTATAACATGTTTTCAGAATCATATTTTCAGGATTTTTTTAAAGGTGATCTTTAAGGCCCCTTTCACATGAGGTAGGTTCTGTTTTCATCAGCAGGAGATCAGCTCACAGATCTCCTGCTGAAAGAAATAGAGTTTAGTTTTCTATGGATGACCAGGAGTAAACAGATTTGTCTACACCCAATCTGACTAACAATAGAGGAGGGATCCCCTTCCATTTTTATTTTCTTTAGAGGACTGGATCAGCCCCGGAGGTAAACAAGCCCATTTACACCCACCTGTCCATATGAATGCATGGACCGTTCAATCAGGTCCACCTGAAAAACTAACAGGTGGATCCTGATAGGATAGCCCGTGTGAAGGGGGTCTAAAAGTGTTATTATGAAAGTCTGAAAAGTTCTCAACAGCGATTTGTAGTCATTGCCACACAAACAGCAATCAGCCATAACATTATGACCACTGTCCTAATATTGAGTAGGTCCCCATTTTGCCACCAAAACCGCCCTGACCCATTGAGGCAAGGACTCCACTAGACAAAACATTGCATTGCCTCCACCTGCTTGCCTTCTACCAATAGAGCATCCTGGTACCATCTTTTCCCCACGTAAGTGACGCACATGCACCTGGACATTCACATGATGTAAAAGAAAAAAACATAATTCATCAGACCATTCCACCATCTCCCATTGTTTCTTTGTCCAGTCCTGATGTTCAGGTGTCCATTGTAGGCACTATTGGCTGTTCACACGTGTCAGAATGGGTACCCTGATCAGTATACAGCAACGCTACCCCATGCACAACAAACTGCAATGTACTGTGTGTTCTGACACCTTTCAATCAAAACCAGCCATCATTTTTTTTTTGCAATTTTAGCTACAATAGCTCTTCTATTGGATCGGACTACATGGGCCAGCCTTCACTACCCACGTGGATCAATGAGCCTTGGTCGTCCATGACCCTGTTGTCGGTTCACAATTTTTCTTTCCATGGACCACTTTTGGTAAGTCCTGACTGCCGCAGACTGGAAACATCCCACAAGAGCTGTAGTTTTGGAGTTGTTCTGACCCAGCCATAAAGCCATTACAATTTGACCCTTGTTAAAGTTATTCATATCCTTTCACTTGCACATTTTTTCTGCTTTCAACACATCAACCTCAGAGAAAAAATGTTTATTTGTTGCCTAATATATTCAATCCCACTTTCAGGCGCCATTGTAACAAGATAATCAATGTTATTCACGTCACCTGTCATTGTTTATATTGTTATGGCTGATTGGTATATGTCCTCTTATTGATCTGGTAAGACACAATTAGTCCGTTAATGAACAGCACGTAATAGAGCACCTTGTCTGAATATATCCAGATCGTTCTGGTTACTTATTTTTTTTCTTTAAACGTGTTTATTAAAGATGTGGCAAAGCATACACAGTATCTCACAAAATTGAGTAAACCCCTCAAATTTTTGTAAATATTTTATTATATCTTTTGGATGCCAACCCCATCAAATCCTTCTCTGCATCTATTACCTTTTGTACCACCACCCCCTCCCTTTAGAATGTAAGCTCTACGAGCAGGGCCCTCCTGTACCTTTTGTACTGTACTGTACTGTACTGTAATTGTGTTGTCCCCCCCTATACATCGTAAAGTGCTGCCTAAACTGTTGGCACTATATAAATCATGTATTATAATAATAATAATAATTTTTTTATGTGACAACACTGAAGAAATTACACTTTGATACAATACATACATGTAAAGTAGCACATGTACAGTTTGTATAACAGTGTCAATTTGCTGTCCCCTCAAAATAACTCAACACACAGCCATTAATGTCTAAACCGCTGACAACAAAACTAAGTACACCCCTAGGTGAAAATTTACCCTCCCCAATGTCATGTGACCTATTAGTGTTAAAAGATCTCAGGTGTGAATGGGGAGCAGGTGTGTTAAATTTGGTGTTATCACTCTCACTCTCTCATACTGGTCACTGGAAGTTCAACATGGCACCCCATGGCAAAGAACTCTCTGAGGATCTAAAAAGAAGAATTGTTGCTCTACATAAAGATGGCCTAGGCTATAAGAAGATTGCCAAGACCCTGAAACTGAACTGCAGCCAGGTGGCCAAGACCATACAGCAGTATAACAGGACAGGTTCCACTCAGAACAGGCCTCGCCATGGTCAAACAAAGAAGTTGAGTGCACGTGCTCAGCGTCAAATCCAGAAATTATCTTTGGGAAATGGACGCATGAGTGCTGCCAACATTGCTGCAGAGGTTGAAGGGGTGAGGGTCAGCCTGTCAGTGCTCAGACAATACACTGCACACTGCATCAAATTGGTCTGCATGGCTGTCATACCAGAAGTCCGCAAACAGTTTGCTGAAGACAAGCAGACTAAGGACATGGATTACTGGAACCATGTCCTGTGGTCTGATGAGACCAAGATAAACTTATTTGGTTTGGATGGTGTCAAGTGTGTGTGGCGGCAACCAGGTGAGAAGTACAAAGGTGTCTTGTCTACAGTCAAGCATGGTGGTGGGAGTATCATAGTCTGGGGCTGCATGAGTGCTGCCTGCACTGGGGAGCTACAGTTCATTGAGGGAACCATGAATGCCAACATGTACTGTTACATACTGAAGCAGAGCATAATCTCCTCCCTTTAGAGACTGGGCCGCAGGACAGTATTCCAACATGATAACAACCCCAAACACACCTCCAAGACAACCACTGCCTTGCTAAAGAAGCTGAGGGTAAAAGTGATGGACTGGCCAAGCATGTGTCCAGACCTGAACCCTATTGAGCATCTTTCAGGCATCCTCAAGCAGAAGGTGGGGAGCACAAGGTCTCTAACATCCACCAGCTCTGCGATGTCCTCATGAAGGAGTGGAAGAGGACGCCAGTGGTAACCTGTGAAGCTCTGGTGAACACCATGCCCAAGAGGGTAAGGCAGTGCTGGAAAATAAGGGTGGGCACACAAAATATTGACACTTTGGGCCCAATTTGGACATTTTCACTTAGGGGTGTACTCACATTTGTTGTCAGCCGTTTAGACATTAATGGCTGTGTGTTGAGTTATTTTGAGGGGACAGCAAATGTACACTGTTATACTAGCTGTACACTCACTACTTTACAGTGTATCAAAGTGGAATTTCTTCAGTGTTGTCACATGCAAAGATATAATAAAATGTTTAAAAAAATGTGAGGGTGTACTTACTTTTGTGAGATACTGTATATAGACATTAAATGATTTAACGATCAACTACATATATTGATAACAATAGATAACCAATACAAAGTAAAAGAATGACTGTATAATATCAATAAGTATTATACGAAGGCTGGTGTGAATACAGTTTACCACAAATGCAAAAGTATGATATGATAGGATGATGTCTCAAGCCACAGTTTTTTTATTAAAGAGAAAAATAAAAAAGAAAGAAAATAAAAGAAGAAAGAGAAGAAAACTCATAGAAATTAGGTAGGAGTCCGAGAGCGAGTATAATAAAATGCCCTAAATCGAACTACATCATGGGAAGGACAGCTATAATTGAGGCAAATTCAAAAATGTTTTCCAAGCATGCCACACTTCCCAAAATGTTATATATTTTTTGTTGGTGATAGCCAATGCCTCTTCCATCCACATACTGTCATTGGATTCCGTCTGGTCACTTCTAAACTGTCACATTGGTATGTTTCATGAAATCCATTTGCTGGAATGAAGAAATACAAAAAATCACAAATCGATATCAATCTGACTTTAATAGCCGGTTCACACCAGAATGCGGTGTGGGAAACCCTGTGTGTAGCAGGAGTGTGTGACGGAGTGCAGAGGTCAAGAGTGCATATGAATGAATGAATGAATGAAATACTTGTATAGCGCACAATGCGAACTGAATCGCCTCTAGGCATATAGACACAGTGAAGGGCTACATCACAGTGCCCCCCTCAAAACACATGGAAACACTGGGTCTAGGGCAGCTACCTCCCCTCCGCCTGAAAGGTGGACCTTTTGGCAACCCACCCTCACTTCCCAGTATTGCTGCTTTCTTCTGACCATTGCCCACAGTAGGCTGGTACTGGAATCAGAAGAAAGTAGAATCCAGCTGGCACAGTCCTTACTCTCTCTGTATGACAGGAGTGACGTTGCATCCACTCCTCTCAATCAGCACTGCAAGCAGTCAGGGAACTGAACCAAGTTGCCAAGTAGATTACCTTAAAAGGCACTTCATTTAATAAATAAGGATACATATGGGGAACCTTTTTTTCTGGGGTCAGCCTCCTGAAAATGGGGACTGGCGGCAGAACTTTGGGACGCATGGTCAACCCAATAGATCAAACATTTGTGTTGCTATAACACTGAGTTGTATTGAAGAAAAGATTCAAAGCATTAATTGACTTAAATTGACTTTAAAACCTTAAATCCCATGTTAGCCCTAAGACATTAAAATATAGGCATTTGTTATTTTCATTATTTGAAAGAAAAGTACAATTCTCGATTTCTCCTTTCTGAAAATAAAAGGTGTCAATGTATAAGCCTACTTAATTTAGGATGATTAGTTCATTATGGTCTTAAATTGCTGGAAAACTTCTTGCCTTTTGAATAATTCAAATGTGAAAGATGCACTGAGACCAAAGAAAGTAGAGAACCACACTGGCATAGATCATTGATCAGCCATTATTAAAAATTCAGGCAATCAGAGCTTCAGTCCACGCATGAAGACACCACAATTAGTTATTTTAGTTTAATAGTTAAGTCTGAGAAATTAATATGTGAAATATTTTTTGACATATAGCATAAGAATAAAAAAATGAATTATCTGTACATTTGCAAATGTAAGTCATTTAAATGCCAAGATGTGGTAAGTTATTGTTGAAATATAATAGGAAAACAAAGTACATGTGTTATTTACCACTTACCTATAGAAGAAATAGAATTCATTTTTTTTTTTAAGAAGACAAAAGTCCAATGCTATATTTTTTTTTATAATCAAGGTTTTATTAAAGTTTTACAATACAAAGGTGAAAAAAACAGCAGAGGTCACATACTTGAGGAGTACACTGTACATAACCAGAAATAAACGGTTCCTTTGTACAAAATCCCCAGATTCTGTTGTACTATAACCAGTGTTGGTCATCTTACTTTAAAAAAGTAATTAGTTAAGTTACAAATTACTTCTCCCAAAAAGTAATTGCGTTACTACATTGAAAAGTAAATAGTTACTCAGCAAAGTAACTGTGACTTTTTTTTTTATATTCTATAGACGGGACTAGCGAAGGAAGTGAATGTCTCCTCCATCGGTGAGATTGACACCTCACGATCCCTGTCGCCTGGTATGCATTTAAAGAGGAACCCCTACGCCGAAAAAACGGCGTGGGGGTCCCCCCAAGGTCCATAGCAGTCCCTTATCTGAGCACGCAGCCCGGCCGGTCAGGAAAGGGGGTAGGGACAAGCGAGCGCCCCCCCCTCCTGAACCATACCAGGCCGCGTGCCCTCAACATGGGGGGGTGCTTTGGGGAAGGGGGGCCCTGTGGCCCCTCCACCCCAAAGCACCTAGTCCCCATGTTAATGAGGACAAGGGCCTCTTCCCAACAACCCTGGCCATTGGTTGTTGGGGTCTGCGGGCGGGGGGCTTATCAGAATCCGGGAGTCCCCTTTAATAAGGGGGCCCCCAGATTTCAGCCCCCTACCCTATGTGAATGAGTATGGGGTACGAAGTACCTCTACCCATTCACCTGGGGAAAAAAGTGTTAGTACCCATTCCCCTGGGGAATAAAAAAAACACAACACAGGTTTTTAAAGTACTTTATTAGACAGCTCCGGGGGTCTTCTCCCAACGTTGGGGGTCTTCTCACCAGGCTCCTCCGCTATCTTCTGCTCTTTTACCGCTAGCTCTTTTACTAGCGGAGGAGCCCAGCTTTTTCCTTCGTCGCCACCGCTGTTCGGGGGTCTTCTTCCGACTTTGGGGGTCTTCTTCCAACTTCGGGGGTCTTGTCCCACTCTTCGCTTCTTCTGTCAGGCCTCCACTCTCTTCTTAGAGCTCTTTTACTAGCGTTGGCGCTGTCTTGTCGCTGCCGCCTTCTTCTTCTTTTCTTCTTCTTCTTCTTCCTTCTGATGTTGACAGGAGGCTCTCTCCGGCCGTTGTGTTTTCTTTTTTATTAACACTTTTTTCCCCAGCTGAATGGGTAGGGGTACATCATACATTCACTTCCTTTGCTAGTCCCGTCTACCTGGTCCCGGGCGGTAGATGTAATTGCGGTAACACCGCCAAAGTAATGGGAACCGCGTTACCATGAGAGGAAGAGTAATCAGTTAGATTACTCGTTAACCTCTAAAGTAACTGTGTTAAGTAACTCGGTTTATTTTAACTGAGTTACTTACATCACTGACTATAACATGAATCCAGTACTGTGTAACTTAGTAGAGCACAAGGGTAGATTTACTAAAACTGGGGCACTCAGAACCTGGTGCAGCTGTGAATGGCAGCCAATCAGCTTCTAACCTCAGCTTGTTCAATTAAGCTTTGACAATAAAACCTGGAAGCTGATTGGTTTCTATGCAGAGCTGCTCCAGATTTTGCGCTCTCCAGTTTTTGTAAATCTCCCCCTTAGCCCTCAATATAGCCCAAGTAATGGGTAAGTGGTATATAATACCGGAGCGCTATACCAAAATGAACATAAAGTGCTCTGGTGCTATAATTGACAAACCTTATTAATTATACATTCATGTACATAGATTGCTTATTTATACAAAAAAATATCAAACAAAATCCATGTGATTGAAGAAAAAATGTTTTGCTCTGAAGTGAATGGATTCTTTAAACCGTCACCACCTAGTGAATGCACCTGGTGAATAAAAGCAGGTGGCCTACTGACCAACTCACCATGAAAAGATAGTTCAGGTGTAGCTTTGGCAGATTATGGAACTGCCGCCCTTGATGGAAACACTTTGCTTTTGATATGCTAGGAAATGCTGGGTCCATCCAAAAAAAGCTCAGCAAAGATGCTAAAAGAGCAAAGCCATAGCGTAATATTGTTTAATAAAAGTTTCTATGACATAACAAAAATAAAACAGCCAAGTGGCCTCTTACATTAAAAAGTGCTTTGCCTTGGCACTGGAGGTTGTAAGCATATCAGATTGAGTGTGCTATGAGCTGCCCATTCCGCTGCCACAATCGGCATGCGCTCCACCGCCTGAACCAGAGAAACCGGAAGCCCGGTTTCTCTGGTTCAGGCGGTGGAGCGCATGTGTAGTGTGTTGCGGCTGCTCATAGAGAGACAGATAGGCAGAGACAGTGTCTTCATTTCTTTTGAACCTAGTGCAATTACAGTCGGTGTATTGTGCCCCCTGCACAGTGTACACCTGAAGCTACCCCAATTGCTGGTGTTGTTCTGGTCCTATACCACAGGTAGCTGCAGCAGTTACAGTCGGTGTATTGTGCCACCTGCACAATGTACACCTGAAGCTACCAACAATTGCTTGTGTTGTTCTAGTCCTATACCACAGGCAACTGCAGCAGTTACAGTGTACTGTGCCACCTGCACAGTGTACACCTGAAGCTACCCCAATTGCTGGTGTTGTTCTGGTCCTATACCACAGGCAGCTGCAGCAGTTACAGCTGGTGTATTGTGCCACCTGCACAGTGTACACCTGAAGCTACCCCAATTGCCCATGTTGTTCTAGTCCTATACCACAGGCAGCTGTAGCAGTTACAGTCAGTGTATTGTGCCCCCTGCACAGTGTACACCTGAAGCTACCTCGATTGCTCATGTTCTTCAGATCCTATACAACAGGCAGGCAGCTGCAGTAATTACAGTCGGTGTACTGTGTCATCTGCTCAGTATGTGTCACGTACCTGGTGGTAGAGCCCGACTTGCAGGAGGAGACCTCTCTTGTGGCTCCGACTCAAGGGCCCTGGTAGTGTATACAGGTAACACAAGAGTCAAGAGTGGCACGAGTGCCTGGCAGGATCAACAGCTGGATCAGGGGATGGCTGGAACCGGAAAGGAACAGGATCAGCAGGCAGGTGCAGGAAGCTGAAGCAGAGCGGCAGGCGGAGAGGCTGGACCAGGACACCAATGCAGGAACTCTGGCAGAGGCAGGACTTCAGGTAGGTGCTGGAACCACTACTGGAGGTAGAGCAGCAGACGGCACTGGAACAGGAGGCTGGAAGCAGAGCAGTCAGACAAGCCTGGTCGGAGGTCAGGCAGTCAGCGGAGGTACCAAGGATCAAGCAGGTGGATGGTCGGACGAGCCGGGTCGGTAAACAGGCAGGCAGCAGAAGTACCGAAGGATCAAGCAAAGGGGAAGTCAGACAGGCCGGGGTCAGATGCAGGCGGATAGCAGGAGTAGTAGGTAAACAAGCCGGGTCAACAGGTCACAGAAGGCAGGTTCTCAGAATCAAGGTATTCGCACGCTGTAGATCAGACAGCAAGAACTGGATGTGACCAACTGAGTTAAATAGCCCGCCTGGCGCCAACAGGCGCACACACGCTCGCACGACTGCACGCACCTGTGGGCACGCGCGGCGGAAGGTCCGGACTGACCATTGCTGGCAGGATCCTCGTGACAACGGGCCACCACTCACAGCAATAGTCATCCCCCGATCCACCTTGAATATGTGGTTGGAGGAACTGGGTCATTTGTTTTCATTCAATCCACTTGTTGAATAACAAAAAAAAGATTAATAGATGACCTGCTGTCTCAGACATCCTTCCTGGGCTTCAGAGGGTGTGGATCACAGCTTCTGTGTCCTATGTGGTGCAAACGAGTTTCATTGAGCCAGAAGTGTGGCTTCTGTATTAATAGCACTCCTCTTCCTGAGACTGCACAGAACTTCCCTGCACTGCACACCTCTATATGACACCAGAGGGGGCAGGGCATTTACACAGCCAGGGCCTGCCTAGGGCACCCAGCCACTTGTGTTCCTGCTCTCTTCACTCTGCAGCAAGCAACTAAGTCTCAGCATCAGCAGGCAGCCGCCGCTCTGTGTCACACATAGTGTCAGAGGCGCAGGACTGTGTCTGTATCTCATCTCTCCAATGAATGGAAGCAAGCAAACATTCATTGATGGACGCTGGTAGGCTGCATTTGATGGGCGCTGGTGAGGCTGCATTGATTGGCGCTGGTGAGGCTGTATTTGATGGGCACTGGTGAGGCTGCATTGATGGGTGCTGGTAAGGCTGCATTTGATGGACGCTGGTGATGTAGCATTTATGGGCACTGGTAAGGCTGCATTTGATGGGCGCCGGTGAGGCTGCATTTGATGGGCGCTTCATTAAAAAGGTGGGGTTTACATGGGCAGGGGAAAGGGGGTGGAGTCAGGGGTGGAGCCAGGGGCGGCAAAATTAGGTTTTGCCTAGGGTGTCAAATATCCTTGCATCAGCCCTGTACACAGCCACTCTAATCTCATGGATGAGGCTCCAAATGAAGCTCAAACTGGTGGCCTGTAGTCACGTGCTGCACATTATAGCTGCTCTTCTGCAGTAGCCCCTCTCTCTGCTACTCTCTAGGTGGTAGGAGAGGATTTGGGGAGGGAGGAGAGCTCTCTATTGGAAAGGGGTGTGATCAGCTCTGTGCTTGAAGCTGGGGGTGTTAGTTATATGTGAGAAAGGGGTGGGAGGGGGCTGAGCTCTGTACTGAAATCTGGGGGTGAACGGGTGGGTTATTAGGAAGAGTTCTGTACTGGGGTGCAAGGGGATGGGGAGAATTTAGGGGTAAACTATTTTTGTTTATAAACTGGCTTGTGAAATATGCATTCAACCCTGCCCTTTGTATGTATTGCACTCCTCAATCTTGCACTCTATATGTAGCGTACCCCTCAATAGTGATGGACGAACTTCCGACGGGACGTTTCGCGAACGCGAACCGCGAACGCGGCCAAAAGTTTGCGAACTGCAAAGTTCGCGGCGGACCCCATTGACTTTAATGGCAGGCGAAGGTTAATAACCTCCAGGTCATATTTTCAGCCACAAAATACTTACTAGCTGTGCACACATAGTCCCACAACATGGACACTGACATAACAAAAGTACTAAGTCAATCTGGGATCGACAACGACAAACATTTTTTTTTATCTGTGAAATTTTGACAATTCAGGAGCGCATGAAGGCCATGGAGGAGAGGCAGGTTCAGGGCAGGCTATGAAGGGGGGGCAGGAGATGAACTGTGCCACAGTCAGGGCAGCGCCAGTGTCCCAGTGTGCCAACCTGTGCTTGAGCCCCTCCCTCTGCCCGGCCCTTACCCCCACCTATGCAGGGCTCCACTGCGGTGGTCCGAAGGTGCCAGTCCAGTGCTGATCCTCAGCCATGGTGCTGACACTGTCTGCTGATTGACTTCTCCACTGCTATAAACCTCACTGATAGCAGCATTGAGATAGAACACTGACACCAGCACCGCTACAGAGACTGAGCAGTGACACAGTGCAGTGCAAACTGTCCCTTAGTCCTTACTCTGATAAAAGACAGCTGCAGAATCGGTCAACACTCAGCTCAGCAGTCAAGTATAATAGGCTTTCTATATTTGAAAGAAAGTATATTATATGTGTACAACCCTATATACTGTACACCTATACCAGTCCTTAAAAGGATCTTTGTGGACCTAGTAGCCAGTGATTTGCAGACTGTCCCTCAGTCCCTACACTGATAAAAGACAGCTGCAGAATTGGGCAGCAATCAGCTCAGCAGCACAGCAGTCAAGTATAATAGGCTTTCTATATTTGAAAGAAAGTATATTATACGTGTACAACCCTATATACTGTACACCTATACCAGTCCTTAAAAGGACCTTTGTGGACCTAATAGTAATAGCTAGTGATTAAACTGACTGTCCCTGCTTCACACAGAGTTCTGTCCCTACACTGACAAAAGACAGCTGCAGAATCGGTCAGCAGTGCACTCAGCAATCAACAGCACAGCAGTCAGCAGCAGTGCACCAGAACCCTATATACTGTACACCTATACCAGTCCTTAAAAGGACTTTTGTGGACCTAATAGCTAGTGATTTGTGTCACTACAGTCTGTCCCTGCTCCATACAGCAACCTCTCTCTACACTGACAAAAGACAGAATGTAAAATGGCCGCCAGATCAGGTCTATTTATAAGGTAGGGGAATGTCCAATTGTCCATGTGCTGAAATGTCTCAATTGGCTGTCCTGTACCCCATGATGGATGTGTCATCATGGGTCAAAGTTCTTTCACAATGTAAACGCATATGTCCGCTGCACGAACAGTGCCAGAAGTCTGCCGGTTTGGCAAATCGTAAACGCGCAAAATTTGCCGCAAACCGACCACAGGGCAAACCGCAAGGCCATCCCTACCCCTCAACCCTGCACACGATATATATCGCATGCCTCCATCCTGCATCTGTGCATAGCACACTCCTCAACTCTGCACTCTGTACATAGCCCACTCCTCAACCCTGCACTTTGTATGTAGCACACTCCTCAACCCTGCTATCTGTACATAGCGCACGCCTCAACCCTGACTCTGTATGTTGCGCACTCCCCAACCCTGCACACTGTATGTAGCGCACTCCTCAACCCTGTACACTGTACATAGCACAATCCTCAATCCTGCACACTGTACATAGTGCACTCCCCAACACTGCACTCTGTATGTAGCGCCCTCCTCAACCCTGCACTCCATCCATAGTGCACTCCTCAACCCTGCACTGTGCACACATTGCACTCCTCAACCCTACATTTTGTATGTCGTGCACTCCTGAACCCTGCACTCTGTACACAGTGTAATCCTCAACCTTGCACTCAGTACACAGCGCACTCTTTAACTCAGCACTCTGTATGTAACGCATTTCTCCACGCTGCACTCTGTGCAAAGTGCACTCCTCAACCCTGCACTCTGTACACAATGCACTCCTCATCCATGCACTCTATACACAGCAACTCCTGAACTCTGCACTCTGTACACAGCACACTCCTCAACCCTACACCACTCTGTACACAGCTCACTCCTCAACCTTGCACTCTGTACACAGCATGTATCACACTCCTAAACCCTGCACTCTGTGCGCAGTGCACTTTTGAACCCTGCATTCTGTACATAGCATACTCCTAAAATGTAACAATGCCTAACTGTTACTGCAAATTGGCCACCCCCACCATTTGATGTGACAGGACCCTGCACCCCCCCTTCCCTTGAGGGCAGAGTTCATTCACATTTTTCCAAGAAAAAAATCCCTGTGCATAATGTCTGTTAAATGTTATGGTTCGGTGGACGTTTCTGCGGTGATGAGCTCTCTCCATCTGACTCCTCCCACAGACCAGTGCTGACCAAGATAAAAAGACCAGGGGTGGTCATGTGACCGATTTTTATCTTTCCATTTTTAAGGTAGAAATTATCAGATGAATGTAAAAAAAAGCAGAACAAAGCAACACATATTGCAGTGTATAAACAAGTTGATTGCTGCAAATTGGGAATCTGCTTTATTTTAAAAGCTTGGAAGGAGCTCTCTCTTTTGGATCTTGATTATATTTGGTCCAATGGGAAAGTACCTTATTTTATTTTTTTAGCAGAGTATTTTAGTACTTTTCAGTGTGACATTTCTACTAATATTTTTAGATCACAAACTGCTTTTAGTATATTTTAATTCAGAAGATGTACAAAGGGTTAACTGAGGACTATGGAAGTTAAAATGAAGGCAAACAACCAGACATTAAAGTTTTTTTCATAAGATCAGGTAAAAAGAAGAGAAAATAAAGGAAACTGTGGCTTTATATGCTTAGTAAGAAATTGTCTGTGCTTTATAAGATGAAAGGTATTGGTTTTGTCGTTGAAAATTATATCTTAAACTTGAAAGCTGAATTTAATAAGGTACTGGAGCACAAATGTAAAAAAATGCTTTTTAGTGTTTTTTTTATTTTTATGTACAACATCTGAATAAAATGCTTTAGGTTTCTTTTTGAAGAAAATAAAGTTTATAAAGACAGTATTAACTTTTAGCTTACATTCAGAATCATACCTTCATATGCTGAAGTGGCTTTTTTATTTAACCAGCAACTTTTTATTGAATAATGATAATTTGCATGAAATTACTTAATGACTTAGATTTTAAAGGAGAAGTAGGGACAAAACTATTTTGGACAGACTTATCCTGTGGGTCCCGGAGGTGCTCCAGTTTTCAGCCGAACGCAGGCTACAGTCCGCTGTCGGCTGACATCACTCAGCCGGTCCAGGCTCCGGATCGATCCCGATATTAATGTTGGAATCCACCCAGATGCTTGGACCGGCAGTTGGCTCAGCCTCTTAGGAAGTTACTGAGCTAGGTCCTGAGTCAGCTGTTCCTGCTCCCTCCACAGCCCTGGTACTGGACTAGAAATAGACAAAAAAATTACAGTGGGCTTTAATTATATTTTTTGCTTCTGTCTGCATCCTGTATATTTTGTAGCTTCACAATTCTGTATTAAACATTTAGTATGAACACCTGCATTCCACTTGTGATCTAGTGCTAATTCCTTAAAGTGGAAATGCAATTATTTTAGTAAATATAAACTGCAAAATATATTTTCTCATCAACAGTATATAGAAGTCTTGTGACTTCTATCAGTGGCTGGTTAAAGCTTGTAGGATGAGTTTTCATTCTACTCTACTGTCCTATGAGGCTGCAGGTCCCCTGACCCTCTGTCTGAACAGTGCTGATTGGCCCTAGGCCAATCACATGCACCCTGCCCTGTGCTATAGGCAGATGGATTGGTAACTGTGGAAGAAGGGGAGTATCAAATAAGACAGGATGTGTTAACCCAAAAACGTAAACACACATGCGTATGGGTATGTGTGTATATATATCTATCTATCTATATGTAGAAATATATATATCTATCTATATACAGTGCCTTGCAAAAGTATTTACCCCCTTGGCTTTTTACCTATTTTGTTACATTACAGCCTTTAGTTCAATGCTTTTTTTATCTGAATTATATGTGATAGATCAGAACACAATAGTCTAAGTTGGTGAAGTAAAATTAGAAAAATATATACATAAAACTATTTTTCAGAAATAAAAAAATGATAATTGACATGTGCGTATGTATTCACCCCCTTTGTTATGAAGCCCATAAAAAGCTCCGGTGCAACCAATTACCTTCAGAAGTTACATAATTAGTGAAATGATGTCCACCTGTGTGTAATCTAAGTGTCAAATGATCTGCCATTACATACACACATCTCTTTGAAAGGCCCCAGAGGCTGCAACTAACCAAACACTGCCATGAAGACCAAGGAACTCTCCAAACAAGTAAGGGACAATGTTGTTGAGAACTACAAGTCAGGGTTAGGTTATAAAAAAAATATCCAAATCTTTGATAATCTCTAGGAGCACCATCAAATCTATCATAAACAAATGGAAAGAACAGGGCACAACAGCAAACCTGCCAAGAGATGGCCATACACCAAAACTCACGGATTGGGCAAGGAGGGCATTAATCAGAGAGGCAGCGCAGAGACCTAAGGTAACCCTGGAGGAGCTGCAGAGTTCTACAGCAGAGACTGGAGTATCTGTACATAGGAAGACAATAATCTGTATGCTCCATAGAGTTGGGCTTTATGGCAGAGTGGCCAGAAGAAAGCCATTACTTTCAGAAAAAAAAAATGACACATTTTGAGTTTGTGAAAAGGCATGTGGGAGACTCACAAAATGTATGGAGGAAGGTGCTCTGGTTTGATGAGGCTAAAATTAAACTTTTTGGCCATCAAAGAAAACAATATGTCTGCCACAAACCCAGCATATCACATTATCCAAAGTACACCATGCCCACAGTGAAACATGTGGTGGCAGTATCATTCTGTGGGGGTGTTTTTCACCAGTCGGGACTGGGAAACTGGTCAGATTTGAGGGGAAAATGAATGGTGCTAAATACAGGGATATTCTTGAGCAAAACCTGTACCACTCTGTGTGTAATTTAAGGCTAGGGTAGAGGTTCGCCTTCCAGCAGAACAATGACCCCAAACACACTGCTAAAGCAACACTTGAGTGGTTTAAGGGGAAACATGTAAATGTGTTGGAATGGCCTAGTCAAAGCCCAGACCTCAATCCAATAGAAAATCTGTGGTCAGACTTAGATTGCTGTTCGCAAGAGCAAACCATCCAACTTGAAGGAGCTAGAACAGTTTTGCAAGAAGAAATGGGCAAAAATCCCAGTGGTGGTACTCTACAAATATTGACTTTAGGGGAGTGAATAGTTATGCACATTGACTTTTTGTGTTATTTTGTCCTATTTGGTTTTTTGCTTCACAATAAAAAAAAAATCTACAAAGTTGTGGGGCATGTTCTGTAAGTTAAATGATGCAAATCCTCAAACAACCCATGCTGACTCCAGGTTGTGAGGCAACACAACGGGAAAAATGCCAAGGTGGTGAATGTCAGGGCTGGTTTAGCTCTTCCTTCTCTGGACTGGCCGCTCAGCTATCGGCTAATTACCAGCTCTCTTCTCTCTCCACAGTTACCAGCTGTTCCTGATGATGCTCGTCTGACCTGCCTACTTAAAGCCTTCCAGCTCACTTCACCTCTGCATTCGCCTTGGTCACATCACTAGAAACCATCTCCTGCAGTTTGTTTAAAGAGTGGCTTGCTAACATCCCTTCTGGCTCATCCTGCTTGCTGTTGCTCTACTTGGATCCCTGACTTCTGGCCTGGCTGACTACTCGATCTGGTTACTGGACTCTGCCTATGCTTGACTACGCTTTTTCTATTTACCTTTGTATTTTTATTAATAAACAAGTGTGATTTAATTGTACTTCTGTCTCAGTCTGATTAATGGTTTCTAACAGTAGGCGAAGGCCATGAATTCAGAAGGTGCAGTCAATCCACTTGTTGGTAATATTTTTTCCAGTTTGGATGAACAAGATCACCGCATGGATCAGTTTGCCAAGGCATTACAAATGCTCCTGAATCGCACGGCTCACCTGGAATCCCCCACGGTGGCTGCTCCGGTACAACCTGAGTCGCAGGCCATCCCTACTGCTGTGCCAGTCTCTGTGCAGGCACCCGCCTTGAGTATTACCTCTATAAGAGGTATGTCTGGTTCTGCTCTGATTCCCCAGTGATTTGGGGGCGATCCAGTTCAATGCAGAGGGTTTCTCAATCAGGCTGAGATATACTTTGAGATACTGCCCCAGGTGTTTCCCACAGACAGAAGCAAAGTAGGTTTCATGATATCTTTGCTTTCTGAGAGAGCCTTGGCCTGGGCTAACCCTCTTTGGGAGACGCAAAAACCTGTTGTCTTGAGTTACCCTCAGTTTGTGGCCTCCTTTAAAAGGGTATTTGACGTTCCCGCACGCTCCGCTTCTGCTGCCAAGTGCCTCATCTCCATCAAACAGAGTACGAGAACTGTTGCCGATTACGCCATTGAATTACGTACTCTGGCAGCAGAGGTTGCTTGGAACAATGAGGCCCTCGTGGCTGCTTTTTCTCATGGTCTCTTGGATTCCATCAAGGATGAGATAGCAGCCCGAAATATACCCACTGAGCTGGAGAGCTTGATCTCGTTTGCCAGCCTCATTGACTCCAGACTTGCTTGCGGAAGCCTCCTGTACATTTGCCTCCGAGCTTTGTAGTCCCACCCATGCCTCCCTCACCTCCCCTGCCTCCTGGTACTGAGTTGGTCAGTGAAGATGAACCCATGCACCTGGGCTTCACGCGTCTCTCTGTGGATGAGAGAGCCTTTAGGAGGAGGGAGAGATTGTGCCTTTATTTTGGCTAGGCAGGTCAATTTTTGAAGTCTTGTCCTACCGGTCCAGGGAACACCCGAACCTTGAGGTACTGTCATGGACAGACCTTAGGTGGCGTTGTTTCATTCCCAGTTATCCAGAAGGATAAGCCCCTGGTTTTGGTTACCCTTTCTTAGTCTGAGTCGTCCATCGAGATGCAGGCTCTTAACGACTCTGGGGCTGCAGGCCTGTTCATTGATGCTGCATTTGTTTCGCAGCACTCGATTCCACTGCAGCTGCGTGACACTCCACTTGCCATTGAGGCTCTTGACGGGAGACCTTTACAGCCTGCCCATGTGACTCATGAGACGGTTCCATTGTCCATGGCCATAGGGGCTCTTCACCATGAGATAATCCAATTCCAAGTTATTTCCTCATCCAGTTTTCCACTGGTTATTGGTTATCCTTGGTTACAGAGGCACAACCCCTCTTTTGATAGGCTCCATGCTGAGGTTCTCTCCTGGTCACCACAATGCAGTGAGACATGCCTCCTGAAGGTATCCAAGGTCCTGTGCACCTCTTCACTCCCCTCTCTGCCGGAGGAGTACCGATGTCTTTGATAAAGGTCAAGCCGGTAGTTTGCCTCCACACTGGTCTTATGATTGTGCAATTGACCTTCAACCTGATGCTATACCTCCTCGTGGCCAGGTCGGTCTTGGAGGATAAGGCCATGGAGGAGTATGTTGCTGACGTACTTTCTTGAGGTTTCATCCGCAAATCCTCGTCTCCTGCTGGTGCTGGTTTCTTCTTTGTGAAAAAGAAGAGTGGTGAACTGAGACCTTGTATAGATTATAGGTGTCTCAATCGTGTCACGATTAAAAATGCCTACCCGATTCCATTGATTACAGAGTTATTTGACCACCTCAAGGGAGCAACGGTTTTCACAAAGCTTGACTTGAGAGGGGCATACAATCTCGTGCACATTAAGGAGGGCGACAAGTGGAAAACTGCATTTAATACCAGAACAGGCCATTATGAATACCTGGTAATGCCTTTTGGCCTTTGTAACGCCCCCGCAGTTTTCAAGGAATTTATTAACGATTTCCTCCGAGATTTGTTGCAGTTGTGTGTGGTGGTTTATCTCAATGATATCCTCATATTTTCCAAGTCCCTGGAGAGCCACCACACAGATGTCTGTCGTGTGCTTCAGAAACTAAGAGAGAACAATCTCTATTGTAAACTGGAGAAGTGCGAGTTCCATCGTGAACAGATTACATTCCTGGGCTATGTCATTTCCACTGCTGGTTTTTAGATGGACCCCGAGAAACTTTCGGCAGTCCTACAGTGGCCTTGACCCGTGGGTTTATGTCCTCTGCAGCGTTTCCTGGGCTTTGCCAACTACAATCAGAAGTTTATTCATAACTTCTCGTCTCTGGTCAAGCCCCTGACTGATATGACCAGAAAGGATGGTAACCCACAGAGTTGGTCTTCGGAGTCCATAAAGGCCTTTGAGACTCTCAAGGCTGCCTTTATTTCTGCTCCTGTGTTGGCACATCCTGATCCTACATTGCCTTTTATCCTAGAAGTTGATGCTTCTGAGACTTGAGTTGGCGCCCTTCTGTCTCAATGTCCTAACTCTGAGAGTGCTATGCATCTGTGTGGCTACTTTTCCAAGAAATTGTCACCTGCTGAGTGCAATTATGAGATTGGTGACAGAGAGCTGTTGGCGATCATTTTAGCCCTGAAAGAATGGAGACATCTCCTTAAAGGTACCACTGTGCCTGTTCTTAGCCTCAGACAAGAATGTAAGATTCTTATGGTCAGTGAGAATAAGTGACTCTCTCCCAGAAGGTTGTGATGGGCTCTTTTCTTGTCGAGCTTTAATTACATTGTCTCATTCTTACCCGGTACTAAGAAAGTAAGGGCTGATGCCTTGTCACAACAATTTTCCTCCACTTCCAAATCGGAGTCGGTTCCGGTTCCAACAATCCCTCCTGATCGTATTATGGCTACAGTTTGCACCAGTCTTACTTCTCCTTTGTGTGACAAAATTCTTGCTGCTCAGGTCCATGCTCCTCCTGATAAACCTTGTGACCGCTCCTTTGTCCCAGACACCTTCCAGTGGGCCTCCTACAACCCATACCCAATGGAGAGAGGCCCTGGACTCACCTGTCTATGGATTTCATTGTGAAGTTGCCCAACTCCCAAGGCAACACTGTTATCCTTATGGTGGTTGATCGGTTCTCAAAGATGTGTCATTGTATTCCACTTAAGAAGTTGCCCACCTCTAAGGAACTGGCTTGCATTTTTGCTCGGGAGAGCTTTCGCTTACATGGGCTACCCAAGGTGATTGTCTCGGACAGGGGCAGTCAGTTTGTCTCCAGGTTCTGGCGAGCCTTTTGTGCACAGTTGGGAATCCAGCTTGTGTTCTCTTCTGCGTACTACCCACAGTCTAATGGGGCTGCGGAACGAGCCAATCAGTCCTTGGAGCAATTCCTACATTGCTATATTTCTTACCATCATAACAACTGGTCTGACCTATTACCTTGGGCAGAGTTTGCTCACAACAGTGCCTTGAATTCTGCCTCCCGATTATGGTTTCCAACCTTCCATGTTACCTGACTTCTTTGTTCCGCAGAGTATTCCTGCGTTAGAGGAGCATCTCTGTGGTCTTCGTTCCACTTTGGTACTGTCAGGTCACCTTGAGGCGAGGTGACAGATGCACACCGTAGGGATCAGGTGTGCACCGCAAGGTTGTGGACCCTACGGCTGACTGCTGCGGACAGGAGACAGGTCCCACCGCGGTTAGAGCGTAAGATTTCCTGGGGCGTGGAGTCTAAGAGCCAGCAGGTGTTCACCAGAGCCTTGAGTGGTGAGGATGGACTTGGCTGCAACTGGCTCCAGGTCGCGACCCCCAGGGTCCCCCAGCTCACACCCACAGTAGGCAACAGGAGGATATGGATGGTGAGGGACAAAGCCAAGGTCAGGGCCACAAGCAGACAGGAATAGTCAGGGACACACCAAAAGGTCAGGATCACAGGCAAACAGGGATAGTCAAAGACACGCCAAAGTCGGTAACGGAACAACAGAAGAGCACACGGCAGGTAACAGGAAGCTAACACACAAAGGAATACACAATGGTTGATCAGCAGGGATGGCCTGCAGTGCACAGGTTAATATAGAGTTCTCTGATAGTGATGGACGAACTTCCGACGGGACGTTTCGCGAAAGCGAAATGCGAACGGACCCAAACGTTCGCGAAACCGAACGTTCGCCGCGGGCCCCATTGACTTCAATGGGAGGCGAACTTTGCAAACCTTCATGTCGAATTTGCGGCCACGTGGTAATTATTAGGGGGTAAAACGTAGTCCCACCATCTGGACAATGACATAATACATGTATGAGGTGAATTTGGGATCGATAACTACAAGCATTTTTATTTTATTTGGGAAATTGTTCTAACAATTCAGGACTATGGAGCTAATGAAGGCAATGGAGGAGAGGGAAGGTCAGGGACCAGGGTAGGCAAAGAAGAGGGTGCAGGAGATGATCACCAGCAGCGTGACATACCGGAATGACACATGCACCGTGATAGAGGCATCTGACAGCAGCACCGTAATACAGAGCACTGACAGCAGCACCGTGACATACAGCGCTGACAGCAGCACCGTGACATACAGCGCTGACAGCAGCACCGTGACATACAGCGCTGACAGCAGCACCGTGACATACAGCGCTGACAGCAGCACCGTGACATACAGCGCTGACAGCAGCACCGTGACATACAGCGCTGACAGCAGCACCGTGACATACAGCGCTGACAGCAGCACCGTGACATACAGCGCTGACAGCAGCACCGTGACATACAGCGCTGACAGCAGCACCGTGACATACAGCGCTGACAGCAGCACCGTGACATACAGCGCTGACAGCAGCACCGTGACATACAGCGCTGACAGCAGCACCGTGACATACAGCACTGACAGCAGCACCGTAAGCAGCCCCAGGAGGAAGTCAGCACAGCACAGGGATGGTGTGATCCCCTCATAATAAGAACCCCCAGGAGGAAGTCAGCACAGCACAGGGATAGTGTGATCCCTTCATAATAAGAACCCCCAGGAGGAAGTCAGCACAGCACAGGGATATCATAAGCAGCCCCAGTAGAAATATGACACCGCTCAACCTCTTCAAAGAGGAGGGTAGGGGCATATAGTACGGTGTGCTTTTTTGGGTCAAGGAAGTGAGCCAAATGAATTAAGAAGGTCTGTGTGCTTGATTAAAAAAATAGTTTATAGACATATACATGGTCTACTGGTCACATGTGTTGAATTCCTCCGAGATCCATGCCTCATTCATTTTTAGAAATGTGAGGTAGTTAACACTGTGGTGAGCTAGGCGAGTACGCTTATCGGTCACAATCCCCCCTGCTGCGCTGAACGTCCTTTCGGACAGGACACTGGATGAGGGGCAAGCCAACAGTTCGATTGCAAATTGGGCAAGCTCTGGCCAGAGGTCAAGCCTGCCCACCCAGTAGTCTAGGGGTTCATCACTCCTCAGAGCGTCCACATCGGCCGTTAACCCAATGTAGTCGGACACCTGACGGTCTAGGCGTTCCCTGATGCTGGATCCGGATGACACCTGTCGATGGGTCGGCTGAAAGAATGACCTCATATCCGAAGTCACCAACACATCTTCAAACCGGCCTCTTCTTGCAGGCGCTGTTGGATTGGTACCCGCAAATCCTTCTCTGGGAGTGGGAATTGCTCCTCTGCCAGCGCACGCAAAAGCAGAATGCAGCATTTCTCGAAGCAAGGCCTGGAAGTGCTGCATTCTGACAGCCCTCTGCGACGGCGGTAACATTTCCGCCATTTTGTGTTTGTACCGGGGGTCTAAGTACGTTGCCACCCAGTACTGGTCCTTGACCCTCATGCTTTTTATACGGGGGTCCCTATTAAAACACTGGAGCAGGAAGGCCCCCATTTGCACTAAAGTGGAAGCGGTGTGGTGGCCTGGCTCCTGCTCATCATCCAGGATAATGTCGTCCTCTTCATTCTCCTCTCCCCATCCTCGCACAACAGGGATCCCAGAAAGGTTTAAAGCATGCTCTTCTTGCTCCTGCTCATCCGCCCCGGCACCATCCTCCTCTGACTCCTCATCAGACTCCTGTTGTTGACTTGTCTCAGATAGAGTAGCCCCCCCCTGGGAATTCATCCAGCATTGCGACTTCCTCATCTTCCCGCTCCTGCTCCTCCACAGCCTGATCAATGACACGACGCAATGCACGCTCCAGAAAGAAGGCATAAGGTACCATGTCACTGATGGCGCCATGGCTGCGACTGACCAGTTTGGTGATCTCCTCAAATGGCCGCAGAAGTCTGCATGTGTCGCGCATGAGCAGCCACTGGCGCGGTGAAAAAAAACCCAGCTCCCCAGAACCGTTTCTTTCGCAGAGTTCATACAGGTAGACGTTAACTGCACGTTTCTGCTGGAGCAGCCTATCAAGCATATAGAAGGTTGAGTTCCATCGCGTCGGGCAATCGCAAATAAGACGTCTGACCGGCAGATGGTGTCGCCGCTGAATGTCAGCAAGGCGAGCCATGGCCGTGTAAGATCTTCTGAAATGGGCCGAGATTTTCCTTGCCTGCCGCAAGATGTCCTGGACCCCAGGGTATTTGACAAGGAATCGCTGCACGACCAAGTTTAAGACGTGTGCCATGCACGGCACGTGCGTGATTTTGCCCTGTTTCAATGCGCTAAGCAGATTGGCACCGTTGTCACACACCACTTTACCAACTGTCAAATTGAGCGGTGTTAGCCACTCATCTGCCTGTGAACGCAAAGCTGAAAGGAGTGCCGGGCCAGTGTGGCTCTTTGCTTCCAGGCACAACAGACGCAGCACGGCATGGCAACGTCTCACCTGGCATGTGGAATAGGTTCTGGGGAGCTTGGGCGGTGCAGTGGAAGAGACGCTAGCAGCGGAAAAGGAGGAGGCAGCTGAGGAGGAGAGGGAGGAGGATGGAGTAGGAGGAGGAGAAGAAGAGTCAGGCCTGCATGCAATCCGTGGCGGTAAAACCAAATCTACACGGGTGCCACGGGTTACATGCTTGACGGCCGTCAGAAGGTTCACCCAGTGGGCAGTAAAACTGATATACCTTCCCTGCCCGTGTTTGCTAGACCACGTGTCTGTGGTCAGATGTATCTTGGCACCGACACTGTGTGCCAGAGATACATTCACTTGCCGCTGAACATGGCCATATAGCTCTGGGATGCCCTTCTCTGAGAAATACTTCCTTCCTGGGACCTTCCATTGTGGTGTTCCAATGGCCACAAATTTGCGAAAGGCCTCCGAGTCCACCAGTTTATATGGCAGTAGTTGGCGGGCTATGAGTTCTGACAAGCCAGCCGCCAACCGTTGGGCAAGAGGGTTATCCGGCGTCATCATTTTTTTACGCTCAAACATTAGGCCCACGGAAGCCTGCCTTTTTGCAGAAAAATGTGAGCTTGGCGTGATGGAAGGTGGAGTGGAGGACAATTGTGAGGAGAGAGGAGAAGGAGAAGTAGAAGACGAGGCTGGACGGTGAGAGCCTGCAGTGTGGCTTTGTGTGTTCCGTTGCTCCCACTGGGCTCGGTGATGGCTGCTCATGTGCCTTCTTAAGGCGGTCGTCCCTAGGTGAGTATTGGGCTTACCGCGACTAACGCGTTGACTGCAAAGATTGCAGATGGCAACGCTATTGTCAGCAGCGGACACGTTAAAAAAAGCCCACACTGCGGAGCCATGTGCCGGTGTCCTGGGAGCGCCAGATGTGACCGTACATGGTCGATGACTCGCTCCTGATACATTTGCAGTCTGCTTTGTCCCTGCTGTGCAATGTAAGTCATTGCTGCTTCTCCTCCCTATCTGCTGGTCCATATCTCCCTCTGAACTCCCCTCCTCTTCCTCTCTTGTGGGCACCCACGTGACATCACTAGACACGTCATCATCAACGTCACCTTCCCCACCGCTATAAGTAGAGATCTCGGAGTAGGCAGCAACACCGGGGACCAACCTCCTCCTTGGGCTGATCTGGGTACTGGCGTCAGACTGCTGAGTAGCGCTTGTTGCTACCTCCTCTTCCTGATCCAATACCAAGAGTGGCTGCGCATCAGAAATGTCCTCTTGATATGGATCGGAAAATAATTCCAGTGACTCAAGCGGAAGGTATGTGGTGGTGGTGGTGGTGGTCGTGTTGTTGGTGGTAGTGTCTTTGGGGGTGCACATAGCAGAGAGTGAAGAAGAGGGTGCAGATCGAGAGGATGAGGAGGGTGCAGAAGAGTAAGGCTGAGCGAGCCACTCAACCAAGTCTGGTGCATCCTTTAAAGTAATTGAACGCACCTTCTGCAACTTCCCACTTTGGCTCAAGCCTGTTGCTCCTGCCCTACCCCTACCACCCCTGCGGAAGGGCCTGCCTCTTCCTCTGCCTGTCATTTTTTAAATGACCCTGTGACAAAACTCTTAGTCCCTATACCGATGAAGGACTGCTGCAGTATAGGGCAGCGGTCAGCAGTGGTGCACGTCAACCCTATCTATTGTGGACCGATAGCGGTCCTTACAGAACAGCAGACTGTACCGCACTCAAGCCTATGTACCGTAGCACCCTATACCAAGTTACCAGTCCTTATAAGAACTTTTGTGGACCAAGCAGGTTGTGTATTAGTGTTTAGCAGACTGTACGTCAGTCCCTATACCGCTGAAGGACTGCTGCAGTATAGGGCAGCGGTCAGCAGTGGTGCACGTCAACCCTATCTATTGTGGACCGATAGCGGTCCTTACAGAACAGCAGACTGTACCGCACTCAAGCCTATGTACCGTAGCACCCTATACCAAGTTACCAGTCCTTATAAGAACTTTTGTGGAACAAGCAGGTTGTGTGTTAGTGATTAGCAGACTGTACGTCAGTCCCTATACCGCTGAAGGACTGCTGCAGTATAGGTGAGCGGTCAGCAGTGGTGCACGTCAACCCTATCTATTGTGGACCTATAGCGGTCCTTACAGAACAGCAGACTGTACCGCACTCAAGCCTATGTACCGTAGCACCCTATACCAAGTTACCAGTCCTTATAAGAACTTTTGTGGACCAAGCAGGTTGTGTATTAGTGTTTAGCAGACTGTACGTCAGTCCCTATACCGCTGAAGGACTGCTGCAGTATAGGGCAGCGGTCAGCAGTGGTGCACGTCAACCCTATCTATTGTGGACCGATAGCGGTCCTTACAGAACAGCAGACTGTACCGCACTCAAGCCTATGTACCGTAGCACCCTATACCAAGTTACCAGTCCTTATAAGAACTTTTGTGGACCAAGCAGGTTGTGTATTAGTGTTTAGCAGACTGTACGTCAGTCCCTATACCGCTGAAGGACTGCTGCAGTATAGGGCAGCCGTCAGCAGTGGTGCACGTCAACCCTATCTATTGTGGACCGATAGCGGTCCTTACAGAACAGCAGACTGTACCGCACTCAAGCCTATGTACCGTAGCACCCTATACCAAGTTACCAGTCCTTATAAGAACTTTTGTGGAACAAGCAGGTTGTGTGTTAGTGATTAGCAGACTGTACGTCAGTCCCTATACCGCTGAAGGACTGCTGCAGTATAGGTGAGCGGTCAGCAGTGGTGCACGTCAACCCTATCTATTGTGGACCGATAGCGGTCCTTACAGAACAGCAGACTGTACCGCACTCAAGCCTATGTACCGTAGCACCCTATACCAAGTTACCAGTCCTTATAAGAACTTTTGTGGACCAAGCAGGTTGTGTATTAGTGTTTAGCAGACTGTACGTCAGTCCCTATACCGCTGAAGGACTGCTGCAGTATAGGGCAGCGGTCAGCAGTGGTGCACGTCAACCCTATCTATTGTGGACCGATAGCGGTCCTTACAGAACAGCAGACTGTACCGCACTCAAGCCTATGTACCGTAGCACCCTATACCAAGTTACCAGTCCTTATAAGAACTTTTGTGGACCAAGCAGGTTGTGTATTAGTGTTTAGCAGACTGTACGTCAGTCCCTATACCGCTGAAGGACTGCTGCAGTATAGGGCAGCGGTCAGCAGTGGTGCACGTCAACCCTATCTATTGTGGACCGATAGCGGTCCTTACAGAACAGCAGACTGTACCGCACTCAAGCCTATGTACCGTAGCACCCTATACCAAGTTACCAGTCCTTATAAGAACTTTTGTGGACCAAGCAGGTTGTGTATTAGTGTTTAGCAGACTGTACGTCAGTCCCTATACCGCTGAAGGACTGCTGCAGTATAGGGCAGCGGTCAGCAGTGGTGCACGTCAACCCTATCTATTGTGGACCGATAGCGGTCCTTACAGAACAGCAGACTGTACCGCACTCAAGCCTATGTACCGTAGCACCCTATACCAAGTTACCAGTCCTTATAAGAACTTTTGTGGAACAAGTGAGTTGTGAATGTTTAGCAGACTGCAGCAGAAGGGCAGCAGTCAAGTATAATATCCTTTCTATATTTGGAAGAAAGAATATTATACATGTACAAGCCTATTACTGTACCACTGATACCAGTCCTGAAAAGAACCTTTGTGGAACTAATAATAACAGCAAGTCTTTAAAATTACCCTCACTGCCTGACAACACTGCTTCCTTCCTGTCCCTATACAAATTGGCAAAAAAAGAGAACGATTAGTGGTTACTGGAACAGCTCTTTTGTGGACCTTGATAGTAACAGCTAATGATGATGATGATGATGATGATGATGAAAGACTAATCTGGCTGTCCCTGTAGCATACACCGTCCTTTCCCTTTCTCTAAACTAACAAAAGACACTCAGGCTGCTGCAAGAATCAGCAGCACAGCAAACCTATCAACACCTAACACCTATACCAGTCCTGAAAAGAACTTTTGTGTACCAAATAGCTAGTGGTTTATCTCTCCCTACTCCACACAGGAACCTGTCCCTATCGTAACAGAAGAAAGAATGTAAAATGGCCACCGGATCGGGTGTATTTATAGGTTAGGGGGAATGTCCAAGTGTCCATGTGCTGTCATGTCTCAATTGGCTGTCCTGTATCACATGATAAACGTGTCACCAAAGGTTAAAGTTCTTGTATACATTAAACACGTAAGTCCGCCGCGGCGAACGACGGAAAAAGGCGTTCGAACGTGCGGACCGCGAATGTCGGAAATTCGCCGCGAAACGACCGCCGGGCGAAACGTTCGTCCATCACTATTCTCTGATAGGAGCTAGGGTGGAGTCATGCCAGAGGATAGATTACAAAAGCAGTCAGGTGAGGGTCGGCTGGTCTCTAGAGATGAACACATGGAAACAGGTAAGCAGACCAACTCTATTGCATAACCATGGCTGTCATCTCGCAACCTCCGGCTTCGTGTTCCCTCACTGAAGTTTGCACCTCGGTTTATTGGGCCTTTCCGTATCCTTCGCAGGATTAACCCAGTGGCTTACGCGTTGGACCTTCCTCCTAGTATGCACATCTCAACTGTGTTTCATGTCTCCTTATTGAAACCGTTGGTCTGTAACCAATTTACCATCTTGATGCCACGTCCTCACCCAATTCAGGTTGAGAACCATGAGGAGTATGAGGTACAATCCATTGTTGACTCCCATAGGTTCCCTGGGCGCATACAGTACCTGGTGCACTGGAAGGTGTACGTCCGGAGGAACGCTCCTGTCAGGACTGGCTTAGCCCTTCTTCCTCTAGGCTGGCCGCTCAGCTGTCGGCTAATTGCCAGCTCTCTTCTCTCTCCACAGTGACCAGCTGTTCCCAATGATGCTCACCTGGCCTGCCTATTTAAAGTCTTCCAGCTCATTTCTCCTTTGCCTTCACGTTTGGTCACATCATTAGGAACCATCTCCTGCTGTTGTTTCAAGACTGGCTTGCTAATATCCCTCCTGGCTTCCATCCTGCTTGCAGTTGCTCTCCTTGGATCCCTGACGTCTGGACTGGCTGATTACCCGATCTGGTTTATGAACTTTGGACTGGCTGACTACCTGATCTGGCTACTGGACTCTGGCTTGCTTGACTACGCTTTTTCCTATTTACCTTTTTATTTTTATTAATAAACAAGTGTGATTTGATTGTACTTCTGTCTCTGTCTGTTTCATGGTTCCTGACAGCTCCTGAGTTTCATCCTCTGATGTACATGCCCCTGTCCTCCTCGGCGAGTTTCATAGACGGTTTCCCCTCAGGCCCGGTGGCCCTCCAAGGGAGAGGGGTCATTGAGGAAGGGGTACTGTCAGGGCTGGCTTAGCCCTTCCTTCTCTTGGCTGGCCGCTCAGCTGTCGGCTAATTACCAGCTCTCTTCTTTCTCCACAGTTACCAGCTGTTCCTGATGATACTCGTCTGCCCTGCCTACTTAAAGCTTTTCAGCTCACTTCACCTCTGCCTTCGCCTTGGTCACATCACTAGAAACCATCTCCTGCGGTTTGTTTAAAGACTGGTTTGCTGACATCCTATCTGGCTCCTTATCCTGCTTGCTGTTGCTCTACTTGGATCCCTGACTTCTGGCCTGGCTGACTACCCGATCTGGTTACCGGCCTCTGGCTATGCTTGACTACGCTTTTTCTATTTACCTTTTTATTTTTATTAATAAACAAGTGTGATTTAGTTGTACTTCTGTCTCATGGTTTCTGACAGTGAATACTTTTGCAAGGCACTGTGCCTCCATGCATTCTATGCATGAAGGCAAAAAAGTTTATGTGTGCAGCTCTCCTTCCCCCAAGCCTGCCCTCCCCCATATACTTACCTGAGCCCAAACTCAATAATATACAATACACATACGCATATATATACGCAATGTGTATGAGAGTAGCTGCTCTCCCAGATCTCTCCCTTCTCATTGGCTCAGACACAGCAGTGGGAGCCATGGGCCGGTGAAGAATATTTTTTTTTTTATATGCATTCTATGCATGAAGGCAAAAAAGTTTATGTGTGCAGCTCTCCGTCCCCCAAGCCTTCCCTCCCCCATATACTTACCTGAGCCCAAACTCAATAATATACAATACGCATACGCATATACATACGCAATGTGTATGAGAGCAGCTGCTCTCCCAGATATCTCCCTTCTCATTGGCTCAGACACAGCAGTGGGAGCCATGGGCCAGTGAAGAATATTTTTTTTGTTATCAGAATTTCTGCCTAAAGTTTTGCACAGTATTGTACATCAGAATAAAAGGAGAGACAACTGAGGTGGAACAATGCAAGGAACAGTCTGCTTCCCAACATAGGGACCAACCTAAATAGCCCTTCCACATTTTGTGGCCGGATGTTGGGTACTGCAAAGAGACAAATGTATGATTTCTTTTCCTTTGCACAAAGTCAGTGTTTCTGTTTAAGAACACGTGCCACCCCACTACTTTGGCTAATTTCATTATCAGTTCAGCTTTCCCTAATGTCGCGTACACACAACCGGACTTTTCAACATTCCGCAGACCGATCGTGTGTGGGCTGCAGCGGACTTTTGATTTGCAAAAGTCTGACAGACTTTAGAAATGGAACATGTTTCAAATTTTTCCGCCGGACCCAGTTCCTACCGAGAAATCCGCTCGTGTGTATACTAGTCCGACGGACAAAAACCGACGCGAGGGCAGCTATTGGCTACTGGCTATGAACTTACTTATTCTAGTCCGATCGTACGTCATCACGTTCGAATCCATCGGACTTTGATGTGATTGTGTGTGGCCAAGTCTGTTCATTCGGAAAGTCTGTCAGAACTCTGTCAGAACTCCGTCAGAACTCCGTTGAAAGTCTGTCGGACCTAGTCCCTTGAAAAGTCCGGTCGTGTGTACGCGGCATTACAGTTGTATTAAAATGTAAATACGTGACCCATAATTTTCAAACTAAAGAGGATTTTCCCTGTATTCATTATACATTGGCACTAAGCCCAGCAAGAAGTTGTTCTCATGGGAATAACTAAAGTAAAGCAACTTAACTAAACCTTGTCTGTCCCTTTTATGAGTATTTGGTTTAAAAAATGATTACCTGCCACTCAAATGGTACATTATAAAAATAAAGTCGTTAAAAGAAACCTGTTACAAAACTTTTATAACAGAGATCAAGGAATTAAATAAGTACCACAATGTCCTTGTTGATGAATTCTTTTGATGTGACTAGATCAGAGGTCTCAAACTAAAATTACCTTAGGGCCACAGGACAAATTTTCACATCCAAACTGTCCTTTCCCCCAGCATTGGTGTCAGCGGACGCAATATTAACCCCCAGCACTAGTGTCAGCGGGCACAATATTAACCCCCAGCACTGGTGTCAGCGGACACAATATTAACCCCCAGCATTGGTGTCAGTGGACGCACTATTAACCCCCACCACTGGTGTCAGAAGATGAAATATTAACCCCCAGCACTGATGTCAGCAGACGCAATATTAACCCCCAGCACTGGTGTCGGCGGACGCAATATTAAACCCCAGAATTGCCCCCTACATTCCACAAACCCCCCCCCCCCACACTCCACTTCACAAATATCCCCCTTACACTCCAAAAATACCAACCCCCCCCCCCCACACTCACACACACACACACACTCCACAAATACCCCCTCTTCACAAATTTCAATCCTAGTCATGCAAATAAGGACTTTGCTCAGCCTCTGTGTGATGGCTCACTTACCTCTCCTCCTGGCAGTCAGCTAGCAGCCTGATCTTCTGCTTTTGGAGTCCTCTCCTCCTGTCAGGTCCTGGCTTCATCACAGGCCTAGTGGCAGGGCACCCTGAGAACGCCATAATGTTCTGCCCTGAGGTGGCAGAAGGATTCTGGATCCTGCTTGCTGGCTCGCTTCTTGGTTGCGTGCTTACTTGCTTGCTAGCTTGCTTTTTTTTTTTTGTCTTAGTGCTCTGGCTACTCTGATTTATAGATCACTTTCTGTAAACAACTTGGACTGTATTCTGACTGTTTCTGCCTGCTCCGACCTTTGTTTATTTCTTTTGAATTCTTTATTTATTCAAAATGTTATCATATACAAAGAGAGTAAAATAGAGAGAAATATCTTTTATCTCTAACTTCACAACAGGGGCAGAGAAAAAAAATACAAATCAGTTGCATAACAACATTCTCCCTTCCCTCCCAGATCCTCCCCTAATCTAACGTTATTATTATAACATTAACAATCTAACCTTACCTTACATTACAACCTTAACCCTAACCTTGGATGCTAGAGATTACTGTGAATATGACCTCAGGGGGGCATGATATACATATCCATGCCGCCGGCCACCCCTATTTAGATATAAATGCTGGTAATTTACATGTAAACACAGGGTCTGCAGGTAAGTCTTCTTTACACAACAATAGGGCAGAGCTGGGCAGAATTAGTAGCAGCACTTCACACTGAGATATCAGGACACAGCACAGGACTAAAACCTCAAGGGACAAGGGAATTTAAACCAGGATAGTTGGCAAGTATGAGGCAGCTGCTTTGGGCCCAACAACAATGACAGGGCCCAGGGCAGCTGCCCCTTTTGCCCTGCCTTAAAAACAGCCCTGCCTTCCAGTATGTTTTGATCTTTGGACAACTCCACCAAATATGAGCCATAGTCCCTATTTGTTTACATCCCCTCCAGAATTCCATTGTTAGCCCCTTTTGAAATTTCCTTACTATGGCAGGTGTCCTGTACCACTTAGTTATCCACTTATAATTCATTTCCATCATTCTGATGTTTACAGATGATCGGTGTACCTCAACACTTTTCCTATCTCTTGATTCTTACCTTGTTGTCCTATTTTTTATATATGTTGGAACTTCCAGCTCAAGAATTTTATAAATCCGCGAGATCTCCGCCGCATTGTTTCCGTATCACATAAACGCTCCATAGCGGTCAAATCTTCCCCTCCTCTTAGCGGATGTGGTAATGTTGTAACAAAGTGCTTGAGCTGGGAGTACCACCATTCATTGTAAACAAATCTTTTTTCGTTTTTAATTCTTGTAGTGTGCAAATTTTCCCCCTAAGTTACATAGTTACATAGTTAGTAAGGTTGAATAAAGACACCAGTCCATCCAGTTCAACCTAAGTGTCTACAATTGTCCCTATTCCTGTGCATTGCACACTCACATTGGTCCCTACCCTCAAGGAGCCCATAGACCAAGGTCCCCATTCATATACAAGGGCCAATTTTGGACAGAAGCCAATTAACCTACCTGTATGTCTTTGGAGGGTGGGAGGAAACCGGTGTACTCGGAGGAAACCCACGCAGGCACAGGGAGAACATGCAAACTCCAGGCAGGTAGTGTCATGGTTGGGATTCAAACCAGCAACCCTTTTTACTGCTAGTCGAGAGTGCTACCCACTACACTGCTGTGCTGCCCCATGTCGCAATTTTGCATTATCGTTTTTTATCAAATTTCCCCCTATCGCACTTTTACCTGGTACAAAATAATTATTCTCTTTTAATACCATTAATGGGGAATTATATCCCCATTTATTTTGTTTGTGCAACAATTCCCAAACCCTAATTACGTTCTTTGTCAGTGTGAGTGTCTTTACCCCTAGTGATCTATATTGTGGTGGTGTCCAAATATTCCTCCCTAAGTTTGTGTGCGCCATAATGTGCTCTATTTTTACCCATCTTTTCTCACTCTTCAACTTAGTCCATTCTACCATACGTGTTAAAATAACCCCTTCATAATACTTTTTAAAATCTGGTACACTTAAACCACCCTGAGCTTTCCCTTTCTTTAGAGTCCCTATGGCTATTCTATGTTTCTTATTTTGCCAAATTAATTTTGTTCTTAAGGTTTTTATAACTCTAAAATAAGCTGGGGGTATATAGATAGGAAGCATCTGTAATTTGTACAGTATTTTAGGTAGAATAATCATCTTTAGGGCATTTATCGGACATGTCCAGGATAAGGTTCATGCTGCTATTCTCTTTATTTCAACTTTTAATTCCTCCAGCAATGGTATATAATTTGTCTAGTAGATTTTCTCCAAGGATGTTGTTAATTTTATCCCTAAATACTTTATTTCCGACTTCCTCCAGGGAAACTGAAATTCCTGCTGGAGGCTATGTTCTTCTTTTGAATTTATGTTTGTATTTAATACCTCTGATTTACCCGGGTTAATCTTGAAGTTGGATAAGTCCCTGCTATTCCTTTAAATCAGGTGTCTCAAACTGGCGGCCCTCCAGCTGCTGTGAAACTACAAGTCCCATCATGCCTCTGCCTAGGGGAGACATGCTTTTAACTGTCAGCCTTACTATGCCTCATGGGAATTGTAGTTCTGCAACAGCTGGAGGGCCACCAGTTTTAGACCCCTGCTTTAAATGGTCCGACCTTTAGCACATCTTCTGACTTTGTTTGTTTTCAGACCTGGACTACCTGCCTGCTTGACTATGATTCTGCTTCATGTTTAAGTACGATACATGGTTCTGCTTGTAGCTGGTTGTAACCCCTGGTGATACTGGGGTCCACTGAACCCAGGGACACTAGATTATACATGCATTTAAATGCACAGCCTTATGAAAGTTTTCTCAAATCAGGACTTGACAGGGGAAAGGAAATCCAACATAATTAATCTGCCATGATGCATCTGGAAGACATCAAGCTGCCCAAGTACCTTGTGGCCAAGAAGTGCAGAGGATCTAACTGTCAGTGATGGTTATAAAGCATCATTCAGCTTACAAGTTCACATCACTAAATGATCATTATTATTGCTTCCAGATGCCCAACTCAAAATCTAAATGTATCTGTTATTTACAAATAAATAACCAATTATCTTCATTGTCTAAGGCTTGTTGAAAAGGTAATGAAATGTGCCCTCCATTTACATAAAATTAAACTTCCAGCAACATCACCAAATAGTTTTGCATAGTTAAATTTAATTAAATACAGCAAGCATTACTATAAAATGCATTTCAGTGGAGGGTGCCTCACCATAACTACAGTATAATTTAATCTAATTCAGTTAGTTCACATTGTTCATCAAATTGCAATTGCAGCCGTATTATGCCACACTATTGTGTTATTAAAAAGAAATCTGAAGGTAAATTATTAACAAAATGAAGCTGTTCAATCACACAGAATGCTATTTTGGGAAGGAGTTGGCTGAGCACATTTTTCATTTAACGTGGTCAATAACCCCATTTCAGTATCAGAAAACAACAACCCTTTCAGTAAAATTAAGATTAAAGACTATAACCATCCATGCCCACACTCCACCTTTAGTTCTAAAAGCCAGACACATATTGAAGATTTAAAACAAATCGAATCTGTTTAAAGTAAAACTCTAGGCAAAATCTTTGTTTTTGTCTTTGCCAACTATGTCCTATTGTGGAGGTTTCCCTTCACTTCCTGTATAATAGCCAAGCAGGAAGTGAAAGGATATCTCTGCAAATTAAGGGAATTGCTTGGGGACCCCAATCTTCATTGGAATATTTCCCCTTTATTAATCACTTCAATACCAGGCACTTATGCACCTTCCTGCCCAAGCCAATTTTCAGCTTTCAGCGCTGTCGCAATTTGAATGACAATTGCGCGGTCATACAACACTGTACCCAAACAGATTTTTTAGCATTTTGTTCCCACAAATACAGCTTTCTTTTGGTGGTATTTGATCACCTCTATGGTTTTTACTTTTTGCGCAACAAATAAAAAAAGACAGAAAATTTTGAAAAAAACTTGGTTTTTCTTTGTTTCTGTAATTTTTTTTGTAAATAAGTACATTTTCTTCTTCAATGACTGCCACTGATATGGCTGCACTGATGGGCACTGATAAGGTGGCACCAATGGGCACCGATGAGGTGGCACTGATTATGTGGCACTGATGAGGTGGCACTGATAGGCAGCACTGGTGATGGGTACTGATAGGCAGCACTGATGGGCACTGATAGGCAGCACTGATATGCAGCACTGATGGGCACTCATAGGCAGCACTGATGGGCACTCATATGCGGCACTGATGGGGACTCATAGGTGGCACTGATGGGTACTTATGGGTGGCATTGATGGATACTTATGGGTGACACTGATAGGTGGCACAGTTGGGTACTGATGGTCATTGATAGGGGGGCACTGATGGGCATGGATGGGCACTGAGAGGTGGTACTGATGACACTGATGGGTGGCATTGCTGGGCATCACTTTTTTTAGCTGGACCATAATGTTGCCAGTCAGTGCCCATTTGTGGGCACTGATTGGCATGTATTGTGCAAATGTTTTCTTATGTGGATGGCCATGGTCGTTGGAGGCTCTTTACCAAGATCGATGTAGCGGTGTGTCAGACTGACACACCACACCATTGATCGCCGGGATGCGTGCCCCCACGGGCGCGCGGCGGCTGTTACCCTGAAGCACGTAATATGACGCCCAGTCAGGATAACGGAACCACTGCCGGACCGTCATTCTGCTATAGGCCAGGCAGGAAGTGGTTAATGTTCTGGGAGCAACCCAAAATGTGGGATTTTCTTTTACTTTTGCTTTCACTTTCAATAATAATGGTAAACAGGACAAATAGAGAGGGAGAGACTCCTTAACAACTTTGGCTCTCACATCTGTTTACCCCTATCTATGAACCAGGCCGTATTTTCACATTTCTGCTATGTCTAGGTCATTTCTGTATACTTATGAGTCTATGACTTAGTAATTTCTTATAAGAATTGATCCATATATATATTGTTTTTGTGGGGACAATCGGGGCTTTCTTGTGACCCTAAAGTCCTTTGAGAATTTTTTACATTTATTTGCATTTTAAACGTATTTTTTCAAGTTTGATCAGTAATATTTTTCCATTACTGCGGGGAAAACATACATGTCATTATGCTGGTTGTTCTATTTACTGCAACATTAAAATTATATTTTTGGTACAAAGCATGTTAAAGTTATTTGCAAAAGAAATACAGTTTTTATTTTTTATTTTTTGCATACATTTAATTTATCTCATAATACATCAGTAATTCTTACTTATTTAAAAAAAAAGATATACCCTAAACCACATATTTTTAAACAGTAAATCCTTAAAAATAACAATGTATACATATGCTTTATCAAAAAAAATAAAAAAAATCACATAAATAATTTAAAATAGAAACATGAAACACGAGATTAAACTGTTTATACAGGTTGAAATGAAAGGGTTAAGTAGTAAAATAAGAATATGTCCTGGTTATTTAAGAGTTAACTCCCTGTGCACACAAACTTTCCTCTGTCAGCTTCAGCTCTCTCACTCTCTCACAGACAAATCTGTCTGACAAGGAACACAGGAGATAAGATAACTACTGTGTTACTTGTTTGTTGTGGTTTTGGCTTAAAATGTTACACTGAATTCTAACTGTGGTTGTGTGTTATGCCCCGTACACACGATCACACATTCTGACAACAAAATCTGTGGGATTTTTTCCGACAGATGTTGGCTCAAACTTGTCTTGCATACGCTCGGTCACACAATGTTGTCGGAAATTCCAAATGTCAAGAACGCGGTGACGTACGACGACGGTGACGTACGACGCGCCGAGAAAATTGAAGTTCAATAGCCAATGTGGCTCTTCTGCATGATTCTGAGCATACGTGGAACTTTGTGCGTGGAATTTCCGACAACGGATTTTGTTGTCGGAAAATTTGAGATCCAGATCTCAAATTTTGTGTGTCAGAAATTCCAATGGAAAATGTCTGACAGAGCCTACACATGGTCAGAATTTCTGACAAAAAGCTCCCATCGAACATTTTCTCTCGGAAAATCCCATCGTGTGTACACGGCATTAGAGTGATCATTCAGTGAGGAAGGCTACTGACTAGACATGTGCGATTCGTTCTGTACGAATCTCAAAATTCGTATGAATTTCCCTAAATTCGTACGTTCGGGAGGATCCGAAATATGAATTGCCATGCATCCGAATTTTGTACGCAATACGAACTTTTGTTTATGAATTTCGGATCAGTTGTGTCGTCCTGGGGCTGTACCTCTGCTGTGCTCATTATGAGGGGTTTCCACCATTCCTCTGCTGTGCTGCCCCAGGAGGAAGTCAGCACATCACAGGGATGGTGGGAGCCTCTCATAATGAGCACATGGCTGCCATGCACAGCTGCTCCAGTTTTGATCCCCCGCACTGTACGGGGTCACCAAGGATGTGCGGGATCACTGGAAATTGTTTGCTGTTACTAAGCATGTGCTCTCCGCACATCCCCGGTGACCCCAAACAGTGTGGGGTGATCTATCAAAACTGGCGAAAACTGGACCAGTGGTGCATGGCAGACAATCCGCTTCTCTCTTTCATTTTCAAATCTTAACGGAACGAACTGAAGAGAAGCTGATTGGTTGCCATGGGCAACTGCTCCAGATTGTGTTCGCTCCAATTTTGATCAATTTCCCTAAATGTCTTTTTATCTGTTCTAGCAGTCATATGTGTAAATGAGAAGAATGGTGGGGGCACATCAGGGCACATTGGAGCACATCAGGGCATATTGGGGCACATCAGGGCATATTGGAGCACATTGGGGCACATCAGGGTACATCAGGGCATATTGGAGCACATTGGGAGACAGTGGGGAACATCAGGGCACATTGGGGCACATCAGGGCATATTGGAGCACATTGGGGCACATTAGGGCACATCGGGGCACATTAGGGCACATCGGGGCACATCGGGGCATATTGGAGCACATTGGGACACATTGGGGAACATCAGGGTATATTGGGGCACATCAGGGCATATTGGAGCACATTGGGACACATTGGGGAACATCAGGGTATATTGGGGCACATCAGGGCATATTGGAGCACATTGGGGCACATCAGGGCACATCGGGGCACATCAGGGCATATTGGAGCACATTGGGACACATTGGGGGAACATCAGGGCACATTGGGGAACATCAGGGCACAGCGTTTACCAGCCAGCATGCAGAGTAGCACAGGAAGCGTGTGTAATAAGTTCTCTCTCCGCTCCTCCCTGGTGGCACCTCCTCTCTCCTCGTCCATCCCAGATGATGTCACAAGCAAATAGGGGTAGATGAGAAGCGAGGGGAGGGATTGTGTGGAGGGACAGGGACCAACTACTAAGACCAAATGGCCATCTCTGCTGCAGACAGTCAGTTCAAGGAATGCTCAGAGTGAGGGAGGGGTACCCCAGCTTTGGCAAATTGATTTTCAAAAATGCTAACTGCTCCATTAGCTGGGGGGACAACTGGGATCTTTGGGGTGACAGGATGTTTCCCGTCACAGAAAACACCCGCTTACTCTGGACACTTGTCGGAGGGCAGGACAGTAGCTCCTTGGCAATATCTGCGAGGGCAGGCCACTCCTCGCTCTTCTCCTGCCAAAAAAACATTGAATCTGTGTTGGGGTGCACTGGTGGGGCTGACAAATAGGACATGACAACCTCCTTTGCTGGGTTTCTTGGGGTGCACTATGCTGGAGGTTCCCATTAGGGAGTCAAGTGCCTCAGCCAAGACAGAAGATGCTCCGCTGACAGGAGCTCTGCTCACTTCACTAGATGATGCATGGGAGAGGGGGTCTTCAATATCTTCTTCCTCCTCTTCCTCTTCTCCCAGCCTTACCATCTGCCTTTCCCTCTGACGCACCCTGTTGATTAGTCTGTCCCGCCATGTTGTCAGAGCACTACAATGCACAGCCATTTTGCCCTTGATGCAAGGGTCACACATGGCAGCAAGCATCAGTTCTGGGCAAGAGGCAGTCAACTCCTGCGTGCGCCTGCCCAACTCCATCAGAAATGTGTTTAGCAGAGCCAACACATCAGGTTGAGGGCCACCACCAGGCAAAAGTTCCTCAGCCGACTTGAACCGCTCCAATTTGCTCTGAAGGTGGTTGAAGAGTGGGAGCACATGACCAATACTGGCATCCTCGCAGCTTAGGTGTTCTGTGACAGAGAGGAAAGGTGTGAGGACTGCCACAATCTGCCCAATTATGGCCCAGTCCTCCCTGCCTAAAGGTGTCTCTATGCCAATGTTATGATCACAGGCCATGGCATGGAGAGCCTTCTGCTGCTCAAGGATGCGTTCCAGCATTGCTAGGGTTGAATTCCACCTAGTCCCCACATCCTGTTTTGGGCAGTGTTCTGGAAGGCCTGCCTTCCTCTGTTCCACCCTGAGGAGGTGGCTGTCCCTTACACTCCGATGGAAGTGGCCAGCCATCTTCCGACAAGAGTCCACCACTTTGGACAGCCTTCCATCGCCACCAGAAATGGTCTCCAGTAACCGAAAACCGTCAGTTACCATCTGGTGGAGAAGGTGGGCTGAGCAGCGCACACCCACAAAGCTGCCATCCCTTACAACCTTGACCATGTTGCTGCCAGTGACAACATAGCCAATCCGGTAGTTGCTGTCTGCCTGTCCAAACCACTGCAACAACATTTTCTGCAGGGCTTGCAGGATTTTTCGCGCTGTGTGCTTCTCATCAAGCACCTCAGCGTGCAGGAGGAAGGAACGGTGCCCATGTTTGTCAACTGCTGACGAGGATCCAGATGTTTGAACTACATCATGGGACACCTTGGCCTGCCACCAATGTGCCGTCAGGGACAGGAAGGCATGCTGGGCACTACACGCACTCCACAGGTCAGTGGTCAGGTGCACTGCCTGTCCACCTGCCCTTCCAATCTCCTCCCTGAGCACCCCGACACAAGCACCACAGTTTGGCTGAAGGTCTTAAGTGATGGCACACGGTACTGTGGTGCAACAGCCTGCATCAATTGCTTCAAGGGCTCACCTTCCACCATGTGGAAAGGTGCTCCTCCAACTGCAATGAGCTGGCCAATCAGACGTGTTATTTTATGCACCTGCACCCGAGACATACCCTTACTCTGAAAGCCACCAAAATCTTCCAGGGTGGCCTGGCTGGTATGGATTGGATGCGGGATGGTAACAGCATTCTTTTCTGCCTTATACTGGCTGGTGGTGCTGGCACTCATGGTGGCTGTGGTGGTGCCACTATTGGTTCCCCTTTTGGTGTTTGGAGGAGTGGCCATAATACTTTTCTCCCCTAACAGTACTGCATGGTGGTGAGTGCATGTGCTGGTTCATGCCACTATTACTGAGATGCCCTATGTCTTGGCCCCGGCTGACCTCCCTGCCACAGTGATTGCATTTGGCCTTCTGACCGACACCAATTCTTTTAAAATGCTGTCAAATGCTGGAACGGCAGCCACCACCTCGGACACTGCCTGATCGAATCCCTTCCACTGCAGTGGTCACACTCTCTTTCTGAGGTTCGGCAGGAGCAGGAGGAAGAGAACTGAACATCCCAGGTATTTTGGGTTCTGTGATGGATTAAGGTCTAATGGTTACATTGGCCCATTCTGATGCTGGAGGCTTAGAAAGCACTTGGGCAGGGGTCTTTTCAGGAGAAAAAAGTAGTGGGGACTGAGGGGAGATACTTTCTGGGCTGTCGGTGGTGCCAACATGGGTAGAGGGCTGGAAATTAAATTTGTCTACAACAATGTCAGGAAAGCCTGCTTCCACCTTTTTCACGTTGCCAAGGGAACAGTGATCATTAGAAGCAGTAAACTTTGTCTCCTTGCTGATCACTGCCAAGCTCCCTGTAGTGCTGATGGTGATGGCACTGGCAGCAATGGTGGTGGTGACATCATCATGAGCCTCGGCCTCCTGACATGTTTCCTGCTGCATGGCCAGGATCTCCAGCTTTGGCTGCACAAATGTTTGTGCACTGGGAACCCCTTTGGCCTGCCCTCTTCCATAAAAGGTACCAATGGGCAGCATGCTACCAGCAGCAGTGGCAGAGGTGGTAGCTCCACTTTTGCTATGAATTGTGCTGCTGGTTCTAGGAGGTAAATCCTGAAACAGCTGGTGATGTGCAAATGTCTGCTGTTTGCCAGGCTCTTTACCACCAGCACTTCACTCCCATTCGCCTCAGCTTTATGGGAAGTGATCTGAGCTCAGAGGGCGCAGAGACAGAACGTCCCACCTGCTGCTCATGTACACAGCTCATAGCTCTCCCTCTCCCAGCAGCACTCTTACTGCTTTTTTGGCCTTGTTTGCTGCTCATTTTTCCTTTAAAAGTTAGAAAAATGTAGGCAAAAAAAATATGATTTTGATTGCAGCAAACTAACACCAAAATCACCAAATGTACAAAAAAAATATTGTACCAACAGAAAATAACAAAATATTAACTAAATGAAACAAGAAATGAAAAAAAAAAAAAAAAAGATCTCTCAAAACCAACCAAAAAACGAATAAAACCAGACACTAACAGATAATACACTCGCAAACTACAACAGATATAAACTAAAATGAACAATGAAAAACGAAGGATTGCAAAGATATTCGCTCAGATGCACAGACAAATAATTGTGTGATCTGCTCCACTACACTAACTAACCCACAAAGGGAAGTCACATGATCGGGCCTGCCCTGTAGGCCTCAGCAGCAGAAGAAAACCTCTGATTGGTCAACCAAGTCACATGTTGTTTCCGTAGTAACGAAATTTGGACATATTGTCATTTGGAGGTATATATTTTTCCCTTTAAATTCATCGTAAAGTACCTCACCCCACTCAGGACCGCCAAATATAATATGAATCAATCTGTGCTTTGCCCGATGTGTAATCTTGAGACTGGGACGTTCTTCCATCTTATCTGGTCTTGCCCCAAACTGCAGGAACTTTGGAAACAAGTAGTATCATTTCTACATGATGTTATGGGCTCGCCCTTGGCTCTAGACCCAAAACCTTGTCTACTAGGGATATTTCCTGACGTATTAGATAAAACTACTGGCACTTTCCTGCAGGAAACCTTGTTTTCTGTTCGAAAAGTGATAGCTAGACAGTGGATGAGGCCCCTTCCACCCCGGGTTGAGGACTGGAAACGGGAAGTTAATCTTACGCTCCCATACAAAAAATTCTTATATAAAAATAGGGGCTGCCCAGCTAAATATCATAGAATATGGGATAAATGGCTGCAGGAGGTTGCCACGTGTGATGAGGGAATTTGATGTACTGTTACAGTAAATAACATGTCAATGTTAGAACTTTCCTTGACTGTGATACATAATCGCTACTGTAATGAAAAATGTCTTTTATCTACTGCTATGGTTATGACGCAACGCCGTTTGAATGTTCGGTATATGCCACTGTGATTGTAATCTCTGCAATAATGTTCAATAAACGTTACCTGTTTAAACGTTAAATTCATCGTAAAGAACATTCATACAAGTTAACGAACCTAACGACAATTCGTATTTCGTACGAATTGAAATAGAATTTCGGACACGAAATACGAAGTATGAATTAATTCTAATACGAACCGGAACGGAATGAAACAAATTTATTGACGGCGCCCATGTCTACTACGGACTAGCTCCCAGTCATAGGATCTCATAGGCTGTGCAAAGTAGCTGAGCATACACCCTGTGTACAGAGGAGGGGGTTTTATGGACATTTGTAAGACGCCCAAAGTAGGCAACTGATTAATGGGTGCACAAACAGCAATTAAAACAGACAAGCATTCTAATCCCTCTCTACTGTTTCCAAAATTAGAAAAAAAATCATTTTTCATTTAGTTATACTTTAAGTCCACCCCACCACCCCTTCATATGATAGCTGAGCAGTTCCAAATTGGTCAAGCTCATCTGTCATCTGTCATTCCAGCTCTAAACTAAATACTCAGACCTGAGACGAACCAAAAGATGCACGGGACCCCTGTGCAATTCCCTCTGGAGCCGCTGTGGAGATGTGTGAACCAGCTGCATTGAGAGCCAGTCACAATCTCCTGCTATGCGAATTGGATGAGGAGTAATCCACATCCAATTTGTAACAATGTGAACCCAGCCTTAATCTGTAATATGTCAGGCAGGGACAAAAAAAGTATTACTTCCAAATAACTTAACTAGCGATGAACCAATGTTGGAAAATCAGCTCCTTTCCCTGAATTATATCCCAATAGGAAAGAAGTAAGCTTCCTTATTAGGTGCTGTTGTAATAGTGAAAAATGGTACTTCCTCATAAAGGTCATAATGTCAAATAGTGATAAGAGCATCTGACTGCCACTCAGCTGATGGAAAGCTGGCCCTTTACTAGTCCACTGAGTTAAATGGCCACCATCAAGATTATGCCTACTGCAAATTTATTCAAAGCAAACCAGTTGGTGAAATTGTTATCTACCAGCTTAAGCTTTTGATTTCTTTTTTGTTCTCTTTTTATACAAAAAAGAGGGTATTCTCAAACCCAGTAGTATTGCACAGAGCGGTCTCTTGTCTGTTTTTTTTTTTTTGGTTCCCCATCAGCACTTTCAGTTTCTCCATTCTTGCGGGTGACCCTCAGCAAGCTTCTTTTTTTCTGCCTCTAAACACCCCTACATGATAGCCTATGTGTCCATGCACACATAGGCATTTAATAGAATTTAGAGGCAGGGGTATTTACAGGTAGAAAAAATCCACAGACAGTGCATCCAGGAGCAGTAGCGTTTTTGGCAGAAACAAACGTTGACATGTCTAAACACGCATTAATGCTAGACACATTTAGCACTTGCGCATTCATTAATTTCAATGCCCAGAATAAATTATTATTCTAGCTATTTACAAACATCAAGCATTTATTCTGCCAGGGTGCTGCTGTCAGAAGGAGAGGCCTCTAGGAGAGATAGAAAAACTTCCAGTGTGCACGAGGCCTTAGTGATAGAAACCTATCATAATTTACGCTGCTGACCTGAGACCAATACAAGATAGATTCTGATTGGTTACAATGGATCACTGCACTTGAAAATTAATATTTAGGAATAAGAACTTTGCATTGAAGAATGCTGACATTCACTTTTAGTGGACCTCTTTCTGTAATCTTCTCATTTCTTATTTTACTAAATCACAAAAAACAGAAGTAGGAGTCAACTCAATACAGTGTGCCCACTTACTTGCAATATAAAAGTGTAGCCCCAATGGTCATTTGAACCTATAACAACAAAAGATTGGGTCAAGGCATAGACATGATAGGAAATTATAGGACAAAGAACAGATAGGCATCAGTCACTGTAAACAAAAATAAGTTTATTACTCACACTCAAAACTCCAGGGAGAGATGGGTAAGGAATTCAGAACACCCGTTAATGGCTTGCAAACTCAATAGCACATCAGTAGAACCCAAAATGGAAAAAGGGCCTTTAAGCTAAATTCAACAATCTGTACCTTTTTAGAAGCAGTTGTCTCCATTAACAAACCAGATACTTCCCATTAGTAGCTACTATGATCCTATCTTGATGCTTTCCCAGAATCTCCATGAGTTCCCTCCTCCATAGGACCTTAAGTGGTAGAATCTACTAGGGCACTTCATCTCTCCTGTCCTCTGCAAGGCTTTCCGTGTCTAGGGCCTTAAACAATTGGGGACTCGACAGGCAGGCTCCTTCTGCTCTAAGCACATGTACAGGACTCTAAGGCTTAAGCCTAATCACTCAGCTGTTCCTCAAACACCCACCCCAGGTCACAGTCCAGGGAAAGAGAGGTCACTTGGCCCTCCCCAAATATTAGTTTTGCTGTTGAATCTCATACTATTGATAGAGACACCAGTGACATCCACCAGCAGCATAGAGGAACCACAGCTCTACTGAAATTGGGGGGAAGACAAATGGGCAAATAGACTATAATCAGCTAGGTTGTCTACCACCAAGCAGCAGTACAAAATTTAGATAGTAGCCCCTGTTTAGGGCAGGGTGGCTATATACATATAGAATTTAGGGTATGAAACAGGATATCTAATGTCTGCATGTGTGTTTTTCTATACATACATTAAAATGGAACTTTAGTCAGAAAATTAAGTCCTGTTAGATTACTTCAGGCTGGCCCATTTTGCAGGTACAGCTAAGTAAAACATAAAAAATAAGTGCCTGTTTAAAATCCAGTAATACACTCTCACCATGCTCTACACATGCTCAGTTCTTCTTATTTTTAGGCACTGCCGAATTGCAAGGCTGGCCTGTTGACAGACTTAGGCCGCGTACACACGGGCGGATTGTCTGTCCAACTTAGTCCGCTGAACCGTGTTTCAGCGGACAATCCGCTCGTGTGTGGGCTTCAGCTGACTTTTTCAGCGGACAATCTGACGAACAAAGTCTTACGGAATTTCCGTAAGACAGTCCGTTCAAACTTGGTTTTGTCCGTCCAAACTTGGTTTCAGCGGACAGTCCGCTCGTGTGTAGGCAAGTTGGACGGACTAAGTATGGCGCATGCTCAGAAAGGATTTACACGGCCGAAGGTTGCATTGCAGTGTAAAGGACGTCGTTTTTCTAGTCCCGTCGTACGTGCTGTACACGTCATCACGCACGCTTTCAGCGGACTGTCTGCTCATCGTGTGTGGTCAAGTCCGTTCATGCAAATTTTGAACGGACTGTCTGTCGGATTGTCTGACGAACTTAGTTGGGCAGACAATCCGCCCGTGTGTACGCGGCCTTAAAGTGGAATTAAACCGCCATATCCTTTACAGCCAAGGAAGCTGCTTCTGTTTGATCTGCCACTGCCATGTTTCTGTACATGTGATCAGCTATGACACCAGTCATTTGACGGTTTAACAGTTTGTTTGAGGATACAAGCAAATGTGACAGTTACCAATCCCGGAATTCCAGGAATGGAACTGTTTTTTAAAACCATTAAATCAATGGGTTTAGTTCCACTTTAGGCTGCATTCACACCTGAGCATTTTCAAATCGTAAATCAAAATCCCATTAATTTCAATGGCATCTGTTAACATCTGAGCATTTTGTTACCTGAAGCAAAACACCCGAAGCTCAAAAAAGTACATGTGCTTCTTTTTAGGCAGATTACAGGCGTTTTTCTGATTTTTAGATTGGTGACCTTTTGACCTGTACAAAAACGCTGCAATATCGCTGTAAAACCACATGACTTTCTGCCTGAAAATGAAACACTCAGTTGTGAATGCAGCCTTATGATTTACTGCTGTTCATAGACTTCAGCAAAATGGCAGCCTCCAGCAAGAAGAACAGGAGCAATGCTGGGAGACAATTTACAGCACACATTAATTTTGGTAGCATAATTATTAATGTGGAATGTATGTTCCTTGCTAAATAATATTATTTTTTTATCAAGTTGTTATGGATAAAGTTCTGCTTTTATATATCTAGAAAGAGCGAGTAAGTGACTGCGCTTTGGCAGTAATTGCATTGGGGACACATAAAGTCTTCTTGCACAGGGACACTTTGACAACGTCTGCCACTGACACTTAAAGTATTGATGTCACTGGGATATTTATATATATATATATATATATATATACACACACACCCACACACATCTTCCCCCAGTAATTCATCTGCTCTCTTGCATTACAGTCTTCAGAAAGCCCACACAGTTTTTCTGGTATGGATATTCTTGTTCTGTTTCCATGGAAAGAAAGAACATTTTTTATCATTAAAAAAATAAAAGTTGATTTTTAGACATTATACTGTCTGAGCCGAATTGCTTGAAATTCGCTTTCTGCCTGCAAGTATACATAAATATGTATTAAATATATTCCTGCCAGAACTGAAATGGAAGGCGTCTACCATGTTTGAGCACAAAATACTACTATTTACAGACCCAGAATATATTTGTTTGCTGGTTTCATAGTTTGATTTTAGTTACTTGGTAGGGGCCAGATTCATCCAAGTGCTTGGCAATTTTTCCATTGCCTTAGTGTTTATTTCCTATTGACTTTACGAACATTTTAATTAACAGTTTAAATGCAATATACTGTATATTTTTCACCCAGTCCTGAGATGTTATTATCTCTAATAGACAATAGAGCTAACTTGGTGACGTGACTTGTCTCTATTGCAGTTAAGCAAACACAGTGGCAGTAGGTCATCTCCCTGCCCCCAGCCTGTGACTAGACAGTGAAGGAGCAGCAACAGATTGATAAAGTCATCTCTTTGCTCTCTTCTCCCGTGAGCATGTTCCTTTCCTGCACATGTGCATACAGGACACCAGATTGGCTCCTAGTGCTGCCCTTCCCTCTTTCAATCTTAGTGCTGTTGAATAAATAGAACATTACAAGATAGGGATTTCAAGTGAAGATCAAATATGACTTGCTTTCAGTGTTTTGTTTCCAAATATATCTGCCTGCAATTTAGCTGTATGTATACAAAATGGTCATCCGTTTATCAATTCATTTAAATAAAAATAAATATATTGATTATATAAAGAGTCACACTTTTTAAGTTCTTATAAAATATGTAACACCCATTCTGAATGTAGCATTATGTATGTGTTTTGCCAAAACAACTGAAGAGAACAAAAGTAAAATCTATAGAGGTCATTATACAAAGCAGGTTAAGGTTAAATCAATTCTCTAAGAAAGAAGTTAATGAAAAGGCTAGTAGAGGTCATGCCTCCATGCCACTGGTCTGATTGTCATTCTTTTGTCAAAATTGTTTTTAATAAGATTGCAAATGCAATGTCACCAAACTTTACATGATGGTTCCTTACTCTACCATCTGTTTGTACCTTTATTTTTTTCTCCATTTATTTTTTCCTGCAACACAAAACCCCATGGGGACATTTCTTTCCAATTATTCTCCATTTATTCACAGCGGCCTACAACCATGTTTTCAAATTAATTTCTACTATTTCTTGGAAATCAATGCTTGAAAACTCTGTAGTAATCATTTTAGCTAAGTTGTATAATTGAATAAAGTTTAAAAAAACAAAGCAGCTAGGTGGGACTTTGTATGAGGCGCTAGGTGTGTAGAGCCAAGCTCGTCCATCCCCATTAACCTAGGATACAATTATCTATCATAGAGATCTGCCTTCAATGAATTTGTTTTCTACAGTATGTACAGTTTGAACTAATCATATTATCAATTGAATTTCTGTTATATTATTTATACAATTCCAGACTATTTTTTATAGTATTTACAGTATGAATTATATTATTTTCACTTCTGTCATTTTTTATATACAATTAAATAATTTAATGCCAATTGATGCCATGTGATGCTTATATGCAACGTTTGTGGTTCTATTATATTATTTTGGGTACCCGCCGTATTCATTATTATCCTGTTATCTCCCCTCATATAAAGTCCCCCCTGTTTTGTCTTTTTTGCTCAAGTTGTATAATTGGTTGTTTTATAGGGTATTTTATAATAAAATATGGAAAGTGATTCTGATTTTACCTTAATCCCAAAATTGATTTATTTGGAATAATAAAATTAATTAAAATTACTTTGTCAGATGTTTGTTTTTAGATAATGATCTTTTTATTCATTGGGCTAAATATAGACTCATATAAAGGTGATACATCCTAAATTCTTTAAAACAGGGGTCATCAACCCTGTCCTCAGGGCCCACTAACAGGCCCGGTTTATAGGATGACTGAAATACTTCACAGGTGATATCATTTGCTGCTCAGTGATTGCAGTATTCTAGTCTGCATCTCCCCAAGGTAATATATAAAACCTGGCCTGTTAGTGGGCCCTGAGGACAGGGTTGATGACCACTGCTTTAAAAGATCTTTCCTAGGAGTTTTCAGAGATTCCAGTTAAATACATATTAATGGTCTTTTTTTTTTTTTGCATAAACATTTTATTGAAAACATTTGAAAGGGGCATATACATAGATGACTCTATGAGCCCAAAATAGTAACATAGACATATTTCAGCAGATCAGAAATATAATATAACATGTATAAACAGTAAGCTTATTTTCAGATGCATCTGCATCCATAATGTTTTATAATACTAAAGTGAGGAAGGGTCAGAACCTCTGCCAGATTTTCATTGCTTTCCAGGGTTCCATTTGGGAGATTTTACTCTCTTCCTGCTCCTATGACAACGTTGTTAGTTTTTAGTGACCTTAGTTGCTTTACGTGGTCCATGCATGTATGAAGATAAAAGTTGGTGATCACTGTGACACATTAGTTAAAAGGTGGCACTATAGAACTATGCCAGCTATATTGTTTGTCTTCTAGACAAGATTCCAAGCCTGTACTTTCGCGTAGCTCCACTACTGTGGCTCTTGTAGCAACAACACTGACCAAATAACCTTGTGTTGCACACAGTGAATTCATGGTCTAGATGTGGACAGTCAAGATTAAATATTTTATTTAAAGATAAGGGGAGGAAAGAGGGTTTGGACAGTTGCTGAAGCTGTCCTCTCACACACTCAGACCAAAAGGAAAAGCTTGTGGACTATCTCGGTACTGATAGACAAACTTCAGTAAAAATTCTCATTTGTTACATATAAAAAACATACAAATGAACAAAACCAATATTACAATAAAAAGGGAAATTAAAGCTTACAGTATACAATTACTGGTAGGTTTTCCCCAAAAGGGGTGTCTAGTAATGGAGTTATCCTCACAGATTAAGGATCCTCTACTAGCTGTGCGGTCTTGATGCCGCTTCATAAGGAGAAATAATCTATAAAAACAGGTAATTTATTTAGGACATGCATACATACAGATTGGCCAGCATATAATATTAACAAAACAGCAATAACAATAACAGTGGGAGGTTGCTTACCTACCTACCCCCCTTCCTCCTTCTAACCTTTTCCACCCACCCCTCTTATTATTCCTTGTTTTCACTCCATTCCCCCTACTTGTCCTCTCCCCTCCCTTTCCTTCACCTTACTGCATTATTCCTTCTCTTCCTTCTTCTCCCCTGTCTCTTACCCCAATGGAACCCTATATATTACTTACCCATTACCTTGTACATTTTCACTACTCTAGATAGATTCTCCGCTAACAATCCCCCTGAATGTCCTCCGCTGGGGGGGGGGGGGGGGATCATTTGGTGTTTTGGGAACTATTTGGCTTTGTGCCTGTAGGTAAGCAACCTCCCACTGTTATTCTTATTGTTGTTTTGTTAATATTATATGCTTACCAATCTATATGTATGCATGTCCTAAATAAATTACCTGTTTTTATAGATTATTCCTCCTGATGAAGCGTCAATAAGACCGTGCAACTAGTAGAGGATCCCTAATATATGAGGATAGCTCTATTACCAGACACCCTTTTTGGAAAAAGCTAATAGTAACTGTATACTGTAAAGTTTAATTTCACTTTTTATTGTAATATTGATTTTGTTCATTTGTGTTTTTTATATGTAATAAATGAGAATTTTTACTGAAGTTGATTGTTTGTCTATCAGTACCGAGATAGTTCACAATCCTTTCCTCTTGGTCTGAGTGTGTGAGAGGACAGCCTCAGCAACTGTCTGCACCCTCTTTCCTTCCCTTATGTTTTACAATATCTGCATTATGGTACTTTTTATACTGAAATTTTTGTAAATTGTCTATCTGAGGCTATACCGAAACTTTCATTAAATATTTTATTTATGAACATGTGGAAGATATATGCACCCCACCTTAACTAAGAAATAGTACCTCTTTGAGCACTGCTGCTTCACTAACCAGGGGCAAACCACTGATTAGACTGGCCATTATTCACTATAAGTAGCCCAAATTCCCTACTTTCAGAAAATATATTATGTTTTTAGGGCCAGTTCACACCATAGAAACACAGTCCAGATGTTTTTCTGCATGTGTGTTTTTGATGTGTTTTTTAATTCATTCCAGTGCATTTTTGATGCAGTCCAGTGCATTTTTCCCCGTCTTTTTTCTTATCCTTAAATAAAGACTTGTGTGTTCCAGTGTGTTTTTTGTGCATTTAGGTGTGTTCCAGTGCATTTTACAACATTCCAGTATAGTCCAGTGCAGGAAAAGTTAAGCATGTTCTATTTTTTTTTCTGGAACTGGAACCCACTGGAACTGACTGCACTGGTGTGAACTATGCCATTGAAAACCATATAACCTACATTCAATGCATGTTTGATGCAGAAAAGAAACTCACTGGACTGCATGTGGTGTGAATTAGCCCTACGTGTTTTAACCACTTCCCCTCCAGGAGATTTACCCCCTTCATGACCAGGCCATTTTTTGCGATACAGTTACTTTAACTTACAATTGCGCGGTCATGTGACACTGTACCCAAATAAATGTATGTCCTTTTTTCCCACAAGTAGAGCTTTCTTTTGGTGGTATTTGATCACCTCTACAGTTTTTATTTTTTGTCGACAAAAAAAGGCTAACAATTTAAAAGGAAAAAAATATAGAGTATATACTGTATATATTTTACTTTCTGCTATTTTACTTTCTGCTATAAAACAAATCCAATAAAAAAAATTTAATTCATCAAATTGCTTCATCAATTTAGGCCAATATGCATTCTGCTACGTATTTTTTGTAAACAAAATTCCAATAAGCTTATATTGATTGGTCTGGTTTTGTGTACTGTAGGAGGTGCTTTTACTAGGGCAAGGCATGGATCTGTGTCCTTGCTTTACAGGAACACAGGATCCACACCTTCCCTACTGACAGAAAGGCGATATGCCTTGTTTACATATTCCTTCTGTACCAAAGGATCGTCAAGTACAATCACAGCAGGAGCGGGCCGCCACCCCCGAACCGGAAGTGTCGGATCATGCACTAGGTATGTGATCCAGCACAGCAGTGTCACTTTGCCAAGGTATATGTAAGTTATACGGTCAGAAAATGGTTAAGCAATTTTATAGTCCTTAATGCAGATTTTAACAGCTTCTCTTCTGCTGTTTACTGTCATTTTCTAAGGACTGCATATTGACTCCACCTCCTGAAACTCCTCCTCTCAGCACCTCTTTAGTTCAGAAGGCAAATTCTGTGAAATAATAACAAGTATATGCGCACAATTCAAAACCATCTCTGTGGATGTCTCCCAATGCAGTCGTATGCCAAATATGTATATAATTAAATATTAAAATAAAAATATTAAAAACAATGTATTCTAAAATAAGGATAAAGTTCATAGATCAATTAATCTATATGAGAGGCCAGTCGGGATAGATATGAGAACTAAATTCAGGATTATGCACACAGGGCAGCCGTCAGGGTAGAAACGAAACTGTATACTAAGACTGTAGAGAAAACAAATGGAGAGGAGCCTCTGGGTGCCATAGTTTTACACAAAGAATTTAATAAGCATCAATATATACACTCACATGTAGAAGTAAGCAAATAGGCATGGTATGTATATCTCTAGAGACGTTTCCCCAGCGCTGTAATCAGTCCATATATCCAGGCTAGTAGACACTTCCGTGTGATGGTAACGCTGGCTCCGGAAGGTGGCCTCAGAGCGAGGCTTGAAGCACAGGATACAGGGGGCTCAGGGGGATGTCGTCATCGGCAGTAGACGCGTTTTGTGAGCATGCGCACTTGGCTGATATCTCAAGTCGCGCTCCTTTTTCAACAATATGACCTCAGTCAAAAAGAAAAAGGAGTATGACTTGAGGTATCAACCAAGTGTGCATGCTCACGAAACGCATCCACTGCCGATGACAACATTGCCCTGAGCTACCTGTATCCTGCGCCTCAAGCCTTGCTCTGAGGCCGCCTTTCCGGAGCCGGCATTACCATCACACGGAAGTGTCTACCAGCCTAGATATATGGACTGATTACAGCGCTGGGGAAAACGTCACTCGAGATATACATACCATGCCTGTTTGCTTACTTCTACATGTGAGTACATATATTGATGCTTATTAAATTCTTTGTGTAAAATGATTGCACCCAGAGGCGCCTCTCCATTTGTTTTTTCTAGGTTCTGTGAAATGTGTGACACAGCAGTGCCTACTCACATGACATAGTAAATTTCTGTTTCAGAATTCAAGGAAGTTAATGTGTTGAATCTTTAGAAAATATGTTTCCAAACTTCAAGATTGTTCAGAATAATAGAAGTAAGCTATATAATTGAAAAAAACTGAATGTCCAGATATGTGAAATGACCATAATGATTTTAAATTTTGACCCTAGATACACTTCACATAAATGAAAATGTATCCTTGAATATTTCATTTTGTTGAGGTTAATTTGCTAAAGAAATTTGAATAAATTAGCAGAAACATTGTACAGATAAGATGTTGGTGATATTAGTGTTTTTTACTTCTACAGTACTCTGAAGTTAAGTCTTTATTTTCCAGGGAATTCAGTTTGCCCTTTTAGTCTCTGGAAATGTGTCAATTTAAAATTAACAGCTTTCCACTCTGCTCTTAGTCGTCCTTCTTCACTTTTTCGGAGCAAAAGTTATTTTTCTTCTGGCCTGAAGACAGCAAAATTGATTCGTTCAAGGATGTAAGTTAAGATGAATAAGTACGAAAGATACATCTGTTGCATTACAAATAAGGACACTAATTTAGTTAGGTAAAGGGACACCGTTATAAAAAATACAGTTTTGAAAAATGTATTACATGTTTTGTAGATAAGCATGTGAAGAGATGAAGTCTATGAGAAATAGTCCAGACACTGCTGAGGGTACCTCTGTTATCTGAACCAGCTTTTATCATTTAAGACAGTATATCTTTAAAAGCTTGTCCTAAGAAATGTAATAGTGCAGTACCTATAGTTTTTTTTAAAGGGTAACTCTACTTAAAAAAAATACATATAAATATATATTTTTAAATATAAATAGGAAACTATACATCAAACAAAAAAAAAAATATATATATATATACCATATATACAGTATTTGCAACACAAGCCATATTGTAATTTAATGTTAATGCATATTACCTTTACTTTTCAATCTGTAGTATTAAAATAGAAATCAATACAATATGGCAACATGTACACAAACTAGAAATGTAATTTCCTGCTTGTGTGATTGGGTCACTGATTTTCCCAGAAGTCTGCACTCAGACACAAGTCAGATTTTTGGTGGGATGCTACTAAAGAGTTAATCACTTCTAAAGAGATTCAGGTCTTGCAGCTTTCCTTATTAGAACACTGCAAGCGCATCAGCTGAAAAATAATGAGTCAGTCCCATTCTGAATTAGTATCCAAAAGACATAGAAAAACAAACAGCTTTTTCTTCAGAGAAGAATCAAGTAGGAATCTGCAACAAGGTTTGTTAAAATCCTTGCATTGTACATTGATCGCAGTTTTTTTTTTTTTCTTTCTCAAACCAAAAGGCTGTAAGGTACATTTCCATTTTTGCAATCCAATTTAGGAAAACCCCACTATATGTTGGTTATATGTTCGCATTCACAAGGCACGCCTCATTTTTTTAATGTTTCCTAACTTTTGGATGACCCTCTGGAGTCATGGATGGCTGCAAGAATTTTTCAAACAATTCACTGTGATCTGTTGCAATAGAAAGGCTGGTGGCTGGATACATTTAGTTCTCATTGATACACAATAGAGTAGCTCAGCTTCTAAATGTTAACCTTTTGTTAGAACATATGGTGTTCAAAATTTGTTTCATTTATGAGATGATATCTGCCAGCACAGAACAGACAGGGTTAAAGATTAACCACTTGCCACCCGCCATATAGCAAAATGATGGCGGCAAAGTGGTTTCAATATCCTGACCGGACGTCATATGACGTCCAGGAGGATATCAAGCCACTGCACACCCCTGGTGGCATCTCGGTGATCGTTGTTGCGGTGTGTCAGTCTGACACACCACAACTCCAATCTAGGTAAAGAGTCTGTGACAGAGACTCTTTACCACGGGATCAGCTGTGTCCAATCATGCCTGATCACAGTGTAAACAGGAAGAGCCGATGATCGGCTTTTTTTCACGCACATCTGTCAGACGCGAGTATATGAGAGCCTGCTCCTCTGATGGGGGGTCTGTGCTGATCGATTATCATCCTATCAGTGCCTATCTGTGCCGCCTATCAGTGACCATCTGTGACGCCTATCAGTGCCCATCTGTGCTTCCTATCTGTGCCCATGAGTGCCCATAAGTGCTGCATATCAGTGCCACCTATCAGTGCCCATCAGTGCTGCATATCAGTACCACCTATCAGTGCCCATCAGTGCTGCCTATCAGTGTACCATCAGTGCTGAATATTAGTGCCCATCAGTGCCACCCCATCATGCCCATCAGTACCGCCTTATCAGTGCCCGTCAGTCTAGCCCCATCAGTGCCCATCAGTGAAGGAGAAAACTTAATTATTTACAAAGTTTTGTAACAGAAACAAAAAAAACTTTTTAAAATTTTTTTTATTTGTTTAGCAGAAAATAAAAATCCCAGAGGTGATCAAATACGACCAAAAGAAAGCTCTATTTGTGGGAACAAAATGATAAAAATGTTGTTTGGGTACAGTGTAGCATGACGGCGCAATTGTCATTCAAAGTGCGACAGCGCTGAAAGCTGAAAATTGGTCTGGGCAGGAAGGTGTACAAGTGCCTTGTATTGAAATGGTAAAATTTTGTGATTTTTTTTTCTCTCTCTCTCACATCATTACCATCAGCAGCAGTGGCGCTGAGAGAGACCCTGTTGTGTATCTTCACGCCGCGCTGGAGCCTCTAGAAGATGGAGGGAGGAGGTGGGTGGAGCCGCACCGCTGGCTTGGCCTCTACTGTTCTCTGCACTGTTCATTAATTAAATTGTTGGGACTTTATATGAGACAACGACTACTACAGGTTTCGTATGTCTCCATCCCTGAACCATATAGAAAAAAGAGGGGAATGGGGGGACTTTGTAAGAAGCACAATGCCAGAACCAAAGGGATCAATTAGTAAATACTATTTAATGGTGCACATGGATGCATGTGGGGCAGTAAATAACATGTAATAAATAACATAATAAATACATAGAAATGTAAACACACACACAAATGTTCCTACATAGTAAATAATATATATTTTTAAAATGTATTAACTCTAGCCCAAACTTGCATATAAACATGATTGATTGCACATGGGATACTATAAAATTTATTCAAATTTCTTCAAGGTAGTCGTATAGTATACGCATGGTAGCTGTGACAATACATTGGTATATATCTCTACACACATTTCATGGATAACTAAGGCCCCTTTCACATGGGCACCATCAGTTTAACCATGTTAAAACTGTATCAGTTCTTATCCGTTGCTTCTTCCGTCTTCATCCGTCTTCTGTTACGGTAATCTCCATTTTCATCCGTCTTCCGTTCCATTAATATCCATTTTCGTCCGTTAATGTACAGTTTTTATTCCATTTTTTCATTCGTTTACAGCAGTTTCTGTGCCTTTAAGGTAATTACCCAGAAAGCATTGCTCCTCCCATCCTACCTTTGCCATGCCTGAACAATTTGTCGACTACTTTCTATCTCCATCAGGAGAAGTTCCATGGCAGTACCAATATATATAAATGATGCAGTGCAAATTTAAATGTATTAATTAATTTTGTTATTTCATTGTGTTTTGATAGCATAAGAAGACACAAAAACACATGATATGTTCAAAACTGTTTTAGTTTTATTATTCTGCATAACCCTTTTAAAATAAAGTTTTTTTCACTTTGTTTTTTTATTTGTCAAAGTATGAACTTTATGAACTTTGAATTATTTCTTCAAAACGTATCTTAACTGATCGTACGTTGACAGACATTGTCAGTTAATATCCGTTTTGACGGATCTGGACGTAGCCTTGTATGTTAAACAAAACAGATAAAAACTGAAGTGGAGGTCAACGAATGGTAACGGACGGTCATTCGTTTGCCCATAGGAATGCATTGTTGTCCGTTGACGGATGGAAGAAAAACGTATAGACGGTCTGTCCATGTGAAAGGGGCCTTACACTCATCGGGAGCAAATGTGATCCAGGTATGTCTGTAAAAAAATATAAATACCAAATAATATGGTAACTAAAATAACAGGAAGAGGAGGAACCACAACTTAATCCCAACACTCTTACCTATAAGTAGGGATGAGCTTCGACATTGCCTGTTCGGCGAACAGTGAACAATTTGGGGTGTTCGCGGCAAATTCATAAAGCCGGGAACACCCTGTACAAGTCTATGGGAGAAATCTAAAGTGCTAATTTTAAAGGCTAATATGCAAGTTATTGTCCTAAAAAGTGTTTGGGGACCTGGGTCCTGCCCCAGGGGACATGGATCAATGCAAAAAAAAGTTTTAAAAACAGCCGTTTTTTCAGGAGCAGTGATTTTAATAATGATTAAAGTGAAACAATAAAAGTGTAATATTCCTTTAAATTTCATACCTGGGGGGTGTCTATAGTATGCCTGTGAAGAGGCGCATGTTTCCCGTGCTTAGAACTGTCCCTGCACAAAGTGTAATTTCTGCAGGAAAAAAAGTCTTTTAAAATCACTCGCAGCTATAATGAATTGTTGTCTCCCTTAATACAGAGAACACTCATTTAAAGTCATTGATAAAAAAAAAAAAAGCGTGGGGTTCCCCCAAATTGAATTACCAGGTCCTTCAGGTCTGGTATGGATATTAAGGGGAACCCCGCGTCAAATAAAAAAAAATTGACGTGGGGGTCCCCCTAAAAATCCATACCAGACCCTTTATCCAAGCACGCAACCTGGCAGGCCGCAGGAAAAGAGGGGGGATGAGAAAGCGCCCCTCCCCTCCTGAACCATACCAGGCCACATGCCCTCAACATTGGGAGGATGCTTTGGGGGTCTGTGACCCCTCAAAGCACCCTGTCCCCATGTTGATGGGGACAAGGGCCTCATCCCCACAACCCTGGCTGGTGGTTGTGGGGGTCTGCGGGCGGGGGGCTTATCAGAATCTGGAAGCCCCCTTTAACAAGGGGACCCCCATATCCTGCCCCCCATTTGAAATGGTAAGGGGGTACAAAAGTACTCCTACCATTTCACAAAGAAAGTGTAAAAAATAGTTAAATAAAACAAACACACTTTTTAAAAATTTCTACCCCAATGCATTTCGACCTTCAGGGAGTCAGGGTCTTCTTCAGGGGGGGGACAAAACCCAAGCAGAAGGGGTGATTATATCGTATATTCTGCAAATAGTCAAAAGAAAAAAGACTTTCAATAGAAAAGTTTTTGCCTAAAAATTTGCTAATTATTATACCTTATTTCAGTAATATTTACCAGTTCCACCAAACCGTTACTGTTCAACCAGAGACTTTTATTAAAATCTGAAAAAGAAATTAGTGCCTTCTCTCAAAGGGTCATCCTGGTACCGCTGCCCTGCTGTTCTAACCCACTTCATCCACCCACCAAACTGGGGGAAAGAAGGGGGGGGGGAAAGAGGAAAATGACTTCACGGGGGCATCGATCGCTGACTTGCAAGAATTGACAGTATCTGGAGTTTATCCAGGGGAACCAGAGGAACAGAAGAGGAGGTTCTTGGCACACCCTAGGTGGCCACACCTAAAAATAATGAAATATAATAAAGTATAAAATAAGTGTTCCACGTAAAGATATGTAAGTAAGTGAATATAAGTGAATATATAAATGTTGTGTTACAATATTATACTATTATATAAGTGCATATATAAATATAAATAAGAAATAGAAAGTGGAAGAAAAGTAATGCTTAGTTGCCCAAATAATATATGTTTATACAAAAGCAATTTAGTAAAAAAGTGTGGAGTCACCAGCATGATGATTATCGTTATTGTGAAGTGGTGTTACTATTATTCGTAAATGATTAACAAGTGGTGCGAGCAAACCAAAATGGGTAGGTTGTGGATGAAAAAAAAAAAAAAAAAATTAAAAAGACTGAAAAAACTGACATAGGAGTGTGCTTAAACCACTGACCCCATCTGCATATGGTGATATGACTGTGATAGTATTAGTGATAAAAAGTGCAGTGAAAACTAAAAAGATATTAGTAGCATTAATGATTGATAATATAATACCTGTATACTCTATCTGCTGCACTTGTTTTGTAGCCTGCAGATGATTAAGTTAGCCCCTTATGGCAAGTAAAAAAAGAGAGAGAGCCCCCAGTACCGCAGCAGCCCAGTCTATCCAGTCTATCATTCTTTTATACTAACTACAGAAGGATGCTCAGTTGTTCTGGGCGTGCATTTTGTTTGCGTCATTCCTGAAAACTGCAACACGCACTGTGGCCCTCCCCTCTTCTCTTGTTTGTTAGACTTGGGGGGAATGGGTGGACGCTCACTGTGCGTCGACGTCACGCCTCCGTTCTGTGCCTTTGATGTCAATATTGATACCACGGGCCGACATTGTATATCCGCATGTGATTTTAAGGAGGATTGTAGTGTTCAGTTTCGAGTGTCAATGGTTGCTCGAACACTGGCTCCGCCCTCCCATCAGCATGCAGCATGACGTGGGTGGGGATCTGTGGCGATGTGGTGGGTATTTATTCCAAACCCTTATGGAGCACACACTCAGTCTGCTCCTTGCACCTTGATGACACAATGCACATCTCTGGACTATGCTTTACACTTCATACTAAGGGTAATATTTTGCTTTCTATTTATTTAAGTTTTTTTGTGCTATCTTTGATCCCATCGCCCACTCTATGGTGAGTCACTCACCTGTTTCTACTTTACACTCACGATCTGGTCTCTGTTTTTCTTCTCTTTGGTATTGGCACTTTTACTTTCCCCAATTATTTATTGTGTAGTCACTTTGCTGATACACTTTATTTGCAATTTTTCCACAGAAGTCCTATGGGCCCCCATTCAGCACTTTTATTACAACCACGGTCATTTATTGGGGACGACATCTCTATTGATGTCTACTTCTTGTTTTCTGTTCACCGCTGTGCTGCCGCAGTCACCACCACCTCAGTTTCTGGGGATGATGTCCCCATAGTGCCTCCAGCTACTAAAACTACCCATGTTGTTGAATACTGTAGCTTACTTATCGGTAAGAGTGTTGGGATTAAGTTGTGGTTCCCCCTCTTCCTGGTATTTTAGTTACTATATTATTTGGTGTAGCGGTGGCTCCTGAAGAGCTTGCGCTATGCGTTTTTCAAAGTTAAGGTTATACCTAAACTGCAGTTTGGTTTGGGTACAATTGTCTAAATGTGGACTTCAGCATCAGTCTGACTGGACTGTGAGATGTTCAGCCTGGCCACAGGGGGCACTGTCTCTTCTGGTAGGCATGGAACTATGGTCTGGTTAGGTGCTTAAGTTACTTTCTCTCAGAGCCCGCCCAGTGGGAGTGGCACTCTTGCTGTGCTTTCTGGGAGAGGGTATTTAAGATGCGGACGTTACGTGGTTCGGGGTTCTGGTCCTGAATGATGTACTTACTTCATGGTCCTCGTCCTCCTGACCAGCCCCCAGGAAGGCTGTGGCCTGGGGTGCGGATCCACCCGATCTTGATGTTTCGGGGCTGGCTAGCCCGAGGCAAGGAAACTAAAGGAGGATTCTGAGGTGGTTGGGTGCCGTCTCCGGTTTGGGAGAGACCCGGTGACTTCAAGCATTCCAGAGGAGGACTCTTCAGAAGAAGACCACGTACGGGTTGGTTTCTTAGTAAGAGCCTGGAAGGGCTGAAGTAGAGAAAATCCGGTCTCGTGGATATCACCAAGAGAATCCGGTCTCGTGGATATCGCCAAGCTGGCTGACAGATCCAGGTATCCTACGAGTGTTCTTCATGTTTAGTTTCCCTATGTGTTCTACAACAACGTCTGTAGCAGAGACATTATCTTGTATGTTCTACAACAACGTCTGTGGTAGAGACTTTCTCCTGAGTAAGCACCTTGTTGGCTGCTAGGCCTTGTGAGAGAGGGACTGTCCAACTTGAGTGAACATCCAGTTGCAAATCGCTATTCTCTGGATGCAGTCAAAGTAAGTTCTTCAACATTTTGACTTCGACATTAAGAGTACCTGAATTTCCTTTCCAACCCTCTGATCCCAATTTAAGAGACTGTTCATTGTCTATGTTTTGCAAATAAAATCCATTCAAGTGGATATGTTGTTAGTCTCTCGAGTTACTGGTCCATCTACCACGGGATACCCCTAGATGTGAAGCGAGTGGAACAGAAGGTAACGGTAAGCCCAAATCTAACCAGCAGCTCCTTCGGTGGTAGTGCTACATTGGTATTTATATTTTATTACAGACATATCTAGATTGCATTTGCTCCTGATGAGTGGAAGTTATCCACAAAATGTTCGTACAGCTATATACCGATGTATTGTCACAGCTACCATGCGTCTACAATGCGACTACCTTTAAGAAATTTGAATCAATTTTTATATTATCATGTGTGCACTCAATCATGTTTATATGCAAGTGTGGGCTACATTTAATATATTTTAAATATATATATTATTTATCATGTAGGAATGCTTATGTGTGTGTATATATTTCTATGTATTTATTATGTTACTTATTACATGTTATGTACTGTCCCACATGCATCCATGTGCACCATTAAATAGTATCTACTAAATGATTAATTTGGTTCTGGTGTTGTGCTTCATACAAAGTTTGCCTTTCCCCTCTTTTTTCTATATGTTCTCTGCACTGGTTGCTAGCGACTGTGCTGCCTGGAGTCTAGAAACTAGTGACGTCAGTCACATCGCAGCCACTGCTGAGGAGGAGGAGAGCCCCAGCATTCAGAGTAGAGCCATCTTCCTTCGCGCCTAGTCAGAGTTTTGGCTCCACCCATCTCCTTCCTCCATCTTCTTCACACTCCAGCACGGCATGAACACAGCAATGGCCGTGTGTCAGTGTTACTGTCATGTGATGCTGCCTGCAGTACAATCCCGACTCCCGCTCAGCTCCATTGCTCCTCCATGGGAGTCCCTCCCCCCACCAGAGCACCAAAGTATTTGAATCAGAGTGATTCCAAAAACGAATGAATGTGTAAAATCGTAGAATACATGTAAGCCATTATTTATGAAAAAATGCTGCTCTTTTTGTATTGACATTTTGGTCTTGTTCAAACTTAACCTCTTCAGCCCTGGAAAGATTTAATACCCCCACCCCCCCCCCCCCATTCATGACCAATACGGCACTGCATTCCGAATGTGGTGAATGCATGGTCAGATGACACTGTACCCAAACAAAATTGACGTCCTTTTTTTCCCCAAAAATAGAGCTTTCTTTTGGTGGTATAATTCTATACTTTTTTTTTATTTTTTGCGCTATAAACAAAAAAAGAGCAATGATTTTGAAAAAAACAAACAATGTTTTTTTACTTTCTGCTATAAAAAAATCTCTTCATCGATTTTGGCAATATGTATTCTGCTACATATTTTTGGTAAAAAAAATCCCAATAAGCTTATATTGATTGGTTTGCACAAAAGTTATCTCGTTTACAAAGCAGGAGATATATCTATGGCATTTGTATTTATTTATTTATTACTAGTAATGGCGGAGATCCGTGATTTTTAGCGGGACTGCAACACTGCAGTGGACAGATCGGACACCTAACTGACACTTTTGACACTTTTTTGGAGAACCATTGACAATAATACAGTAATCAGTGCTGAAAATATGCACTGATACTGAACTAATTACACTAGTTTGGAAGGGGGTTGACATCAGGGGCGATCAAAGGGTTAAGTGTTTCTCTATGGGTGCTTTCTAAATGTGTGGGGGATGGATTCACTAGATGAACAAAGTGATCCATGTTCCTGGTTAGCAGGAACACAAGATCACTCTTTTCATCTCTGAAAGAATGGCGGTCTACCTTGCTTACATCAGCAGACCACTGTTCTAGCTCTGTGGGGAGCGATTGGGGGTGGCCGTCGGACATTGCTTCCACCAGCCCTGCTGATTGGCTCCCCCTCTGGCCAATCAAGACTGTATGATATGTTAAATACAGTTCTGTAAACAACAGCTTATCTTCTGGCAGTGCCCCTCCCGAGACTAGACTCTGGATCCGCCCCTGCCCAGGGACAGTACTTACATGACGAGTGTCTGTTGTGCTGGTAGCTGCTCTGTTCCTTGAAATCTTCCTCCCTCTGTCCCCTAGATACAGCTGTGCTATCAGGTCACACAATGAAAAACACTCTATGAATGAAGGAAAGGTGGATGAATGAAAGATCTGCCTCCTTCATAGAGTGATTTTCATTGCAGTAATAGTACAGTTTATTTAAATGAAGCGGGAGGGGGAGAAAGGACAGGTATAGTTGGCATTTTGACGAATACCTGTAACAGGGGGAGCCACTCATTAACTCTTGCAGCAACGGGAACATCACAGCTTCAGCAGGATCCAGGGAGGCGAAGAAAACAAGGTTTTCAAGGTACAGAGCAGACAATCATCATTCATGTAAGTACTGTCCCTATAAAAAAAAAAAGTACATACATTTCACCTCCTAGCAGCACCATGTGAACTAAATTTAAATCAAATTAAATTTCCATGCTCTTAACCCTAAATATTAAGTGGAAAAAAATGACAAGTGATGTCTTCATAAACTTTCATAAATAGTATTCCATGCACAAATCAGTGTCTAACTACAAATACACTATTCCAAACTCCAGTCTTCCATTTTTTTTTCTATTTTTTTCATCACTCTGTAGAAAGTGATATCCACTCCTCATTAGACATCATACTCTCTGATTTTATTTGCCTCTCATTATACTGATCAGCAAAAAAATGCTCAAAATATTTCCCCTTCACTGTGGCTCCACCTCTAATATGCTTTCGTCTCCTCTCCACAGTCTTCACAGCCATACTAGAACTCAAAGAATGGGGGCGTGGCCAAGCTGGAGACCTGAGCAGACGCATGTGATCAGAGCTCCATTCTTACCTGCATCTTTTATCCTTAAAATTTGGGATTTACTCCAGAGTGACACCTGCTCTCTACCCAAGGAGATATGGGGCATGAGAAGAGGGAAATTTAGCTCCGGGAGACGTGGTGCATCAGCTCCTCAGGCCTCCCTGCAGCTCCAGCAGAAGAGGCCTGTCACGTGCAACACCAATAGGGTGACACAAGCAGCCCTAGCGGAGCCAGCTACTTTGGAATAAGACCGCTTTACAACTATCATGCATGCAATCACTAGCTGCAAAACCACCCTCACAGAAAAGATAGGTCTCCTGCAAATTGACTTTGGATTGCTCCGGAGGGACATGGGCAGATTTCGGGGCCCGGCTGGGTGAGGCAGGGAGGCGAGTGGGAGAATTGGAGGTTGCTGTCAGAGATCAATGGGCTTCCATCCGCAACCCCACAAGTCAAAATGAAGGCGCTGGAATCGAGAGCCGAAGATAGTGAGAACAGAAGCAGATGGAACAACTTGAGTGGTTGGTCTGCCGGAGGGAGCAGAGGGACAGGACACCACCGCCTTCACGGAGCAGCTTCTGCATACCCTCCTTCCCAGAGCACAGTTCTCCCCTCACTTAGTCGTGGAAAGAGCCCACAGGATGCTGGCTGTGAGAGGCCCCCAGGGCTCCCCTCCATGCACCTTCATATTCCGGCTCTTGAATTTCAGAGACCAGGACCTTATCCTGAGGGAGGCGAGGAAGATTGAGGAGCTCCAGTATGAATACACTATGCTAATGCTGTTCCTGGACTACTCCATCGAAACACAGAGGCTCTGGGGAACATTCGACCATGCGAAGGCCCAGCCAAGGGGATGAAATGCAGCATGCTCTTCCCTGGCCTGCACGTATGCACGCCTCTGTGTGGTGGACGGGGAATCCACAAAATATTTCACCTCCCAGGGGGATGCTTCCCAATGGCTAGATAATCTACCCAGAGCAAGGTATGAGTTAATATAGTTGCCATCGACAGCCCTCTTTTACACTCCCTGACAATCCTGTCCCTGCTGAGGAACTGTTACCGTCTTCCTGAGACTGACCGCCCTTACATGGTGCGCTTTTCATGACTGTATGCATGCAGCACCAATAACTATATAATGACGATCCCATTTATGTCCTGGTAGCTGCAGAAACTGCACCCAGTTTCCTGCCCTGTTTGATAATGGGTGGAGGGGGAGGGGGTCAATGGCCGATATATGATCCACCTACGGCCTGGCCTGAGAGCAGATGCGGCTACACCACATACTGTACGGCTACCCCCCCATGTTGGGCTATGAGTCAGACTCTTCAGGGTTCGGGTGGATGGGGGGCTCCCTATCCTCCAATGCACGCCATCCTGCTAATGGCCGCTGACATACAGGACTCTATTTGGCCATGCATACAACAATATTTTTTCCAGGACCGGAGTAATTTCTTTTCCCTATTTCCCGTGATGGTATGGATATGATGTTCTTCAGAGACCATGTTACTTTTACAGATGTTAGGGGGGATGTTTGCAAATAAGCCGGTTCTCCCTGGCATACACTAGGTGTATTTTCTTCTTCTCTGTTTTCTTAAAATAGTTTAGTTTTTAGTTTTTTTTATTCTACATTTTTCTCTTTGATGCCTTATAATTCACTCCTTCCTAATGTTGCTGCTCGATTCTCGCACTAGTTGCCCTAGCTGGTTCCAAATGTGCAATCCCATTTAATACGGACATATGAATGCAGCTAACTTGTCTCACTGCTCCCATAGGAGAATTTCCTAATTTGAGTGAGGGATATTAGTTCTGTGAGTTTGGGGGAAGAGGCACTCCAAGTTCTTTTTACAAATGGATGTGCGGGGTGGGGGGGGGGTTTATTTTTGTACATTTTTTTTTTGTGTTCTTTGTTCAAGCCTCATAAATGCAGTGGTTAACCTCTCATGACAATGCAAAATGTTTTATGCCTTGGTTGAGTGGTGGGTTGGTGGACGGGAAGATTATAATATTGTCAGTATTGCAGATGAAGCCTCCCCTTCTGGGTCAAGGAATGAGGTCCTGCCAGCTAATTAACATACACATACCTACTAAATGGCCCCCATAAGGCTGATTTCATGGAATGTCATGGGCCTCAATGATACAATTAAACGGCTATGGCTATGGCATTTCTCAAACAGCACAATCCCCACATATGCATATTACAAGACAGATGTCTGGAGATGGAAGCACCCTACAGAACGTGCTTTCACCTGCCACTCAACATCCTACCGCACTCTGTCGCAAATAGATTTGATATACGCCAGTGGGGGGCTGTTGCCGAAATTGACAGGGGTTGAGATCCTCCCAAGAGGAATATCAGATCACGCTCCTATGCTCTGATGTCTTCAAACGTCCACTCAACCCTCAGATAGAATATGGCGGCTCTCTAGGTATTGGATCTCAGCATCTACCACAGAATTTGAGATAGCCACACTTACTTCTGAGTTTTGGCGGTTGAATGCCCACATGGCCTCCTCAAAGGTGACATGGGACGCCTTCAAGGCCTTCGTCAGGGGCTGTTGCCAGCCCTCTATCTCCAGAGCCTGGCAAAATGCAGCTGGCACTATAGAGGAGGCTGAGAACAGGACGCGGGCCCTGGAGTCTCAATATATCCTCTCTAAAAACACTATCACATGCCTGGATATGCAGGCTGCCTACCGTGAAGTGGTTCTCCTGCGGGTGACGAAGGCAAATAAAAAAACAATTGGCACAAACACAGTGCATCTTCGAACAGGAGGAGAGGGCTGGGCAGCTCCTGACCTGGCTGGCAAAAGAACAAAGACTGGCTGCTAGTATAGCTCGTATTAGGGATGACCTCGGGACGGTGGTGACCACCCACAGGCCATTAATTACTGTTTTTCCTCTTATTAGGAATCCCTATACTCGACCAGAGCGGAATACTCGGCGGAAGAATTAGGGGAGTACCTAGACCAGATTGTTTTTCCCAAACATACCGAAATAGCCAGGGATAGCTTGGAGAGCCCAATAACTATCAACGTTGGAGGGCATTTCCATAGGCCCGGTACAGGAGAGGGTCTCCCTCTACGCGGACGTCACTCTCCTGTACCTGGGCAACAACAGGGACTCCCTAATGGCGGCTCTATCTATCATAGATCTGTTTGGTCCCTTTTTTCAGGTATCTGTGTAAACTGGAGCAAATTGGTTTTATTCCCGTTATCCTCTACAGCCGTAGCACTATCAACAAATACCCAACTTAAAATGGTCTCTCAACTTAAATATTTAGGTATCATTATACATAAAGACTTATCGCAATATGTCAACCTAAACCTGGCACCAGTGTTTGAAAACCACATTGAAGGTATGGGACACCGTTAGGTCCAAGTTGGAGGAACAAGATACCTGGTCCCCGTTCACCCCATTATGGGGCAATCTATGATTGCCACACTTTTTAACCATTCCTGATCCAGTACTTTAGGCACATTTTGAAATTAAGAAATTGGGGGATTTAGTGTCCAATGGTGGACTTACTACCTTTGACGAACTAAAAAGGATCTACCCAACCGCATGTTATTTAGATACCTACAATTAAGACATGCATTTCAGGCCCAATTTCTGTGACCCATCAGGTTAAAAGCACATGCAGTTAAAACTTTACTGAAAGCCTCAGAAACTAAGGGAATTTTATCTGCCCTCTACTCCATTCTGGTGGGATTGGATACCTTGAAAGTTTCCCATGGCAGGCGGATATCCCGACGCTGGCGGACGACGACTGGGAAGAAGATATCCACCAGTATATCCCATTAATGATATCAGCAAGAGACCGTCTCACACGGCTAGAATTTCTACATCAAATCTAGTATTCCCCTGAAAGACTAGCTAGAATATACCCTGACAGACAACTAACCTGCCATAGGTGCAGTGCAGAGGTTGTTAACTTTTTTCATGTGATGTGGTCCTGTTCACACCTGAGACCCTTCTGGATGGGGGTGGTAGAGCCAATAAACTCCATAGGGAGATTGAAGGTCCCATGCGACCCAATACCCCTACTGCTGGGTATCTGCGATACATTAGAGACTCCGCAGTCCAAGAAGCTATTTGTATTTTACGCTGCTTTCTATGCTAGGAAAGAAATCCTGCTAAAATGGAACAGCCCCCCCCCACCGTTCAACAATGGCAATCCCTGATAGACATGGCACTGCCACTGTATAAGCTAACATATCTGGGACACAATTGCCTGAAAAAATTTGACAAGCTATGGGTGACTGTCAGGAACCATGAAACAGACAGAGACAGAAGTACAATCAAAACACATTTGTTTATTAATAAAAAGGTAAATAGGAAAAAGCGTAGTCAAGCAAGCCAGAGTCCAGTAGCCAGATCGGGTAGTCAGCCAGTCCAAAGTCCATAAACCAGATCGGGTAATCAGCCAGTCCAGACGTCAGGGATCCAAGGAGAGCAACTGCAAGCAGGATGGAAGCCAGGAGGGATGTTAGCAAGCCAGTCTTGAAACAACAGCAGGAGAAGGTTCCTAGTGATGTGACCAAATGTGAAGGCAATGGAGAAATGAGCTGGAAGACTTTATATAGGCAGGCCAGACGAGCATCATCTGGAACAGCTGGTAACTGTGGAGAGAGAAGAGAGCTGGCAATTAGCCGACAGCTGAGTGGCCAGCCCAGAGGAGGGAGGGCTAAGCCAGCCCTGACAGTAACCCCCCAATGACCCCTCTCCCTCAGAGGACCACCGGGCTTGAGGGGAAGCCGTCTATGGAACTTGCAGAGGAGGACAGGGGCATGTACGTCAGAAGATGAAACCCAGGAGCGTTCCTCCAGACCGTACCCCTTCCAATGCACCAGGTACTGTATGCGCCCACGGAACCTACGGGAGTCAACAATGGATTGTACCTCATACACCTCATGGTTCTCAACCTGAATAGGGTGAGGACGTGGAACCGAGGTGGTAAATCGGTTACAGACCAACGGTTTCAATGAGGAGACATGAAACACATTTGAGATGTGCATACTAGGAGGAAGTTCCAACGCGTAAGCTACTGGGTTAATCCTGCGAAGGATACTGAAAGGCCCAATAAACCGATGTGCAAACTTCAGTGAGGGAACACGAAGCTGGAGGTTGCAAAATGACAGCCAGACCCTGTCCCCAACCTGGTAGGAAGGCGATGGCAGGCGTCTGCAGTCAGCATGGAATCTGTACCAATCATTAGCATGACGCAAAGCCTCCTGGACTTGTACCCAAGTGGAACAAAGACCACAGAGATGCTCCACTAACGCAGGAATACTCTGCGGAACAAACGAGTCAGGCAACATGGAAGGTTGGAAACCATAATTCACCATAAATGGAGTCAATCGGGAGGCAGGATTCAAGGCACTGTTGTGAGCAAACTCTGCCCAAGGTAATAGGTCAGACCAGTTGTTATGATGGTCAGAAATATAGCAACGTAGGAATTGCTTCAAGGACTGATGGCTCGTTCTGCGGCCTCATTAGACTGCGGGTGATACGCAGAAGAGAACGCAAGCTGGATTCCCAACTGTGCACAAAAGGCTCACCAGAAGAGGGAGACAAACTGACTGCCCCTATCCGAGACAAGCACCTTGGGTAGCCCATGTAAGCGAAAGATCTCCCGAGCAAAAATGGAAGCCAGTTCCTTAGAGGTGGGCAGCTTCTTAAGTGGAATACAATGACACATCTTCGAGAACTGGTCAACCACCATAAGGATAACAATGTTGCCTTGGGAGTTGGGCAATTCCACAATGAAATTCATAGACAGGTGAGTCCAGGGCCTCTCTCTATTGGGTATGGCTTGTAGGAGGCCCACTGTAAGGTGTCGTGGAGTCTTACTCTGAGCACACACGGGACAGGCAGCTACGAAAGCAGTAACATCAGCCCGTAGACTAGGCCACCAGAATTGTTGAGAGATGGCCCAAATGAGTTGATTCTTCCCACGATGGCCAGCTGCCTTAGGAGAATGATAAATCTGGAGCACTGCAGTACGGAGACTCTCTGGGACAAAGCAGCAGTCACAAGGTTTATCAGGCGGAGCATGGACCTGAGCAGCAAGAATTTTGTCACCCAAAGGAGAAGTAAGACTGGTGCGAACCGTAGCTAAGATACGATCAGGAGGAATCATAGGAACCGACTCCGAATTTGAAGTGGAGGAAAATTGTTGTGAGAAGGCATCAGCCCTTACATTCTTAGTACCGGTAAGAATGAGACAGTGTAATTAAAGCTCGACAAGAAAAGAGCCCATCGCGCCCTTCTGGGAAAGAGTCACTTAGCCTCAGACAAGAATGTAAGATTATTATGGAACGGGCACAGTGGTACCTTCAAGGAGATGTCTCCATTCTTTCAGGGCTAAAACGATCGCCAACAGCTCTCTGTCACCAATCTCATAATTGCATTCAGCAGGTGACAATATCTTGCAAAAGTAGCCACACGGATGCATAGCGCTCTCAGAGTTAGGATGTTGAGACAGAAGGGCACCAACTCCAGTCTCAGAAGCATCAACTTCTAGGATAAAAGGCAACGTAGGATCAGGATGTGCCAACACAGGAGCAGAAACAAAGGCAGCCTTGAGAGTCTCAAAGGCCTTAATGGACTCCGGAGACCAACTCTGTGGGTTACCATCCTTTCTGGTCATATCAGTCCAGAGACGAGAAGTTGCGAATAAACTTCTGATAGTAGTTGGCAAAGCCCAGGAAACGCTGCAGAGGACATAAACCCACAGGTCGATGCCACTGTAGGACTGCCAAAAGTTTCTCTGGGTCCATTGAAAAACCAGCAGTGGAAATGACATAGCCCAGGAATGTAACCTGTTCATGATGGAACTCGCACTTCTCCAGTTTACAATAGAGATTGTTCTCTCTTAGTTTCTGAAGTACACGACAGACAGCTGTGTGGTGGCTCTCCAGGGACTTAAACCCCCACACACAACTGCAACAAATCTCAGAGGACATCGTTAATAAATTCCTGGAAAACTGCCGAGGCGTTTCAAAAGCCAAAAGGCATTACCAGGTATTCATAATGGCCTGTTCTGGTATTAAACGCAGTCTTCCACTCGTCGCCCTCCTTAATGTGTACGAGATTGTATGCCCCTCTCAGGTCAAGCTTTGTGAAAACCGTTGCTCATTTGAGGGGGTCAAATAACTCAGTAATCAATGGAATCGGGTAGGCATTCTTAATCGTGACATGATTGAGACCCCTATAATCTATACAAGGTCACAGTTCACCGCTCTTCTTTTTCACAAAGAAGAAACCAGCCATAGCAGGAGACGAGGATTTGTGGATGAAACCTCGAGAAAGTGCGTCAGCAACATACTCCTCCATGGCTTTATCCTCAAAGACCGACAAAGGGTAAACCCGGCCACGAGGAGGCATGGCACCAGGTTGAAGGTCAATTGTGCAATTATAAGGCCGATGTGGAGGCAAACTACCAGCTTGACCTTTATCAAAGACATTGCCAAAATCACGGTACTCCTCCAATAGGGAGGAGAGTGAAGCGGTGCACAGGACCTTGGATACCTTCAGAAAGCATGTCTCACTGCATTGTGGTGACCAGGAGAGGACCTCAGCATGGGGCCAATCAAAAGAGGGGTTGTGCCTCTGTAACCAAGGATAACCAATAACCAGCGGAAATCTGGGTGAGGAAATAACTTGGAATTGGATTATCTCATGGTGAAGAGCCCCTACGGTCATGGACAATGGAACTATCTCATGAGCCACATGGGCAGGCTGTAAAGGTCTCCAGTCAAGAGCCTCAATGGCAAGTGGAGTGTCACGCAGGTGCAGCGGAATCGAGTGCTGCGAAACAAATGCAGCATCAATGAACAGGCCTTCTCGTACTGTCAGGAACCATGAAACAGACAGAGACAGAAGTACAATCAAAACACACTTGTTTATTAATAAAAATAAAAAGGTAAATAGGAAAAAACATAGTCAAGCAAGCCAGAGTCCAGTAGTCAGCCAGTCCAAAGTTCATAAACCAGATCGGGTAATCAGCCAGTCCAGACATCAGGGATCCAAGGAGAGCAACTGCAAACAGGATGGAAGCCAGGAGGGATGTTAGCAAGCCAGTCTTGAAACAACAGCAGGAGAAGGTTCCTAGTGATGTGACCAAACGTGAAATGAGAAATGAGAAATGAGCTGGAAGACTTTATACAGGCAGGCCAGACGAGCATCATTGGGAATAGCTGGTAACTCTGGAGAGAGAAGAGAGCTGGCAATTAGCCGACAGCTGAGCGGCCAGCCCAGAGGAGGAAGGGCTAAGCCAGCCCTGACAGCGACATGGGTTCACGAGCGAACACTGCCTCTAGACTAAGACTCGGAATAAGGTAGTATAGAAAAAGTGGGATAGATAGCCCTGTGCATATGGCCTAGAGATGGTGACTCCTACGCGAGATGGAAGTGGAACCCCATTCCCCATTCCTCCCTTTCCCTCTCTTTACCGCTACCCCTCTTACACTTTTCCCCTTGTATTCCCCCCCCCCCCCGTTCCCTTTCCTCTCCCTTCCTGGGATGTGAGGGGTTCCTTCTGCTTCCCATGCTTTCAGTATCACCGGCTTTTCCCCCTGATGGGAACTTCTCCCTCCCTGATAAATTGTCATTAAATTGTAGAAATTATCACTGACTTGTTTACACTGAAGCTAGCTGATTTATGTATGGTTACTAAGTATGTACCACTGTTTTATTTTTTTGTTCTGTTTAAAACCTTAAACGTTTTTGTTAAAAAAAAAAAAAAAAAAACTCAAAGACCAGAGTGGCCCACATAGCATAATCTCATTTCAACCATTTTATTAATGACCAGTATTAATCACTTCAGCCGCGGAAGGTTTTGACCCCTTAATGACCAGGCCATTTTTTTTCGATCTGACACTGCATTATTTTAACTGACAATTGCAATGCTGTACCCAAATAAAATCCCCCCCCCCCCCCCGCACAAATAGAGCTTTCTTTTGGTGGTATTTGATCACCTCTGCGGTTTTTAAAAAGAGAGCAAATTTAGAAAAAAATCCAATATTTTTTACTTTCTGCTATAAAACATATCCAATGGAATAATTTAAAAAAAAAATGTCTTCATAAATTTAGGCTGATATGTATTCAGCTACTTATTTTTGGTTTAAAAAATCCCAATAAGCGTATATTGATTGATTTGCGCAAAAGTTATAGCGTCTACAAATGATGGGATATTTTTATGAAATTTTGATTTATTTATTTATTTTTACTTGTAATGGCAGAGATCCGTGTTTTTTAGCGGGACTGCTACATTGCGGCGGACAAATCTGATACCTGACACTTATTTTGGGGACCAGTGACATTAATACAGTAATCAGTGCTAAAAATATGCACTGTCACTGTCACTGTACTAATAACATTGTCTGGAAAGGGGTTAACATCAGGAGGGATCAGAGGCTTAACTGGGTGCCTAGCTGGTGCTTGCTAACTTTGTAGGGGATGGTCTCACTGGATGAAGACAGAGATCAGTGTTCCTACTTAGTGGGAACACAAGATCTCCATCTTCTACCCTGTTAGAATGATGATCTGACTTGTTTACAAAGGCAGATTGTCATTCTCCCTTTCTCAGGAGCGTTCGTGGGAGGCCGGCGGACATCAGGTCCGCGGGACCCTTTGATTGGCATCCCCTGTGTCCAATCAGCGTGCGATCACGCCTCTGGTGGCACGATCATGCCCCTAAGTGGGTATTGCACTGAAGGATGTGGTTTCACGCAATAGAGCTGACCTGCTGAAGTAACTAGGCGGTTGGCAAGTGGTTAAAAACACTCACAAGCGCATTACAATTATACACCCAATTCAACATTTCATAGCTGTCAGAACCACCAAGACTCAAGTGGCTGGCAAAGGCCATTAATCACCTCACTTACCAACCTCCATCTGGCATTACTTCCAGTCTGGCTTCTCTTCCGGTCGCCGCACAGCCCACCTTGACAAAATTTTTAATATTTGGCTGTAGCAAAACGCAGTTTGTTTGTAAAGGGCTAGGTAGCGGCACAATGATGAGTGTCTGCAGGCAACAGTGAAGCATGGTGGAGGTTCCCTGAAAGTTTGGAGCTGTATTTCTGCAAATGGAGTTGAAGATTTAGTCAGGATCAATGGTGTCCTCAATGCTGAGAAATACAGGCAGATACTTATCCATTAAGCCATACCATTAGGGAGGTGTGATTGGCTCCAAATGTATTTTGCAGCAGGTCAATGACCCCAAACATACAGCCAATGTTATTAAGAAATATCTCCAGTGTAATGAAGAACAAGAAGTCTTGGAAGTGATGGTTTGGCCCCCACAGAACCCTTTTCTCAACATCATCAACTCTGTCTGGGAATACACGAAGAGGCAGAAGGTTTTGAGGCAGCCTACATCCACAAAAATGTGTAGTTAGGTCTCCAAGATGTTTGGAACAACCTACCTGCCAAGTTCCTTCAAAAACCGTGTGCAAGTGTACCTAGAATAATTTAAGAATTGATGCTGTTTTGAAGGCAAAGGATGGTCACACCAAATATTGATTTGAGTTGTATTTCTCTTATGTTCATTTACTTAATTTACTATTCATTTAGTTAATTTACTATTAATTGATAAAAATAAACTATTAACAATTCTATTTCTGAAAGCATTCTTAATTGACAGCATTTTTTTTTACACCTTAGCAACATTTTTTTTAAGCATTCTAAATATTTTAACTTCAGATATATAACTCATGAAACCTTTCTATGTATGTATAACTTGTCATATCCAATGACATGTAATAAACTTTAGACTTTGATGTGTACGTTTGTTGTTTTTCCATGTATTTTAATTCCTGTACACAAGTGGCACACCAAACCTGAAGTGCCCCGAGGTCCCTAAGATCTAAATGTGGGTCTGGGTAGCTCTACATAAAAAAAAATAAAAAAAATGTAAATCAGACAGAATTATGCCTCCAGTACCACATTACAGATCTAAGCATCATATTATTTCCTCAGATACCATGCTCACCACAAAATCGGAGAAGTTTGTATAAAAGGGAGTCATCTCGTGGTGAAAGAGTGGTGTGATTTATGTATGCAGCACCAGCTATAGAGTTATATAAAAAAAAAAAAATACAAAGATCAAAGAGAACACAGGGAAGAAATGTACCCAAATACATAAAGGTGAACTTACAATGTATTTCAATGTGTCCAAACTAAAACTGAAAAAAGGAGATGTGCAATAAGGGAACCCCTTAGCACCTCTACTTCTATTTAACTTCAACCACCAACCCCCCCATATTGAAGTCCTGACTTGTGATTTAAATATCTAAAGTCAAAGTCTTGATGTCCAGTTGGGGCTCTACCATTGGACTGTTAAAATGCGGGACAGGGTTAAGCGCTGGAAAGGGATGGTACTAAATTGGAAGATGGGCAAAATAATTCAAGCTGTGTATATATTGTGCATCCAACGACACAGAAATAGCTTAGAGGTACTCAGCAGTATTATTAGTGGGAGATCATGGACATACCACAACAGGATTGTCTGAATGACAACAAATAAATAAATATATATTGTAAGTATAATAAATCCTGACTTCATCATCAGTGCAGACAGCATTTGCTGAACAAATTACAGTGCATAGATCATTTGATGACAGCGTTATTATATTAGTGCAGGACTGCAGGTGAACATCGGCAGATTGCTGAGACCGTAATTTTTGGTTTACAAGTGCCAGATGAGATTTGTAAGAGATAAAGGACAACATTACTGTCTTGCAAATGCCATGTAAAAAGAGGAATAAAATTACAGATAATGATATTACATAATCACAGCCTGATTTGGGTTTTAAAACTCTACAAGAATAAACAGGATATAAAATGCTGACTAGTTTCCTCCGTATTTTGGTATGACACTGTAAGTACAGTGCCTTGAAAAAGTATTCATACTCCTTGAAATTTTCCACATTTTGTTATGTTACAACCAAAAACGTAAATGTATTTTATTGGGATTTTATGTGATAGACCAACACAAAGTGGCACATAATTTTGAAGTGAAAGGAAAATGATATTTTTATTTTTAGTGGAACCAATTGCCTTTAGAAGTCACCTAATTAGTAAATAGAGCCCACCTGTGTATAATTTAATCTCAGTATAAATATACATCTGTGATGCCCTCAGATGTTTGTTAGAGAACCTTAGCAAACAAACAGCATCATGAAGGTCAAGGAACAAACCAGACAGGTCAGGGATAAGGTTGTGGAGAAGTTTAAAGCAGGGTTAGGTTATAAAAAAATCCCAAGCTTTGAACATCTCATGGAGCACTGTTCAATCCATCATCCGAAAATGGAAAGAGTATGGCACAACTGCAAACCTACCAAGACATGGCCATCCACCTAAACTTACAGGCTGCGCAAGGAGAGCATTAATCAGAGAAGCAGCCAAGAGGCCTATGGTAACTCTGGAGGAGCTGCCGAGATCCACAGCTCAGGTGGAAGAATCTGTCCACAGGACAACGATTAGCCGTACACTCCACAAATCTGGCCATTATGGAAGAGTGGCAAGAAAAAAGCCATTGTTGAAAGAAAGGCAGAAGTCCAGTTTGCAGTTTGGGAGAAGCCATGTGGGGGACACAGCATACATGTGGAAGAAGGTGCTCTGGTCAGATGAGACCAAAATTAAACTTTTTAGACTAAAAGCAAAACGTTATGTGTGGCAGAAAACTAACACTGCACATCACCCTGAACACACCATCCCCACCGTGAAACATGCTGATGGCAGCATCATGCTGTGGGGAAGCTTTTCTTCAGCAGGTACAGGGAAGCTTGTCAGAGTTGATGGGGAGATGGGTGGAGCCAAATGCAGGGCAATCTTAGAAGAAAACCTGTTGGAGTCTTTAAAAGACCTGAGACTGGGGCAGAGGTTCACCTTATAGCAGGACATGAAATGAAGAGTTAAAGAACTCATGCAAGTAAATCACAAATTAATAAATATATATATATAAATAGCAGAACTCAAATCAATAAAGTGCTAGTGCATAAATAATGAAAGTCCATAGAAAGGGAAACCATGAAATAAGCTGCCAAAATAACAGTACATCCAAAGGAGTATTCATTGGATGCACTGTTATTTTGGCAGCTTCTTATTTCATGTTTCCCTTTCTATGGACTTTTATTATTATTATTATTATTATTATTATTATTATTATTATTATTGATTAATAAATTGGGGAATTTACTAAGACTCCTTTCACACTGGAGCCCCTGCAAAACGCCCTAAAACAGCTGCTCCATTCACTCCAGTGTGAAAGCCTGAGTATAATAATCAATCAGCTTCTAACTTCCGTTTGTTCAGTTAAGCTTTAAAAATGAAAGCTAGAAGTTGATTAGCTGCCATGCACCACTCTGATCTATACATAGCAATTGGTACCAGTTTAAGTTTAATTTTCCATTTAATAGATGCACTTGATTTTCCTGTACATAGTTGGCCATCCAGGGACAGGTATGCACAATTATATTAATAATGCAACACTGGTGGAACATTTATTTTGTGTGAATCTACATTGCTCTTGATCCATAAAGGGCTCATTATTTTCTATGTATAAATAAACATATTGCAAACTTTGACATAAATGACAATTAGGCCCTTTCACACTGGTGTGCTTTTGCCGTGCTAAAACATACCTTTCCAACACGATAAAAGTGCAGAAAAATTATTCCCCTCCTATTATATAACTGCTCATATTGCTGCACTACATTTGCACTGCTTTTAGAAAAGTCCTGCATGCTGCACTTTTCAAAAGCACCCCAAAAATGCACTTTCCATTGAAAGGAAATGGGAATGCATCAAAAGTGGATCACATCTGCATCTTTGGTGCATTATTTGAGTCACATATCCATGTTTTACAGGTGCATGCTGGGAGTCAAGAAGCAAGAAAGCAGCCAAAAATTAATTAAAAGCGATTTAAATGTATGTTAAAAACACGATATGCCTTTTTGAAAACATACTATGTTTATAAGCACACCAGTGTCAACGGGCCCTTAGATGGTGGGGTTTTTATATCTTAACTGATACTTACTCAATTCATCTGAACAGGCAATTAATAACTATGGTCTCCAGTTACCCATTGGTACAGGAATCCATACTGGGCAATGGTACTGCTATATGGTGTATTTAACATACAGTGCCTTGCAAAAGTATTCACCCACCTTGGAATTTTTCATGTTTTATTGTCTCACAACCTGGAATTACCATGGATTGTTTGAGGATTTACATCATTTTATTTACAGAACATGCCCACAATTATTTTTTTTATTGTGAAGCAAACAACAAATATGACAAAATAACAGAAAAAGTAAATGTGCATAACTATTCACTCGCCCTAAAGTCCGTACTTTGTAGCGCCACCTTTTGCAACTATCACAGCTCCAAGTTGCTTTGATGAACATTTCCACTGATGAACAGCTCCACGTTTTCTGATGAACATTTAGAGGTGAAGCAAATTGTAAACAAATATTGGCACATTCTAACTCGTGACCCGGTTAAAGGCCCTTTTGTCCCTCCGAACCCGCTCATTACCTTTGGACAAACTACATCATTGGGGGATACTCTAGTCAAAAGCGAGTTTAAAGGCCTGACCCGAGGTGACCCTTGTAACACTCTGGTTACTTTCCCTTGTGGGGCCTCTGGCTATTGTCGGTACTTCAACACAGACCGGAATCCACGACTTCCTAATGGTCGACCTTTTATCACCAAACATTACGCAAATTGCCAAACTGCATTTGTGGTATATTTACTACAATGTGAGTGTGGCTGCTATTATGTTGGTAAAACCATCCAGAAATTATGTAAAAGACTATGCCGACATATAGCGGCGATGAAAAGTAACAACCCAGACTTTCCTCTGGGCCGCCATGTTGCCACCGTTCATAATACTCGGTTTCCAAAGATTTCGGTGCTAGTCCTGGACAGACTCCATCAAAACCCAAGAGGAGGAGATATGAATAAAATTCTCCTCCAATGGGAAATCAAATGGATCTCGAACCTGAATGCTACATCCCCTCCCGGGTTAAATGAAATTTTGAGTTTCAAACCCTTCCTGCAGGGTTTTACATCAGGAGAATATGAAGGTGATCTTTAGTCAAGGAGCTTTCTCTTTTTCTTTTCCCCTTTTCTTGCCCTCTCCTCCCATATTGTGAAATAAAATGATGCTTACATTTTGCTTAATTGTATTAATGTATATATGGTTAGTCACTGTTGTCAGATCGCAACTTGAAATAATGTTCAATCAATTAATTACTATATTGTTTTTTGCAGGTTCACTCCATTTGTTGGTCTGCCCTCCTTCTCCCCCCTTTTTTTTTTGCCTTTGTGCTTTGGGTTCTTTGGTGTCCCCCAACACGAGGGGCTCCTTGACATTTTCTTTTAGTCTTGGGGCCAATTTTTTGGTCGGGTGGTAGTTGTGGGACCTGTTTGGCTGATGCGCGTGCGCAATGTGTTCTTTCTCTCGCGCGTACGCGCCTCCCACCGCTGATGTTTACTCATCGCTGGCGGTTGCGCATGCACGGTGGGATGTCTTCCTCGCGCATGCGCACACACGCCGTTCGGCCTCGCGTCTCTTCCCGCCCATATCCTCGTGTCGGCAGCGCTCCGACGTCTGCCATCGCTGCGTCGGATGACGCGGCGACACTGGACGCCGCCCCGCCGGGGAAACAATTACCCCCACATACATATCTTCTGCTGACACTTGTTGGCGGAGTTTAGAGTAGGGGGAGTGGTAAGGCGGGAGACTCACGTTGCACAACCATTCAGCATCTATACCTGCCCCCTCCAGGGGCAGGCTTTGTCATTATACACCTTGTTGAATCACTATATAAATCTGACATTGATTAGCATTCAGTTGCTGCACGTCCAGACTGTGTATCAAAACCAGACTGAATGCTTCTGAATGCTACCAGCATAAGTAAGCACACTTTTTTTCTGTTCTGATACTTGTACTTTTAGCTTTTATTAGTTCCATCCTTTACTTGCTTTACTAAACTGCTCTATCTGCAGTCAATTATTAGATAAATCATACATGCATCGTTATAAGAATATAGCCTGGAGATGTGGCATTATCTACATTCATTTATCACAATGAATACCAATCATACTTTTTAGAGCATATATCTCACTATACACCACGGCATTCTTTTTCAAAGTTTGATGCTATATTACTATATATTGTATCGCTCTGGAACTCCCGTCCCTCCCATTTATTTATGTTTCTCGAGGACTCCTTGACCTACTGCACCTGGGTGGCCCCGTGTTCAATAATAATAATAAACGAAAAAAATGCACTTAACCAATAATTTCAGAAAAATTTTATACCTGTAAATATGCAATAAAGTGCTAGTGCATTGCAGCTGGACCTAAATGATATTACACATAATACCACAATAGCAATTATAAATATAGAGTGGTCCTGCGCAACCCAAATGTTACTAAAAAGTGCTACGTGCTTAAAACCAAAATTAATATACGTGCATAAAACAATATATAAATGCATAAAAAATAGGCACAAAGAACAGTCCCAAAAATCAGTCCCAAAAATCAGTCCCAAAATCTTGGTTCAATAGCATCAGATGCGTTCAAGGAATGGTGCAAAGAAAGATGTTCATATAAACACAGGAAACTCTATGCTCCCAGAACTCTCACCTCAGAACTTTTAAAAAACAAGCACATCAGGTATATCAGACAGCTTCCGTTCCGTTCTTAGCCACCAGAGGATCTTCAATAATAAATGATTGGAATACCGTGTATATCCATGCTAGGCCACCAGAGGGCCAAACATCACTGTATTATTAGATAGTGTCTGCGATGGCGATATCTTCAGTGTGGCATCCAATGAAATCGTGTATAGTGTAAGTCTGTCCCGTAGTAGTGGCTGAAAATTCTGATCTCTTGCTTTGAAATTTTTTAGAATTTCGACAGGCAAAGCAGTTCTTACAAGGGAAGAAACCTTTCCCTTTCCCGCAGTCTGTGAATGGCGATGGTGTCACCCCTCCTGATGATCCCCGGCAGGCTGATTTGCAGTTATATAGATATATATATGGTGATCTGTCAGCACCTGGGCGAAGTTTACTCCTCTGGCTCCTCTCTGTGAGAGAGGAGGGGGAGGAGCCAGAGGAGCAAACTTCATGTTGGGTATTCCATGTATCATGTTTAATTGTGGTCTCATACTCTAGAGCCCTCCATATCATGATCTGTATGAATTGTGCAATATATTGTTTTAATGTGTCTATTTTTATACTATTCTAATCAAATGTATTACTTTTGTACTACCGTTGTACTTGCTGCACATATTCAGTCCCCCACCTGTATAGTCCCTGGGAAATTGTCTCTATTTTGTTCTCAAGTTGTTTTAGATAAGTCTCTTTGAGCTTGCCACATCTTACCACTGAGATTTTTGCCCATTCCTCCTTGAAAAACTGCTCCTTCAAGTTGGATGGTTTGCGCTTGTGAACAGCAATCTTTAAGTCTGACAACAGATTTTCTATTCAATTGAGGTTTGTGCTTTGACTAGGCCATTCCAACACATTTACATGTTTCCCAATAAACCACTCAAGTGTTGCTTTAGCAGTGTGTTTGTCCTCATTGTCCTGCTGGAAGGTGAACCTCTGTCCTAGCCTCAAATCACATACACAGTGGTACAAGTTTTGCTCAAGAATATCCCTGTATTTAGCACCATCCATCTTTCCCTCAACTCTGACCAGTTTCCCAGTCCTGACTGCTGAAAAACATCCCCACAGCATTATGCTGCCACCATCATGTTTCACGGTTCTGATGGTTTTCTTAGGGTGATGTGAAGTGTTGGGTTTGCGCCAGACATAGCGCTTTCTTTGAGTGACAAAAAGTAAAATTTTAGTCTCATCAGACCAGAGAACCTTCCTCCATACATATTTTGTGAGTCTCCCATATGCCTTTTCGCAAACTCAAAACATGCGATTTAGTTTTTTGCTGAAAGTAATGGATTTCTTCTGGCCACTCTGCCATAAAGCCCAACTCTGTGGAGCATACAGCTTATTGTCTTGCTATGTACAGATACTCCAGTCTCTGCTGTGGAACTCTGCAGCTCCTCCAGTGCTGTACTGCCTCTCTTATTAATGCCCTCCTTGCCTGGTCCGTGAGTTTTGGTGAGCGGCCATCTCTTGGCAGGTTTGCTGTTATGCAATGTTCTTTCCATTTGTTTATGATAGATTTGATGGTGCTCCTAGGGATCATCAAAGATTTGGATATTTTTTTTATAACCTAATCCTGACTTGTACTTCTCAACATTGTCCCTTACTTGTTTGGAGAGTTCCTTGGTCTTCATGGCAGTGTTTGGTTAGTGGTGCCCCTTGCTTAGGTGTTGCAGCCTCTGGGCCTTTCACAAAGGTGTGTATATGTAATGACAGATTATGTGACACTTAGATTGGACACAGGTGGACATCATTTCACTAATTATGTGACTTCTGAAGGTAATTGGTTGCACCAGAGCTTTTTATGGGCTTCATAACAAAGGGGGTAAATACATACGCACATGGCAATTATCAGTTTATTTCTGAAAAATAGTGTTATGTATATATTTTTCTAATTTTACTTCACCAACTTAGACTATGGTGTTCTGATCCATCACATATAATTTAGATTAAAAAAAAAACATTGAACTAAAGGCTGTAATGTAACAAAATAGGTAAAAAGCCAAGGGGGTGAATATTTTTGCAAGGCACTGTATACCAATTTTTTTTTATGTATAATGTTAAGGCTCCATTCACACCTGGGCTTTTTGGAATCACGGCAGACTCACTGTGCAAAACGATCAGGTTCAGGTGCCTAAAATGAGCTGCAATTTTGCTGCAATTGTTGTACATTTTATCAATTGGTAAACATGGCAAATCACATTGCGTGAGGCGTGTCGCCCAAAAGAAGCTCCTGCTTCTTTTTGGGGCCACAAGCATCACGTGATGCGATTTTCCGTGATTGACGCACAATAAATTGTTTGACAATTGCGGCAAAACTGCAGAGTGTTTAAGGTGCCATTAAAAATAATGGCACCTGAACCTGCATTTTACAATTGTAAGGCATTTTGAGATCGCAGGCGGAATCTCAGCGATTCTACCATGATCCAAAAACACCCAGGTGTGAATGGATCATAATAGATCACAGAGCTATTATTAAATCCCACACTAATATTGGATGAAAATTGCACCAAGTCTGATAAGATAAAAAAAAAAAACAGGATTTGCTGCTGTACAGCCAAATCACTAAACATGTTTGCACATTGATCCCTTTCTTGCATCGGGATCAAAATATTAGCAGTTTGTTGAGACTACTTTAAAGCGGAGCTCCACCCAAAAGGGGAAAGCCCGCATGTTTGCACCCTCCACAGCCACATTTCTCACTTTTTGTGGGGGGGGGGGGGAACGGGAGACCGGTCTCTGCTCCCACTTCCTGGTAAGATCACCCACAGTGATCCACATCATGTCCAGCTCCTCCTCCTTCCCCCGCTGCATTCTGGGATCTGTGTGTGTTCCAGAAGTTGACGGGACCATTCAGAAAGAGCAGTGCGGTAGGAAACCAGCTGTGAAGCCTTCAGGCTTCATAGATAGTTTCCCTCACTTGCAACGCCGGCACTTGCACCCGAAGCCGATGGACGAATTGTCTTGGGGTGCCGATATCGTGGGATCCCTGGACATTAATGTGTCCTTATATAAAAAGTTAGGAGGTAAAGTATTTGTAGCTGCTGACTTTTAATTTTTAATTTTTATTTTTTTACAGGAACTCCGCTTTAACACTTTAAAACCATTAATTTAATTTAGTAAATCTTGCTTCAGTTAACCGCTTAAAGACCAGCCGCCACAGTTGTACTGTGGCGGGTTGGCTCTCCTGGGCGAATGGGCATCATTGTACGTCAGTCGCTTTAAGACCTCTAGAAGATGCATGCACGATGTTGGAGGGGCTCACACGTGATGCCGAAGCTGATGCGCTTGGCCGAAGGCCGCGATGTCTGCCGTGCACCCACGATCACTCCTGAGACAGAATGGGGATCTGTCAATGTAAACAGACAGATCCCGATTCTGTAAGGGGAGGAGAGAAAGATCTGCTGTTCCTAGTGATTAGGAACAGCAATCTGTCTCCTCCTCCAGTCACTACACTCCCCCCACAGTTAGAAACTCCTCCCTAGGGAATAATTATCCCCTTGATTGCCTCCTAGTGTTAACCCCTTCCCTGTCAGTGATATTTATACAGTAACCAGTGGCTATTTTTAGCACTGATCGCTGTATAAGGTCCACTGGCCCCAAAAAAGTGTCAAAAGTGTCCGATCTGTCTGCCACAATGTTGCAGTTCTACTAAAAATCATTGGTCACTGCCATTATTAGTAAAAAAAAATAATAATAATGAAAATGCCATAAATCAATCCCCTACTTTGTAGACGCTATAACTTTTGCGCAAACTAATCAATATTCGCTTATAGTGATTTATTTTTTACCAAAAATATGTAGAAGAAAACGTATTGGCCTAAACTGATGAAAAAATTAGTTTTTTAACATTTTTTGGGAGGGATATTTATTAAGCAAAAAGTAAAAAAATATTGAGATTGGACTAAATATTAAGGACTTTCTTGAGGTTTCCTCTTCATCTCCCGCTGGTGTTAGTTTCTTCTTTGTGAAGAAGAAGAGTGGTGAACTGAGACCTGGTATCGATTATAGGGGGTCTTAATTGTTTCACGATTAGGAATGCCTATCCTATTTCTGATGATTATGGAGTTATTTAACTGCCTCAAGGGAGCAACAGTTTTCACGAAGCTTGATTTGAGAGGGGGATACAATCTCGTGAGGATTAGGGAGGGCGACGAGTGTACAACTTTGTTTAATACCAGAACAGGCCATTATGAGTACCTCGCAATGCCTTTTGGCCTTTGTAATGCCCCGGCAGTTTTTCAGGAATTTATGAACGATGTCCTCCAAGATTTGTTGCAGTTATGTGTGGTGGTTTATCTCAACAATATCCTCATATTTTCCAAGTCCCTGGAGAGCCACCACACAGATGTCTGTCGTGTGCTTCAGAAACAAAGAGAGAACAATGTCTACTGTAAATTGAAAGTGAGAATTCCATCATGAAGAGATTAAATTCCTGGGTTATGTCATTTCCATTGGTGGTTACATTACATTTTATCTTTGAGGTTGATGCTTATGAAACTGGAGTTGGCGCCCTTCTGTCTCAACCTCCTACCTCTGAGAGCACTATGCATCCTTGTGGCTACTTTTCCAAGAAATTTTCACCTGCGGAGTGCAATTACAAGATGGTGCCAGAGAGCTGTTAGCGATCATTTTAGCCCTGAAAGAATTGAGACATCTTATCGAAGGTACCACTGTGCCAGTTCTCCTTGTTACTGACCAGTTTCAATTACATTGTCTCATTCTTACCCAGTACTAAGAATGTAAAGGCTGACGCTTTGTCACGACAATTTTCCTCCACTTCCAAGATGGAGTTGGTTCCGGTTCCTATGAATCCTCCTGATCGTATTCTGGCTACGGTTCGCACCAGTCTCACCTATCCCTTGGGTGAAAAAATTCTTGCTGCTGAGGTCCATGCTCCTCCTGAGAAACCTTGTGACCACTGATTTGTCCCAGAGAGTCTCCATACTGTTGTGCTCCAGACTTGCCATTCTCCCAAGGCTGCTGGCCACCCTGGAAAGAATCAACTCTTTTGGGCCATTTCCCAACAATTCTGGTGGCCTAGTCTATGTGCTGATGTAACCGCCTTCGTAGCTGCCTCTTCTGTGTGTGCATAAAGTAAGACTCCATGACACCCTCCAGTGGGCCTCCTACAACCCATACCCAATGGAGAGAGGTGCTGGACCCACCTGTCTATGGATTTCATTGTGGAGCCTCTGTGAACAATGACCTTTAGCGAATGCAGCTGCTGTCTGTTATCCTCAACCGGAAATCTTGCTAATGAAATAGTATCCCTAGACAGCACTTGCAATGATGTGCATAAATGTATTTTAAATATACCACCTTAAGTTATCATAACAAACCAAACTATTATAATATGGATATGGTGAATACAAAGTAACTTAACAAAACATTATACAAAATATTAAAATAGGCCTTATAGTGAAAGTGAAGTGCAAATGTCCTTATAAATGTGAAAACTTGAGTGCTTGGACACCAGTTCCCAGAACACCCTGTGTGATGAACAATCCACCTCGTACTTGATAGTACACACTGCACTCACCAGATGCCAGTGACCCCCTTAGCATACAGCAAGGGAAATCATTGCTTTTAGATCTTATGGGGACCTGTCCTGATCTTCCTGATGGCTACTGACACGAATCCTTTATCCTCCTCAGTGTGATCCCGATGTTTCTCCAATGGATTCAGTAGGAAGTATGGTGAAAGTGAAAATAGAAATGGAAAGGAAGCCTCACATAGTAAAAAAAACTTTTGATATGTTTATTAAAAATAGTTAAAAAGCACCACAACTTCCATAGGTATCAAACAAATTGACAGGATGTAAAAAAAGAAAAAATGTTTAAAAAATATTATTAATATTTTTATTTTTTTTACATACTGTCATCATTCAATATCCCTGATCACAACCACACCAGCCATATGAGGATGCTGTACTGCACTGACAGTATGTGACAGTATGTAAAAAAAAAAAACAATGTGAACAAAAAACATTTTATTTAATTTCATCATTTTACAAAAAGTTGTGACAAAAAATTCAAAAAGCTTACCATGGCTCTTACTAATTACTTCAGACTGTTTACTTTCCAAAGTTGGGTAATTTGGGTGGGAATTGCACTGTCCTGGTATTTCAAATTTGACTTGATTGGTTATATTTTTTAACATTTTTGGTATTTTTTTATTTTTATAATAAAAAAAAATAAAAAAAACAGTGGTGTTCAAATACCACCAAAAGAAAGCTCTATTTGTGTGAAAAAATGATATAAATTAAATTTGTGTACAGTGTTGCATGAACGCACGATTGGCAGTTAAAGCAGTGCCAAATAGTAAAATATGGCCTGTTCATGAAGGGGATAAAACCTTCTGGAGTTCGAGTGGTTAAAGCATAGTGATGGAAAGGTTTATATTGTGTTGCAGAAACTGTCATTCTGATTTTAGCACTTTCAATAGCACATCTTGTTTGTTAGATTTATAGCCTGTTTTATTATAAGAAAAACACACAGTTACATTCAATGCTACATCCAGAATTGATGACAGATCTTGCTCTCTGCTATAGCATATGACATTTCAGTTTAATAATTATTTTGTTTAATTTGCTAAACGTTGTTTACTTTGCTAATTACAAAATTATGAGCTTAAATGTTACAATGATTAATCTTGAGTTAAGAGTGTTCCATTCTCTTCTTATTCTCTAATCAGTAAAAGGATTTTAGAAAAAGTTACCAGAATATTTACTTTTTAATGTAATAATTATTAAGGCAGTAAATGTTATGAAATTGAAATAGTACACGGCAATATCAAAATTGGATAATGGGGCATGGCTAATCGCTGAGCAGTGTGGCTGTGTGAGAAGACAGCTCCAGCACCGACCGGAGAATTTTCAAAGGAACACCGCTCCACAGATAAAATCACTTACCATCCGAGGGCTCCACAGTTCCAGGAGGACCAACGTGACATGTCCCACAAATGAATGGAATACCGCCAGCTTTAGAAGCAGACGGCATTCTTCACACAGCCGCCGAATAGATGAAACCAAGATGGCGCTCGCAGCTCTGCACACGCGACTGACGGCTCATACTCAGACGTCCCAGACACGGATGCTTCTGAAACACTCTCACCAAGAGATGCAGGGGAACCCTCTCTCTCATCCTCAACCTTCTCAGGCAGCAACAGTCCAGCTAAATCACAGATACCCCTGGATTCTGATCCACTTAGTGCTGAGGTGAGCCCTACATTATCCATTACTCTCTTACAGGCAGCACAACCATCACCTACAGCAGGGCTCAAAATTTCAAGTACTGAGCTACTAGCCAGGTATCAAGAGGTACTTCCCAACAGTTGACACGCCCAACCCCTACCCTGCCCCGCCCCTAAACATGCCCTTATAAATTATCTCATGAAATGACCCTTAAATGATTTATGCAGAATCAAGTTATAAAAATAAATATTAACAACAACTTTATCCATGCCCACCAATGCAGCCTTCCCATGTCCACCAATACAGCCTGCGTCTGTCAATGCAGCCTGTGCCTGCCAATGCAGCTTGTGTCCACCAATGCAGCCTGTGCCTGCCGGAGCAGTCTGTGTCCCCAAAGCAGCCTATGTCCCCAATGCCGCCTGAGATCATCCAAGCGGCAGCTCTCCTCTCTCTTTCCCTCCAATCGCTGGGAGAATGGATCCCATACAACCCGCTTGCTGGTGGTGCTCGCACCCCCACGACCAGGCACACATAGCTCGCCAGCCATCAAAATCCAGGTGCAATATGTGAGCAGGCGAGTGGAATTTTTGAGGGCTGACCTATAGCATAATTTCCTACTTTGAATGAGCCAGTACTCGATACCACAATAAAAGAGATTCTAATCCTGCTCCAAAGTTCCCTCCACACTGCTGTCTCTTCTATGTGCACTAAATTTACCTCAGAAATGCATTCACTGGGGAAAAAGTACACCTTTTATAGAAAATCAAATGGGTGACATGACAGAGACGGTTAATGATTTAGTGGACGCTCATGAGCACACATGGGATGAACAGCAATGGATGAGCGCCAAGATGGCGAACCTAGAAGATAGGTCCAGCCGCAACAATGTGAAGATACGGGGCATGCCTGGAACTATACTCCCATCTGACCTTAATGCTTATGCTAGACAACTCATTTTTTCACACTGCTCCCATTATAGACTGCATCCACCACCTACCAAAACCTCCTCATCTCCCTGAGGAAACCCCCCATGATGTATTAATGAGAATACAATTTTATGACACAAAGGAGCAACTCCTGACAAAAACAAGACACATTGGTCAGCTTCCAGCCACATACACCAAACTACAAATGTACGCTGACATACCACAATACACCTGCCAGCTTAGACATCAGCTGAATACCATTACCAAGCCTCTAAACAACCACAAGGCTCCCTACCATTGCGGGTTTCCCACTAAAATAATTGCCACCAAAAATGGGAAGAAATATACCATCTATAAAGTTGAAGAGGGTCTCCAACTACTATATTCAAGAGAAATTACCCCCGAACCACCAGCTCAACTGCAAGCCAACTACAGAGGTAACAACCCATCTCCATCTAGATGCCATTACGCTAACGGCAGTGTATCTGTACTAAAGTTATTGTTTCTAACACTATGATCTACAGTTCTACATTGGGGTTCAGTGCTCTGCTCGTTGCCACCACTTCTACGAACTTTCACCCCACATATCTCAGCATCCCTTGATACAATCTTTTTCCTTTGTTTATAGTTTTTTGTGTAGTTTTGGTTCTGCTTCCTATATACACAGAAGTTAAAGTGTACTACAACTTACAGTTTACATCCAATTAATAACTTTTATTTTCTCCCTTGGGAGCACACAAAGTCTTCAAAGTCAAAGTCTTCAAGCCTTGACGGAACTCCATAAATATCGGAAATCTCAGCCATTATCAGTCTACTGTTCCAAGTTATACCGAATCATATCTTCGTCCAACCATAAGTAAGAAGCCTATTCACTCCAACAACCGCAACTACATTTGCTACAATGCCAAAATTCCTGTCCCTTAACACTAAGGGATTAAATCACCAAGCAAAGAGAGCCTCCTTATGGCGTACAGCCCACAAGTCTCACTGTGGTGTCTTATGTATACAAGAGACAAACTTTAAAATCGACGAGGAACTTTATTGCTCTAACAAAAACCTTCCCACATATCTTTAGGGCATCTGGCCCAACAAAGAGAAATGGATTACTAATAGCGATTAAAAGTACAACATCCTTCATACTACATAACAGTCTAGTAGACATTGAGGGAAGATATTAAGCCCTTGATTGCACACTGGACAACACGATACCCAAATGACTTCCTAGTAGGTAAATGGCTATTGCCCAGGATCACTGAGTCCTCCATTTCTACACTTACCTGACCAGACCAGGCATCCGTCACTATTACCATTGATGCTATACCATCTGTCTCCACTACAAGAATTTGGAGAGCCAATGCATCAACTCTGCAATCGCCCACATATGCCACGTACCTACAGGAAAAGCTAGAAGAATACTTTACCCTCAACAATGGATCTACATCTCACAGCGCCACCCTATGGAATGCTCATAAGGCATTCATTAGGGAGATTTTTTATACAACCAAGTGCCAGAGAGAAGAGAAAGAGAACTAGATTGCCTCACATCATCCATTAACCACTTGCAGACCAGCCACCAACATTATACGGTGGCAGGTCAGTTCGTTCCCGCGAATTGCTATACTGGTAGGTTAGCCCCTTTAAGAACCATAGCAGGCCTGTAGGCACGCACACCTGATGCACTGCGGGGGACCCAATGTGCGTGGCCAGTGATTTTGGGCACTAGAGCCAGAATGGGGATTTTTGTATGTAAATTCACAAATCCACATTCTGACAGGGAAGGAGAGACAGATCTGTTGTTCCAGTCAGTCACATCCCCCCACGGTTAGAATCACACATGAGGGAACATATTTAACCCCTTGATTGCCTTGATTGGTCCAGATGGACTCACTGTAGAATACTATAAACAATTTAAGACAATACTAGCATCCTTTTTAGCCCAACCATGCAACGGTGCTGCTTCCTCTTCCTCTGGAAATGCTTAAAGCTCTTATCATTACCCTACCAAAGCCAGGGAAGGAACCTACTTCACCACAAAACTTTAGACCCATATCCCTAATTAATATTGACACATAAATTTATGCCAAATTACTAGTGACTAGACTTATGAATATTATGCCCTTATTGATACACCCCGTCAAACAGTTGACACTACATGAAGGAGTAGCAATATCATCCACAATGCTGAAAGTACGCCTTCTCTACTCCTCTCTTTGGATGCAGAGAAGGCGTTCGATAAAGTACACTGGACATACCTCCAGGCGACACTGTGCAAATTTTGCAGGGACCTAACCTCTCAGCCATTATGACCCTCTACACACCTCATAAGCTCAAGTGTATACATCAAAAATGCTATCCGAGCCATTTCATATATCCAATGGCACTCGCCAAGGCTGCCGTCTATCTCCACTTTAATTTAATGATGGAACCTCTTGCAGAGCATATCAGATCCCAATCCAACATCTCTGGTGTCCAAATTGGCTCCAAAGTGCATACAATTAACTTATTTGCCGATGACGTGAGATTATTTATCCCCAACCCAATTACTTCACTGGCTTTGGTTCAATCTCCCTTACAGAAGTTTAGCTATGTTTGTTATTATAAGGTGAATAAAAACAAGTCATTGGTACTAGACCTTGGCATAGATGGCATTACCAGCAATTTACTTTGCAACATGTACCCTTATTCATGGGCCGACACGGGTATCTCCTATCTGGGAATTAAACTCACTAAGTCCACAAAACACCTTTTCACAAGAAACTATGCAGAAGTCAAACATATGCTCACTCAAGAACTGTCAAAACTCTCTAAATTTGAATTCACCTGGTCTGGAAGGCTGGCTGCCTTCAAGATGCTCCTTCCAAGACTTCTATTTTTTTTTATCCAAAGAAAAAGGTTTTTAAAATTAAAGCATATAAATACAATCCGAGGCTTCATATTTAACCAATTACACAGCAACACACATCAAAATGAACATATCCCTAAAATATTTTAAAAGGAGATTATCCCCCCTATCCAAGTCATTCCCTGCTAGAATCATATTATACCTCATAACCAATGTTTCCCACTCCAATGTTGTTGAAATCAGTTTCAACAGGCATGCATGCCTAGTAACCTGTCCATAACCAGATCCGCCGGGACGAGCCCAGTTACACCCAGCCATGGGCCTCAGAGTTTTTCAAAATTTTGGGTGCATCCCCTGTGTTGGTATATAACTTTCTCCACCCAGAGCATATTTCCATATTTGCGAACTGAATCGCCTCAGGGCGCTTTCTTGCCACCAGTGTCCATCTGCAGCTTTTACATGGTCCTTTAACCTGTAGGGTCCTGACACACTTACAACACATACAACATTGACATACACATACACATATTATGGCCAATTTTTTTATGTAGGAGATGGGCTAGGATGGGTCTTGGGGGAGGTTCCAGGTTGTGGCAGGTGACCCAGAGTACGATGAGCCCTCTCCACAGTGAAAAATGGGGAGAAGGCATCCTTTCCGAATACATCAATAAGCCATTCTACAACAAAGGAGGTTGGATCTTTCCCCTCGGTTTTCTCCAGCAGCCCCACAATACGTATGTTGTTGCACCTCAGAAGATGTTCCATGTCATCAGCTCTATTATTGGTGTCTTTGGCTGTGTAGTTGTACACACATGCACTGCTCTGAGTAGTTCAACCAGAGTCGTTTGCTCAGGCTCAGGATCTGTAGGCGGAGAGGGGAGCAGCTCTGCTTGGTGCTAAGGCTCTCCATGCCATACGGTGTTTCCTGCAGACTGCCCCAGTGCTTCATGTGCTGGCAAGGGTGATGTCCAGGCGCCTCTCCCGTGGTCTGATCCTGGTTTCCCCCAGCTTTTGGGCATAGTTTAACGTGCCCCTTGGGTAATATTTACCCTGGGTCTTTAGTGTCTTTTTGCTGGCGCCCTCTTTGGCATTCTCTGCATCCCTCAGCATGCACTGTACGCCATCTTGGATTTTGGGCCTGAGAAATCCTCCTTTTTCTTCACCATTCCATGGGTGCAGAGGGCCGGCGGGTGGACCGGGTCAGCAGCCAGCTGGAAAGCCATCAGACACCTCTGGATCACTGCTGGGAGAGGATCAATAGCATGTACTGGTGCGGAGCTGTGAGACACACTTCCTCTCACATGCCGGTCCTGGCCACACCCCCTTCCTAGACTTCTATACCTTTTTAGCACACTCCCCATACCACTATCCCACAAGTATATCAAATCCCTTCAATCAGTCATACATCACTATGTGTGACAGGGGGAAAAAGCCAGATGTAGCCACACTAGACTCATTCAGCACAGGTTAGCAGGCAGCACAGGTTATACAGATGTAAAATACTATTATAATATTAAGACATTTGAAAGACTGTATGTTTTCAACCCCACAACGCTATGGGGCGACATTGAAGCCACCATGGTACCAGGGGAGCAATTTTAAACTCTACCAACCCTCCAGGCCTCAAACGTCTCTCTTGTACTATCCAGGCCTCTGTTAAGGCCTGAAAATCATTATTTTTCGCTAAATGGATGCATATCTTCACCAAAGCCCTCCCAATACCTCTAGAATACAATACCTCTAGAAACACTGCAATTATTAACCCCAGAATTAGTCCTGCCCATCTGGTTAACAAGACAGATAGCTCACAATTCTGAATTACGTGACAGATTAGCTCATAAAAGGTTTACAAAAAAAATATATATATATATAATGCTCCTAGCAAAGACTTTCTTAACTACTATAGAATTCATCATTGTCTCTCTTCCTACCCTCACCGATTGAAATAAATGCTGAGCTTGAGATAACTTCTAAACTAAATATTATCCGAGGATGATTATTCCGGATTCCCTCTATTTATTCCATATATGTATTAATTTGTCTATTCCTATAGTTAGCAAGTCTATTAAAACTCTGATAGTTACTGTTGATAGCACAATAATATAAGGTTAGCTATGAAAACAAACACACTGCTTAGTAACAATGTCTTTTTTATTTCCCAAGAAAATAGGAAAACGCTAACATGAAAATACTAAAGAAAGATATTACAAAGCATATAACAACAACAAACATCAAATATACTTATCGCAAAGCTGTCCTATAGATATGGTATCATCAGTTGGGCCAAGATGGTAACACAGAGATCCATGAGGCTCTGAGAACCATCAGGCATGAGACAAGAGCAAAAAAGGGGTGATTTCCCTTCTGTGTACACCTTTTAAACTTCATCCACACACCATCCAGATCCAACCCTATTGCAAGCCCACTTAGGTTTCTAACGCCGCGTACACACGTAGCTGACTATCCGGTGGACTTAGCCTGGCGGACTTTCCGCCAGACTGTCTGTCCGACTTTCCGAACGGGCTACTTGCCCACACACGGCACTTTTTCAGCAGACTAATACGGCGTACTAAGTCTGCCGTACTATCCGCCCTACTTTTGAAATGAACGGACTCGCCCACACACGCGGAGGAAAGTCCGCTCATTTCAAGCTCGTCTCCAGGTAGGTGGGGCCCGCGAAGGAGACGTCGCAGGCCCCGCCACCTGGTATGGACTTAAAGCGGAACCCCAACGCTGAAAAAAATGGGTGTGGGGGTCCCCCCAGGTCCACATCAGACCCTTGTCCAAGCACGCTACCTGGCCGGCCAGGAAAGGGGGGGACGAGCGAGCGACCCCCCCCCCCCCTCCTGAGCAGTGTACCCCTACCCATTTACCTGTGAAAAAAGTACAAAAAAAACACAACACAGGGTAAAAATAGTTTTTTGCACAGCTCCGGGGGTCTTCCGTCTTCGGAGGGGGTCTTCTCGCCGGACTCCTCCGCTATGTTCTTCTAGCTCTTTTGCTAGCGGAGGAGCCCGGCTTTCTTTCTCGCCGCCACCCTTCTTCCGACTTCGGGGGTCTTGTCCCCCTCTTCGGTTCTTCTGCCGGGCCACCGCGCCTTCTTATAGCTCTTTTACAGGCGGTGGCCCGGTCGCCGCTTACGCTGCCGCCTTCTGTTCTCCTGTACTAGTACTAGTGTACTAGTGATATTACACAACTACAGTGCACAATCACTTCTAAATTAGCAATCTTGAACATATAATCCTACCACATTTTAGAATGGTAACTACCCACATACTCTTAGCAACTAGACTACTTATTACAAGACATTGGAAGACAAACACTATCCCAAAAATCCTGGATGTGATAACCCTAGTACACACCCACTATTCCTATGAATACTTAATGACATGCGAGAAAACCGCACACTCAAAGCTCCTTAAACTTTGGCATCTATGGGAATGCTGGTACAAGAAAACTGTCAATTGATCTTAGGTTTGAACAACATTTTTAGTACTATGCTATTCTCAGGACCCTTGGTTACTCCCTCCCCTTGTTGGAACTAATCTCTGATGTAGCTATCTAGCTCTATGGTTCTCTCGCTCTGAATGTCAGATAAAATTTGCTTACCACATTTATGTGCTCTCTCTCCTTCCCACTGACCCTCCCGCCATTACCCTATTTTCTGTTATGATGTCTACAGTATGTTCATTCGACTGAAATATTGTTACTACTTGATCTACTTCGCTAATAAGAAGCATGTACTTGCTTTTGTTTCTTGAATAACCATATATTCGCAAGTCTTAATATTTTGCATTGTATTTTTGAAAAGCTCAATAAAAAAGAATTTAAAAAAATTTCTTTAGATAATTAAAAAAATAAAGGGGAATCTGTGCTTTGCCCATTAATGTTTATTTGAATGCCCATACCCCTTGCCCCTCTCCATACATAAACTCACATTACCATTTGCATGGTGAACTGAAGAGAAATACCAAGTACCTGAGTATTGGGGAGCATACAACTTTCTTCCCTTCCTCACATAATGCAGTGCTTGGTGCTTAAAGTGGTTGTAAACCCTTACAAACCACTTTGATATACAGGTAAGCCCATATTAAGGCTTACCCGTAGGTCCAAGAAATATCTCCTAAACCTACACGGTTTAGGAGATATTTACAAAAAGACAGGCACCACTATCTACGGCGCATGCACCGTAGACAGCGGCGCGCAGGCGCACTGGGCATGCCGCTGCTAACGGCGATATGCTGTTAGTGGCAGCTCCTGTGCACATGCGCGGGAATGACATCATCGCTGCTCCGGCGCTGTGAGTGGCTGGAGCAGCGATACCCTGAAGAAGATGGACACTCCGTGCTACAGGGGACAGTGGTGACATCGCTGGCTCCTGTGTCAGGTAAGTGACACATAATGGGCTACTATGTGATGCATAGTAGCCCATTATGCTTTACCTTTGCAGGGAGACAAAGAGGAAGTAAACCCATTAGGGTTTACTTCCTCTTTAAGTGACCAACAGCCAATTAGACAAAAAAAACGGAGTTAGACTTACCGGTAACTCCTTTTGAGTCATCCAGGACAGCTCATAAGACCTAGGGCTCCTTCTACCTGGACAGGAAACATGCTACACCCAAAAGATAAAAGGGCAGTCCTCCAGGCCCCATGTCAGTCTTCTGAAGAACTGTAGGATGTCCCTGCAAAACATATGCATAAAACATATAACTTCAGACAAAAACGGGTGGGATTCTGGCTCTCCTGGAAGACTCTCAGAAAAGGAGTTACTGGTATGTCTAACTCAGCTTTTCTCCAAGCATCTTCCAGGACAGCCCATGAGACGATGAGCCAGAACTTACTAGACTAGGGACGGACAACTGCCTGAAGGACTTTACGGCCAAACGACTGTGCCTGAGCCGTTAGGAGATCCAGGCAATAATGTTTAATGAAGGTCGAATAACTGGACCATGTGGCAGCCCTGCAATTTTTTTCCGGTGAGACACCAGCCCTATCAGCCCAAGATGTAGACAAGGCTCTAGTTAAGTGCGCAGTAACAAAAAGATGGAGGAACCTCCCTAACTTTTATCTTTCAATAATTTTTATTAATTTTTCAAAACAGCATACAGAACATTATGTCCAAATATTCATCAAAAGATTGCTCAAAACAGGGATGCAGTATATAATGTGCTTGTTGACTCTTCTCATATAAGTAATAACAAAACCCATTAAGAAAGGTTATATTATGTCCCAAGAGGCTTCCTTGTCACATTATAGCATCCCTCAAAACCTCAAAAAACCTAGAAAAAAAAGAAAAAAAAACTAAAAAAAAAAGAAACAAGAGAAAGAGAGGGGGAAGAAGGGGGAAGAAATAAGAAATTGGGTAGAGTAGAACAGAGTGGAATGGGATGAGTCCCCCGGATCCCAGCCCCCCAGCACGAACACCCCAGCCCTCAGGGAGCTTGAAGATAAGCAATCCAGGGTTTCCATACTTTCTTGAATCTAGCCTGCCTATCTTGTCTTATACTGACCAGTTTTTCGTTGATCATGATCCAGGACACCTTGTGTTTTACCAAGGTAACATTAGGTACAGGCGTTTTTTATGCACGGGCTGTGGTTATTTTAGCTGCTAGGAGAATAAAAAATATAAGAGATCGTAGATGTCTGGGGACTTCCCCCGACAAGTCTGTAAACAACCCCGTTTTGGCCTCTCTGAGTATATTTTCTCCTGTCACTGAGTAGATCAGGTTGAATATTCTGAGCCAAAAACTTCGGACCTTCGGGCGAGACCACCAGACATGATACATATCGCCTTCCTGTCCGCACCCTCTGAAACAAAGGGGTGAGGTGCCAGGGTATATTTTAGCTAGCCTTGTAGGGACATGGTACCAACACGCTAGCACCTTATAGTTTGCTTCTACCAGTGAGGTGTTGAGTATGCCTTTTTGCACCATGGTCGACCATTTTGTCCACACCCCATCCTCCACCACCCCTCCCAGATCTGATTACCAAGCCGTTTGGTAGAAAGGTTTGCTACCCTGGCTATTAAATAGGTTATACAACTCTATTATCCCTCCCCGTGATTCAGGACCACGTATACAACGGTTCTCAAAAAGGGTCCTAGAAGTTATATCCACCTGGTCTTTCAACAAGGTTTTCTTGAAATTAATAATTTGATACAGGCGATAAGTCTCTGTGGGGGGCATTTGTAAGGCTTCCTTAAAGTAGTCGGGTTGTCTTATCCCCCCGTTATCTATAAAGTGAGAAATTCTGTAAAGACCCTTATTGATCCACCACGTGAATTGGGCAATCTGTTGGCCTGGCAGAAAGTGAGGGTTATTGAAGAGTGGGGCTGCTGGCAAATGGGGGGATTTTAAAGGGTATATCTTGCTCGCTGTGTACCACAGACACAAAGAATGGGATAAAGATGGACTTAACACCGCCCAACGGTCTCTCGCAGGTAGCCACATCAGAAGATCCAGTGGGATGGTCTGACTGGCTTGTGCCTTCAATTGAGCCCAATTGGGTCTTTATCCTTCAGCAAAAATTTGATATAATTGGACCAGTTGTGCTGCCCTATAATATTGCAAGAAATGTGTGACTCCCAACCCCCCTCGCCATTTGGACCTGTATAGGGTAGTACGAGCCACCCGACAACCCCCCTTTCTCCAGATGAATTTGTAGATCAGGGACTGTAACTGCTGGAGGAAAACAGAAGGGACTGGTATTGGAAGAGATCTAAAATAATATAATATACGGGGGAGAACCGTCATCTTAACGGTCACTATTCTACCCATCCAGGAAAGATCATGGTTTTGCCATGTCTGCAGGTCACGTACTGTGGCATCGTATAAAGGAGTGTAATTTCTCCGAAATAGTGTGGCAATGTCAGCAGTCAGTTTGACCCCAAGATACGGTAGCTCATCTGTACACCATTTAAAGGAGAAATATTGCCGTATAAGATTTAAGACCCCTTCTGGGATGTTTATGTTGAGGGATTGTGATTTGAGCTGATTGACCTTTAATTCAGAGATAGTTGCAAAGTCAGATAGCAGGGCAAATAAATTGGGTAAGGTCGTGACAGGGTCCGATATAAAAAGCAGCATGTCATCGGCAAATGGGACAAATTTGTGTGTTTTGCCATGAATATTGGGATTGGCTCTAATAGCTATCGCCAATGTCTCAATAGCAATTACAAAGAGGATCAGGGAAAGAGGACACCCCTGCCTAGTTTCTCTCCGGATCTGCAAAAGGTCTGATGTTCGACCATACCCAATAATGTTAGCCGAAGGAGTCGAGAAATTTTGGTCCGTAGTTCCATTTCCTTAGGATATGAAACAGAAAAGGCCAGGAAATAGAGTCAAAGGCCTTGTGAAGGTCCAATGACAAGAGCATGACCCGTCTATCAGCCGTCCCATCCCAATTAGATGGAGATCAGATCTACCTCTCGTCTAATCTGATCTGCGGCCTGCCTCCCTGGTACAAACCCAACCTGATCAATGTATTGTGATAGAAAATTATTGAGTCAATTAGCGTATATTTTGGTCAGGAGTTTTAGATCATTATTGATTAGTGATATTGGGCAGTAGTTTGTTATATCTGTGTGGTCTTTATTTGGCTTCGGTATTAGATATACATTAGCCTTGTTAGAGTCTGCGTCAAGGTCCATGCCATTCCCTATTGCCATAAAGAACTGGAGGAGGTGGGGTGCTAATTGAGTTGCAAATTTCTTGTAATATGCCGCAGAAAATCTATCCGGGCCTGGAGTTTTAGAAGTCTTAGCGTGTTTGATCCCCTCTAATACTTCTTCTATAGTAATTTCCTTCTCCAAAATCTCCCGGTGAGATTCTGAGAGAGAAGGGATAGTGAGATCGGTAAGAAAGTTGTCTATGGCTCCAGTTGATGCGTTCTCCTGTTCACCATAGAGTGAAGAATAATATTTGTGGAATAAATCCATAACCGCTTGCGGATTCTGTGTCAAAGTGCCATTCGCACGTCTAATTTTAGGGAGTACTGTTCTGTGGACCCTAGGCACCAGATTATGTGCTAACATGGTGCCAGGTTTATCCTTGAATGTGTAAAAGGACGCCTGAGTCCATCTTAGATTTTTTTCCCCCTTTGGTAGTTAGACAAAGATTCAATTCCAGCCGAATAGAATCTATTTTGTCCCTAATGTCCAAAATTGGGTTTTGTTTATGTCGAGTCAGTAGGTCAGACAGCTGTCTCTCTTTGTCATGAATAAGGGTATTCAAGTTTTTCTTGAGGCGATATGCTATTTGAATTAGATAGCCCCGTATTGTGGCCTTATGGGCCACCCAGTTGATTACTGGGGAGTTATCCTTAGGTCTATTTGAGGCATAATATTCTTTAAGATTCTGTTCTATGTCAAAACAAACTGATGGATTGCTTAAGAGCGATTCGTTCAATCTCCAAGGTATGGGGCCCCTGTTCACTGCTAAGTTATCACATGATGTCCAAAGTAAGGAGTAGTCTGACCAGGTCACATCCACTATCTTGCTTGCCCGAAAGAGAGATACCCTTTCAGGATTCGCAAAAAAGTGGTCGATTCTAGAGTAGGTGTGATGTACATTGGAAAAGAATGTATAGTCTTTCCTGGAGGGTTGAGTTCCCGCCACACATTAATCAATTTGTGATAGTGGAGCATTTTAACCAATCTGGAGCCTATTTTGGGGTAATGCTTGGAGGAGGACGATGGTCTTCTAGTCCTGTCAAAAATAGCATCTAGGGCTACATTGGAGTCCCCCACAAAAAGTACCACCCCCTTCAGGTCCGGGGACACAGCATGCAATAGAGTGCGGAAAAAGGGAAGTTGGCCTGTGTTAGGGGCATAGTACGAAATTAAGGAGATTAGAGAGCCTTCCAAAAGCCCCACTAACAACAAGTAGCGACCCTCCGGGTCGCAAATCTTTTTTCCAAGAGAGAAGGAAACACGTTTAGAAAAGCAAATTGACACGCCCACGTCTTTCCCGGACCATTTGCTAAGTATAAAAGTGTGGGTAATAGTGGTGCAGAAAGTTTTGGTTATAGTTTGGCTTGAAGTGTGTCTCCTGTAGGAGCAGCATGTCAATATGTAGGGACTTGTAATGCTGAAAGGCCATCCTCCACTTCAGTGGGGAATTCAGGCCTTTAACATTATGGGTAGCAAATTTGAAAGGGAGCCTAGGATTAGTATCTGCCATGGTGCACAAAGATACAAAAGGATCACTTATCAACCTCTGCTGTTGTGATGATTACCTTTCCTGGTGCTCAAGATTGTCCGATCAACCAGGGACCGGCACCAGAAGGGCCCAGCACAACAAGAAAATTCAAGTGAAGAAGAAGAAGAACAGTTAGACTAAAAGAGAGAGAGAAAAATAAATAAATAAATAAAAAAAAATAAATCAATAAAATAAATTAAAAAATGAATAAACTAAAGAAACTGTCCTGTAAGCAAAAGATCACAGTGAATTTGTAGTAATCTGCAATTTAACAAAACTTACACCAGACTATGGGAAAAAGTTCCCTCTAGTCTTCCACCAAAGTCACCCTGGGCAAAGCCCAGGTTCTCGTTTGGCTCTGATTCCCTCTCTATGGGAGGGAAACAAAGGCAAACTGGGCAAAAAACATCAACAATAACATTTTGAACAATAACTGTGAGAGTCAAACTACCCCTAGAAACATGACAACATGTGTAAAACCTAAGACCCAGGGTTATTCGTTCTCACTTTTAGCAAAGATATGTCAGGAATCATTTTGGATGTTCCATTTATGGTCCCGCCCTAGAATCAGTTGAAGGAAAAAAGGAGCAAAAACGAACAAAGAGAAATCATTTCACAAGGCCCATTTGGACCAAGGAGCCATCTTCATCTTCTTGGGGGTCTGCTCTTGAGCTTAGCTTGGCTTCTGGTGGAGCGCCACACTTGAGACGTGTGACTCCGTGCGGTGCTCACGTTAGAGGAGCCAGGTTGTGGCAAGTGCAGAGATCTCTCCAGATCAACGGATATGAGGCCCAATTTCAGCCTTTCAGTCGGAAAGGAAACATCCACAAGTATTTTATATTTTTGGCTGTCAAAGGTTGTAGCAGTGGTTTCAGAGCTCTGCGCTTCTGGATAGTGGTTGGCGAGATGTCTGCAAAGATCTGGATTTTGTGGTCTCGCAATTGCAGGTCAGCTATTTCTCTAGCTCTGGCCATTACTTGCTCTTTGACCCTGTAATAATGAGGTTTTACGATGATGTCCTTTGGTAGACTATCGTCGCGGGGTACCGTCAGAGCCCTGTGAGCCCTATCCAATTCCAGCTTGTGGCAGGGTATGTCAGGGATGAGGTGTTGGATAAGTTCTTTGATGATTGCTTTGGAATCAGGAAAGGATTCAGGGTTGCCTCGTACCCTGAAGTTGTATCGGCGAGACCGATTTTCCAGGTCTTCGATCTTATTTAGTGCATTAACCAGCCTCTTTTGTATGTCTTCAATACATTCTGTGTTTTGGTTGGTTCTGTAATAGTGTCGTCCAGGGTAGTTTCTATTGTTCCTATATGGGAACCCAGCTTCTGAAATTCGTGTTTAAGGTCAAATGTTATGTGTTTGCTTGCTTTTTCAATCCCTTACTCTAACATGGTGGAAAATCATGCCAGCAAAATGGGATCTCCCGAATATGTAGTTGACGGAGCGGCTGCTTGGGCACTGGGGAAAGATGCGGGTTCATCCTCCATGCTTCCCTGGCTCAATGCAATGTCACATAATGCCCTGTCCATGTCTGATTGAGAGGAGAAGATGTCTCTGTCTGGGGACATGGAAGCTGCTTGTGAGGATCTGCTGCTCAGAGCTCTCTCTGAACCATGGACGGGCAGATCTGGGGGTTTTAGCTGTGTCTCTGAATGCAGCCCCTGTGTGTGCTTAGTGGCCGCCATTTTGAACATGCTGGCAGTGATCCTATCTGCCTGCAGGCACTTGGGGGGAGTTGCAGGCTTACCCCCAATCAGAAACCGAGTCCTGGAAATCACGGGAGTCTGGCTGGGCATGCAGCAATCGTAGGGAGCTGCTGCTACTCGCGTTCCGGTCGTTCTTGCCGGCGGGGAGCAGAGCTGTGTGTCCTTGCAGCCTATTGTCTTCCGTGGGAGGCTGTGGGGGGTCTACAAGCTTCCCCCGTATGTCCACCGGATCCGGGTGGCAGCGGGATTCCCAGCAGATATGCAGCAGTCACAGGCGGGACCGCTAGACGCTGTGGCGGGGTGTTTTAGGCCAGCGGGGAACGGAGCTGACGAATTACACAGCCGCCATCTTCAGCCTCGTGTATGCACCCCGAACCTCCCTAATTTTGTAAGTTTCAGAGATAGCTTGCTTTATCCATCTAGCCAATGTGGCTTTAGATGCAATATGTCCCTTGTGAATTCCTGAAAAGAGGGCAAACAAGGCATCAGTTTTTCTAAAGGTCTTGGTGACCTCAAGATAGACGAGGAGGATCCTTGTCGCATCTAAAAAACTAAACTTTCTTTCCTGGTCGCCGTGTGGCGAACTGCAAAAGGGTTGCAGTACAATGTCCTGGGATCAGTGGAAGGTACCATGCCACCTTGCGCAAAAAACCTGGATCAGTTCTCAAAACCACTGGATCCTCAAAAATCGTGAGGAACGGCTCCCTCACTGATAGGGCCTGCAACTCACTTACCCTATGAGCTGAGGTAACAGCTACAAGAAAAACAGTTTTTAATGTAAGAAACTTTACTGAAATATCCTCCAGAGGCTCAAAAGGATATTCAATTAGAGTTTGGAGTACCGGGGACAGATCCCAAGTTGGGCAACTTCTCACCACTACTGGTCTGGCTCTAGAAATTGATTTGAAAAATCTGTCTATAGTGGGACTTTCCAGGAGAGAAAACTGAAGGAAAACACTATAGCTGCTGTCTGTACTTTTAAGGTACTAACAGAAAGACCTTTGTCTACACCCTCTTGAAAAAAATAAAAAATTGAAGGAATAACATGAGTTAATCTTTGATTTTCAGATAACCATGAGTTAAATCTTTTCCAAACCTTGTAAACTATGAGGATGCGACACTGGACCCTGCGATAGTAAGTATTCTCTCTTTGGAAGACTCAGTGGAGGCTCTTACATTATTACATCTTTGACATACAGGGTATCTTTTGACCACCTAATACTATGTACTGTACACATATGCCTATATGTATTACTTTTGTATGCAGTTTTAACATTTTAAAAATGGTTCTGTAATAAAGTTTCTATATTTTGCTTTTAATTTACTTATTTTTCATTGGTGTAATTTGCATACAGAATTTAGCGGGGGGGGGGGGGATTTTTCTTTGTTATACCAGATTCTAGAGTTCAGTTCTCCTTTAACCGCTTACCACCCGCCGGCCTTCATATGAGGACCAGGCGGCGCGGCTAATGTTCCATTTAAATAGGGCATTTGCATGATCGTGTGCACGCAGCCCTGTACCTTCAGGGGTGGCGTGTCACAGAGACATCACTCGCCACCGAGGGGTGTGAACAGCCATTGGGCATGGCTGTTTACCACATGATCGGCCATGATGAAGTCAAGGCCGATCACAGATGATACCGCCTCATTTTGCATGGCGCATACTCGCGAGCGTGCTGCATGTGCATGTCGGTGGCGCCATGTTCCCAGGAACACTGTTCGTCACCAACGCTGGTAAACAGCCATACCAGGATCTCCTCCTCACACACCGATGTGTGCGAAGGAGATTGCGGTAACATCTTTTTACCGCTTACATTGTACACCAACACACACTGATTCCCCACCCAATAAAGTGGACCTGTCATCACCAATCAAAGTACCTGTCACAGTTCATCTGAGTGCACAAGTACCTGAGTATCTGTCACAGTCCATCTGAGTACCTGCCACAGTCCATCAGAGTACCCGAGTACCTGTCACTGTTCATTTGAGTACCCAAGTACCTGTCACAGTCCATCTGAGTACCTGAGTACCTGTCACAGTTCATATGAGTACCCAAGTACCTGTCACAGTTCATCTGAGTACCTGTCACAGTCCATATGAGTACCTGCTACAGTCCACCTGAGTGCCTGTCACAGTTCCCCAGTACCCAAGTACCTGTCCATATGAGTACCTGAGTACCTGTCACAGTCCATCTGAGTACCTGAGTACCTGTCACAGTCCATCTGAGTACCTGAGTACCTGTCACAGTTCATCTGATTACCCGAGTACCTCTCACAGTCCATCTGATTACTCGAGTACCTGTCACAGTTCATCTGAGTACCCGAGTACCTGTCACAGTCCATCTGATTACTTGAGTACCTGTCACAGTTCATCTGAGTACCCGAGTACCTGTCACAGTTCATCTGAGTACCTGAGTACCTGTTACAGTCCACCTGAGTACCCGAGTACCTGTCACAGTTCATATGAGTACCTGAGTACCTGAGTACCTGTCACAGTTCACCTAAGTACCCGAGTACCTGTCAAAGTTCATATGAGTACCCAAGTACCTGAGTACCTGTCATCACCCTTCAGAGTACCCAAATACCAGTCACCAGCCCATCAGAGTACCCGAGTACTTATCTGAAGCCCATCAGAGTACCCGAGAACCGGTCATCAGCCCATCAGAGTACCAGAATACCTTTCATCAGCCCAGCAGAGTAACCGAGTACCTGTCACCAGCCCATCAGAGTACCAGAGTACCTGTCTGCAGCTCATCAAGTTACCAGAGTACCTGTCTCTAGCCCATCAGAGTACCCAAGCACCTATCTGCAACCCATCAGAGCACCCGAGTACCTATCTGCAGCCCATGCCTCATAGAATATACATTGGGGTGTTTTCTTTCCAAAATGGGGTAAGTTTATGGGTAATTCCATTGTCCTGGTGCTCAAGGGCCTTCAAAGTGTGATAGGTAGGATTGAAATGAGATGTGTAATTTATGCTCCTAGAACGCCTGAAGGTACTACTTCAATGTTGGGCCTCTGTATGTGGCCATGTCGTGTAAAAGTCTCACACCTGTGGTATCGCCATACTTGGGAAGAGTAGCAGAATGTATTTTGGGGTGTAATTTTTGCTATATACATGCTATGTGTTAGAAATATCTTATAAACAACTTTGTGTAAAAAAAATGCGTTTTCATTTTTTTCCACATTTTCAAAAACTTCTGGAAAAAAATGAACCATTCAAAAGACTCATTATGCCTCATAGATTATACATTGGGGTGTTTGATTTCCAAAATGAGGTCATTTTGTGGACAAATCCATTGTCCTGGTGCTCCAGGGCCTTCAAAGATGTAATAGGTGGTTGAGAAATTAGATGTGTCATTTATGCTCGTAGAACGCCCGAAGGTGCTACTTCAATGTTGGGCCTTTGTATGTGGCCAGGCTGTGTAAAAGTTTCACACATGTGTTATCGCCATATCGGGAAGAGTAGCAGAATGTATTTTTGGGTATAATTTTGGATGCATATGCTGTGTGTGAGAAATAACCTGATAATATTACAATTTTGCAAAGAATTGTGGGAAGAAATTACAACTTATAAAAACTCACCATACTACTTGCTTAATACCTTGGAATGTCTACTTAAGAAAAAGGGTAATTTGGGGGCCATTTGTACTTTCCTGTGTCTCAAGAAAAGAAATACACCTGATGTACTGAAGGCCTGATCAGATGTGATCAATTTTCAGTGATTGGCACTATATTTTGTAGACTCTATAACTTTCATAAAGACCAAATAATATACACAAATTTTAGTTATTTTTACCAAAACTATGTAGCAGTATAAATTTTTGGCAAAATTTATGAAGAAAAATTACTAATTTGCAAAATTTTATGACATAAACAAATAAAAGAGCATTTTTTTCACTAAATGTACGGCCTTTTTTTATTTATAGCACAAAAAATAAAAAAACACACTAGTAATTAAATACCACCAAAAGAAAGCTCTATTTGTGTGAAAAAAAGGACATACATTTCATATGGGTACAGTGTTGCATGACTGAGTAAATTTCATTCAAAGTGTGAGAGCGCTGAAAGCTGAAAATTGGTCTGGGCAGGAAGGGGGTGTAAGTGCCCTATATTGAGGTACTAAAAGTAGCACTATGTCATAAAGCAAAAATATTAAAATGTTTTTATTCTGACATAATCATTTTTCACTTTCATTTGTCTCTGTGATACAGTGGAACCTTGGACTACAAGCATGATCCATAACAGGAGAATGCTTATAATCCAAAGCACTCACATATCAAAGTTAGCATATCGAGTTTCCCCGTAGAAATCAATGGAAACAAAGATAATTTGTTCTGTATTGACTGCTATTGCATGCAATACCGCATGTGGCCAGAGGTGGGGGGGCGCCGCAGAGCCTCTGAAATACTCGGGGACAGCTCGGCTGAACTCGGAAAGCCTCAGAAAGGCTCAGATACACTCGGGAACTGACTATTTCCAAGTGTTTCCTAGTATTTCTGAGTGTTTCCGAGTATTTCCAAACAGCTCTGAACGGCTCTGAACCATTCCGCGTGTCACCGGTGCCCCCGCACCTCTGGCCAAATGTGGTACTGCACACCCCATTAGCTTGAATTCGGCTAATTTTGCAAGACAACACTACAAACCGAGCCAGAATTTTTTTTCAAAACACTCGTTAACCGTGTTACTCGTTAACCAAGGTTCCACTGTACTTAAAAAAAATCTCAGCTGTAAATGAACTCTGTCCAGTCCATTTGTTGGAAAATTTGACACTGTAATATGTATTATTATCTCTAGTAATATGTTTTGAATAATTTTCTTGCCATCTCAATGTCAAAACATTGCATTACTATAATAACCAGTTCAGTCATCAGATATCGCTTCTGTCCTTAGATATCATTTACTGAGATATGCGGATCCCTGACTGAAAGATTGCTTGCAAATAATGGCTCATGAGCTATGACATATCAGTGAATAAGCTTCAAGAGATAACATTTTAAATAAATGTGTGTAATATTGAGACTCCTTATATCTGATTAGAACTTTATCTAACCAGAAGTGTCTCTCCAGATCCTGGGAATTACAAATTCTGCTTTGAGACATTCTTCATGGTCTTTGGCCTGAGAGTTCTGGGTTACAAGTAACTAAAAAAAAGATTTGCCACTATACAATTCTATTGCTTCTTATCAGAAACTGAAAATATAGTACATATTAAAGTATACTATACATATACAAGTCTAAAGAAGGTTATCTAGGAAATGGGATCTTGCATGCTAACAGTGCAGATGGTCCCTGGCTGCAGGTCAAAGTGGATATGAAGCAGGATTAGGGCTAATTAATGTTAAGGGGTCTTAAAGTATATATAAAGAAAATATTGTTTTGTCTGTCTTCATTAGGGAGATTTATTGTGTTCATCCTGGTGATTCCTGGGACTAAAAGGGAAAATCACAATTTTTTTGTGACCAGAGCAAGAAATAGAAGGGAACCTTACCACTGGGGCAGTGGTGTATTTAGGTTGTGTGCTGCCCTAGGCCTGACTAAACTTGTGCACCCCCTAATTTAAAGAGACCCACCCTTTCCTGTCAATGTCATGCCCCTTCCTGTTTTATACCTGCCCTGTAATCTGTAAATCACACCCTTTCCTCTCAAGGCTCCACCTTTTTTTCTTAGAGCTCCACCTCTTTCTTTCTGTACATTAAAAGTGGGTACTAAGTGAAGCCTCATCAGTGCCCATCAATGCAGCCTCATCAGTGCCCATCAATGCAGTATCATCAGTGCCTATCAGTGCCCCCCGCGCAAAGTGCCGCCCTAGTACAGCACTGCACTGGGGACTCTTCTTCTGGTGACAACCACTGTATAAGAGAAGGAGGAGGTTAAAGTGTCTGTAAACCTCAAACATGAAATATGAACGACGTATATCCTTCTATAGTGTGTACTTGTCTCAGTTCAGAGCACTTATCTCCCATTCACATTAGAGGGACTGGTGATGCATTTTGACAGTTCTAATCACATGATAAGTGGCAGCCTATTGACGGCAATCGCACTGTTCAAATCGGTGTGCCGCCAACTTTGCGGTGCAGCACCGATTTAAAAAAAGTAGTTCCTGTACTACTTTTGGCAATTGGGGGTGCGACTTGCATAGACATCTCTGTATGAAGCTGCACAGATGTCTCCCAAGTCACACTGACATGCGGCTTTGAAATAGTACGATTTCCGTAGAAGTCGCACGATTTCAAAGCCGCAGTCAATGTGAACGGAGCTTAGTGTCATTTTTCTCCACTGCCTTGTTCCTCTGCTATCTGCATGAGACAATTCTGACAAGTTTTCCTGACACCAATAAATAGAAAAGTGACAGGGGAAGGGCCTCCAGCATGCAGCCTGTGATTGACAGCCTCAGCTCTGTTTCTGTGTCCTGTGTAAAGAGTGGTTTGTCCCTTCCCTCCAATAAGCTCTCAAATCTCTCTTCACTGGGATCTGCAGAGGGTATCTTCTGCCCTCTGCTTTCTGAAAGCTCAGACAAGTTGTATAAATTCTGGACTTTGAACAGTTGTAGAGAATAGATTTCTGCAACAACGTAGGAAGATTTGTTTCATCTCTGTTTATCACCTGAGACCAGTCACTTCACTTGGTATATGTGAGGGTTTACAACCACTTTAATTGTTAACAGTTAATTTTAATGATTGGGGCCCAACCAACTTCAGGATTCCTCTTCTACCTACCCACAAACTGCAAAATGTGCAGCTGAAGTCCAGCTCTGTGCAATAACTTGCAAATATTTGTGTTATGATAAATGCCCAAAATACTATATTTTATACCACTGGACATCAAAACTTGGAATAGGCTGTATAAATCTAGGACTTTAGTCAAATATAGAATACCCTGCTGTATATGCAGGTCTGGACTGTACATGTGTCCTCCGCTCAGATGCATTCATTTATGCCACCCCATGGCCATTGGTGTGGTTGGCTGAACAGTTATATGCCCCTCCCATAAAATAAAAGTAAACTCTCCCACTCTGATGCTTCTTTTCATTTAGTCCATTATAATAAGTAATTATCAAACTATAGCCAATGTAATCCAGCCCAAATTACAAATGACTTACTGTTTAACCACTTCCCAACTGACGCACAATGATGTACGTCGGCAGAATGGCACGGACAGGCAAATTGGCATACAGGTACGTCCATTTAAAATTGGCGCCGTGCCATTCCATTCCGCTGGCGGCGGTGTGCGTGCATGCTGGTCATGACCCCTGTGAGTCTGACCGCGGGTCCCGCGGACTCGATCGCCGTGGGGATACCCCCGATCGTCTCACAGGGAGGGAGAACGGGAAGATGCTGATGTAAACAGCATCTCCCCGTTCTGCCTAGCAACAAGTGACACTGATCTCTGCTCCCAGTGATTGGAGCAGAGATCAGTGATCAGTGATCTGTAAATCACAGCCACGCCCCCCGAAGTTAGAAACACGCCCCCAAGACACACTTAACCCCTACACTGCCACCTCCTGGTTAACCCCTTCACTGCCAGTGTCATTTACACAGCAGTCAGTGCATTTGTATAGCACTGATTGCTGTATAAATGACAATGGTCCCAAAAATGTGTCAAAACTGTCCGATGTGTCTGCCATAATGTTGCAGTCACAATAAAGATCGCTGCCATTACTAGTAAAAAAAATATATATTAATAAAAATGCCATAAAACTATCCCCTATTTTGTAAATGCTATAACTTTTACACCAACCAATCAATAATCGCTTATTGCGATTTTTTTTACTATGTAGAAATATGTAGAAGAATACATATCGGCCTAAACTGAGGAAAAAAAATGTCTTATATACACAGTGCCTTGCGAAAGTATTCGGCCCCCTTGAACTTTTCAACCTTTTGCCACATTTCAGGCTTCAAACATAAAGATATACAATTTTTATTTTTTGTGAAGAATCACCAACAAGTGAGATACAATTGTGAAGTGGAACGAAATCTATTGGATTTTTTAAACTTTTTTAGCAAATAAAAAACTGAAAAGTGGTGCGTGCAAAATTATTCGGCCCCTTTACTTTCAGTGCAGCAACCTCACTCCAGAAGTTCAGCGAGGATCTCTGAATGATCCAATGTTGTCCTAAATGGCTGATGGTGATAAATAGAATCCACCTGTGTGTAATCAAGTCTCTGTATAAATGCACCTGCTCTGTGATAGTCTCAGGGTTCTGTTGAAAGCGCAGAGAGCATCATGAAGACCAAGGAACACACCAGGCAGGTCTGTAATACTGTTGTGGAGAAGTTTAAAGCCGGATTTGGATACAAAAAGATTTCCCAAGCTTTAAACATCCCAAGGAGCACTGCGCAAGCAATCATTTTGAAATGGAAGGAGTTTCAGACCACTGAAAATCTACCAAGACCTGGCCGTTCCTCTAAACTTTCAGCTCAGACAAGGAGAAGACTGATCAGAGATGCAGCCAAGAGGCCCATGATCACTCTGGATGAACTGCAGAGAACTACAGCTGAGGTGGGAGAGTCTGTCCATAGGACAACAATCAGTCGTACACTGCAAAAATCTGGCCTTTATGGAAGAGTGGCAAGAAGAAAGCCATTTCTTAAAGATATCCATAAAAAGTCTCCTCTAAAGTTTCCCACAAGCCACCTGGGAGACACACCAAACATGTGGAAGAAGGTGCTCTGGTCAGATGAAACCAAAATCGAACTTTTTGCCCACAATGCAAAATGATATGTTTGGCATAAAAGCAACACAGCTCATCACCCTCAACACACCATCCCCACTTTCAAACATGGTGGTGGCAGCATCATGGTTTGGGCCTGCTTTTCTTCAGCAGGGACAGGGAAGATGGTTAAAATCGAGGGGAAGATGGATGCAGCCAAATACAGGACCATTCTGAATGAAAACCTGTTGGAGTCTGCAAAAGACTTGAAACTGGGACGGAGATTTATCTTCCAACAAGACAATGATCCCAAACATACAGCAAAATCTACAAAGGAATGGTTCACAAATAAACGTATCCAGGTGTTAGAATGGCCAAGTCAAAGTCCAGACCTTAATCCAATCGAGAATCTGTGGAAAGAGCTGAAAACTGCTGTTCACAAACGCTCTCCATCCAACCTCACTGAACTCAAGCTGTTTTGCAAGGAAGAATGGGCAAGAATTTCAGTCTCTCGATGTGCAAAACTGATAGAGACATACCCCAAGCGCCTTGCAGCTGTAATCGCAGCAAAAGGTGGCTCTACAAAGTATTAACGCAAGGGGGACGAATAATTTTGCACGCCCCACTTTTCATTTTTTTGAAAAGAAAGCTCTATTTGTGGGAAAAAAAGGACGTCAATTTTGTTTGGGCGCCATGTCGCACGACTGAGCAATTGTCAGTTAAAACATCACAGTGCCGAATCGTAAAAAGTGCTCTGGTCTTAAGCCAGTAAAATGGTCCAGGGCTTAAGTGGTTAAAGAAACTTTAAAAAACTTGTTTCCAGGGGTAAGGCAGTGCCATTTTAAGTATTGTTTTCTGAGTCCACAGTGCAGTGTATTTCCACCCTTACATTGAGCACTTCCTGTACTGTTAACCAAGCCTCCTTCTCAATCCAACGTTTCTATGGCAACCCTGCTTCCCTTCATAGCTGACTTGTTTTATTTTATAGTATTTACTTGTGCCGATTATCTAGTGTTTGCCTATGTCAGTCTTATCAGCTTCAGCTGATAAGACTGCAGTAATGCTGTCCAATGCCTTTTTTTCCACTGCATGTGATGTCACATGGTCACATGGGGAGTAGTAGTATGCTCTGAGTGATTATGCAGTCTCGTGGGATTTCAGTGTTGTGCCTTAGGAAGTCCAGATAATAGATAGACAAGCACACAGAGTATGCCGTAAATCATGGGAGATATGGGCATGCTCAGTGACATCATTCTAAAGAACAAAAAGGATTAAAACAATACTAAGTAAGAAAGGAGATATCTACAAGCAGTGTCCATTTGAGTTTTTTATGCTGATGCACATGGGACAAAGTTGTGGGGGAGAGTTTACAACCACTTTAATTTCTATGAAGATTAGTCCATGGCCTCAGGTATTTTCCATATATCCATCTCTGTATTTATGGTGACCTTTTACAAAGAAAATAAACATTCCATAAATTAGAAAAAAATACTTGTATTATAGAAATACCGCTTAGCTAAAACACACAATCTTGTTATTTATAATGGTCTGACACATTCCATCTGCGATTTAAAGGAACAATGTCATAGACAAATATGACACACACGCACATATAATCCCAAATTTACACATACATTAACCTGTTCCCACCAACATAACATATATCTCACAGAAGTGGGCCTTTTTTCAGTGGGGCTGCATATATGCGTGTCTCCTTTTGTGCTGGGAGCGCAGCGCACTGTGCGCTCCCAGCACAGAGACCGAGGTCTCATCGAGAGTCCAGGGCCCGTCCTTTGGGACATGGAATTCCAATTTCGGGGTCACCTGATCGCTGTGGTAGCCTCTAATTGGCTTCTACAATGATCAGTCACTGTGAATGTATCTTTCTCTTTCCTTTCAGAGTGGGGAAACAAAAAGTGTGTGTTAAAAAAATTAAATAAATATAAAATAAACAAAATATGGTAAAAAAGATCCAGGTCAGTGCAAGGGTTAGTATTTGGGCCAAATAAGGATCAAATAATAGGGTCAGTATATTTTGGGCAGGATTTTTTTTTTTTTTTTTTTAATTAGCATCAGTGTCATTGTCTTTTAGGTAGGACAAAGAAAAAGCAAAATGTGCACTATTGCTTCTGGGCGATACTATGGGTACAAACAACAACTGACACACACACATGTGGTATTCCCGCGATCGTCAGGAGCGGGAGATTTTATTTTGGGTTGTTTTGTGGTAGGTTTTGGCAGTAAGAAGAATATACAACTATGTAACAAAAATAAAAAAAATCACTATTTTTGGGCCAGTTTTCTTTTGATAGTATAATAAAATCAGGAGATAACCATAACTATTTACTACCAACTGAAAGCCCAATTTTTCCTGAAAAAAATGTGCTATAATCCACCTGGCTGCACAAAGTAGTTGTGATGATATGCACGATTTTACTAACACATGTCAAAGTTACAAAATTGTGCTGAGACATTAAGATTTGTTTTACCTTTAGGCATTAAGGGGGTTAAAGCGGTATTAAACCCAAAACCAAAAATGTAATATATTGCAGCTTACCAATCATTAGAAGTTTTGGCTGCATTACTTTTAATTTATTTGGCTTTTTTCTCTCTGTTTTTAACTGATGATCTGGCCAGTAGCACACCTCCTAAATAAGATTACCCCACTCTGGATGAGGGAGCACAGGGGTATCTTTGGATAGCAACATTATTGATCTGGGAGAGTGGGGAATGTTAATACACTCAAAAAATCTGAGCTGAACACAGCTAAAACTTTATAAGCAGTTACGGTAAACAGCTTTGTTCCTTTTGGGATAAAGGCTTTATATAAATAAAAATAAGCTTACCATTTCTAAGCACCCCTGTTAGTAGTAAATGGTTTGTTTCAGGCCTGTAACTGCTACATCTACAGGACAGCTTGTTCTGTTGAAAAACAATCGACTTACTGGCCAGATCACCAGCTGAAAATAAAGAAAGCCTAAAAAGAATGAAAACTGCTGCAGCCATCATATCTGGTAAGCAGAAATGTAATAAATGTTTGCTTTTGATTTACTTTAAGATTATTTTGGGTAGAACTAAATTAACCTACAGGTATGCTTTCAGTTCTCATCTTTCGTAGCAGCTGCATTCCAGCTCTGCAAAGTGCTAATCACTTAGCCGCTGTGTTGCCCGTACTTGATTTTAAACAACAGTGGCTATCACAGGAAAGAACAATTTCATAAATTAAATGTGATATACCAGAGGGAATGTGTAGTGTTACTCTGATTTCTCCTAGTCTCCTAGCCTACGCTATTGTTGACAGGGATGTTAAAATGAATATACCATAATTGCTTTCCTGCTCCTTCATGTGGGTGTATTTTGCTTTTTCTTGGAAATACGGAACCAATTAGTTATTCTGTGTTGCCTAGAAGAAACCATTTACAAAATGTGTACTTTTCCATATTACATCTGTTGGGTGCTAATTGTGCTGCATTCCCTGTCACTACAGCCATTGCCATCTCTAATATTGATTGGACCCTGGGCTAAAATGTTCTTGCCCCCCCCCCCCCCCATATAGTTTCGCTCTCCACTTGCTCTGAGACATACAATAAATAGCAGCTAGACTCAAAATCCGATTACTGAATCAGATCAGGCAGTGATTGTGATTGTTTGCCAGAGGTTACAGAGTTTCATTACCGCTCAATGACTGATTGCTAGAGGTTAAAGCACACATTACAGCTCACTGATTAGTTGTTAGAGGTTATAGCATGATTTCTGCTTGTGGATTGGTTGCTGGAGATTACTGTACATCAATAATGCTCAATGATTGGTTGCTAGAGGTTACTGCACATCACTACTGCTTACTGATTGGTTACTAAAGGTTACAGCACATCATCCCCTCACTGCCAGCACACCATGGACTGGGGAGGTGAGGGGACCCATTAATAAGCACAAAACTCCTAGGACTCCTGGGATCAGTGGCAGTGCTGGGCAGGAGGGGAGGGTGTGATCAAGGGCAATGCTGATTTTTTTTTTTACCAACTACCAATATAAAGAGGAATTTCAACACTGGTCACCAATTAATAGGGGTTTACACTGACCACTAATGTAATAGAAACATTCACAATAACCACCAATGTAAGGAGGGATTTACACTGACCACTAGGGATGAGCTTGGTGTTCGAGTCAAACGTATGTTTGAACATCGGCTGTTCGCACGTTCGGCGAATACTGAATTTTATGGGTCGTTCGCGCCAAATTCATGTGGCGCTCACGGCCCACAATTCACTGCGCCATCGCAGTGCATTGCTGGCTCATGATTGGCCAAGCATGCACTGTGACCCCGCATGCTTGGCCAATCACAGCGTTGGCAGCGAGGAGAGCCATGATTGGCCACAGGCAGGATGCCTGTGGCCAATTATAGCTCAGGCTGTGTAGTACACGCCCCACACTATATAAGGCCGCCAACACGCCAGCACGCCATCAGCCATCTGCAAGAGTTAGTTGGTGTTGTGTGCCTCCAGCGCAGTATACACCTGTAACTACCTACATTTCTCTTCTCTAATTGAGCCATCTGCCATCTGCAGGATTTAGTGGGTGTTGTCTGTGTGCCTTCAGCGCAGTATACACATGTATCTACCTATATTGCTCTTCTCTAATTGAGCCATCAGCTATCTGAATGAATGAATGAATAACTTGTATAGCGCTACCTATACGAACTGAATCGCCTCAGGGCGCTTTTCTTGCCACCGGTGTCCATCTGCAGCTATTTATGTGGTCCTTTAACCTGTAGAGTCCCGACACACTTACAACATTGACATACACATAAATCAAAGGACAGGAAGGGAAATTAGGGATTTTCGCGGTGCTGATTAACAAAGTACAATTAATTAAAGTACAAAATTTGTAGTACAAAAATTTATTAAGTTTAAAGTTAAAATCAGTAGCAATATATGCTTAAAAGATTCAGAGTAATGCAATACAGTGGGTGTTCTCTTCAAGCACACATAGTCCCGACATGTTTCGCATTGGATTGCTTCTTCAGGGGATGTGTGAATATTTGAACAAAATCTAGACCAAAAATACAAAAATAATAATAGAATATATCACAAAATTCATAAGTGCAGAAAGTCTCTTTCTGCACTTATGAATTTTGTGATATATTCTATTATTATTTTTGTATTTTTGGTCTAGATTTTGTTCAAATATTCACACATCCCCTGAAGAAGCAATCCAATGCGAAACATGTCGGGAATATGTGTGCTTGACGCGAACACCCACTGTATTGCATTACTCTGAATCTTCTAAGAATATATTGCTACTGATTTTAACTTTAAACTTAATAAATTTTTGTACTACAAATTTTGTACTTTAATTAATTGTACTTTGTTAATCAGCACCGCGAAAATCCCTAATTTCTCTTCCTGTCCTTTGATTTATGTTTCAAATTTTCAGGGATGAGGTGCCATCTTTGTTAGGTGTTGTTTGAGGCTGAACCATCAAAATTATTCCAATATTGACATACACATATTATGGCCAATTTTTTTGGACAGGGTCTAATTAACCTACCAGCATGTCTTTGGAGTGTGGAAGGAAACCGGAGTACCCGGAGGAAACCCACACAGGCACAGGGAGAACATGCAAACTTCAGGCAGATAGTGTTGTGGTCGGGATTTGAACCAGCAACCCCATTGCTGCTAGGTGAAAGTGCTAACCACTACACCACTGTGCTGCAGGAGTTTGTTGGTGTTGTGTGCCTCCAGCACAGTATACACCTGTATCTACCTATATTGCTCTTCTCTAATTGAGCCATCTGCAGGAGTTAGTGGGTGTTGTCTGTGTGCCTTCAGCGCAGTATACACCTGTATCTACCTATATTGTTCTTCTCTAATTGAGCCATCTGCAGGAGTTAGTTGGTGTTGTGTGCCTCCAGCACAGTATACACCTGTATCTACCTATATTGCTCTTCTCTAATTGAGCCATCTGCCATCTGCAGGAGTTAGTTGGTGTTGGTTGCTTCCAGCACAGTATACACCTGTATCTACCTATATTGCTCTTCTCTAATTGAGCCATCTGCCATCTGCAGGAGTTAGTGGGTGTTGTCTGTGTGCCTTCAGCGCAGTATACACCTGTATCTACCTATATTGCTCTTCTCTAATTGAGCCATCTGCCATCTGCAGGGGTTAGTTGGTGTTGTGTGCCTCCAGCACAGTATACACATGTATCTACCTATATTGCTCTTCTCTAATTGAGCCATCTGCCATCTGCAGAAGTTAGTGGGTGTTGTCTGTGTGCCTTCAGCGCAGTATACACCTGTATCTACCTATATTGCTTTTCTCTAATTGAGCCATCTGCCATCTGCAGGAGTTAGTTGGTGTTGTGTGCCTCCAGCACAGTTTACACCTGTATCTACCTATATTGCTCTTCTCTAATTGAGCGATCTGCAGGAGTTAGTGGGTGTTGTCCGTGTGCCTCCAGCGCACTATACACCTGTATCTACCTATATTGCTCTTCTCTAATTGAGCCATCTGACATCTGCAGGAGTTAGTTGGTGTTGTGTGCCTCCAGCACAGTTTACACCTGTATCTACCTATATTGCTCTTCTCTAATTGAGCCATCTGCCATCTGCAGGAGTTAGTTGGTGTTGTGAGCCCCCAGCGCAGTATACACCTGTATCTACCTATATTGCTCTTTTCTAATTGAGCCAACTGCCATCTGCAGGAGTTAGTTGGTGTTGTGTGCCTCCAGCACAGTATACACCTGTATCTACCTATATTGTTCTTCTCTAATTGAGCCATCTGCCATCTGCAGGAGTTAGTTGGTGTTGCCTGTGTGCCTTCAGCGCAGTATACACCTGTATCTACCTATATTGCTCTTCTCTAATTGAGCCATATGCCATCTGCAGGAGTTAGTAGGTGTTGTGTGCCTCCAGCACAGCACAATATACACCTGTATCTACTCTTTATTGCTGGTGTTCTATAATAAAGGCATCTGTAGGAGTTAGTTGGTGTTGTGTGCCTCCAGTACAGCACAGTATACACCGGTATCTACCCTTTAATTGCTGCTGTTCTATAATAAAGGCATCTGCAAGCAGGCTCTGTGTCTAGAGACAACAGTGCTGGTCGTGGATACAGTGCATCGTCATCAGCACGTGGCCATTGGACATGCTTGTACTTATTTTCGGCAGCTGGATGTGTTGAGCCGCATCATGCCAAAGACTTGGTAGAGGGGATGACCAAGCCCTCTTGATCCTCCTCATCCTCTCTCACCCAGGCTCAGGGTACTAGCAAAGCAGCCGCCAACGCATCCTCTTCCCTCGTCTCAATGTCATCATCAGTGACTCCTTCCCTAGACCCACCACGTCCTCCTGAGGAGTCCCCTGAACTGTTTGAGCACAGTGTTGGGTACATGCTCCAGGAGGATGCCCAGTGTTTTGTAGGCTCTAATGATGATACTCAGCTAGAGGAAGGCATTAGCATGAGCGCAGAGAGAGGGGTTGCTCAAGAAGGACAGCAATCTAGCAGTCATGTTCCACAAGCTGCAGCATACTGCCAGGTTTGCTCCAGTGATGAAGAGGTAAGGGATGATGAGGGCACTGACTCCATGTGGGTGCCTGGTAGGAGAGAAGAGGAGGAGGAGGAGGCACATATCCAACAAGGCAGGATGCCTTCCGGGGGCCAGCTTAGGGGCAGCACACCGACTGAATCACACCGCGGAGCTCCGCCTTTGCAGGGCGCTGCCTCTGCGCGTTATTCTAAAAGTTTATTGGTGTGGGCCTTTTTTGAGACAAGTGCATCAGATCGCACCGCTGCTATTTGCAACATATGCCTCAAGCGTATCTCGCGTGGTCAAAACATCAGCCGCTTGGGCACCACATGCTTGACCAGACATATGTTGACCTGCCATGTAGCTCATTGGCAAGCTTACCTCAAAGACCCACACCAAAGAACAAAGCGGACCTCTCCTTGCTCTCCATCAGCTGGGATCTCCAACCCCACTAGACCTTCAGTCCTCTCTGAAACCTGCACTGAGAGGAATGAAGGTGTAGAATTAAGTGTGTCACAGCCAAGTACTTGCGGGCACTCTGCTAGCACTACACCCACGTCCGATTGTAGCAGGCAAATTTCCCTGCCCCAGCTGCTGGACTGTAGAAAGAAGATCACTCCCAGCCATCCACATGCCCAGCGGTTGAATGCTAGCTTGGCTAAATTGCTAGCACTTAAACTGCTACCTTTTCAGTTGGTAGACTCGGCCCCCTTCCGTGAGTTTGTGCAATGTGCGGTTCCTCAGTGGCAGGTCCCCAAACACCACTTTTTCTTACGGAAGGCGAATCCGGCTCTCTACCAGCATGTGGAAGACAATGCCCTTGCCTCGCTGGACAGGGCGGACAGTGGTTAGGTGCATATTACCGCTGACTCATGGTCCAGCAGGCATGGACAGGGACGTTACCTGTCTTTCACGGCCCATTGGGTCACTCTTCTGGCAGCTGGGAAGTATTCAGGAAAAGGTGCAGTAGTGATGGAGGTTGTTTTGCCACCACACCTCCAAAATGCTACTACTGGTTGTGACACACCTCTCTCCTCCACCCCTTCCTCCACGGCCTCTTCTAGTACTCTGTCCTCGGAACCAGCGGTGCTATGTAGGCATTCAAGGGGCTACGCAAGTACGCAGGCAAAACGATGCCATGCCATGCTTGCGCTGGTTTGTTTCGGGGACAGGAGCCACACTGGGGCAGATATTTTGTCAGCTCTGCAGGGGCAGGCCGAGAGGTGGTTGACGCCACGTCAGCTTAAGCCAGTATTGGTGGTTTGCAACAATGGCACCAACCTCCTCTCCACCCTCCGACAGGGACAACTGACCCATGTGCCCTGTGTGGCTCACGTCCTTAACCTGGTGGTGCAGCCTTTCTTGGGCAGGTACCCGGGCTTACAGGATGTCCTGAAGCAGACCAGGAAAGTCTGTGTGCATTTCCGTAGAGCATTTAATGACTGCGCTTGGCTGGCTAAGCTCCAAAAGTAGTTGAACCTGCCCAAGAACCGTCTTATATGTGACATGCCCACCAGGCGGAACTTAACGTTGGCCATGCTGCAGCGGCTGCAAATGCAGCAGAGGGCCATCAATGAGTACCTGTGCGATTATGGCCCCAGGACAGGGTCAGGGGAGCTCAGTTTTTTCTCACCACGCCAGTGGGGCATGATCAGGGATGCATTCACTGTCCTGTCACCGTTTGAGGAGGCCACAAGGATGGTGAGCAGTGACAGTGCATGCATCAGTGACACTGCACCTCTTGTCTACCTGTTGGGGCATACGCTGCATGGAATAATGGACAGGGCACTTGAGGCAGAACAGAGGCAGGAAGAGGAGGACTTCCTTGCCTCTCAAGGCCCCCTTTATCCAGACAGTGTTCCTGCTGTCCCTCCCATCACACAGGAAGAGGACGAGGAGGAGGAGGAGGATGATTGTGTCAGCATGGAGGTGGAGCCTGGCACTCAGCAGCAGCAGTCTTGTAGGGATGATTTACATTCCCAAGAAACCCGTGGACTTGTACGTGTCTGGGAGGAGGTAGCTGTGGATCATGTTGTCCTTAGTGACCCAGAGGACTCCGGACCGAATGCCTAACCTACAGTGCATGGCCTCCCTGATCCTGCAAAGCCTGCGGAAGGACCCTTGTATTCTTCGGATCAAGGAGAGGGACCATTACTGGCTGGCCACTCTCCTTGATCCATGGTACAAGGGTAAGGTTGCTGACCTTATCTTGCCATCGCAGAGGGAGCAAAGGATGAGACATCTCCAGGAGGCCTTGCAGAAAGGTCTGTGCAACGCGTTCCCAGAGACTGGGAGGTTACAAACTCCTGGTCCTGGACAACGTGTTGCTGAGGCTTCGGTCAGTCACAGAAGGAGCGGTGGGGAAGGTAGTTGTCTGACCGATGCGTTCAGACAATTTTTTAGTCCGCAGCCCCAAGGTATGATCGGTTCCAGCAACCATCGCCAGCATCTGATTTACATGGTGCAGGAATACCTAGGGGCAAGGTCAGACTTGGACACCTTTCACACCGAAAATCCTCTAGCTTACTGGGTCTTGAGGATGGATCACTGGCCAGAGCTTGCACAGTATGCAATTGAGCTACTGGCCTGTCCTGCATCCAGCGTTCTTTCGGAACGCACCTTCAGTGCTGCTGGTGGCTTTGTAACTGATCACAGGGTGTGTCTGTCCACCGACTCGGTTGATCAACTGACCTTCATAAAGATGAATCAGTCTTGGATCACCACCAGCTACCAAGCACCTGAAGCTGATGTAATCGAATAATTTTTTTGAAAATATCACATCCCTTCAAGACTGCCTATGCTGATGCTGAGTGACTGTCCTGTTATGTTAACTGTCTAACTGTCTATCCTCTTCCTCCTCCGCTGATATCTTGGAAGAACATTTTTGGTTCTGGGTGATGCCACCAGCCCAATTTTTCAGGGGTGTGTAATTACAATTTTTGATGCAATGCTTTGCAGCAGGGCTCATTGCTGCACTACAAATAGAGTATATGGGAGAGGTTGCAGTGTCGTGGCACCAGCCCCAGTGCCTAAGGCCCAATTTTTCAGCTCCTGTTCAACAGGGGTGTGTAATTACAATTTTTGATGCAATGCTTTGCAGCAGGGCTCATTGCTGCACTACAAATAGAGTATATGGGAGAGGTTGCAGTGTCGTGGCACCAGCACCAGTGCCTAAGGCCCAATTTTTGAGCTCCTGTTCAACAGGGGTGTGTAATTACAATTTTTGATGCAATGCTTTGCAGCAGGGCTCATTCCTGCACTCCAACTAGAGTATCTGGGAGAGGTTGCAGTGTTGTGGCACCAGCAAGCAGTGCCTAAGGCCCAATTTTTCAGCCCCTGTTTAACAGGGGCATGTAATTACAATTCTTGATATAATATTTCACAGCAGAGCCCGTTCCTGCGCCCACCGGGAGTAACTGTGAGGACTTACAGTGTTGTGACACCAGCACCACAACCACCAAAGGCCCTATTTTTCTACCACTGTTCAACAATGGCATGTAATTACAATTCTTGATATAATTGTTCACAGCAGGGCTCTCCTGCGCCTACCAAGAGTCACTTTGAGGGCTTACAGTGTTGTGGCAACACCAACACCTTAGGCGCAAATTTCTGCAGAGCATATAGGGCAGACCCTACTTTCAAACATCCAACTTACAAACGTCTTCTACTTGCAAACGGAAGGAGACAACAGGAAGCGAGATGAAAAAAGACAGACTGCCAAAAAAATTATACAGGGGTGATAACCCTTCCCAATGTTTTCCAAAAAGCTTAAAATAGATTCTTTGACTGGAGCTATACTTTAAAAATGTACCAGTTCAAAATTACAAACAGATTCTACTTAACTCAACAAACCTACACCGTCCCTGTCTTGTTTGCACCCCCTGTATACTCCTGTTCTAAGTAAATAGGGCCTGGGGGCCCCACGCCTTTTCTTTTTTTTAATATGGGTACGGGTTCCCCTTAATATCCGTACAAGACCCAAAGGGGCTGGTAATGGGCAGGGGGGCTACCTATGTCATTTTCTCAATGATTTTCATCCATATTGCCGGAACCAGATATTACATTAAAACCGCAAGCAGTTTTAAATGTCATTTTGTGCAGGGATTGTTCTAAACACAGGAAACACGTGCCACTTCATAGGCATACTATAGACACCCCCCAGGCACAATATTTAAAGGAATATTTCACTTTTTTTCACTTTAATGGTCATTGAAATCAGTGCTCCCGCCATTTTTAAAAACATTTTAGGCATTGACCCATGTCCCCTGGGGCAGGAGCCAGGTCCCCAAACCCTTTTTAGGACAATATCTTGTATTATTGTATTATTATTATTATCCATTAAAATTAGCACTTTTTATTTTGAATGTTCGAGTCCCATAGACTTCAATGGGGTTCTAAAGTTCGCACGGGTCCGTTTGAAAGTTCTGGTGCAAACCTAACCGGGGGGTGTTCAGCTCATCCCTGCTGACCACTAATATAAGAGGGACCTTCACACTGGCCACTAGTGTGAATAAAAAGATTCTATACCAAGCACCGATGTAATGAGTAGATTTACACTGACCACCAATATAACTGATACATTTAGCTTGCATTAACATTTCTTTGTGTCGGGAACACATGCAAAATCGCTTTCCTGACACCACAGAAATGTGCTGCCCTTTAGCAGATACACAGCAGTACCATTAATTATTAATGACACTCTCACACATCTGTTGACATTTGCCTTTGTGATTTTGAAAAAGGGTTTTGGACTTTCTTCCACATTTGTAGCTCATTGAAATGAATGGGCTGCCCTACACACTACCTACATCTTTATCTACCCTGTCAGTACACCTTTACATCCTAAAACCCATGCTAACCTCTGCACCTCAAACCTCCTCCATTCTCTCTACTCCAATCCCCCTCCCCTTTAACTCTTCCTACCTCCTCTGCTCATCTTTGCACCCACCTTCCTTACCTCTATACATCCCCTCCTTGCTCACCTGTGCACACCAAAGTGTAATTCCTTCTCTGCCTACCTCTACACACCCCGCACTACCCTCCCCCACTAATTTTCTTATCTTTGTAGAACAGGGTGATGGTAGGCTTAATGACCACAGTTGTAGGCAGGACTTTCAAGCATGCCTCTTTATCTTCCCAGTGGGCAGCATTCAGTATAGGTGATGTTGGATATGACCTCAGGGGGACATGACATACATATGAATGCCGCCTCTATTTACATATGAAGGTTGCCAGTCTGCCACTATCTACATATTAATGCCGTCGCTATTTACATAGAAATGCTTGTATTTACATGTAAACACAGGGTCTGCAAGTCATCTGTACACAACAATAGCGCAGAGTTGGGCAGTATTAGTAACAGAACTTCACACTGAGATATCAGGACACAGCACAGCACTAAAACCTCAAGGGATGAGGGCATTTAAACTGGGATAGTTGGCAAGTATGAGGCAGCTGCCCCTTTTGCCCTGCCTTAAAGACGGCCCTGACTACAGTTTTTTAAATGAACATTTAACAGATAGAGATTTAAAGTGGACAGATAGATGGAAAACACTCACTCCCTTACTAAGTAATTACTATGTTCTTTATTTATTTAAATCTAATACTTCTTTAACCCTTTCGCTGCCAGAACCGTTTTTGTGTTTTATGCACACCCTGTTAAATGGGATATTCCTTACACTGGAAAGATATATCCTCTCACATACTGTTGAGTCTACAGCACAAAAAGTGAAAGCAGACCTTCCTAAATGACAAAAAAAAGAAACAACAGCAGGTTTAACCCTCCCCTACTCTATCCAACATTTTTTTTTAAATGGTTTCAGATATAGTATAATTGTACTTGTTATCACAGCATGTTTAAAAAATAATTATAGGTCTGAAGATTGCATAAACCCCCAACACATAGTTTACTAAAGCTAGAAAGTGAAAAATCAGGCTTACTTCTGCGTAGAAACCTCAGCTTCTAACTTCAGCTTGTTCAATTAAGCTTTGGCAATAAAACCTGGAAGCTAATTGGTTTCTATGCAGAAGTGAGCCTGATTATGCACTCTCCAGTTTTAGTAAATAAACCCCTATATCAGTGATGGTGAACCTTTTTGAGCCTGAGTGCCAAAACTGCAACACAAAACCAACTTATTTATTTCAAAGTGCCATCACTGAATTAAGCCTGCCAGCAGCTCTGTGCAGGGGATGGGAGTAATCACCCCTCTGAAAAGGGTACGATTCTGCCCAAAAAAAAACGTTTGTGCTTTTTCAAATGAGGGAAATCTCAGGTGTGGATGGGGCCATTGACAGTTATTCATCTTGAGCATTGGTGCATTTAATGAATCATACAATCAATATACCATATATATGGACCATGGTGCCCTGCATCAAAGATGGAAATGGTAATTACCTGTAGATAAATAGACAGGGTTTCTACTGATGTCCCAATAGTGTCCTCCGAGGTTAAGTGCTGTGGTTACAGTCTGCCTAGGGACCTAAATATGGCGCCGGTTGCTCGCGTTCGGCTTAGGGGATTACCGCACATGCACGGAGGTGGCTCTAGCCGAGCCTGGAGGGCATGGCGCTGCCATAACAGCTTTTGGGGCAGTGCCATGCATTCCAGGCCCACTGGTGCACACATGTGGCACCACCAGTCCATGGGAAGGTGTCAGCTGACTTCCCGCTCAATGAACAAAAAAATTCAGTCTAAAAAAAAAAATCGTGAAAAAAAACAGCGTGGGGTCCCCCCAGGTCCATACCAGGCCCTTGGGTCTAGTATGGATTTGGATGGGAACCCCACACACCAACATTTTTTTAAAAATGGCGTGGGAGTCCCCCCAAAATCCATACCAGACCCTTATCAGAGCATGCAACCCAGCAGGTCAGGAAGGGGAAGAGAAGAGCAAGGCCCCCCTTCTGAACCATACCAGGCCGCACTCATCCCCCCATGTTGAGGGCATGCACCTGGTATGGTTCAGAAGGGGGGTTGCTCGCTCATCCCCTCCCTTTCCTGACCTGCTCGGCTGCATGCCCGGATAAGGGTCTAGTATGAATATTGGGGGGACTCCCACACCATTTTTTTTTTACATTTTTACATGGCATGTGGGTCCCCTCCGACCCAAGGGCCTTGGTATGGACCCGGGGGGGGGGGGGGACCACGCTGTTTTTTTTCGCAATTTTTTTTTCTATTTGGCAATTTTTTTTATTTACATTCAGCGGGAAGCCCGCTGACAAATGATGACTATGATGACTCATTGGTTGTTAAGGACACGGTGGCCAGCTTCCCAGCCCCCTACTACTCAGTACCCTCAGGCACTTTAAAACGTAACTTTATTAATTTTTTTAAACAATGTGGCAGTGTGCTGCAAACCAAAAGCAGCCCCAAGAACAGATGTCCAGTAGAAAGTGAATGCTGTGCTTTGAGCATTTCAAACTTAAAAAAGTTAATATCAACAGAAAACAAAAACCAACTGCTAAGGGCAAAACTATTTAAAAAAATCACACCTGAAACAAGAAAAAAAACACACAGCAAAAAAAAAAAAGGGCTGTATCAACATAATGAAAAACAATGTACCCCAAAAACAATACTCCATGAAGAAAAAGTCCACTTTTTAAGGAAAGCTGTTATGCAAAAAACTCAGTTAAACCTAAACTAAAGGCCCAATCAAAAAACAATAAAAGCAATATAATCAATATAAATAGGCACCCCACAATAGCACCCTTCCAAAAGAAAAATCTAATTTTTTTCTGAAGGGGCGTTTTTTTTTAGAGAAAAAAGGTTTGCAGGATAGCAGCTAAATATGACCACTGTTCTCAAATCCATGGTAAAATAAAATGAAAGACAAAAAATCCTCAGTAAATTATAATACAACCGTATCTGCAACTTTTTTTTATTTTGGATAGAGTAGGGGAAGGTTAGAACCATTTTTGTCATCTAGGAAGGTTTGCTTTCACTTTCTGTCCTATAGACCCAACAGTACGTGGGAGGATATCTTTCCAGTGTAAGTGTCATGTACCACGTTTGAGGCCGAAATGCTGAGCTTCCCTTGTGGCTAAGTGCAGTGTTTCCCTGAAAGTGGTACAGGGAGAGCAATGCCCAGAGAAGCACGGTTTTCTAGATACTGAGATGAGATGATCTGGTCACCATGATGTAGCAGGAACAGCCTGGGTGAACTGCAAAGCTGGTGTGCTTGTGGAGTACCAGGTAAGCTTGACAGAGTAGCAACCGGAGACAGAAATGAGAGCCATACATGGTAAGATCAGTTCAGATGATGAAATTGGATATCCAGGGTCATACACAGGAAGATATATTTGTAGGAGAGTCGCTAAGCCAAGCCAAGGTCAAACATGGTAGAGCAAGTCAGAGAGAAGTCACAAGTGCAAGCCAAGGGTAAATCAGGAGATCAGAATCACAGGTCAGAGCAAGCCGGGTCAATAACAGACATTTAAAGTGGTTGTAAACCCTTACAACACACTTTTACCTACAGGTAAGGCTAGATTAAGGCTTACCTGTAGGTCCAAGAAATATCTCCTAAACCTATACGGTTTAGGAGATATTTGCCCGAAAACAGGCACCGCTGTCTACGGCGCATGCGCCGTAGACAGCGGCGCGCAGGCGCACTGAGCGCGGCATTTCCAACAACGGAGCTGCCGCGCGTGTCGGCTCCCGTGCGCATGCGCGGGAGTGACGTCATTGCGGCTTCGCCGAATGACAGCGGCAGAGCTGCGAGACCCCACCGAGAAGATGGATGCGCCGGACTACAGGGGACAGCAGTGACTTCGCTGGCTCCTGTGTCAGGCAAGTGACACATAATGGGCTACTATGCGATGCATAGTAGTCCATTATGCTTTGCCTTTGCAGGGAATGAAAGAGGAAGTAAACTCATCAGGGTTTACTTCCTCTTTAATCAGGATACACAGGATTAAGCAGAAACTGAAGATAATCCAGCAATGAGCAGCTCCAACAGCAGGCTTAAATAGACCAGGAAGTAAGTCATGTGATCTGTTAAGGAGGAAGTACCGCCCGCATTAGTCGCATTGTGCTCCAAGGCGACCATGATTGTCTACGGCAGAATTGCCCGTCCTTCTTCGGCAATTTCCTGACAGTAAGGGATATCACCTTTAGGACAGTTGTCAGGGGATCAAGAGTCCTTATTGAAAGATTTCTCCTCTAGTTCTGTTCTGAAGGCAACTCCAAGCTTGGAGTCATCCTCACTTTTATTCCTAGTGGGATAATCAGAAAGAGTGAATCTCCCCAACAGGAACACAGATCACAAAAAGAACCTGAACCTGGTTCAAATATTAGTGGAGACTTAGAGAGCATCAATCGTTCCTCTGGCAAAAAGCCTAACCAACTTAGCAATACATAGTTACATAGTTACATAGTTAGTCAGGTTGAAAAAAGACACAATTCCATCTAGTTCAACCCCAAAAAAATAAATAAATACCATCCCATATACGCAATTGTTCACCCACAGTTGATCCAGAGGAAGGCAAAAAAAACTGAAAAGCATGCTCCGATCTGCTACAGCAGGGGAAAAAATTCCTTCCTGATTCCCCAAGAGGCAATTGGATTTTCCCCAGATCAACTTTACAGTTATATTATGTGCATTTAAAGAGTGCCCCCTTGTCCTCTGTAATGACCTTAAAGTAAATAACGCAACACCAAGTTTACTATATGGACCACTTATGTATTTGTACATATTGATCATACAGTCTTACATATTTAGCCAAGCAGATTGGGGAACGATTAGGAAAAAGCAACTATAGAGGGCAAAGTGATTTCCTTGTTTCTTGCAAACCTTAGATGGCGCTGTCTGGGAAAGATTTCTGACCTAAACTATGGCTGGTACAACCCAGGGATGCTAGTTGCAATTTGCCTCCCTCTGTTCAAAAACATCAGCTCCTAACTTTCTGAGATGGCAAAGAGGGACATATTATAGCACAAAGAGTTAAACAAAGTACACACCCTTACTAAACTCCCCATTACGATGTTCATGAAGAATTACCGGTAATATGCAAAATATTATGATTGATGAAATCCACAAGTGCTTTTTTTCACTATTTTGTTTTCATTATACTGTCTTTTTGAAACAGTAAATGCATTAACATAGAGGGTGAGAGGTTTAGTGCAGTAAAACCTTTGTATAGTAAATAACCAATATTTTATAACAGTATATACAGAAGAACACCCTACCTGTCTGATTAACCACTTGCCGACCGCCGCACGACGATATACGTCGGCAGAATGGCACGGGCAGGCATATGGGCGTATATATAAGTCCCTGCCTGCCCGCGGGTGGGGGGCCCGATCGGGCCCCCCCCCGGTGCCTGCGGCGGTCGGCATTCCTTCGAGAGCGATCCGGGATGAGGGGGCGGCCATTCATTCATGGCCACCCCCTCACGATCGCTCTCGACGAATGGAAATCCCCCGTGACATCACTTCCTCTCCTGTAATGTAAACACAGGAGAGGAAGTGATGTATTCTCTCCTCCGTGTCGGTATTTTTCGTTCCGACACGGAGGAGAGCGGATCGGTGAGTTGCACCAACACTCTACACACACAGTAGAACATGCCAGGCACACTCACACCCCCCCTTTACCCCCCGATCACCCCCCCAATTACCCCTGCCCCCCAGTCACAGTGACACCAATGTCATTTTTTTTTTTTTTTTTTGCATTGGTGTCATTTGTGACTGTAATAACTGTTAGGGCAGTTAGAGTTAGCCCCCTTTAGTTCTAATGTACCCCCCTAACCCCCCCAATAAAGGTTTAACCCCGTGATCACCCCCCGTCGCCAGTGTCACTAAGGCTGGGTTCACATTGCAGCGGTTTATGAGAACGAATGTGATTCGCACCGCACTGCAGTGCAAATCACATCCGATCTCTGTGCGATTCGAGTTCAGCCATTCGCCGCACCCGCCGCACCCGCCGCAAATTCGCACGGGACCCTTTTTTTGGCCCGCAGCAGAATCGGATCGCATGGGTGTTCACACCATGCGATCCGAGTTTGCAGATCGCACTGCGATATGCGAACTGATCTGGGGGTGTCAGTAACATTTCACTGACACTCCCAGCAGTTCGCATAGGGCAGTGTGAACTGCCGCCGGGAGGCATGCGATGCGGGAACCCGCCGCGGATTCGCGGCGTTTCCGCATCGCTCCAGTGTGAACCCAGCCTAATAAGCGATCATTTTTCTGATCGCCGTATTAGTGTCACAGGTGACGCTAGTTAGGCAGGTAGGTATTTAGGTTCGCCGCAGCTTTTTATAGCGCCAGGGACCCCCATATACTACCGCATAAAGCCCCCTGATTGCCCCCTAGTTAACCCTTTCACCTGTGATCACCATATAACTGTTACAGGTGACGCTGGTTGGTTAGTTATTTTTTTATAGTTTCAGGGCACCCGCCATTTATTACCTAATAAAGGTTTAACCCCCTGATCACCCGGCGGGTGTCATTTGTGACTAATAACTGTTAGGGCAGTTAGGGTTAGCCCCCTTTAGTTCTAAGGTACCCCCCTAACCCCCCCAATAAAGGTTTAACCCCGTGATCACCCCCCGTCGCCAGTGTCACTAAGGCTGGGTTCACATTGCAGCGGTTTGAGAACGGATGTGATTCGCACCGCACTGCAGTGCAAATCACATCCGATCTCTGTGCGATTCGAGTTCAGCCATTCGCCGCACCCGCCGCACCCGCCACACCCGCCGTACCCGCCGCAAATTCGCACGGGACCCTTTTTTTGGCCCGCAGCAGAATCGGATCGCATGGGTGTTCACACCATGCGATCCGAGTTTGCAGATCGCACTGCGATATGCGAACTGATCTGGGGGTGTCAGTAACATTTCACTGACACTCCCAGCAGTTCGCATAGGGCAGTGTGAACTGCCGCCGGGAGGCATGCGATGCGGGAACCCGCCGCGCATTCGTGGCGTTCCCGCATCGCTCCAGTGTGAACCCAGCCTAATAAGCGATCGTTTTTCTGATCGCTGTATTAGTGTCACAGGTGACGCTAGTTAGGCAGGTAGGTATTTAGGTTCGCCGCAGCTTTTTATAGCGCCAGGGACCCCCATATACTACCGCATAAAGCCCCCTGATTGCCCCCTAGTTAACCCTTTCACCAGTGATCACCATATAACTGTTACAGGTGACGCTGGTTGGTTAGTTATTTTTTTATAGTTTCAGGGCACCCGCCATTTATTACCTAGTCTCACTAGTGTACCCCTAAATTTAGGGGTGTCTACTTTCCAAAATGGGGTCATTTGGGGGGGGTTTGTGCCATCTTGGCATTTTATGGCCTTCAAAACTGTAACGCCCTTAGAAAGCCTGAAGGCGGTGCTTGGTTTTCGGGGCCCCGTACGCGGCTAGGCTCCCAAAAAGTCCCACATATGTGGTATCCCCGTACTCAGGAGAAGCAGCAGAATTTATTTTGGGGTGTCATTTCACATATGCCCATGGCATGCGTGAGCAATATATCATTTAGTGACAACTTTGTGAAAAAAAAAAAAAAAGAAAAGTTTGTAATTTTCCCGCAACTTGTGGCAAAATATAAAATATTCCATGGACTCAACATGCCTCTCAGCAAATAGCTTGGGGTGTCTACTTTCTAAAATGGGGTCATTTGTGGGGGTTTTGTGCCATCTTGGCATTTTATGGCCTTCAAAACTGTAATAGGTAGTGAGAAGTGAACTCAAAAATTTACGCCCTTAGAAAGCCTGAAGGCGGTGCTTGATTTTCGGGGCCCCGTACGCGGCTAGGCTCCCAAAAAGTCCCACATATGTGGTATTCCCGTACTCAGGAGAAGCAGCAGAATTTATTTTGGGGTGTCATTTCACATATGCCCATGGCATGTGTGAGCAATATATCATTTAGTGACAACTTTGTGAAAAAAAAAAAAAAAAAAAAAAGTTTGTAATTTTCCCGCAACTTGTGGCAAAATATAAAATATTCCATGAACTCAACATGCCTCTCAGCAAATAGCTTGGGGTGTCTACTTTCTAAAATGGGGTCATTTGTGGGGGTTTTGTGCCATCTTGGCATTTTATGGCCTTCAAAACTGTAATAGGTAGTGAGAAGTGAACTCAAAAATTTACGCCCTTAGAAAGCCTGAAGGCGGTGCTTGGTTTTCGGGGCCCCGTACGCGGCTAGGCTCCCAAAAAGTCCCACATATGTGGTATCCCCGTACTCAGGAGAAGCAGCAGAATTTATTTTGGGGTGTCATTTCACATATGCCCATAGCATGTGTGAGCAATATATCATTTAGTGACAACTTTGTGTAAAAAAAAAAAAAATATTTTTTTTTGTCATTATTCAATCGCTTGAGGCAAAAAAATAAAATATTCAATGGGCTCAACATGCCTCTTATCAATTTCCTTAGGGGGTCTACTTTCCAAAATGGGGTCATTTGGGGGGGTTTTGTACTGCCCTGCCATTTTAGCACCTCAAGAAATGAGATAGGCAGTCGTAAACTAAAAGCTGCGTAAATTCCAGAAAACGTACCTTAGTTTGTAGATGTGACAACTTTTGCGCAAACCAATAAATATACAATTATTGACTTTTTTTTTACCAAAGACATGTGGCTGAATACATTTTGGCCTAAATGTATGACTAAAATTGAGTTTATTGGATTTTTCTAATAACAAAAAGTAGAAAATATCATTTTTTTTCAAAATTTGCGGTCTTTTTACGTTTATATCGCAAAAAATAAAAATCGCAGAGGCAATCAAATACCATCAAAAGAAAGCTCTATTTGTGGGAAGAAAAGGACGCAAATTTTGTTTGGGTACAACATTGCATGACCGCGCAATTACCAGTTAAAGCAGCGCAGTGCCAAAGTGTAAAAAGACCTCTGGTCATTTACCAGCAAAATGGTCCGGTCTGAAAGTGGTTAAAAAAACAAGCAGTAACAGCGCTAAATAATAATTGTAAAATAAATTCTCAATTATGTATCATCATACACTAAGTTGCATCATAGACGCATAAAAACGCACAAAATAATGCATATATGAAAAAAACTCATCAAACATAAAAGTGTAAAGTCTACAGGTTTGGAAATATCAGTTTGTAAATGGATAGAAAACTGGCTAAAAGACAGAATTCAGAGAGTAGTGGTTAATGATTCTTACTCTGAATGGTCTAAGGTTATTAGTGGTGTACCCCAAGGTTCAGTGCTGGGACCCTTACTTTTTAATATCTTTATAAATGATATTGGGTCTAGGATCAAAAGTAACATTTCCGTCTTTGCAGATGACACCAAGCTATGCAGTGGAATAACCTTACAGGATATCTCCAATTTACAAGCCGACCTCAATGCTCTGTCTAATTGAGCGACTATGTGGCAGATGAGGTTTAATGTTAAGAAATGTAAAGTTATGCACTTGGGGGCTAAGAATATGCATGCATCATACATGCTAGGGGGAGTACAACTGGGGGAATTCATAGTGGAGAAGGATCTGGGGGTTTTGGTAGATCATAAGCTCAATAATAGCATGCAATGCCAAGCTGCGGTTTCCAAAGCGAGCAAAGTCCTTTCCTGTATTAAGAGAGGTATGGACTCCAGAGAGAGAGATATAATTTTGCCCCTGTTCAAATCATTAGTAAGACCTCATCTGGAATATGCCGTTCAGTTTTGGGCACCAGTTCTCAAAAAGGATATCCGGAACTGGAGAAAGTGCAGAGAAGGGCAACCAAACTGATAAGAGGCATGGAGGAACTCAGCTATGAGGAAAGATTAGAGGAACTGAATTTATTCTCTCTTGATAAGAGGAGATTAAGGGGGGATATGATCAACATGTACAAATACAGAAGGGGTCCATATAGTGAACTTGGTGTTGAGTTATTCACTTTACAGTCAACAAAGAGGACAAGGGGGCACTCTTTACGTCTAGAGGAAAAGAGATTTCCTCTCCAAATACAGAAAGGTTTCTTCAAAGTAAGAGCTGTGAAAATGTGCAATAGACTCCCTGCAGAGGTGGTTCTGGCCAGCTCAGTGGATTGCTTTAAGAAAGGATTATTTCCTAAGTGTACATAATATAACTGGGTACTAACATTTATAGGTAAAGTTGATCCGGGGAAAATCCAATTGCCTCTCGGGGGATCAGGGAGGAATTTTTTTTCCCCTGCTTTAGAAAATTGGATCATGCTCTGCTGGTTTTTTTTGCCTTCCTCTGGATCAACTGTGGGTATAGAATTGGGTATATGGGATTGTATGATATTATAATTTTTTTTTTTGTGTGGTTGAACTTGATGGACATGTGTCTTTTTTCAACCTGACTAACTATGTAACTATGTAAAAGATCATAATTAGCACTGTTTCTGCTACATATACTATCAGTTCACAGTCCAAACTGATATATTTTCTAATGCATACAGCAATCTTAAATGCGCTGAAAAAGTTCAAATGATCTTATAACAGTAAACAGTGTCCAAATATATCCTTGGGAAAGATAGAAAGAAGTGAAGTCATGCAGAGTGTCCCATAATTTCCCAAAAGTGAGAGTATCCTTTCCTTCCGCTATATACCATCACCATTCACACCCTGTGCAATATCCCACAGGCGGCCGCTTACCAGAGGGTCTAAGTAATCAGGCTATAATAAGGATGTCTCACTGCTTTATACCAGCACTCCACTCTTCATGCTACTTACTTAATACCTTTGACGTTTATGATGCAACTTAGTGTATGATGATACATAATTAAGAATGTATTTTACAATTATTATTTAGCGCTGTTACTGCTTGGTTTTTTAATCAGACAGGTGGGGTGTTTTTGAGTTTTACAATTTTTTGATGATAGCAGCTGTAGAAATAAGATTTACAAAATCCATTTAGCACTGGGTTCAGGGATACGTTGGTGTTTCTGAAATTGCGTTTGAGTATATACAGAAGACCTAAAAGAGGAACAATTGAAGAAGAAAAGGAGACAGATGGATTTGGTTCCAAATGAGGGGCAGTTGGGACCAATGAAACAGTTTAGATGTGTTTTTTTCAATTTTTTTTTATATCATGTCCTACTTCAGAGGGGTCCATAAACCTCAGCCAGTCAAAAACTCTTTTGCCCGTATGGGATCTGCTGCAGTTCACTTACTCTGCAGTGTTGGATAGGGACCACATTCTTTTAATTAGAATAGCCTGATGTGCTTAATAGATCTCACTCAGAAGCTTTTTAATTATCCTGTAGCCCAATATTAAATATGTGTAGTGTTCATACACTTCATACAGCTCTATTTCTTGCTTCAGTAGTACATTTACTTATAACAAGGTGAACTTGAAATGGTCTATATAATTACAGAATTATACCTCTCCTTATAAGTGTGGTATTGTTACTGTAGCAAGTCTGCACAGCTTGTCATTTATCTTCTCTAATCATATCTATTGTATTTTCATAGAGAAATGTCCAGAAGTGACCTTCTTCTTTCATGAAAGGTAATTATATAAGAAAGGTTTGTTATAATATGCATGCATTAGTATTGAAGCTACAACGTTAGCATTCTCTGCCAGTATCAGCCATTGTCTTGTCTCCCTGGGATACTTTATTACAGAAAAGCTGAATTATGATGAGCACCTGCCCATATGGAATGTAAATACTATCAGATCTAATTACATTTCTAATTACACGTGTTCATTTTGACCACAAATTGGGTGCTTTGTACTAGTTTATTCATCAAAACAGGACATTTCAAATATTACAATAAACTTCACCATTAAAATGTAGATATATCATCTCAGAGGAATGGCCTTCTTTAGGTGGCAGTCCTGCTACAGCAGAGCAGGATCTTGCCAGATGCCTTCCCACAGATATCTTTCAAAGCATCCCCTTGGCTGGATCTCTCACACTCCTTCCTCTCAATCAGGGACCCAGTAGATTTTTCACAGCTCCACTGTTGCCCCTTCAATGTAAACAGAAAGTCACACAATATTTTCCCAGTGGGAACTTCTCATTTCAAATGTAAAGGCCAGAAGATGTGCTGGATTCTGCTCAAGATTTTAACTGTGGTTAAACAGTATTAACCTCAAAAGCAAACATATTTTTTAATTGAGGCTTACCAATTCTTCGATGTGATGGCTGTATTAATTTCCCTTCTTAGCCCTTGTACACATGGTCGGAGATTCCGTTGGAATGTGTCCGATCGGAGCGTTTTGTCGGATATTCCGACTGTGTGGTCTGCATCGGACTGTTTCCGTCGGAATATCTGTCGGACCAACTTTTCCAACTTGCCGGAAATATTTTCAAACAAAATGCTCCAATCGGACATACTCAGATCATGTGTAGAGAATTCCGATCGGACAAAGTGCCACGCATGCTCAGATCAAATTCCCAGACCAAAGTTATTGGCTACTAGCGTGAACATATTCCCGTTGTAACGAAATAACGTCCTCATATCGGATTTTCCGACAACTTTGTCCGACCGTGTGTATACAACAGTTTCGGGTAAAATCCGACGGATTTGGTTGTGGGAATCTCCGATCGTGTGTACAAGGGCTTAGGCTTTCTTTCTTCTATTTTCATCTGGTAATACAGCCAGCAAGTATGTTGTTGTTCACAACACAAGTTCTTCAGCAGATTGTTTCAGTTTGCATGGATGAGACAAACCATTTAACACTGGAAGGGGTAATTAAAATGATCAGATTTTATTTATTCATGCAAAATCTGTATCCGGAAAGGTAAAAAATGTTCACTGTAACTGCTTAAAGTAGGAGCTGTAGTGTGGCTTCAATTTGTTAGTGGTTTTAAATCTGCTAATACATTTAACACTAGCCTCACCAAGTCCCTATGCCTCTTATGCAGCGGAATTTCCGACAGAAAAAGTCAGACGGGAGCTTTTCATTGTATATTCCGACCGTGTGTATGCCCCTTCGGACTTTTTACATCAAAAATTCTGACGGACCTAGAAAGAGAACATGTTCTACATTTTTCCAACAGAACCAATTCCTATCGGGAAAACCGCTCGTCTGTATGCTGTTCCGAAGTACCAAAAACGACGCATGCTCTGAAGCAAGTACGAGACGGAAGCTATTGGCTACTGGCTATTGAACTTCCTTTTTCTAGTCCCGTCATACGTGTTGTACGTCACTGTGTTCTTGACGGTTGGAATTTGGTGTGATCGCCTGTACGCAAAACAGCTTCAGTGGAATTCCTTTGGAAAAACCTTCAGAGTTTATTCCGACAGGAAAACCGGTCATGTGTACAGGGCATTAGACTGACAATGCTTCTGTCTGCTGTGCCTCCTGTTCTCATTCCTCCAAAGCTGTGCTACTGGCCAGTTCCCTGATAAAGTCACATGTCATGCCATAACGTGTAGGATGTGGCCAGAGATAGTCGCGGACCGGAAGTGACGTGAGGAGGCATTCAAACGCCGTGATTTTTATCCTAATGCACTTTTAATGCTTGTTTGATGTAAGAATCCATTTGTCTACAATAATTGATCCCTTTATTTTAATTTACTACACTATGGAGGGCATTTTGTCTTTTTAAATTCCTATTATAACTGGAGCCTATAGCGATATGGTAGAAGTTTGAAGCCTGGCGTTCTGGAGCCCGGATATCGGTATTACTCTATGTGTCTCAGGAAGCTGTTAACACACCATAAAGAGGAACCTGTGACGATACAATGTATCCTGTAACTTGGAGCCTGAAGGCTGGATATTCCCATATCTTTGAGGCTGGATATTAACTGTTTTAAGGTGAGAGTTCTGAGAGCACATAACAGTTGTGTGAAGGCACGGAGTTAATAAATTAATCAAAATAAATAATAAATTAGAGACATCTCTATCACGAAGAATTGTGTTGAATTTATGTTTTTTGGACTTTATTTGGTGCACCACTATTGCACATATATATTGTTTGTGATAATTTATTACTGTGCAAGATCACTCCTCCCTTTCATTGTTTTGAGTATTTGTATATTGCGAACACTACAGATTTTGCAGTCAGTTTTAGGTATTGATTATCACGGTTTCACAGGTATCATTTATTACTTGCTCACTTGGTATCGTGAAGGGCTTTCATATTTAGTTATGTTACTGGCCAGATCACCAGGTAAAAACAGAGAGAAAAGGCCAAAGAAAATAAAACTGATGCAGCCACCACATCTAATGATTGGTAATCTGCAATACATGACATATTTTGGTTTAGGGTTTAATACCGTTTTAACTTTCCTTTCTTCTCAAAGAAGGTCTAACACCAGGGTTTACATGCTCCCTCCCTGTCCCAGCTCTGTTAAAGAGGCCCTGTGAAGGATCCCCAGGGGGAGCACTATAAATGGTTCCATTCTGCCCCAGGTTGGGGGAAACCCAAATTAGTTCTTTTCACTGAAGTGTCCTTTCCTAACTGGGGAAATCAACCATCTACAGAGATGACAAGCAACACAGGGAATTTCTTAACGGAGATTAACAAAGTCCCTTTAAAGCACCCCATAACAGGTATATCATATTTGATTGCTACCCAAGCTATTTCTTATTTAAAGTGTTGTAACATGGTGGGCCAATAGCTCTCGTGGTAGATGCATTTGTCAGTGATTCAAGCCATTCAGGAACTATATTTTAGGGCATGGTAGCCCATCTTTATTAAAAAGCCAAATAAAAATCTGTAACATAAAGGTTTCCCATGCAGGAGTTATTCAGCAAATATATGCAACAGAAAATACTAGCCCACCTGGCTCCCTTTAGCAGCACCTCTGCTCTTTATCCTGGCCACACAGACCACAGGATTCTTCAATGTGGACGGCTTTACTTTAGCGCCCACAGCTCCGATCTGGCCGTTTACTGCTTCTTGCAGTCACACACGTTCTGGCTGCCTCCTGCAGCTCCTCTGCCTCCTGGGGACCTCCTGTCTCTCTTGGGGTGGAGCAGTCTCCAACCGGGAGCCATGAAGTATTCCCATACCCTCATTATAAGGGCTTTGCTCAACTGAGCACACACCCTGCTAGTCATCTACAAAATCTGGACATGGTTGGAGATCCCATCCCACCCAAGACACTATGGAATCTCCAAACTACTGAGCCCCATGCCGGAATACTAAACCCCAGAGAAAGCTGCAAAGGCAGTTTTCTTCAGTCCACATCTATGCTCTGCAGTCTTGCACCACGCAAATGTGCACACCCTGCGTCCCCCAAACTACCAATTTTGCAGTGACAGCATCTCCTACTGTCAATTTTATTTTGAGAGCAATTCCCTTCTTTGACAGTTGACACCTGAACAGGTGTCTCCAATGGAAGATTTACCCTCACGTTCTGTTATTATGACAACTGGAAAATGTTGTATTTTCCATCACAATTTATGTGCAGGAGACCAACATATGGGATCTAAGCTGGGTGGGTAAGAGACAATAAAGACAGTACTTCTGCTGATGAGCTCAGCAACTTTGAATCTATATGCTAATGCAGCGTTAACAACTGCAAATCACAGCACCTTGTTATGTGAGTGTAATTTGGTGTGCATTTGTTTTAATAAAGCTTTTAAGAATATAAAACTACGTGCAGCTTTATATGTTTTCACATTTTCCAAGATTACCTAGAGGTTTGGATGAAGACGTGATGAGAGTAAAGGGAGAATTTTCAAAAAAGCACCGGTGACCAGAGCTTTCAGTAAGGTCATATTTGTTTTGTGGGTTTGAATACAGCTATACTGTAGGTATTGGGCACACTGGATTGATTACAGGATTGCACTGGAGATGTGAGAAGACATGAGAAATACAGAAGAACCATATATACTCTTTATACAGACTTTATTATGCACACAGTGATCTATGAACTTTTTTTTTTTTTTGCGACCACGAGTGACACGTATGTTTAACCTGTTTAACCAATATGTGCAAGATAACTCTGGACCAAATAAAGTAAAAATTGGTTCTGATGGATATACACCATAAGATGTGTTTTCCTTAAAAAAAAAGCAGATCCGTGATGAAAATATAGTGTGTGTGGACCATGTTCTGGTCCTAGGCTACTACCTCTCTCTCATCGTGACAAGGGGAGAACTCACCAGATGGTATAATTTTAGATATGTACAGAGGAGCACTGGGTACAAAAGTTCAAATATAAATAGCAGCAAAAGTGTGTCATAAAAGCTCATGGTAAAATAAGACAGTTAGTATATCACTATACAGTACAGATACGCCTGTCAATTGTAAAGGTTTCTCATTGTAATGGTTACAAGTATAAGGTTCCATAAAGAGTATGGTCTGACCTTTGCTGATGGAGTGGGTTAGCCAGTCAATTCTAATCTCCCCTCTTATTAAAAATCACATTTTTTATTACATCACTAGGACTATAGGGAGCCTGGCGTAGCATTTTTTAGGAATTCTAAATGGAATTTTTTTTTTTCTTTTTCTTTTTCTTTTTCCTTGTTTATGCACATGAGGGTATATTTCCCCCCCCCCCCCCTTTATCTTAATTTAATTAAATTTTTATATTTATTCTTATTTTTATTCTTATTTTTGTATTTATTTTTATTTATCTTTATTTTTATTTTTATTCTATTTTTATTTTTATTACTATCAAAAGTGCTTCTTTTCTCCCATATATATATATATATATATATATATATATATATATATATATATATATAGGGCTGGACTTACCATTGGGCTTGACTGGGCTCAAGCCCATGGGCCACTGGCCAATAGGGGGCCCCGCGGGCCCCTGCCGAGATACATAGCCGAGTGTACTCGGCTCAGCTTCGCTCACAGTCACGCCCAGTCCTGCCCTATGATGGACATTACACAGGGACTGGGCGTGACTGTGAGATGAGCCAAGTACACTCGGCTACTCTTGGCTCTGCTTGGGACTGCGAGAGGACTCGAGAGCCGCCGAGAGGAACCGAGAGCCGCCGAGATAAACAGGACTCTGGGGTAAGGCTGCAAATGACAAGGCTACACTGACAAGGCTCCAATGACACTGGACAAAGCTGCAGATAGATGGGCAAGGCTGCAGATGGACACTGATGAGGCTGCATTGATGGGCATTCCTTAAACTTCCCTCCTAAAAGTTTTTTTCCTTAAAACTCACTCCTAAATTGGGGTGCCTGTTATACACTGATAAATAAATATAGAAGGTAGGGCCCGAAAGTGACTCAAGCCCAGGGTCCCCCACCACCCTAAGTCCTGCCCTGTATATATATATATATGTGTGTGTATATCAATTTTTTACCATTATCAATTTTTTTACCATTATTAATTAAAGAGGAAGTAAACCCTGATGAGTTTACTTCCTCTTTTTTTCCCTGCAAAGGTAAAGCATAATGGACTACTATGCATCGCATAGTAGCCCATTATGTGTCACTTACCTGACACAGGAGCCAGCGAAGTCGCCGCTGTCCCCTGTAGTCCGCCGCATCCATCTTGCTGGTGGCGTCTCGCAGCTCCGCCGCTGTCATTCGCATGCGCCGTAGACAGCGGTGCCCGTTTTCGGGCAAATATCTCCTAAACCATATAGGTTTAGGAGATATTGCTTGGACCTACAGGTAAGCCTTAATCTAGGCTTACCTGTAGGTCAAAGTGGTTTGTAAGGGTTTACAACCACTTTAAATTAATATTATTTTCCATACATATATTCCCTCATATATTTTCTCTTATTTCATATTACATATATAATCTTTTTGTTTCCTTTTTTCTTTTAAAAAAAAATTTTTTTTAATCATCATTTTTTGTATATCCCACAAAGAAATACATTCTTGGTGCCTCTTTTCGCATTTTTTATTTTTATTTTTCCTTTGCCAAAATCCTTTTGTTTTTTAAAAATAAATTTCTTTCTATTTTTTTTATCCATTTTTCTCGTGACATTAAAATCCATATCTATTTTTATTATCTTTTTTATACATATTTATAAATAAAACTTTTTATTCTTCACAAAATGCCATTCTTCAAAAGGCTTTCATACAAAAAACTCTCTCCAATCAATGTCTTACACATAGGTACACATATATCCTGTCACGCAGCCAGCCTGTAACACACAGCCTATCAACACCAGGCTCTGGCCGCAATAACCCCGCCCCACAGAGGGGAGGTACCCTAACCATACTGACCAATCAGCACCGCCCTTTCCCTATTTGACCACTTCCAACATGGTGGTCGATATGCCTGAGGAAGGAGCACGCATGCTCCGAACGCGTGCAACGACGTCATCACAGCGCGATCCTGTACAACCAACTAGCTGACCTCCGTGACGCTGCGACACCGGGCCGGAGACGCTGGGAGCCACCGGCGCCACCGGACGGGAACCAACAGTAAAAAGAGGACCGCTTCTCCCCGGGAGCCCTGTGATGTCCCCCACAAACTTCTTTTCCACGTAAACGTGATGTGCCTGAACTTTTGCGACAGAGAGTGAGTGTATTACTTTACAAATAAATACCTGTGATCTGAAATACTGCACTTAGGTTGGCGCTGTTTTTTGTCTTCTGTCTGTATATCTCCTAAAGGTGCCTTCTACCCTTGAACATGCTGCCTACCTGCTTGTGCTAAGAAATCCTCTTTTCCCTATGGCTATAACTAACTATTTTTAAAACTGTTGACTATTGGCTATAACCTATTATTTTTTATCAAAACCTGCACAGTTACCCATTGACTATTATCTACCACACTTACTAAGAACTGCAGAATTCTGTGGAGCAGCAGATTTGAAACTCCAATACTGCTATATACCAAAGCCACAGCATATACCCCTTATCTCCCCATCCCACTTTCTCCCCTCCCTTTCCCTTAAGCCTGCCCTATCCTGGATATATATAACCCAGCAGCGCAACACAAAAAAATGTTTTGTCTTACTTTGTATACACACATGTACATGCGCAGAAGCCTGTATGTAGGAGCGCACTGATGCACACAGTATATATCCCGGGCATGTGTCCCGTACATTCTCTCTTTCTCTCTTTTTCTTTTTCTTTTTCCTTGTTTATGCACATGAGGGTATATTTCCCCCCCCCCCCCCCTTTATCTTATTTTAATTTAATTTCATTTTTATATTTATTCTTATTTTAATTTTTTTTCTTATTTTTGTATTTATTTTTATTTATCTTTATCTTTATTTTTATTTTTATTCTATTTTTATTTTTATTTTAATTTAAATTTTTATTTGCATTAACTCTATTTTCATATATTTTCATTTAACATTCTTTTATATATACATCACCTGGTCCTACTTACTTTTTTTATATATATATCACCTGGTCCTACTTATTATCCATCATTTGTTTACTATCAAAAGTGCTTCTTTTCTCATATATATATATATATATATATATATATATATCAATTTTTTACCATTATCAATTTTTTTACCATTATCAATTAAATTATTATTATTTTCCATACATCTATCCCCTCATATATTTTCTCTTATTTCATATTTCATATATAATCTTTTTGTTTCCTTTTTTCTTTTTAAAATAATTTTTTTTTTTTATTATAATTTTTTGTATATCCCACAAAGAAATACATTCTTGGTGACTCTTTTCGCATTTTTTATTTTTATTTTTACTTTGCCAAAATCCTTTTGTTTTTTAAAAATAAATTTCTTTCTATTTTTTTATCTATTTTTCTCGTGACATTAAAATCCATATCTATTTTTATTATCTTTTTTATACATATTTATAAATAAAACTTTTTATTCTCCACAAAATGCCATTCTTTAAAAGGCTTTCATACAAAAAACTCTCTCCAATCAATGTCTTACACATAGGTACACATATATCCTGTCACGCAGCCAGCCTGTAACACACAGCCTATCAACACCAGGCTCTGGCCGCAATAACCCCGCCCCACAGAGGGGAGGTACCCTAACCATACTGACCAATCAGCACCGCTCTTTCCCTATTTGACCACTTCCAACATGGTGGTCGATATGCCTGAGGAAGGAGCACGCATGCTCCGAACGCGTGCAACGACGTCATCACATCGCGACCCTGTACGACCAACTAGCTGACCTCCGTGACGCTGCGACACCGGGCCGGAGACGCTGGGAACCACCGGCGCCACCGGACAGGAAACAACAGCAAAAAGAGGACTGCTTCTCCCCGGGATGCCTGTGATGTCCCCCACAAACTTCTTTTCCACGTAAACGTGATGTGCCTGAACTTTTGCGACAGAGAGTGAGTGTATTACTTTACAAATAAATACCTGTGATCTGAAATACTGCACTTAGGTTGGCGCTGTTTTTTGTCTTCTGTTTTTAAATGGAAAGTGCCTATGTCACCAGGCACAGGAGGAGAGAAAACTTGAGGATTTTTTTTGCATTCTTTTATTTAAGAGATTTAAAGTATTACAATGCAAAAAAAAAAATATTAAAAGCATTTAATACAAACACCAGTCATATATTGAAATAATAGAGAAACTTTTTTTTTAAATATGGACAAACACATGAAAATACATTGTTATAGTATATATTGCATGACATGAGACTAAACAATAAATGATCAGCCAAGAACAGGCATTGCCAGCTTCTGTTACTCTGCATAATGATGTTTCTGCTGTTGGGGTATGGGCACCATCTGGTGGGATTTCTGCTAATGGTGTTTGGTCTTCTCAACCTAATTTAAACACACATATTTCTTCTACTTATCAGTTAGCCAAGTCACAGAATTTACCTGAGACTAGAGTCTATACCATGTAAACTCCCTCCATTAGGGGTCCACTTATCTGTGTCAAGAGAATAAAAAATTTGGCACGGGGAGTTTATAGATATTTTATCGTTGCTTCCGTCAGCTCAATATTTTATTGTTAAACCAGACAAAAAAAGAAGATGAAGATAGATGAAGACCTGTTCCCAGGTAATTTAACAACTGGTTACAGGCCTTCTGTATTTTTTCGGGGATGGTATGTGAACAATTTCCATAAAAAACACTGGATTATTCCACAAGGCTTTTCGTCAAAAATGATCAGTACACTTTGAAGTGGGGAGTAAAATACCGTATATACTCGAGTATAGGCCGACCCGAATATAAGCCGAGGCCCCCAATTTACCCCCAAAAAAACTGGCAAACTTATTGACTCGTGTATAAGCCGAGGGTAAGACATGCCTGTCCATCCCTGTGTGTGTGTCCGTCCATCCCTGTGTGTCCGTCCATCCCTGTGTGTCCGTCCATCCCTGTGTGTCCGTCCATCCATCCCTGTGTGTGTGTGTCTCCATCCATCCATCCATCCCTGTGTGTGTGTGTGTGTGTGTGTGTGTGTGTGTGTGTGTGTGTGTGTGTGTGTGTGTGTGTGTGTGTGTCCAGCCTACCTGTGTCCTGAGCCTTTGTCCCGAGCCTCCGTCCCGTGCCGAGCCTCCTTGCCTCCGTGCCTCGCCGCCGTGCCTCGCCGCCATGCCTTGCCTCCGGTCCCGTCCCGTCCCGTCCCGTGCCGTGCCGTCCTGTGCCTTGCCTCCGTCCCGTGCCCTCTTCGTTCGTCGGCGGCCATTGTAAAATTCAAAAGCTGCGCCGCCGCCTTCGCCTGTGATAGGCGGAACACTGAATTTCCCAGCAGCCTGTGTTCCGCCTATCACAGACGTCGTATCATCCTCGTCCGTAGTACGAGGATGATACGAAGTCCGTGATAGGCGGAACACAGGCTGCTGGGAAATTCAGTGTTCCGCCTATCACAGGCGAAGGGGGAGCCGGAGGCGCGGCTTTTGAATCAGAATGGCCGCTGTCTGTCTGCTCGACACGCTGATCGAGCGGGCAGACAGCGATGACTCGAGTATAAGCCGAGGGGGGCACTTTCAGCCTCAAAAAAGAGGCTGAAAATCTCGGCTTATACTCGAGTATATACGGTATGTGGCCTTTGGCTCAACCCTTTTCTCCCTCAAAGAACAGTTTATGCTAAGCAGAAAACCAATTCTCAGCCAGCAAGCAATTCCATTTATAAAATGGGAATCTGCTTCAACTTTAACAGTTGCCAGTGCAAATGGCCAGACTACAAATGCAATGCAAATACAGGTATGAGTGTGTCTTTTGTGCCAGAGCACATCCAGTATCAAAGTGTTTCAAGAAGATGTCCTCAGCTAATCAACAAGGGAATGTTTCCAAAGGCATTAACCCCAATGAGATGGCAAGACATGCTTCCATGGCTACAGGCCTTTCCAGACAAATTGAGGGCCCAGCTACTAAATTATGGTTTTTGGGATGTTTTTTTGTTACCTACCTTCTCTGGCCAGGGATACACTTTAGTTAACAATCTTAAATCTGTAGAGAATTTTTCAGACATTGTTTTTGAAAAAATTTGTAAAGAGGTTAAAGAAGGCAGAATGGAAGGTCCCTTTAGTTCCTCGTCTTTTATTAATTGTGTATTAATTGGGTATTGTTCCCAAGATAGAAAACAACCCTTATAGATTAATACATCAGCTTTCATTTCATCAGCTTTCATTTCCAAAAGGAAAATCCCTTAATGACCAGATTGATGATAACCTTGTGTCAGTTACTTACCGTACGCTTTTTTTGAAGATGCTCTAAAAAAGCTCAGATGTTTAGGCAAGGGAGCTGTCATGGTGAAGGCTGTCAATTCACTCATTATTCTTTAATTCTTTATGTTTTTTATTTCAAGGAAGTTCTTATTTAAATGTCTACCAATGGGTTGCTCGCTGTCTTGTTTCTATTTTGAATCATTTTCTTCTTAGAATGGGTAGTTAGTACAGAAGCTGGTTCCCAATTTTTCATTCATTACCTAGATGATTTTTTATTTTTAGACACAGCTAATTCTTCTGAATGTTTTTTATTATTGGAATTTTTTTTTACATTTGTTACCACTTTGGCATTCCTTTGGCCTTGGAACAGACAGCTTGGCCCTCAACTTGTCTGAAATTCTTAGGTATCCCTATTGATACTAATTTAATGGAGTTTTGGTTACCAAAAGAGAATATAAACAAGCTTAGGTCACTGTTGGCTATAATTCGCAAGAAAAAAAGTGTGTTTAAAAAGTGTTTTCTAGAAGATTATATTTGGCAAATTCAGGTTTACAATACCCATTTGCTCATGTTAGTGTTACATATATATATGTCATATATATATATGATATGAGGGAAGATCTATTGGTTTGGCTGCAGTTTTTTATACACTTTAAGGGTAGAGCTATGTGGCAAGAGGAATTAATTTTGGACAAAGAATTTCTCTTATTCACTGACTCAGCTGGGTCATGTGGTTTTGCTGCAGTTTGGCAGTCCCATTGATATGCTGACCGTTGGAATCCCAGCTGGCAGGTGAAGGTTTTTTTTAAAATACATAGTTTTACTGGAATTATTTCCAATTATTGTGGCTTTGGAGATTTGGGGTCACAAATTTTAAAAATAAGAGGATATTTGTCAGAACAGATAACACGTGTGTACTCTATGTTTAGTAATTTCTTAAAATACAAGTGTCCGCCAGTCATTGTCCTGCCACGTCATATGATCTTCAGATGTCTCTGATTATTTGGTTAAAAGCGATTCATGTAGCTGGGAAGTACAGTGACTTGGCAAATTTCATTATCTCCCTTGCAGATGGATTGTTTCTTCCAGCTGTTTCCAGATGCAGACCAAATGGGAATACTGTGTCCACTCAATTTATGGGGCCTTCTTTAGGGTCCATATCTGAATGTATTAGGAATCCTGTGGCACAGTCAACCTGGGTTGGATATCAATCGGCCTGGTTACTTTAGCTTTCTTTTTTAAATTCTATCCAAGAACCTGCTGTTCTTTTTCTGAAGGTTTGGTTTTGCTATTTTTGAATTTTTTTATTTAATAAACAATATTTGTGGTCATATGTACAGAAGACCTCATCTGGAGTGTAATCCCGGGCATTTTTATCAAACTTTGTTCGGTAACAAGTCAAGTTTGTTTTATTCTTTTGAGTCTTCTTTGCAGCTGTTATGCCGCGTACACATGACCGGTTCTCCTGTCGGAATAAACTCTGAAGGTTTTTCCGACAAAGTTCAGACGGAATTCCGCTGAAACTGTCTTGTGTACACACAATCACACCAAAGTCCGATTGTCAAGAATGCGGTGACGTACAACACATACGACGGGACTAGAAAAAGGAAGTTCAATAGCCAGTAGCCAATAGCCTCTGTCCCGTACTTGCTTCAGAGCATGCGTAGTTTTTGGTCCATTGGAACAGCATACAGACGAGCAGTTTTCCCAATAGGAATTGGTTCAGTCAAAAATATTTAAAACATATTCTATTTCTAGGTCCATCAGAATTTTCGAAAAAAAGTCTGATGGGGCATACACACGATCGGAATATACGATGAAAAGCTTCCATCTGACTTTTTCTGTCGGACATTCTACTCATGTGTACATTATTCAAACTTCTGATGTTATTGTTTCTGACACAATGGTAAAAATATATATTGGTCGGTCAAAAACAGACCAACTGGGAAAGGGAAATTGGATCAATCTCTATGCTTGTAGAGGCTCTTCCATTTCTCCAGTAAAATTAATTAAGGCGTATTTATGAATTAGACCATTGGCTGGTTTGGGGATTTTGTTAACGAGTCTGGTACCCCCTTACAAAATTTCTATTTATATGCGTCTTTAAAAAATGTTAATCTTTTTAAAAATCTTGAATTTACACTGTTCTCATCTCACATCTCACATCTCATTATTTTAGAATTGGGGCAGCTACTGAAGCATCAAGGTTGGGATTAGATGCTAGCATCATAAAAAAAAGTAGATAGATGGAAGTCTAACAGTTATTTATTATACATTCATCCTAATCATTCTTTTTGATTTTTTCAAGTAAATCCCGGGTAATATGGATTGTTGCACACTCTTACATCTTTTGGGTACAACAGAGAGCAAAGAAAAGAGTCTATACTGAAAATTTGGGTTTGGATCCACAGAAGTTTAGGGTTTTGTGGAGCGGTAGGAGAGGCATGATGTGGGCTGATCTATTTTTCGAAATTGGTAGACTACATCAGCATTTTACCCCACCAGATGTACGGTGCGGGGTTCTGGGGACAGGTGGGTTGAGAGGCTGAGACTGCCATCAGTCCATGCACCTGGCGGATCCAAACTTCCAGAGTCGGGATGATGTGGACTGATCTTGGTGACATTAGCAGAGAGCAGACTTCAGACCGCTCTCTTCTGAAAATGGGTCACAGGCTTCCAACACTTGTCTGTGTCTTCATTCTTAGCCCTTGTACACATGGTCGGACACTCCGACAACAACATCCGTCGGATAAATTCCGACGGATTTAGTCCAGAAGTGGTCCGGAAGTGGTGTTGCATACACATGGTCGGACTAAGTTGTCGGAATTTTTGACAGCCAAGAACGCAGTGACGTAAGCCGTGTATGACGGGACTAGAAAAGGGAAGTTCAGCACCATGTCCTGCACCCTTTGGGCTCCTTCTGCTGATCTTATGTTTATCGCGTGTTAGTAGAAGTTTAGTTAGAGACAATTCACGCTTTTCAGATTTGTGCTTCAGATCGTTACTGCTCTTCAGTTTGTGCTTGTTGGTGCGTATCTGCTTATCAGTGCGTGTAGTCAGTTAGCATTTGTTGGTTATTGTGGACTATATCTTGGTATATAGTACGCTTTGATTTTCATTGCTTATTGTCCGCTCGTTTCTGGTTTTCAGTTCGTTCAGGCCTTGCTGTTTATCAGTGCCCTCTGTTGTACGTTCTGACCAGCTGACCATTTTGAAGCCATGTTTCATGTATGTACTCGTTGTAGAGTTCATGCTGTGCAGGGGTTTGGTGTTGGGCTTTTAGCTTTACTCAAGCCCGGTCCAGGAACAGGGCAAGGAGGAGTTTGTGGACCAAGAATTGGTTGCTCCAGCGTGACAAGTTCTCGCACATGCCTTTGCCTTCATGAGATCTGGGAGAATAATCCTGATGATTTCAGGAATTATCTCCGGATGATGGACCCCGTTTTTCACCGTTTGCTGACTATGCTGTGCCCTTATATCAGCAGGCAGGATACCTGCATGCGGCAAGCCATCCCTCCAGAGCAGAGGCTCATTGCCACGTTGCGCTACTTGACGACAGGGAGAAGTCTTCAGGACCTCAAGTTCTCGACAGGCATCTCCTCCCAAGCTCTGGGAATCATTATTCCATAGACCTGTTCTGCCATCATACAGGTCCTGCAGAAGGACTATATTAAGGTAAGTTTTCACCTTTAACATCACATTCTATGTATTTAATGTTTGCTAATGTATTGGATTTCTTTCCTCCTTCCCTAATTACCATGGTTGCAATATGCTGTAATTGATATGTTGTGCCCCTTTGTCCTCATGCATGCTGGAAGCTTTTCAAGTTCCTTTTTTGTCCTTCATGCATATTTTCCTTCACTAACTTCCCCAGCATGCTCTTCTGGGGCCATAAACCTATAGCCTAGTCACTTAGCAATGTATTTTGTCAGCTCCATAGTATTGCTTTCCCCTAAACACCCCCTAAAATGAGTACAAATGTTATGTGTGTGCTTAAATTCATGCAGAGTGCCAGATTATTATTTTTGGGCCAAACTCATTAGAAACCCCCCTCCCCCAACTGCTAGGTCAGCTGATAGCAATCCTCTATCTGCTGACTTTGCCAAACCCAATACACACTATACCTACCTTTTTTCTGGTCAGATTTATGGATGAATTCACCAAAGCATGTAGTACAAGGGCCTGCCTTAATACTTTCAAATGCTACAGTTTAAAGTTTTTTTTTCTCCTATTATTATCTTGATAGGTATTAGCAGAATGTCAAAATGTGCTTCCATTTTTTTTTGGATTATGACACTTCTTAGCTGTCCGGTGGGCTGCCAATGGTGTAAGTAAGGAGGGGCTGGCACATCACACATTATTTATGCATTCAGCTCTCAATGAAGTGGAGAGGGTTACCTGTCCAAAACAGGTTGGGGTGGGGGGTGAAGAATCTGATAAGGGGACCTTATACTTTAGGCTTTAAATACTCATTTCCAAAAATGTTATACTGATCTTGGCCAAAAATGTTTGTGTCTAATCTGCTTGCAATGTTGATGTGCAAAATTACAATTTTTTTTCTTGTTTGACTCCACAGTTTCCTTCAACGCCACAGGAATGGCAGACTGTGGCCTCCCACTTTGCCAGCCGTTGGGACTTTCCCAATTGTGGAGGTGCAATTGATGGGAAACCCGTCCGCATTGTCCCACCCCCCAACTCGGGGTCCTACTATTATAATTAAAGGGGTATAATAGTATCGTGATGTTGGCCGTGGTGTCAGCGATGTATGACTTCCTGTATGTGGACGTGGGGAAAAATGGCCGTATGTCGGATGGTGAAGTGTTTGCACGGACGGAATTCTACTGGCGTCTCCAGAGTGGCTTGGGTCTAGGCTTGCCACCTCCAGAGGAGAATGTAGAAGGACTCCCGTTCGTTTTCATTGTGGATGAGGCGTTTGCTCTGGCAAACCACCTCATGCGGACTTTCCCATTGAGGACCCTCACCCCGGATCAGAGGATCTTTAATGTGCGGCTGGCCAGAGCCAGAAGAGTAGTGGAGAACACTTTCGGGATAATGGCCAGCCGGTTCCGCCTATTTTTGACTCCAATACACATGGTAGAATATAAACGAAATCATATTGTGCTTGCCTGCTGCGTTCTGCACAATTTTTTGAAAAAACATTCAGTAAACTATGTGGCCACAGTTGGCTCTGATGCAGACTTGATGGAAAATGTGAACCTCATGGCCCTTGAAGCTGCTCGTCCTGGCTTGCCCCCCCCCCCCCAAAGTGCCCGTGAGGTCCAATCCAGATATGTGGAGTACTTTGTGGGTAGGGGGGCCATTGATATACCAGACAATGTCTGAGAGGCATTTTTTAAATTAAATTTTCTTTGAAACTCCAATAATCTTTGTTTTAATTTACTGCTTGGCTTTGTTTTAGGTGTCTACTAGTTTTTTGTGTGTTTTTTGGGCCTTTTTCTACAACAGTGCAAACCCAAGTTCAGAGCAAGATGAGGTGACAGTCTCTTCTTCAGATAATCTTATTATGTTGTGGGTCTGCTACACACACCTTGTTTTTGTTGATAATGTATGTAGTGCATTACTGACAAAAATATTGCTCATTTTCAGCACCATGGCAGAAATATGTGGGGTCATGAAAATGGCGTGATTGGGGAAATTTAAACATCACTGTGGGTGTTATTTACTAAAGGCAAATCCCCTATGCACTACAAGTGCACGGCAAAAGTGCACCTGAAACTGCACTTGGAGTGCAAAGTGGATTTGCCTTTGGTAAATAACACCCAGTGCCACAGAAAACAACAACTTTACTACAAATACTGCTTTTGCACATTGAAAAAGGAAGCCACACATTGTTGATAATTTAACTTTTTACTCAAAGCACATTCACTTGTGCGTTTAGAAAAGGGTTTTACAACAAACCAACATATTTGGTGTATATAAAACATTATTTTGGGTAACATTTTTATAACTTGGTATTTTTGTGTAAACAGGCATGTATCAAAGCATAACATACAGAACACAGGAACTTACAAAGTTCAACTTTTAAAAGTGAAGACAATATCAGACATGAGTATGTATAAACTGTGCTGATATTGCCTTCATCAGATGGTCTGTCACCTCTGGAAAAGCCAGATTTGGAAGATGCACACAAATTGAGAATCAAAAAGTGGCCAGTTTCCTCCTGATCCCATGCCTAATGTCAACATGTGCTATCTCCCATCATGGGGTATCAATGTACATGTTTTGGGGGTGTAACCCCTTAATCTCAGCCACTTTAGTAGCAAGGAAGGGGTTGCACCCACAAACCATGTACATTGACCCCCTGTGATGGGAGATAGCACATGTTGACACACTGTGTGCATCTTCCAAATTTGGCTTTTCTAAAAATATAAATGTGTTTTTTTTTAAATGTAAAATGGATGCAAGCTAGTTTTGGGTGTTTCAGACACTCTTTTTTGTTGAACATCATTGATGGTTTTCTGTAGATTCTCTAAATTGCGATTGCACCCCATTATCTCCCCAATGAGGATCTGGGCACTTTCACTGGTAAAATGCGATTCTTCTTCCACAACATCCACATCACCTAAAAAAACAAAACACACCAATGTATTGACATACATTGATTAGCTTACCTGAAGCTTTGGTCTCCGACACTAAACTGTTGTGATGCCAATTTCGACAATTTCGAAAATCTCTCCTTCCTCCTCCTCCTCTGCTTGTGCTTTTGGTATTTCCCCTTCTTTGGGAGGTGTGGGGTCCCTGGTGTCCTCAGATGTCCCGAGTCTTCTCTCCCCTATGAGAATGTAAAAAAGGAATACTTAGCACACAGATATTTGAGGGCAGAAATAGGAATATGAAACATTGCTTGTAAGTGTCGTACGATTGTGTGTGAGTTCAAAGGTGAAACATTATTTTTGACACTTTCTAAAGCTGGAATACTTACCTGTTGTGTTAACAAATGTCGTCAAGTGCAAGTTGGCAAAACATCGTTTTGGAGTGGGCTAACAAACGATGTTTATTACGAACAATTGAACCCATGAACATGAAAGTGGCCATTTTAAACTGTACAACATTAAATCAAAGCACATGGAGCAGTATGCAAGCAATGATAATAATATGAACACACGACAACTACTTACTTTTTTGAAGAACTCGCTTGATTCTTCTGTACTGATCGTGCTCCCTCAGTTTCAGGACCAGCATTTTCTCAGTTGATCCTTGGATCGTCATACCCCAAAATTCTTCAGAAGACTCTTCACAACCTTAGTCATGATCTTGGCCTTTCTGATTTTGGATTTGGGTAAGGTCCATACTTCCCATCATAGTCATTCCTCTTCAATATGTCCATCATCTCCACCATCTCAACAAAAGACATATTCGAGGCCTTAAATCTTCTCCTCTGGGATCGGGACGTTTCAGGCTCTGGACTTTCCTCGTCCTCCTCCTTGTTAGTGGAATTATTAGTGTGCACCTGCTGTGTCTCTGCCATGTGCTCTCCCCACTGCACTGAAAGAGAAGGGGTGGGGAATAGTCTAGAAAGAACGTCAGGGGCGGGCACCCCAGACGATGTCTATGAGGACAAAACGCATCGGGAGGACTCCACTGCCGCCATTTTTTATTGAAAGTGTTTGATTTCATAAATGTGAGTTTGTTATTCGTTTTTTTTATAAATTTTAATTTTAAATGGAATTACGCTATATGGCCCTATCTTTCCATTCTATGTGTTCATCACTCTGAGTTGGGCCTCTATGTGATTTGAGAAAACCTACTGTTACCATTTGTGTTGGGGAAAGACTGCTCTGACATTTTTGGCATTCCAGCACCTGCGAGTTTGAATTCCCACAGACATTATAAAAGTGTTTATGACCCTTGGAATATGCATTCTTTTGGGTAAGATACATTTGGTAAGCCCGCATCCGTAGAGGTGGTGGTATTGGCACATGGGTGTTCGCATGTTAACCTTCTAAAGATCGGATGGTGTATCTGAAATCTAACTACGCATGTGGGACTTGAATACTTTCTTTTAAGCAAAGAGACTCTATATTCAAAAATTTTGCTTTATGTCAGAAAATTTTATAGCCAAGCTCTTGAATTTTGTCCGTCGGATTTTCCTATGGAAACAGTCCGATGGAGCCCACAAATTGTCGGATTATCCGACAACGCGGTCCGATCGGACATTTTCCAACGGATTTTCCGACCGTGTGTACAAGGGCTTAGACACACTTTCAGTGTGTGAGATGCATGAAAAGTACTGCAGGGGGCTAAAACCTTAGGAACCGAGCCGCACCACGACTTGGCTGTAATGGAAAGGGTCTTACTAAAATTGTTTCATAGCAACCATACAAATCCTTCTTCCTAACCGCTACTTGGCACATTTTACCATGTTGTAAGTCTATTTAGCCTGGACATTATGGAAATAATTATTACACTATAAACTGTAATCAAATAATTTGTATATGTCACCTCTATATTATTGGGTACATATATATAAAACCTCATTGAAAAAGACTTAGTTACTACAGTACATGGTGTACCCTCTTTCACATTGTCATTACTATTTCTGCTTATTCAACAGAAATTGTTAAAACAGCCGACGTTCCCTTTTACACAAATTAGCATATATTAGTGTGGGTGTATTTTTTTCTCTAGACAGCAAATCAAAGGATAACGACTTTTTTCCTGTCAACACCGCTGACAAACGGGAGCTTGAAAGTGCGCACTAGAAGGCAAGTTTTTCTCATTTAAAAGAGGGAGAGGTTAACGATAGTTCTCCCTTTCCTGCTTCAATGTGAAAGATAAGGAGCAGAAGCACAAAGTCTTGCAGTGGTAATATTATATAGGGATGTATTTTTCAAAATTTTCTTTTTGTATTCTTGTGATTTTTTTTAGAGAACTTCAGTTAATTTAGTTGAGTGTATGCTAGTGTTCTCCAATGCTAATGCTGCTAGTGTTAGTTTATAGATAGGAAGGTATAATACATTTACTTGTTTTGAATTAAAAACTTTTTTTACATTTCCTCAATTAATTCCTGGTTTCTGTCCCAGGCCAAAATTATGTCATACATCCAAGGAATCTTCATGGGCATGTTTTTTATTTTAACTAGAGAAGGGGGAGGGGCTTACTCAGCTAAGCCTATCCTCCTGACTAGGGATGAGCTCAGGTGTGTTTGCATGGACCACGGGCAGAGCCCGCCAGGAAGTCGGCACGGCGCTGCGCTAATCACAGGCAGTGAGACATTGCCCCGATGTGCGGCTGCAGAGATCGGGCAATGTCTCACTGCCTGTGATTAACACAGCGCTGCCCCGACATCCTGGCGGGCTCTGCACATGGTCCATGTGAACACGTCTGAGCTCATCCCTACTCCTGACCTAAGGGCAGATGGATTCTATGAGTAAATGCTTCATTAATTATTTGCCCTTACTCAATATGCCCACGGCTAAAAATGCTAGGGGGGAGTTTTTCAAAGTGATTTCTCAACAAAATAAAGCATGTGGACATGGTTGGATGTGTGAAATTGCTTTGAATATTAAAAATGAATTAAACATTTGGTAGAAGGGTGGTAGTTGGGAGTGGTAGACGAGGGGTCATGTCTGAAATATTTCCCTACTCGTTGGGTGCCAAGCAAATGTAAGGTCTACCCGGTGTGGGTTCTTCTGAGCTACACTAGGCACTTTGGTTAGGGTCTCAGCCTTACACATGGGTACCTTTTCTTGAACAGATGACTGATCTCTAATAACCTCTCTTGGTGTTACTGTACATCACCACAGTCACTGATGCATTTGGGAGGGCCACACCGAGACCTTGCTCTCTCCACTTGTCCACAATATCACCGCTACCTCACTCCCAGTAACTGTCTGGCTGTGCACCTCCATGCGTGTACTTCACTTAAAGTGATTGTAAACGATGACCTGGTAAAACAACTCATTCAGTTTAAAATAGAAATGAAAGGAAAGCGCTTGTGTATAGATATAAAAAACATAATAAATACCCTTTATTCCTAATATTTATAAGTCACCACATTCCCTCTGTTCCCTCTGTTCTCAGCTGCATAAGAGCTGGGAGAGGAGAAGCAACAGCACACTGATCTTCCCAGTGAATGGCTGTGCACGTCAGGATAAGTCTGATCACTGGTGGAGAGCAGACTGAGTTCCCAGCACAGCTAGAGAACTAACCACAGTGTATTCTGCCTAGTGTGTTCAGTTTGTAATAGGAAAGCAGAGGGACTGACAGGGACACCAGGGATTTCATGCAAAGGAAACAATACAAAGAGAATAGGATACTAATTCAGACAAGTATATGGTACAGCAGGCAAATATCAGGAATATTAAATGTTGGGATAACAAAAACTTTAACTCTTCCATACCTGTGTACAGGTTAGGGACCTCTGCAGTGATGATCCGCTCCCATTACTGTCACATGTGCAGGCTTACAGCAGGCTGCTTGGTAGACCTCTGTTAACCTTGGTAATGACTTGCTTTACTCCACACTGTGTTAGAAGATGACTATTTATACCTCAATGTGTCTCAACTAACCTGAGCTGTAGACCATGTGTGCCGGTTACTTGCATTACAACTCTTTAGTAACTTCAGACTAAGCAAGAACAATGTTTCAATGTTTTTACTTAAATAACTTAGCATGATGACCTACACATATAACAGTTCAACATAAAGTAAAGTCTTTGCCTAACATTCCCATCCCCTAACTTCAGGCTTATGGCTGCCCTAGCATACCTCCATAGGATGAGAGTCCACACTTGGCAGAGTCCATATGAGGTTTTTTTCAGGGAGGATTGAATATCTCAGCAATCTCCACTAATAACGGGAACTCCGACTTCAGCATAAGACTGGCGATCCAGACTCCCCCATTAGGTACAGACCACTGTCCCTTTTATAATGCACAAAACCAGTGTGTCAGATCCAGGAAAGTCCTCTAACAAAAGAACCAGGAAACACAAAGAACCCTACCTGCCTACTATATTTGGTTTGTGGTGCTCAGACACAGTTTAGTTCCACTATAAAGATGTTTATCTCTTTTACTTCCAGGTTTGTACATCGTGTGGGGGGGGGGGGGGGGTCACACACAATCCGGTGGCTGCAGCCAGAAAGATTGTGTGTGAGACTGACAGGCAGACTCCTGCCTGTCAGGTGAAAGCATTCAGGCAGCTGCACTTCTGCCCATTGCTCACATACACCCCCAGTCCCGGTGCGAGCCCCCCCCCTCTGCTTGCCCATCTGTGGGCCCGGGACCAACATGGTGGTACTGGCCACTGGAGGGGAGGGAGGAGGGCAGACACACATCCGCTCTCCTCCCTTTCTTGTTGTGACCCGGAAAGCAACATCTATGACGTCACTTCCGGGTCAGCCTCTCCATGTCTCTGGCTAACTTAGCCAGGAAGCAATGTTTTTCAATGCGATCTGCATTGCAAAACATTTAGTGGAGTACAGAGGAGAAATGCAGGGTCTTTTAGACTCTGCATGTTTCTTTAAAGAGAACCTGTCACCTAAAAATAATCACATATGGGACTTTTTGTCCCCTATATGATGAAAAAAAAGTTACACCCAAGCACACAAAATCCCCCCCCCCCAAAATGTTGAGTCCCCCACCCCCACATATATGCATGTACGAACATAAGCAGATGTGTCAGGGGCACCTACGCATGAAAACATTGATTGCCATACACATTATTTATTGCTCTGCATGAGCACAGGACCTCCTCTATAACACTAAACTGATACCTATAGGGGGCTTTTGAAGTGTCACCTATAGAAAATATAGGGTACTGAAGTTTGTTGCCATTTCACACAAATTTAAGGTTTGACATGTTGGGTATCTATTTACAGTATCTTACAAAAGTGAATACACCCCTCACATTTTTGTAAATATTTTATTATATCTTTTCATGTGACAACACTAAAGAAATGACACTTTGCTACAATGTAAAGTAGTGAGTGTACAGCTTGTATAACAGTGTAAATTTGCTGCCCCCTCAAAATAACTCAACATACAGCCTTTAATGTATAAACCGCTGGCAACAAAAGTGAGTGTACCCCTAAGTAAAAATGTCCAAAATTGGGCCCAATTAGCCATTTTCCCTCCCTGTGTCATATGACTAGTTAGTGTTACAAGGTCTCAGGTGTGAATGGGGGGCAGGTGTGTTAAATTTGGTGTTATCGCTCTCACTCTCTCATACTGGTCACTGGAAGTTCAACATGGCACCTCATGATGGCAAAGAACTCTCTGAGGATTCGAAAAAAAAATTGTTGCTCTACATACAGATAGCCTAGGCTATAAGAAAATTTCCAAGACCTTGAAACTGAGCTGCAGCATGGTGGCATAAACCATACATTGGTTTAACAGGACAGGTTCCACTCAGAACAGGCCGTGCCATGGTCTACCAAAGAAGTTGAGTGCACATGCTCAGCCTCATATCCAGAGGTTGTCTTTGGGAAATAGACATATGAGTGCTGCCAGCATTGCTGCAGAGGTTGAATGAGTGTAGGGGGTCAGTAGGTCAGTGCTCAGACCATATGCCGCACACTGCATCAAATTGGTCTGCATGGCTGTCATCCCAGAAGGAAGCCTCTTCTAAAGATGATGCACATGAAAGCCCAGAAACGGTTTGCTGAAGACAAGCAGACTAAGGACATGGATTACTGGAACCATGTCCCGTGGACTGATGAGACCAAAATGGTTCAGATGGTGTCAAGCGTGTGTGGCAGCAACCAGGTGAGGAGTACAAAGACAAGTGTGTCTTGCTTACAGTCAAGCATGGTGGTGGGAGTATCATGGTCTGCAGCTACATGAGTGCTGCACTGGGGAGCTACAGTTCATTAAGGTAACCATGAATGTCAACATGTGCTGTGACATACTAAAGCAGAGTATGATCCCCTCCCTTTGGAGACTGGGCCGCAGGGCAGTATTCCAGCATGATAACGACCCCAAAAACACCTGCAAGATGACCACTTCCTTAATAAAGAAGCTGAGGGTAAAGGTGATGGACTGGCCAAACATGTCTCCAGACCTAAACCCTATTGAGCATCTGTGGGGCATCCTCAAATGGAAGGTGGAGGTGTGAAAGGTCTCTAACATCCACCAGCTCCGTGATGTCGTCATGGAGGAGTGGAAGAGTACTACAGTGCAATTTGTGAAGCTCTGGTGAACTCCATCCACAAAAGGGTTAAAGCAGTGCTGGAAAATAATGGTGGCCACACAAAATATTGACACTTTGGGTCCAATTTAGACATTTTCACTCAGGGGGGTACTCACTTTTGTTGCCAGCAGTTGACCGCCGCATGATGATGTACGTCGACAGAATGGCACAGACGGGCATAGGGGGGTGTACCTGTACATCCCTCCCTCTGAGCAGGCGGGGAGGCCTGACCAGGCCCTCCACGATGCTTGCAGGCAGTCGGCTTTGCTCCAGGAGCGATCCGTGCTGAGGGGTAGGACACTGATTCATGGCCACCCACTCGCGATTGCTTCTGATAAATGAGAAGCTTCCTCTGCTTCTGAAATGTAAACAGAAGCAGAGGAAGTGATGTTCTCTCGCGTGCAGCCTTTTCGTTCTGGCGCCCTGTCAGGGCTGGCTCAGCCCTTCCTTCTCTGAGCTGGCCACTCAGCTGTCGGCTAATTGCCAGCTCTCATCTCTCTCCACAGTAACCCAGCTGTTCCTGATCCTGCTCATCTGACCTGCCTACTTAAATTTGTCCAGCTCACTTTATCTCTGCCTTCGCCTTGTTCACTTCACAAGAAACCATCTCCTGCGTACCTGTTCAACTACTTAACCACTGGGCACTTGAACACCCTTAATAACCAGACCAATTTTCAGCTTTCGGTGCTCTCACATTTTGAATGACAATTACTCAGTCATGCAACACTGTACCCATATGAAATGTTGTCCTTTTTTTCACACAAATAGAGCTTTCTTTTGGTGGTAGTTAATCACCACTGGGTTTTTTATTTTTTGTGCTATAAAAGAAAAAAGACCGAAAATTCTGTAAAAAATTAATTTTTCTTCGTTTCTGTTATAACATTTAGCAGATTAGTAATTTTTCTTCATAAATTTTGGCCAAAATTTATACTACTACATATCTTTGGTAAAAATAAGTACAAATCTGTATTGCAATAAACTTCAATAAAAATTTTCTTTAAAAAAAAAATAAATAAATAAATAAATAAGTACAAATTGGTGGATATTATTTGGTCTTTGTGAAAGTTATAGAGTCCACAAGCTATGGTGCCAATATCTGAAAATTTATCACACCTGAAATACTGATGGCCTATCTAATTTCTTGAGACCCTAACATGCCAGAAAAGTACAAATACCCCCCAAATGACCCCCTTTTGGAAATAAGACATTCCAAGGTATTTAGTAAGAGGCATGATGAGATTTTTAAAGTTGTAATTTTTTCCCACAATTCTTTGCAAAATCAAGATTTTTTTTCCTTTTTTTTTCACAAAATTGTCATATTATCAGGTTATTTCTCACACACAGCATATGGGTACCACAAATTACACCCCAAAACACATTCTGCTGTTACTCCCGAGTATGGCGATACCATATGTGTGAGAATTTTACACAGCGTGGCCACATAAAGAGGCCAAACATGCAGGGAGCACCGTCAGGCATTCTGGAGCACCCAGGGCAATTCTGACATTTCTCTCCTACATGTAAAAATCATCGTTTATTTGCTAGAAAACTACATAGAACCCCAAAACATTATATATGTTTTTTTAGCAAAGACCCTAGAAAATACAATGGCGGTTGTTGCAACTTTTTATCTTCCCACGGTATTTGCGCAGCAATTTTTCAAACGTGTTTTTTTTGTTTTGTGCTTCAAAAAAAAATAAAACAGTAAAGTTAGCCCAATGTTTTTGCATAATGTGAAAGATGAAGTTACGCTGAGTATATAGATACCTAACATGTCACCCTTCAAAATTGCACACGCTCGTGGAATGGCGCCAAACGTCGCTACTTAAAAATCCCCATAGGCGACGCTTTAAATTTTTTTACTGGTTACATGTTTTGAGTTACAGAAGAGGTCTAGGGCTATTGCTCTCGCGCTAAAGTTCGCAGCGATACCTCACATGTGTGGTTTGAACACAGTTTTCATATGTGGGCGGGACTTACGTATGCGTTCACTTCTGCATGCGAGCACATGGGGACAGGGGCACTTTAAAAAATTTTATTTTTTTTATTGTTCATTTTACTTTATTTATTTTAGTTTGACATTTTTTTCCCCAAAAATAATTTTTTTGATCACTTTTATTCCTATTACAAGGACTGTAAACATCCCTTGTAATAGGAATATGGCATGACATGTCCTCTTTACAGTGAAATATAGGGTCAGTAAGACCCCACATCTCACCTCTAGGCTGGGAAGCCTGAAATAAAAATGAAAAAAAACTATTTTGGCTTTGATCGTATTGGTGAGTCGGCAGAAGCACCGGAGGGGTGGAGGGCGCGGGGGTGATGTCCCCTCTCTCCTCCTGTAAGAACGATCAAGCAGTGGAACAGCCGCAGGGGAATCACCGGCTGAAAAATCTGATATCTGAATGATGCCTGTAGCTACACAAATTCATAAAGTCAAGGACGTCATATGATGGTGGGCGGGCGGGAAGTGGTTAAAATGCATTTTTTTTAACACAAAGTTGTCCATTTATACAATATTTCTAACACATAGCATGTACATACCAAAAATGACACCCCAAAATAGATTATCCTTCTCCCCCTGAGTACGGCGATAACATGTGTGTGAGACTTCCACAGCCTGGCCACATACAGAGGCTGAGTACAGCCAAGCATGGCTAAGCATGGCTGGGTATCATCGAGTATTGCAGGGTATCACCAAGTATGGCTGGGTATTGCAGGATATCACCGAGTATGGCTGGGTATTGCAGGGTATCAGAGTATGGCTGAGCATGGCCGAGTATTGCTGGGTATTGCAGGGTATCACAGAGTATGGCTGAGCATGGCCGAGTATGGCTGGGTATTGCAGAGTATCACCGAGTATGGCTGGATATTGCAGAGCATCACCGACTATGGCTGGGTATTGCAGGGTATCACCGAGTATGGCTGGGTATTGCAGGGTATCACCAAGTATGGCTGGGTATTGCAGAGAATCACCGGGTATTGCTGGGTATTGCAGGGTATCACTGAGTATGGCTGGGTATTGCAGGGTATAACCGAGTATGGCTGGGTATTGCAGAGTATGGCTGGGTATTGCAGGGTATCACTGAGTATGGCTGGGTATTGCAGAGTATGGCTGGGTATGGCAATTTATGACAGAGTATTGGCAGGGTATTGCAGGCTATTGCAGAGTATTGCTGGGTATTGCAGAGTATTGGCAGGGCATTGCTGGGTATTGCAGAGTATTGGCAGGGCATCGCAGAGTATTGGCCGGGCATTGCTGGGTATTGCAGAGTATTGGCAGGGCATCGCAGAGTATTGGCAGGGTATTGCAGAGTATTGGCAGGGCATTGCTGGGTATTGCAGATTATTTCTGGGTATTGCAGAGTATTGCCAGGGCATTGCAGAGTATTACCAGGGCATTGCTGGGTATTGCAGAGTATTGGCAGGGCATTCAGAGTATTGGCAGGGAATGGAGGGGTTAATTGTGGGTGAGCAGCGCTGTGGGTAATGCAGAACCCAGCCCACAGCACTGCTGACACCGATCTATCCCCTCTCTCTGTACCGATCAATACAGAGAGGGGAGGGAGGATCCGGTGAAATAACATGACGCCGGTTTGTTTACAAGTGATCGCTCCGTCATTTGACAGAGTGATCACATGGTAAACGGCCGCAATAGTGGACCCGGCGATCACGGATGCTCTCGAGTGCGCGCCCCAGGGGGCGCGTGGGAGCGGAATTCTGGGAGGATGTCATGTGACGGCTTCCCAGAATTAAGCGACCACCCTGTAGCCGTCATTCGGATATGGGCCGGTTGTTAAGTGGTTAAAGACTGGCTTTGCTGACATTGCTTCTGGCTCCTTTGCCTGCTTGCTGTTCCACTTGGATCCCTGACTTCTGGCCTGGCTGATTACCTGATCCAGCTACTGAACTTTGGCTATGCTTTGACTACGCTTTCTCTATTTACCTTTTTATTTAACCACTTGACCACTGGGCACTTAAACACCCTTAATAAGCAGACCAATTTTCAGCTTTTGGTGCTCTCACATTTTGAATGACAATTACTCAGTCATGCAACACTGGACCTATATGACATTTTTGTCCTTTTTTTCACAAAAATAGAGCTTTCTTTTGGTGGTATTTAATCACCGCTCGGTTTTTTATTTTTTGTGCTATAAAAGAAAAAATACAGAAAATTCTGTAAAAAAATGAATTTTTCTTTGTGTCTGTTATAAAATTTAGCAGATTAGTAATTTTTTCTTCATACATTTTGGCCAAAATGTATACTACTACATATCTTTGGTAAAAATAATTACAAATTGGTGGATATTATTTGGTCTTTGTGAAAGTTATAGAGTCCACAAGCTATGGTGCCAATATCTGAAAATTGATCACACCTGAAGTACTAGCGGCCTATTTCAATTCTTGAGACCCTAACATGCCAGAAAAGTACAAATACCCCCCAAATGACCCCTTTTTGGAAATAAGACATTCCAAGGTATTTAGTAAGAGGCATGATGAGTTTTTTGAAGTTGTCATTTTTTCCCACAATTCTTTGCAAAAGCAAGATTTTTTTTACTTTTTTTTTTCACAAAATTGTCATATTATCAGTTTTTCTCACACACAGCATATGCATACCACAAATTACACCCCAAAACACATTCTGCTATTACTCCCGAGTACAGCGATACCACATGTGTGAGACTTTTACACAGTGTGGCCATATACAGAGGCCTAACATGCAGGGAGCGCCATCAGGCGTTCTGGAGCACCCAGGACAATTCCGACATTTCTCTCCTACATGTAAAAATCATCATTTATTTGCTAGAAAATTACATAGAATCCCAAAACATTATATATGTTTTTTTAGTAAACACCCTGGAGAATACAATGGTGGTTGTTGCAACTTTTTATCTCGCACGGTATTTGCGCAGAAATTTTTCGAATGCTTTTTTTTTGAGAAAAAACTGTTTTGTGCTTAAAAAAAAACACAGTAAAGTTAGCCCAATTTTTGCATAATGTGAAATATGAAGTTACGCTGAGTAAATAGATACCTAACATGTCACTCTTCAAAATTGCACACGCTCGTGGAATGGCGCCAAACGTCGCTACTTAAAAATCCCCATAGGCGACGATTTAATTTTTTTTTACTCGTTATATGTTTTGAGTTACAGAGGAGGTCTAGGGCTAGAATTATTGCTCTCGCTCTAACGTTCGCAGCGATACCTCACATGTGTGGTTTGAACACCGTTTTCATATGTGGGCGGGACTTACGTATGCGTTCGCTTCTGCATGCGAGCACATGGGGACAGGGGCGCTTTAAAAAAAAAATGTATTGTTCATTTTACTTTATTTATTTTAGTTTGACATTTTTTTCCCCAAAAATAAATTTTTTCATCACTTTTATTCCTATTACAAGGAATGTAAACATCCCTTGTAATAGGAATATGGTATGACAGGTCCTCTTTACAGTGAGATATGGGGTCAATAAGACCCCGCATCTCACCTCTAAGCTGGGAAGTCTGAAAAAAAAAAGATTCTGGCTTTGATCGTACTGGCGAGTCGGTAGAAGCACCGGAGGGCGGCGGGAGGGGGGGATGTCTATGGCTGGGTATTGCAGGGTATCACCGACTATGGCTGGATATGGCTGGGTATCTCCGAGTATGGCTGGGTATCTCAGAGTATGGCGTTGCAGAGTATTGCGTTGCAGAGCATTGCAGGGTATTGGCAGGTGTTGCAGAGCATTGCAGAGTGTTGCAGGGTATTGGCGGGTGTTGCAGAGCATTGCAGAGTGTTGCAGGGTATTGGCGGGTGTTGCAGAGCATTGCAGAGTGTTGCAGGGTATTGGCAGGTGTTGCAGAGTGTTGCAGGGTATTGCCGGGTGTTGCAGAGCGTTGCAGAGTGTTGCAGGGTATTGGCGGGTGTTGCAGAGCATTGCAGGGTATTGGCGGGTGTTGCAGGGTATTGGCGGGTGTTGCAGAGCATTGCAGAGTGTTGCAGGGTATTGGCGGGTGTTGCAGAGCATTGCAGAGTCCAAGAAGAAGCCCAAGAAGATATACCCACTGAGCTGGAGAGCTTGATCTCGTTTGTCATCCTCAATGACTCCAGACTCAGAGAAAGACTTTCTTTTAAGGAGCGCTTGCGGAAGCCACCTGTACATTTGTCTCCAAGCTTTACAGTCCCACCCTTGTCTCCCGGTACCGAGTCTGTCAGTGAAGATGAAGCCATGCACTTGAGCTTCACGTGTTTTTCTGTGGTTGAGAGAGCCTTTAGGAGGAGGGAGAGATTGTGCCTTTATTGTGGCCAGGCAGGTAAATTTTTGAAGTCTTGTCCTACCCGTCCAGGGAACGCCCAAACCTTGAGGTCCTGTCATGGCGTTGTTTTATCCCCAGTTATCCAGAAGGATAAGCCCCAGGTTTCGGTCAACCTTTTTTAGTCCATCGAGATACAGGCTCTAATCAACTCTGGGGCTGCAAGCCTGTTCATTGATGCTGCCTTTGTATCGCAGCACTCAATTCCGCTGCAGCTGCGTGACACTCCACTTGCCATTGAGGCTCTTGACGGGAGACCTCTACAGCCTGCCCATGTGACTCTTGAGATGGTTCCATTGTCCATGGCCGTAGGGGCTCTTCACCATGAGATGATCCAATTCCCAGTTATTTCCTCCCCTAGGTTTCTGCTGGTTATTGGTTATTTTTGGTTAAAGAGGCACAACCCCTCTTTTGATTGGCTCCATGCTGAGGTTCTCTTCTGGTCACCACAATGCAGTGAGACATGCTTCCAGAAGGTAACCAAGGTCCTGTGCACCTCTTCACTCTCCTCCCTGCCGGAGGAGTACTGCAATTTTAGTGATGTCTTTGACACAGGTCAAGCTGGTAGTTTGCCTCCACACCAGCCTTGTGATTGTGCAATTAACCTTCAATCAACCTGGTGCCACACCCCCTCATGGCCGGGTTTACTCATTGTTGGTCTTGGAGGATAAGGCCATGGAGGAGTATGTTGCAGACGCACTTTCTCGAGGTTTCATCCGCAAATCCTCGTCTCCTGCTGGTGCTCGTTTCTTCTTTGTGAAGAAGAAGAGCAGTGAACTGAGATCTTGTATTGATTATAGGGGACTTAATCATTTCACGATTAAGAATGCCTACCCGATTCCATTGATTACAGAGTTATTTGACCGCCTCAAGGGAGCACGAAGCTTGATTTGAGAGGGGCATACAATCTCATACGGATTAAGGAGGGCGACGAGTGGAAAACTGCATTTAATACCAGAACAGGCCATTATGGGTACCTCATAATGCCTTTTGGCCTTTGTAAGGCCCTGGCAGTTTTCCAGGAATTTATTAACGATTTATTAACGATGTCCTACGAGATTTGTTGCAGTTATGTGTGGTGTGGTGGTTTCTGAGCTGTACCAGGCCATGCTCCCTCAACATGGGGTGGTGCTTTGGGGAAGGGGGGCCGTGCGGCCCCCCCACCCCAAAGCACCTTGTCCCCATGTTGATGAGGACAAGGGCCTGTCCCCGACAACCCTGGCCATTGGTTGTTGGGTTCTGCGGGTGAGGGGCTTATCGGACCACACACACCACACAAAGGTTTCAAAATCATTTATTGTACAGTTCCGTCTTGGGGGGTCTTCTTGCTGGACTCCTCCGCTATCTTCTGCTCTTTTGCTAGCTCTTTTATTAGCGTAGGAGCCCAGCTTTCTTCTTCGTCGCCGGCCGGGGGCCTTCTTCCGAATTCGGGGGTCTTGCCCCCCTCTTCGGTTCTTCTTGCCGGGCCTCCGCTTTCTTCCTTTAGCTCTTTTACGAGCGGTGGCCCGGTCTTCTGACGCCGCCGCCTCTTTGCGGTGACAGAAGACCGGGTCAATCGCTGGGGCTTGTCCCCCTCTTTGGTTCTTCTTGCCGGGCCTCCGCTCCTTCTTCCAGCTCTTTTACTAGCGGTGGCCCGGTCTTCTGTCACCGCTGTCGCCGCCGTCGCTGCCGCCGTCGCTGCCGCCGTCGCTGCCGCCGTCGCTGCCGCCGCTTTCTCTTATTTTCTTCTCTTCTTCTCTTCTTCTTCCTTGAGATGTTGACTCAACGTTCTCTCTGGCCGCAATGACAGGGAGGTGTTGCGCGGCGACTTATATAGGGACAATGGGCGGAGTCACCGGGTGATGTCCCCGCCCCTTATGATGTCACAGTCCCAGCATCCTCTGGACTCGCAGTCTAGCGGACAATTTTTGAGTCAAAACTACTTTCTAAGTCCGCCTGACTTTTGGGGAAAAAAAGTCCACCGAAGCCCACACACGGGCGGATTATCCGGCGAAACATCAGTCAACCTCAAAAATGTACCAATATTTACTGAGAAGATGAACGAACCCGCCACCCCCATATATAAAAAAGATAAATATAAAGACACCTGTGGTAAAAATGACAAAAATGCATATGCAAATATAAATGAAAAAATACTAAAATATAAAAGATCCTAATATTAACAGTAATGTGATATATATTGCTAAGCACAAAAGATACTATAGTACTGTAGATATCTCTACAGGCGAGAGGACATCAAGACAATATATTCAGAATGTCTCTCTAACGCATAATTTCTTAAAGCGTTCTGCCTCTGTGATCGATTTGGGAATTTACTCGATGACCCAAACTTGGAGGCCGATGGTGGACTTTTTGTGATGTTCAGCAAAATTCAGAGGAACGCTGTGCATGTCCTTGCCACCCTCAATGAGTCGGCGGTGATGGCCGAAACGTTGCCTTAAAGGACAAATTGTTCGCCCAACATAGATCAACCCACAGGGGCAGACAAGGCCATACACAACAAAATCGGATGAGCAATTATAAAAGTGGTCTATAGGGTATGTTTTGCCCTTAGAATGACATTAATTAAATTCATTTGAAAATGATAACAACCTATTATTATATATATATTCATATATATATTTTTAGTGGTCTCCGTACAATGGTATTTATATCAATTATTATTTTTGCGTATTCTTATTTTTAGTCACACTATTCTTAATCAGTTGAATTTATCTTATTTTAGTTATATATATTTATTATTTGCTACCCTATTCGCAATCCATCTTTTATCTTGAATAATAACTGTGATTAACTACCCTTTCCCCTTCCCTCTATTGCAGAGTTGTATTACTTTTTTGATTAATGTATTGCTTAGTAATTTTTAATTTAATTGTATCAAATGAATTAATTGTTTAATCATAAGCTTGCTTCCTTAAGCATAATACTCTGTTTATTAATTTATTTACGGTATATACAATTTTTTTCTGCCATCATGCTCCCCTGTTTTTAAAATCCTTTGCTCCGTAGCATTACTGACCTTTTTCTCCCCCAAGTATGTTCTGGCCACACCCCCTGTGAGTCTATAAAAACTCCTCCCTGTGTCCATAGACCCTATTCTTGAAAAAGGAATGCGATCACTCCTCCACCAGTGGCTTGCCTATTCTGAAACGTGTTGCACATTGGTGACGTCATTGCCAGGCGCTGTGCGTGCTTTCCAACCCTCGTTCTCACTCTGTATACGCGGCCGTGTCTCCTTACGCCTCAGACAGAGTGATTACCATGGAGACACAGCGAGGCTAACCCCTAGCACTGGCATCTTTCCTTCTACACTACCTCTGGGACCCTCATCCCTGTGTGACGGACTCCTTTACTCACACCGGACTGTGAAAAAAACACCCTGAATCTGGACCACTGAAGGAAACACCACCATGCTCAGCCATCCCAGCCCTTTCTGGATCTGATGTGATGCTAGCCTGATTGGATCTGCTGTGACCTGCAGTTCTACCCCACTTCCTCAGCCTAGCATACAGGATATGAACGCAACATCTTTTTCCCCCATGTGAGTGGATATTGTTGTCTTAATAAATTTGATTTATGATATATATTCAGAGGCGCCCCTATTCCTTTTTTTACCCGGTACTAAAAATGTAAGGGCTGATGCCTTGTCACAACAATTTTATTCCACTGCCAAGTTGGAGTCGGTTTTCGGTTCCCGTGATTCCTCCTGATCGTATCCTGGCTACGTTTCCCACAAGTCTTACTTCTCCTTTGGGTGACAAAATTCTTGCTGCTCGGGTCCATGCTCCTCCTGAGAAACCTTGTGACCGCTGCTTTATCCTGGAGAGTCTCCGGACTGCTGTGCTCCAGACTTACCATTATCCCAAGGAAGCTGGTCATCCTGGGAAGAATCAACTCGTTTGGGCCATTTTCCAACAATTCTTGTGGCCTAGTCTATGGGCCGATATAACTGCCTTCATAGCTGCCTGTTTCGTGTGTGCTCAGAGTAAGACTCCACAACACCTTCCAGTGGGCCTCCTACAACTCATACCCAATGGAGAGGCCCTGGACCCACCTATCTATGGATTTCATTGTGGAGTTGCCCAACACCCAAGGCAACACTGTCATCCTTATGGTGGTTGACTGGTTCTCAAAGATGTGTCATTGTATTCCACTTAAGAAGTTACCTACTTCTAAGGAACTGGCTTCCATTTTTGCTTGGGAGATCTTATATGGGCCACCCAAGGTGATTGTCTCAGACAGGGGCAATCAGTTTGTCTCCCGGTTCTGGCGAGCCTTTTGTTCACAGTTGGGAATTCAGTTTGCTTTCTCTTCTGCGTATCACCCGCAGTCTAATGGCGCAGAGTGATCCAATCAGTCCTTGGAGCAATTCCTACGTTGCTATATTTCTGACCATCATAACAATTGGTCTGACCTAGTACCATGGGCAGAGTTTGCTCACAACACTGCCTTGAATTCTGCCTCCTGATTGTCTTCGTTTATGACGAATTATGGTTTCCAACCTTCCATGTTGCCTGACTCTTTTATTCCGCAGAGTATTCCTGCATTAGAGGAACATCTCCGTGGTCTTCATTCCACTTGGGTACAAGTCCAGGAGCAACCTCCGACTTTGTGTTCCCTCACTGAAGTTGGCACCTCGGTTTATTGGGCCTTTCCGTATCCTTCACAGGATTAACCCAATGGCTTACGCACTGGACCTTCCTCCTAGTATGCGCATCTCAAATATGTTTCATGTCTCCTTATTGAAAACTTTGGTCTGCAACCGATTTACCACCTCTGTGCCACTTCCCCACCCTATACAGGTTGAGAACCATGAGGAATATGAGGTACAATCCATTGTTGACTCCCATTGGTTCCGTGGGTGCATACAGTACCTGGTGCATTGGAAGGTGTATGTTCCGGAGGAACGCTCCTGGGCCTCATCATCGGACGTACATGCCCCTGCCCTCCTCTACAGTTTCCATAGACATTTTCCCCTCAAGCCCGGTGGTCCTCCGAGGGGGAGGGGTAGTTGAGGAGAGGGTACAGTCAGGGCTGGCTCAGCCCTTCCTTCTCTGAGCTGGCCACTCAGCTGCCGGCTAATTGCCAGCTTTCATCTCTCTCTACAGTTACACAGCTGTTCCTAATCCTGCTCATCTGACCTGCCTACTTAAAGCTGTCCAGCTCATTTCATCTCTATCTTCGTCTTGGTCACATCACACGAAACCATCTCCTGCATAGTGCGTACCTGTTTAAAGACTGACTTTGCTGACATCCCTTCTGGCTCCTTCGCCTGCTTGCTGTTCCACTTGGATCCCTGACTTCTGGCCTGGCTGGTTACCTGATCTGGTTACTGAACTCTGGCTATGCTTTGACTAAGTTTTTTCTCTATTTACCTTTTTATTTTTTATTTAATAAACAAGTGTGATTTAATTGTACTTCAGGGTCCATTCACACAGGGGCAACTCAGATCCGACTTCAAATCGCCCCAAGTCGCCTCAGGTCGCACAACATGTAGAAATCAATGTAAGTGAATGAGAGCCGTCTTAATGCACACTACTGAAGACGCTCTGACTTCAGAAAAGGTTCCTGTACTACTTCAATCCAACTTGTAGGCAATTGGTACACATTGATTTCAATGGAGATCGCCTCCAAGTCAGATCTCTATCTATAAGGAAGCGACTCTCACAGAATTATCAGCTCTCGAAAGGGAACTTTGGCTTGGGCCCCCCCTCCGAGAGCATTCTAGGCCCTTAGGTCTGGTATGGATTCTAAGGGGAACCCCCTACACTGAAAAAAAACTCGGCGTAGGGGGTTCCCCTTAGAATCCATACCAGACCTAAGGGCCTGGTATGCTCTCTGAGGGGGAACCCACGCCGTTTTTTTTTTTTCTTAAATTTGGCGTGGAGTTCCCTTTTGATCCATATAAATCCATATAGATTTCCTCTCATGTTCTGTCCTAATGATACCCTGTCACTAACAAGAAGTAATGGGAAATCTCTTACATGAGCACACAGAAGTATAAAAAATATATTATTTCACTAAATGGGAAGGGGTTAGAACTTTTATTGAGGTGCTGCTTGTGTTTTCCTGCCCAGGTGGCATTTTTTCTCCTATTTTTGTTCTGGTGTCACAGGAAAATCTGGGCTTCACAATGACCTGTGAAAGACACCTAATTAATTGTTCTAATTATAATTGTTTCACCCTAATATACATTATATTTCAGTTTTCAAGCTTGGTTATTCAAATTTAAAGGGTGCATATTTGTCCAAGGTCAGTGTTTCACAGAGCATTAAAATATGAGATCATCTGGGGTCTGGGAATTGCAGCGCCCCTATTATTGTCGTTCCTGGCTCCTGAATCGCTAAACTCTGCAACTCTGACAGATATTGATATATTACTAGTCTAAATCTCATGCAAGACCCTAAATCACATTTAAAAGGATTAAAAGCTGCCTTCAGTTTTGGAGAATTATTGCTATGCAATGACTGCTCCTCTATAATACTTTAACTTTGAAATACTTACATTTCCAACACCTTAGAGAATGCATACGCCATGCCCTTAGTACGGAGAGCTGAGAGAACAATAGTTGAAAAGATGTGTTTTCAGATTCTGGACACGTAATCAGAACTGTTCTACCCTAATAACTACATAAACCAAAAAAATAAAAAATAACGCCAACACAATAATGTTATACTGTTCAGCATTCTCATTGGGGTAATAATAGTTGTTTAGGTGTGCAATTTCATACTGACATCCAATGCTCCATTTAATGTCCAATGCTCCATTTAGTGTCAAATGCTATATTTAATTGGTGCAAAATCAATAAAGTCAAACAAATTTAATTATAAAGCTTTACAGGACAAATCATTTTGCCTTTTAAAATGCTTGTAATACTTATGATGCTGGAGCTGCTGGGGTGAGTGGCAATCAGTAGGGCCAACCCTATAATGAAGCACTGACCTGGCACAGCTGAAGCACAACAGCCACTGTCAGTGCAATGTTCAGCACAAAGCCAGCTTAGTCACAAAATGTGTAGGTGGGGTGCAACGTGGTGCGGCGGCAATAATTCACACAGGCAGGTGCACTAATAAACTTGTATTGAAGCATCAATAATTCACGGTGGGAAGAGTGCCCAACCAAGTGCACTCAGAGTTAGAGCAACGTGAATGGGTTTCAGTCAGAGTGACAGCATCTGTGAAGAGGGACAGAGTGCAGTCAGGCCATCTAATGCCCAGTCAAGAAGATGTCCAGAAGAGAGTAGACCCTCTACTTTCCCACCACGTCTGGGATCTTTCCCTGCCGCTAGCATTGTCTCTAACAAAGGAGGTACCTTTCCCTACACTACCCACTTGCATAAAGCTCTGCCTGACTGAAGATGGCTACCAGCATTGCTTCCCCAGTGACCCAGGAAACCATAGAGGAACCAGGTTCCTCCTGGCTTCCTCCTCAGCTGCAGGGCCGCTGCGGGTAAGCGCCACCTGCAGTGAAGGAAACAAACTGCACCTGCCTACAAATGGGAAACCTGAACTTCAGGAGAGTAAATCTCAACAAAGAAAAAGAATTGATGGCTTAATTTCTCCACCTTACTCTAGTTCCCCAAAAATTGTATTCTATATGTTTCTGATGTCATGCTTAAAAAAAAAATACACAAATATTTTTTTTTCTTCACCATATGTGAGGAGTAGCCAGATTCAGTCACATGTTGGCTACTGTTAGCCAAGAAGTCACTGTCTTTTTGGCTTCAGGCATTGAATGAAAAATAAATAAATAAATACAAATTTAAAGTAGAATGACATTCTAAGTTTATGGTAACCTGGAGTGCTTGAATCAACTTTTCCAACTCTGATTTTTACACTTTGTTCTTGTAGCCAAATGTCAGGAAGTGAGGAAGAGTGGTCCAGCATCTGGTTCACCTCTTTTTTTTTTTTTTTTTATTATTATTCTTCCCTGCTCTCTCCTTTTTTCTTTTTTTTCATGACATCTGGTAGGTTACAGCTGACATACACCTTGTGGTACTACTATTAGGAAGTTGTGAGTCACATCTGTCATTATACGGATGTTTTACTTCTGCTGTTGATGGTTTAAGGCTGTAATTCATGTTGGAATAGATGCTAATTGAAACTGTGGCTTTATTTTTGCTGATGTCATGGTCCCTTACCTTACTATATTGTCTGAATACTTTTTGCTTTCTCCCACCTCATATGTTCTTTTATGTTTAAAAAGTTAAATAAACTTTATTCTTTAAAAAAAAAAAAAAAATAGATGGCAATGCAATGTACTGTAAACTGAATAACCCCACAGCATTTAAAGAACAGCTTAATTGCTTTTAATAGCATGAAAGAGAACCTGGCAGGTACAAATGTCACCTCCCCTAATAGGAGATATCCACATCATGGTAGACACTCAGTGATATGGACAACGAAAAAGAATGACTCCAGGAAGTAAACAGAAGACGAGAGAAGGGATGTCATGTGACCATGAATTCAATTAAAGTGGTTGTTAAGCCACTTCTATAAAAAGCTTCCATCCCCTCTGTCTTATAACAATAAGTGCCCCTGTGCCTGTGTTATATACCGTATTTATCAGCATATAACACACACTTTTTTCCCCTGAAAATAGGGGGAAAATCGCGGGTGTGTGTTATACGCCGATAGTCGCAGGGGAACGAGTGCCGCCAGAAATCACCGAGCCGCCATCTCGACTCGGCTCTCCGCTCGACTCTCACTCTGTACGCGAGGAAGCGGGAGCTGGCGGCTTCGCTCTGGAATGCGGAGCAGTGGATCCGCTGAGAGGCAGGTCACAGGTCCCCAGCAGGTTTCCTGAAGAGATGATGGGGAGAAGGATAGCCCAAAGCAGGTTAAAAAGGTAAGAATTCCTCGCGATACCGTGAGCGTACTATATCCAGGCCACGCCCCCAAGCCTTTTTATGTTTATCAAGAGCAGTTTGTGCACAACTAGAATACGGTATTCATTAAAGAGGTAGTAAACCCTGATGGGTTTACTTCCTCTTTCATTCCCTGCAAAGGCAAAGCATAATGGACTACTATGCATCACATAGTAGCCCATTATGTGTCACTTACCTGACACAGGAGCCAGCGATGTCACCGCTGTCCCCTGTAGTCTGGTGCATCCATCTTTTTGGTGGGGTCTCGCAGCTCCGCCGCTGTCATTCGGCGGAGCCGCGATGATGTCACTCCCGCGCATGCGCACGGGAGCCGACACGCGCGGCAGCTCCGTTGTTGGAAATTCCGCGCTCAGTGCGCCTGCGCGCCGCTGTCTACGGTGCCTGTCTTCGGGCAAATATCTCCTAAACCGTATAGGTTTAGGAGATATTTCTTGGACCTACAGGTAAGCCTTAATCTAGGCTTACCTGTAGGTCAAAGTGGTTTGTAAGGGTTTACAACCACTTTAAGTTGGAGATTGACTTTGATTTCTGTACTGCAAAGATGCAAAGCCACGCTGCAAGCCTGTAATTAAATGCCTGGCACATTTTTTTCAGAGGAACTTTTAATCTTTTAGGGGGTCAGAGGGCTGTTTTGCCGCACAATATGAAATGCAGATTGTAGATAACCTTTGTTAACTATGTGTTCTTATGTGTGAATAAGAAAACCTTGCTCTCTTTTGGTTTTCTTTTCTTTTCCTTTTGGCAAATTAAGTTTTTGTGCAGGGCTGACAAGGAGCAAAAGTATTCAGGTTTGAAGGGAAGGGTAAAGATGACATGGGAGAAGTTGTGTGAACAAAATCCTGAAATGGAAGGATGCAGATGGGCACATATTAGGCTGCAATGTGGTTGCAGATGGAGTCTAATCAGGCTGCATTGATGCTCACTGACCATTATTTTGCTTTAATCACTTCAATACCAGGCCATAGTCAAATGGCGCCCACAGATGGGATCTCCCATCCTGGGTGGGCGTTATATGACGTCCTCGGCATTTCGCCGCTCCCGCGGGCCCCCGGGGGCCCGCAGCGCGGCGATCGTGGACGAGGTGTGTCCCTCGGACACAGCCCATCCACGATCTGTGTGATTGCCATCCCCATCCACCCCCCCGATACACGTGACCGACCTTGTCCAATCACAGCCGGTCACATAGTTACATAGTTAGTAAGGTTGAATAAAGACACCACTGTGCTGCCCAACATGTACTGTGCACATTCACGGCACTCGTGCACCTGCGATCGGGGATGCGGTTTGTCACCCTGACACAGCCCAACCCCGATCGCAGTAAAGAGCCAATGAAATTGGCTCTTTACCATGTGACTGGCTGTGTCCAATCACAGCCGGTCACTGAATGTAAACAAACCACGGTAACAAGCTGTTACTGGGTTCTCCTCCTCACACACCGATCATGTGTGAGGAGGAGATTGCGGTAACATCTCGTTACCGCCTAGTGTACACCAACACACACTGATTACCCCCAATAAAGAGGACCTGTCACCAGCCATCAAAGTTCCTGTCATCACCCATCAAAGTACCTGTCATCACCAATCAAAGTACCTGTCATCACCCATCCCAGCCCATCTGAGTATCCGAGTACCTGTCACAGCCCATCTGAGTACCCGAGTACCTGTCACAGCCCATCTGAGTACCCGAGTACCTGTCAGCCCATCTGAGTACCCGAGTACCTGAGTAACTGTCAGCCAATCTGAGTACCCGAGTACCTGTCACAGCCCATCGGAGTACCCGAGTACCTGTCACAGTCCATCTGAGTATCCGAGTACCTATCACAGCCCATCTGAGTACCCGAGTACCTGAGTACCTGTCACAGCCCATCTGAGTACTCGAGTACCTGAGTACCTGTCAGCCCATCTGAGTACCAGAGTACCGGAGTACCTGTCCCAGCCCATCTGAGTACCGGAGTACCTGTCCCAGCCCATCTGAGTACCCGAGTACCTGTCCCAGCCCATCTGAGTACCCGAGTACCTGAGTACTTGTCACAGCCCATCTGAGTACCCAAGAACCTGTCAGCCCATCTGAGTACCCAAGTACCTGTCAGCCCATCTGAGTACCTGAGTACCTGTCACAGTCCATCTGAGTATCCGAGTACCTGAGTACCTGTCAGCCCATCTGAGTACCCGAGTACCTGAGTACCTGTCAGTCCATCTGAGTACCCGAGTACCTGTCCCAGCCCATCTGAGTACCCGAGTACCTGTCCCAGCCCATCTGAGTACCCAAGTACCTGTCCCAGCCCATCTGAGTACCCGAGTATCTGTCACAGTTCACCTGAGTACCTGAGTACCTGTCACAGTTCATTTGAGTACCTGAGTACCTGTCACAGTTCATCTGAGTACCCGAATACCTGTCACAGTCCATCGGAGTACCCAAGTACCTGTCACCATCCCGTCGGAGTACCGGAGTACCTGTCACCAGACCGTCGGAGCACCGGAATACCTGTCACCAACCCGTCGGAGTAACGGAGTACCTGTCACCAGCCCGTCGGAGTAACGGAGTACCTGTCAACAGCCCGTCGGAGTACCCGAGCACCTATTTGCAGACCATGCCTCATAGAATACACGTTGAGGTGTTTCCTTTCCAAAATGGGGTCATTTTGGGGGTAATTCCACTGTCCTGGTTCTCCAGGACCTTCAAAAGTGTGATAGGTAGGAACGAAATTAGATGTGTAATTTATGCTCCTAGAACGCCTGAAGGTACTACTTCAATGTTGGACCTCTGTATATGGCCAGGCTGTGTAAAAGTCTCACACATGTGGTAACGCAATACTCAGGAGGAGTAGCAGAATGTGTTCTGGGGTGTAATTTTTGCTATATACATGCTATGTGTTATAAATATCTTATAAATGGACAACTTTGTGTAAAAAGAAAAAAAAAAAGATTTTAATTTTCTTTCCATGTTTTCTGAAGACGTGTGTAAAAAAATTAACCCTTCAAAAGACTTATAATGCTTCATTGAATATACTTTGGGGTGTTTGTTTTCCAAAATGGGGTCATTTTGTGGGTAATTCCATTGTCCTGGTGCTCCAGGGCCTTCACAAATGTAATAGGTCATTAGGAAATTAGAGGTGTCATTTATGCTCCTAGAACGCCTGACGGCGCTCCCTGCATGTTGAGCCTTTGTATGTGGCCAGGTTGTGTAAAAGTCACACACATGTGGTATCGTCATACTCAGAAAGAGTAGCAGAATGTATTTTGGGGTTTCATTTTTGCTATGTATATGCTTTGAGTTAGAAATATCTTATAAACTGAACACTTTGTGTAAAAAAAAAATATGTTTTCATTTTCTTTTCACATATTCCGTAGAAGTGTGGAAAAAAATGAACTGTTCAAAAGACTCATTATGCCTCATAGAATAGACGTTGGGGTGTTTGCTTTCCAAAATGGGGTCATTTTGTGGGTAATTCTACTGTCCCGGTGCTCTAGGGCCTTCACAAATGTAATAGGTCGTTAGGAAATTAGAGGTGTCATTTATGCTCCTAGAACCCCTGACGGTGCTCCCTGCATTTTGGACCTCTCTGTGTGGCCAGCCTGTGTAAAAGTCCCACACATGTGGTATCCCCATACTCGGGAAGAGTTGCAGAATGTATTTTGGGGTGTAATTGGAAGTATGCATATGCTGTGTATGAGAAATAACTTGTTATTATGACAAATTTGTAAAAAAACAAAAACAAAAAAAAATTCTTCTTTTTCCCAAGAATTGTGGGAAAAAATTACAACTTAAAAAAACTCACCATGCCTCTTACTAAATACCTTGGACTGTCTATATTCCAAAAAGGGGTAATTTGGGGGTATTTGTACTTTCCTGACATTTCAGAGCCTCAAGAAATGAGATAGGCCGTCGGTGCATCAGGTGTGATCAGATGTGATCAATTTTCAATGATTTGCACCATAGCTTGTAGACTCTATAACTTTCAAAGAGACTAAATAATATCCACTAATTTGGGTTATTTTTACCAAAGAGATGTAGTAGTATAAATGTTGGCCCAAATTTATGAACAAAAATGACTTATTTGCAAAATGTTATCATAGAAACTAAAAAAAAGTGTTTTTTTTTCAAAATTTTCGCTCTTTTTTCACTTATGTCGCAAAAAATAAAAAACCCAGTGGTGATTAAATACCACCAAAAGAAAGCTCTATTGGTATGAAAAAAAAATGATAAAAATGTTGTTTGGGTACAGTGTTGCATGACTGAGTAATTGGCATTCAAAGTGTGAGAGCGCCGAAAGCTAAAAATTGATCTGGGAAGGAAGGGTGTATAAATGCTCTGTATTGAAGTGGTTAAAGTGGTTTATTTTATTTTTTTCCTGAAACTTCCCTCTTAAATTGGGGTGCATGTTATACGCTGGCTCATGTTATACGTCGATAAATACGGTAATAAATATGCTTATCTGTACCGATAACACAGAGTCTTTCTGCTCTCAGGTGCCTCCTTTCTCCTTTCCTCTGCCTGGCTGACCGTTCCAGTGGGTGGGGCCAAACACTGCTGCTGATGTCCGCCGGGGAGTAGAGGAGAGAGACAGCTGAGGAGTCACATGATTGCAGGGAGCCCCTGTGTTATCAGTACAGATAAACATATTTATTATATAACACAGACACAGGGGAACTTATTGTTATAATACAGAGGGGATGAGAGCTTTTAATATTAAATATGAAAGCAGCAGAAGCAGAGGGGTGGGCGCTGACATGAACAGGCAGGGAGGGGGAAAGAATGGACAAGAGGACACAGGAGACAGAGAGCAGAGCTGCGGATGATGGAGGCACGTAAACTGACCACGGTGTCAGGGCTCAGTAGCCATGAAAAAAATGGGGTCAGTTTAAAGAGCGGAGGGTATAGCCAGGCAGGATTAGCCAGGTTTTTTAGGTGTTACAGTGGTCCAAATTACACAGCACAAGCACTGTGCTGTATACCATGCTTTAAGTGAACAGGATCTGTTTTTTTTTTCTTTTTTTGGGTTAACAAACGTTTTAAATAAAATGGGCAATTTGATGTTTTTTTTTGTTTTTTTTTCATATCAGCAGTTAGTTGAAGTGGGGTGAGAGGGAGGGATAGTAGGAGGGGTTGTTAATAATAGTTGTATTTTAAATGAAACAAACAAAAAAAAGGTTTGTTTATGTTTATGGACAACTAAGTAGAAGTTTTAGCCATTATCCAAAATTATTAAAAATTAGAATTATATAATATTGAATAATAAATTCTGATGCACAGCTGGCATTCCTCTGAGTGATCCAATGGAGGAAAAAAGATAGGTAGATCTTAAATAACGAATTTCTCCTCAGGTACAATATATAAACATATGGCAGCCATTTACATAAGCACAAAGAGAAAGAAAACTCTTGCCATATACTCATATGGTAAGCCATTTGAAATAAAAATATTAATTACTTCGTTCTCGCTTTTCTGTTCACTAATAATATTCAGAAAATTGTTCGGTTGCTCTCACCTTTCATACTCACATCTGTTTGTCTGAAGTTTCCATTGTTTGGCCATGGCTGGCTTTTATTATCTTGTCTATTGTTATGAGATGCCATTAGAATTTCAAAAATGTCACAAACAGTGACAATGAGGATTGAATAGTCTGTTTTATGTCAAAACACTTTTAAACTAGAAAATTCTAAGTAGTATAATTAGCTGTCTTCGATGCAATGCCCATGTGTTTGGCCATTGCTGCACTTTGTTTTCAACCTCTCTATTGTTTTTTTTTCACGTTATAATAGTAGTGTAATAAAAAGTAACATAACATGTTCTGACACATTGATTATGAACGTTAGAAGATATTGACAAGTTGTCTTCTTCTTTGAAATAATTGTTTTGCCATCACTAATGCATTTTCATCTCCAAAATGATAACTCTACAAACAAAACGTAACACATCGGAAAAACTAAAATATATAAAAAGCTGGATTTGTAAGGATTTAAAAGGCTGGAGAAACAAGGATAAGGTGCACTGATAGGCTCAATATAAATAGGCAATTTAACTTTTAACCACCTGCCTACTGGGAACTTTTACCCGCTTTCTACCCATGCCAATTTTCAGCTTTCAGCACTTTGAATGACAATTGCACGGTCATGCAACACTGTACTCAAACATAATGTGTATCATTTGTTTCACACAAATAGAGCTTTCTTTTGCTGAAATATAATCACCACTGTTTTTTTTATTTTGTGCTAAATAAACAAATAAAGACTGAAAAAGTTAAAAAAGGAAGTTTTCACTGATAGGCTGCACTGATGAGGTGGTACTGATGAAGCAGCACTGATGGGCATTGATGGGCACTAATGAGGAGGCACTGGTGGGCACTGATGAGGCTGCACTGATAGGTGGCACTGTTGGGCACTGATAGACACAGATATGTGGCACTGGTAGGCAGCTCTGATTGGCAGCACTGATGGGCACTTATTGGCAGCATTGGTGGGCACTGTTGGGACTGCACTAATAATCAGTGTCCTAATTATCAGGAGCCAGTTATCATCTCTCTTCTTTTCTCCTCATGCTGTCAGCATGAGGAAAGGAGTGCCGCTAACCAGCTTCTGTAGAGATCCGTGATCAGCTGTGATTCGCCACAACTGATCACATGGTAAACAGCCGCTGGATCGCTTGGTAAAGAGCCAATCACTGTGATCACAGAGCGCTCTGCCCTCGCCCACAATGGGCGCAATCCCAGGAAGCCATCATATGACGGCCTCCTAGAACTAGCCAACCACTCTGTAGCTATCATTAGGCTATAGTATGGTTGGCAAGTGGTTAAAGAGAGCCTAGTACTGTGGTAGAAGTGCCCCCAAAAAACATAGGCAGAGGGCTAGTGACCAGTATTTCCTGTAGGCTCCCTGCAGCTGGTCATTTCCCCATTAATGACTTACCATTTATAGTTCTGTACTACGTGGCAAAGGATTTCCAGAGCACCATATGTTAGCTAAAGAGAAAGCACAGCAGAAGTTAAAGTTGTACTAAGAGCTATGGTAAATGTAATTTGCTGCAACTTGAATTAAGTGGCTGCATTACATTTTTTTAGGTTTATTTTCCTTTATTTTCACCTGGTGATCTGACCAGTAACACACTTCCTGTCTTCGAGTGTCTCCAATCTGGAGAGAAGCGCAACAGTGGCACTTTGGGACAACAGCATTGTCAATCTGGTGTGAGATGGACTTGACTTACAAATTAAAGCCAAACTCTAGCTAACACTTTTAAAGTAGTTAGTTTTTTTTTCCTTTTTAGATAAAGGTTTTACATAAATAAATTAAAGCTGACCATTGTAAGAACCCACTTTCAGTGTCATGTGATTTGTCTCCTGTCTGGATCAGCATGTGAAAACAAAAAAATGAAAAGGAAACGTATGCAGCCATCATATCTAAGAACTTGTAAGCTACAACATATTTTGTTTTTGTTTTGAGGTTTAATACCACATTAAAGTGGTATTACATCCAATTCTTAGATGTGATGGCTGCATTTGTTTTCCCTTTAGACTTTCTTTATTTTATATTTACCAGGTGATCCTGCCAGTAAGTCAACTGAACAAACTGTCAGATGTACTAATCAGAGAGTTTAGGCCAGTGATGGCGAACCTTGGCACCCCAGATGTTTTGGAACTACATTTCCCATGATGCTCCACTACACTGCATAGTGCATAAGCACCATGGGAAATGTAGTTCCAAAACATCTGGGGTGCCAAGGTTCGCCATCACTTGTTTAGGCAAACCATTTACCACTGACAGGGGTGCTTACAATGATCAGGTAAAAGAAAAGAAACTGTTCCCTCCCTCCCTGCAGTCTTCTGGGAGATGTCAAAGGTCCCAGAAGATTGCCAGGCCATTCAGCAAGCACAGCGTGACTCGCGTACTGTGCATCCGGCTGTGAAGCTGCACACAGTTGAAGTGTCAGCAGCAGGGAGAGAAGAGGGAGAGAAGCGATGGTTAAGGTGACCACATCGCTGGACTATGGGACAGGTGAATGTGTGTGTTTATTAAACGTCAGCAGCTACACTTTTTGGATCTGCTGACTTTTAATAAACCTATAAACAACTGGCACTCCTTTTTAAGCTTCAATTTGTTAGCAACAAAAAAATAGAAAGCAGAACTAAAAAATAAATAAGTGAGACAAAAAAGCCCTAAAAAGTGCTATAAACAAGCCTAAAATTATAATAATTTGAATATCTGTGCAAGCAAACAGGCAAAGTGCCACAAAGTGCCTCAACTCTATATGTGTGTTGAAAGATGGTTGGCTAAATAGAGAGCAAGTTAGAACACAGTGCTGATATGCTGGATCTGGCAACGTTGTCTGCCTCCCACCAGCAGGGGTAGCAGACAAACCAAAGGAGTTCAGTAGACAGTTAGACACATTGGACTGTGGGAGTTGGAGTCTGAAATGGGAACTATGCTGTGGGATCCTATGGACCATTGCACTACTGTATAAAAAAAGAATATTTTATGTTGGGACTTTAAATGAAGCATAGCTGCACAGTGGGTATGCAAGGACATGTCTGAAATTGATTGGTTTAGTTATAAGATTCAGAAAGTTTGAATTAATAACATCATAAACAGTAAGTATCAATAGGTTATATTTACATATAGGTATATATACAAGCGCATATTGCAACATAATTTACAATAGTAATCAACATCTTGATGAAATCCATAATTGTAAAAAGTCTTCCATTAATTACAGCATATGACATTGTAGATAAAATAAGGGGAGGGGAAATTTCAGACAGATGCTTGCAGATCGTAGCATAAAAGCGCTCTACGCAATTCGTGGAATTCATCCACTCATCAGGAGCAATTCCGGGGGTTAAAATTATCTACAAAGAGATAAATAAACGCATGAGGATCAAACAGGAAAAGCATAAAAGGGCAGAGGAACAGAGGGGGGGAGAAACTCAGCTCCCCCAAACACTCTTACCTACAATGAGAATGTAACTTAATGAGATAAAACCATTAGCAAATAAGGACGCTATGAGGACAAGTCTTCTCCGGAGCTGAGGCAGAAATCTCAAGGACCATAGGGCACCACAGTTAATCGAGGGTGACGAGCTCTAAAGCACTGTAATCCCAGAGTGACCATGTGGAGAAATTCCAAAGGACCTCTGTAGAGGAGTGAATTAATTAGGTATGAGGATTGTCTATACATAAATGGGTTAATCGAAATTAACAGTGCAGGAGGTGATAGAATCGCTGAATAAAGTAAATAAAGTGAGGGGAGGCATACCGCCCAACCCGATAGATTGAGTACACTGGGGGTGAACAATAGATTAGTGTGTACAGTGAAACCAAATAAACAAGGACGAAAATTAAAATATACCAAACAGCCCATAAATGCCAATAAATATAGCAAATAAGTGTCAAACAGAGTGCAAAGAAGTTGTGAAGGAAACAACTCAAACTGCATGTATCAACTGGTGGTGCGATATGGCCCCAAAGACCACCTACGTCACGCTGCAAAACCTAAGGAGGAGGCGGTGTCGGCGTTCCAACAGCTACCAGCGTTCGGCGACCGACAGTCGCATTTACCCCAGATTTATAGCAGATGGATACTCGCCAAGCCAAGCCTTTTCCCCTCCCCCTCTCTGTTTTTCTAATGACACTAGGGATGGAAGCATAATCCTGCGGTAGCATGAAATTACTATCCTCATTATTCATGATTGCATTTGGACTGGGTCAGCACCCTGGGTTTTCATTTTTATATATCGCATATATTATATAGTTTTTGCTACGTTTTGGTTGCTAATGTTCAGTTCTATTTCCGGAGCTGTGATGTGCCCAGGGCCCCTTCCTCTTCTCTCCAACTCTATGGTCGTAGGGTTGTGGGCGGGTCCCTCATCGCATCAACGCCACGCCCCGCACGCTGTGCGCCTGACGTCATTTGGCGCCGGGCGGCTGGCTTGGCGAGTATCCATCTGCTATAAATCTGGGGTAAATGCGACTGTCGGCCGCTGAACGCTGGTAGCTGTTGGAACGCCGACACCGCCTCCTCCTTAGGTTTTGCAGCGTGACGTAGGTGGTCTTTGGGGCCATATCGCACCCCCAGTTGATACACGCAGTTTGAGTTGTTTCCTTCACAACTTCTTTGCACTCTGTTTGACACTTATTTGCTATATTTATTGGCATTTATGGGCTGTTTGGTATATTTTAATTTTCGTCCTTGTTTATTTGGTTTCACTGTACACACTAATCTATTGTTCACCCCCAGTGTACTCAATCTATCGGGTTGGGCGATATGCCTCCCCTCACTTTATTTACTTTATTCAGCGATTCTATCACCTCCTGCACTGTTAATTTCGATTAACCCATTTATGTATAGACAATCCTCATACCTAATTAATTCACTCCTCTACAGAGGTCCTTTGGAATTTCTCCACATGGTCACTCTGGGATTACAGTGCTTTAGAGCTCGTCACCCTCGATTAACTGTGGTGCCCTATGGTCCTTGAGATTTCTGCCTCAGCTCCAGAGAAGACTTGTCCTCATAGCGTCCTTATTTGCTAATGGTTTTATCTCATTAAGTTACATTCTCATTGTAGGTAAGAGTGTTTGGGGGAGCTGAGTTTCTCCCCCCCTCTGTTCCTCTGCCCTTTTATGCTTTTCCTGTTTGATCCACATGCGTTTATTTATCTCTTTGTAGATAATTTTAACCCCCGGAATTGCTCCTGATGAGTGGATGAATTCCACGAAACGCGTAGAGCGCTTTTATGCTACGATCTGCAAGCATCTGTCTGAAATTTCCCCTCCCCTTATTTTATCTACAATGTCATATGCTTCAATTAATGGAAGACTATTCTTGTTCTTTTTACAATTATGGATTTCATCAAGATGTTGATTACTATTGTAAATTATGTTGCAATATGCGCTTGTATATATACCTATATGTAAATATAACCTATTGATACTTACTGTTTATGATGTTATTAATTCAAACTTTCTGAATCTTATAACTAAACCAATCAATTTCAGACATGTCCTTGCATACCCACTGTGCAGCTATGCTTCATTTAAAGTCCCAACATAAAATATTCTTTTTTTATATTGAACCAGGGATGGAGGTAGTTGAATTGTTATATTCAATGCCTCATTTAAAGTCCCAACTTTTCCCCTCCCCCTCTCTGTTTTTCTAATGACACTAGGGATGGAAGCATAATCCTGCGGTAGCATATAATTACTATCCTCATTATTCCTGATTGCATTTGGACCGGGTCAGCACCTTGGGTTTTCATTTTTATATATCGCATATATTATATAGTTTTTGCTACGTTTTGGTTGCTAATGTTCAGTTCTATTTCCGGAGCTGTGATGTGCCCAGGGCCCCTTCCTCTTCTCTCCACCTCTATGGTCGTAGGGTTGTGGGCGGGTCCCTCATCGCATCAACGCCACGCCCCGCACGCCGTGCGCCTGACGTCATTTGGCGCCGGGCGGCTGGCTTGGCAAGTATCCATCTGCTATAAATCTGGGGTAAATGCGACTGTCGGCCGCCGAACGCTGGTAGCTGTTGGAATGCCGACACCGCCTCTTCCTTAGGTTTTGCAGCGTGACGTAGGTGGTCTTTGGGGCCATATCGCACCACCAGTTGATACACGCAGTTTGAGTTGTTTCCTTCACAACTTCTTTGCACTCTGTTTGACACTTATTTGCTATATTTATTGGCATTTATGGGCTGTTTGGTATATTTTAATTTTCGTCCTTGTTTATTTGGTTTCACTGTACACACTAATCTATTGTTCACCCCCAGTGTACTCAATCTATCGGGTTGGGCGATATGCCTCCCCTCACTTTATTTACTTTATTCAGCGATTCTATCACCTCCTGCACTGTTAATTTCGATTAACCCATTTATGTATAGACAATCCTCATACCTAATTAATTCACTCCTCTACAGAGGTCCTTTGGAATTTCTCCACATGGTCACTCTGGGATTACAGTGCTTTAGAGCTCGTCACCCTCGATTAACTGTGGTGCCCTATGGTCCTTGAGATTTCTGCCTCAGCTCCGGAGAAGACTTGTCCTCATAGCGTCCTTATTTGCTAATGGTTTTATCTCATTAAGTTACATTCTCATTGTAGGTAAGAGTGTTTGGGGGAGCTGAGTTTCTCCCCCCCTCTGTTCCTCTGCCCTTTTATGCTTTTCCTGTTTGATCCTCATGCGTTTATTTATCTCTTTGTAGATAATTTTAACCCCCGGAATTGCTCCTGATGAGTGGATGAATTCCACGAAACGCGTAGAGCGCTTTTATGCTACGATCTGCAAGCATCTGTCTGAAATTTCCCCTCCCCTTATTTTATCTACAATGTCATATGCTTCAATTAATGGCAGACTATTCTTGTTCTTTTTACAATTATGGATTTCATCAAGATGTTGATTACTATTGTAAATTATGTTGCAATATGCGCTTGTATATATACCTATATGTAAATATAACCTATTGATACTTACTGTTTATGATGTTATTAATTCAAACTTTCTGAATCTTATAACTAAACCAATCAATTTCAGACATGTCCTTGCATACCCACTGTGCAGCTATGCTTCATTTAAAGTCCCAACATAAAATATTCTTTTTTTATATTGAACCAGGGATGGAGGTAGTTGAATTGTTATATTCAATGCCTCATTTAAAGTCCCAACTTTTCCCCTCCCCCTCTCTGTTTTTCTAATTGCACTACTGTACACACAAGGAGACACTGATGCCCTGTACACACGACCCGTTTACCCGTCGGAATAAACTCTGAAGGTTTTTCCGACGGAATTTCGCTGAAACTGTCTTGCATACACACGATCACACCAATGTCCCATCGTCAAGAACACGGTGACGTACAGCACATATGACGGGACTAGAAAAAGGAAGTTCAATAGCCAGTAGCCAATAGCTTCAATCTCGTACTTGCTTCCCGATAGGAATTGGTTCCGTCTGAAATATTTAGAACATGTTCTATTTCTAGGACCGTCAGAATTTTGAAAAAAAAAAGTCTGATGAGGCATACACACAATCGGAATATAGGATGAAAAGCATCCATCTGACTTTTTCTGTCAGACATTCCGCTCGTGTGTAGGTGGCATGTGAGGAAGGAGAAAAGCCTGTATTTCCCAGATTGCAAACCAAGGAGCTTCCTCTTTTGTTGCATGGAGAACAGAGAGAGCACACCTGCTTTTTCTGGGTGTGAACTAGAGATCAGGGTGTCCTGTGGGTTGGGGACCAGTGAGAGGCAATTAGAAGTGTGCAGAGGCTGAGGACTGAGCTATTAGCTGAACACAGATCTTTGCATACTGGAAGTGTATGGGGTGTTGGGTTGAGTGGACCTACCTAGTGCGGGGACTGTATTTATGTACACTGCCATAAAGAGACTGGGCCCCATCATTAGCCGGCTGAAGAAATTAGGGCAAAGGACTGTTTTGTTAGATAGCTGCTGTATTTGGACTTCATTTGCTGCCATAAGTAAGGGGAGACTTCTACCATAACGCAGTATAGTTATGGTATTTCCAGAGTGCACTCTAACAGCATAGTAGCTGGCAGGAAAGGGGGAGAATTCCTCCATTCACATTGGTTGCTGGCTGAATGAAAAATCGACCTTTCTACGGCTAGCTTTAGACTGTCTGTGAATGGTTTATTCTCCTCTGTAAAGTCCCTTGCCAGTTCTTTATAAATTAGTAAAATAGATATATTCACTTTCAAAATTATTTATGTAAATCCCTTTAATTTTATATGCTCAAAATGCCCTACACACCAGCTATAACTGTACACATAATGGCTTCTGCCCAATAATAACTTACAATCAAGGTTACACAAATGAACAACTCTGGACTGGTTCTTACCTGGGATCTTCCAAATACAGGTATATCCTTATTCATAACAAATAGTAGCCATAAAAATAGCCAAGAAAAACCTAAATGGGGAAGGGAAAGAGATGGCTGATACATTTCACACTATATTAGTGCTTCCTCATATCTCCAAGCAGAGTCTTGTGTTTTGTGCCTCCTCGGAGCAGCAGGTTTGTGTTAATTATAATCAAGGTTAGTCTGCACTATTCAGACACCTTGGAGGATTCTGTAGATGAAAATGTTCAGATCTTTATTTTACCTTGTGTTTTACATCCTTTAACATGACTTGTGTTACTTTGGGAATTAGGGAATTGAAAATAAAATACTGAGAATTATCCAGGACACAGCAAGAAAACAATCAATTGCACACTGTGAACTCCTTCCAGGAGAAGCCTTCAGGCGCAACTGTTCAGTGTACCACAAGTACTGCAGCCTAATCATGTACTATATTTATTCCTTGCCCTTATCTTGTCTGATTGCAGCTTCAAATCAGAGGTAATGCCCTTTATTTGTGTTCTATTTATTTAAAGTCGAATTCTTTAATTAAGTTTGCTGTTTAAAGTTACATCTTGCTGAGAATCATGGAATGTACAATATTCTGGGTATAAGTCCATAGTGCAACTCATAGGACAGGCATCTAGGATGAGAGGCTAAACATTTCTAATGCATGGGAATCAAAAGTTTGCATGCTTGACTACTTTAAAATGAAACTATTGTATGATAGTATCTATTCCGTAAGAAATATTTAAATATTGGTAATCCTAATTGGTATTTTTTTTTTCATTTTGGATAGAGTGAATCTTGGTTTATACTGCTGTGACATGGCATCCAACTTGTGAGACCCCAAGTTGCATGACATGTCAAATTCAATGTTTCCCTATGAGAGCTGTCTTAACTGATACTACAGTCACTCTGATTTTAGAAAAGGTTCCTGCACTATTTTGGTCTGACTTGGGTGTGATTTCAGCCCCTGTACAAGCTCCGAAATAGAATCCAAGTCAGAAGGAAGTTGTATGACTTTGCCGTCGCAGCAGTGTGCACCGAGCCTAAGAAAGGTTATCAGATTTTTCGCCATCTGTGTCCCATTGAGGAAATTTCTCTCCACTCCCTGTCCCATAACCAAAGAGAAAGTGAGAGGAAATCCCTGCAAAGGGAGGAAACCTTGATGTGTCACCAGGATCACCAGAACTAGTGTCCCCTTTAGAAGATTGGGTTGTTCTTATATTAACCCAGCTTTTGGGATTTTCTTTTATTTTCACTTTTGATGATAAGCAGGACAGATAGAGTCCAATCACACAGGGGCAACTTTGGATCCGACTTGAAGTCCTCCCAAGTTGCCTCAAGTCGCGAGACATGATAAAATCAATGTAAGTGAATGAGAGCAGTCTTAATGTACACTACTGAAGTCGCTACGATTTGAGAAAAGGTTCCTGTACTACTTCAATCCGACTTCTAGGCTACTTGTACCCATTGATTTCAATGGAAGTTGCCTCCAAGTCGGATCCCCTGTCTTAACTAAAGCAACTTTCCAGGAGGTAAAAATAGTTTTCTAGGCAAACCCCTCCCTCCCACAGAGCTGATTATTATGTGATTGGCCACTGGCAAAGTCCCCTGTCCTGGAGGCAACTTCAAGTTGCCTTGTAAGCAACAAGTTGCCTTGTAAGTTGCCTCAAGTCGTGCTGTGATTCACACTCAAGTCGTGTCCAAATTGCCTCCCAAAGTCTCCCTGGAAGCCGTGTTGCCCCTGTGTGACTGGACCGATAAAGAGGGTGACTCTCCCTAATAGGGGCACAGGCAGCAATAAAAGCTGAGGTTTTTCTAATCCCTCTCCACTCTACCCAAAACAAAAAAAGTTTTGCCTTTAGTCACACGTTAATATTTTAACTCTTCTATGAATTATTATTAGACTTCAGCTTTGCAAAGCATTCTTTCCCATTACACATATTTTTTCTGTGTTGTATTGAATTGCATCACATTACTTTTGTTTTGTAGAATGTTGATGTCTAGTGGCAATTAAGAGCCACTGCAACTTGTTTAAGTATGTGATTTGGTATTTTCCTCTGTCCTCCTCTCCTGTTTAGTGCTATTTAGTTTAGTCCTAGCTAGACCCTCTCTGTTAATTCTATATTCTATGTTCACTCAGTCAGTGCTGCTAGTACATCACAGAGACAAGGCTTAATCTTATTACACTTCAAAGGACTGGAAAAACTTCTTCTGTACTGCAATTAGCTGAAGTAAAATTGCATTGGATTCAACTTATGCATCTTATTAAAGAGTTAAGCTGCCTGTGGATGGTGCCAGGTCAGCAGGTGGCCATATTGTCCAGACAGACAGGAGGTATAAGTTGGTATTTGAAAAAGAACACACAGAGTAGCTTGAGATAAGGAACTTTTCACAACCCTGCAGGTGAATAGAGAGTAAAAACAAATCCAAAACATAAGTTTAGTACCTATTATAAAAAGCCTTAATAAATAGATAGCGATGTGGAATTGTATTTGTTTTGTATACCTCGTATTGGGATTTTCAAGGCAATTTAAACAGAACTAATTATTGTTCACACAAATGCCTTTCATTGTTTTTTGTACATATGTTTATATACAGTACCCATATTGATGTTCTCATGTACTGGTCCAAGTGCTCTCCTAGATTCAGATCCCCCAGATCTATGTGTTCTCGTGTACATACCTGAAACAGACAGGCCTCTACAATCCTGTTTGGGAGCCTACCTTTCTCTCCAAAATGTACTGAGGGCAATGGAAGATTTTTCCGTACTCCTACACTGGAGATACTCTGTGTCGGCGACTTTTTGTCCCCAATATGACCGTTATACCCATGTCTGGATTTTGTCATCTCAGGGACAGGATATGATGCGGCAACACGTGACGTCACCACAATGCGCATGCGCAATATAGAGGGACGCCAGGGATTGCTGTTGGATTATTCATGATACTTATTTCCCTTTTTTTGCCTGTTTTTTCTTCTCTACTCCCCATCCATAAATCTTTTTTGGTGCTCAAGCTTTGAATATTTATCCAGCAGTCCTTGTATTAGATGAAGAATAAGCCATATAAGATGTGGGAGTTTATTTTGGAGAGCACTCTAGCCGAGGTTGGAATGTAATGTAAGTGTAACATGCATTTATTGTCATTAAAACTTTATGCATAAATTCAAGAAGCATTGATGCTAAAATACAATTACTATGTATTTCAGAAGTGGTAATTCCCTGAAGAAGAATCTGTTTATGCTTACACTTTGAAACGCGTTGGACATCACCTACTGGAAAACATCTCTATTTGATGGCGGAACAACAAGTAGCTGGGGAATACCACTTCAACATGCTCTGATACTTTCATAAATGTAGCAATACTATACAATGTGATGAAATACTTTGCAAAGATGGTTTACTTTTTTTAACAACATCTTATTAAAATTCTTTTTAATTAACAATGAAGGACATTTGTGTAAACAATAATTCATTCTGTTTAACCACTTGCCAACCGCTGCACGCTGATATACGTCAACACAATGGCAGCGGTGGGCAAATGGGTGTACCTGTACGTCCCCTTTAATTGGCGGGGCTAGTGGGTGTGCGCTCCCTCGCTGCGTACAGTGTGACCGTGCCCGTGGTTCCCGCGGACTCCATGTCTGCCTGTGTCCAGCGTTCAGGCCACTAAGCCACAGAACGGGGAGATGCCTATGTAAACAAGGCATTTCCCCATTCTGCCTAGTGACATGACAGGGATCTACTTCTTCCTGTCATCAGGAGCAGTGATCGCTCTCATGTCAGTGGTAGCCCATCCCCCACAGTTAGAATCACTCTCTAATACACACGTAACCCCTTGATCGCCCCCTAGTGTTTAACCCCCTTCCCTGTCAGTGTCATTTACACAGTAATCAGTGCATTTTTATAGCAGTGATCACTGTATAAATGAAAATGGTCTCAAAATAGTGTGAAAAGTGTCCGATGTGTCCACCATAATGTCGCAGTCATGATAAAAATCGCATATAGCCACCATTACTAATAAAAAATAATAATAATACAATGCCATAAATGTATCCCCTATTTTGTAGACACTACTAAATCAATCAATATACACTTATTTTATGTAGATATGTAGAATACATATCGGCCTAAACTGAGGGGAAAAAAACATTTTTTTTATATGTTTTTTGGGTATATTTATTATAGCAAAAAGTAAAAAATATTGCCTTTGTTTCAAAATTGTCACTCTTTTTTTGTTTATAGCGCAAAAAATAAACACTGCAGAGGTGATCAAATACCACCAAAAGAAAGCTCTATTTGTGGAAAAAAAAGGACGTCAATTTTGTTTTGGTGTAACGTCGCACGGCTGTGCAATTGTCAGTTAAAGCGACGCAATGCTGAATCGCAAAAAGTGCTCTGGTCAGGAAGGGGGGTAAAATTTTTCGGGGCTGAAGCAGTTAAATTGCCTTTAAAATCCCAACACGAGGTTTACAAAATAAATACATTCAAAGTGATGATGGAAATCACACACTCAATCACACAAGTCTCTTTTTGGGATGTGAAATTGTTGTCCACAGCCAACACTGATGTTAATGTATAATGCATACATTGTAGGCTACACAGCAAAAGCAGAATCCCAGTGTGAATACTAATGAACTCATTTTCTCCACATATTTTGAAGTGATTCCTCATTGTTTAATGTAATGTGTATTATGGGCTATGCTCCATGCTGTCAATATTCTTTGTAGTAAGAACACAGTCTAAGTAACCTTAGAGAGACCAGATGTCTGTAAATACCAATTATCGAGAATTGCAATAAGATCAAGCCATTGCTCTAATGTAAAAATGGTCCCAGGGTCTTCCAGTTTGTTAGAACACTTTTAATGTACACAGAGACTAGAAAATCGTGATTTAAGAAAGCTTCCTTTAATCAATAAACAAGACTGATACACAATATTCCCTTCACTGTTGTAATAAAGATGCCTAATGGGTCAGCACTTATACCTTGCAAGCACTGGGGTCCTTGGTTCCCACCAAGATGCTATGGACAGGACACAACATATATGGAGATTGCACGTTCTCCCTGTGCTTATGTATGTTTTCTGAGGGTACTTTGGTTTCCCCCTAAACTCCAAACTCATGCTGGTAGGTTAACTGGCTGCTAATCTGACTCTAGCATGTGTGTATGTGAGATAAGGACCTTAAATGGTAAGCTCCTCCATGGCAGGGACTGATGTGAATATATAGTATGTAAAGAGCTATGTAAATTGATGGTGCTTTACCGTATAAAATACCTGTCAGGCCGTGTACACACGGGCGGATTGTCTGTCCAACTTAGTCCGCTGAACCGTGTTTCAGTGGACAATCCGCTCGTGTGTGGGCTTCAGCGGACTTTTTCAGCAGACAGTCTGACGAACAAAGTCTTACGGAATTTCCGTAAGACAGTCCGTTCAAACTTGGTTTTGTCCGTCCAAACTTGGTTTTGTCCGTCCAAACTTGGTTTCAGCGGACAGTCCGCTCGTGTGTAGGCAAGTTGGACGGACTAAGTATGGCGCATGCTCAGAAAGGATTTACACGGCCGAAGGTTGCATTGCAGTGTATAGGACGTCGTTTTTCTAGTCCCATCGTACGTGCTGTACACGTCATCGCGCACGCTTTCAGCGGACTGTCTGCTCATCGTGTGTGGTCAAGTCCGTTCATGCAAATTTTGAACGGACTGTCTGTCGGATTGTCTGACGAACTTAGTTGGGCAGACAATCCGCCCGTGTGTACGCGGCCTAATAGTAAAACCACAAGGTAGTCCTCAAATAATATAACAATAAGCACATATTTAAACCATTAAGACGTGGCACCATATCTGTATCACTACATACCGCAAACTGAATGGTATGTGCTTCCTTAGTTGATGCTCCCTAATACAGTGGATATAGAAAAGAATGACCTCCCTTTCAAATATTTGTGTGATGTTGCTTTGCAGCCTAAAATTAAGACAGACAGAGTTTTTCTTTTATCCAGCTATATTTACTCAGTGCAACCTATAACATCCAAGTGCAAGATATAACACCAAAATGTCAGAATAAACAATAAAAAAAATAAAAAACAGAATTACTAAATTGGAAAAAGGATCACCCCCTGGTGTCAGTCTTTTGTTGAATCACCTTTTTTGCTTTAATTATAGCCTTTAGTCTGTTGGAATATGTCTACTAACATTGCACATCTTGAGTTTGTAATATATGCCCACTCTTCTTTGCAGAACTGCTGAAGTTTAGTTAAATTTGATGGTGACCGTTTGTGGACTGCAGTCTTCAAGTCATTCCACATATTTTCAATGGGGATTGATGGCGACCGTTTGTGGACTGCAGTCTTCAAGTCATTCCACATATTTTCAATGGGGATTGATGGCGACCGTTTGTGGACTGCAGTCTTCAAGTCATTCCACATATTTTCAATGGGGATTGATGGCGACCGTTTGTGGACTGCAGTCTTCAAGTCATTCCACAGATTTTCAATGGAGTACACACGGTACTAGGTACATCTGACTAGGCCATGCAAGGACATTCACCTTTTTCTTCTTCAACCACTGTGTGGTATTTTTTTGCTGTGTGCTTTGGGTTATTTTCATATTGGAAGGTAAACCTTGTTCCCATTGACAAGTTTCTGGAAGAGGGCAGCAGATTTTCCTCAAGAATTATTTTGCTCCATCTATTTCTCCTTCTATCCTGACAAGTGATCCAATCCCTGCTGCAAAGAAACACCCTTATAACAGGATATTACCAACTCCATGCTTAAGGCCGCGTACACACGCGCGGACTGTTTGCCCAACCTTGTTCGTCAAACAGTTTCGTCAAACAGTCCGCTCAAAATTTGCATGAGCGGACTTGCCCACACACGAGCGGACTGTTTCAGCGAACTGTTTGCCAAACAGTTCGCTCAACTTTTGAAATGAACGGACTCGCCCACGTAAGGAGGAGGCAAATCCGCCCATTTCGAGCGCGTGTACAGGTAGGCGGGGCCCGCGAAGGAGACGTCGCGGGCTCCGCCGCCTGGAATGGGCTTAAAGGGGAACCCCAACGCCGAAAAAAATCGGCGTGGGGGTTCCCCCAAAGTCCACACCAGACCCTTGTCCGAGCACGCTACCCGGCCGGCCAGGAAAGGGGGGCGAGCGAGCGCGGCCCCCCCTCCTGAGCCGTACCAGGCCGCGTGCCCTCAACATGGGGGGGCCTTGGGGAAGGGGGGGCCGCGCGGCCCCCCCACCCCAAAGCACCTTGTCCCCATGTTGATGAGGACAAGGGCCTCTTCCCGACAACCCTGGCCGTTGGTTGTCGGGGTCTGCGGGCGGGGGGCTTATCGGAATCCGGGAGCCCCCTTTAAGAAGGGGGCCCCCGGATACCGGCCCCCCACCCTATGTGAATGAGTATGGGGTACAATGTACCCCTACCCATTCACCTGTGAAATAAAGTACAAAAAAAAACACAACACAGGGAAAAAATATTTTATTGCACAGCTCCGGGGGTCTTCCGTCTTTGGGGGTCTTCTCGCCGGACTCCTCCGCTATCTGTGTGTAGCTCTTTTACTAGCGGAGGAGTCCGGCTTTCTTCCTCCCCGCCGCCGGCCTCTTCTCCCGACTTCGGGGGTCTTGTCCCCCTCTTCGGTTCTTCTGCCGGGCCACCGCGCCTTCTTGTAGCTCTTTTGCAGGCGGTGGCCCGGTCTTCTGTCGCCGCTGCCTTCCGTTCTTCTGTCGCCGCCTTCGGTTCTTCTGCCGGGCCACCGCGCCTTCTTGTAGCTCTTTTACAGGCGGTGGCCCGGTCTTCTGTCGCCGCTGTCGTCGCCGCCGCCGCCTTCCGTTCTTGTTCTTCTTCTTGTTCTTCTTCTTCTTCTCCTGGAGATGTTTACTCGACGAGCTCTCCGGCCGGAATGCCAGAGCCGCGCTGTGCGGTCACTTATATAGTGACAATGGTGACCCCGCCCCCTTACGATGTCATAGTCCCCATGTGACATCAACCCATGTGACCAACCCATGTGACATATACCATGTGACACCGCCCCATTGTCACTATATAAGTGACCGCACAGCGCGGCTCTGGCATTCCGGCCGGAGAGCTCGTCGAGTCAACATCTCCAGGAGAAGAAGAAGAAGAACAAGAACAAGAACGGAAGGCGACGACAGCGGCGACAGAAGACCGGGCCACCGCCTGTAAAAGAGCTACAAGAAGGCGCGGTGGCCCGGCAGAAGAACCGAAGAGGGGGACAAGACCCCCGAAGTCGGGAGAAGAGGCCGGCGGCGGGGAGGAAGAAAGCCGGACTCCTCCGCTAGTAAAAGAGCTACACACAGATAGCGGAGGAGTCCGGCGAGAAGACCCCCGAAGACGGAAGACCCCCGGAGCTGTGCAATAAAATATTTTTTCCCTGTGTTGTGTTTTTTTTGTACTTTATTTCACAGGTGAATGGGTAGGGGTACATTGTACCCCATACTCATTCACATAGGGTGGGGGGCCGGTATCCGGGGGCCCCCTTCTTAAAGGGGGCTCCCGGATTCCGATAAGCCCCCCGCCCGCAGACCCCGACAACCAACGGCCAGGGTTGTCGGGAAGAGGCCCTTGTCCTCATCAACATGGGGACAAGGTGCTTTGGGGTGGGGGGGCCGCGCGGCCCCCCCTTCCCCAAGGCACCCCCCCATGTTGAGGGCACGCGGCCTGGTACGGCTCAGGAGGGGGGGCCGCGCTCGCTCGCCCCCCTTTCCTGGCCGGCCGGGTAGCGTGCTCGGACAAGGGTCTGGTGTGGACTTTGGGGGAACCCCCACGCCGATTTTTTTCGGCGTTGGGGTTCCCCTTTAAGCCCATTCCAGGCGGCGGAGCCCGCGACGTCTCCTTCGCGGGCCCCGCCTACCTGTACACGCGCTCGAAATGGGCGGACTTTCCGAGCGGGAACAGTTTGCTCATTTCGAAAGTAGCCTACACACGGGCGGACTGTTCGCTCAAACACAGTTTCAGCGGACAGTTTTTCGGAATTTCCGAAAGACTTTGTCCGTCCAACTGTCCGCTGAAACTGTCCGCTGAAAGCCCACACACGGGCGGACTGTCCGCCCAAACACTGTTCAGCGGACAAGGTTGGGCGAACAGTCCGCCCGTGTGTACGCGGCCTTACTGTTGGAATGCTGTTATTTGGATGGTGAGCTGTATTTGGATTTCTGCCAGACTGATTGTTTGGTGTTATGGGCAAAAAATTCAATTTCAGTCTCATTTGACCATAAAACTTTTTTCCATGTGGCCTCAGAATCTTCAAGGTGTGTTTTAGCAAAGCTCAGTCGTAACTGCGTGTGGTCTTTCTTGAGGAACGTTTTTTTCTTGTAACCCTCCCATGCAAGCCACATTTTGTGGAGAATTTGTAATATTGTTGTCAAATGCACACGACAACTCTTTGTCATAAATACCTCCAACTGCTTCAGAGCTGCTATAGGCCTCTTGGTAGCCTCTCTGGCCAGTTTCCTCCTGATTTTTTCATCCAGTTTGGAGCAATGTCCTGATCTAGTGAGGGTCTGAGATCTTTTGACAGTGCCTTACCACCCATAGTTGATTGTTTGCTTCAGTTGCACTACCAGGGCCTGAAATGCTCCAGGAAAGCTATTTTCATGCTGAGCTAATCAAAATGAGCAACAACAGATGATTTTATTAACCACTTGCCTACTAGGCACTTTAAGCCCCTTCCTGCCCAGGCCAATTTTCAGCTTTCATCGATGTCACAATTTGAATGGCAATTGCTCGGTCATGCAATACTGTACCCAAATTTTATTTTTTTATTTTTTCACACATGTAGAATTTTCTTTTGGTGGTATTTAATCACTGCTGTGTTTTTAAATTTTTGCTAAAAAAAAAAAAAAAGTTTAATAGTTTGTTACAAAATTTTGAAAGCGAGTAATTTTTCTTCTTCATTAATGTACGCTGATGCGACTGCACTGATGGGCACTGATAGGCTGTACTAATAGGCTGTACTGATAGGCACTGATAAGGTGGCATTGATGGGCACTGAAGGGCATTGATAGGTGGCATTGCTAGTTGACACTGATAGGCAGAACTGATCAGTGGCACTGATGATGAGGCACTAATGGGCATTGATTGGCAGCACTGGTGGGCATTGATAGGTGGCACTGTGGGCCCTGGTACTGTAGGTGGCACTGGTGGGTACTGATAGCTGGCACTGGTGGGCACAGAGAAGGCAGCGGCTGTCTGTGTGAGGGACCCATGACCCTCTGACACAAGCCATTGATCAGCTATTAGCGTGAGGAAAAAAAAAAGATTACCGATCTTCTGTTTACAACACGTGATCAGGGGGGATTGGCCTCTTACTCCGATCTGTGATCAGCCGAGTCTCATAGACTCAGTGATCACAGAGTGCGCTGAGGGCACCCTGCAGGGACGTATGCGCATGCTCGGTAGGATATCTATTGACAGCCTCCCAGCAATTAAGGCACACACTGTAGCAGTCATTCTGCTATAGCGCAGGCGGGAGGTGGTTAACCGGTTCCCGACCAGCGCATGCCGATGTACGTCGACAGAATGGCACGGGCAAGCGTATTGGCATACAGTTCAATGCCGCGCTGCCATCGGAAGCGCGCCGCCGGCGGCGCGCTCCAGCGCTGGTCGGGCCCCCCGTGAGTCCGGTCGCGGGACCCGCGGACTCGATCGCCACGGGCATACCCGCGATCGTCTCACGGGACGGCTGAATGGAGGAAATGCCGTGCCATTTCTCCATTCTGCCTAGCAACTAGTGACGCTGATCTCTGCTCCATGTGATTAGAGCAGAGATCAGTGTTCACTAAATGAAAGCCCAACCCCCCCACAGTTAGTAACACACCCCTAGGAACACTTAACCCCTACACTGCCACCCACTGGTTAACCCCTTCACTGCCAGTGTCATTTACACAGGAATCACTGCATTTATATTACAAAAATGTGTCAAAAATGTCCGATGTGTCCCCCACAATGTCGCAGTCACAATAAAAATCGATGATCGCCGGCATTACTAGTAAAAAAAAAAATAATAAAAAATTATTAATAAAAATGCTGTAAAACTATCCCTATTTTGTAAATGCTATAACTTTTGCGCAAACCAATCAATAATCGCTTATTGCTACTTTTTTTACCAAAAATATGTAGAAGAATACGTATCGGCCTAAACTGAGGGAAAAAAATGTTTTTTTATATATTTTTAGGGGATATTTATTATAACAAAAAGTAAAAAATAATGCGTTTTTTTTCAAAATTGTCGCTCTATTTTTGTTTATAGCGCAAAAAATAAAAACCGCAGGGGTGATCAAATACCACCAAAAGAAAGTTCTATTTGTGGGAAAAAAAGGACATCAATCTTGTTTGGTAACCACGTCGCACGACCGCGCAATTGTCAGTTAAAGCAACGCAGTGCCAAATCGCAAAAAGTGGTCTGGTCTTTGACCAGCAAAATGGTCCGGTCTGTAAGTGGTTAAAGGAGGTGATTCTTTTCTATACCTACTGTATCTGGTAGGATGACCACCACTACAATACTCTCTAAAAGATGATTTGCTGGCCAGGTATATTTTTACATAGATACAGTATCTCACAAAAGTGAGTATACCCCTCACATTTTCCTAAATATTTTACTATATCTTTTCATGTGACAATACTGAAGAAATTACACTTTGCTACAATATAAAGTAGTGACTGTGCAGGTTGTATAACAGTGTAAATGTGTTGTCCCCTGAAAATAACTCAACACACAGCCATTAATGTCTAAAGTGCTGGCAACAAAAGTGAGTACACCCCTAAGTGTCAATATTGTGTGTCGCCACCATTATTTTCCAGCACTGCCTTAACCCTCTTGGGCATGGAGTTCACCAGAGCTTCACAGGTTGCCACTGGAGTCCTCTTCCACTCCTCCATAATGACATCACGGTGCTGGTGGATGTTAGAGACCTTGCGCTCCTCCACCTTCCGTTTGAGGACGCCCCACAGATGAGCAATAGGGTTTAGGTCCTGGAGGTGTGTTTGGGGTTGTTATGTTGGAATACTGCCCTGCAGCCCAGTCTCCAAAGGAAGGGGATCATGCTCTGCTTCAGTATGTCACAGTACAAGTTGGCATTCATGGTTCCCTCAATGAACTGTAGCTCCTCAGTGCCAGCAGCACTCATGCAGCCCCAGACCATGACACTCCCACCACCATGCTTGACTGTAGGCAAGACACACTTGTCTTTGTACTCCTCACCTGGTTGCCACCACACACGCTTGATGCCATCTGAACCAAATATGTTTATTTTGGTCTCATCAGAGCACAGGACATGGTTCCAGTAATCCATGTCCTTCGTCTGCTTGTCTTCAGCAAACTGTTTGTGGGCTTTCTTTTGCATCATCTTTAGAAGAGGCTTCCTTCTGGGATGACAGCCATGCAGATCAATTTGATGTAGTGTGTGGCGTATGTTCTGAACACTGATAGGCTGAACCCCCCACCCCTTCAACCTCTGCAGAAATGCTGGCAGCACTCATACGTCTATTTCCCAAAGACAACCTCTGGATATGACGCTGAGCACGTACACTCAATTTCTTTGGTCGACCATGGCGAGCCTGTTCTGAGTGGAACTTGTCCTGTTATATGGCTGTTTGGTCTTGGTCCCCGTGCTGCAGCTCAGTTTCAGGGTCTTGGCAATCCTCTTATAGCCTAATCCATCTTTATGCAGAGCAACCATTATTTTTTTCAGATCCTCAGAGAGTTCTTTGCCATAAGATGCCATGTTAAACTTCCTGTGAATAGTATGAGAGAGTGAGAGTGATAACACCAAATTTAACACACCTGCTCCCCGTTTACACATGAGACGTTGTAACACTATCGAGTCACATGACACTGGGAAGTAAAAATGGCTGATTGGGCCCAATTTGGACATTTTCACTTAGGGGTGTACTCACTTTTGTTGCCAGCAGTTTAGACATTAATGGCTGTGTGTTGAGTTATTTTGAGGGGACAGCAAATTGACACTGTTATACAAGCTGTACACTAACTACTTTATATTGTAGCAAAGTGTCATTTCTTCAGTGTTGTCACATGAAAAGATATAATAAAATATTTACAAAAATGTGAGGAGTGTACTCACTTTTGTGAGATACTGTACATTGTTCCAGCTTGGACCAATGTGACTATGGATATACAGTACCATACCTGATTTATACTAGAAAATACTGAAGTAGACAGTGGAGAGTATGAAGTCACCGCCCTGCCTCTCCACCATGTCCAATAAGAGAACATGTTTCATTTATTCAGAAAATGCATTCTCTGAATGGCACCCATGCTGAGTGGCTGTCATTCTGTGTTTGTAATGTATCAGCCAGCCATCGGATCTGAAGGCAAGTGGAGATCATTGGAGTAGTGGTGGTGTCTACTTCCAGGGCATCGGCCAGGTATAGCACATACATAGTTACATTGATCAAGGCTAGACTAATGTAACTATGTAAAAATATACCATGCCTGGGCATGTTGAAAGGAGATATGTCATACCTTAATAAGTAGCACCATTTATGGCATATTGTGGGGTTTACAGAAAAAAAAAACAATTCAAATGAATAAAATATAGTATATTAATTTGTATTTAGAAGGAATATAAAGGTGACATTTCAGACCCCTTGTAGACAATCACCTAAAACTGTACTGGATACAGAGAAAAATTATTTACAGAGAAATTCCCATTTTTCATCTTGTGTTTCCATGCCAATTGTTGACACATACTATTAACCATAGCACAATATTCACTGGTAGACAGGCAGATAAACAGGATAACGTTTTTTTGTTTTTTTTTCTTAGAAATGAATATGACTGTCCAATGTATAAAAGATGTCTCTGTTCTGATCTCCTTCTGCTATCTGTTCTATACATTTCATGGCAGACATAAATCATTCCTGTAGTGACTTATAAGGAAGTTCATCAGTAATGTAAAGCAGAAGCATCACATAATACTGTAGAACACATTTTAAGCAATTTGTGTGGAAATGTAAAGTGACGTATAGTGGAATGAGTGAAAGCAGAACCCAGTTTCAGTAAAGATTGCACAGTGCCTGAACAGACTAACGACAAGTCTGACAGGTCAGACGTATGACAGGTCTGAAATATGGGATGTGTGTCCCTATTTATTCAAATACTCACCTTGAGAATGTTAGTATTTGCAGAGTAATTCCTGCTGCTCTGGTGGCCCAATACATAGAGACTTTAAGGCACACTATATTGTCCCGGAATGAATGTGCCCGGGAAACAAATATGAATTGAGGGACAATCCCGGGAAATCCGGGACAGGTGGGCACCCTACTGTGGGCGGCGGGCCCCATTCAGCTGCAATAATTCCGCCACTGCTCACAATTACTGGGGAGAAGCAGTCATGACTGCAACCTACCTACAGAACAGACTACCCTCAAAAGCCATTAATAATACTCGAAATGTGGCATGGATCAAAGCCTAGCATAGGGCACATCAGAGTGTTTGGCTGTAAAGTGTATGCCAATATTCCAAGTGAACCAAGCTGGAGAACAGAGCCATAGAGGGCATTCTAGTAGGCTGCAGTGAGCAAACTAAGGGTTATAGAATCCTACACCCAAAGACTGACAAAGTGACAATAAGTTGTAGTGTTTTTTTTGTTTTGTTTTTTATGAGAGCCCATCACCAGAAACACAGATCCTAGAGAGCTGTGAAGTATATATATCAAACAAACCAGAAGAAAAGGTTAACCAATGCGAACCTTTGCTGGAGTCAGAACAAGAGTTTGAACTCACATCTCCTAAATCAAGTTCCCCACCAGATCTTGCTGAACTGCCTGAAATCAGAAGATCCATTTGGATTATAAAGGGGATACCATCGTGCAAGCTGTCATACACTTTCATAAACTGTCAAAACACACAGCATACTTGAAGCAACATCCTGGGAAGAATTAAAGTCACTTCAAGAAAATAAAGCCTGGACACTCATGGAGCTCCCTCCTAACTGCAAAACTATAGGAAGTAAGTAGACTTTCAAAGTAAAGTCAGATGCAGAAATGAAATATCCTCACATACAAAGCCACACCAGTTGCCAAGGGCTACTTCCAGAAATTCAGTGAAGACTACGTTGAAACATTTATTGCCATTGTAAAACACTCCGCCATCAGAGCGGTTCTTAGCGTTGCAGCCGGGAAGGGCATGCATGTGAAACACCTAGACATTAAAACTGCTTTCCTATATGGAGACATTAAGGAAGATCTCTACATGGAGGAACCACCAGGGTTTGAGCAAGGAGACAACCTTGTGTGTAAATGTCAGAAGAGCATCTACGGTCTTAAGCAATCTTCAAAGATGTGTAATGAGAAAGTGAACAAAGTACTTACCAGAGAGGGATTCTCAAGAAATAAAACAGACCCCTGTCTCTACTCCAGGAACCATGAAGATGGAAGGATATCGTTTGATGGCGGCAGAATGGCTCCCCAATGTGAATCGTGGTAGCTGTGCGGTGGCCGCTTTAAAGGATATAGGTGCGCACGCCCACCGCGTCACAGAGGAGCCGATGCGCATGCCCAGCGGCCGCGATGTCCGCCGGGCACCCACGTTCCCTCCTGACAGTGCCAGAACAGGGATATGTGTGTGTAAACGCACACCCCAGTTCTGGCAGGGGAGAGGAGACAGATCGAGTGTTGCTAGTATATAGGAGCAACGATCGATCTCCTCCCGTAGGCAGTCCCATCCCCCCTAGATTTAGAACACAATCAGGGAACTCATTTAACCTTTTGATTGTCCCCTAGTGTTAATTCCTTCCCTATTTTTAGCTCTATAAATGTCAATGGTCCCAAAAAAGTGTCAAATGTGTCCGATCTGTCCGATGCAATGTCACAGTCCCAATAAAAATCGCACATCATCGCCATTACTAGTAAAAAAAATAATAATAAAAATGCCATAAATCCATCCCTTATTTTGTAGACGCTATAACTTTTGCGCAAACCAATCAATATACACTTATTGCGATTTTTTACCAAAAATATGAAGAGGAATATATATTGGCCTAAACTGAGGAAGAAATTTGTTTTTTTCTTTAAAAAATTTGGATATTTATTATAGCAAAAAGTAAACAATAATGTGTTTTTTTCAAAATTGTCTGCCTTTTTTTGTTTATAGTGCAAAAAATAAAAACCACAGAGGTGATCAAATACCACCAAAAGAAAGCTCTATTTGTGGGGGAAAAAAAAGGACATACATTTTGTTTGGGTACAATGTCATGCGAACGTGTAATTGTCAGTTAAATCAACGCAGTGCTGTATCGCAAAAAAATGGTAAATTCTTCCGGAGGCTGAAGTGGCTATATAGTAAAACCTTGGATTGCAAGCAGAATTTGTTCCAGAAACATGCTTGTAATCCAAAGCACTTGTATATTAAAGGGAATTTCCACATAAGAAATAATGGAAATTCAGGTGATTCGTACCACAACCATTAATTCATAAGTCCTTCAGTTTATAGTCCATATAAAAAGATTATAGCAATGTAATAGGTTGTATAACCATAAAATGTCCATTCACAAACGGTAGCCTCCAGAAGGGGATTAGAAGCAAAATCCAGCAGGAGTGACAGAGTGTAAAAGAGAAGAGAGGCATCTCTAAGTGTAGCAATAAGGTTACATTTAATGAAGGTGCAACATTTAGCAACTCACATGGTTGATGATTAAAACAAGCATATCTAAGTATGCAGGCATCTGGGGTAAAGCTGTTCACATTGACCATCCTCTTCACCGCCGGATTCACACAGACCATCCTCTGCACCGCCGTCTCTCACCGATGTCAGTCTGCAATTGTGACCGGGAAGACTACCCTGAAAGTGAGGCTTGAAGTGCTCGTGGAGCGTAGCATGGAGGGGATGACAATGATGGCGGTGCAGAGGATGGTCTATGTGGACAGCTTTACCCGAAAGCCTGCATACTTAGATGTGCCTATTTTAATCATCAATCATGTTAGTTGCTAAATGTTATACCTTTATTAAATGTAACCATATTGCTACACTTGGAGACACCTCTCTTCTCTTGTGACAGTTGTGACACGATGTTACTTGTATATCAAGACATCGCTTGTATATCAAGTTAAAATGTATTAAAAATGTTCGCTTATCTTGCAAAAAGCTCTCAAACCAAGTTACTCTCAAACCAAGGTTTTACTGTACATCCTTATCTATGTTGATGACATTATAACCTGTTTTGACCAAGAAGGGGATTATAATCAGATAGTTAACAAGCTGAAAGAAAATTTTTAAATCAAAGAGCTTGGGAACATTAGTTATTATCTGGGAATCCAAATAGAGTGAGAAGATGGAAATTATCTTCTCAACCAATCTCAGAAAACTCCAAAATCTTGAAACAATTCCATATGAAAGATGCAAAAGGAAGTGAAAACTCCTATGGAACCAGGCTATCAAAAGAGCAATAAAATAGAAAACTTGCTACCCAACAATGACATGTATCGCAGAGTAATCCGTAAGATGCTATATGTTGCCACTGTGACAAGACCAGACATACCTGAAGTAGTGTACATACTATGCAGGAAAGTTTCCGCTCCCTGTCAGTGTGACTGGAACACAGTAAAAAGAGTGATACAATACCTCAAAGGAACAATTCAGATGAAGTTATGGTTACCAGCAACATCACATTCAAAATTGGTCGAATCTGTGGATGCTGATTGGGTTGGGGTCTGCACAGACCACAAATCCACAAGTGGATTCATCTTCCAGTGTGGGGAAGGAACCATAAGTTGGTCTAGTCAAAAGCAACTGCCGCTCTATCTTCAACTGAAGCAGAGTACATTGCAGCAGCACATGCATGTAAAGAAGCAATATGGATTTGTCAACTTTTTGTGGACATTGGAACAGACCAATTCCCATTTTTGAAGACAACCAGGGATGTATATTACGCAACCAGAAAGGGTCAATCCTAGGACCAAACACATTGACGTCAAGTATCACCTTCTGAGGGACAATCAAGAGCAAGGCGTTATTGACATAAAATTTTCCCCTACAGAAGAGATGACTGCTGATGCACTCGCCAAGCCTTTGTTGAAGGAACGTCATAAGTAATTATTTCCAGAAGAAGCTGAATATAATTTGACAAAGCACATGCTATTGAGAAGGGGTGTTGGAAAAGTACAACAGCAAAGTTGCTTATAAACTGTTATATATATATATATATATATATATATATATATATATATATATATATATATATATATATATATACCGTATTTGCCGGCGTATAAGACGATAGGGCGTATAAGACGACCCCCAACTTTTCCAGTTAAAATGTAGTGTTTGGGATATACTCTCCGTATAAGACTACCCCTCTGGTACTGTACTGTAGATACTGCTGTACTGTAGATACTGGTGCACTGTATATACAGGTATACCGGTAGATATTTTACTGGTACTGTATGTGGTATAACAGCCACCTTACCAGCGATTTGCTGGTTGCTTTAAACAAATGATAGTCTGGTAAGCTCTCCCTGCCTGCCCAGCCCTCCCTGTCTCCAAGACTAATGCAAAACACGCCCCTTTCACTTGTCTGGCCCGCCCTTGTATCCTATTACCGTACATCTGCCTCTCAGAACTAGCACATGAGCGCCTGCTCCTCTTCGCTCCAGTCCTCAGGAGCGAAAGCTCGTCAGAGAAGAGGTATGGTAATAGGATAGAAGGGCGGGCCAGATGGGTGAAAGAGGCGTGTTTTGCCGCTGTATGTCTTTTTTTTTTTCGGCATCCCAGACGCCTGCAGCTTGTAGCTTGCATACAGGGCGGATGTCACGGCGGCCGCGGTATTTTGGAGCTCCCTCCACGGCGATCGCAGAAGTTTCCTATAAGACGACCCCCGGCGTATAAGACGACCCCGACTTTTGAGAAGATTTTAATGGGTTAAAAAGTCATCTTATACGCCGGAAAATACGGTATATATAATATGCATTATACCTATTTATGCCAGCATGTGGTGCTGTAGTATTATAGCTTTTAGCTCATCTATTCTATGATATGAGAGGAAGTACCCTCTATATCTAAGTATGCACATGTTTGTGTTCTCTTCCTGTTCTATGATAAAAAGCATGTAATGTATTTATCCATGAAAGTAACGCTAATTGCTGAAACAAGAAGCTTCCAGCTCATAATTATTCAATAACCTGCTAATATCAAGTAGGGTAGGAGACTTACATGGAGGGCCACACATGAAGTGAAGGAGGGAGACATTATACATGTAACAACTTCGAAGCCTAGCACATTTCACACATCCCCATGAGCTTCTGGGCTACACAATCTACAGGCACGGACTGGACTTCACTATATTAAAAGGCCTCATAACTCTATATCAGGGAGTCCTCTCAACTTTGACTCCTCATACTGGGCTGATTCTTTGAAAGCACCACTGGAGACTAGAGATGCATACATTTAATTGAATGAGAAGGAACATTTACCAAAAACTTCTCAACTGTTGAACATAACAACATCTCGATCAGCAGATCTGGCTCTAACTTGAGCAGGAACATTGTTACTCAACTTTAAGTGTTTTTTAAAAAACAAGACTGTCTCAAACATGCCAAAATCCAGAGAATTCTGGAGAAGGCAGACCAGAGTGCCTCCAGCACACAAACAAAGGAACTTAAAAGGAGAGAAGCTGCGCTAGAGAGTCTCAATCAATCAAGTCAAGGCATATAAAGTCCATAATAAATCACTATTTCTTCTTAATGGCATCACAGTGATTATACACAAACAGGAGAGTGCCCAACCACCGTAATAAAGGCCTGCTTACCTAGATGCACCACTTCCCCAAATTCTGGAAACATTTTAAATGCGAAGTAGAAAATGGGAGTTTTTATGTCCAAAAATGTTTCATTTAAAAATGCATAAGTTATAAATAAAGCATAAGCCATACATAAGTAAACAGTAGTATATGTGCAAAGGAATTGAAACTATTTATAGCTATGACAGATAGAAACAAGAACAGAGGCCTTTGGTCAGTTCCGGATCTTTGGTGATGATCAGCTGTCAGTATATATTTAGAAAAACTAAGTAAAGCTGGTGTCGGGTTTCACTCCCCCCCAACACCCCAAGTGGGATCTAACTGTGCTGAAGGGGGGATCCCAGACCCTCCCATTGTTCCAAACCCCTTCGTCCAGGAAGAGGCCTTTACCGGATCTTGAACGTCAGAACATAATAAAATGAATGAATACTCAGACTCTACCTATGATCTTAAACAATAAACCTCTAAACTAATGAAAACTTGAGTAGAGAAAAGAGTGGAAAGAAAGGTGTAGAGGCTCAGAGCGTGCAGAAAGGAGAAAGAAAGAAGAGCGTAGATGAGGAGCATCACCTGAAACACTGAGAGTGTACAATACCCCAGGAGGATGCCCATCTGTTGGGCCCATAGTTCCCATACTGTTTCAAAATTGTTAGTTGTGTTTAGCAATATACTAGATCGTTTTTCTTGCAACATTATCCAGGATATTTTCTTTTTAGCCACAGGAAATTAGACTTTTGGTTGTTTCCAGGCCTTAGCCACTGTGAGCTTTGCACCTAACAATATTAAATTAATTAACCTCCAGGAGAGTTTGGAAAGCATTGGGATCTGTGCATTTAAGAGAGCAATCGTCACGGTCCTGCGGATCAGACTTCCAACCATCCTGTCGATTAAGTTAAAAATGTTCATCCAGAAGGTGCGTGTTCTAGGGCAGTGGTCATCAACCCTGTCCTCAGGGCCCACTAACAGGCCAGGTTTGCAAGATAACTGAAATACATCACAGGTGATATCATTTGCTGCTCAGTGATTGTAGTATTCTAGTCTGCATCTCCCCAAGGTAATACATAAAACCTGGCCTGTTAGTGGGCCCTGAGGACAGGGTTGATGACCACTATTCTAGGGCATTCCCACCATATGTGGGCCATTGTGCCTATCGAGGACCGTCTGGAAGGGGTATAATACCACAGAGAAATCACTTTCAGGCTGGCCTCCATCAGTGCAGTGTTGAGGATACCTTTAAAAGACCTGCAGTAGGAAGCCTGCCAGTTTTCCAGGTCCCACTGGAATTGGAAGTCAGACTAGTGACGAGTAGATCATGAGATCCCCCCCTCTGGTCCATGGCTTGACCACACCACAACTCGTAGTGGGTAAACTTTGGTGGGAGAGGTTTTTCCTTCCAGAGAGAATGTAGAAAGTGTTATTTGGCCAAACCTGAATCACTCTGAGTTAGAAGATCTAGCTTTTTGATACATTGTTTAAGGGTGAAGGGGCCTGCTGCTGTGAGGAATTGACCAATTCGGTAAAGTCCCTTCTCCAACCACCATTTGAATGCTAAGATATTTTACCCAGGGGGGTTGTTGAAGAGATGAGTTAAGGTTCTATATGATGATACTAAAGCAGTTGACGAGCCTTTCGTATCCCCTAGGGGGAAGGAGTGGGACAGCTTGGGGCTAAAATCAGGGGTCTGTCTTTCGGGGGAACTCCAAAGTAGGAAGTCCAGCGTGAAACGAGGTACGGCCTGTTTTTCTATATGTATCCGGTCTGTCTTTTCGAATCTTGAATCAACTATTGACAGCTGAGCTAATCTGGCTGCCTGGTAGTACTTGTGGAGGTGGAGGCTCCACCGGCATTCCTTAGACCATGCCCGGGGAGAGCACACATATATGCTTTGCAAGATGGATGGGTAAGAACGGACATCAGTGTGCTGCTGGGTTTCATTATTGAGAAAATCTATAACTGACTAGTCTATTACAAATCTCTTCAATACAGATGCAGTATTTATACTCTTCTGATCTGAACACACAATTATTTCAACAACGCAATAAGGTATTAATTATTATTTTATTTTTAATCTCTTTTTTTATTTTTTGTTTATGTAATACATGGTCACTCCATAGCACTCTTTGTAATGCTCACCTTCACCTGGCAACCTCTCGCCCTTTTTTTTTGGATGCATTAGTATCACATCACGTATTTTGTTTCATTCATTGTAAACCTTATTGAATACAATACACTTGTACATTTTTGTCACCTTTTAATATTCCTGTTTTATTTATTTTTATTTTTCACTTTTGTTTGCCTGTGTTGTGGTTTGGGCATGAATTGTTTACGTGCACACCCTCAACATATATTTGATTTAACACACATATATTTTCTATTACACTTTTTTTATGACATGAATTTTTCAAATGGATTACACTCATTTGGCCGCCATAAGCGGTAACCACACACACATGCACCTATTTTCAATATCATTGTGTCACTCCCTACTGTTTATAACATACCCAGGTCATTTGTTGTATGTCAAATACTAAGATGATTGTGAGAACAACGCACAATTCACCATCGCAACTAAATAGAAAATGATAAACCATGTACGGTGTGACATGGTTTCTCTTATATAGGGATAGGACATAAACTTCCCAACCACCCTACGGAGAAAAAAACCTAAATGATATACTTATCATTGAAACAACCCTGGCAGCGCACAGAGGGGGACTCCTTTCATTAAGATTCTGCCCCTCTCACAATGTCCTAAAAAACTACCCTTACCTCTTTGGTATGCTAATTATATATAATTACAATTTTCAGGTGCTCCTGCCCATTTGATTCCCCGTTGGGGGGCCGTTAAACATGTGACCACTTGTAAGCCTCACAGATCAGGGTCGCCCCTTGGGTTGAGGGCATAGCCAGGCTCTCAGTGGGTCCAGGATCGCACTTATCTTAGGATTATCTGGTTTTAAAGAAGTCTCTGGTTAAGCAAGCTTTCCTGGCAGAAAGGGTAAATACACTGTGATTACATAAATTAAACACGAAACAATGTATATGTAATAAATGAGACTGTATTGGATAGTAAATGACATGACAATTATAATATTGAAATCTGTGCTCTAGATGTATGACCCCCTGTAGAAGACCATAACCTTTGAGGTCGAAATGCATTGGGGCAATTCCAAGTGTAACAATGTATCACCCTTGATGTATAACCTTTCCTAGCCTAATTTGTCTCGCCTTGTATATACCAGAGCTCATATTTTAATTAATTTTTTATATATGTTTTGTGTCTAACCATCCTTTGAAATAAAAAATCTGTGATTTTTTTTACAAAATATTTGACTCCTATTTGCTGCTAAAAAGCCCAGTGGGGAACGTTCCACTTTTTTCTTTTCAAAGACTTCAATTGGGGTGTGCAGCCCTCTCAGACTCTCATACATGTGTCGCTCTATGATATAGTACTTGTGGAGTTGGGGCAAGCCAAGACTCCCCTTCCTTATATGAAGGTATAGAGCTTTTTGTGGTATCCTATTCCCCGTCTTTCCCCAGGTCAATCTCAGTATTTTACTTTGGAATGATTTAATGTGGTCCTTCCGTATGGGTATGGGGAGAGAGCGAAAGAGGTATAATAACTGTGGGAGTAACATCATTTTTATGGAGTTTACCCTTCCCAACCATGACAGTTTATATTTAGATCAAGTAATTAGGTCTGTTTTTAGCTTTTGGTACAGAGGGGGGTAATTATTCGCATAGATGTCAAGTTGATGCCCAAGTACCTATTGGAGGAATCACTCCAAGCAAATTTGAAGGATTGTTTTAGGAGAGACACTGTGTCATTCTGTAGTGAGATATTCAGGGCTTGGGATTTTGTGTAATTCACCTGTAGACCTGATATCGAAGTAATCTAATGTTTTACATAAGTTTGGAAGGGAGGTGATGGGGGAGGTGACAAACAGCAAAATGTCATCCACAAAAAGGCTGCATTTATGTGTTTGGGGGCCACAGGAGACACCCTTTATGTTCAGATTTTGGCGAATCGCGGTGGCCAGTGTCTCAATGGCTATCGCAAAAATGAGCGGGGATAAAGGGTAGCATTGTCTAGCCCCTTTCTTTATAGGGATGGACTTGGAGTAACAGCCCTGGAGTCTGATATGTGCTGTAGGGTTAGAGTATAATGTGTGCATCAGGCCTAAGAAACGCGTGCCGAAACCCCAGCGTTCCAAAAAGATATAAGGCCAGGACACTGAGTCAAAAGGCCTTGTGTAGGTCCAGAGAGAGGAGCATCCACGATTGCTTAGGACCCCCCACCAAATTTGTTTGGAGAATGGAAACTATATCTATCGCCCGCCATATCTGATTGGGGCCCTGCCTTCCTGGGATAAATCCCACTTGATTCTTGTGTATATACGTGCTAATGAATGAAGCTAAATGGTTCACTAGTATTTTACTAAGATTTTTAAGTCACTGTTAATAAGATAAATGGTCAGTAATTGCCAATCTCTTCCGGATTCTTGTCCGGCTTGGGAATAACTGCAATATACGCTGTGTTGAGCTGAGGATCAAGTGGATCTTCCTGTGTCTTTGCATTTATGAATTTTGTTAGATGCGGGGCCAGGGTTTCGGCAAACGTTTTATAATAGGAATTCGAGAGCCCATCTGGCCCCGGGGCTGATCCCGTCTTTAGGTCCTTAATCCCCCCTAATACCTCTCCATCAGTAAAGGGTGCTTTGAGCTCCCCTTTGTGCTCCAGGGAGGGTGACAGTAAGGGAAGGCTATCCAGGGATTTGTGTAAGAAAGCGTCATTGTCGCATGTGTGGGGACTATAGAGACTATAGAGAAACTAGTCTTGCATACACACGGTCGGACAAAGTTGTTGGAAAATCTGATCGTTCGGAACGTGATGATGTTATTTCGTTACGACGGGACTACGTTCAGGCTAGTAGCCAATAGCTTTGGTCTAGGAATTTGATCTGAGCATGTGTGGCACTTTGTCCGATCAGATCATGTTGTCGGAAAGTTTTATAGCCCAGCTCTAAAACTTTGTCCGTCGGATATTCCGACGGAAACAGTCCGATGGAGCCCACACACAGTCGGATTATCCAACAACACGGTCCGATTGGACATTTTCCGTCGGAATGTCCGACCGTATGTACAAGGGCTAAGAGATAGAATGGTCAGGTGATGCTCAAAAGAGGATAGAATAGAGAGAAAGGGAGATAGAAAAGACAGTACAGAAGGAGGTTCTCCCCCTCCCGACAGGTAAACAAACTCAGCGGAAGAGAAAAGATCCTAAGGATCATCTCACAAAAAGATGTGGGAAAAAATTAGGTAGTCCAAATCTATCCCTCAGAGACCAACTGGAGTCTAAGGCATAGGACAAGGCACATGGGAGCCACCCCAGAGCAGGGCGCCCTGTAAAATTGTACAAATAGGCTCCTAGAGCAACGTGATCAAAAATTTGATCAATTACATTTAGTAAATATGTAAATAAGAATGAGTTGGAGAACCCCCTGACCGCTCCTCAGTGGTGCCCCCCACTCCGCCCACATGTGCCAGGTTATCTTCAAACACCTGTGAGGCAGATCCAGTCACTTTACTGCGGGAAAGAGTCTATAGTTCCTCCCTCGCCACCTGGACGGGGTAAGTGCAGTTAGGGAATCAATTTCTAGAAGCAACAGAGGAAAAAGTATCAAGTAATACAAAATTGTCAATGAACAAAGAAAGAACACCGGAGGATACGATTCCTGGAATCTTAAGAGAGTCAGTCTCTTAGGAAAAGAGAAAAGTCTGATGCGGGTGCATCAGAATATTTAGGACCCGGACTATGCAATAGACAGAGGTTCATGTAGGATCTTTGTGCGAAGATCTTCGGGCCTTGGGTTTGTTCCATAGGGGATCCAGCGGACTAGGCGTTTGTTTGGTCCCGAGGACAATGACGATATCTCCATTTCCATCTCCTGGGAAATAATCTTCAGACTGAAAAGCCCCTTTTCTCCCATGGCGAAGTTGGAGAAGGCTTGGTTTTGGCCTTTGTAGGTGAATTTCACTGCGAAGGGGAAGGCCCATCTGTATCTGACCTCTTTCTGGGTCAGAGCATTCAGTAGCGGTTTCAGGGTCCATCTGTGCTGTATGGTGGATGGAGATCCACATAAATTTGCACCGGGTGCCCATGGCAGATCACTTGGGGTATTGAGCGGGCTTGTCTCATGATCGACTCCTTGACAGCGTAGAAGTAGGGCTTTGCAATAATGTCTGGGAGAGCCATCTTTCCTAGGGGGTCCCAGCGCTTTATGAGCTTTTTCAAAGGCAGTCAGTAACGGCATCCCTCATATTTTTCTTACGAAAACGCTTAGTTTAAAGCTGGTTAAGGTTTTTTTTTTTTTTTTTATCTTGGGATACAGCACCAAACATATTGTGTGTAAAGGTGTTTATTCCATCACCTTTATGTGACCACTTCTGGTAAAAATCTTCCCTGCTGTGCCTCCTTCACAGATGTGCAAAAAAACAAAAAACAAAGTGTATACCGCGCTAAGGTATGGACATTTCTGTAAAGACAAAGCTGCAACATACTACGTGATATTAACATAGTGTAAGAATTATATTCAAAAAATGCTGTGCTAATATATCCATATAAACAAGTGACAGTATCACAAATGCCATATGTGAAATTCACAAGTATGAAAGAAAACATGAAAAAAAAAAAAAAAGAAGAAAAAAGTCCTATGAACACCACAAAATAAATGAAAAAAAGTGCTGTCCAAACGGTGATCAGTAAATGTGTGGCTCAGGTCACTATAGATTGCTGTTCAATCCTCCACCCAATGACACTATGCAATGTTTGTCATAAAAATTTACCATCCGTTACAGATAGGTTCATTTAGGCATGAGGTATGAGGTATATAGGCATCATCTATATCTTCATATGGTAGTCATCAATATAGGTTACAAATGCTACAACCTCACACCAAAGTTCACTCGAAGAACAATATGTTTAGAGATAAATGAGGAGACCCCCATAGTGTACACTGTGTTTCTTTATTATTTAAAAAAGTAATGCACTCACATGTCATCTGGTACAAATGTGCTTATTTCAATAAAACTTAAATGGGTATACTAAAAATGGCTTCCTGGTGACTTCCCGAAAAAACGTGGTGACGTCACAGCAGGCTCCGCTCTATGCATTTCGTCATATCTGCCGTCATCTAGGGCACCACGGTATCCTTCACATATGCAGTATGTTGTGCTGAGTGGATATCTTCATGTGTTTTAAAGGTTAAGAGCTGCTGTTTTTACTGAGAAAAGTTACACCACTTGTGAACCCCCCTCTACCTTCTCCGCCATTCAAAGTGCTCAAATTGCTATTTTCCCACAATACGTAGTGTTCTGTGAATGGGTGGAGATCTTGTCATTCAAATGGTTTTCCTCCATTCACAAAATACAATGTCCTGTGGAATTTAATAGTGGGGGTTCTGTGAGTGGTGGGTGTGTGGTGCAACGTTTCTCAGAAGCAGCAGCTTAACCCCCACATCGCTCAGGACAGTATCCAGCAGCTGTGAAGACAGACCATGCAAGGAAGCAGCTGCCTGCCGGTAATGAGACCCAACCTAATGTGTATGGGGCCATATCCAAAATAAAGAAATTAACTTCAGCTTTAAAGACATCAATGAAGAGCATTCAGAACTGAATACTGTTTAGATTGAATGGACTTCAGTTGCCCTTTCTATACATTGCATATGTTCTGTTAGTGTGGCACAGGAATACAGGCATATTTTGAGAGTCAGTTGTCACAAAGCCTTTATTGTCACTGGTGGGAAAATGAAAAGCGTTTGAAAAGAAATAGCCTGCCAGCATCTGCTGGGGTTTTGCCAGCTTTGCTTTGTAAAAGTGATAAATAATATATTGCTGTCACAACAGAGAAACATTAACATGCTCACTTTACAACCAGAAGACAAAGAGAAATAAAAACCACTTTGAAAAGTGCCAGCACAAATATTGAGGTATATATTTGGACCCAGATCATTTTGTACTTCCATTTCAAACCAGTATGCAATTTAACACAATAACACTGTGCCCATTAAATGTAATATACTTTGTTTTTATGCTGAAGAAAGTGCCTCCTGACACTTACAATATCCACCTTCAGCTTTTTATACTTCAAAGATAGGTAAGAAATGTGTGACTTTTAAGATTATATAAATCTTCACTCCAGACAGATTCCTATGAGTTAGGTATTCATTAACAAATGTTTAAATGTATGTATAAATGCAAGCAATGACTTGGTAATAGCTGTTTGCAATGCATGTACAACATAAAGTGGGGAAGGGAAAGCCAGCACAAGGATACAGACAGCATGAGATGAGCTCATTGGTGTGTTCTCTCTCCTTTTACTGTTCAGTCACAGGGGGGTGGTGAGAAGGAGGCATGTAAAGCTGACCATAGATGATATGTTTCCTTGTGGATGAAAAAAAAGACAAATTGGGGTTGATTTACTAAAGGCAAAAAGACTGTGCACTTTGCAAAGTGCAGTTGCGCCAGAGCTTAGTGAATGAGCAGAAGCTCTGCTGACTTCCGTCATCCAGTCATGTGCAAGCAAAAATGCAGTTTTTTCATTTTCCTTCCTTCCTGCTGAACCAGCAAATCTTCAATCCATCTATGGCCAGCTTTAGTCTTAAGCCTCGTACACACGATTGGATTTTCTGCAGACAAAGCGTCAGACTTTTGTCCGAAGGGCATGTGCCTGGATTTTGTCTTGCATACAAACAGTACACAATTGTCGGGCAACATACATGAACGTAGTGACGTACTAGACATACTACGAGCCGATAAAGAGGAAGTTCAATTGTCAGGCGCCACCCTTTAGGCACTTTCTGCTAATTTTGTGTTCGTACAAGTTTGGTGAGTGTTGATTTGTGCTTTTCATTTCATGTTTTTTCAGTTTGTTTCTGAACGGCTGTTCATCAACCAGACATGCGGAATCGGAGGAGATAATGTGTTATTTATTATTGGACTTGGAGTTATTGCTTTGACCCAAGTCCAGTCCAGAAACAGGAGAAGGAGGATTTCTTGGACCAAAAATTGGTTGCTTTAATAATCGTGACCAATTATGTCATAAGGCTTTGCTGCGGGAGCTCCAAGAGAATAATCCAGATGATTTCCGGAATTATCTCCGGATGACAGACCCCTGCTTTCACCAATTCTTGGCATTGTTGACCCCTTATATTAAGAAGCAGGACACATGCATGAGGCTTTTATTTTATTTTTTGGTTGAATAATAATTATTTGATTTGGTATATTTTCTATATTTTTGGATGCATAGAATGCACTTTTTGGTTAAGTTCTATTGGCAAATAGCATGTCTAATTTTATTTGTTTTCTTTTTTTAATGCACAATAAAAAAATTGTGGAAAATAATATTTGGCTATGTATTTTACTTCAAATGACAGTTTGGGAGTAGGCAGTTACATTTAAAAAAATACAATGTACATTGACAAGGGACACCAACATAGTTGTATCTTTTGATCTTAAAAACAACAGGATAAGAGTGGTGTGGTAACTTGCCCAAAAAAAAAAACAAGCATAATAATATTATTCTTGACATCACTAGAAAATAAAAGCCTTTTAAAATACGTTTGGCAGAACTCCATCAGTATCACCAGCAAAGCAGCATCATTATTATTCCATTAAATAAAGAAGAAGAGAATGTGCGCTGCATTTCGAGATTTCATAATTTGCCATGTCACAAATGTTAATTCTCCATTGCGAATGCTAGTTTACAAGACCGACCGCTTCTGGCTCGTTCTTGCTTCCGAGCATGTGTGTTTGTACTTTGGACTTTTGTCTGGCGGACTTGTGTACACATCAGAAAATCTGACAACAGACATTTGTCCACGGAAAATTTATAAGCCTGCCATCCAACGAAATCTGACAATTGTCCAATGGAGCATACAAACAGTCAGGTTTTCTGCCAACAGTCTGTCATCACACAATTCCCAGCAGAAAATCTGATCGCGTGTACGAGGCTTATGGCCGGGTTGACACTGATGCGAATTGGATGTGGATTTCCTTGCATCCAATTCGCATGACAGGAGAGTGTGCCTGGATCTCAATGGAGCCGGTTCACACAGCTCCGGGGCAGCCACGCTCCATAATAGAAAAGGGTCCTGGGCATCTTTGGCTTTGTTTCAGGTCCGAATAAGGGCAAAAATTTCAGACCTGATTTGTTCCTGAAATGGGGAACAGGGACGCGCCGGACCCCCTGCTACAAGCTGTGCTGCAGATAGAGTGAAGCCGGTCTTATTGAACTTCTGTAGCAGAGAAGATCTAATTTCCTCCCCTACCAGAAAGAACTGTGTAAATCTCAGCATGGATAGGCAGAAATACAAATCCACTGGCAGGTAAAACAATTTCCCTATATGTATTTCATCTGTGTATTTAGCTGTTTGTGTGCACAGAAATAAGGAAGCTGCCATTACTGCATTGTTTGTTAGAGGAGCAGGCTCTGGGGTTCTCACCATGTACCCTGCTTCACTTTTTAACCACTTCACATCCAGGGCAATTTTTAACATTTTCAAACAATTTAAAATCTGCATTTTCCTTGAAAATGACTTAAAACCCCCAAAAAGAGCATCTTTACTGAAAGGAGAGACTATTTAAGAAAAACAAAATGCCAGTTGCAATTTTTTTATGTTGCACAATATTTATGCAAATATTTTTAAAATCGATATTTCCAGGAGAAAATATACTAAATTAAATTTCAGTGCACACAAACACAATATAATACCCAGTTTGTTGGTAAAATATAAAAGATGGGGTTGCAGCAAGTAAATTGTTACCAAACTTGCCTAGTCTTAAAATTGTGCATTCCTGTAAATTGGTCTGTGAAAGAAACTATGGTATCTCAAATTGTCCACAGGCAAAGATTTAAAATTACAGGTTATCAATTCAGAGTTAACCCAGATTTATGGCCCTAGAATTATTGCTCATGCTCTGCCATTTGTGGTGCAATTGCTATGTATATGCATGTGCTTGCACGCTTTGCACAGCTAGATGAGATTGCTTTGACATTTTTTATTAAATTATAATTAACTTTTTTTTTACATTTAACTTAATTGCGATCATATTTGGGCTAAAAATTGATAGCAATGGCAAGTGACAGGTTGTCTTTATTGAGAGATCAGGGAAATCAGCCAGGGAATGACAGCACTAAACCCAAAAGTGATTAAATGCCTCCAGGTTCATTAGTTGCAGCAGAGATCAGGAAGCAGATGTTCCTTGAGCTCCTATCCTTCTATATCAGTGGTTCTCGACTCCTGTTCTGTCCTGACCTTGGGAAGATGCAGACTAGAATACTGCAATCACTGAGCAGCAAATGATATCACCTGTGATGTATTTCAGTTATCTTGCAAACCTGGCCTGTTAGTGGGCCCTGAGGACAGGAGTTGAGAACCACTGCTCTACATCCTGACACAGTTTACAGGGGTCCTGCGGTTTCCCACTGCAACAATGGCACACAGTGGGGATGATTTACTAAAACTGGAGAGTGCAATATCTGGTGCAATCAGCTTATAACGTCAGCAATATCTGGTGCAATAGTGGGGATGATTTACTAAAACTGGAGAGTGCAATATCTGGTCAGCAATCAGCTTGTTCAATTAAAGCTTTGGAAATAAAACCTGAAAGTGGATTGGTTTCTATGCAGAGCTGCACCAGATTTAGTAGTCTCCAGTTTTAGTAAATCAACATCAACACAGCTGTGCCGTAGACAGCGGTGCCTGTCTTTCGGCAAATATCTCCTAAACCATGTAGGTTTATTTCTTGGACCTACAGGTAAGCCTTAATCTAGGCTTACCTGTAGGTCAAAGTGGCTTGTAAGGGTTTACAACCACTTTAAGGGTTTACATTTGCATTCATACAAAATCTAAAATGTATGCCATTAACACTTCAATTCCCACAATGTTCTTCTTAACCCCTATATGACCATTCAACATATATACACTCTATTGTCAGTATTGGGCCACCTGCCTGGCTTTGTTAAAGCTCTCTGAATGCTAGTCAAAGTTGCTGTCACTAAATAAAATGGTTAGTTTACAGTCCTGTTTACGCCTTGCTTTTGTTTTGTGTCAAAAATTATACCCTGTGTAGCTTTAATGGTGCATCAAAGCTTCCATAGAAGTCTATGGCAAAGCTCGCTTGAAGCCCTACTGAAGCCTCATCGAAGCCCCACGAAACCTCACCGAAGCCCCATCGAAGCCTCATCAAAGCCCCACCGAAACCTCATCAAAGCCCCATGAAGCCTCCCCAAAGCCCAATAGAAGCACCAAGCAAAAGCTAGGTGTAAACAGGACTGTAAGCTAACCATTTTATTTAGCGACTGGGGCTTTGACTGGCATTCAGAGAGCTTTAACAAAGCCTGTCCAAAGCCACGTTTTGAAGCAAGTGTAAACTAGCCCTAATTCTGTGATGTTGTTTCAATGTATAATTCTCACAAGATATTTCTACTTTTCAGTTACATCTGTAGACAATTCCCTAAAGTTTGTTTGGGGCAGAATGGTCCGGAACAATACTTGATTAAAATCAGCTCATCAGTTACCAAAACAATCAGTGGGGCATAGTGATAGAATTCATTCGGTGTACAATGTACTTGCTGGCTAAACACTGAAGAATAACTGGCTCCACTTTGGATAATTTACACAAACAATTTTCTAGACTCTGGGTTGTGGATGGAAGTACAAATGATGTATGAAGCATATTACAAACAATTACTCCATTTGAGATGAACAGCTGCAGATACATTCAGTGCCAAGGATGATGAGAAGACAGCTCTCCATAGGATTTGCATCCATCTCTCCCGCAGTACTGTCGCCCGTGGGTTAGAAGCCCCAGACACAGCATCTGTGTATGAAGATTTCGGTTGTTAACTGTGTGTACACACGAATAAACAAAGTGCCCATTATTTCAACTTATTTCCAATTCTTATGATGGATGTAACTAGTTCTTGCAGATGTTTGCAGAGCGATTCCACTTGTAATCCGTAATTTCTCTGGTTAGCTGTGCTTCTGTTAAGAAAGAAAAAATCCCCAGTGAGCCTTGTTATTTTATGTGACTCGTACACTCAACTGGAAAGCAAAAGGTAACAAAATACAATTAATCAAAAGAAAGAGGACCGGCAAACAAACTGTATTTTTGAACAGCAAAACCAAACATCCACCTCAAAGCCACTCTGATAACCTTAGCTGTTTATTAAACCTAAGGGGGCTGACTAGCGTGGCTAGGGTAAAACAAGTCAGCAAAGACAAATAATTTGCATGGTGTTCAAATGTAGTGCAATAAATCTGAACGGTTGATAACAGATTTGGCAAAACAATCAAATTGGGCATTGAGTGAGGGGGACATAGTTGGCATGGGTAAGCTACGAGTGAAAGATAGGAAAGCTGGTCAGGTGTGGTGGGAAAAATCAATTGTACAGGGTTGATGGATCGCATTTTTACATGTAAATGGCTGGTAAGTGATTCACAAGGGCGCAAAAAAAAAAAAAAAAATGCCATCGGCCCTGAATGATTGATATCGGATTTGATCATTTTGTCAAATCAGACATGGATTGTTAAGCTTTATCGCACCATGTATGGCCACCATTACAGGAGTCAGAAAGTGGATGAAGTCTCTCTAATATCTGCTGATTCTGCCAACTGGTCTGTTATGTGCCAGCTTTATTTTACACTGGGATATCCAACCCACAGCCCAAGATGGCTACGAATGCAGCCCAACACAAAATTGTAAACTGATTTAAAAATTTTGATTTTTTTTTTTGTAAAACTGTGTTTACACTATGCAAACCGGTGCAGCCGAATAACAATTTGACAGTGTATCTCTAATGGAATTTCATAAGTTTTATTTTCCCAATCTTCACAATCAAGCCGTATTCATGTCATCAGTTTTCAGCAACACCAATGTTTGTCGCCAACTATTTTCAAGGATGAAGCACCTGAAGGGCAAAATTATAACCAAAATATCTGATGAGCACCTTGAGAATTGCTACTACATCCATCAAACCAGATATTGATGTGTTAGTTTATCAAAAATAGTGTCAACTATTGCAACTAGTTTTATATGGTGCCCTCTTTTACAATAAAAACTAAATTACAAAGAAAATGAAGTTGTATTACTCAGATAGGTACATTATTTAGATCAGTGATTGTTAACTTGTGATCTGCTCGACTTTTTCTGCACATCAGCTATCCTTACTGTTTGTGTATTTTATGTGTGGCCCAAGACAATTCCTCTTCTTCCAACGTGGCCCACGAAGGTCAAAGGGTTGAACACCCCTGCTTTAACAGGATGACAATGATGTCCGATGCTTCTTTGGAAGTGAAATGGAACAGTAGCATTACCCAGAGCCATAGCACCTCTCAAGACTTGCAGCTCCTGCCACACACGAAAAACACGGGTGCTGGCCCTCATAGCCCTTCTCCACTCTCCATCAAAAGATAAACAGCAGCATTCCGATCTTAGCTCTTCTTTCTGTGTTTAAGTGTCATCAACGTGACTGCATACATTTCTCCACCCTAAAATCAACCTTTCTTGGCACCTTTCACCACTCCCAACTTGCCCAGAAGGATAAGGGAAGTCTTCCCCTATCCCTGTGAGCAATCCTGGGGAATTTTTATTTTCCTGGGAGCTAACAGCATCCCTGTAGTTATGCATGCCCATGTTCTGCCACAGAAGAAAATGGCTGTATTCATCTCCATTGTAAATGAGTCTGAGGTCTGTGTTCACATTTATGCATTTACTGAGATGGGGAGGGGGGTAGGGCAAACTGAAAATGTAATTTAAGGCTGAATTTTCTGTGATGCATGCTTACCATGGCCCAGTTGGCACACTGTAGATTTCCATAGCTCATACCTGATGGGCCACTGGAGAGGCTTAAAATCACTCAGTATTACAACTATGATGACTGCAATCTTCTGGCTCCTGCTTGGATTCTGTGCAAGACCCTCTGACCATTGGGGGGGGGGGGGGGTACTCACTCAGTCTTGTATTTTTTTCAATGAATTCACTGGATTAGATGAGTTAAAGATTGTGATGTCGTGGTCCCTTAACGCCATCTCATTCAATCATAGAAAACATTGTGTATTGATTGAAAAAAAAAAAGAGGTCAATGTGCAGAGGGTATGATGCTTGCACAGAACCTGAGCTCACAGCTATCCCTTTAGTAGCAGCAACTACTACAGTGGTCTGCAGCTTACCCAGCAGCCCATCAGGTATGAGAAATGTACTGTATAGTCACATTGTACCAAGCTAGACTAATGTAAGTAGGCATTACAAATAAATCCTAAAACTTTAAATGTACACATACTGAATACACACTTTACATAATTCAATACAATATTTTCACAGGGATAAGCCTGCCACGTAAACATTTTTTTCCCTGTATCACATGTTGCAATCCATAAAATAAATACAGTGAGCTCAGAAGATATAAATTCTGTAAATATCTTTTCTAAAATGCAAGTTTAAATATAATCACATTTTTCATAGATTTCTGCCTGGAACTGGTTCAGTTTCTGTATATTCATGCCTATATCTCAGATCCTTGGCTACAATTAAATGTGTAATTAGATACAAAAGAATCTTAATATAGAATAACAAGAGGCTGGCTAAAATCGGAACAAGATCATACAAATTTCCATAGACATTTCCATAAACAGTAACAAAAGATGAGATAAAATATAGCTGAGATCTGACTTATAGTGTATGTCAATAACCAAGTCTTTCCTTCTGTATAATGTTTATTTATTATACAGTATCTCTACACAACATCTTGACAAGATGAATGGCTTGCCTTGAGTCCTAATGATCCACATTATTGTACACTTCCTTAACACAGTACAGAGACAGGCCTGTCTATATCAAACTTGCCAACTAGGCGACAACTTACAAGGGTTCTAAATCATGACAATGACTGAACCGAGTTATAGATCCATAGGCAAGTAGAACTGTTTATATAATTTTATTTATTATTTTTTTCATTTTGCCTGGAGCTCTCACTTTAAGTATTTAAGTGAAAGCTTCAGGCAAAATGCAAAATCCAAAAAAAAAATAATAATAATAATATAAGCAGTTCTACTTGCCTACAGATCTATAACTAGGTTCAGACATTGTCATGATTTAGAACTCTCTGCCCCACTGCATGGCCACTATTTATTGGTTTGGCTTTATAACTGAACAATAGAAACAAACTCCTGTGCGCAAATGTGGTGCTCAGAGCCTGATAGGTTTCCACTCTTCCAGTTTATAACTATGGCTCCATCATGCTTTGCTGCCCTCTTGGGACTGCGGTTATCCCTTCATATGCGGCAATAAAAAAGAAAAACAAGGTGCACCAGCCTAGCGCATTACCTCGACACACTGTTTATTAATCCATAAAATACAATTTTATACTCTATACCTGTAATATTATACTTTAACTACCTGTGTCACCACTGTTCTTGGCAGTTCTATGAATAGTAAAAAAAAAAACCTCCTTAGCGGTAACCCCGAGCCACACTTGGGATAGCATCGCAGGATCCTGGAAGAGGTGACTTACCTTGTCCCTGGGATCTTGCGATGTACTCCCGCTGTGTACAGTGACTGGACCTTCCGCCTGATGCTCTGTGTGTTCCGGCTTCCCTTCCTTGTGAACGTTGCGTCACAGGGGGGTGGAACTGGCGGCAGATTCAAAAAGTGTAAACCACAACACACACAATACATTGTAATCTTATTGGATTACATTACTGTATAAAATAATTTGACCTCAGTTTGCCCCCCCCCCCCAGTGCTTTGTCCAGTGCCCTTGCCTGCAGTTTTACTGTACTTTCTGCCTGGAAACTGGGAACGACCATGGCATCAAAAAAGTGCGCTCTACCTCAAAAGTGGTTTATGATGTGCTGGAAAACAGTGATAGCTATACAGAATCCCTTTCAGAATTGAGTGATAGTGATTCGTGGGGAAATTCATCATCAGACACAGAAAGTGATTTCAGTGACGATCCTGTGACTGACCTCGGTGATGTCCGGACTTGGTGCTTTATTGACTGCAGTACGGATCACGCAGCACCCCCAAGATTCCCATTTACTGGAGCACCTGGTATCAAAGTGGATGCTGAAGATGACAACCCCTTGGCATACCTCCAACTATTTTTGACTGATGAGGTTATTGAAAAAATAGTTACGGAGACAAACCAGTGCCAGGAGAAACAAGCCGCTATGCATCTGAGGCTTTGAAGAAGCATAAAGTGGGAACCAGTGACCAAAGAGGACATTTGGAAATTTCTGGGCCTAATAATTTTTCAGGGAGTGATAGAGAAACACCCGCAGAAGTGGTATTGGACAACTAATAAATTACTAGCCGCTCCACTCTTTGGCATGGTCATGTCGGAGTACAAATATCCCTGATAATGAAGTATTTGCACTTTGTAAATAATGAAGATTTTGATGAAACTACTCATCCAGCACCCAAACTCAAGAAGATTTGGGAGCTATATCAAATGATTCAGAAAAATTTCCAACAGAGCTATGTGCCAGATAGAGACATCAACATAGACGAAAATGTCTAATGGCCTACAAGGGAAGACTCAAAGAGAGCATGATTTGGCATCAAATCTTTCATGCTACTGTATGTGAATCGAGCACTGGTTACATTTGGAATTCTGTTCTTTACACTGGGAAAGGAACCAAATTCAAACAAAAATACAGTAATTATGGAATAGCAACATCTTGAGTTCTTTCATTAATTGAGCCATTGCTAAATCAGGGCTATTGTGTAACTACAGACAATATTTACATATCTCCTGAACTCTATGCATAGACTACAACAACATCATGGGAGGTGTTGACAGAGCTGACCAGGCAATGACATTTTATCCAACAATGAGAAAACAACAAAAAAAAGTATTACAAGTAGATCTTCAGTCATCTTCTTGAGCAAGGCTTGTGGAATGCATTCATTCTGCTAAAAAAAAAAGTGACAAGCCTGTGGTTCATGCTGACTTTGTTTGGAAAGTTGCCTAACCTAGCTTTCTGAACCACCAAACACCAACGGCTGTATATAGAGCTGGACGTCGTGCTGCTGGTGTTGTTAACCCAGAACACCTGACTGGCCATCACTTCATGGACCACATCCCACAAACTGAAAAAAGTCAGCACCCACAAGGATGTGCGTGGTTTGTTGCTCAAACCGTGATGACACTGGAAGGAAAATCCGAAAGGAAACCAGGTTCTATTGTCCTGATTGTGACCCTGGATTTTGTGCAGTCCCATGTTTCAAAGTTTACCATACCCGGGATGTTTACTGAAGCAATATGACTAGTAATATTGCACCCTTGTTTGGCCCCAAAAACATTTCAGTGTTTTTGATTTGATTATATTATTGAATAAAATGTATTATTATTATTTGCTATTATTTATATTATAATTTATGATTTTGTGTTTCAAACTTTATCATACCCAGGATGTCTACTAGACTCTGGTTTGGGCAGATATAAGTGAGTTATTCCTAAGAATTACAGGCCTACACTATAAAATGCCAAATTTCCATGCAAAATAACTGTACTGCTTTCAGCATCAAAAATCATACCGCCAGGGAGGTTAAAAAGAAATAAAAATCAAGCATAATCAAGCATATATTCTTAGATCAAAGAAATACCTTCTATTGCTCTCTGCTAACTCCAAAATTCATTATTTTTTTATTGCTGCTGTGATCTGACTTCCTCATGGAGGGTGGCTACTTTCATTCTATATGTATGTAGGATCATAGCCACCCTTCACTTGCTTTGATGGACTAGGGACTCTAAGATTTGTATTGTGCACAGAGCAGTTCACATGATCACAACTAATGTGCACTGCTTTCTTAAAATATTGAAAGTGAGGAGTCAAAGGAGAGGTTTAGGAGGTCACGGAAGACATAATAAAGAGGCAGAAAAACACAGTAAGAAACAATTTAATGAAAAATAGATTGCAGGGCCATTATAGTATATGTTAACCCAATCCATTCAGTTTAAAATGGAAATGAAAGAACATCTGTGCATATACAGTTTACAAAAACATTATAAACACCTTTTGCTTTCTTTTTTTAAAAGTGACCACATAATCTCTGTTCTCAGCTGCATAATAGGCTTAGAGAGGTGGGGGTGAAGAAACAGCAATACCTTGATGCTTATGTTCTCAGTAAATGGCTGTGTATGGGGGGGGGGGGGGGGGGTCTCGGCACAAGTCTAAGCCCCTGTACACACGGTCGGAGATTCTGCCAACCAAATCCGTCGGATTTTGTCCGTCGGATTTAGTCCGACGGATTGTGTCCGAAACTGTTGCATACACACGGTCGGGCCAAGTTGTCTGATTTAGTGGTTGCCAAGAACGCTGTGACGTAAGCCGTGTACGGCGGGACTAGAAAAAGGAAGTTTAGCACCACGTCCGGCACCCTTTGGGCTCCTTCTGCTGATCTCGTGTTTTAGTAGAAGTTTGGTGAGAGACGATTCGCGCTTTTCAGAGTAGTGATTCAGATCGCTACTGCTCTTCAGTTTGTGCTTGTCTTTGCGTATCTGATAATCAGTGCGTGCAGTCATTAAGTATTTGCTTTTCATTGTGGACTATATCTTGGTGTAGTACGCTTTGAAAGGCATTATTGTCTGCTTGCTTCTGCTATTCAGGTCGTCCTTTCAGGCCTTGCTGTTTATCGGTGCTTTCTGGTGTCCGTTCTGACCAGCCGACCATTTTCCAAACATGTTTCGTCTACGTACTCATCATACAGTTTGTGCTGTGCAGGGGCTTCATGTTGGGGTTCTTACTTTGACTTTGACACAAGCCCGGTCCATGAACAGGGAGGGGAGGCGTTTGTGGACCTTGAATTGGTTGCGCCAGCGTCACCAGTTCTCCCACATGCCTTTGCTCCGTGAGATCCGCGAGAATAATCCTGATCATTTCTGGATTTTTCTCAGGATGACGGACCCCGTTTTTCACCGTCTGCTGGCTTTACTGACCCCTTATATCACCAGGCAGGATACCTGCATGTGGCAAGCCATCACTCCGGAGCAGAGGCTCATCGCCACGTTGCGCTACTTGGCGACTGGAAGAAGCCTTCAGGACCTCAAGTTCTCTACAGGCATCTCCCCCCAGGCTCTGGGGATCATTATTCCAGAGACCTGTTCTGCCATCATTCAGCTCCTGCAGAAGGACTATATTATGATAAGTTTTATCCTTAAACATCACATTCTATGTATTTCATGATTGCTAATGTCTTGCATTTCTTTCCTCATTCCCTAATTACCATCATTGCAATATGCTCTAATTCATATGCTCTGCCCCTTTGTCCTCATGCATATTTGCCTCACTAACTTCCCCACCATGCTCTTCTTGGCCCCTAAAACTATAGTCTAGTCACTTAACAATGTCTTTTGGCAGCTCCATAGTATTGCTTTCCCCTAAACACCCCCTAAAATCTCTACAAATGTGATGTGTGTGCTTCAATTCATGCAAAGTGACCTTTTTTGGATTTTTGGAGTTGTGCCAAACTCATTAGTAACCCCCCTCTCCTCAACTGCTAGCTCAGCTGATAGCAATCTTCTATCTGATGACTTGACCCAACCCAATACACACTCTAAATACCTTTTTCATGATCACATTTATGGACAAATTCACCAAAGCATGTAGTGTAAGGCTCGGTTCACACAGGGGGCGATGCGAGGCGGCACGACTTGCCGCGCCGCGACCTGCCGCGACCTCAGCGGCAACTTGCAAATGACTTCTGTATAGAAGTCAATGCAAGTCGCCCCGAGGTCGCCCAAAAGTAGTACAGGAACCTTTTTTCTAAGTCGGAGCGACTCGAGTCGCTCCTCATAGAACGGTTCCGTAGTACAGAACGGGTCGACTTGTCAGGTCGCGGCACGGCAAGTCGTGTCGTCTCGCATCGCCCCCTGTGTGAACCGAGCCTAAGGGCCTGCCTCAATACTTTCAAATGCTATTTTGATTTTTTCAACACATTAATTTTCTTGCTATGTAATAGCAGAATGTCAAAATGTGCTTCCATTTTGTTATTATGACACTTCTTACCTGTCGGATGGGCTGCCAATAGTGTAACTAAGGAGGGGCTTCCCAAAGTATCACACATTATTTAGGCATACAGCTCTCAATCAAGTGGAGAGGGTTACCTGTCCTAAACATCCCCCCTCATTTTTTAGCAAGGGCCCATCAGATGGGGGGGGGGATGGGGGGGTTATGACTCTCATAAGGGGACCTTATACTTTAGGCTTTAAATACTCAGTTAAAAAAATGTTATACTAATTTTGTCCAAAAATGTGGGTGTCTAATCTGCATGCAATGTTGATTTGTCAAATTATTAGTTTTTGTTCTTGTGTCACTACACAGTGTCCTTCAAGCCACAGGAATGGCAGACTGTGGCCTCTCACTTTGCCAGTTTTATTAAAGTTGTGCCTTTTTCACCAACAGTGCAAACCCAAGTTCAGAGCGAGATGAGGGGACAGTCTCTTCTTCAGATAATCTTATTATGTTGTGGGTCTGCTACACACACACACACCTTCTTTTTGTTAACTAATGTATGTAGTACATTACTGATCAAAATCATGCTCATTTTCAGCACCATGGCAGGAAAATAGCATGATTGTACAAATTTACACCTCACTGTGGGTGCTTTTTACTAAAGGCTCATCCACTATGCACTACAAGTGCACTGCAAAAGTACACCTGAAACTGCACTTGGAGTGCAAAGTGGAGTTACCTTTAGTAAATCGCACTCCTTCTCAGCACAAACTCAAATTTGACTACAAATACATTTTAGGACCAATGAAAAAGGAAGCCACACATTGTTGACAATTCAACTTTTTAATACAAGCACATTCATATGTGCGTTTATTAAAGGTTTTTACAACAAACCAAGAGATTTTGTGTATCCAAAACAGAGTTTAATCATATTTTTTTTACTTGTTTTTTTTGTGTAAACAGGCATGTATCAAACCGTAAAATACAGAACACAGGAACTTACAAAGTTCAACTTTGAAAAGTGAAGACAATATCAGACATGAGTATGTACAAACTGGGCTGATATTGCCTTCATCACATGGGGTGTGACCCCTGAAAAATCCAAATTTGGAAGATGCACACAGTGTGTCAACATGTGCTATCTCCCATCATGAGGGATCAATGTACATGCTTTGGGGCTGCAACCCCTTCATCTCAGACACTTTACACAAAACACGTACATTGATCCCTCATGATGGGACATAGTGCATGTTTACACACTCTGTGCATCTTCCAAATTTTTAATTTTGCAAAATACAAAATTTTTATGTTAAAAATAAAAAATAAAACCCTATCTAGTTTTTTAGTTTTCACACTCTCCCCAAAACATCAATGATGTTCTTCATTTTATTTTTAACATCATTGATGTTTTGTTGTACAATTTCCAAATCCCGATTGCTCCCCATTATCTCCCCGATCAAGATCTGGGCACTTTCACTGGTAAAACGGGAATCTTCTTCCACATCACCTAGAAAACAAAGCAAACAAACACACCATGTAATCCAAATATGGTGATATACATTGATGAGCTTACCGGAAGCTGTGTTCTCCGACACTCACCTGTTGTGGTGACAATTTGTCCAACCTCCACAATCTCTCCTTCCTCCTCCTGCTCCTGCTCTTGCTCCTCTGTTTCTGCTTTTGGAAGTTGCCCTTCATTGGGAGGGGTGTGGTCCCTGGTGTCCTCATACTTGCCGAGTCTTCTCTCCCCTATGAGAATGTAAACAAAGATTAATTAGTAGTGATGGACGAACGTTTCGCCCGGCGGTCGTTTCGCGGCGAATTTCCGACATTCGCGGTCCGCACGTTCGAACGCCTTTTTCCGTCGTTCGCCGCGGCGGACTTACGTGTTTAATGTATACAAGAACTTTAACCTTTGGTGACACGTTTATCATGTGATACAGGACAGCCAATTGAGACATGACAGCACATGGACACTTGTACATTCCCCCTAACCTATAAATACACCCGATCCGGTGGCCATTTTACATTCTTTCTTCTGTTACGATAGGGACAGGTTCCTGTGTGGAGTAGGGAGAGATAAACCACTAGCTATTTGGTACACAAAAGTTCTTTTCAGGACTGGTATAGGTGTTAGGTGTTGATAGGTTTGCTGTGCTGCTGATTCTTGCAGCAGCCTGAGTGTCTTTTGTTAGTTTAGAGAAAGGGAAAGGACGGTGTATGCTACAGGGACAGCCAGATTAGTCTTTCATCATCATCATCATCATCATCATCATTAGCTGTTACTATCAAGGTCCACAAAAGAGCTGTTCCAGTAACCACTAATCGTTCTCTTTTTTTGCCAATTTGTATAGGGACAGGAAGGAAGCAGTGTTGTCAGGCAGTGAGGGTAATTTTAAAGACTTGCTGTTATTATTAGTTCCACAAAGGTTCTTTTCAGGACTGGTATCAGTGGTACAGTAATAGGCTTGTACATGTATAATATTCTTTCTTCCAAATATAGAAAGGATATTATACTTGACTGCTGCCCTTCTGCTGCAGTCTGCTAAACATTCACAACTCACTTGTTCCACAAAAGTTCTTATAAGGACTGGTAACTTGGTATAGGGTGCTACGGTACATAGGCTTGAGTGCGGTACAGTCTGCTGTTCTGTAAGGACCGCTATCGGTCCACAATAGATAGGGTTGACGTGCACCACTGCTGACCGCTGCCCTATACTGCAGCAGTCCTTCAGCGGTATAGGGACTGACGTACAGTCTGCTAATCACTAACACACAACCTGCTTGTTCCACAAAAGTTCTTATAAGGACTGGTAACTTGGTATAGGGTGCTACGGTACATAGGCTTGAGTGCGGTACAGTCTGCTGTTCTGTAAGGACCGCTATCGGTCCACAATAGATAGGGTTGACGTGCACCACTGCTGACCGCTGCCCTATACTGCAGCAGTCCTTCAGCGGTATAGGGACTGACGTACAGTCTGCTAAACACTAATACACAACCTGCTTGGTCCACAAAAGTTCTTATAAGGACTGGTAACTTGGTATAGGGTGCTACGGTACATAGGCTTGAGTGCGGTACAGTCTGCTGTTCTGTAAGGACCGCTATCGGTCCACAATAGATAGGGTTGACGTGCACCACTGCTGACCGCTCACCTATACTGCAGCAGTCCTTCAGCGGTATAGGGACTGACGTACAGTCTGCTAATCACTAACACACAACCTGCTTGTTCCACAAAAGTTCTTATAAGGACTGGTAACTTGGTATAGGGTGCTACGGTACATAGGCTTGAGTGCGGTACAGTCTGCTGTTCTGTAAGGACCGCTATCGGTCCACAATAGATAGGGTTGACGTGCACCACTGCTGACCGCTGCCCTATACTGCAGCAGTCCTTCAGCGGTATAGGGACTGACGTACAGTCTGCTAAACACTAATACACAACCTGCTTGGTCCACAAAAGTTCTTATAAGGACTGGTAACTTGGTATAGGGTGCTACGGTACATAGGCTTGAGTGCGGTACAGTCTGCTGTTCTGTAAGGACCGCTATCGGTCCACAATAGATAGGGTTGACGTGCACCACTGCTGACCGCTGCCCTATACTGCAGCAGTCCTTCAGCGGTATAGGGACTGACGTACAGTCTGCTAAACACTAATACACAACCTGCTTGGTCCACAAAAGTTCTTATAAGGACTGGTAACTTGGTATAGGGTGCTACGGTACATAGGCTTGAGTGCGGTACAGTCTGCTGTTCTGTAAGGACCGCTATCGGTCCACAATAGATAGGGTTGACGTGCACCACTGCTGACCGCTGCCCTATACTGCAGCAGTCCTTCAGCGGTATAGGGACTGACGTACAGTCTGCTAAACACTAATACACAACCTGCTTGGTCCACAAAAGTTCTTATAAGGACTGGTAACTTGGTATAGGGTGCTACGGTACATAGGCTTGAGTGCGGTACAGTCTGCTGTTCTGTAAGGACCGCTATCGGTCCACAATAGATAGGGTTGACGTGCACCACTGCTGACCGCTGCCCTATACTGCAGCAGTCCTTCATCGGTATAGGGACTAAGAGTTTTGTCACAGGGTCATTTAAAAAATGACAGGCAGAGGAAGAGGCAGGCCCTTCCGCAGGGGTGGTAGGGGTAGGGCAGGAGCAACAGGCTTGAGCCAAAGTGGGAAGTTGCAGAAGGTGCGTTCAATTACTTTAAAGGATGCACCAGACTTGGTTGAGTGGCTCGCTCAGCCTTACTCTTCTGCACCCTCCTCATCCTCTCGATCTGCACCCTCTTCTTCACTCTCTGCTATGTGCACCCCCAAAGACACTACCACCAACAACACGACCACCACCACCACCACCACATACCTTCCGCTTGAGTCACTGGAATTATTTTCCGATCCATATCAAGAGGACATTTCTGATGCGCAGCCACTCTTGGTATTGGATCAGGAAGAGGAGGTAGCAACAAGCGCTACTCAGCAGTCTGACGCCAGTACCCAGATCAGCCCAAGGAGGAGGTTGGTCCCCGGTGTTGCTGCCTACTCCGAGATCTCTACTTATAGCGGTGGGGAAGGTGACGTTGATGATGACGTGTCTAGTGATGTCACGTGGGTGCCCACAAGAGAGGAAGAGGAGGGGAGTTCAGAGGGAGATATGGACCAGCAGATAGGGAGGAGAAGCAGCAATGACTTACATTGCACAGCAGGGACAAAGCAGACTGCAAATGTATCAGGAGCGAGTCATCGACCATGTACGGTCACATCTGGCGCTCCCAGGACACCGGCACATGGCTCCGCAGTGTGGGCTTTTTTTAACGTGTCCGCTGCTGACAATAGCGTTGCCATCTGCAATCTTTGCAGTCAACGCGTTAGTCGCGGTAAGCCCAATACTCACCTAGGGACGACCGCCTTAAGAAGGCACATGAGCAGCCATCACCGAGCCCAGTGGGAGCAACGGAACACACAAAGCCACACTGCAGGCTCTCACCGTCCAGCCTCGTCTTCTACTTCTCCTTCTCCTCTCTCCTCACAATTGTCCTCCACTCCACCTTCCATCACGCCAAGCTCACATTTTTCTGCAAAAAGGCAGGCTTCCGTGGGCCTAATGTTTGAGCGTAAAAAAATGATGACGCCGGATAACCCTCTTGCCCAACGGTTGGCGGCTGGCTTGTCAGAACTCATAGCCCGCCAACTACTGCCATATAAACTGGTGGACTCGGAGGCCTTTCGCAAATTTGTGGCCATTGGAACACCACAATGGAAGGTCCCAGGAAGGAAGTATTTCTCACAGAAGGGCATCCCAGAGCTATATGGCCATGTTCAGCGGCAAGTGAATGTATCTCTGGCACACAGTGTCGGTGCCAAGATACATCTGACCACAGACACGTGGTCTAGCAAACACGGGCAGGGAAGGTATATCAGTTTTACTGCCCACTGGGTGAACCTTCTGACGGCCGTCAAGCATGTAACCCGTGGCACCCGTGTAGATTTGGTTTTACCGCCACGGATTGCATGCAGGCCTGACTCTTCTTCTCCTCCTCCTACTCCATCCTCCTCCCTCTCCTCCTCAGCTGCCTCCTCCTTTTCCGCTGCTAGCGTCTCTTCCACTGCACCGCCCAAGCTCCCCAGAACCTATTCCACATGCCAGGTGAGACGTTGCCATGCCGTGCTGCGTCTGTTGTGCCTGGAAGCAAAGAGCCACACTGGCCCGGCACTCCTTTCAGCTTTGCGTTCACAGGCAGATGAGTGGCTAACACCGCTCAATTTGACAGTTGGTAAAGTGGTGTGTGACAACGGTGCCAATCTGCTTAGCGCATTGAAACAGGGCAAAATCACGCACGTGCCGTGCATGGCACACGTCTTAAACTTGGTCGTGCAGCGATTCCTTGTCAAATACCCTGGGGTCCAGGACATCTTGCGGCAGGCAAGGAAAATCTCGGCCCATTTCAGAAGATCTTACACGGCCATGGCTCGCCTTGCTGACATTCAGCGGCGACACCATCTGCCGGTCAGACGTCTTATTTGCGATTGCCCGACGCGATGGAACTCAACCTTCTATATGCTTGATAGGCTGCTCCAGCAGAAACGTGCAGTTAACGTCTACCTGTATGAACTCTGCGAAAGAAACGGTTCTGGGGAGCTGGGTTTTTTTTCACCGCGCCAGTGGCTGCTCATGCGCGACACATGCAGACTTCTGCGGCCATTTGAGGAGATCACCAAACTGGTCAGTCGCAGCCATGGCGCCATCAGTGACATGGTACCTTATGCCTTCTTTCTGGAGCGTGCATTGCGTCGTGTCATTGATCAGGCTGTGGAGGAGCAGGAGCGGGAAGATGAGGAAGTCGCAATGCTGGATGAATTCCCAGGGGGGGCTACTCTATCTGAGACAAGTCAACAACAGGAGTCTGATGAGGAGTCAGAGGAGGATGGTGCCGGGGCGGATGAGCAGGAGCAAGAAGAGCATGCTTTAAACCTTTCTGGGATCCCTGTTGTGCGAGGATGGGGAGAGGAGAATGAAGAGGACGACATTATCCTGGATGATGAGCAGGAGCCAGGCCACCACACCGCTTCCACTTTAGTGCAAATGGGGGCCTTCATGCTCCAGTGTTTTAATAGGGACCCCCGTATAAAAAGCATGAGGGTCAAGGACCAGTACTGGGTGGCAACGTACTTAGACCCCCGGTACAAACACAAAATGGCGGAAATGTTACCGCCGTCGCAGAGGGCTGTCAGAATGCAGCACTTCCAGGCCTTGCTTCGAGAAATGCTGCATTCTGCTTTTGCGTGCGCTGGCAGAGGAGCAATTCCCACTCCCAGAGAAGGATTTGCGGGTACCAATCCAACAGCGCCTGCAAGAAGAGGCCGGTTTGAAGATGTGTTGGTGACTTCGGATATGAGGTCATTCTTTCAGCCGACCCATCGACAGGTGTCATCCGGATCCAGCATCAGGGAACGCCTAGACCGTCAGGTGTCCGACTACATTGGGTTAACGGCCGATGTGGACGCTCTGAGGAGTGATGAACCCCTAGACTACTGGGTGGGCAGGCTTGACCTCTGGCCAGAGCTTGCCCAATTTGCAATCGAACTGTTGGCTTGCCCCTCATCCAGTGTCCTGTCCGAAAGGACGTTCAGCGCAGCAGGGGGGATTGTGACCGATAAGCGTACTCGCCTAGCTCACGACAGTGTTAACTACCTCACATTTCTAAAAATGAATGAGGCATGGATCTCGGAGGAATTCAACACATGTGACCAGTAGACCATGTATATGTCTATAAACTATTTTTTTAATCAAGCACACAGACCTTCTTAATTCATTTGGCTCACTTCCTTGACCCAAAAAAGCACACCGTACTATATGCCCCTACCCTCCTCTTTGAAGAGGTTGAGCGGTGTCATATTTCTACTGGGGCTGCTTATGATATCCCTGTGCTGTGCTGACTTCCTCCTGGGGGTTCTTATTATGAAGGGATCACACTATCCCTGTGCTGTGCTGACTTCCTCCTGGGGGTTCTTATTATGAGGGGATCACACCATCCCTGTGCTGTGCTGACTTCCTCCTGGGGCTGCTTACGGTGCTGCTGTCAGTGCTGTATGTCACGGTGCTGCTGTCAGCGCTGTATGTCACGGTGCTGCTGTCAGCGCTGTATGTCACGGTGCTGCTGTCAGCGCTGTATGTCACGGTGCTGCTGTCAGCGCTGTATGTCACGGTGCTGCTGTCAGCGCTGTATGTCACGGTGCTGCTGTCAGCGCTGTATGTCACGGTGCTGCTGTCAGCGCTGTATGTCACGGTGCTGCTGTCAGCGCTGTATGTCACGGTGCTGCTGTCAGCGCTGTATGTCACGGTGCTGCTGTCAGCGCTGTATGTCACGGTGCTGCTGTCAGCGCTGTATGTCACGGTGCTGCTGTCAGCGCTGTATGTCACGGTGCTGCTGTCAGCGCTGTATGTCACGGTGCTGCTGTCAGCGCTGTATGTCACGGTGCTGCTGTCAGCGCTGTATGTCACGGTGCTGCTGTCAGCGCTGTATGTCACGGTGCTGCTGTCAGTGCTCTGTATTACGGTGCTGCTGTCAGATGCCTCTATCACGGTGCATGTGTCATTCCGGTATGTCACGCTGCTGGTGATCATCTCCTGCACCCTCTTCTTTGCCTACCCTGGTCCCTGACCTTCCCTCTCCTCCATTGCCTTCATTAGCTCCATAGTCCTGAATTGTTAGAACAATTTCCCAAATAAAATAAAAATGCTTGTAGTTATCGATCCCAAATTCACCTCATACATGTATTATGTCATTGTCCAGATGGTGGGACTACGTTTTACCCCCTAATAATTACCACGTGGCCGCAAATTCGACATGAAGGTTTGCAAAGTTCGCCTCCCATTGAAGTCAATGGGGCCCGCGGCGAACGTTCGGTTTCGCGAACGTTTGGGTCCGTTCGCATTTCGCGTTCGCGAAACGTCCCGTCGGAAGTTCGTCCATCACTATTAATTAGCACACAGAGGGCAGAAATAGAAATATGAAACATTGCTTGGAAGTGTTGCACAATTGTGTTTTTGGGCCGAGTTACAAGGTGAGAACATTATTGGGGACACTTTGTTAAGCTGGAATACTTCCCTGCAGAACGATGTTTCATACAAACGAACGAAACCATGACCTTGAAAGTGGCCATTTTAAAATGCACAACATGAAATCAAAGCAAAATGAAAATAGGTAAATAAGATTGCGCTATGGACAGATATAATGCCTATACACTGCAAAACTGAAAGAAAAACAGGTGAAAATAAAAATAAGATAAAAAGTAAACTCGAGAGGTTGAAGCTGCCTGTGCTTAGAATCTACCCCTTAAAATAAAGGAGTAGGTCAGAGATAAAGTATGAATTAAGCTGTGGCGCTAAAACCTTTTCTAACAGATATCCTGGTGTCAAAAAGGTGTGTAGAGATCTAATCAGTGTAATAAATAGATGGCCCTGTTTATTGCCCCGGAAAATAATATAAATAAATACTGTGAATTGATGTGAAATGTGTGGTCTCCTGAGGACCACCTTATAGGTGGTACCTACCAAATATTATATATATACTTCTTATAAATGCGTGTTGTGTAGAAAGGACAATTTTTCCTGTTGGCATGCAACTCAAAAAGTACACATGTGTTATAACCAAAGAATAGTGAAAATATTTCATAAAAATGTAAATAAATAAACCATATATGCTAAGTGAGAGAGATCATATGCAAACCACAAGCCACTATATTAGTGGTCTGTAAACTGTGCTCTATATTATGAGTCCCAAGAGTGACAGTCCAAGAACAGCAAAAACAAAAAGAATTCTTTCAATGCCCAAACAAACTTTTTCAAATCGCATCACACAGTTGCTCGAAAAAACGCATAAAGTCTCTTCAAGTAAAAAGGGTAGACCAAAGTGACTAGTGCAGAAAGGTTAGGAACAATCTTCTCCGGTGCGCCACTCAGTGTCAGAGAAATAATTGCGCTCACCAGACAGAGAACCCTGAAAGGGTTAGCCGAGCAGTCACAGTATAAGCCACTGTGCAGCTTTCCTTGGGCTCTGCTCCTGCTGTGCTGGGGGAATGTTCGCTCGGCTTCTTCATACATTCTCCATCCTGACAGATGTGGGACAAGAGGGAGCCAAGGGAGGACACGGGAGCTTAAAATGAAGCCTTCCAGCGTCTTTATTATAAGCTTAACTGTGGATGTGGCTGGTCACACTGACACCGTGCTTCTACTGCAACAAGCCACTCATGAAGCTGGCTTGTTGCAGTAGAAGCACGGTGTCAGTGTGACCAGCCACATCCACAGTTAAGCTTATAATAAAGACGCTGGAAGGCTTCATTTTAAGCTCCCGTGTCCTCCCTTGGCTCCCTCTTGTCCCACATCTGTCAGGATGGAGAATGTATGAAGAAGCCGAGCGAACATTCCCCCAGCACAGCAGGAGCAGAGCCCAAGGAAAGCTGCACAGTGGCTTATACTGTGACTGCTCGGCTAACCCTTTCAGGGTTCTCTGTCTGGTGAGCGCAATTATTTCTCTGACACTGAGTGGCGCACCGGAGAAGATTGTTCCTAACCTTTCTGCACTAGTCACTTTGGTCTACCCTTTTTACTTGAAGAGACTTTATGCGTTTTTTCGAGCAACTGTGTGATGCGATTTGAAAAAGTTTGTTTGGGCATTGAAAGAATTCTTTTTGTTTTTGCTGTTCTTGGACTGTCACTCTTGGGACTCATAATATAGAGCACAGTTTACAGACCACTAATATAGTGGCTTGTGGTTTGCATATGATCTCTCTCACTTAGCATATATGGTTTATTTATTTACATTTTTATGAAATATTTTCACTATTCTTTGGTTATAACACATGTGTACTTTTTGAGTTGCATGCCAACAGGAAAAATTGTCCTTTCTACACAACACGCATTTATAAGAAGTATATATATAATATTTGGTAGGTACCACCTATAAGGTGGTCCTCAGGAGACCACACATTTCACATCAATTCACAGTATTTATTTATATTATTTTCCGGGGCAATAAACAGGGCCATCTATTTATTACACTGATTAGATCTCTACACACCTTTTTGACACCAGGATATCTGTTAGAAAAGGTTTTAGCGCCACAGCTTAATTCATACTTTATGAAATCAAAGCACATGGAGCATGTATGCAATCAAGAATAATCATATGAACACATGACAACTACTTACTTTTTTTAAGAACACGCTTGATCCTTAGGTACTGCTTGTGCTCCCTCAGTTTCAGGTCTGACCAGCATTTTCTCAGTTGATCCTTGGATCGGCGTACCCCAAACTTCTTCAGAAGACTCTTCACAACTTTATTCATGATCTTGGCCTTTCTGATATTTGGGTTTGGGTAAGGTCCATACTTCCCATCATAGTCGGTCCTGTTCAATATGTCGACCATCTCCAACATCTCTCCAAAAGACATATTTGAGGCCTTAAATCTTGTCTTCCTGGATCAGGACGTTTCAGGCTCCGGGCTTTCCTCACCCTCCTTATCGTTAGTGGAACTATTAGTGCGCACCTGCGTTCTCTCCACCATGTGCTCTCCCCACTGTGCGGGAAGCGAAGGGGCGGGGAATAGTCTGGAAAGAACGTCAGGGGCGGGTGGAGTTTCAAACATGCGCACTGTATATAAAACGCAACACGTGTGTATCGTCCGTACGATCTGGGAGGAGAGTGTGAGGCACGGACGCGACGAACGTGGAAACGAAGGTAACATTTTTAACTTGGTGCTTCACTAGACTAGACTGCTTCTATCTAGGTCGATGGTGGGACAAGATTAGGAGGGATTTTAATTGCATTATTAGTATTTGAGGGTTTGTCTTGTGTTGTGTCTTGCAGACAATATGGATCCATTCACCAATGCCAACTTTATGGGGCTATTCATAGAACTGAACATGGAGATGCCCTGCCTGTGGCAGTTCCACAACAAGTTTTATAATGACAGATCAAAGAGGAACGCAGCACTGGAGAAACTGCTTGCTTTGTTGCGGATCATGGTCCCCACGGCAGACATGACCTATCTGAATCGCAAAATTGTGGCCATGAAGCTTACATATTTCAGGGAGAGAAAGAAGCACCTGGAGTCCTTGAGAGCAGGTACAGATGCTGTTTATTACCCCAGGATGGTGCACTTTGACAGGCTGCATTTTCTGGTAGACCAAGGGGTACCCAGGCCACCACTCTCCAGGCTTCCTCCAAGGCATCCTTCACCCCAGCTGAGGCTTCTGATGTCCAACCTGGGCCTTCCAGGCAGCACCATGTGGTGGGGCCCAGCTTGAGACAGGTATTGCATTGTTGAACATATTTCTTGTGTTACATTTAATGATGTTAACTAGATGTTCTTATTGATCAGTAAGTTGAGATTTCTCCAAGTGGTTTACATCTCAAGAGACAGTAGTGACCAAAATTGTTTGGGGCGGGAAAGAAAAATGCTGGTGTCAGAATGATAGTCTGTTCTATTTGGTAACATTCAATTAGCAAAAGCCAGGAGCACAAAATGGTGTGATTGATGATCAAAAAACTAAAACTATGTCCCCTTTTCATACACAGGATGACCTCAGATGGGGGGAGACTGTGGCAAGTGGCAGCCAGGAGGTTGACCATCGCCCTCCTCCTCCTGCCCCAGCTACAGGAGCCCAGCCACAGCCTGGGAGGATGCCTGGTGGGAAGTCCCAAAGGAAGACCAGAGAGTGATGGCCTGGGTTGAGTCTGGTGTGCCAGAAGATGCAGCCTCTTGAAGATCCACATCTTGGGGACAGAAATGGCATCTGAATTTCCTGCTCTCTAGGACTTCAGGACCAGACTTCTCTCCCTGAGATATCTACTCCTCAGGTCACCAATTTTTTAATATCTAATTAAGTCATGTCTGCCCTGGGGGCCAAAGGCTGCACCAAAGTTAAGAAGTTTCTCCAGTGCTGCGTTCCTATTTTTAGTTTCTAGCGAACAAAATAAATTTTTTTTTGTTTGATGAAATACTTGTGTAATGTGTTTTCCTTCAAAAAGTACAGTTTATTTGTGAGCAGGCAGGTACATTTCAAAAATACAAAGTGAACTAAATAACAAGGGGTAACAACACTAAACAACCTCCTGTAGATTAAAAAAGAAAAAGAAAATATAAAAAATACAATAATGTTGTTGTAAGTTTACACACAAAAAAAAATAAAAATAAATAAGGAGAAATGAGCAAAGTGTCTTTAAAGGAGATTTTTAGGGAATTCCCCCCCCCCCCCCAAAAACATCAAAAAAATAAAAAACCAAAGCAAAAATTGTGTAGATGTGACGCAAACTAAAATTGTATTGCTGAAATGGTTAAAAAAGAGTAATGAAATCCGTTCGGGAGAAGTGTGTGTGACTATGAGCATCAAAAGAAGTTCGTTCTTGCAGCATTGTAAAGAACAAGAGAATGCGCTTGATGAAAGAATTTTTAACATTGCAGCGTGACGAATGTGCTATATCGCTTACGAGCAGTAGTTTTACCTGAACGAGCGCTTCCGTGTCGGAATTTGAATGTGAGCATGCGTGGCACTTGGTCCGATCTAAATGCTCTACACATGATCGGATTAGGTCCGACCGGCCCAGTTGGTCGGGAAATATTTCCAACATGTTGGAAAATTGGGTCCGACGGAGATTCGGATGGAATCAGTCCGATGCATACCACACACAGTCGGATTATCTGATGACACGGTCCGATAGGACACATTCCCGACGGATTCTCCGACCGTGTGTACAAGGCTTAAGCCTTTGGAGGACAGGAAGTCTGTGCTTCCAGCCCAGCTAGAAAACTAACCACATTGTGATGCATGGTCAGTTTTTGATAGGAAAACAGAGGGACTGGCAGGATCACTTGTATTTCATACAAAGGAAGCAATAGAAAGAGAACAGAATACTTTTTAACCCTTTCATGACTAAGCCTATTTTTGACATTTGGTGCTATATATATATATATATATATATATATATATATATATATATATATATATATATATATTTTAGCAGAGACTCTAGAGAATAAAACGGCGACTGTTGCAATATTTTATTTCACACGGTATTTGCGCAGCGGTGTTTTAAACGCCACTTTTTGGGAAAAGGGACACTTTCATGAATTTTAAAAAAATGAAACAGTAAAATTAGCCCAATTTTTTTTGCATAATGTGAAAGATAATGTTATGCTAAGTAAATAGATACCAAACATGTCACACTTTATAATTGCATGCACTCGTGGAATGACGACAAACTACGGTACCTAAAAATCTCAATAGGTGACGCTTTAAAAAATGTTTCCGGTTACCAGGTTAGAGTTACAGAGGAGTGCTAGAATGATTGCTCTCGCTCTGACGATCGTGGCGATACCTCACATGTGTGATCTGAACACTGTTTACATATGCGACTTCCGTATGTGTGTTTTCTTTGCTGCATGAGCTCGCGGCAACGGGGGGGGGGGGCGCTTTAAAAAAATAAAAAATTCTCTTATCACTTTTATTGCTGTCACGAGGAATGTCCTGGATTGTGGTGATCTCCCTTTCTTAGCCCCAGTATAGCTGCATCAGGGGTCCGGGCGTTAGAAATCTCTGCAGGAGGGACGTTTCGAAGCATTCTAATAGGTCGGCGCCATCACATCACATGGCGTGGCACTGAGCAATCACAACCCGCATAGCCCATCCTCTGTCAGTGGGGAAGAAGATGCATGAATGCTGATGCGGCTATAGTGGGGCTCGGAACAGGAGATCACCGCACAACAGGTCACCGGGACTGGGGGGGTGGGGGTGAGGAGGGGGTTCTGTGCAAGTTTACCTTACAGAGTTTTCTGCAAAAGGTGAACTTACACTTTAAGTAGTAGATGTGTAATGATTACGTTTGGAGAATAGGAATATGATTTAGTGTCAC